>NC_057861.1:278488043-279847543 GCF_019393635.1 Dromiciops gliroides
ATTGAGAGAGGAGAGAATCTAACATAATTTTGAGGTTATAAGACTGGGTTACTGGAATGAATGGTGAGACTGTCAACAGAAATGAAAAAGTTGGGAGGATATGTAATAACTTAAACATTTGGACATGCAGGTAATTAAGAGCAACTGTTTACCTGGAGGAAAATGGCACATTTGATGGGGAGTGTGGGAAATAAAATCTCTCTGGAAAGTTTTAAAAAAGACAAAAAGGGGATGACCAGACTGGTTTCTTTTCTGGTTGTTGTGTAAACTTGAAGTGTTGCTGGGGTAGATACAATCAAAGAGCCATTCTCATCGTATCCTATTGCTTTTGCCCTGAAAAGATGGGGGCTACTATTTATTACAGGGAGGAGAAAGTGTATTAAGAAGGGGTTTCTGAAAGTGATGGAGCAGGGACCCAGCAAGAAGAGAGAAACTTGCTATGAGCAGGTATAATGAGCAGGATCTAGCTGCTGAGAGAGTTAGACTGAGAAGAAAGTCACAGAGAAAGCAACAATAACTTAAGGAGGCCGAGTGTTACTTAAACCTTTGAAAATGGATTCTAAATAAATAGGCATTTTATTTCTTCACCACAAGTTATATAAACTGTGTTCCATTGCAGGGAAAACAAGTTAGCCTTGGACTCATTTAATGATATTGTCTGATAAGCACATTAGGCATTGAGACACTGCTACAGGATATTATGTCCTGGTTTTAATCTGCCGGTGTTGTTTGTCACCCACAGAGTGTCAATACAGTAGCAAAACTACAAAACCCAAGGCATCCTTTTTTTTCCTCCCAAAGCCCAGGTATTAAATGAATAACAAGGTAATAGCCTAACACTGAAAGATTAGATATGCAGAACATAGAAATAAATGGCACTAGTGTTAATTTAAGTAATAATAATAATAATGATAGCTAGCGTTTCCATAACATTTTTTTATTTACAATGCCCTTTACGTATATCATCTCATTTGATCCTCACAACCACTCTATGAGGTAGGTATTATTATTATCCCCATTTTACAAATGAGGAAACTGAAGTAGAGAGAGCTCAAATGACTTGTCCAGGGTTACATAGCTGTTGATTTTTGTCCTTTGTTTTCAAAGAGGGTGACATCATAGGGTGATGTCTTTACTTGCTCATGAATTATATTTAAATGAGGCAGAGTTGAGCAAAGCCATCTGCCTTTCTTTCTGAGTCATCAAAATGCAGTGGCAGGACAAAAGTCAAGATGACTGGTGATGGCCTGGGATGCAGTAGATGCTCTTGGCACCTTTGATGTCTGACCAAGCTCCAAGGGGTTTAGCCACCTTCATGGCCATTGGAACAACTCATTCTCATCTACCCTTTCTGCAGGAGAAACTCTTCACATGCTTGGGTTGACCATCCCTCAATTCACCAACAGTGAAATTACAAAGGTAGTAAATGTCTGAAAGAGAATTTGAATTCAGATCTTCCTGATCTCAAGACCAGCATACTATCTGCTGCCCTGTCCAACTGTAGCATAAAAACTAATCTAAGTTTAAGTTATGTTCTTGATTGACAAGTGTTTCTGAAATACAAACAAAGGACTTTTAAATTCTACAGAAAATACACTGCTTTTGCTTTATAGGTGCCAAATAAGAAACCTTTGGAGGCTGGTCTAAATCTGGCTTCAGGCACATTCAACTCAAGTATATTTGTTGCATTTCAGAAAAGCAGGTGATCAGAATTCTGGGGTTTTAGAGAGCAGCATATGCTTGAAACATGCAAAAATGAAATACTCAATATCTGGAAAGAGAATAACATAAAAAAAGCATTCATTGTCTAGGAAAAAGACCTGGATGTATCTCCTTTATCTCTCTGCTATAGTAGCATGAGAGTCCAAGTTGTTAGTTTTCTGCAGTTTAAAGAAACAAATGCACAATGGCTGAGGCAGAGGGCCAAATTCTCTTCTCTGTCCCTACATGCAGAACAAGTACAGAATATGTAATCAAGATCTGCAGTGCAGATCAGAGAGGAGAATTTGCCTGTTAATTTTGGTCTTGTGAAATCAAAAGGCTCGTAGTTCTGTTTTGAAGACTGCAGTTCTCTAATTTATGTTGTTCTGGTAAAAATAATTCTATAGTCTTTTAAGCATTTATTTTTTTCTTCACAACTTCCTATGGATCCTCTTCTAAGAAATTTACAAATTAAAAAAAGCACAAAGCAACCATGCCTATCAGAGTAACTGGCATTAGAATTTTTATTCTATTTTATTTTTTATTATTTTTTTTGTGGGGCAATGGGGATTAAGTGACTTGCCCAGGGTCACACAGCTAGTAAGTGTCAAAGTGTCTGAGGCTGGATTTGAACTCAGGTACTCCTGAATGCAGGGCCAGTGCTTTATCTACTGTGCCACCTAGCTGCCCCTTTTTTTATTTTATTTTATTTATTTTTTTTTGGTGAGGCATTTGGGGTTAAGTGACTTGCCCAAGGTCACACAGCTAGCAAGTGTCAAGTGTCTGAGGCCGGATTTGAACTCAGGTTCTCCTGAATCCAGGGCCAGTGCTTTATCCATTGTACCACCTAGCTGCCCCTCCTATTTTATTTTTAATAGGCAATTCCCCAAAGTACTCATTGTCAGTTGATTGTAAGTTGAAGCAAATATTTCCCATAGAAAGGTGATTAATATTTCCAGAGCAGGCCACAAAAGCCATTTAAATCATAAACCACCTTAAATATATGTATGAATTTCATCTCTTCAAACTACTTTAAGGTAGCTTGTGGGTCTCAGAAGAAAGTTATCCTGGAAGCAAGTACTTAGGGATTGATTTTCAAGATATTTCAAAGAGAGGAATCTACCAAACAAATGGAAAAATTCATAGATAGTATTATTGTCCACCCCATAGACACTGATTATTAAATGTCTACTTTCTCATCTCTATAAAAACTTTGTAGAATGATTTGCATACATATTGAGACTATCCTCATAAAAATATAAGAGGATCAAGGAGGTTTCTATAGATGCTTTTCTGTATCAGGCCATGTCTTCAATTACACAATTAACTGAAAGGCATAGAGAATTCAAGATCCTATAATATTTGTTGTTTGTTAATTATAGAAAAGTAGTTGAATTGGGAGAACAGACTGAAGTAGGATCTTGTCCAACAAGGTGTCTGCTATGTCTATGTACAAGGTTTCTTGCTAGATACAATCTGAGAAATAGATTTGAAGTATTTAAAAAAAATATAAAGTAGGACATAAAACATGGAGAAATGTTCCGCAAAGATGTTCACTGCTGTCAGAAGAGATATCTTATCATAGAACCTCAATATAATAGGGATATCTTAAATTACACTGAAATCTTCCAGATACTCCTCTTTGGGGATGGCATTGTGCTGATTGTATCAAGTCCCAGAATTCTACAAGGTTTATAGGATTATAGATTTAAAGCTGAAAGGAAATTTAGAGACCATCTAATCTAATCCCTTCCTTTTACAGATGAGAAAACTGAAGCCCAGAGAGGCTATGTTACTTCAATGAATCAATGAATCACTCTACAAGCATTTATTAAATTCTTACTATGTTCTTACCAGATACAGGGATACAAAGACAAAAAAAGTTCCCTTAGGGAACATAAATTCAATCAGGGGAGACAATGTGTACACATATAATTATATGTATGCATATAAGATATACAAATGCAAGGGGAATATGGCATATGTGCAGATCCCATCATTTTGCTTGGCTGATGCAACCTTTCCCCATACAGGACACCGAGGAGATGGTTTCTGGGATAATTGTGATGATCATGGAGAATGTATGGTCATTCTGTACCTGGTTATGATTGGCTTTATAGTTAGGAGAAGCTCTTTCCAGTGGGTTGTATAGCCAAAACTGTTGGTATTTTCAAAAACGTCTGAGTCAGTTTTGACTGTCTCTTTCATTAATTTGCATCTGAGGGAGCTCAGTGACTTTCTCTCATGGCATCTATTGAGAGACCAGCTATTAAGGGAAGAGCCCTAAGGTCTTTTCCCCACTCTGAGGCCATAGGATCCCTGAAAAAGGTGTCTCCTTTGTTTTTCATCCCCCCCCCCCATTTTATTTTTTTAAATAATAAAAATGTTAATTTACATGTTTATTTAAAGTTTTCATTTGTCTTTCCATTCATTCTTTTTTTATTCGAGGTGAAGGGAGTTTCAATGAGCTATCCACAGGAATCCAGGAATCAAAGAATCTAGGCCAGATTTTGCAGCCAACACAGCATCTATGACTGGAGAAGCAAGGAATAATTTTTGGAGTGGTCTTCTGGGCCTATTGGAATGAAAGCTGAAATGAGGATTCATCTAGCTGTTATGCTGCCATTGGATGTGAACTCCACAGCACCAATTCTTTGTAGGAATTGCATTAAGTTTTGGGCCTACTTCCCCAGTGATTGAAGAGGTATAGGGGAGAGTATGCCCCAGAAAGACTGGGAGAAAATTTTTATAGTTCATTCTTACAGGGGTTTGGTAACTGGAGAGAGAAGCAGAAAAGAATTTGTGTAGAAGGTGGTGCTTGAACTGAATTTTGAAGGAAACAATGAATTCCAGGAGGTGGATGTGAAGAGGGATTTCATTCCAGGGGGACATTCGATGTAAGACATAGAAATGGGAACTAGAATAGTGTGTGTGAGGACAATGAGAAAGCCAATAGGGCTGGACCATAGAGTCAATAATGTTGAAAAGATAGGTTGGGGCCAAATTGTGAAAGGCTTTAAATGCCAATTGGAAAAGTTTATATTTGACCCTAGAGGTAATAAGGAAACAATGGAGTTCTTGAGTAGGGGAGTACAGAGGAATGTTACAAACCTACTTTTTTAGTTGAACTGAAAATATTAAGAAAGAAATATTTCTCCCACCAAAAGCCAAAGGTGAGCTAGAAACATCTAGGACTAGCTTGTAAAAGCTGATTTTTACATTTTTAGTGCTGACATTTATAACTTGGATGACAAACTCCACAGATCAAGGCTTGACTTAATTGTTTTGTTGATAGTCTAGATTTAAGAAAATATTAATAATGATTAACTTAAAGTGTGCCATATATATATATATATATATATATATATATATATATATATAGAGAGAGAGAGAGAGAGAGAGAGAGAGAGAGAGAGAACGGGTTGTTAAACATTTATAAACATATATCTGTGTTAAAGCCTTTTTCTAGAAAAGTGTGTAGAGGCACAACAACAACAACAACAACAACAACAACAACAACAAAACCCAACAACTAAGGCCTAGGGAAAAATGGGTTACTGTTGGTAACAAAATTTAAAACAAAAAACACTTTTTTTTTTGGTGAGGCAATTGGGGTTAAGGGACTTGCCTAGGGTCACACAGCTAGTAAGTGTTAAGTGTCTGAGGCTGGATCCTAACTCAGGTCCTCCTGACTCCAGGGCTGGTGCTCTATCCTCTGCACCATCTAGCTGCCCCCAAAAAACACTTTTTATTTAGGTGGTACAGTGGATAGAGTGCTGGGCCTGGAGTCAAGAAGACTTGTCTTCCTGAATTCAAATTTGGGCTCAGACAATTACTAGCTGTGTGACCCCGGGCAAGTCCCTTAACCATCTTTGCCTCAGTTTCCTCATCTGTAAAATGAGCTGGAGAAGGATATTGCAGACCACTCCAGTGTCTTTGCCAAGAAAACCCCAAATGGTATCAGAAATAACTGAACATGCCTAAACAACAACAAACCTTATATCTAGTTCAGATTATTTCATTCCTCATCTCCCAAAGGGATGTCCCCTAAAGTCCACCTAACGGCAATACCCTCTTCCATTCTGAAAGGATCAGGGTATTGATCTTAGGGAGGTCCCCTTTGAGAACAGTTCAGAAGAGTGGTCAAAGAAGGGAGTAGTTATTGAGTTACTATTGCTCCATTTGATGGAATAGAATGTTAGTCCCAAACTGTATTTTAACATTGTGACCTCATCCTTGTTCAGAATTCTTGGAAATGTTACCTCAAATTATCATGGAATAGAGTAGCGATGCCTGAAGACAAGAAGGCCCTTGTCACTTTGGAAAATTTTCTCTCCAAACTAGAGATGCATGAATTTAGAATAATATTAAATTAATAAAAAATATTCCTGGAAGACTTGTGCCTAAAACTCATAGTACAGCATTTATTTCTTCTTCTTCTTCTTCTTCTTCATCATCATCATCTTCATAATTTACAAGAGGGACTCTATTAGACTTGCCCTGTAGAAAAATCACTTTGACAGCTTTGTGGAGAATGGAATGGAAAGGTGGAATGGACTTGAGTCAGGTAGATTAGTTAGAAGGCTATTGTTATCATCCTGGTGAGAACCAATAGGTCCTGAACTACGTGGGTAGCCATATGATTAAAAAGGAGACAAGAGTGATAAGATATTGTGGAGTTGTAATCAATAACTGTTAACTGATTGAGTATGTAGGGTGAGGGAGAGTGAGGTGTCAAAGATAATTCCAAGGCTTTGAAATTGAGTGACTGGGGGGCAGCTAGGTGGCACAGTTGATAGAGCACTGGCCCTGGATTCAGGAGGACCTGAGTTCAAATCCGGCCTCAGACACTTGACACTTGACACTTAACTAGCTGTGTGACCCTGGGCAAGTCACTTAATCCCAACTGCCTTACCAAAAAACCAAAAACAAAAATAAAGACAAAAAAAGAAAGGAGAGACAAAACAAAGGAACTGTATTCTAGTATTGGTAGGATACCTAATGGAGTATTGTGTATTTGGGTTCCATACTTTAGGAATGGCAATGTCAATTTGTAGTGCATTGAGAAAAGAGCAACCAGGAATGTGAGGGACCTAGAGACCACACCATATTAGACTAGGTGAAGGAGCTAGTGATTTTTAGCTTCATCATAACAAATCCCATAGATATTATTCCCATTCCCTCCTCTTTTAATCCATTCTCAGATGAAGAAGTGGCCTTTTTCTGTGCCCAAATCAGCTCCTTTACTTGTATCCTCGATCTCACTCCTTTCTACTTTCATTCACAGACTGCTGGTACAATTATCTTCTCACTCTTTCTAATCTTCAATCACTTGATTTACTAGCTCTTTACCTCTTCCCTACCAAAAAAAGTTCAATTGACCCTACCATTTTATCAAGCTAGGGTCTCATATTTTTCCTACTTTTCACAGCCAAAATCCCTGGGGGTGAGGGGAGAGGGTATTGCCTACACTTGTTCCTATCGTTTTTCCTCTTATAACCTCTTGCAATATGGCTTTTTATATCATCCAGGAATTGAAACTACTCTCTCCACAGTTCTACCACTGATCTGTTCCCTGCCCCCCGCCCCGCCACTGCCCTGCCCCCAAATCCAATGACCTTTTCTCAAACGTTATCTTTCTGGATATTTATTCAGTATTTGACACTCTTTTTTTTGTTTGTTTTTGTGGGGCAATGGGGGTTAAGTGACTTGTCCAGGGTCACACAGCTAGTAAGTGTCAAGTGTCTGAGGCCGGATTTGTACTCAGGTACTCCTGAATCCAGGGCCGGTGCTTCATCCACTGCGCCACCTAGCCGCCCCCAGTATTTGACACTCTTAACCATCATCTCCTAATAGATATTTACTCCTTTTTTTCCCCCATTACGATACTGCTTCCTTTTAGATCTTCTACTTGTTTATTTTCCCCTTGGTTTCATTTGCTGGATCATTGTTCCTATCTAGTTTCTTGTACTGTAGATGTACCTCAATGTTTCTCTCCTTGTCCCTTTTATCTTCTTCTTCTACTTTTTCTCTCTTTGTGACTTTATCAGCTTTTATGGTTTAAATTATGATCACCAAGCAAATGATCACTATAGCTATATATCTAATTCCACTTTTGAGATCCTATCCCATACAGCTATAAGGTTGGGACTGCATTGATTATCCTATTCTCTTTATTAGATCAGAATACTTTTTGACATTTGGTCAGCTATAAGGAATTAATATAAAAAGAAAGGAACTACCTCAGAACTAGAGAGATTCTGAGGGTCTGAAAGAAGTGTAAGTGTAGTGTTCTACACACCTCTTAGGAGGTGGGTATTGAGCTATGGCAGAGAAGGGAGACATTGAGGAGGGTCATTGGCCCTATGTTTCAGAGATGATCTCAGCCAAGTACAGCTGAGGGAAAGACTCAGAGGGGAGACTGGCCTCTGCTTCTTGCAAGGAGTTGAGATCTGCCAAGTACTACCTCATAGAAAATCAGGGAAACTGATTGCTGAGTAAGGATCTTAGACCAATCATTGTTCCCTTGCTGAGCTGACTAGGGCAAGCTGACTTTGCATGAATTGCTAGGAGCTGAAATGATTGGAGGAAAATGTTGCTTGCTGGAAGCTGACTAGAGAAAAAGCATTGCTATTGGGAGCTGACTGGAGGAAAAAGAATACTCTGCTATGTAACAACAAAGGCTTTCTACTTTGCCCTTTACTGCTACCTATGGCTTGAGAGGGGAAAACCACTCAGATCCCAGCCAAGAAGGAAGACCTGAGTAGTTCTGAAGATCTCAGGACTGGGGAACTGCTTTCTCTAAAAGAGTATACTACTGCTTTAGAACACAGCCAACGAACAGTTTGAGTAAAATATTCAGCAGAGAAGTATCTTCATCCTACTATTTATTAGTCAGGAAGACAGTTCTCTGGGAAGAACATCAAGGCTTGCAGTCTAGATTTGTGAATTGCCCCTGGCACATTTGTTTTCCTACTCATGCATCATTCTGTTAGGTTTCTGTCTGATTTCACTTTTCTCCATTGATGTCATATACATTGGTGAGAAAATGTGATCCAGGTTCATTGGTGGACCATTATGTTGTATTATGTGTAGGAAATGTTTCATGATTGAGATTTATTGGTGTCAGTTTGGCTCATTTGTTTAAATGGGAACCACAGTGGTCAGGGCACAGTAGCTATCATCTTGAGTAGTAGATATATTTCTCCTTCACACAAGTGTTAGTCCCTAGGATCCAGAGAGTGAGCTGTAGTGGCATTGCTGTTGCTGTTGAGTCATTTCAGTTGTGTCTGACTCTCCATGACCCCATTTTTGGGGTTTTCTTGGCAAAGTTACTGAAGTGGTTTGCCATTTTCTTCTCTGGCTCATTCTACAGATGAGGAAACTGAGGCAAATCAGGTTAAGGGACTTTCCCAGGGTGACATTATCACTGCCATTTGGGAATTCAATTTGATAGCATGAATCCAGATTGGGTAAGTGAACCAGCCCACTAGCCTAACTGGAGATAATAATGACTCATAACTTCTGGCTTTACCATGCCATTGCTTCATGTAAGTAAAAACTTATTAATAATTAGAGTTGTCCAGAAGAGGATTAGACTATCCCACAAGGTAATCAGTTCTCCAATATGAGACATTTTTCAGCTGAGGCACAATGTCTATTTGTTGGGCATGTTGTAGATTGGATTCTTGTCCACTTTCAACTCTGAGTTTCTGTGACTTTGTCATTCATGGATCAATAGATCCAGGGTAATGTGAAATCCAGGATCTTCAAGAATGTGAACTGACCATATGATAAAATTAAGAGCAGTTACTTAGTGAAAGTGGAGAAAAATTGAAAAAAATATATAGCTAACCTTATTAAGGAAAAACTGGTTGCTCACGGGAATCAGAGAATATCTAAGACTAGTTTCCAGCATTTTATAAATAGAACTAAAATTCATTCATTTCTAGAATACGGTGTAATCATCTAATGGTTGCTCAAATATATTTTGTTCTTATTCAGAATATTGAAGGTTTTACCCCCAAACGTTTACAAAATTGGTTGATAAAAATGCCATTGTCATAGGCAACTAAATAACAAGAGATTTAAGAGAGCCTTTTCAATGAAAAGAGAGCTTGTTCAATGAAAAATTCATTGAAAAGAGCTGGGATGAAAATAGTCTCTTCCACTGAAAAATAGATTTAACAAAAACATTTTACAAAGTTAGTGGTCCAGAAGAGGCAACCTAATTTTGTAATGGTTCTTATGTCACAGACAACATGATGCGAAGATGAAAATTCCAAAAAAGATATACAGAAGCTAGAGATGCGTGAAATTAATGAAAACACATTTCAGCTTCAAAAATGCAAATGAATGCAGCTGGAAAAAAACAATTAGAAAAACACATTGTTGTTGGTTAGAGAAATCAGGAATTCAATGTTGCTGTAGAGGATCTAGTCTAGTGATAGGCAAACTGTCAGATCAGGTAAAGAAAACTGCAGGGCTGCTTGAGGCAGAGCTAAAAGCCAGAAAGGGCTCTGAGCAGGTTGAGAATGGCTACCTGCATCAATGGTTGATAGGAACAACATTTCCATTTTTGTAGAAACACAATTTGTAGAAACTACTGTCCATTGCTTTGATCTCTATATCCAGACATTTTATAAAGCACCTTCAAAGCCTGCATCAATAGTCTACAAAATTTCCCCCAGGCTAAGTTTTTTAGTTTCCTAGGCAGAGAATATTTTATCTGTGTGGTTTGTTCTTCTTCTTTTAAAAAAAAATGATATGCCATGGATATGGAAAGCAAATTAGAAAAGGAGTGGAAAAATTCCCTTTTTTCCCCTCATATAATTCAGGATAAAAAACAAAGAAGTGATTATTAGTTCAGGGCTACCTCTTGGGATATGGAAGATAGTTCTCCCTTTGAATCAGCAATAGGTAAAATAGCTGGAACAGAGGAGAAACCATTATCTTTCTGCCACTTTGAAAAAACATTAGAAGCTTGGAGGATTCTAGGGTTAGCCTTGGAGTTCCCTGTACTAGAATGAGGGAGGTTCACAGAAAGATGATTATAACAACAAAGGAAATGAGAAAAACTTGTTAATTCATTTGACAAACATTTATTCCTATATGCCAGTTATTGTGTTAATTACTGGAGATACAAAGACAAAGCACACACCTGCACACATGTGTACCCCCCCCCCATCCATACAGGCACAAGTAGCTTATATTCTATTGAGTGGGGAGGCAGGGAGAAAAATGTGTATTTATGTAAACACTATGTGTATATGTGTATACACACACGCACATGCATTATACACACATGTACATGTATACACGTGCATGTTGGCACATCAGTGCATGTATCATATATGTATACGAATGCACAATACATTCCACACATATGTTTTATATGTGTATATAGATATATATACAACATATATATTCATACACTTATATACATATATACCTCTGTATCTATCTATCCATCTATCTATCCATCATCATCTATCTGTCATCATCATCTATCATTATTTTTATCTATCATCTATCACCCACCCACCCATTCATCCATCCATCTATCTATCATCTATCACCTCTGGGCTCACTCCTCCCATCTGCACCAGTATTGGCAGGTTGGGTGGCCAGCAGGAACATTCTTACTACTCTTGGGGTTCTAAGGGTAACCTGGGCAGCTATCTTTCTAACATGGAAGCTTACAAGACTCCACCAGTGTGCTTTCCAATAACTATCAGCCAACAGACTCAATTACATGTCAGAAATGAATGTACTCAAAGAGCACTGCAAGATCAGTAGTTACAAAGCATTTCCCTCTAAAACCTGGGGAGCATTTTCCTGCAAATACACAGAGTCCATGTGGTGAAGAGTGGGCATGAACATAAAATAAAATGTTACTAAGCCACATTTTATGGAAATTTATGGGGACAACTCACAGCTGGAACAATAAGGCTATGGGAAAGCCAGCTCATGTGCTGAGTCAGTCTGAGGGATTCCATTAAAAAAAACCAATACCTTGAATACTGGCAGGGAGCTACCTACAATGGTGGGGGTATATGCACCCTAATCCCATCTCCTCATCTGAATTGTAGGCCAATCAAAATACTTAGGGAGGAGTTGAGGCAGCACTAATTCCCCCCCCTCATAATCCCTCCCCCTCATGATTTCTTGATCCAATCAAAATACCTCTGCCCTTCTGTGGAAGATGCTTACTCTAGTCTATAAAAGCAGGATACAACTAGACTCATGGCTGGTGCACCAACCCTGTTACTTTGGTGAATTGATTCCTTTTATCTTATTTTCTGAGTTTGCCTAAATTGATTAGGCTGAGGCCCTAACCAAGGTTTCTTTTATCAGGGTCTTGATGTTTTTCTCTCTGCAGAGTCCTTACAAAGTTCAATGAGGTTTGAGAGGTCAGTCTCCTTGATAGATGAGTAGTCCTGATGCTAACTAGACTAACTCCTCACAAAACATTGTGTCTCCATTCGACCAGTAGCTTAGCTGGGCTTATTTCTTTCATAGTGTAGGTTGCTGAATGGGTCAGTGCACTGCTCGCCTGGCCTGGCCTGAGAAGGCCTGGCTCTTTACCAGGTTCAGTTGTGGTTGCATTGGATGGCACAGGTTGCTTGGCTACTGGGCCTTTGCTATCACTGAGCTGGGCAAATCACTCTGTGACTGAGCTGGGCTGGGTAAATAATTTAACCACCTAGTTCGCAACAGCTGGCATCTTTGCTGGGATAACTCTTCATGGAGTGGTCTTCACCACTCCTAGCATTCTGCTGGGGTGGGTGTTATAATACTATTTTCAGTTGGATTTTTTTCGTATTCTTTTTTTAAACAAGGGCAATGATCCTCAGCCTACAATCCACAGAGCATGTTTTATTTGGCTCTCTTAGAGTCTCTGTTCTGAGGTTTGTTACCTCTAGAGGAAAGGAGATAGGAAGAAGTAGGAGATGGGAAAGGTTTAACATCTGTTCAATAATCCTTCCTGGCTTAGAGGTAGCTTCCCTTACTGAGAAGCTTTTTAACTGAGTTATACTTCCAGACTCCAGGTTGGGGCTTATGCAGATAAGTGACCAGAGACAAGCTCATTGTCTTGTTGACTTTTTTTTATGTAAGTGAAAGAATAATAAATACATCACAACTCACAAACAAACCTTTGTCTTTCTGTCCCTGTGACCTTCTAACTCAGGAATATTTCTCTACTCTGGTGATCCCCTTCTCCCTTTGGTGAGCTCCAACTAGAATCTCCATTTTGAGGGAGGTCCCAGGCTAGTCATCCTTTATTCCTTTCCTGACTCTGCTTCTGATTCTTTGCAGTTTGTTACCATGTCCCCAAGTGGGAGCATCTCTCTCCCTCCTCCACTGCTTTTCATCTCCCTTTTATTTATTGTTTTCTCCTATTAAGACATAAGCTCCGGGGGCACCTAGGTGGTGCAGTGGATAAAGCACTGGCCCAGGATTCAGGAGGAACTGAGTTCAAATCTGGCCTCAGACATTTGACACTTACTAGCTGTGCGACCCTGGGCACTTACTAGCTGCCTTAGTTTCTTCTTCTGTAAAATGAGCTGGAGGCCTCATTGCCCCACCAAAAAAAAAAAGGCACTGACAAGTGCTACACTCTAAATTCATTGCAAAACTCTTCTGAGTCATTCCCTTTGAGTAAGGTAGACAAGTCCAGACAGCTATTCACTCCTGGAAGCTGTGTCAGCTAATTGGTCAATAGCAGAACTCTCTGGTTTTCCCTATTAAACCAGAGAGTTCAGTAGAGAGCAAAACGTACATCTGAGAGGTTTCACCTCTTTCAAATGCTAGTGACAATGGAGGACAATAGCTGACTCTGGAATTCCCATCCAATAAACTCTCGTTTTCCTAGGCTGAAGCCTGCTCTAGCTCCCCCTTCCTTCTTGCAGTTCTGACTGCATTTTTACCCCTTGTAATTTCTTCAGTCCTAATCCTTTCTTGCCCTTTACTATTTTCAGTGGCTTAAATGAGGACCTGTTGGTATTGTGTGACAGGTAACAAGACAGTCCTTGCCTTCAAAGAGCTTACAATCAAATGAGAGAAGACAACACACAAAAGGAAACTGAAAAGAGGGGGCCACTTGGGGATATCTGGCACAAGGGCATGATATCCCATGGAGTCCAAACCAAGCAGAGTTGCTCTCTTTCTTCTGGATGCAAATTATAGTTTGCCTCTAACCTTTGCTCTATACAGTTGATTACTTAACTGTGTAAAGATAGTTTCTGAAATGATTTCCATATGTGTAATCAGTTGTCTCATATTTACTTAAGATATAGTCAATTTAATTTTATTTGGTGATACTACAATAATCAGTATATTTAATCTCTTTTCTTGAAGAAAAGATTCACAATATACAAGGGTAGGGCTTCTGAATCATCTGTAAGACCTTGATTACTTTCATTTCTTGATGGTGAACCATATTTTTCTATTATAGTCATTTATATATTCATATATACATATTTATAGTCATTATAGTAATTTCTATTATAGTCAGCTTTCTTTTGTCTAGTTTTACACTGAAGTTATTGATTACAAAAGTAAATTTTGATATACTTTGTTTTTATTTTGTTTTGCGGGACAAGTGACTTGCCCAGGGTCATACAGCTAGTGTCAAGTGTCTGAGGCCGCATTGGAATGCAGGTCCTCCTGAATCTAGGGCTGGTGCTTTATCCACTTCACCACCTAGCTGCCCCCTAGAAGATTCTTTTTTTTTTTTTTTTTGTGGGGCAATCAGGGTTAAGTGACCTGCCCAGGGTCACACAGCTAGTAAGTGTCAAGTGTCTGAGGCCAGATTTGAGCTCAGGTCCTCCTGAATCTAGGGCTGGTGCTTTATCCACGGAACCACTTAGCTGCCCCTAATGTTGATATACTTTGGAGAATACTTGTTATACTTGAGTCATTTTCAGTTACATATGAATCTTTGTGACCTCTGGGGTTTTCTTGGCAAAGACACTAGACTGGTTTGGCATTTTCTTCTCCAGCTCATTTTACAGAAGAAGAAACTAAGGCAAACAGGGTGACTTGCCCAGGGTCACACAGATAACAAGTGTCTGAGGCCAGATTTTAACTCAAGAAGATGAGTCTTCCTGACTCCAGGCTCAGCCCCTCTACCCACTGGGCCTAAGCTGCCTCTAAATTACTTATAGACTTTACTAATCTTCACTAATAGATTTTGGCATACAATCAATAAATGAGTAGATATTAAGGACTCACTAAGTGACAGGCATTATGCTAAGTCATGGAGATACAAAGATGAAAAATGAACTTGCCCTAAAGGAACTTACATTCTATGTGAAGAAAACAATACATGGTATACAAATATAAACAAAAAATAAAATAAATGCATGATAATTTTGGTGAGAAGGTAGGTAGTTCTTGAACTGAGTTTTGAAGAAAACTAGGGATTCTAAAAGGCAGAGGTGAGAAAAGAATGCATTCCAGAAATGGGACCAACCAGTACAAAGGCATAGAGATAGAAGATAAGAGCATTACCTATGGAGTATCAGAGAAGGATTTTAATTCATAAGCATAGGGGAACCCTTCAGACCTCACTCAGGAGCCCTCCTAGAAAACTCCTTGAGGGAAGGAAGTGTCTCATTTGTATTGTATTCCTAACACCTGACTCAGTGCCTGGGACAAAGTTGATGCTTGATAGATTTTTGTTAAATGATTGATTTTAGACAATGCTTTATTTTTTCCAGCTCACAGCCAATTAGAAGGAATAAATTAGGAGCAAAGAAAGAAAGCACTACTAAAGGCAGCAGATCAGGAAGTAGTAATAAGGGAGGAGAAAGAAAAGCTAAGAAAAACAGACACAGGAATTCTGTGGCCATTTATCAGAGTGACAAATTGACCCTATGGGTCTCACTGACTCCAGAAGTGGTGTGGCATATTATATTATATTATAGTATAATTATTGAAATTCACAATGTGAACCCTGAGTTATGAAGAAAAAGGTAAATTGAATTTATAAAATAGCCTTTCAGAATTCCTGACATGTAATACCACAAGTCTAGGTAAGATTAGGTTCCTCTACAAGGGAAAGAATTTGGTGTCAGTATTAGACTCCTCACCATCTGGTGAGCCTCACTATTCTGGTATAGTATACTATACAATATTACTGAGGATACAACATTGAAGTACTCTAATAAGAAGAAGCATTTAGCAACATTAGAGAGTTGTTACCCTAATCTCTTTTTTCTTAAAACCTGTTTAAAATGTATATCTATGCATATTTTATTTTATTTTATTTGTAGGGCAATGAGTGTTAAGTGACTTGTCCATAGTCACACAGCTAGTAAGTGTCAAGTGTCTGAGGCCAAATTTGAACTCAGGTACTCCTGAATCCAGGGCTGGTGCTTTATCCACTGTGCCATCTAGCTGCTCCTGCATATTTTATTTTTACAAAAAAATTATTTTTATTTTTCCCCCCTCAAAAGTGGTGTGGTAGGAAAAGGAAATAGATTTCTGTTCATTAAAAAATAGACATGTGGGGATGTGCTACAGATGTGGAATGTTACATGGACTTTAAGATGAGATTACTCTACTGACTTGTTTTACTTCTGTCCCCCCGCTTTTTTTCTGGTAACACCACCAAAGTGATTTATTTGGAAAGTTTTCAAGAAATTCGAGCAAGAAATTTAAAGGAGCAGGGATGTTTCATGTGGCGATTCAGCAGAAGTCTTGAAGGCTACATGTTGGAGGCACTGATTAGAACAGGCAGACTAGAAGACAGACTTAAAACTGTGGTCAGGATTACACAGAAGTAGTATAGATTTAGTATTTGAACATTGGAGGATTTTTAAAAAAATGATTTTGAATTTTGAGCAGTCATAGATTTGGGGCTACATAGGGAACAATACAAAGGACCAGATAATGAACTATTAAAATAAAGCAGCAGAAGCTTTAATAAAGGCAGACTTTGCAGATATGTTTTAAACAAGATTTCCTGAGCTATATGGGTCCTTTATAACAAAGCAGAGACAACTTTGTTAAAAGCCTACAGAAAGAAGCAATCTCAAAATATTTGTAATGTAAAAACACATCAATAAACCTTTTAAAAACCACATATATCCAATAGTAATAATAAAAACAATAGTGTTGCTTTTCCATATGATGGTTTCTTTGGTTGCTATTCCTTGACTCTATCTAGTTCTTTTTGATTCTGAAATCCTAATGCTGCCTTCAAGAGACATAATTTCAGGAAGACGTCATTATCTAGAGACTTCTTTCCTTTCTAGGAGGCTTGGTATTAGAATTCCTTTGCTTGTCTATGGTCTTCTTCATTACTTCAATGCTGTTGCATTCTCTGTGCCACAAACTTCCACTTCTCTGTGGTCCCCATTGTCTGACTCTTCTCTCTTGGGCCCACAGAGATCCTTGGAATGATTGTGAAGAGGGAGGAGTTTTAGGGCAGATCAGACTTTGCTCCAGGGAATCTTTATGAATCTGATCAGCTTCTCCTTAGACATCTTAGCTTTGGTCCTCACAGCTTTGTTATCTGCATTCTTCCGCCCCCCCCCCCCCAGCAGCTAAGACTTTGGCTCAGGTAAAGGATTAGCCAGGACTGAATCAATCACTGTCGATGTGGGCCAGTCAGGACAAGGGTAATCATTCATAAAGAAAACTTTATCAAAATCAGAACCGAATCTCAAATGAGGTGTTAATGAAGCTGTTTTATTTTTTATAGGAAGACATGTTAAATGGAGACTCATCCTTTAACTTTGTTAACATGGACCAGGCTCATCCTGGTCTCACAGTCCACATTTGTAGAAGTTTGGGGGTGGAGGAAGCTTTGCTGAAACCTCACTTTTCTTTCTAAAAGACAATGAACAAGGACTGCTCTGGAGCCATAAGGTGTTGCAACAAACAGTAGCAGCTGGTTAGGAAAGGAAGCAGATATTTTTTTGGCCAAAGAAAAAAGGGAAGATTTATGACTGTGTCTTGTGTTAAAGGGTCAGAGGGAAGCATATATCCCTTTAGCCTTATGTCTTTTTCCCGGGTAATTCCTAGGAACCATACTTATTAATTCCTAGTGTTAGTACCAAGTTAGTACAAAGATTTGGGGGGATGATGTAGGTTTGGCTTGGCCAGGAGACCCTGGGAAATCCTTATTCCTGAAAAGATGAGGAGAAGGAATGAAAACTTCCACCAAAGCACTTCTCTGCTGAAATCACTTTTTGCTTTCATGGAGCTCACAGTATAATGGGGAAGAAAACATACAAACAACTATGCACAAACAAGATACATAGAGAATAAATTGGAAATTGACAGAGGGAAGGCACTGAGATTAAGGAGGAATGGGAAAGGTTTCTTTTAGTAGGTAGGACTTTAACTGAGACTTGAAGAAAGCCAGGAGGTGAAGATGAGGAAGAAGAGAGTTCTAGGCATGGGGACAACAAATGAGAATGTTCAGTTGGAATATAGAAATATCTTGTGTGAGGAAGAGGAAGGAGGTCAACATCCAGTGGACAGTAGAATATCTGGAAGGGAGTAAAGTATAACAGGACTAGAAAGGTAGAGGCTAGGTTATGGAGGGCCTTAAAATCCAAATGGGATTTTGTATTTAATCATGGAGATAATAGGGAGCTGCTGGGATTTACTGAATAGGGACATGGCAGGGTCAGAACTGCACTAGAGGAAGATCAATTTTACAACTGAGTGGAAGATAGTTAGCAGTTGGGAGAGATTTTAGGCAGGAAGACTAACCAGTAGGTTATTGCAATAGTCTAGGCACGTGGTGATGCATCAGGGTGTTGGCAGTGTCAGAGGAGAGAAGGTAACATATTTGAGAGATGTTACAAAGGTGGAAATGACAGCACTCGGCAACCCATTGGATATGAAGGGTGAAGGAGAGTGAGGAGTCAAGGATAATACCTAGTTTGCATGCCTAGTGTGTCTGGGGAGATGGTGGTAACTTTGACAATAATAGAAAAATTAGAAAGAAAGCAGGTTTTTGGGAAAAGATAATAAGTTCAGTTTTAGACAGTCTTTTCAGGGAGTTTAGTTACAAAAGGGAAAAGAGATATAGGATGGAGGCAAGTGGGAATCAATAGCTAAAATGAGTTTTTTTTTTAAAAGGATGGGAGAGACAGGAGTGTGTTTGTAGGCATTAGCGAAGTAGGCAGTTGCTAAGGAAAGATTGAAGTTCAGTGAGATTGGGGATGACAGAGGAGTCAATGTCCTAGAGAACATGGGATAGAATGAGATTATTGTGCATACAATGGAGTTTGCCCTGGCTCAGAGTAGGACCACCCCTTCACGTGAGATGAGTGAAGAGATAGAGGTGGAAGACATCTGAGTGAAGTGTGATGAAATAGAAGGGAGAAAAGAGAGATCTTGGCAAATAGCCCCATTTTTTCAGTGAAGTATGAAACAAGGCTCTCAGATGAGAAGGTATGGTGGGAGACCCTTGAGAGGTCTTGAATTCACCTTGAGGGTGAATGAAAAAAGTTTGGACTGTCTGCTGGTGGTGAATAGGAGAGTGAATTGATTACAAATGATTACCTTGCCACAGTGAGGACCCAGTTTTGATTATGTAACATACATTTTTAGTGGATCCAGACACTAGTTCAGACTTTTTCCAGTTCTCTTCAGTAGTCCATGAATCAGAATGAAGACAGTGGTTTGTGGAGGTAATCCGAGATTGGGACTTGGCTAGGCATGATTGGCAAATGGGGGACATGGGACTACAATGTAAAGGATATTGAAGAGTTTGAACAGGTTCACAAAGAAGTGAATTTTGAAATCATTTCAAAAACATCAAATTCTGGAAAATCAGAGGCAGTGAAAGAGACCATGATGTCAGGCTACAGCCAGAGAGAGTTGCTTCAACTAAATAATAACAAAACAACAATAACAGCAACAAATAGTAATGAAAGGAGGGAGTAATCATCAAATCTTGCAAACAATACTGCTCCAACATAGCATACTTCTGATACATCGACTATTTTTTCTCAGTTTCTGCTCCATCTCAGAGGGTTGTTGTGAGGACCCCAACATAGCATACTTCTTTGAAAAACTAGTAAATAGCTAATGAACTTAATATTTTAAACAAATATTTTTCTTTAATTATATTTTACAAAATTTCATTTATTTCTTTTATGTTAATTACCTCATTAAAAATACAAAGGCAGCCTGATGTGGTGGATAGAGGACCAATCATCAGTCAGGAAGACCAGATTTCAAGTTCTCCCTCTAATACAAACAAGATGTGTGACAATGAGTAAATCAGGTAACCTTTTTGTGCCTCAGACATCTCTTTTAGACCCTATGGAGAAATTGGCATTGCACACAGGTGGGCAGAGTTTCTCTGCTTGTGAATTCTTTACCATGATGAAATCACAAGTCTAACTCTTTCTCCTCTTCTAAAGCAAAACATACTAAAATATACAGAGCAGACTTTCAAAATGTGGAAAGACAATAAAATAAACCAGACTGTGAAGTCTATATTATAGGAGACAGACATGAAATACCTCCAATTTAGCTAAAAGGCATCTGGATTTTACTTACAAATAATTTCATTCCAAAATAAATTAGTGTTCAAATTTGTTTGGTTGATGGAAAACTGAATCTAACAAAACCCATCTATAATTAAATATCAAGCAAGAGGCCAAAAGTATAACTTGAAATAGCTGCCATTCTGTGCATACCTAAAATTAAGCTCAAATCACTTTGATGGATGCATGATGTAATTGGTGTGGATGCTCCTACCAATCCATTTGAACCTCCTCCCCCCACATACCATCTACATGGGATGTTACACTTAAAGACTGTACAGTACTACATACTGACTATTTTTCAGTTTATCAACTATTCATTGTTTACTAAAACATTTCATACTATCATCATTCATGTTACTTCAAGGCACTTCCAATCAGATGCTTTTCATAGACTTAAATTCAGGTAAAATCAATTAACATTTGTTAAATGCTTACTCTGGTAAGCTGTGCTATGCATTGGGGATGCAAAGACCAAAAATGAAAAGCCCCTCTTCTTTGGGAGTTTCCATTTTGCCATGGGTGAAATAGCACACATATACAGCAGGATCAGGGAATCCAAGAATGGAGATAAGAAGCAGAGTGGAGATAGAGCATTGAGAGATCTTTGGAGGGAGAAAAGGAAACAATTGTGTCCTTGGAATATATTACAGATGACATGGACAGAAAAGAAATAGCTGAGGATTTTAGGAAACAGATCAGAAGTCTAGCATATCAGCATCTTAGATGATAATGATGGTGGACTCCTCCCTCTGACACTAGCTTTGGGACCACTGCAAAGTTATTTAATCTCTCTGAGCTTGAGTCCTTATCTGTAGAATATGAAGTACCTGTACCTCACAAGGTCATTCAGAGGCTCCAATGAAATAATGCATGTAAAGCATTTTGCCAACTTTGAAGTACTATATAATATCAGTTATTATTATATGATAATATCATCATCTTCATTTTTCAGAAAGTAGGATGGAGGCACATTAATTTATAAGTGGTTGACAGTATTACTAACTCCTATTTTTATGGTGCTTCAAAGCACTGAATGCATAGATCATAGGTGAAAGGTCTTGTCCAAGGACAGAACTGTTAATTAGTTTGGGATGTTAGCCCTAAACCAAGTTTTTTTTTCAGTATCCCAAGCCAGGGGTTCATTTATGCTATAGGGAAAGAACTTAAAAATTTAGGGGGGTGGACTAAGTGAACTCTAAGTTCCTTTCCAGTTATAAAATTTTATAATTCTTGTTCATCTTCTTTGTATTTCTAATACCTATTATCATCCAAAGGGTAATCAAAAGTGGACGAGTGGATTGTGACATATTACAATCAAGTTATTATATAGGATGTGCAGTGTCAAAGAGCAGCTAGGTAATGCAGTGGATAGAGCATTGCACTTGAAATCAGGAAGACTCATCTTAGTGAATTCAAATCCAACCTCAGATGTTTACTACTTGTGTGACCCTGAGCAAGTCACTTAATCCTGTTTATCTCAGTTTCCTCATCTGTAAAATGAACTGGAGAAGGAAATGGCAAACCCCTTCAGTATCTTTGCCAAGAAAATCCCAAAATAGGGTCACAAAGAGTTGGACATGACTGAAATGACCAAACAACAACAGTGTAGAGATTGTTATCAGAAATTATGAGTGGAAAGCAAGATAGGCCAGTCAGATAGAGTGGCAAGGTCAAGAGAAGATAAGGAAGACTTTCAAATATACTTTTTCATGAATATTCAAAACATGACCTCTAGGGGTAAATAGGTGGTGCAGTGGATAGAGTGTTGGGCCTAGAGAAATGAAGACCTGAGTTCAAATTCAGTCTCAGATACTTACTAGCTATGTGACCCTAGGCAAATCACTTAGCCCCGCTTTACTTAAAAAAAAAAAAAAGCATGACCTCTGAATAAAATGTTTCCTACAAATAGCACATTTAACCAGTTTCTTCCAGGTGTTGATTTCTTCTCTACAAATACCCAAATTTGGGTCACACTGTGACTTGTCTTCATTGTTACTCTAATGTGACTTTTCTGATAAACTTGGAGGTCCACTCTCCACTGGAAAGCCTTTGGCACAATCATGATAGTCATGGGATTTCTTCCTTGTGTATTTTCTGTCTATAAAAATGTGCATAAAGCATGAGTGCTGGTTGGTTCTGGTTCTGGTTGGCCACACAGACTTTTTGGCTCTGTGTGACATATTTATGGGAGGACATGGACAAGAGTTACAAAGGATGGGCAGGCATAGGTGTGTTGAAAGCTGCATTGTTGTAGTGAGTATCTGCCGTGATGAAATTGTAGACCCATTAGAGTACATCAGATTTATCATAAATACCTAATTTTTAACACATACCTAGTAGAGGTTTCTTGAACATGCTTGTTAAATTCCATCATTTTCCACCCCAAAGTTCTATCCCTTTCACATACAGTCATGGAAAAAAGATTGTTGAAAATGTAGAGGTCACTAATGGCCGTATTTGTTCACTTTTAGCTTGAAAGAATATTACTTTTAAAAATCATTTGTAGTCTTGAAATATAACATATTACATTTTTGCTCATTATCATTGCTCTCTATACTACAGTAAATTAATAATGACCCCACCCCGCCGTAATTCTTTTATTCCCTTTCTTTAGATTCTTCTCACATTACATTCTTCCCCACTCAAATTGCTCTCCCATTTGTTACCGAGTTTCAGTTGATAGGCAGGGGTCATATACATACATACACACACACACATACATACATATATATATATATATATTATGATTTAGCCATAGTGTTGAACACTCTGCAGTGTTTTCTGTCTTCTTTTAAAGTCTAATGTAGGGGCAGCTAGGTGGCGCAGTGGATAGAGCACTGGCCCTGGAGTCAGGAGCACCTGAGTTCAAATCTGGCCTCAGACATTTGACACTTACTAGCTATGTGACCCTGGGCAAGTCACTTAACCCCAATTGCCTCACTTAAAAAACAAAAAACAAAAAATAAAACAAACAAAAAAAGTCCAATGTAACCCAAATTTATCCACTGTTAAGGACTTGATAAGTATAAGACACTGTGTTGGGTACTTGGGATATAAAGACAAATTGAAAATCAATCCTTGCCCTCAAGATGTTTTGTTCTACTGGACAAACAGGGAAGATATAACATTTTGAAAGTATACATATGCTCTTTTGAGGCAGGAGAGCAAAGTGCTAACTAGGACAATCAGGAAGGTCTCAGTATAAACACCTCCTTTGTTAAATATGAGGTTTATCTATAACTTCTTGTAATACCTTCAACTATTTGGTCCTCATTTCTGGCCTAATTTAAGCAACTAGGAGAGTGTCATGGATGCCTTAAACTATAATAGGCAAATTTAACATAGTCTAGAAGCTTCCCTTTCAAACATAGCCAGGAAACAAAAACAAAAACAAGGGGCAGCTAGATGGCACAGTGGATAGAGCACCGGCCCTGGAGTCAGGAGGACCTGAGTTCTGATCTGACCTCAGATACTTACTAGCTGTGTGACCCTGAGCAAGTCACTTAACCCCAACTGCCTCACCAAAAACAAAACAAAACAAAACAGAACAAACATAGCCAGAACACAGTGGGATGGAACAGAAAGAACAGAGACAAAACACTGATGAGCTGAGCCACAAGGAGAGGAGGGCGTGGCAGGTGGCTCTCTATTTTTTTAAGAAAACCAAGAAACAGCCAGTTAGGCACCCCTTCTTGGACAGGTACTTTTCAAAATGAATTGTTTTCTCTATGTCATCAGGTATTTGTAGAAGTTTAAAAAACTATAAATTATGAGAATAATAGTCCCAGTTCTGTGGTAAAAATATCAGCTAGGTGGCACAGTGGATAGAGTGCTGGGCCTGGAGTCAGGAGGACTTGAGTTCCAATCTGACCTCAGATACTTACTAGCTGTGTGACCCTGAGCAAGTCACTTAACTCTGTTTTCTTCAGTTTCCTCAGTGGTAAAATGAACTGAAGAAGGAAATGGCAAACCACTCCTGTATGTTTGATAAGAAAACCCCAAACGGGTCACAAAGAGTTGGACGTGACTGGAATGACTGAAGAGTAGATACCTTTAAACAGATTAACATTTGGTGAGCATTAAAATCTGCTCCATATACACTGGGTTTTTTTAATGCATAAAAAGTAGAATAATGATTGCTCAATTAGGAAAGGAATGCAACATCCAGAATGAAGAAGCAGGTGTTCACATTCTGGTGTTGGGGAGAAAAAAATAGAGTGGCATGAAACAAACAAAAAAAAATCACTGTAAAAATTGAAAGCATGAAAATGAGAGGAAATAGGTGGGTAAATTGCAAAAGACTTTCAAATTCTAAACCAACTACTCCAAAACACTGTGGAAGCAGTAGACTTGACTCCATTTCTAAAAATAGAATGGAATGCCAATCAACCAATTAACAAGAATTTGTTAGGTATCTGTTCTGTGCCTGTCCTTGTACTAGGCCCGGGGATTCTACAGAAATAAATACAACAAACTTGCCCTCAAGAAGTTTATGTCATTTTGGGGGAAACAAAATGTACATATATACACACATACGTATTTATACATGTAAGTACAAACAAAATATCTATAAAGTATGTGCTATCTTTATTGTTGTTCGGTCATTTAGTCATGTCTGACTCTTCATGACTTTTGGAAAAGATACTGGAGCGGTTTGCCATTTCCTTCTCCTGTGGATTAAGGCAAACTGAGGTTAAGTGACTTACCCAGGGTCATATAGCTAGTAAGTGTCTGAGGCTGGATTTGAACTTGGGTCTTCTTGACTTCATGCCTGGCACTATCTTACTATCTCCTAATTTCTCTTATGTTATCAACTCCCCATTAAACTTATTCTAAAACAGTAGAAAAATACAAATTGAAGACCATTTCCTTCCCTATTATCATCATTTCACTTGTGGTTATCAGTAGTCCTATTCTTTCTTTGATCTTTTCTCTAGTATAGCTATCAACCCCCTTCTCTGTTTTGTTAGCCTTCATTACCATCCTTAACTTATAGGCTTTATCACCCCTAATTGTCTTCTTACAATATTGTGCCATATTTTTCATATTTTTATCTACCTTTGCTTTTATTTTCTTTTATGTTATTTCAAAATTTGAGATTGTTGGTAAGTTCCCTGGACATGCATATCAATAAAGCATACATTGATTTGGCAGATATTTTCATAAATTTCAAGTAATTTTCTAGTTATGCCCTTGATGGTAAGCACAAGGAAGATGGATAAGGAAGCCCTCCTCTTTGCCAAGGCAAAGTTCTCCATTTATACCTAAGATCCCAAACCTCCTGTCTCCTCTGACACCTTGTTCTATTAATCATTATTTTTCTATAGGTGTGGGAAGCAGAGACAACTTCTTGCCTACGTGCTATGAATCTATGCATGGTCCACCAAAATACATGGGATTACCTGAATCTTACATGTAAGTCATGCTGACAGCAGTGAAGGTAGAGAAAACAGGGAAGGCAGGTGTGAGTCTGATCATCTTTCTTAGAGAGAAAAATAACATTAACAGTTCATATATACATAGTTGTTCATATGTATACATTAAAGTTTGTAAAGTGTTTTTCTCCCTACGGTCCTGTAAAGTAGTAAATTATCTTTATTTTACAGATGAGGAAACTGAGGCTATGAAGAGATTATGAGACTTGTACTGGGTGGGCCAAAAGTCACAAATATTTAACAACTCCTTTATTTTTTGTTTTTATTTTATAATACCATAGCATCAAATACAGCATATATAGGAAATGAATTTACATTCTGTGTGAAAAATAAAATATCATAAATGGCAAAAAATAAAGAAAAAAATAATTTTCAAAAAGTTATTAGAGCATCACACCCTTTTGTGACTTTTAGCCCACCCTATACATGATCACATTGTTATATGCCTGAAGTGGGACTGGTACCCAAGTTTCCCGACTCCAAGTATAATGATCATTTCTGGCTCCAATCTACCTTTAAAGCTTTATTATAAATTATTACAAATTCCCTTCATGTATTTAAAGTCTAGACCAGGGGTTCTTAATCTTTTTTGTGTCATGGTCCCCTTTCTTAGTCTGATGAAACCTGAATCTCTTCTCAGAATAATGTTTTAAATACATAAAATAAAATACATGATTAAAAAGCAAAGCAATTATATTGAAATACAGTTATCAGAATATTAAAACAGCAAGTTCCAGACCCCATGTTAAGAAGCCCTGGTCTAGTCAAACTGAACTTTTTGCTTTTCTTCACATGTAACATCCTACCTCTCACTTTTATGTCTTTTATGATTGGAAAGCACTCCTCTCTCACCACTGTCTTTTAGAATCTCTAGTTTTGTCTCAAGTGTTTCTTCTGCCTTTCTTAATTTCTGCTGCTAGAGACTTCCCCTGAAATCACCTTGTATTTATTCTGCACATATTTTGCATGTGTATATGTGCCTTTGTGTCTATATGGACACACACATACACACACACACACACACATACATACATACACATTGTCTCTGAGGGCAGTAACTGTTCCAGTTTTGATATTTTGTTTTGTACTCAATGCCTAGCACAGTGTACCTGGCACTTGGGAGGTGATTAAAAAAATGCTTGTTGAATGACTGATCTATCCACTACCCCAATCTTAATTGCCTCTGGACTGTTCCTATGAATGTTAGGTTTTCATTGGGAACAAACGGCACCCTTATTCTAATATCTCTTCCATTAGACAGGACTTGGTGAAACTAAAACTTATTTAAGGGGATCTGAAGTGAATAAATAACTTTAATTCTGGCTTAAAACATCCTTTTTTTTCTGGATTGGAAGAAAGAGAATTGCTGGTAGCAAGGAGCATTTGGTATTTTCAGGGTGAGTAAATTAATTCTTTTAGTACATTTTATAGCACAGCAGCTAGGTGACACAGTGGATAGAGTGCCAGGCTTTTGTCATCTTCCTGAGTTCAAATCTGGCCTCAGACACTTACTAGCTCTAAGACCTTGAGCAAGTCTCTCTCTCTCTCTCTCTTTTTTTTAGTGAGGCAACTGGGGTTAAGTGACTTGCCCAGGGTCACACAGCTAGTAAGTGGTAAGTGTCTGAAGCCAGATTTGAACTCAGGTACTCCTGAATCCAGGGCCGGTGCTCTATCTACTGCGCCACCTAGCTGCCCCAGTTGAGCAAATCTCTTAACCCTGTTTCCCTCAGTTTCCTCATCTGTAAAATGAGCTGGAGAAGGAAATAGCAAACCATTCTAGTATCTTTGCTAAGAAAACCCCAAATGGGGGTCAGACATGACTGAAAAATGACTGAACAACAACAACAACAACATTTATTTTCTATTTTTATAGAGGCAGCATTCTAGGCATGGGGGACAGCCGGAAAAAAAATGCCTAGAGCCAAGAAGCGGAGTGTCTTGCTTGTGGAACAGTCAGGAGGCCTGTGTCACTGGATCAGAGTATATGTTGGGGAGTAAGGTATAAGAAGACTTAGAAAGGTAGGAGTGTGCTAGGTTATAAAGGGCTTTGAATGCTAAACAGAGCACCTTGTATTTACTCCTAGAGACAATAGGAAACCACTGGAGTTAAAACCTGGACAGACAAGAGTATCAAAGAGGAGAGAGTGATAAGCAGTGTAGTAATAAAATGGCAGCTAGCTGTCAAATAATCAGGGATTGAAATGGTCAATTTAGGCATTGGGTCACTTGCTTCTACTTTTCTTCTCCAGCTTTACCAGCCTTTGAGAGATCTATTTTTCCATAGATAAAAAATGAAGTAATGAAGAAAGGCAAAGAGAAAACCTAAACCAAACAATTTCAATAATTGATTATTAATTCTTGCTGTCCCTCACACACATAGACACATAGACATATATACACATGCAAAATATGTGCAGAATAAATACAAGGTAATTTCAGGGGAAGTTTCTTGCAGCAGAAATTAAGGCAGAAGAAACACTTGAGCCAAAACTAGAGATTCTAAAAGACAGAGCTGAGAGAGGAGTGCTTTCCAATCATAAAAGGCACAGAAGTGAGAGGTGGGATGTTACATGTGAAGAAAAGCAAAAAGTTCAGTTTGGCTAGACCAGGGCTTCTTAATGTGGGATCTGGAACTTGCTGTTTTAGTATTCTGATAACCGTATTTCAATATAATTGCTTTGCTTTTTAATCATGTGTATTTTATTTTGTGTATTTAAAACATTATTCTGAGAAGAGATTCAGGTTTCATCAGACTAAGAAAGGAGACTGTGACACAAAAAAGGTTAAGAACCTTTGGTCTAGACTTTAAGTACTTTTGTAATAAAGCTTTTTTGTTTGTTTGTTTGTTTTTTTGCAGGGCAATGAGGGTTAAGTGACTTGCCAAAGGGTCACACAGCTAGTTGTGTCAAGTTTCTGAGGCTGGATTTGAATTCAGGTCCTCCTGAATCCAAGGCCAGTGTGCCACCTAGCTGCCCCTGTAATAAAGCTTTAAAAGTAGATTGGATCCAGAGATGATCATTATACTTGGAGTCAGGAAACTTGGGTACCAATCTCACTTCAGGCATATAACAATGTGATCATGTACAGGTTGGGCTAAAAGTCACTAAGGGGTCTGATGTTCTGATAACTTTTTGAAAATAATTTTTTTGCCAGCATATTCAGGATCAGTTAGAATACAGAATAAATAATGTATCCTGTTCACTGTAATAACTGCTATGAAGAGGTGTATAATTTGCTAATTATTTGAAATTTGAGGAAATTCATTTTATGTCTTGAAAACTGACTTTGCTAGGAAAATTTAAATGAATCAAAAACCAAAAGAAGGAATCGAGGGAATGATAAGCTGAGACTATAGCTGAAGTAAGAGCCCAAAGTGGAAAAATATTATCAACAAGATCGATAAACTCAGTAGAGAAGGAAAACCAAATGGAAGCCAGAGACTTCAATGCAACATGATAGGGAGGGTTTACAAACAAGAGTCTAAGTTTACACATACATAATTAGCTGGGCTGCTAGAGTTACTTAGCTAGTACTGTTAAACTAGAGAAATGGGAAACAGGTGGGGCTGTAAAGGATCAATAATGCAGCCTTTAAGCTCTTGGTTCGCACCTGCTGGAGACAGAGGACAATTTTGATCTGACAGATTTGGGGCAGACAGGGTAATGGAAAGAACACTGGATTTGGGGTCAAAGTGTCTGGGTTTGAGTTCTGGCTCTGCTTCTTACTAGCCAGGTTAACCTTGGCTAAATCACTTAGACTCTGAATGCTTCAGTTTCTCCATCTGTAAAACTGAGATAATGATATTTATACTCCTCTCAGATATTGTGTTAGCTGAAATTGCCTGGTTTGTGCTCATTGCACTTGAGAGGAAGGATGGTGATGATTGATGTAGAAAAGAATCAGGACTTAAAAGAATAAGGTGAACATGATGGGGAGAAGAGGGAAACGATAGCTTGTTAGCAAAGCCAGGCAGTTGCCCTCTCCAACTACCTGGGCCACACTTCAATATCAAGGCAGTTTATTCCCTGCCTTGATGAGGGAAACATCCTGCCACAACTTGCCCCCATGACAGGGTCAGAGAAACAACTGAGGGAGCAGGACTTGAGAAACCAGTTATAGTCACCTGGGAGCAAAACCCAGTACTAGATTGTCTGCCTGAGTCTAGTCCATTTTATTCTGCAGGATAGACTTGTTGGGTCTGAGTCTGAGCCTCTGAGTCATCCCAATATAAGGTGAACACTAACCTACTAAAGGAAGTTTTACCTTGTGTAGAAAAATATTAGATAATCTCCCATTTTGTAATTAGAATATCATTTATCTTCTTAATATATCTTTAAGGTAGAGATGGAGGTCACTTTACATTTTAGAAGGGAAGATGGAAGCACTGAAGGTGAAAGGAGGTTACTTTATCCTGGTAGTGTTGCTTTCTATATGTGTAAGTTTCAGTAGTCTGGCAAGAGAACTTATCTATTGTTTTATATAAATTATTGGGGGACTAACTATTTCTAGCTGAATTATTGGGGAGCCAGACTGGGTTTTCTAAAATATTGCTACTTATAAATTAATGGCTATTGCACTCCTTTAGGCAGTATTTATTATTAAAATATATTAAATATTAGTAAGGAAATTGATCACGTGGCATTTAACACAAGCAGAAGACCCTCCAGAGCCATTTTGTCTCTACATCACCTCTACTATCCTAAGAGGAGAGCGCTCACCAAGTGGACAGCCTTCCAAGCCCAGAGAGCAAGCCAAGAATGGTGCTTGCCTAGTGGTCTGAGGCTTTTTCCTCCTTTCAATAGAAGCGGCTCCTTATACACTGATCAAAGCTAATTGGCTAGCATCATTCAATTCCATTGGTTGCCATGACCTGAGGGTGCCATATTAAAATGAGCTCTACACCTATGACATGGGAGACCGACCCCCTGAGGGCAAAGTCAAAGTCCAGATAGATGTGGCTTAATCCCCTCAGTTCACTGAACTAGTCAAAGAGTTTATTCTCCACTTCTTTGTATTCCCTGTACAGAAGTAGACCTTGAGTTTAGCTAAAGTCTCCTGGACTGAACCTTCCAAAGTGGAGGTGGGGAAAAGGCTAGAACTGGGTGCCTGGGTCCCCCCAAGAAATCCATTATTAATAATTATTTTCTCATACTATCTTTAGTTTTTTTGTTTTTCTTTTTTTTGCAGGGTAAATGAGGGTTAAGTGACTTGCCCAGGGTCACACAGCTAGTAAGTGTCAAGTGTCTGAGGTCAATTTTGAACTCAGGTCCTCCTGAATCCAGGGCCAGTGCTTTATCCACTGGGCCACCTAGCTGCCCTATCTTTATGTTTCTTATGGAAAAACAGAAGACATAGCCTTCTGAAAACTTCTTCAAACTTGATAAGAGAAGGAAGTATTTTCAAATTAGTGTGTGGTCTGAATGTCATGGAGTCAAATCTGTTTTCCATGAGGATATAAGTGCAGTTTTTCTGACTGACTTCAATTGGGTAACACCATCCTCTTGGGGCAGCTAAGTGGCGCAGTGGATAGAGTGCCAGGCCTGGAGTCAGGGAAGACTCATCTTCATAAGTTCAAATTTGGGCTCAGACACATACTAGCTGTGTGATTCTGGGTAAGCCATTTAACCTTGTTTGTCTCAGTTTCCTCATCTATAAAATGAACTGGAAAAGGAAATGAGAGATAACTCCAGTATCCTTGCCAAGAAAACTCCAAATGGGATCGTGAAGAATCAGATAACTGAAAAATGACTGAACGGCAATCTTCTCAGGTTACCAGGCCATGTACAGTTTTGGAAGTCCAGTGTCTGCAAGATTTTTTTCCCATTCTCAAGGTCCTTATTAGAATCAAGTAGTTAAAATTTCTGAAAAAATAAATCTGAATTTAGTCAGTAGCATGAAAGAATAATACTGTGAATGGTAGAACGGTGTCAGGAGAAGATTTGCCATAAAGTTCTTGCTCTGACAATTACCAGATAAGGGATTATGGGCAATTCTCTCCATAAAATGTGAACTTCTGGAGGGCAGGGATTTTACGTTTGTCTTCATATTTCCAGCACACACCACAGTGCCTTGCACAGTATAGGCACCTAATAAATGTTGGGTGAATTGAATTAAACTGGTGATCATCAGTGTTTTCATTTGCAAACTGGAGAAGATAAAACTTGTACTACCTGCCTCAAAAAGTTGTGAGAAAAGCTCTTTGTAAAATGCAAACTGTTATATAAATAGGAGTTATTATGTTAGTAATAATAATACATCGAAAGCATGTTTCCTGAATGTAACATAAAAAATAAGACAGTAAAATAGCCGCAGTTTCTGCTTTAATTCTCAAGGACATGGATTATTAGTAGTAATAACTCATATTTATGTAGTGCTTTATAGTGCTATATAAATCAATGACATCTAAGACCAGAGGAGGTGGTAGGTCATTCATGTAATCAGAGTAAAGGATAACATATGGATAGTTCAAGGATTATAGTTATAGCCATAAAATATGAAAACAAACAAAATAAAAACCACAAACAACAGTCTTTAGCTCATGTAGTAGAGTTTCATTAGTGACTTTATGGAATTACTCAGCAAGAAACTGCAAAAGAGTGGGAAGGTATGGAGAGGTTGTGATCTGCCCTGGTAGAAAGGGTCCCCATAGGATTGAAACCTCCTGACTTTTGGAATAAGTGGCTCATATGTGGTCAGGAGTAGTTCTGAGAGCAAAAATAGTTCTGAAAAGCAAAAGTGACCATGTTCTGACAGGGTGTCTTTGTTTTCCATCTGGCCTCAAATATGATACTACTCATAAGTTTTTCTCTACTTTTTATGTATTTTATTTTCTGAGCTTTAAGACATTCATATCTGATTGTTCTTTCCAGACATTTTCTATCTTCTTTTAAAAGTTATTTTTAAAGGTTTTTTTTTTAAATAAAAATTGGACAGGTTGTGATTTGTACTGGTGGAAGGGGTCCTCATATGTTTGAGACCATGGACCTATCAAAGCATAAGGAGAAGCCAGAAAGTTCTTTCCTTATTAATAGGAGTAAAGGTTGAAATAGAAATGGAGGCAAAAAATAAAATTGTCTGTGTATAATTGTTAATAAATATACCTTGACTGACTGGTTGACTATAACTAGAAAGAAAGGTTTGGCAGCTTTCATCAGCATGGAAGGATAAATATGGTGGGGGTGAGAATGATAAAATTACTCAACCAGATTTAAATCACAAATTAGTTCCTGCTCTAGTTATATCTATGACACATAAACATCATTCCTCCCACTTTTACATCTATGTTTAAATGACATTTTCAGAATTTGGCTGACAGACTTAAATTCCTTGTCCCAAAATACATAACACACACATACATCTATCCTTATTTCCTTTGAGAATCATGTAAGGTAGACCCCATGTCTGTGCTTTTCTATGTCAGTCTTGCATAGACTAGAAAAGTAGCAGAGGCTCCTGCTGGATTGCTAATAGGCTTGTCACTCTGAAGTGTGAAAACCTAGGGGCACCTTGTGATCCAATTTCCAATATTTCCCAACTTACCACACCAATTCACTTCCAATTACGATTAGCATCCACTCCACGGCAACGGAACCTTGAGTTTCCTTGACCTTGTTTTCCTCCAAAATCGATCCTAACCTCAATTAAGAAAATAGATGAAGAAAAAAAATTTACGAGGGTTAGTTCATGTACCATAGTGGATCAACTACTCAATTTCAGTACTTATACATGGTTTCTTTTGAGCATCTAAGAAAGAGGTAGCAGAGCAGTTCATGGAGAGAACACTGGATTAATAATCAAGAGTTGGAAGTTCTAGTCCTGGCCCTCCTATGAACTAACTTGGTGACTCTATGCAAGTCACTTTGCCTTTCGTGGCCTCCTCTTTCAGGGAGTTGGATTAAATAATTTCTAAAGGCCTTTCAAGCTTGAAAATTCTATGTCCTGTGATTATCCAAGTATCCAGTGGAAAGACAAAATGGCTTACATTGGTCCACTAAAATGGTATCCATCAACAATTACAAACAGGCTGAATGTAGAAGTAGAGGTGATTAACATTTTCTCATGGCAGGATCACTCGATATGTCTGAAGAGCCTAAAAGACAAAGAATGAATTTCTTTTACAATTCAAGCACAAAACAAATGTCTGGAGGACAACCAAAAATATGATATAAGAAATTAAATGGGGAAAAGTCTAATAAATTCAAAAGAAATGCAATTGTAATAGTAGTGGATGCAGGTGTCACTGAGGAGGGTGCAGTGACCACACAGATACATTCATCAATATATCTAACCCTTTGTCTCTGAAGATGTAATCAACCATACATGTTGTGATAATTAGCTGCTTTGACTCCTAAGAACAATATAATATCTCCTCAGGTCCACATGTTTCCTCATCTGCCCCTTTAGGGAATTTATATTGAAAAGTAAGAAATATAACCACAGTTGCTCTGAGCCCCCATTAGAAGACTCCCAACATTTAGGCAGAGGTTTGGTTCTCTGTTTTAATTTACATTTTGATTTATCATTAGCTATATACTGGCCTCTTTGTGGTTGAAGCAAAATTCAGGCTACTGGAAACATTCAGGTGGAGAAGCAGGAAAGTAGATTATAGTGTCTATTAATAGACAAGCACTGGGAAGAAGTTGGAGAAAATCAGAACTTTTCTTGGAACTTCTTCAGTCATTGAGGGTAGGTACAGCTGGTGGCTTCAGCCAGAGTTTTCTGCTATGAATTGCCTTGATAGCTCTCCTAGCCTCTACCTTCTCAGCTGCAGCTTAGTTCTCGTTTTTCTCTTTCCTTTTGCCAGTTGTCCCCATGCTAACAATTCTTTTCAGTTTAACTCTTGAGGTTCTAACTCATTCTTGCTCTCAAATACCTTCCCTCTCTCTTCAACTCTATTTTTCTCTCGGGACTTTTGACTAGAATGGTTCACTGTCAGATGTTCAAATTCTTGGGTTCTGAATTGGTATGCTATTTTATATAAAACTGACAGGGCTGGGTGAGTTTTTTCTATCAATCTGAACAGACTTCCTGTGTGGGATCATTTTACTTCAAGCAATAGTATTAGAGAATTCCTAAATTGATCAAAGATTTTTAATACAATTATTTAAGATGCATTTGTTTGATTCAACAGAGATATCGAAAACTTGTTCACACTTGGTTTATACCTCTGATTTATTGACTCAATGGAGAATTCTGGGCTTTCTGTAATTATTGAGGTAGTGATATAGGATACCCCTCGAAGTATTTGATTATAAAACTCTAAACCAACAAAAGATTTTTTAACTTTGCTTATTCTCACCTTAGATTTTTGTATCAGGAACAAAACTACTCTAATTTACACCTGCTGCTCTGCCTGGCTTCAACTCCATGGAGTAACATGTCCCTATACTGGGTACCATCTGGGTCTCTCTTCCCATTTCAACTTTCCTGCACCCTTTTGCAAGTTGTTTCCTTTTATTAGATTGTAAGCTCCTTGAGGGCAAGAACTATCTTTCTTTTTATTAATTGTATCCTTAGCACTTAGCACAATGACTGGTACATATTAGGCACTTAAATGTTTATTGGATTCGACAAACCACAAGTATATAAAACATGTCAGAAGGGTGTGTGCAGAAAAAAAAAAAAAAGGAGTGTACAGAAGTACTAGGACGATTTGTTAGAAGATTCACACTTATTTGACAATCTTCAAACCTGAGATAGGAAGCTTGGTATAGAGTTTTCAGTGAGGATTGAGAGCTAAGGAAGAAATGGAGGCATTTTTTCCTGTGAAGCTACAACACAAATCACATAAACAGAGGAGAATATTGTTGATGCTTTTCTTATGCAGATGATAAAAACAAAATAGAAGAAAGGTATAATAGTGGAATATGGTACCTAAATTACCTTGCTAAAATTGCCATCTCTTTGATGAAAGAAGCAACACACAAAACTGCTATTCTAGAAGTTATTTTACCAAGGACAACTTATTAATGAGGAGATAAAGTGACTGTATTATCAAGTTTGTAATAGGCAAAGAAGGAATCCTAGCCATAATGAGATATGAATGCTAAATGTCAAAGAAGCAGATTTTTTAAAACTCAGAAAGATATAGTTATAACTCTATGGCTAGAGATTCTTAAAGAGAAGATGGATTAATGACAATCTCTTGTCCTAAACCTTTCATCTTCTTCCTGACTACTCTAGATTTTGCTCTGGCAATTATCATTACTCATTAGTCTTCAATTTCTCTCTCTCTCTCGTCTCTCCTCTCTCTCTCTCTCTCTCTCTCTCTCTCTCTATGTCTCTTCTCAATTTTGGCCCACCTCATTTCCATCTATAATGCCTATTCTAGATATATGTATGTTTTGTTTTGTTTTTTAGTGAGGCAATTGGGTTAAGTGACTTGCCCAGGGTCACACAGCTAGTAAGTGTTAAGGCCGGATTTGAATTCAGGTACTCCTGACTCCAGGGCCGTGCTCTATCCACTGCGCCACCTACTGCCCCCCTAGATATATGTTTTGATATATTAATTCCATTTGATGGGGCATTCATCTGCATATCATATCCTAGACAATAGACATTTCTTATCGAGTTAGTTTTCCTATATAAATTGGTAGGCTGATCTTTTTTGATTAGTGATTATTGATGAGGCCTTGAAATGTTCTTGGTCTGGGTTGATGCAACCAGAACAATATTATCCACTAATCAGAGTAACTGGAAGATATCATCCTCTACATAACAGACATCACTCTCATTCTACATTTAGATCTCATGTAAGACTTTTTTTTATTGTAATGGTGAATAATGCTGGAAATTATTTATTTTTTATGTTTCAATTGATGGTAATAAACTAAGGATCACTGAGCCAAGTTATGTCTCTGGTTGTGTTTATCAAGGAATCTTGTATGAATTTGTGAGGGACTTTAGCCAGGTCATATAGTAAGTCCCTCTCATTTACATAGGATCAGAATAAGGAAGTATCCCATAGGACAGTAGCACAGTGGAAAATTTACTTTAGGGCTTTTTTGGGTTTTTTTTTTGTGGTTTTTTTTTTGTGTATTTTTTGGTGGGGCAATGGGGGTTAAGTGACTTGCCAAGGGTCACACAGCTAGTAAGTGTTAAGTGTCTGAGGCCAGATTTGAACTCAGGTCCTCCTGAATCTAGGGCCAGTGCTTTATCTACTGTACCACCTAGCTGCCCCCAGAAAATTTACTTTATAGAAAATCATGATTATAAAAAGGAGGAGTGGGAGAGGCCAGAGACAAAGCCACATAGAGGGTCTTGAGATCCAGCACTTAAAAAAAGGAATCACAAATAGGGGAAGCTAGGTAGTACAGTGGAAAGAGCACTGGACCTGTAGTCTAGAAGACTCCTTTTCCTGAGTTCTAATCTGGCCTCAGACACCTACTAGCTGTGTGACTCTGGGCAAGTCACTTACCTCTGCTTGCTTCACTTTCCTCATCTGTAAAATGAGCTGGAGAAGAAAATGGCAAAGCACTCTAGTATCTTTGCCAAGAAAACCCCAAATTAAGTCATGAAGAGTCAGACACGACTCAACAATTACAACAATTACAAGGAGAGGAATTGTTGCAGAGGCTAACAGACCTAGGGCAGGCCTCTGTGAGGGACTATGAGAAACAAATCTCATGCTATTGTATTCAGTTGTCATGTATCCTTAATTACTAATGTATCTCTATATTTTTTAATGATCATAGCAAAGGTATATATTGTACTCATAGTTGAAGTGTTTATTTGAACTGAATCTGGAAGTTGAGGCTGTGGTAAAAAAATATGAAAGTTTTTTAACAGTCGGTTAGGATAACTGAAAGACACCAGGTTTTTTTTAAGGACCACCCTTTTGGGGAGGAGACCAATGGCATGAGCTACGCACGCCAGTCCGCCTGCTGCACATGTCAGACTGCCTGCTAGCACTCCACTTCCGGGGTACAAGCTTAAAAGGCAAGGAGAGAACGGAAGTGGGAGTTTTTTCCTGCTCTGCTGGTCTCCTGACTGCGCTGCACAGACGGTCTCTCTCTCCCCAAAGGTGGCCTTCTCTTTTGGTGAGTTTTATACGGAATATAGACTAAGCTTAGACTTAAGACGATTTGTATTGTGTTTCTACTTTCCTATCCTTCTAATCAACATCACCTTGTGACTACCATACAATAAATGGTCTATCTAGAAAACCAGAAGCTTCTTCCATTTACTAGTCTGGGAGATAAATTAAGGGAAAGGTTAAATAGGGTAGATTTATGATCTAATATCCAATTTAAAATCTCACAAGGCCCTGTGGGACAAATTAAGATTTTAACATAAATAAATGTCTTCTTAGCAAAACTGTATGACTATGAATCTCAAAATACCATGCTATCTGGACTCAACATTTCAAATGACTCAAAGGACAATCCAGAGACATGAGGGAGTGGAGGGCAGCAATTTCCTTCTATTTTATATAACCAAAGTATGAACACATAGACCTGTAGACCTGTAGTCTAGAAGACTCCTCTTCCTGAGTTCTAATCTGGCCTCAGACACCTACTAGCTGTGTGACTCTAAAAAGCTACAAGATAGAACCTTCAAAGCAGAAATTTTGCAAAATCAAACTGTTAACTTCTCAAAGGTCTTTGGCTTCAATGGACTGGCTTTTTGATCAGGCATAATATAGTGTATGGCATATAATTGATTTCTGAGAACAATAATTGTGTATTTGTATGGGGGGACTGAGGGGAGAGAGGAGGGGGACAGTGGAGTGGGAAAGGAGGAGAGAAAGCCATTTATAGAAATGAATAAGAGATAAAATAAAAAATACATACTTCTTTCTTGCATTCTGACTCCCAACATACCAAGAAAGAAAAAATTCAAACAAGAAGAGTTCTGTGGCCTATTCCTAGATAGAGAGAATATGAATATGGAGTGAAATGGACAAACTCAGGTCTTCTTTTTTTAAGTGGTCCAGTGATCCAATAAACAAACGTTTGACAATTAGGAAACCAGACTTACATCTGAGGGAAAGGAAAAAAAAAGATGCTGCAGGTTTGGTTTCTCAATGTTCTCTCTACCTGATCTTACTTTGTTAATTTCCTGCTTCTCTAAAGAGTAGAGTTCTTTTCAGTGAACAAAAAATGAAGTGAAGTCTACTTCAGGTTAATCATGAACCCATAACATTCCTGAAGGCTGAGTAGTGTCTCAATTTGTATCTAGAAGTCATTAAGGGCTAGGGAATATTCAATATACTAAACTTTTGCTGAACAGTGTGTAGTTCCTATTTTCTACTCCAACCCCTGGTATGAATATAAAGAAGTACCCCATAGAGCACCAGAGATCTGAGTTACAAGAGTACCTGTGGTTGTCTGATAAAGCTTGCTGGCATATAGAAAATTCCCCAATCAATGGGTACACACTTAAAATTTTTTTTTAGCTACTTCAATATAATATACAATAATACAATAACTAGTAATATTTTGGAACTTTTGTAGTTGTTATTTTTGTTCTTGACCTCTTTGGGAAATGTCCCCAGCAATGAGATATTTCAATCAGAAGGTCTGGACATTTTAGTCATTTTATGAAATTAATTTCAAATTGTTTCTGACAATAGTGGGATCATTTTCTAGCTCTATGAAAAGCATATTGGTGGGGCAGCTAGGTGGTGCAGTGGATAGAGAACCGGCCCTGGAGTCAGGAGTACCTGAGTTCAAATCTGGCTTTAGACACTTAACACTTACTAGCTGTGTGACCCTGGGCAAGTCACTTAAGCCCAATTGCCTCACGAAACAAAACAAAACAAAACAAAAAGCATATTGGTGTTAACCTGTTTTACAGCACCACCTCCGACACCAACTATTTCCATTTTTGTCTTCTTGGAAAATTTGTCAAGTTTTAGGCAAAACCTGTTAGCAATTTGGAGCAATCTTTTATATGGTTGTTAATAGTCATAATATACAAAAGCTTTTCAATGTCACATAATATTTTTCTTTATCTTTTGGGATCACTTACAACCCTTATTTGCTGAAGAATTCTCTCCTTAGCCATGGTTGTGAGAGTTATCTCCTTTCATTTGACTCTGATTTTTTTTAAAAAAAGATTTGACCTTTTATATTTAGGTTATGTATTTTTAGGAACTTATTATGGTATCTGGTACAGGATGCAGGTCCAAACACACAAACATATATGTGTATGCATGCATATATACACACATATTGCCAAATTGCTTGCCAAGTTTTTCAGCTTTGTTGTCATTTTCAGTTGTGTCTGACTCTTTGTGATTCTATTTGGGTTTTTCTTGGCAGAGATACTGGAGTGGCTTGCCATTTCCTTCTCTAGATCATTTTACAGATGAGGAAACTGAGGCAAACAAGGTGGAATGACTTTTCCAGGGTTACACATCTAATATGTGTCTGGAGCCAGATTTGAACTCAGCAAGAGGAGCCTTCCTGACTCTAGGCCCAGCACTCTATCCACTGCATCATCTAGCTGCCCCCAGCAGCTCTTTTTAAATAGAGAGTTCTCCCATAAGCATTTTATAGTCTTAGATTTATCAAACACTGGGCTATTGAGTTGTATTGTTTCTATTTATTGTTTATCTAGTATGTCCCATGGATCTACTTTTCTGTGTTTTTTGTTTTTGTTTTTGTTTTGTTTTGTTTTTTGGTGAGGCATTTGGGCTTAAGTGACTTGCCCAGGGTCACACAGCTAGTAAGTGTCAAGTGTCTGAGGCTGGATTTGAACTCAGGTCTTCCTGAATCCAGGGTCGGTGCTTTATCCACTGCACCACCTAGGTGCCCCTACTTTTCTATTTTTTAGCCAGCACTAAATAGTTTTTGTGACTATTGCTTTATAATATAATTTGATATCTAGAATATTATTTCTCTTTCACTCCTACTTTATTTCAGCATTTTTCTTGAGTTTTTAGACCTTTTGTTCTTCCAAATGAATCCCTTGTCAGAGATACTGTCAAGGGAGATTTCTATTCAGGTATTGGTTGGATGAGATGAACTCTGAGATCCCTTCCAATTCTGTGATTCTGTGACAAAGATCTTGGAAGAATTGAAATTGCCACTAATCTAGTGGGTAATTGAAAGATGCATAGGGAATAGAAGCAGACTGAAGCATAATAGCTAGTGCCCAAGAAATGAATGAAAAGATCATTAAGGAAAAAGGTGAGGTGGTTATCTAATGAAAACTAGAGATAACAAGTGAATAGGACAAGTGCTGGGCTTCCATCTATGAATTAGTAATGATCCAAAGGAAAGCCTACAGTGTGGTGAGTAGCCTTCTTTAGAGGATTTGTTAATAAAAATGGGTAAGAAATGAACAGGTTGAGAAAGTGCAGTGGGGTTGTGATCTTCATTGGTGAAGGGAACTCCCACACTGATGAGTCATAGATCCATTGAAGAGTCTTAGCATATAACTCATAAGAACAGCATTAATATATGTGTGATATGTCAGTTGATGCCAGAAATATATTTTATAGCAACTTCATTTGTACTTATTTGTGCATTTGTTATGTTTGATTTAATTTGTACAAATTAATACAATAAAAGTTCAAAAATAATGGTTTTAAAGGTAAGTAATAAGAATAGTATATAAGTAAATGTGTATTACATATTTCATTATTTATGGAACTATATCTAATCAATGTTTCTTGTATAAGGTAGAATATTCCCCTGTAAGGTTGATGAGTCATTGCTTGAAGTACTAAGTTCATCTCACCGTTAAATATGAGTCAACACACAGGCACATTTATTAATTTGGACTAAGAGAGCTGTATTTATGTACTGAAGAACCCCATGTAGCTCCAAAGCTATTGGCTGACAACCCCAAATCTTATAGATTTTTATACACTTAATCCTTCAGGTCAGTCTGGGTTCCTCTGGTTTCCTACCTGATTTTCACAATAGGATATAATTTCTTTGTTAAAAAATTTGTTTTTATTGATATTTTCTGTTTCTATTTTAATTGCATTTTCTCGTTATATGTAAAGATAGTTTTCAACAGTCATTTTTGTAAGATTTTGAGTACCAAATTTTTCTCTCTCCCTCCCTTCCCTCCCCCATCCCCAAGAAAGCAAGCAATCTGACATAGGTTATATATGTACAATTACATTAAACATTTAATAAGATATAATTTCAAATAATATAGCGATGTGCAGTTGTACAAACCCTGGAATTTGCTTTTTTGTTTGTTTGTTTGTTAATGATTGTTAAAGATAGAGCGATCCTCTATGGAATCTTGCAAAGAAAAGAAAACTGTTCTTTTTTTTTTTTGGCAGGGCAATGAAGGTTAAGTGACTTGCCCAGGGGCGGCTAGGTGGCGCAGTGGATAAGCACTGGCCCTGGATTCAGGAGTACCTGAGTTCAAATCCGGCCTCAGACACTTGACACTTACTAGCTGTGTGGCCCTGGGCAAGTCACTTAACCCCCATTGCCTGGCCAAAAAAAAAAAAAGTGACTTGTCCAGGGTCACACAGTTAGTGAGTGTCAAGTGAATAAGGTCGAATTTGAACTCAGGTCCTCCTGAATCCAGGGCCAGTGCTTCATCCATGGCGCCACCTAGCTGCTCCCAGGAAAATGTTCTAATATAGAGCAGGACAATGCTGATCTAACTGGCCACCTTCCTCATTTCTTTTCAACTAGGCAGTCAGAATGTGACTTCCTAAATTTCCCAGGGAAGGGGAGAGAAGGAAGTAATGCAGGTAGCTTGCAGCTTCCAAGTCCTTTTCCATTCTATCTAGACAGCTCCCACCTTTCCCAAGGATGGCTCTTGTCCAGCATTCACAAGCTCTACCAGCACCTATTTGGAACACAGGGACATACAGAAACTTCCTCCTTAGAAGCAACTAGTTGTAGAGTCTATGTAGTATAGGGCCTGGAGTCAGGAAGATCTAAGTTCAAATTCAGCCTATAAAAGGGATTTAATGATCACATCTACTTTCTAGGGTTGTTTTGAGGATCAAATGAGATGATATTTGTAAAAAAGGGCTTAGCACAGGATCTGGAACATAGTTGGTACTATAGAAATGCTTATTACTTTCCTCTTAATATCTACTTCTAACCTGCTGCTGGGCCTTCACCCATTATGATTAAATAAGATTAACTTTGGCATAAATAAGGTTTGTTTCAAGAGATTAGTTAATGAGGGTATGCATCAGTTCACTGTATCAGATCTTCCATTCTTACCAATACTGACTGGGAGGTATTCATCCTATGTCCAATGTATGGTATAAGCATAAACATACTATAAACTAAACTCATTTTTATAAGTTTGTATGTATTCTAGCTATTCTTCCTTTCTATAAAAACAGAGTAGGAAAAATGATAAGGATAATCTCTAAGGTTTTTTTTTCCAGGTCTAAAATTCTATGACCCTGTGAGATTTAGGTTAGAGAAAGGAAGCAAGTTCCAATGAGGGTGGGTAGTAGTGACACTGAAATCCATAGCTAAGGGCACTGGTGTGAGTGCCTTGTCTGCATAGCCTTTTTGTTTTTTCCAGGGCAATAAGGGTTAAGTGACTTGCCCAGGGTCACACAGCTAGTAAGTGTCAAGTATCTGAGGCTGGATTTCAACTCAGGTCCTCCTGAATCCAGGGATGGTGCTCTATCTACTGTGCCACCTAGCTGTCCCCTGCATAGCTTTAATTAGAAAAAATATGCTTCATCTCTGAGAGGACATTTTATGTATGGATTTTGCCTGGATAAAAATAAAGGTCTAAAGGTTTTTGTTTGCTTTGATTCTTTTGTATAATAAAGAACCTTAGAAGCATTTCCCTTCTGATGTAGAAGATACTTTTTAGTACTCAACACACATACTGTACATGTATATGTGGAAGACAAGATGCTAGGAGTCAAAGTATACCTGTTTGTAAGTTTCAATCATGGATGGTTTCTTACAATGGAAATCTTAAGTTGTAGTGGCTTAAAGGTCATTGTAATATGCTATCACATGCTTCAGTGTGGAAGTCACAATGAACTATACTCACCTTACTTTATCAATTTGTTTCAAATTTTTCCTTATTTTTTTGCCATTTACAAGATTTGATTTTTCACATGTAATACAAATTCATTTCCTATATAACTGTATATGATGCTATTATCATTGAAAACAAAAAGTAAAGGAGTTATTAAATTACTGAAACCCCTTCGTGACTTTTGCTCACCATTAGAACTAATGACTCCATAAGCATCAATAAACATAATAGACACACATCAAAAGAATAAAAAAAAATACAACGTGAAAATATCTCATCAGAAAACAACTGACCTGTAAAACAGATTGATGATAAGATAATTAAAGAATTATTGGCATACCTGAAATCTGTGATCAAAAAAAGAACCTAGACATCATATTCCAAGAAATTATTGAGGAAAATTGCCCTAATATCCTAGAGACCAGAAGGTAAAATACATATTGAAAGAATCCACTGATCACCTTTTTTTTTTTATGAGATGGGGCAGTTACTTAATCTTTATGTATCTCAATTTCCTCATATGTAAAATGGAAAGATGATAGATACTTACTTTACTAGGTAGTTGTGAAGTTCAATAGAGATAAACACATGTAAAGCTCTTGCTAGCTATTATTATTAAAACAAACATTTATCCAAGACAACTCCAAAAGACTCATGATGGAAAATGTTCTCGCACATTCAGAAAAAAGAACTATGGATTCTGAATTCAGATTGAACCGTACTGTTTCTACTTTTGTTGTGTTGTTGTTGAGGTTTTTTCCCTTTTGTTCTGATTCTTTTCACAGACATGACTAATGCAGAAATATGTTTAAATGTGATTGTACATATATAAACTATATCAGATTGGCTTTCTGGTCTTGAGGAGGGGGGGAGGGAAGGGAGGGAGAAAAAATCCGGAAACTCAAAATCCCATGAAAACAAATGTTGAAAAATTTCTTTATATGTAACAGAAAAACAATAAAATATCTTTATGATTAAAAAAAAACACCATTGCCTCAAAAAAAAATGCTTGTTAAGTGACTTGCCCAGGGTCACACAGCCAGTAAGTGTCTGAGGTCACATCTGAACCCACGTCCTCCCGACCCAGAGCCAGTGCTCTAGCCGCCACACCTAGCTGCACATAACAAACATTTATTAAATGCTCATAATATGCCAGGTATTATGTTAGTCCTGGGGTTACAAAGAAAGGCAAAAACAGTCCAGGACCTCAAGGACTTGATATTCTAATGAAGGCAGGAACATGTAAATAATTAGATACATAAAAGACTTATAAGAGGTAGTTAGGTGGTGCAGTGGGTAGAGTACCTGCCCTGGAGCCAGAAGTACCCGAGCCCAAATCTGGCCCCAGACACTTAACACTTATCAGCTGTGTGACCCTGGGCAAGTCACCCAACCCCAATTGCCTCACTAAAAAAAAAAAATTTAATTAAAAAAAAAAAAGACTTATAGAGTGAACTGTTTAGTGGTGACTGACTCTTAGGCGACCCCATGGTACGCCCATAGTAACCATGGGGTTTTTCTTACAAAAATGCTGGAGTAGTTTGCTATTTCCTTCTCCACAGAGTCAAACAGTTAGTTAAGTGACTTGCCCCACAGTCACACAGCCAGTAATTGTCTGAAGTCACATTTGAACCCAGGTCCTCCAAGACTCCAAGACCAGGGGTCCATCCATTGAGTCACCTAGCTGCCTCATATAGCGAGAAGTTAGGTAATCTGGATGCGCAGCACTTCCACTCTAACCCTCCTTTACTAAGTTTTCCAAGGTGATTTTCTAAACTATAGATCTCAGGGCTGGCTATGTAGATAGAACACTGGCCCTAGAGTCAGGAAGACCTGAGCTTAAATTCAGTCTCAGATATTTACTAGCTGTGTGACCCCGGGCAAGTCCCCCAACCCCAACTGCCTCTAGAAATAAAATAAAGCATAGATGTAATTAGGTCATTCCCTCCTCGTTTCTCAAGTGGTTGCACTCCTTTGACATGTAAGGGTAGTTTTCAACATTCATCTTCATAAGACTTAGAGCTCCAAACCTTTCTCCCTCCCTCCCTTCCTCCCTTTCCTCCCCCTCCACAAGATCACAATCAGGTTATATATGTACAATCCACAAGTGTTCTTTTTATCAGTTCTTTCTCTAGGGGTGCATAGTAAGCTTCCTCATTAGTTCCTTGGGATTGTCTTGGATCATTGCACTGCTGAGAGTAGTTAAGTCATTCACAATTACTCATTGAACAATACTGCTGTCACTACGCACAGTGTCCTTTCAGCTCTGCTCACTTCACTATACATCGATGTTCATTAGTCTTTCAAGGTTTTTCAGGGATCATCCTGTTTGTCATTTCCTGTAGCACAGGTCTATTCCACTACAATCATATAACACAGCTTTTTCCATCATTCCTCAATTGATGGACTTTCCCTTGAATCTCAATTCTGAGCCTCCACAAGAGTTTGGCTACTAAATTTGGTTTTGTACAATTTCCCCTTTTTGCTCTCTTTTCATAGTTACTATTATTAACTGTTTCCCTTCCCTCCTATTTCCTTTCCCATGATATTTTATTCTATTATCCATCTTCTTTCATCCTCTCACTCTTCAAAAGGGATGTTGCTTCTGTCTGTCCCTTCCGCCACTCTGCCCTTCCTTCTTTTGTCCCTCTCTCTTTATCCCTTTTCCCTCCTATTTTCCTGCAGTGTAGAGAGATTACTCCACCCAATTGAGTGTGTACATTATTCCCAACTTGAGCCAATTCTAATGAGATTGAGGTCCTTTGAGCCAATTCTGATGAGGTTAGGCTCATTTACTGCCCAGATTAAATAGATTACTCCCACCAGTTGGTGTGTCTATTAGTCCCTCCTTGAGGCAGCTCTAATGAGTTTAAGATCTTTGCACCTTTTCTGATGAGTGTAAAATTCATTTACTGCCCTGCTCCTCTCTCCTCTCTTCCCCATACTCCATAAGCCTTTTCCTGTTACTTTCATGTAGATTTCGCTTCTGCCCTTCCCCCTCCACCACTGAATTCCCTTCACCCCTCAATTTAAACCTAAAGATGTGTATCATCTAGCTAAGTGTCACAGGGACAAATCATCAACCCCTGGACCCAGGGGGATCCCAGCCCAAACTTGGCCTCAGACACAATCAATCACCCACTGTATACCCCAGGTATGTCCCCCAGCCTCCAATTTTTTTTTTTATGGTCTCTAGGGTCTTGTATTGAAAGTCAAATTTGCCATTCAGTTCAGGTCTTTTCACACAAATATCTGAAAGTCTTCTTTTTCATTAAAGTCCCATTTTTTTCTGCTTGAAGGATAATGATGGAGTTTTGCTGGGTAGGTGATTCTTGGTTGTAATCCCATTTCTCTTTGCCCTTTGGAATATCATATTCCATGCCCTCTGGTCCTTTAATGTAGAAGCTGCTAGATCTTGTGCTATCCTGACTGGGCTCCACAGTCCTTGAATTCATTCTTTTTGGCAGCTTGCAATATTTTCTCCTTGACCTGAGAGCTCTGGAATTTGGCTATAATATTCCTAGGAGTTTTTTTGGATCTCTTTCTGGAGGTGATCGGTGGATTCTTTCAATTTCTATTTTAGCTTCTTCTTCCAGAATTTCAGGGCTATTTCCCTGACAATATCTTGGAAGATGGTGTCTAAGCTCTTTCCTTGATCATGGTAGACCAGTAATTTTCAAATTATCTCTCCTGGACCTATTTTCCAGGTCAGCAGTTTTTCCCAGAAGATATTTCACATTGCCCTCTATTTTTTTTATTCATTTGGATTTGCTTTATTGTGTCTTGGTTTCTCATAAAGTCACTGGCTTCCATTTGTTTCAATCCTAATTCTTAGGCAATTATTTTCATCAGAGAGTTTTTGTACCTCCTTTTCCATTTGACTTTTCAAGCTGTTGACTTTTTTTCCATCTTTCCTGCATCGTCCTCATTTCTCTTTCCATTTTTTCCTCTACCTCTCTAATTTTATCTTCAAAGTCCTTTTTGAGCATCTCTATGGCCTGAGACCAATTCATATTTTTCTTGGAAGCTTGACATCTTCCTCTGAGGGTGCCCCTTGGTCTTCCTTGTTACTGAAGAAACTTTCTATGGTCCTCACCTTTCTCTGTCTGCTCATCTTGCCTTTCTTTTACTTGACTTTTATCTCCTTAAAGTGGGGCACTGTTTTCCAGGCTGCAGTATCCCAAGCTTCAGAAGACCCAGGTGGTATGATTTAAGGAGAATCAGGTTCTTCCCTCACCTGGCCTGTTTCCTGGTCCTAGATGACCCCAGACCAACTTGCCAATCAACCAGCTTTGTGTGTTGTGGTTGTTAGCTCCATGAGCCTGTGCCCCTCCCCCACCTGGGTCACTTCTACTCAAGCCTATCACCTGGTTCTCAGTAGGGTGTAAAATCCAAGTTCTGCCTTAGCACCAGCATAGACCCCTGGTAGTCTCTCCCCTGCCCAGGGCTCAGCCCACTCACCAGACTGTGAGCTTAGTTTCCAGACAACACTGGTGCTTCAGATGATTCCAGAGGCTCTAGGGGTCCTCCTTCTCTGGTGAGGACTTCCTGAGACTGGATCTGTGTCAGAGTGACTGGGGGTTTGGGCCCGACTCCTGTATCAGCACAGCAGCTCCCTCCTTCTGACTTTCCAAGCCGTTCTTGGTTAGAAGATGATTTCAGCACAATTCTTCCTTGAGTTTTTTACACTGATCACCTCTTGAAAAAGATCCCAAAATAAAAACTCCCAGGAATATTGTAGCCAAATCCCAGAGCTCACAATTCAAGGAGAAAATACTCTAAACTGCCAGAAGGAACAATTCAAATCTCATGAAGCCACAGTAAAGATAACACGGGATTTAGCAGCTTCTATATTAAAGGATCAGAGCACTTGAAATATGATATTCTAGAGGGCAAGAGATCTAAGATTACAATGAAGAATCACCTACCTATAAACTGAATATAATCCTTCAGTAATGAAATAGAGACTTGATTCTTTCTTTTCTTTTCTTTTTTTTTTCTGGTGAGGCAATTGGGGTTAAGTGACTGCCCAGGGTCACACAGCCAGTAATGTTAAGTGTCTGAGGTTGGATTTGAACTCAGGTCCTCCTGAATCCAGGGCCAGTGCTCTATCCACTGCACCACCTAGCTGCCCCAAGACTTTGATTCTTAATAAATAAATAGAGGATTTGATTCTTAAGTATAAGACTCAAGAGAAGTATAAAATGGTAAACAGGAAAGAGAGTCATAAGGGATTCAACAAAGTTAAACTTTATATTCCTACATGGGAAGATAATCTTGAAACTCCTTAAGCTTTTATTAGGGCATTTAAGAAGGAGTATAGATAGAGGACATAGGTGTGAATTGACCTATGATGGGATGATAGAAAAAAAATTACTGGGTGAGAAAGAAGAATGCACTGGGAGAAGGGGAAGGGAGTGCTAGAATGGGTGAATTATCTCACAAAAAGATGCACAAAGAACATTTAGAGAAGAGGAAGATGGTGGGCAATGCTTGAATCTCACTCTCATAAGAATTGGCTAAAAGAGGAAATAAATACACATTCAGTTGGCCATAAAAATCTATCTTACGCTACGGAGAAGTAGGAAAGGAGGGAGATAAGAGAAAGTTTGTGGAGCTGATAGAAAGGAGGGAGGATTAGAGGAAGCAGTGGTCAGAAGCAAAATAGTTTTAAGGAGGACCAGGATGAAAGGAAAGAGAGAAAGAGAGGGAGGGAGAAGAAGAGGAAGAGGGAGAGGGAGGAGGGAGGGAGGGAGGGAGGGAGGGAGGGAGAGAGAGAGAGGAGAGAGAGAGAGAGAGTAGAGAGAGAGAGAGAGGAGAGAGAGAGAGGATAAACAGGGGGAACAGCAGGATAGATAGATGGAAATACATGATTAGTAATCATAACTGTGAATGTGAATGGTATGAACTCACCCATAAAAATAGAAGTGGAGTGCAAAGTGGAATAAAAACCAGAATTCTTTAATATATTGTTTACAAGGAACACATTTGAAGCAGAGAGAGACACACAGAATAAAGGTAAAGGATAGAGTAGTATCTAATTATGCTTCAGCTGAAGTTAAAAAAAAAGCAAGGGTAGTAATCATGATTTCAGACAAAGCAAAAAAAAAAAGATCTAATTCAAAGAGATAAAAAGGAAACTCCATCTTGCTAAAAGGTACCACAGACAATGAAGTAATAGCAATACTAAACATATGTGTGCCAAGTGGTATAGCATCCAAATTCTTAAAGGAAAAGCTAAATGTTATAGGAGAATATAGATAGCAAAACTGTACTAGTCGGGGACCCTCAACTTTCCTTTATCAGAACTAGATAAAGCTAACCAAAAAATATACAAAAAAGAAGTTAAGGAGATGAATAAAATTTTAGAAAAGTTTAGATATGATAGACTTCTGGAGAAAATTGAATGGGAATAGAAAGGAATACATCTTTTTCTCAGAGGTATATGACACCTACAAAAAAAATTGACCATGTATCAAAGCATAAAATCTCACAACCAAATGCAGAAGAATTAAAGTGCATCTGTTTTAGATCATAATGCAATAAAAAATAATTCAATAAAGGGCCATGGAAAGTAGATTAAAATTAATTGAAAACTAAATAATCTAATCCTAAAGAATAGGGAATCAAGAAAAAAATCATATTGTTATTCTCTTTAATGAATTATTGATTATTTAATCAATCAATTAATAATCAACCAATTGTTTAAACACATCAATAGTTTCTTTTTAAAGTTTATTTTTTTTATATTTTGTTCTTATTTTTCAATGCCTAAAGAGGCATTGTTTTGTTTTATTATGACTTTTTTAAAATTAGTAAGAGCATTTCATTATTTTCCGCTCTACACGCAGAGATAGTTTTCAACATCTGTTCCTAGGAGATTTTCAGCTCCAAATTCCTCTCCCTTCCTCCCTTCCCCTCCCCCCTCCCCAAGATAGCAAGCAATGCTATATAGGTTATATATGCACAATAACACCAAAGATACCTTTGCACTAGTGATGTGAAAAAGAAGAATTAGAACAATCAAAAGTTCATTAAGAGAATGACAACAATGAGTTAACATATCAAAATATTTGGGATGCGGTCAAAGCAGTACTTAGGGGAAAATTTATATCTCTAAATGCTTACATCAATAAAATGGAGAAAGAACAGATCAATGAATTGTGTGTAACTAAAAAAATAGAAAAATAATAAATTAATCCCCCCAATTTAAACACCCCCCAAAATCTTGAAAATCAAAGAAGATTAATAAGACTGAAAGCAAGAAAACCATTGAAACTAATAAATAAAACTGGGAGTTGGTTTTATGAAAAAAATCATATAAAATAGATAAACCATTGGTTAATTTGATTAAAAAATAGAAAGAAGAAAACCAAATTACCTGTATAAAAAATGAAAAGGGTGAATTAACTACCAATGAAGAGGAAATCAAAACAATCAGTAGGAGCTATTTTGCACAAATATATACAATAAATCTGACAATCTAAGTGAAATGAATGAATATTTACAAAATATAATTGCCCCAGATTAACAGAAGAGGAAATTGAATGCTTAAATAATCCATCTTAGAAAAAAGAAATTGATAACCCATCAATGAACTCCCTAAGAAAAAAATCCCCAGGCCCAGATGGATTCACAACTGATTCTATTACATATTCAAAAAACAATTAAATTCAATACTATCTAAAGTATTTGGAAAAATAGGCAAGGAAGGAGTCCTACCAAATTCCTTTCTGACACAAATATGATTTTGCTATCTAAACCAGGAAGAGTGAAAATAGAGAAAGAAACTATAGACCAATGTCTCTAATGAATACTGATGCAAACATTTTAAATAAAACACTAGCAAGGGCATTATAGCAATATATCATAAAGATCATACATTATGACCAGGTGGGATTTATACCAGGAATGTGGGACTAGTTTAATATTAGAAAAAATTATAGCATAATTGACCTAATCAATAACAAAACTAATGAAATCATATAGTTATTGCAATAGATAAAGAAAAATCTTTTTACAAAGTGTGACACTAATTCCTATTAAAATACTAGAAAATAAGGGGGCAGCTAGGTGGCACAGTGGATAAAGCACCGGCCCTGGATTCAGGAGTACCTGAGTTCAAATCCGGCCTCAGACATTTCACACTTACTAGCTGTGTGACCCTGGGTAAGTCACTTAACCCCCATTGCCCCGCAAAAAACCCCAAAAACCCCAAAAAACAAACCCACTAGAAAATAGAGGAATAATGCAGCTTTCCTTAAAATGATAATAATACATATCTAAAACAATCAGCAAACATTATCTGTAATGGGGATAAGCTGGAAGCCTTTCCAATAAGATCCAGCGTGAAGCAAGGGTACCTATTATCACCACTACTATTCAATATTGTACTAGAGATGCTAGATATAGTAATAGAGAAGAAAACCAAATTGAACAATTTAGAATAGGCAATGAGGAAACAAAACTATAACTCTTGCAGATGATACGATGATATACTTAGAGAAGCCTAGAGAAACAACCTACTTGAAATAAATTAACAAGTTTAGTAAAGTTGTAGGATAGAAAACAAACCCACATAAATTACCAGCATTTCTATATATTACCAACAAAGTCCTATAGCAAGAGACAAAAAGAGAAATTCCATTTAAAATATCTGTAGACAATATAAACTACTTGGAAGTCTGCTGCCAAGAAAAACCCAGTAACTCTAGGAACACAATTATACAATCCTTTTCATACAAAGTCAGATCTTAACAATTGGAAAAATATTAATTTCTCATGGGTAGGCTGAGCCAATATAATAAAAATGACAATTCTACCTAAATTAATTTACTTATTCAGTGCCATGCTAATCAAACTACCAAAATTATTTTTATGGGCTATAAAAAATAAAAAAACCAAAGAAGAACAAAAGCTCAACTAATATGAAAGGGAATTAAGTTTTTTAAAAAAAAATGTGAAGGAAGTTAATCTAGCCATATTAGATCTCAAACTATATTACAAACAGTAATCGTCAAAATGATCTGGTACTGGCTAAAAGATAGAGAGGTGGGTCAATGGAATTGGGTAACACCATGCACAGTAGTAATGATCATAATAATCTATTGTTTGATAAATGCAAAGATTCCAGTTTTTGGGAAAGATTCCAGTTTTAGTTGACTAAAATAGTTTGGGAAAAGAGGAAGCAGTTTGGCAGAAACTCAGTATAGACCAACATCTCACACTATATGCAAGATAAGATAAAAATGAGTACATGGTTTAGATATAAAGGGTGATAACATAAGCAAATTAGGAGAGCATGGAATAGTTTACCTGTCAGTTCTATGAATAAAGGAAGAATTTATGAACAAAACAAGAGAGTAGAGAACATCACAAGATTTAAAATGGGCAATTCTGATTGTATTAAATTAAAAAGCTTTTTACACAAACAAAACAAATGGAGCTAAGACTAAAAGGAAAGTAGAAGACTGGAAAAAAATTTCTGCTGCAAGTGTCTGATAGAGGCCCTATTTTTCAAATATAGAAAACTGAGTTAAATTTATAAGAATATCAGTCATTCCCCAGTTGATAAATGGTCATGAGATATGAAAAGGTAGTTTTCAGATGAAGAAATCATATAAAAATAATCTAAACCACTATTGATTTTAGAAATGCAAATTAAGATAACTTTGAGGTACCACCTCATACCTAACAGCTTGGCTAATATGACAGAAAAGGAAAATGACAAATGTTGGAGGGGATGTGGGAAAATTGGGACACTAAGGAACTATTGGTGGAATTGTGAATTGATCTAATCATTCTAGAGAGTACTTTGGAACTTGGCTCAAAGGACTATACAACTTTACATATTCTTTGATCAAGTAATACCACTACTAGGTCTGTATCCCAAAGGAGATAAGAAAAAAGGTATAAGACTTATATATACAAAATATTATATCAGTTCTTTCTGTGGTGGCAAAAAATTAGAAATTGAGGGGATACCATCAATTAGGGAATGGCTGAACAAGTTGTGGTATATGATTGTGACAGAATATTATTGTGCAATAAGAAATGATGAGTAGTTTCCTTTCAGAAAAACCTGGAAAAACTTACATGAACTGATACAAGTGAAATAAGCAGAACCAATAAATATTATATACAGTCACAGAAACATTGAATGATGAACCTTGAATGACTTAGCTATTCTCAGAAATACAAAGATCCAAGAAAATTCCAAAGGATTTATGATGAAAAATGCTAACCACCTCCATAGAAAGAACTGATGGATTCTGAATGCAGATCAAAGCATACTATTGTTTACTTTTTTGTTTTTGTTTTTGCCTGTGTTTTCTTTATAAATATGACTAATATGGAAATGTTTTGTATGACTGCACATGTATAACCTATATAAAATTGCCTACCTTCTCAATGAGGAGGGTGGGGAGGGAGAGAAATTAGAACTCAAAAATGTTAAAAGTACATTAAAAATTTTTTTTTATGTAATAGGAAAAAATAAAATATTTAATAAAAATAAAATTGTATTTCACCTAAAATGGTGCCATTTTAAGCTAAGGGGTATTAGAGGAGGTTTTGAGTATTGTCTTCGGCTTAGTAGTTGGTAAGTCTTCAGGGATTGAGGGGGTTTAATTGTGATGTTTACATATAGAAAAAATACCATGTTCTAAAGTCTATCTTGGTTTTCTAATAACATAGTGGAAACATTTGTGGAATATGCTAAAGAATTGTGATTTTTGTCAGCACGAGAAACTACTCGTATAGGAATTTCCATCACCAAAGCAGATATCTACTAAGTCATAGGTTGGTTGCTATGTTTTAAGGAGTTGCCTGAGGCACATAGATATTAGACACCTTGCCCAATTGGAATTGAGCCTTCCTGACTGCAAATCCAGACTTCTATTTTAGTATCACACACTTATAATGGAAAACATGTTTAAGGAGAAAAAATAACATCCTTTAAGCAATCTTTGTTAAAATGGAAGAAAACTATGACTTTCTGGTTGTGAACTTTGATCTGTAGAAGTCTATGGAGTGGGGCAGCTAGGTGGTGCAGTGGATAGAGCACCGGCCCTGGGGTCAGGAGTAACTGAGTTCAAATCCGGCCTCAGACACTTAACACTTACTAGCTGTGTGACCCTGGGTAAGTCACTTAACCCCAATTGCCCTCACCAAAAAAAAAAAAGTCTATGGAGTTAGATAAAGATAAAGTCTCTTCCCTTTTCTCATCACTCATGTTGCTTTCTTTTGGGGGAAAGAAGGAAATTACTACTTTAGAGTCATGGTCAGATTCAATATTATTGGGGCACCTAATGTTGAAATGCAAACAAGATAAATGTCATCTAAAAGCAGTTTTCAGAACAGAGCTGCAGCTCTTTAAAAAGGGCAGCTTTGGAAAGCCTTGCCCTCCCGCAAGCATATGCTCCCCTCTCCACCAACAAAAACACTGAATATGATCTAAGAGACTAAGAAAATAATGTGGTGTTCACTGAAGGGCACAGCAGAGGGGAAAAAAGCTGTATTCTAGTGATAACCATAAGAAGAGACACAAATATCAAGGGCAACAGTAGTCTGCATTTGTGAAATTATTTAGGACACTAATGGTATACCATTGAGAGTATTAAGGCTTATACATACCAAGGAGAGGATTTAAAATTCAATACAAGGAAAATTACTTCGGGACAGGAGGGAGAAGAGTTTCCAAGGGAATAGAGGGATAGATCTCAATATATAAGGATGTTTATCACCCTGTGAGAAGCTCATTGAATACTAAATGATAGCAAAATAATCACTTGACAATACCATGGAAAGAGCCATGGGGAATTTTGTACGAAAGGGAGAACAGCAGAACTAGACATTTTCTATTTCAGATGAAATCTCTATTTTCAGTGTATCATAATATGACAGGGAAACCAAGAACCAGGGGGGAAAACCAATAACTCCAAATATCCATGTAAGTAACACAGACCACAAGAAAGCTGTTATTACTTTGTTTTAAATGAAGTAAAGATAAAGGGGCTCTTTGTTCTCTATTCTGAATAGAATAGAGGAATTACAGAGTTGGTGGAACAATAATGAATAAGCAAGAAATTATTAAATGCTTCCTATGATATTATCAGACACTACTAGGTGCTAGGTATATAAGGACAAAAATAAGACACTTCCTGCCCTCCATGAGCTTATATTCCACTAAGAGAAGACACATAGGATAAGTGGTATCTAGGGAAGGGAGTTTCTATCTAGGGAGTTATAGTGATGTTAAGTGAAGCCACACGACAGTCAACTGTCATGATCTTTGCAGAAGAAATAGTGGCATTGCTTTGGTTTTGATTACTCTCCCCTGGGTGTTGTCTTTCCTATTAGAAAGTAAGCTCTTTGGGCAGCTAGGTGGTGCAGTGGATAAAGCAACAGCCCTGGATTCAGGAGGACCGGAATTCAAAACTGGCCTCAGACACTTGACACTAGCTGTGTGACCCTGGGCAAGTCACTTATCCCTCATTGCCCCACAAAAAAGAAAAAGAAAGTAATCTCTTAGAAGGCAGGGACTGTCTTACTTTTGTCTTTGTATACTTAGTGAGTGCCTGACTCATAGCAGGTATTTAATAAATGTCCCTCCCCCTTCCCAGATTGAGGGCAAAAGGCTGAAGGATAGGTAGGAGGGAGCCTGTGAACAAGAGGGTACACATAATAATAGAGAGGGCAAAAAGATGTTCTAATATGTCTGGTGTGGATGGATATGAAACATGGTTTGGGGCCAACTAGGTATAGTCAGGTAAGCAGCTTTGCACTTCCTAACTGGCCAATGAAGGACCAAGGAAAGATTCTAAATGGAGGGAAGAAGTCATATTTCTAGTCTGGCAGGTGCTCCTCTAGATGGGGAGGGAGGGCAATAGCAGGGTAGATGGCATTATGTCCTAAGATATCTAGCATGTATGGAAACTAAATATTATTCTGATAAACTAATATTTCTCTCAGGCATTTAACAGTGACAGGTCACATTTATGTAAAACTTTGAGTTTGGAAAGGGCTCTGCTTATCTTATTTGTTACATCAATTCTGGGCATATCTTACGATTTAGAATTAGAAGAGACTTTAGAAGTCATTAAGTTGGGGCAGCTAAGTGGCGCAGTGGATAAAGCACTGGCCCTGGATTCAGGAGGACCTGAGTTCAAATCTAGCCTCAGACACTTGACACTTACTAGCTGTGTGACCCTAGGCAAGTCACTTAATCCTCACTGCCCAGCAAAAAGAAGAAGAAGAAGAAAAAAAGAAGTCATTACATTCAATTCCTTTATTTCATAGATAAGGAAAACTGAGGCATAGAAGGTTAGTTGATTTTCCTGGAACCACATAGCTAATAAATATCTAAGTGGAATTCAAATTCACGTCTTCCTGTTTCGTTGCATAGCTATGCTCTACCTAACTACCTGGAACTCAGATGGTAAATAAACTTTTGTTAGGAAAATATAAAGTAAAAAAAAAAAAAAAAGAAAAATATAAAGTAAACCCAAAAGACAAATGAAAAAGAAGCAAGACTTGCTCATTTTTAATGTTCAGAAAATGTTTCTCTTTTTAGGAAGCACGATGATGGTAGCCCTTGACTCAGCTTGTGTCCTATATCTTCACAGGATAAAAGTCTATTCTCCCTAGCTGGTAGGTTGTTTAAATATTAGTTCCATTTTTACAAATGAGGAAACTGAGACTCATATGACATATGCAAAGTCATATGATTTGTAAGAGGCTGAGTCAAAGCTTGAACCTAGTTTTTTGACTTCATGTCCTATTCCTTTCTCACTCTTTCATACTAACACATTAGAATTGGATCTAGGGCATGAGCTAAGAAAGGTCTCTCACAGTAGGTCCTCAGCATTTGACTTGGTCCCTTATGAAGTCTATCTTTTGCAAAGGTTCATTTTAAAGTTTTATTTTGAGGGCCAGAGTATAATGAACATGACTACTGGCCACTCATACAGACTTGCTAAGCTATATTCCTGTAGGCTGCTAGGTTGGACAGTGGATAGATTGAGGGCCAGAGTCAGGAAAACTCATCTCCCAAGTTCAAATCTGGCCTCGGACACTTACCAGCTGTATGTCTTTCAACAAGTCACTAACCTGTTTGCCTCCTTTTCTCCAACTGTAAAATGAGGCTGGAAAAGAAAAATGATAAACCAATCCAATATCTTTGCCAAAGAAAACCCAAATGGGGTCATGAAGAGTCAGACATAACTGAAACAACTGAACAACAGCACATACCAACCAATTCATGCCAACATACAGCATACCTGTATGCAGGTAGATTATCAGAAATTGGAACACCAGGGACTATATTATCTCAGCTGCTACATGAGTGTCTTTGTCAAGTTAAAATTTAATATTAGACACCCAAACTCTGATGGAGTATCAAAGAATACATTTGAATGTCATTTATGTGTCTTTTGTTAAACCAGTATATTTTACATAAATGCCCATGTAATAAGTTCCTACTGAATTAAATACTTGAGTACTCCAATGGTTCTGTGATCTTACTGATGTGAATATAACCTCCAATGATGGAGACGGCAACATATTAATATTCACTGCTTATCCTGTTTGACTAATTCATGCTCTCCTGGAAATCCAGTGGATAGAGTATGGGGCCTGAAGTCAGGAAAACTATTTGTGAGTTCAAATATGGCCTCACCTATTAACTGTCTGACGTTGTGCAAATCACTTAATCCTGTTTCCTCATCTGTAAAATTAGCTGGAGAAGGAAATGGCAAACCACTATAGTCTTTGTCAAGAAAATCCCAAATATGGTCATGACGACTTGAACACAACTGAAATGTCTGAACAACAACAACAACCACAACAATAACCACAACAATAAATCCACCATAGGTGATTCAATATGGTATTATGGAAAGAGCCTCTGGAATTAGTGGGTTGTAGTTTGAATTCTAACTTTGTCAATTACTACATGTGTTACCTTGGTAAAGTCACTTAACTTCCCCTATCTAAGTTCCTTAACTATAAAAAAAGGGAGTTGGGCTGGATGACTGTCCAATTCCTTTGTGACTCTAGATTTATGACCCTATAATCCTGCCAGGGGGACTTTTCTTCTGTTGTCTAGACACTGTGTGGATACCAATGGAGTGTGTGGGCTGTTTACTGATTACCTCTTGTTCTTGCTACAGGGCTGGTCCATCTTTCTTTCCAGACTGCCTAATAAATTAATGTTGATTGATTTATTGATTCTCCGACAGCTTTTTATTCCACTTATGCGTTATTTCTCATTGATGAGTTGCAGCCTGCTAACACTATGTGCTTCTCTCTTGCCTTAAATGCAATTTCTAGGAAAGAATACTTTCTTTGTAAATAAACTTATATGCTGGCTTTTATTAACAATGAGAACTACATAATCCAACATGCTTTGTCTTTTTGCCTTAGCTCCCAGGAAAGTGTACAGTTAAGTCTAATACACAATTGCAATTAAATTTATTCCTCAGTAGTCAGGTCCACAGTTGACATGGTATCTTCCAGCTCCCATGAACTAAATTTTGTTTTGGGTTTCCCTTTAATTGTCTTGCTTCGTATTGGTTTTGTTTATCATGGTCCTTGCCTCACATTGTATTCATTTCTGAAGTAGATTTGATATAAAACTTAAATAAAATGCACAACTAAAAAACTTTTAACAAATCTGCCAGTTTTCAACAAAAGATAGATTCAAAGTATCTTGTTCCAAAAGGAGAGGCTCAGAAATCAGCATTCCTTGTTTTTATTTATATTAATTTTTAAAAAGTAATAACATTTTATTTCTAGTTGGGGGTCCAATTTTTATCCCTGTTCTCTCCCTCTCCCTTCTCTGATGCAGTAAGCAATCAGATAGATTTTACATGTACAATTTATTTAAAACTTACCATATTAGTAATTTTGTATAAGAAAACTTGAATAAAAGAAAAAAAATGAAATAAAGCGAAAAATAGCATGCTTCAGTCTGTGTTCCATAAATATCAGTTCTTTCTTTCTTTTTGGTGTGGCAATGGGGGTTAAGTGACTTGCTCAGGGTCACGCAGCTAGTAATGTCAAGTATTTGAGGCTAGACTTGAACTCAGGTCCCCCTGAATCCAGGGCCAGTACTTTATCTGCTGTGCCACCTAGCTGTCCAATATCAGTTCTTTCTTTGGAGGTAGATGGTATGTTTCATCAATAGTCCTTTGGGATTGCCTTGGATCATTGTTTTGTTGAAATAATTGTCTTCACAGTTCTTCATCCATCAATATTGCTTTCACCATGCACAACTTTCTCCTGATTCTTCTCACTTCACTATACATCAATTCACACAAGTCTTTTCAGGCCTTTCTGAAAATATCTTTCTTGTCATTTCTTATAGCACAATAATATTCCATCATTACCATATATAGCTTGTTTAGCCATTTCCCAATTGATGGCATTGCTTTTTACAATTCTTAGCCACCACAAAAAAAAGCTGCTATAAATATACATATATATTTTTAGTGAGGCAATTGGGGTTAAGTGACTTGCCCAGGGTCACACAGCTAGTAAGTGTTAAGTGTCAGAGGCCGGATTTGAACTCAGGTACTCCTGATTCCAGGGCCGGTGCTTTATCCACTGCGCCACCTAGCCGCCCCTATAAATATTTTTGTACAAATAGGTCTGTTGCTCCTTTTGGGGATGTCTTTGGGATATAAATGTACCAGTGGTATTGCTGGATCAAAGGATATGCACAGTTCTATAGACCTTTGGGCATAGTTCCAAATTACTCTCCAGAATGGTTGGATCTTTTCACAACTCCACTAACAGTGGATTAGAGTCCAGCTTTTCCACACCCTTCCAACATCCAGTATTTTCTATTTTTGTTATATTTGCCACTCTGATAGGTGTGAGTTGATATCTCAGAGTTTGTTTTAATTTGCATTTCTCTGATTAATAGTTATCTAGAGGGGGCAGCTAGGTGGCGCAGTGGATAAAGCACTGGCCCTGGATTCCGGAGTACCTGAGTTCAAATCCGGCCCTCAGACACTTGACACTTACTACCTGTGTGACCCTGGGCAAGTCACTTAACCCCCATTGCCCTGAAAAAAAAAAACAGTTATCTAGAGCATTTTTTCATATGATTATAGATAGCTTTGATTTCTTTGTCTGAAAACTGCCTGTTTATATCCTTTGACCATTTATCAATTAGGGGATTCCTTGTTTTTATTTTTATTTTTATTTTTATTTTTTTTTTTTTAGTGAGGCAATTGGGGTTAAGTGACTTGCCCAAGGTCACACAGCTAGTAAGTGTTAAGTGTCTGAGGCCGGATTTGAACTCAGGTACTCCTGACTCCAGGGCCAGTGCTCTATCCACTGTGCCACCTAGCTGCCCCAATTCCTTGTTTTTAAATATTAAATTCACATCATATCTGATAATCACTTTTTATCTTTGTATCAGGTACATATCAAAACCACAACAAAATAATGAAGATATAAAATGCTTTCAGGGTTCAAGAACAGACAATATACATTTTAGTTCTTTTAAATTGTATTACAAATTAAGATATCATCAGTTGGAGATTATAAGGGCCAAATTTAATATGGGGAGTGTTAATTGGATGACTTGCTGTAATATTGGGGCAAGAAAGGAGATTAACAGCCTCTTTAAAAAACAAAACAGGCTTTATTAATGGGAACAAATTTAAAATACAAGTAAGGTTAATAGAACTAGGGACAAAGAAAAAGGGAATAGGGGAAGGAAAAATATACAATTTGCAACTCACCACCACCTGGAAATCAGCCATTCTGAAGAGTATCAGCTGCTCAGCACTCCCTCCACCACTCACGCCAGAGTGCTCTCTCTTCCCTTCTCTCTCCCAGAAGCCCCCTCTCTTATAGAAAAAAGGGCCGACTGTGCGCGCGCATGTGCGCGCGCGCGCGCGCACACACACACACACACACACACACACACACACACAGCCCCAAGCTAATTGGCTGACAGCCCTGATTGACAGAAATAACAAGTGACTCTACATATACGAGCCCTCCAGCTTCCGGACACCAAAGATCACCTGACTGCCCTCACTGGGCTTCCTGTCATTATAATTTGGCCACACCCATCCAGGCATGTGGGTGCGAGGAAGCGCACGTGGGCGAGTGCCAGGGCCTCCAATCCCAGTCAAAGTTGGGGTCACAGAAACCCCAAATCACAACCAGTTCTTTACAAGATCAAAGATTTTTAAAAGGGTAAGAAAAATTATCTCAAAGAATACTTTCTAGGGGCAGCTAGGTGGCTCAGTGGATAGAGCACCAGCCCTGGATTCAGGAGGACCTGAGTTCAAATTTGGCCTCAGACACTTAACACTTACTAGCTGTGTGACCCTGGGCAAGTCACTTAACCCCAATTGCCCAGCAAAAGAGAAAAAAAGAAAAAGAAAAAAAGAATAATTTCTTTCACTAGCTTCATTCTTTAACCACATACTTAATAAAAAAGACCACAGATACTTTTAAAGGCTATGTTACCTTGCCATTTCCAAACAACTAGTCAGTTGCCATGTATTATTGATTCTACCTCTATCATTCATCTTCTGCCACCCCAGAGTTTCATTTCCGTTTATTTGACCTATGATAATGGCTTACTAGTTGGTCTCTCTGCCTTCATTTCTTTAATTTCTCCCCTCTGCAATCCACCCTTTGTATGGCTGGAAAAAAGGAAAAAAGAAATATTCATATTGCATAAATCTGACCATGGCCTATCCCTGATTAAAAATTCCCAGAGGCTCCCTATGCTGACCCCATTTGGGGGTTCTCTTGGCAAAGTTACTGAAGTAGTTTGCCATTTCCTTCTCCAGCTCAGTTTATAGATGAGGAAAGTGAGGCAAACAGGTTAAGTGACTTGCCTGGTGTCAGACAGCTGGCAAGTATCTGATATGAACTCATGAAGAATGAGTCTTCCTGATTCTAAGCCCAGTGCTCAAACCACTGTACCACTTAGCTTCCCTCTATAATGAGAAAATCAACATACAAATAACTGTGTACCAACAAAATATATAAAAGGTAAATTAGAGGTAATCTCAGAAGGAAGGCACAAATAGTGAGGGGAACCAGGAAAAGCCCCTTGAAAAGGAAAGGATTTGAGCTATGACTTAAAAGAAGGGAGGAGGCAGGAAGGAGGAAGAAGAGCATTCCAGGAATGGGGGACAGACAGTGAAAATGCTTACAGGGGGCAGCTATGTGGCACAGTGGATAAAACACTGGCCCTGTATTCAGGAGGACCTGAGTTAAAATCCAGGCTCAGACACTTGTCACATACTAGCTGTGTGACCCTGGGCAAGTCACTTAACCCTCATTGCCCTGCCAAAAAAAAGAAAAAGAAAAAAAAGAAAATGCTTTCAGTTCAAAGATGGCATCTCACATTTAAGGAACAATAAGGTCAGTATTGTTGGACTATAAAGTACATGGAGGCTATGTTACCTTGCCATTTCCAAACAACTAGTCAGTTGCCATGTATTATTGATTCTACCTCTATCATTCATCTTCTGCCACCCCAGAGTTTCATTTCCGTTTATTTGACCTATGATAATGGCTTACTAGTTGGTCTCTCTGCCTTCATTTCTTTAATTTCTCCCCTCTGCAATCCACCCTTTGTATGGCTGGAAAAAAGGAAAAAAGAAATATTCATATTGCATAAATCTGACCATGGCCTATCCCTGATTAAAAATTCCCAGAGGCTCCCTATGCTGACAGAATAAAATTCAAACAGCCTGCCACTTACAGCCCTCCACAATATGGCTCCAACTTATCTTTCCAGCTTTATTTCCCCCTCTCCTTGTTGCATGCTAGATTTTGGCCAAACTTTATCATTAGCTATTTCCTGACCATGTTCTCTTCCTGTGCATCTGTACAAACTGTCTTCTGTTAGATATAAAAAGTTTAAGAGACAGAGTTTTTGGGTAATTAATCATTTGTTAATCATGCTAGCATATAATTAATAAAAAGGGTCAGTGACACTTTCTAATGCTAAAGATGCCTAATGGAACCCACTCAATGCTTATATGCCCTTGGAAGAGTGGGTAGTAATCAACTCTGATTGGTTAACAATTAATGAGAAGAATGAATATTATGAGATATGGGCTTATTCTAATGAGGGCCTGGGGGATATTACTGATCAATCTTGGTAAAAGAGACTTATCTATACATATATCACCCTGCCTAGGGCAATCTAGACTAAAGTGGGCATACACTTTTACCCATATCTGTCTTGGTAAAAGACAATGGGCTGTAATCCATCAATTCACCTAAACTAAAATTTCTTTATCTTTTGATCAGATCTGAGTTTTCCATTTGTGTCAGTTTCATACAAGATTTCATGTCATTATGAGCCCTGTATTTAAAAGATTGCCTGAATAACCTATAGGGGCCGATTTCTAAATAAGGAAAGGTAGGGGAACAAACCTTAGTGCTAGTTCAATAATTGTCTATTAATATAGGAGAGAAATAATCATTTCTCTCACCTCCATTCCTGAAAAGTTCTTCTTCCACCAGTGGGGCCTGACATGGTATTTCCCTTCCTGCAAATCTGAGCTCAATTAGATTAGATTATGAGATGTTCCTCCAAGAAGTTTCACCTGTTCCATCTATTTGTAAATTATTTCTTCTCCTGTATTTTTTAATGTAGTTCTTCACAATTTGTCCCCTTCTTAACTCCCCTGTCTTCTTACAACTTCTTCCACTCCATGTACTTTATAGTCCAACAATACTGACCTTATTGTTCCTTAAATGTGAGATGCCATCTTTGAACTGAAAGCATTTTCTTTTTTTTCTTTTTCTTTTTTTTGGCAGGGCAATGAGGGTTAAGTGACTTGCCCAGGGTCACACAGCTAGTATGTGACAAGTGTCTGAGCCTGGATTTTAACTCAGGTCCTCCTGAATACAGGGCCAGTGTTTTATCCACTGTGCCACATAGCTGCCCCCTGTAAGCATTTTCACTGTCTGTCCCCCATTCCTGGAATGCTCTTCTTCCTCCTTCCTGCCTCCTCCCTTCTTTTAAGTCATAGCTCAAATCCTTTCCTTTTCAAGGGGCTTTTCCTGGTTCCCCTCACTATTTGTGCCTTCCTTCTGAGATTACCTCTAATTTACCTTTTATATATTTTGTTGGTACACAGTTATTTGTATGTTGATTTTCTCATTATAGAGGGAAGCTAAGTGGTACAGTGGTTTGAGCACTGGGCTTAGAATCAGGAAGACTCATTCTTCATGAGTTCATATCAGATACTTGCCAGCTGTCTGACACCAGGCAAGTCACTTAACCTGTTTGCCTCACTTTCCTCATCTATAAACTGAGCTGGAGAAGGAAATGGCAAACTACTTCAGTAACTTTGCCAAGAGAACCCCCAAATGGGGTCATAGATAGTTGGACACAACTGAAATAAATGAATAACTACAATAACATTTCCCATTAAAATAATTGTTGTCCTTTATTCTTTTATTAATTAATTAATTAATTTGCAGGGCAATGAGGGTTAAGTGACTTGCCCAGGGTCACACAGCTAGTAAGTGTCAAGGGTCTGAGGCCAGATTTGAACTCAGGTCCTTCTGAATCCAGGGCCGGAGCTCTATCCACTGTGCCACCTAGCTGCCCCCTTTAAAAATTTTTTTTTCTTTTTTTGGCAAACCACTCCTGTATCTTTTTTTTTTTTGAGGGGCAATGAGGGTTAAGTGACTTGACACAGCTAGTGTCAAGTGTCCGATGTCGGATTTGAACTCAGGTCCCCCTGAATCTAGGGCCAGTGTTTTATCCACTGTGCCACCTAGCTGCACCCTGTTGTCCTTTATTTTTGAAGTGGACCACCAAAATGACATCACTATGTCTGGGTCAAGAGACAACATGTCTGACTTTGACTGATCAGACCAATATGAGCTTGGAAGGCTCTACCACATGTTGGGCACAAATCGTTTATATGGAGTAGAGATGTTGCAGGCACATCATGCTAGGCAGTCTTGTACTAGTGTCTCATAATAGATTCTAAAGTTCTTCAGAGAGACATTAAAAAAGTTCTTGTATCACTTCTTCTGAGCTCTGTGTGAGCACTTGCCTTGTGTGAGTTCTCTGTAAAATAGTCTTTTAGACAAATGTATGTTTGCCATTTGAACAACCTTCCCAGTCCATTGGAGTTGTGCTCTCTGCAATAGAGTTTGAATGCTTGCAGTTCAAATCAAGAAAAAATTTGTGTCTGGTACCTTATTTTGCCAGGTGATCATCAGAATCTTCCTAGGACAATTCAAATGGAAACCAGTCAACTTCCTGGCATGATGCCAGTATACTGGAAGGTTTCACAGACACGGCACCATGGCTCTGTGCATCTTCAGTTTGGTAGGCAGCCTAAAACCTCTTGTCTCTCACACTTTCCTTCTGACCCTCCCCAACACTGAGCAATCTCTGGCAATGCATGCATCAACCTCATCATCTATGTGTACATCCTTGGAAAGTATACTACCAATATAAGTGAACTTATTTAGAAGCTTCTAAATGAAAAAATGAGAACTCCACAGGGTTTACCAGCAGTATAGTTTATCCCTAAGAAGGTAGAGTTTAACTCCATCAAAAGTAAAGTGCAAGGAAAACTAAGAGAGATGCAGGATTCTTGGCTCAGTAAGAAAGCAGATGAAACTCAGTTTTACACTGATATACACAATGCAAAATGCTTTTTATGATGCCTTGAAGGCTACTTGTGGGCCAAAGACCTATGGTGCTTCTCAGCTACTCAGTGCTGATGGAACCACATTGATTAGTGATAAGGACATGATACTGGAGAGATGGGCTGAACGCTTCCATGTTCTCAGCAGACTGTTATCAATCAGTGCTGAAGCCATCGACTGTAGACCTCAGGATGAAGTCAATTCCTCTCTAGCCAAACTTCCAACTGAAGAAGAGGTTTTGAATACCATTAGGCTCCTGTTGTGTGGCAAAGTGCCTGGTGCTGATTCTATTCCAGCTGAGATTTACAAAACAGGGGGTTCACTGTTCATAGAAAAGCTGACTGAAATCTTCTGGCTTATTTGGCAAGAGGAGATTATGTCCCAGGAGTTCAAGGATGCCTCCAATATCCATCTCCATAAAGGAAAAAAAATAGTTTGTTCTGTGACAATATGGGTCAGTGTGTGTGTGTGTGTGTGTGTGTGTGTGTGTGTGTGTGTGTGTGTGTTAGTCATTTTCAGCAATATTCTTGCCAGAGTCCTCCTTAATAGGCTGATACTTCACCTGGAAGATAGTTATCTACCGAGAGCCAGTGTGGTTTCATAGAGGGCTGAGAAATAGTCAATATGGTATTTGCTGCCTGACAATTCCAGGAGAAATACCAGGAGCAGAACAAAGGTCTATATACAACATTAATTGTGAGGGCTTGTGGAAGATCATGGCAAATTTGGTTTCCTGGAGAAGTTCATCAATATTACATGCCAGTTCTCTGTCTGCATCCTTGCACGGGTTCTGGATAATGGGCAATGTTCTTGAGCTTTCCCAGTCACCAATGGAGTGAAGCAAGGCTGTGTGCTTGCTTCCATGTTTTTTAGTATGTTGTTTTCAGCAATGTTGTCAGATGACTTCAATGAGGACCAAACTGGTATGGTCATTTACTGCACTGGCAGTATGATTTAATTTGAAAATGCTACAAGCCAGGACTAAAAGGGAGGGAGAGTTGGTGTACAACTGTTTTGTTCCCAGATAACTGTGTATTCAATGTAGTCTGAGGCTGAGATGCAACAGAGTATGGATCGATTCTTTGCTGTTTGTGCTAATTTTGGCCTGACAACACCAAGAAAACAAAGGTTCTCCCCAGCTGGCACTACACCATCCCTTTGTGCAACCATTGTTTACAGCAAATGGAGAAATTCTGAATGCTGTGGATAAGTTCACTTATCCCATTAGATTATAAGTTCCTTGAAGGCAAGGACTATTTTTGCATTTCTTTGTTTCTTCAGTGCTTAGCACAGTGTCTAGGACTTAATAATCGCTTGATTTGACTTATGGAATTTTAGATTGCTGTGCTAATTACTGCTGGTGTGACTCTGGGCACTAGGGTCTGTTCCTGTGGACTTACGTGACCTTGAACAAATCAGTTAACACCCCTGGGTCTCAGTGTCCATATCTGGAAGATCAGGCAGTTGGATGACAGGTCTTTAACATCCTGTATTGCTGTAAGTTAAGCCCTAGAACCCTATGATGTCTTTTCATGTTGTCCATGTAGCCTCAATGTAATAATAATAATAGATAATATATATGTACATACATTTGTATATATACACACACATATCCATCCATCCACCCATGCATCCATCCATGCATCCACCCATTCATCCACGTACCCATCCATGCACCCATCCATGCATCCATCTATGCATCTATGCATCTATCTATCTATCTATCTATCTATCTATCTATCTATCTATCTATCTATCTATCTATCTATCTATCTATCTAGTGCTTTAAGTTTACAAAGTGCTTTTCTAATATCTCATTTGAGTCTCATAACAATCACGGGAGGTAGTTGCTATTACATCCATTTTGCAAATGAAGAAACTGAAGAAATAGTCTTAAAGTAGGTTAAAGGTGACTTAGCTAGGATCATTGCCAGTCAACAAATATTTCTTAAATGTCCACTCTGTGCCAGGCACTGTGCTAAGCACTGGGGGTACAAAGAAAGGTAAAAGACAGTTCCTACTCATAGTATAAAGGGAGAACCAACAAACAAACAACTATGGACAAACTATAGCATAAATTGGAAAGGGTCAACAGAGGGAAGGCATAAGGGGGAATCAGGAAAAATTTTCTATAGAAAGTTGAAATTTAGGGGCAGTTAGGTGGCATAGTGGATAAAGCACCAGCCCTGGATTCAGGAGGACCTGAGTTCAAATTCGACCTCAGACACTTGACACTCACTAGCTGTGTGGCCCTAGGCAAGTCACTTAACCCTCAATCCCTCACAAACACACACACACACACACACACACACACACACACACACACACACGCGCGCGCACGCACACACACACACACACACACACACACACACACACACACACACACAAAACCCCAAACCAATACAAAACAACAAGTTGGGATTTAGATGGGTCTTGAAAGAAGACAGGAATGTCAGGGGGTAGCAGTGAGGAGAGAAAGATTTCCAGGCATTGGGTACAGCCAATGAAAATACCTGAAGTGGGGATGTGGGAGCATCTTATTTAAGGAATAGCAAGGAGGACAGTCACTGCATCTCAGAGCATGTGGGAGGTGAATTATAAGGTGTAAAAGGGCAGGGCAGATTATAAAAGGTTTTGCATATCTCTAGAGAGTGTCTGAGGCAGTATTTGAACTGTGGTCCTCTTGACTCCAGGTCCTGTACTGTACCCATTGCATCACCTGGGACACAATGTTGGCCATAGAAACCTTTGAAGGCACGTTTTTGTCAGACTGACTCCATTTTCTGATTTAGCAGAACCCTCCTCTCCATTTCCCCACTTCATAGGTACTTGCTAGGCTAATTCTCAGAACTGTCCTTGTGCTTTGAGATCCTTGGAATGATTTTCTTATTCTTGAAATTGTTTCTAAGATTACTTGTCACAACTATTCATATAAAGATTCCTACTCTAATGCAGATGGTACTATTTTTTCTGTATGAATCCATGATATAGCTCATGTATGTCCCCTACTTGAGCTCAAATGGAAAATACCTGATTACCTGTTGTGCTTGACTCAGCATTAGTTGTTTACACATGACTAGTCATGCTGTAATAATCTCCTTGGGCACATTTCTTACTTTGTTGAACTGATAGGTGTGAGTCTTGTGATTTTGCCCAAAAAGATATATGCTTATAGTTATCTATTAGCACCATGTCAATCTGGATAGTGGAGAACAGTCACTGGCAGACACTTTGTTCTCACGCCTGTATGGATGAATGAATCCAAACACTGACAATTCATTTTCTATAAACCTACTCCTTTTGCTATACCTCTGTCTGTCAGGGCTATATTCTGAGGAAGTCTGCTCCCACCATCCCTTCTATGAGCTGCTTGCTATAGCACAGTGCACTGATATATATCACATTGAGTGAGAAGTCAAGACAGTGACAAAATGAAGGGTACGTATTTCTCATAAAATAATAATAATAATGATAATAGCTAGCATTTATATAGTGCATACTATGTGCCAGACACTGTGCCAAGTGATTTACAGTTCTCTTATTTGAATTTCAAAACAATCCTGGTTTGTAGGTGCTATTATTATTCCCATTTTACAGATGAGGAAACTGAGGCAAACAGTGGTTAAGTGACTTGCCCAAGGTGACAGCTAGTCAAGTTTCTGAGGCTGGATTTGAAGTTTTGACTCCAGGCTCAGCCCTCTATCCGTTGCTCCATGCAGATGCCCCCAGACACATCATGAGTATCTGTTGCTAGTAAACAACCATATTCAATGATTGGTGAGCCTTCCTTGGCTCAAATTTTGATGTTGGAGTAAATATCTTTTTGGAATTGCATAGCTGGTACAGTTAGCACTTTCCTGCCTAATTCATACCAATTCAACTTATCCTAATCTGATTTCTCCCATTTTTTTTTTTGGTGGGGCAATGAGGGTTAAGTGACTTGCCCAGGGTCACACAACTAGTAAGTGTCAAATGTCTGGGGCTGGATTTGAACTCAGGTCCTCCTGAATTCAAGGCCAGTGCTTTATCCATTGTGCCAACTAGCTGCCCCTCATTTTCTCTCACAGAGCCATCTGGGTCAGTGGCAAGATATATACATCAGGACTATTGGAGATGGCCCCAGATGTTTGAGACAATTAGGGCTAAATGACTTGCCTAGGGTCATACAGCTAGTAAATGTCTGAGGTGAGATTTGAACTCAGGTCCTCCTGACTCCAAAGCCAGTGCTTTATCCACTGTGTCCCCTTGCTACCCCATTCAACTAGGATAGGCATTGAGAACAACTTGAGTTGATTCAGATGAATACAATTCCTTTTATTGATTTGTCCAGTATGATTCTCTCCAGCCATGTATGAAAGAAAGCCCCTCCAGTTCCTTTGGCTGCTTTGTACTCAAGTGGTAGAGAAGTGATATCAACATTCTTAGCCTTTAGTTCCCTGAACCAAAGCAGGACTAGTGAAAGATTCTTCTTAAAGAAAATCTAATCTAATTTGCATGGAGGAAAGGGGTTAGGATATTGGTCTAACCATAATCTCCAAAGTCACATTCAGTTCTATATCTATGACATTACTAGCCACAAAAGAAGATATAAAAACTTAACTAGACCACAACAAAACTTGTATAAACTTAAAACCTAAGTCTCTAGGGTTGCTTTTCCTTGCTGTGCAATGAAAATTTTGGTCAAATTAAATTTAATGATTGTATCTCAGTATAATTGGTTTCCTTTGTAATGCTGTGTAACTTTTTGTTTTTTTGGTAGGGCAATGAGGGTTAAGTGACTTCCCCAGGGTCATGCAGCTAGTAAATGGCAAGTGTCTAAGGCTGGATTTGAACTCAGGTCCTACTGAATCCAGGGTTGGTGTTTTATCTACTGTGCCACCTAGCTGCCCCTGGTCAAATTAAATTTAGGTTAGATTTTCTTTAATATGAAAGTTGTAATCTTTTTGTGGAAATGTTCAAAATAAAAACATAGAAATGATACTTAAAATGCCAGTTTTATTGATATGAAATTAAATAAAATGATCACATAATAGAAAACTTTCCCCAATGTATTTGCTTTAAACTTTACTTGAACAAATATGATAAATATTTGAATAGAAGTTGATCAATAATTATAACTGATTGTACTTTTAAAAAGTAGGGAAGTTTTTGTTTTTGTCAGACTAAGTAGGGAGTTTTTTCCTAAATAATCAATAAAAAAGGGAGAATTTCGCCATTTTGTTTCACCAGACAATGATGGACAATGGTAGACACAGGATTTCTCTCTCTGGAGAGGTAAACAGGAGGGAAAGGGGTAGGAAGGAAGAAAATTGTGAAAGGGTATAAAAAAAGGATAAATCATAAAAAACATTAAAGGAAGAAGAGTTGAGAGAGAGACAGAAAGAGAGACAGAGAGAGACAGAGATGAAATGGGGAAACAGGTAGCAGGAGAGGAATCACAGTACCTTATAGATAAAAGGATATGTAATTTAAAATGCAGATAATTTTCCTCATGATGATCTATTTTCTATTATGTAATTAAATATGAAATTTTATTTGCCTAATCAAGTACTTAGCAGATTTTATATCTAATTTTCAGTGTTGCAAAGGGATTAGTTATCTTCTCAATTATCCATGTCCCTTTTACTTAGCACATTTTGCATATGTGCTTTAGATACTCTTAGAAAGATCTCTTTTATTTTTAGTCTACATGTGGCAATGCCACTTTTTTCAACCAAAACCTCTGGTTTTCATTCCCAGGTTTGAGGATTTATTTCCCTAAACTTAATGTTCACAAAAACTAAAGCAGAATGAAAAGAGGCCATACTCTCATTTATTTATTAAAAATGAAACTTCTATCAACTTGATTTTTTCATTTCAAATTTTTTTTGGGTGGGGCAATGGGGATTAAGTGACTTGCCCAGGGTTACACAGCTAGTAAGTCTCAAGTGTCTGAGGCTGGATTTGAACTCAGGTCCTCCTGAATCCAGGGCTGGTGCTTTATCCACTGTGCCACCTAGCTGCCCTCATTATTTATTTATGAATAATCCTCTGAGACATGTGACTTATACAACAACCTCAGGACATGGATCTTATACCAAGATACATTTTCCTTCTCACTTGGAGAAGGCTTCTAAACGCTGAGACCCCTAACTACTTCTATCCTATGTCTTCGAAAACAAACTCTTCTTGATTCCAACAATATAGAAGACACAAAAACTCTATTTACTGGTGTAATGATCTACTATGAATGATTCTTTAGTTTAGAATAAATGTTGACCCTTATGTCATAACCTTCTATTTAGCACCAAGGCTGGCCTTTGACATGGAGGTACATTAAAACCTGCATATTCACATGTAGGGATGTTTTTTCTTTGGCCAAAATACAGAAAATAGGCTTTGTTGCTGACAGATAATCATAAGAAAGACAGAAATGTGAGCTAGATTGGTAAACCTTGATTTCTTATCTTAACTTTTATTGTAGAATACTAAGAGTCAGTCTATAGTGGTCTTTGATCTCTCATTCAACATAGGAGTTGAAAAGGAAAGACCAAATTTCAGTCCAGGAGTGCATTTCCTGACTTTTAAAAAAATTTTTCTTTTCCTAACTTTTGTCAACTGCATTTGGTGGCTATAACTAAAAGTCTGTCATTCCACCCTTAGCTGGAAGAGGTTCTAGCCACTACACCTAAGCATTCTGAAGGTAATGCTGATTTGGCTTGGCTAGCCAAGGTTGATTCTATGAGTCTCCCACCTTTCATAGGTCTCAGCTGAGACCGTTGTGAACCAGCAGAACCCAGAAGAGTAATGCCCCCAGTAAAGATGCTACAATTATTGAGTAGGCCCAGTGAGAGTGGTATTATGGGGGGGGCAGCTAGGTGGCACAGTGGATAAAGCTCTGGTCCTGGATTCAGGAGGACATGAGTTCAAATCTAGCCTCAAACACCTGACACTTACTAGCTGTGTGACCCTGGGCAAGTCACTTAACCCTCATTGCCTCACCAAAAAAAAAAAAAAAAAGAGAGAGAGAGAGTGGTATTATGGCATCATCAGAAGATATTGGTGGTTCTGTAGAGTCAGACATATATGATACCTCTCCTTTTACATGTGTACATGTGTCACTTAACCCTCATTGCCTCACCAAAAAAAAAAAAGAGAGAGAGAGAGTGGTATTATGGCATCATCAGAAGATATTGGTGGTTCTGTAGAGTCAGACATATATGATACCTCTCCTTTTACATGTGTACCTTGGCCAAATGTGTTCTTCATGTGGTTGCCCATTACATGTGATCCCTAAGTTTCTCACTCTCGTCATTTGTGATCCCCATGTATTGTCCATCTTTCAATGAGAATTTAATATATATCTGTGGGACAGCATACCCCAGGTTTATGGGGAGTGCTTCATTTCAAATGTTCTTGTTACACAATTTCATTCAATCCTTTTGCTTTGAATCAGCAGTGTCCTCTGACTGACTAGAGAAGAAGGAGAGATGTTAGTGTGGGTTCATGACCTGTGATTTTGAATGAAGCGTGAATGAAGCTTGTCCATGGAGGAACAAGGAGCTATCCTCTATCAATTTCATGTTTCATTTCAGGCTAGATGTGGCAGCAGAGATCAGAGTTGGTGGGAATTGCCTTGTGCTGGAAGGTTTCACACCAGGAGAAAATTTAGTTTTTCTTCTACTCTTCTCCTTACCTTGGCTCTAATCATAAATCCCTTATCTTCCATGATAGGTGATAGAGTCTAAGGTGATCTCTATATTTCTTCCACTTATGGCATATTTCCTCCCCTAAGACAACAAACTTTAACTGATAGACTCTTCCTTTTCAAAGTGCTCTGCCACTCTCTATGGGATTTTAACAGGCTACTATTTCTAAAAGCTTTGAATGAATATATGACAGGCACTATTGAGTTAGCTCAGTTACATTATCTTGTGTCTCCAATTTGTGCTTTTTGGCTTATTTTCAAAAATGATCTATGAAACAAAGGCAGTAGTGAACTTTGTCTTGGAAATGCAGAATTATTTGAGTCACGAGTTAATGCTACAAATAACTCATGGGCCAACATAGTACAAGTCCATTTGAAATACTCAGTCTGAGAAGTTGGCAATAGCAAACTGCTGAAAGTGAATCAGGCAGAAATTGTTTTACACACTTAGGGCTGATTCTGACAAATGAAACAAACACAATTCTATCAGCAACAGAAACAATGAAGTCTGCATCTCATATAAAAAAATTAGTGAGAGAAATATAGGACACATTCAAAAAGGTATATTTGACTAAAACAAACTGCAATATTTCTCCTGCCTACCCTGAAGCTCTGACATTTCCTCAGAATCTCAGCTAGTAGATTCCTAAATTTGCCTCTTTTGTGGTTAGCCTCTCTTACTGAACCATGTAATTAGCGCCAGAAATGTGTGAGGGTATGGGAGAGGGGGTGGGGTAATTTCTGGGCACCAGAGGTGCTTTAAGAGGAATCTGAGGGTAGGTAGATCATGGACTCAATCAGGGTCTGGGGATTTGGGAAGGAAGAGGGAAAAGAAGGTTTGAGAGAGTTGGTCTATTTTTAGCACATTGGTTTTGGCTACTTACTGAATCTTCTCCATATGTTCATTAAATGCTCTCTTATTCCATTTTGATTTATTGTTTTACCTACTTAGTACTCTAGCTATCTGAAGAGAAGTAGTGCTGAGCAAAATGGTTCTGAAAAATGTGTGAGAAGTTTCCTTGATTCTGTCAATTGCAACAATACTTTTTCAGTCACATGGACTCTCAACTTTGAACTAAGTGACTCCTTTATATATTTCATTCCACATTCCATCTCCTTAGTTGGTAGTGTATTTCCTCTCTGATAATTGTCTTGTATGTGCCCGACCTCCCAAATATAAGTTCCTTGAGGGCAAAGATGGATTTTTGTTTTGCCTTTGTAACCCTAGTGCCTGGCATCATACTTTGCAATCAATCAATCAATCAATGGATCAGTAAGTAAGTATTTATCAAGTTCCTATCATGCATCAGGTACTGTGCTAAGCACTAGGAATATAATTACAAAGAATAAAATTATTTCTTAATTAAGGGAGATGGCAAATATGTATATAAATATATTCATTGTTATTCAGTAGTCCAGTCATGTCTGACTCTATGTAACACAATGGACAAAGTCCTTGAGGTTCTCTTGGCAAAGATACTGGAGTGGTTTGCCATTTCATTCTCTAGTGTTTTTTCATTTTACAGATGAGGAACTGAGGCAAATAGGGGTTAATTATCTTGCACAGGGTCACATAGCTAGTGTCTAAGGCCAGATTTGACCTTAGATCTCCCTGACTCCAGGTCCTATGCTCTATCCACTGCATCACCAAACTTCCTTCTCTCTCTCTCTCTGTCTCTCTCTGTCTCTCTCTCTCTCTCTCTCTCTCTCTGTCTCTGTCTCTGTCTCTCTCTCTCTCAACATATACAGCATAAATATAAAAGTTAATACACACATTCAAAGTATTTAAATACAGGGTTGTCTGGGAGGGAGGAAACTTGCTGCTGGGGAGATCATGAAGGTTCCATTAAGAAGACGATGCCTAAGCTGCCTCTTAAAGAAAGAGAACTATGAGGTAGAGGTAAGGAGAGAGTGCATTCTAGGAATGAGGGTTAGTCAGTGCAAAGGTATAAAGAAGAGAGTGTCATGAGTGAGGAATAGAAAAGGAACATTTCACTTAATCATAGCAGAAAGGGGAATAATGGTTAGGGCATCTAGAAAGATAGGTGAGGACCAGCTTATGTAGACCTTTAAAAGACAAAGAAAAGTTAATATTTTTTTTTTTCTAGAACAACAGGAAGCCACTGGAGATGGTTGATTAGGGGAGATACATGATCAGATCTGCATTTGAGAAAAAGTACTTCGGTAGTTTTGTATAGGATGGAGAGGAGTGGTGAATTACTTGAAGCAGGGAAAACAATAGAGTGTTGAAATAATCTAGATGAAAGGGGAACTAAGGTCTGAAGTGAGATGGTAGCTCTGTGAGTAGAGAGAAGGGATCAGATATGAAAGATGTGAACACAGAAAGGGAAAATTTGACAACTGATTGGATAAGTGGTGTGAAGGAGATTGAAGAATCCTAGAAATGCTATGATTATGAATCTGGAACACTGGAAGAATGGAAGTGGTTTAGACAAAAATAGGAAAATTTGGAAGAGGAGAAGGTTTAAAGGAAAAATGAGTTCAGTTTTAGAAATGTTGGTTTTAAGTTATCTCTAGGAAATACAATTTGAAATGTCCAATAGTCAATTGATGCTTTAGGATTGAAACTTGGGGGAAAGACTAGGACTGGATATATATATATCTAAGAGTTACCTTAACAGAGATAATGAATAAATTCATGGACTCATAAATGCTGAAGAATTTACAGAGAGAGGAGAGAGAGACAGAGAGACAGAGACAGAGAAAGAGACAGATATAGAGACAGAGACAGACAGAGAAACAGTATAAAACCTTGGCTACCTAAAGAAAACTTGTTATATTAGATTGGCCTTTAATTTGGTCCTTCTTCCCCAACCAAACTATAAACTTCTCAATGATAGACAAAACTGTGTCCTTTGTTTCCTTTTCATTGCTTAGTGTGGTGCCTCCTTATATACAATCAGGAGCTCCATCAGTATTTGGTGATTGATTTTTTTCCTTTTGAGATGCTGGTCATCATTTTTTCAATTTCCAGTGTTCTTTTAAAATTAATTTATACATCCTTATGGTTTTTTATTTTAAATTTTAAAATTTGGGGGGGGGGCAATGAGGGTTAAGTGACTTGCCCAGGGTCACACAGCTAGTAAGTGTCAAATGTCTGGGGCTGCATTTGAATTCAGGTGCTCTTGAATCCAGGGCTGGTGCTTTATCCACTGTACCGCCTAGCTGCCCCTATGTCTTTATGTTTTGATGATTATGAGAGCTTCCAAGCTGAATGTCCTAATTCCAGGCTCTGCTCAATTCTGCCTAAGACTGCCTGACTCATCTTCCTAATGTAATGGGGTTTAGCCAATGGTCCCAGGCTTTATATGTATGCTAAGAGTGCCACTAATGCAGTTCCAGAGAAGGAAGAGCCTGATTTTGAGAAAGTCTTCATAACGTGTAATAGAAATATCTTGGAGGCTTTGGAGTACCTGTAGAAATTTTTTAACTGGGCTCAATCTGCTAACCATGTGTTGAATAGCCAACTTTTTTATTGGCTGCAGTTGCTCACCTCAGTCTCTGGGAAGAATGGGCTCAGACTTAATATGGTTTCTGTATAACAGCCCATCAATATCTACTAAATGAATTCTTGTCTCAGGTTCTGATGAGTTGGCTATAAAACTCATTATTGACTTGATCCCCAAACTATCAGACACCTGAAGTCTTGGACTCCTAGATGGACTTGGACTCCTGGATTACAGGATAGGTTGCAATCCTGACTATTTGAAACTCCCAAGGTTGTAACCTCCAACATCCTTCATCTTAAATGAAGGAACAAATGCACAGACAGGAAAGGAACTGAGACATATTCAATGGAAGAAGGATCAAGACCTATCTCCACTTACAATTATTTCTCAACATATTCCAACTTCCAGGAAGAGGTTAGCCAAAAAAAGGAGGTCAAAACAATAGTGAGGGATCCCAATCAAGAGAGAAGCCAAGTAATGCCTTCTCAAAGGCTCCAGTTCTTCTTCTTTTTTTTGCAGGGCAATGAGGGTTAAATGACTTGCCCAGGATCACACAGCTAGTAAGTGTCAAGTGTTTGAGGCCAGGTTTGAACTCAGGTCCTCCTGAATTCAGGGCCGGTGCTTTATTCACTGTACTACCTAGCTGCCCCCAAGACCCCAGTTCTGATTCTACAAATACAGCCAGTCAAAGGAGGTGCTATTTAACATTCGATTAGCCCACTGGAATCAGTTACAGAAAGTCTATCCAAGGCACTTACATTACATGCCATCATGAGTCTTCTGGAAACAGACTCCCTGATCTCTGCTACATAAGGAACTGTATTAGTGGTACTTTACACATGCTCAGAAGGACTGGGTTTATTGGACAGTTCTCTGTTACCCTTAAACATGGCTTTCATCATGTCATTTCCTTGCTTGATGACTGCCAATTTTCTTCTGCATAATAAAGAAATACTTCTGTTTAGTTCCTAAGAATAAAGCATGGCTGACCTCACCTTCTAGTTGCAAATCAAACCACTATGCCTGTAGTCTAAAATCGTTTATCATTTTACTTTCCCAGACATGGGGTTCGGTCTTAGCTCTATGCCACTGACCCTGTTGTTACTCTTTCCTCTGTGCATTTAAAGCCCACCTTTCCTTGAAGGTACACTTTTAGTTCCATCTCTTCCATAAGGCTTTCTGTTCTCTGACCTTCATTGATTCCTCTGTCTGTAATTCTTATAGGACTTCTACTCTCTACTACACAATTTCACACTTCATTTGGTACTTTCTCCTATTTTTATACCTAGATTGTAAGTTCTTTGGGGAAAGAGACAATACTTTATATTTTGTCTTTATCCCCCCAAAGTCTCAAGCTGATTGCATAGTAGGAACAACAATAATAAAACACTTGTTAGACGATGCTATAGAAATCTTCCAGGAATGGGAAAATAAGGGGTTTTTCTATCCAATTTCATAATTTTATTTAATTTTTATAAGACAACTAATTTTCACAATCTCAGGTTTACCCCTTTCTGCCTTTCTTGAGATTCGTCTTTTTTTCTTCTTCTAAAAACTCATAGCCTATAACTCCTTCAACTTCTTTAGGGCTCTGTTCTATGTCCTTTAGGGAGTGTCTTTCTTTGGATTTTCATCACTTCTTTTGATCTTATTTGTTCATATTCTCCAGTTGTCTTTCTCTTCTACTGAAGTGACGCAAGACTAGTAATATCTATCTTGGCCTGTTACATTCCAGGGAAACTTTATTGCCAGTGGGCAGCATTCCTCCAAACTCCTTTCTACTTCCAGAGGGAAGGGAGCATCTGGTGATTTCAATACCAACTCTACTAAAGGCAAAGAAAATATCACAAAGCATCATGGATAATGGCACAATGTTAGCAATGGTTCTGCAACTTCTGTAATAAGCAATCATTTATAAGAGAAAGATTTTCCAATCCTGATCCATCAAATTAAATTAAATTTTCTTTGCTTGTGGAAGCTCCTAACCATGACTGAAATAGAATTTGATGGACTCCAAGTGTTAGGAAATAGGGAGGAAGATGGCAAGTGTAGAAATCAGAAAAAAAGCATGAAAAATGAAGTGAGTATTTTCTAACACAATTAGATGGCTGCCAGTTTGAGAGATGAAGCAGCAAAAAATACATGCTGTAATTTACATTTCTGATGGTCTGTTTTTCAGGGTTCTTCATTTAGCAGCTGTTGATTCTTTGTTTGAAATATGAGTTCTATTTATGTGAATAAAAATAAATAAGAAAACAAGCTTTCTAGCCTGGTGACCCACTCAGCAACACTAATTGCTGACTTTACTCTTCTCTATTCTCTCACTGGGGGCACACAGATACTTTGGATCATAGAGCTATAGCTAGCAGGTGCATCAGAGGAACTAAAATCCAACCTCTTCATTTTTTGTTGTTGTTCAGTTGTGTGATTCTTTGTGATCCCATTTGGGGTTTTCTTGGAAAAGATACAGGAGTGGTTTGCCATTTCCTTCTCCAGCTCATTGTACATATGAGGAAAGTGAGACAAGCAGGCTTAAGTGATTTGGCCAGGGTCACATAGCTAATAAGGGTCTGAAGTTGGGTTTTAACTTACAAAAATAAATCTTCCTGACTCTGGGTCTGGTGCTCTATCCATTGTATCACTTAGCTGCTCTTCATTTTACAGATAAGGGAACTTAGGTCTAGAGAGGTTAAATGTTTTGACCAAGGTCATGGAAGACACAAAATTGTAAGTGGAGATTTAGAGAATTACAGAATGTTAGAGCTAAGAGGGACCACAGAGACAATCTAGTTCGACCTTTTTGTTCTGCAGATGAATAAACTGAGATCCAGACAGGAAATGACTGACAGAAGGTTATACAGCTAGTTAGTAGTAAAGCCATAACCAGAAGCCAAGTTCTTCACCTTGGTCTAAGACTTTTCCTAATACAATGTTCTGCCTCTCTGAGCTTGCCATAGAGATGTAGGAATGCTGATAGAAGAAGGGTGTGTGTGTGTGTGTGTGTGTGTGTGTGTGTGTGTGTGTGTAGCCAGGGTTCTGTTCTGCTGGTGATGTTCCTCCTGGCACACAAAGCCAGTATGGGGGTGGCAAAGGAATACTCTGAAGGGGAGACAGAGGGAAGTGGAAATGATGCTACTGTGTAATTAGGCCAGGTCTGGCATCTAGTCCTAGTGTTAGAATCACACACAGCCAAGGTACTTGTTCCAGGGGGACACAGATGGCTTGATTTTAGCACTGTTTAAGATACTGCATTGCTTTTATGCAGACATGCGCTGTGTGTGTATGTGTGTGTGCCTGGGAAATCAGTCAGAGAAAGCCTGAGAATGATTATTTCAAGCACAGATGTGAAATAGAGTTATAGTTAACAGGATTATAGCATCTTTGAGTGGCAAGGACCTGAGAGGCTGCATAATCTATGATAATAGGTGACCATCAGAAATTCCATAAGGATGGGGCCCATTTTATTTTGCTCTTGAATCTCCCAGTGGCTGGACATAAACATGTTTAAGAAATGTTTAGCATGTATAGGCCCTCATCAACTCATGACTGGAGTAATGCAATAATCTGCTGGTTGGTCTGCCTATCACAAGTCTCTCTTCACTCTAGCCCATCCTCCATTCAGTTGCTAAAGTCGTTGTATAGTGCAGGTCTGACCATATCATCTTCCACCCTCAATAAACCACAGCCCCTCCCTATTCCCTCCTCTCTGGTATTCAAAACCCTTCACAACCTGCAAATCGCACTCATTCCCCTTTCCAATCTTAGACTTTGTACCGTACCATGTACTCTGTGATCCAGTAACATTGGCCTTACTGTTTCTCACATAAAGCATTCCATCTTCTAACTCTGGCATTTTCACTAACTGTCCCTCATGCTTGGAATTCTTTCCCTCCTCATCTCTCCCTCCTGGTTTCCTTCAAGTTCTCCTAAATTCCACCTTTTATAGGAAGTCTTTGCTGACCTCCCCTTAATTCTAATACTTTCATTCAATTGATTGTCTCCAGTATGTCCTAAGAATATCTTGTTTGTACATAACTGTTTGCATACTGTTTCTCCCACTAGACAATGAGTTCCTTGAAAGGAGGCACTGTCTTTTGCCTTTCTTTGTATCCTTAATGCATAGCATGTTTCCTGGATTTATAAATGCTTACCATATATCAGAGATATTGTGGGTTCAGTTCCAGACCACCACAATATAATGAATATTTCAATGAAGTGAGTCATATGAATTTTTTTGATTTCCCAGTGCATATAAAAGTTATGTTTACTTAGCCCTTAGTCAGTGAATGGGTGTTCCCTCAGATAAACTGAGATCTGGGAAAGATCTTAGCTTAAAAAGACCAAAGTCACCCATTCCATCCTGGACCAATCATCTTGACTTTTGTCTTACCACTGAACTCCAATGACCCTGGAGGGGAGAGTCAGACTAATTACTTTGCACAGCTCTGTCTTATTTAAATCCAATTAACATACAGGTCAAGATATCACCCTCATGACCTCATTGGTCCCCTTCAAGAATGAAGGATGAACAACAATAACACTCTATTGTAGTCTATTAAGTCTGTAATAGTATTGTATCTGAACAATAATATACATACCTTAATTAAAATACTTTGTTGTTGAAAATGCTAACCATCATCTGAAGGGACTAGTAATCTTTTTGCTGGTGGAGGATCTTGCCTCAATGTTGATGATTAATGACTAATCAGAGTGGCAGTTGCTGAAGGATGGGGTAGCTATGGCAATTTCTTAAGACAACAGTGAAGTTTACCACATTGGTTGACTCTTCTTTTCACTTGAATACTTAGAGGTTCTTGTAGGGTTATTAATTGGCCTAATTTAAATATTATTGTGTCTTAGAGAATAGGGATGCCTGAGGAGAGGGATACAGGGAAAGGCAGGCAACATTTATTACATTTGTGCTTTGATATGGGCATGGTTTATGATGCCCGAAAACAATTACAATAGTAGCATCAAAGGTCACTGATGACAGATCATCATAACAGATATAATAATAATGAAGAAGTTTGAAATATTGTGAATATTACCAAAATGTGACACAGAGACATGATGTGAGAGCATGCTGTTGGAAATGGTGCTGATAGACTTGCTTGACACAGGTTTGCCATAAACCTTCAATTTGTAAAAAATACAATATCTGTAAAGTACAATAAAACAAAGTGCAATAAAATGAGGCATGACTATTTATTGACTGACTGAATTATTAAATGGTTATAAAGCACTTAATACTTTATCACACTTGATCTTTACAACAATTTTATGAGGTTAATAATGCTAGTATTATTTTTTCCTTATTTCAAAGATGAGAAAAACTGAAAATCCTAGAAGTTAATTGGCTAGTTAGTGGCAATAGGGACTTAAACCCAACTCTTGTGTCTAAGGCCAATAAATTGTTTTTAGAGTAATACATATATACATACACACACACACATACACACACACACACACACACACACACACACACACATATATATATATATATATATATTTTTTTTTTTTTTGCAGAGCAATGAGGGTTAAGTGACTTGCCCAGGGTCATACAGCTAGTAAATGTCAAGTGTCTGAGGCTGGATTTGAACTCAGGTCCTCCTGACTCCAGGGCCAGTGCTCTATCCACTGTGCCACCTAGCTGCCCCTGAGTAATACATATTTTTATTTATAGTTTGGGATTCCAATTTTTACCCCTCCTTTCCTCCCTCCCCTCCCTCTTCCCTGAGGTAGTAAACAATCAGATATACTTTATACCTGTACAATTATGTAAAATATTTGTCAGATTCATGGTCAGAGGAAGAATTTAGGACCAAAGAAGATAGAGAGTAAAACAAAATGTAAAATAAATCATTTTGTTTATATAAAATTAAAAAGTTTTTGCATAAACAAAACTAATGTGACCAAGATTACAAGGGAAGAAGAAAACTGTGCAAGAATTTTTGAAACAAATATCTCTGATAAAGGCCTCATTTCTCAAATATATAGAGAATTGAGTCAAATTTATAAAAATACAAGTAATTTGGGGCAGCTAGGTGGTACAGTAGATAGAGCACTGGCCCTGGATTCAGGAGGACCTGAGTTCAAATCTGGCCTCAGACTCTTGACACTTACTAGCTGTGTGACCCTGGGCAAGTCACTTAACCCCAATTGCCTCACCAAAAAAAAAATACAATTCCCCAGTTGATAAATGGTCAAAGTGCACGAACAGGCAGTTTTCAGACAAAGAAATCAAGGCTATCTATAATCGTATGAAAAAATGCTCTAGATCACTATTAATCAGAGAAGTGCAAATTAAAACAATTCTGAGGTATCACCTCACATCTATCAGAGTGGCAAATATAACAAAAATGGAAAATGTTGGATGTTGGAGGGGATGTGGGAAGCTGGGATACTAATCCACTGTTGGTGGAGTTGTGAAAAGATCCAACCATTCTGGAACTCAATATATAGCACAAAAGGCTATAGAACTGTGCATACCCTTTGATCCAGCAATACCACTGCTAGGTTTATATCCCAAAGGCATTAACCCAAAGAGGAAAAAGACCTATTTGTATGAAAGTATTTATAGCAGCTCTCTTTGTGGTGGCTAAGAATTGGAAATCAAAGGAATGCTCATCAATTGGGGAATGGCTAAACAAGCTGTGGTATATGATGGTGATGGAATATTATTGTGCTATAAGAAATGACAAGCAGGATGACTTCAGAGAATTCTGGAAAGATATGTATGAAATGATATATAGTGAAGTGAGAAGAACCAAGAGAACATTGTGCAGAGACAGCAATACTGTTTGATAAAGAACTGTGAAAGACTTAACTATTCTCAACAATTCAATGATCCAAGAAAATTCCAAAGGACTATCAAGGAAACATACTGTAATGATTGGAATGATGCCACCTACTGGAGACTTGCTGTGGGAAAGCTCCGCCATGAGGAAAATGCATCAGAGGGCAAGGCTATGTGGCTTTTCCTTGGCATCAGGAAGTGACGTTTGCTCATGGGTGCTATTTATCAAGCCTACCAGCCAATCAACTTGACGAGCCTCCTATTTTCTGGGAGGAGACAGGAAGGAGGAAAGAGAGCCTGCACAGAGAGCTCTGACTCTTTTGGGTTCTTGACTTGATGGTGGTGGTGGCGGCAGAGGACTTCACAGGAAATTTGAGGAAAGATAGGAATGTCAGGCTGTTGGAATTCTGTTCTCAATCTTTTTCTTTCTATTTTTCAATAAACCCTTAAAAACCTAAACTTGTTTTATCAGTGATTTTAGTCAGTTTCCCCCAAAATTGGGGGAACAGATTAGAATCCACATTTAGAATCTTAAATTACACAATACTCACCAATATATTTTAAAGTATACTATGCTGTTGTATCTGATTGGTTTTCTTTCTGTGCCTACATCAGTTATAGATGATATTGTTCAGTCATTTTTTCAGTTGTATCTTACTCTTCATGACCCCTTTTGTGGTTTTCTTGGCAAAATTACTGGAGTGGTTTGCCATTTCCTTCTTCAATACATTTTACAGATGAGGAAACTGAGGTAAACAGGGTTGTTACTTGCTAGGGTCACACACGTAGTAAGCGTCTGAAGCAGTATTTGAACTCAGGAAGAGGAGTCTTTATGACTCCAGGCCCTGCACTCTAGCCACTGTGCCACCTAGCTAGCTGCTCCAGTTATGTATGTAGAGCTGGGAAATATGATAATAGCCAGAGAAGAGGTCCTAAACATGATAGCATTGCTGCCCTAGATACTGCTGAGGGTGGTGGGGGGAAATAGAGTGTCTCATGTCTCCTTTTGCTCTAAAGTTTCCTGCATGGTTGACACAAACTCATATATCCATTGATCTAAAAGCTACATGTCATTATTCCATTTTCTTTCTACTCTAAGCACTCGCACTGTTCATCTGTCTAGGGTGGCAGTATGGGTGTGGCAGTGGGCAAGGAGGCAGGGTACCATGGCAGAAATCAGATAGTATAAGTGAGGGGAAATGTGTTTGTCTGTGTGTGTGTCTGTGTGTGTGTGTGTGTGTTTGTGTGTATGAGGGGAGTGCTTCATGAACACAGACATTATACTACTTTGAAGTAGACCATGTCTCTGTGATGCCCTGACTCCTCTCTGACACATCAACACACTCCATGAAATGGTAAAGGATGATGGTACATCAACATGCTCAATGATTATCACTGACTCCTATAGGAAGAGAAAAAAATGTACTAGTACTCTGGTTGCCAATTCTCTTCAACTTGAAAATTATTTTGTGTTTATCTGGCAAATGATTTGAATTTACTTGTCTGTTTTACCTTCTATGTATTTTGAAATACTTATCCAAGCTCCTTGAATGTAGGGAATGTTTAATTTTATTTCTGTATTTCTAGTCCTAAAACACAGTGCCTGGAATATAACAGGCACTTAATAAATGTTTGTTGAATGAATGAGTAAATGATGTGGGTATGGCATCTATTGTTTTACAGATGAGTCAACCGAAGCTCAAAGAAATTAAATAACTTGCTTATGGTCACAAAATAAACAAATATTGACTCTAGAATTCAAACCTAGGTCTCCTGATGCCAGATCTATCTCTATTTACATTCCCATCACTACTACAAAACTCTAATTATTTTTAGCAGGCTTCCCTTTTCCTGGTCCTTTCCTCAATGTGCCTGTTGTGCTATATGTACTTACTCTATTTTCACATTCTTATTTCCCATTGGGTGGTGAACTCCTTGATGACAGGAACTATGTACTTATATAATTTTATTATTTTGCCTGCCTACATAGTAACTAGTACAGTTTTCTGTATCGAATGGATGCATCTTATACATGGTGTATATTGACTGAAAAGACTAGTGACAATTCAGAGATTTAGAGGATAAGTAGCTGCCTCAACTTACTGAGTGGGTCTGGGTGAAAATGCCATTAACATTGTCTAACATAGTGTAACAGAAATAAATCATAATTCACTACTGTATTTTAAGGGTCCCAGTTTTGCAAATGTGTAAATAACAGAGCAATGGTATAAAGCACAAAAGTCATTCTGTGAAGTCATTAATAAGTATAGCACATCTCCATTTTGAGGAGAAGATGAAGGGAACCATGGCCTCTAAGCTGAATATCATACATGGGACAATTTCCTAGAATCCAGTTAGGGACTGTAGCATTTTAAGTATTTCAGCTACTTTAGTTTTATAACATTCAGTTAACTGCCACTGGCTCTAAAACTCTGCTTTTGTTACTCCCAGAGAGAATAAACACCCAGGGAAGCACTGATGGGCCACTAATCCTGAAACAGAAGGACTTCAGAGTTTCCACTTACTTCTTTTACAAACCATTGACAAAAGGCAGGACCAATCCATTCTCTTGCATGAATGCCGCAGTCTATCCAGACAGCTCTTTTGTAAACCCGGGATCTTCTGCCCAGCTGAAAACAAATGTGTTCATAATAACAATCATAGGATTTTTTGATTCAATGACCAATGGCAAGATTTAAGAATCTTTCTTCAGTATACCTTTATTTTGTTGAATAACCAGCCAAAAAGGGGAATGAATTTGCTATCTGTCCAGGAAGACTAGGCCTACTTTATGTAGAAGAGGAAAATATCCTGCCCAGTTTACAGATCAGAGAACCAAAAATGTGCCTCAAATCTGTTGTCTCTTTCTCTGAGTATTGCCTCATGGGTCACACACATTAGTGCCAGTTTTATGATTATGCAATAATATTTTTCCTACAAAATTTCTCAAAGAGGCATCTTATGCTTTAGAAATCAGCCTATTTCTTGGGTATGGGTGGGGGAAGATACAATATGAAGCAGAAACCAATGGGAGTTTGCTGAGCTAGATGGAATGAAGGAAACATGAGGTGATAGTTTTTTCCCCTTACATACCCTTGATTTATTTATGCTATTTCTAGCATGAGCTAGATGATTTTCAATTCAATATATAGCCCCTGACATGATATTCAGAGGATGCCTAGCTATATCTAGCTCTTCAAAAGTTCATCTTGAGCATTGAAAAAACATACAATTTCCTAGGCCATTAATTTTCCAAATGCATCAACTGAAGAGGGTGGAAAGAGTTTTCCAGAACTTTCAGTTGGGGAAAATAAGTTATAATCCAACAGCCTAACAATAACATCTTCCCCCCAGATTAGCAGTCAAGATTGACTTTGAGAACATGTGAGAGCAGGAAAGGCAGTGAGCTCCGGAGCTCATGACATGATTGCTCCAAAAAACATCCAAATAACACCATAGGAAAATGCCCAGAGCAGCAAAACTCACAGAAGAATGTGCTGAAATCATCTTCTAACCAAGAATGGCTTGGAAGGTCAGAAGGAGGGAGCTGCTGTGCTGATACAGGAGTCGGGCCCAACCCCACAGTCACCCTGACACAGATCCAGTCTCAGGAAGTCCTCACCAGAGAAGGCGACCCCCAGAGCCTCTGAATCATCTGAAGCACCAGTGTTGTCTGGAACTAAGCTCACAGTCTGGTGAGTGGGCTGAGCCCTGGGCAGGGGAGAGACTACAGGGGTCTATGCTGGTGCTAAGGCAGAACTTGGATTTTACACCCCTCCTGAGAACCAGGAGGTAGGCTCGAGTAGCAGGGCCCCAGGTAGGGGAGGGGCACAGGCTCATCAGAGCTAACAACCACAACACACAAAGCTGGTTGATTGGCAAGTTGGTCTGGGGTGATCTAGGACCAGGAAACAGGCCAGGTGAGGGAAGAACCTGATTCTCCTTAAATCATACCACCTGGGACTTCTTAAGCTTGGGATACTGCAGCCTGGAAACAGTGCCCCACTTTAAGGAGCTAGAAGTCAAGTAAAAGAAAGACAAGATGAGCCGACAGAGAAAGGTTAGGACCATAGAAAGTTTCTTCAGTAACAAGGAAGACCAAGGGGCACCCTCAGAGGAAGATGTCAACATCAGCGCCCCTATATCTAAAGCTTCCAAGAAAAATATGAATTGGTCTCAGGCCATAGAGATGCTCAAAAAGGACTTTGAAGATAAAGTTAGAGAAGTAGAGGAAAAAATGGAAAGAGAAATGAGGGTGATGCAGTAAAGACATGAGAAAAAAGTCAACAGCTTGAAAAGTCAAATGGAAAAGGAGGTACAAAAGATCTCTGATGAAAATAATTGCCTAAGAATGAGGATTGAACAAATGGAAGCTAGTGACTTTATGAGAAGCCAAGACACAATAAAGCAAATCCAAATGAATAAAAAAATAGAGGGCAATGTGAAATATCTTCTGGGAAAAACTGCTGACCTGGAAAATAGGTCCAGGAGAGATAATTTAAAAATTATTGGTCTACCTGAGAATATGTGAGAGCATTGCAAAGTACTCCTTCTCTCCACCCCCACCTCAATAAACAGCCCTATGACAAACTGGAAAAATATGAATATTTTTGATAAGTATTTCATCTGAAAAAAGTAGGTACAAAGTATTCCATATAAAACAGCAATTTCCTATTGTTTTTTACCTTTAATATAAAAAGAGGTCTTCCCTCATATGATTTTCCAATAGAAAACATGTGAACGAGGCCTGAGTGGGTTTTATTCAAATGATGCATCCAATTTTGAATCTGAAATCACAAAAGTAAAAAGAAAATCTGTCAGAGTCAATTACAATTATATCAGAAAAAGGAGAAACTGAAAAGGGCAAAGAGAATACCAACAGAAACTATCACAGGGAACATGACATACACAGAAAATCCCATTTTGTGTACCCTGTATATTAGGTAACCTATTTAATCCCATTTTTTTTCTGCCTCTTTGTTTTTAATGGTATGATGCCTCTTTAAGTTTAGTTTTTAAAGTATTCCTTCTGTCTGATATACTAATACTATAGATTAGAAGAGTGATATATTAATGACAATTTTGCAGTAGAGGAGCTATGCATGAAAAATTTACCAAATTGCACTGGTTGTCTTTAAAAAAAAATTCTGGTTGTCTTTAGGTGGGTGGGACTTTTTAATAATTTCTGCTCTCTGCAAAATGGCTATGGAGTAAAAGGTAGAAATTAACTTCAGGAAAATATGGATCCCAAAGATTTGGATATATTCATCTGTATCATCATTTTTTTTTTCTTCAGAGGAAAGTAGGATCTCATGGGACTAAAATTTCATAGGGAAGTCAGCCCTGGAGGGATAAGAATGGAATTCTGGAGACATTAAGAGAGAGAATTCTGATGAAGAGGAAAAACAGGAATTGATTTAAGAGACTAACAGGAATACACAAAGAACTAATCAACGTAGATGTGTGGAAGATGGAAGCAAAGGCAGATAACAGAAGATGAATCAACAATGAACAATGAATGTCAGCATGGAATAGTCCTGTGAGAGAAATTTTAGAAGTGCTAAAGCTCAGAATATTGTAGAGCAGATTTTTGTTCAGGGGTGAATTGGACTAGGCAGACTTTGAGCTCTTTTCAGTGATTCTCATGTATTTAGGGTTACTGAAGCGTTCTCCACCCCCCCCAGGACAATGAGGGTTAAGTGACTTGCCCAGGGTCACACAGCTAGTAAGTGCCAAGTGTCTGAGGCCAGATTTGAACTCAGGTTCTCCTGAATTCAGGGCCAGTGCTTTATCCACTGAACCACCTAGCTGCCTCTGTAAGCAGTCTTAAATAAAATTTATGGACCAAAAATTACACTTACACTAAACTTATATTCATTTTGTTCAGTCATTATTCAGTCATTTCTAACTTTTTGTGACCCCATTTGAAGTTTGTTTTTTTAACAAGCATACTGAAGTGGTTTGCCATTTCCTTCACCAGCTCATTTTACACATAAGGAAACTGAGGCAATCAGGGTGAAGTGGCTGGCCGAGGGTCACATAGCTAGTAAGTGTATGAGGCCAGATTTGAACTCAGGTAGATGAATTTTTCTGATTTTCAGCCTACTGATCTATCAGCTAGCTGCCCCCATATCTATCCATGGTTATCATAAATAAATTCCAAGGTATATGATGTCAGTCTTGGAGTTGAAGTTGCAGTGAATATATGTGCATATATATATATCATGATATGCAGTGCATATATAAAACAAAAAGCCTATTTTGTTTACTTTTGTTTACTTACTTCTTCTAAAGAGTGATAAACTTCATAACTATATCCTGGAAGTGATCTACGGTTCCGTTGGGCCCTCAAGCTGCTTCCTTTTTCCAGTGCTTTCTGGAGATCTGCTATTAGGACCCTGGATTAGAAAACAATAGTTGTTGATAAAGAATAAATTAAAATGGGAAAAATTTCAAAATGAAATAGAAATTATAGTTTTGCAAAGAGATATAGAGCAGAGGTAAGGTGGTCTGAATATGTCTTACGAAAATATTTGAAAAGATTTCTAATTCAATGAAATAGAAAGTGCCAAATAAGTACTACAATTATTCTAAAATACACACACACACACACACACACAAATCCCATTTTGTTTGCTCTGTACTTTAGGTGATGTGATGAAATAATGAGATTTAGGAGATACTCAAAGACCCACCTGGAGATTAATCTAGACTGATTGAATCAAGTGAGAGTGATTAACTGCTGATTAGCCTACTTCAAGTTAACTGGATTGTAATCACACCTAGAGAACACCTTCAGAACCAATGGATTTGGATGATGCCAACCAATCAGCTTGAAGCAGTGTGTAAGGATAGCCTCTGTTCCAGACCTATAAAAAGCTTCCACAATCAGTTTGCTGGAGAGAGTTCACGATTGAAGCAGGCTTGTGGCAGAGGACTTGAGGAAGAACCAGACCAGGCTGGAACTCTAGGCTAAATAGGCTTTTTTCTTAACTTTCTGAACTCCATGGGAATACCTCTATGCTTTAATAAATGTTTAATGCCCAAGGACTGGTGCTAAAGCTTCTAATTTAAGGTGACCACAATTTAGATCTTAAACATCACAGTGACCTTTTTAATTCTATCTTTTTTCTACCTTTTTTTTAGTAGTGCAGTGACTCTTTAGGTTTAGTCTTAAGGACTTTAACACCACAGGGAAAAGTAGAATTCACTAGAAAGGAACAATTCCATTGATTGTTTATGAGCTACTGTGAATCCTTCATGCTTTCTTTACATTTTTCAAAGGGTGGTATATAGACTATTTGGTACCTACTATATATGTTGTTACCTCAAGTGATTGTGTGGGATTTGACCTATTCTATTTTTAAGGTGTTATTTTGTTCAGTATTTTTTTGTACCTTCTTTACCAAGCTGTTGACATTTTTCATGATTTTCTTGCATCACCATCATTTCTTTTCCCATTTTTCCTCAGTCTCTCTTATTTGATTTTTAATGCTTTTTGGAGCTTTTCAAGGACTTCTTTTGAGCCCAAAACTTATTTATATTCTTCCTTGAGGCTTTAGATGTATCAGCTTTGACTCTGTTGTTTACTTCTGAGTTTGTATTTTGATCTTCCCTGTCACCATAGTACCTTTCTATAGTCAGGTTCTTTTTTTTCTGTTTGCTCATTTCCCCAGCCCATTTCTTGACTTTTAACTTAATGTTAAAGTTAGGCTCTGCTCCAGGGTTGTAGGGGGCACTGTTCCAAGCTTCAGGTTTTTTGTGCTTTTTTGTGTTTTCAGAGCTAGTTCTTGGGATCTGTAAGTTGTCAGTTCTTCCAAGGTGGTATGATCTAAAAAGAGGTGTATTTGCTACTTCCCTGACCTGTGCTTTGTGTGACCACAAGTATTTTTTTCTAACCTGAAACTGTGACCAGGGTCCCTTCACCCCTCTGGCCATAAGATCCTGTATTCTAGTGCTCCTCTTCACCCTAGGAGTGTGATTCAGATCTAAATATGGGCAATGCAACTGAGTCCTGGACCCAGTGCCAGCAAAGGTTCCCATTTTATCTCATTTTGACCATTTATACAACTCCCTTACTGTCTGTGGGCTAAGGGCTTCAGAATAGGCCACTGCTGATTCAGTTGCCCCAAGGCCTGCTGCTAGTTTGCTGTTGTATGACCTGTTCTAGTGTAGCTTGTACTAGAGCTGGACTATACTCCACTTTCACTCCAGCATGACAAACCTTTCCTAATGACCTTCTAAGTTGTCTTGGTCTGGAAAATTGTTTCACCCCACCCTTTTGTGGGTTCTTTCACTCCAGAATTCATTTTGAGACATTAGTTAAAGTTGCTTATAGGAGAATTTGGGAAAGCTAATGCAAATCCCTTACTTTTCTCCACCATCTTTGTTACACCCCCAAAAAGAGATAATTTAAGATTTATTGGACTACATAAAGGCAATGGTAAAAAAGAGTCTAGACATCACATTTGAAGAATTTACAAAAGCAAACTTCTTTGGTATCTTAGATCTAGAGTAAAATAAAGATTGAAAGAAAAATAGAAATTGAAAGAATCCACTGGTCACCTCCTGAAAGCAACCTCAAATAAAACCTCCCAAGAATATTATAGCCAAATTCTAGAGGTCTCAAATAAATGAGAAAATATTGCAAGTAGTCAAAAATGAACCATTCAAATATTGTGGTGCTACAGTCAGGATCACTTAAGATTTATCAGTTGCCATGTTAAAAAAAACCAGAGAGCTTAGATTATGATATTCTGGAAGGCAAATGAGTAAGCATTACAACCAAGAATAACCTACTCAGCAAAATGTAGTAAAATCTTTTGGGTGGTGATGGTGGTGGTGGTGGTAGTGGTGGAAAGGACATTTAATGTAATAGAGGACTTTCAAGCATTTCTGATTAAACCAGAGGTGTATAGAATATTAACATTCAAATACAAGATTGAAGAGGAGTATCAAAAGGTAAAAATTAAAGAGAAATTATAAGGGAATCAATCCATTTATATTTCCATATGTGAAGATGATATATGTAACTCCTAAGAACTTTATCATTATTAGAGATATTAGAAGGGCTTTAAATAGACATAGGGCACAAGGTGAGTTGATTATGTTGTGATGATCTAAAAAATGGATAGATAAGAAAGAGGGATTTGGAGGAGGAAGGTAAAGGAGTAATGGGAAAATTATCTCACATAAAAGAGGTGTGCAAGGAAGAGCTTTTACAGTGGAGGGGAAAATGGGGGAGGCACACAATGGCTCTCATATGAATTGGTTCAAAGAGGGAAGAATACACACATATACATATACACATCTATACATGTGTATACATACATTCATACATACACACTCAATTGTGTATAGGGATCTATATTAACAGGGAAGTAGGAAGGAAAGAGGATAAGAGACAGAGGATAGTGATAAAAGAGTAGATTAAGATAAGATAAGAGAGTAGATTAAGGGAGGCAGTGGTAAGAAGCAAAACAGACTTTCGTGGAGGGATAGGAGAGAGAGAGAGAGAGAGAGAGAGAGAGAGAGAGAGAGAGAGAGAGATGAGGAGAAGAAGAAATGGAAATAGGATGGAGAGAAATACACAGTAATCATAACTGTGAATGTGAATGGGATAAATTCACCCATAAAATGTAAGTAGATAACAGATGGATTAGAAGCCAGATTCCAACCGTATGCTCTCTACAAGAAACACAATTGAAGCACAGGTTTAAAATTGGGGTCTGGAAAAGAATCAATTACACTTCAGCTAAGGTAAAAAAAAAAGCAAAGGTATCAATCACGATCTTGGACAAAGCAAAAACAAAAATAGAACTAATCGAAAGACATAACTAGGGAAACTACATTTCTATGTACCATAGACAATGAAATAACATTAAAAAATTATAGCAGGTTTCTCTGATAAAGACCTCATTTTCCAAATATATGGGAAACTGAGTCAAATGTGTAAAAATAAAAATCATTTCCCAACTGATAAACAGTCAAATGATATGAATACATCGTTTCTAGAAGAATTCAAAATTATCTATATTCATAAGAAAAATGCTCTAAATCACTATTGATTAAAGAAACAACTCTGAGTTACCACCTCACACCTATTAGGTTTGCCTACATGGCAGAAAAGGAATATGACAACTACCAGAGGAGATGTGGGAAAATTTGGACATTAATACACTGCTGTTGGAGTTGATAGCTGATCCAACTATTCTGGAGAACCATTCGGAACTGTGCTTAAAGGCTATAAAACTGAATGCCTTTTGACCCAGCAAGACCCACAAGTAGGTCTGTGTTCCAAATAGATCAAAGAGAAGGGAAAAGGACCCATATGTGCAAAACTATTTTTAGCAGCTGTTTTGTGATGGCAAAGAATGGGAAATTGAAGACATGCTCATTAATTGGAGAATGGCTGAACAATTGTGGTATATGGTTGTGATGAAATACTATTGTGCCATAAGAAATCATGAGCAGGATGCTTTCAGAAAACCTGTAAAGACTTACATGAATTAATTCAAAGTGAAGTGAGCAGAACCAGGACATTGTACATAGTAACAGTAATAGTGTAATGATGATCAACTGTGAAAGACTTAGGTACTCTGATCAATAAAATTATCCAAACCAATTCTGAGTCATGAGGAAAAACACTATCCCATTCACACACACACACACACACACACACACACACACAGAAAGAGAGAAACTAATGAATTCTGAGTACAAATTGAACTATATTTTTTCACTTTATTTTTCTTGCTTTTTTCGTTGCAAAGCTAATATGGAAATATATTTTTGCATGATTTTACATGTGTAATTTATTTCATATTGCTTGCTTTCTTAATAGGTGTGGGAGAGGTTTGAGGGAGGGAGAGATTTTGGAACTCAAAATATTAAAAAAATGATAAAAATAAAAATAAATTTTAAAAATTGTGAAAGGGTCCATAGACTTTCCTAGATAGCAAAGGAGTCCATAACAAAAAGGGTTAAGAACCCTTGTCTTTATTCTCTCTCTCTCTCTCTCTCTCTCTCTCTCTCTCTCTCTCCCCCTCTGGGCTCCCTTGGGTTTAGCTATCATCTCCATGCAGATTATTTCCAGATCTACATATGCATCCCCATTCTGTCCACTTTTTTTCACTACCTTAAGTCTCACCATTCCAGTCCATCTGACAAACTGCTGCCAAAGTAATTTTCCTTAACTGCAAATCTCATTACCTGTCTCCCCATTCAACCAAATCCAGGGGCTTCCTGTTGCTTCTAGGAAAAATATGAACTTATCTCTTTATCTTTTAAATCCCTAAACAGAATGGTCTCAAACTCCCTTTCCAGCCCCATTGAATGTTATCCTCCTGATTGAAACTTGCCTTTCCTCTGTTCTTTATTCATGACACCCTCTTTTCCATCTCTCTGCCTTAGAACTGGCTGTCCTTCACTCCTGAGAATGCATCTCCCCCTTACATTTGCCTCATAGAGAATCATTCTTCCTTTACAAGTCAGCTCTGATATAATCTTATGCATGATACTTTCCTTATCTTTCCCCCAAAGTGTTATTTATCTACTTCCCAAACTATCTTGTCTTTGACTGCTTTGTGGGTATATGTCTGTATACCTACACACACCTACACAAAAACATACACACACACACACAAACACACACACACACACACACACACACCCTGCCATGTATAAATTTTAGCTTTTTGCTGTATATATTTTCATTTGTACTTGTTGATTTCCCCATTGGAATGTATTTATTATGTTTAGGACATTTAAAAATTATTTGTGCTTGTACCTAGCCAGCGTCTGACATCTAGTAGAAGCTTAATAAATGCTTATGGATTAATTAATGAACAAATAGGAAGATCTGGTAGAGAAGGTAGAGAAAAGGAAATATGACTAACTAATCAAATAGTGGAAAAGAATCATTGCCTTTTTTCTTTGTAAAGATTTTAAAGTTTTGAGTTCTGAATTCTATCCCTCCCTCCTTTCTCCTTCCTTGAGGCAGTAAGCAGATATAGGTTAGACATGTGCAATTATGTAAAACATCACCATATCAGTAATTTTGTACAAGAAGACTCAAATAAAAGAAAAAATGAAAGAGTAAAAAAATAGCATGCTTCAGTCTGTGTTCAATCAATACCAGTTTTTTCTTTGTAGGTATGCTTCATTATTAGTCCTTTGGGATGGTCTTGGATCATTGTATTGCAGAGAATAATTCTCATTAACAGTTCTTCATTGAATAATATTGTTGTCAATGTTCTCCTGGTTCTTCTCACTTCACTATACATTAGTTTATATGTCTTTCCAGGCCTTTCGGAAATCATCCCGCTTGTCATTTCTTATAGCACAATAATATTCTGTTACAATCATATATCACAGCTTGTTCAACCATTCCCCAATTGATGGGAATCCCTTTGATTTCCAATTCTTAGTCATCACAAAAAGAGCTGCTATAAATATTTTTATACAAATAAGTCTTTTCCTCTTTTTTATATCTTTTGGATATAAACCTAGCAGTAGTATTGCTGGATCAAAGGGTATGCACAGTTTTATAGCCCTTTGGGCATAGTTGTAAATTGCTCCCATTCTTAGTTACCTGTCCTTATTTTTCTTTTCACCAAGTCTTTAAACAATCATGAATTCTCTTTATATTCCTCTTTTTAGGTAGCTCTTCTTTTTCCTCCTTAGCGGAATTATTTCCATTTGTCACTTCAGAATTTTATTCTTGGGAGCTTCTGAAATTTCCTGGGTTAACTTCCCCTGTAGAAATTTAAACCACAGAATCATATATATCAGAGCTCTGTGCTGTCATGTCAGGCTATATCTGCCTATATCCTATTTCTCTATCACAAATTATAAGATGGGGCAGGCATATTTCTCAAGCTTTCCATAACTTTACTGAAGCAATTAGTTCTTCCTTATTAAGAATATGCATTTTCCTCACCATTCCTTTCACCTGTTGAAGAATGAAATTAAATTCTTGACTTTATGATATTAGCTGCTCTGCTTTTGATGAGAGCTATGGAATGTATCTAGATTACTAGATCATCTAATCATTATATCATATTTCTGTGCCAGGAATATGATGTTTTCCCTCTGTCCAAGTAATCTGAAGTATATTTCTATAACAATATCATTCCATTTGTCCCTCTACTGCCATACACCCAAATGTTCCACCATGCTTTTACATTCTTATTTCTGGATTTTTTCACTTGAGCTTATCTTTTAGGAGAGCTTTTTGCCCTTATCTATTTGGCTTCTTTTTTTCCAAGAACAAAAAAAAAAGTATATTTTATTTAGCTCTTCAAACATTTTCCATGAATTGATACATGCTCAATTTCTTACATTATGATAGAATTGTAGAATAGTAGAACTGAAAAGGATAGGAAAAATCACTTAATATCACTTCTTTCATTTTAATGGTGGGAATGCTTAAACCATTCAGTTTTTATTCAGTGTTGCTCCTTCTTTTTTAAATACTTATGCTTTGATTTTTTAGGTTATGCATTTTCAAATCATGCAAAATATATTACCATATTAGTCATGTTGTAAAAGAAGACACAGACCCAGAGGAAAAAATCATGACAAAAATACAGAAAGAGAAAAATAGTAGGCTTCAATATGCATTCAGAGTCCATCAATTCTTTCTCTGGAGTTGGATAGCATTTTCCATCATGAGTTCTTTGGAATCATTGTATTGCTCAGAATAACTAAGTCTCAGTTTTTAAAAAATAAGGCATACCCCTACTGATCGATATTCAAATCAGGGCTCTCATCCCATATCTCAATGATACCAATAAATATCATATGTTTCTTTGTGATAGGATCTCAAGTAAACCTTGTTAACCATATTTCTTGCATTCGAACATAGACATTTGAGGTAATGCATTTTATCACTGATTCTTATCTTGGATTTGTTTTATGTGAATTATTGTTCTCTATGTTATTCTTATTCCTACTGTATAACTATCCTCTATGGTATGGTCTGTGTAGGTAGGTCACTTCTCTGCTACCATTCTCTGATTTTCAATTAGCATTGTTAGATTCTAGTCAAATATATTTTAACAGCTTTTTAATTAATGTTGCATCTTTTGCATGACACAATCACTCTAGTTAGGCATAATAGATTGTGAAATGTTTTTGGTTCTGAATCCCTATAGTCACCATTTCTGGCACATAGTAGGTTGCTTAATTAATGCTTGTTTACTTGATTTGTTGACTTGGTCTACAGTTTTTCACTCTATCCACAGAGTCAATTTTTAAAGTATCATTCAGAATCTCCCTCTTAGATGTCATTTAAAAAAACCAACTATTTACTTCTCAGATCTTTCTCACTCTTCTGATTAAAACCTTTGACTTTAATTGGCAGTCATGATAAAAGTACCATGTGTGCTAGTAGGATCTTTAATTACTGGCTCAGAACTTTACAATCATTAGGAATACATTTTTATGTTCATTTTGGTACTTTAATTCATTCCTACATGGATCACTAGATAAGTGCAGGAGTGAACAGGTTTGACAAATATTTGGAGGGTTTCCAAAATATCCTGAATATGTAATTAAAGGAGATAACAAGGGGCTGTGAAGGGTGCAGGAATGCATACAAATAAGTATATGCCAAGTAGGTTGTGACACGAGCAAAGGAAAAAGCCCAACAAAGTGCTCACTTTAAGGCTTACAGAATGCTTAAAACAAAACCTCCCTGAGAGGGAAGGTTGCTCAATCTCAAGGGTTATACCATGGTCATCTGAAACATCTTTACCTGAAGTTGGAGCTACTGGTGTTGGCAGATGGCTCAATAACCCTTTATAAAACAGAGTTCCTGCTCAGATTCCTTATTATGAACTCTCCCTCCTTACTTATTTCCTTTCATCTTCTCTTCTCCAAACATCCCACTCATCACCTTTATGTTTTGGGATTAGTAATGGATTCCCCAGTGCTATCTCAGGTTTGCAGATTGAGGTTAAGTGTACTTCTCTGGTCTGTAGTCTTCCTAGTGCATAGAGCAGGTCTGGGTATTTCCTTCATAGGCATTTTATTTCTTTTGTAACAAATTATTTCAGGAGTTGTACTCTGGTTCCTAGTTCACATTGTTTCCTGAAGCTACCTGGCATGCCTAGAAGGCTGTAGAACAGTTAACACAATTCTAGTGTGATCTTGTTATTTTAGAGGCTCTAGAATCAACCTGTGACTAGGGATTCAGTACCAGAGACAGCTCATAGGTGATTGCTCTTAACTGAAAGAACTGTGTTGTATAAGACCATGCAGCATTGACTTGGACCACTGCCTTCTGTATCCATGCACTTGGCACCATATTAAACACACAATTTCTCCCTGGGGAGAGGGATAGAAGAAAATACTAAGCTGGATTATATGTTCCAAATTCATTCTCAATACTGAAACATTTCAGGAAACTGGATCATTGGAGGAATAAAGCCACAGATCTTATAATCTTCTAAACTAAAAGCAAAAAGAAAATCCCATTTCTAGTCACTTCTATATTTATCCACCATCCACTCAGCTGCCAAATCATGTGCCTAAAGCACATGTCTGACCATGTCACTTTTCTCAGTTGTTAGAGCTCTCTACACCCCAACCAAGAATAAGATTTTGCATTTATATAGTTCTTTAGGTTATTTGGAATGTATTTTCTATTTAATTATCCATTACATATTTATTCTCTTTAGTAGAATGTATGTTTCTGGAAGGCAGGGGCTATTTTTATTTTTATTTTTTTATATTTTTTTAATTTTTTTTTTTTTGCAGGCAACGGGGGTAAAGTGACTTGCCCACGGTCACACAGCCAGTAAGTGTCAAGTGCCCGAGGCCGGATTTGAACTCAGGTACTCCTGAATCCAGGGCCGGTGCTTAACCACTGTGCCATCTAGCTGCCCCTCTATTTTTATTTTTAATCTTTGGGACTCCAGCTCCTAGGCTAGTGCTTGGCATATAAGAGGTGGTTAATAAATACTTCTTGTTGAAATGAAAAACAAAGAAGGAAATTGTATTAGATCTGGAAAAATATATGTTCTTGGCATTTATTCTGGGAGGATATAGGACAGGATGACTCAGGAGCTGTCATCATTGTGCCTTAGCATCATAAGGAAGAAGGGACTTTCTGAACTCCCCAGACAGGCATTTCTTGCTCCTTTTTAGTTTGTATGTGGGGCTTATTTTACATTTTCCCAACAGAAGTTTGTTTACCATCAAGCAGCAAAGTAGAGTAATGGATAGAATGCTGGACTCAGAATAAAGAAGCCCTGAGTCTGAATCCTGCCTTGGACACTTAATTAGCTGTGTGGTTCTAGACAAGTCGATTTACTTAGCTATGCCTCAGTTTGCTCATCTATAAAATGAGGGTATTGGACTTAAAAGTCTCCAAGGTCCATTCCAACTCAAAATCTATGTTCCTACATACTACTAGGATGCTAGTCATGCTTCCTTCAGAAAGCCAAGATTCAAGCTATATTTATTCATTTATTTATATATCCACCCACCCACCCACCCACCCATCCATCCATCTATCATCTATCTATCTATCTATCTATCTATCTATCTATCTATCTATCTATCTATCTATCTATCTATCTATCTATCTATCTGTCTGTCTATTTTAATCATAGAAGTATTTTATTATTTTCCAGTTACATGTAAAGATAGCTTTCAACATTTGTTTTTTTATAATATTTTTAGTTCCAAATTTTTCTCCCTCCCTCCTTTCCCTCTCCCTTCCCCAAGACAGAAAGTAATCTGATATAGGTTATATATGTACAATCTCATGTTGTGAAAGAAGAATCAGAAAAAAAGGGGAAAATTTCAAAAAAGTTTAAACAATATGGTTCAATCTTCATTTAGATTCCACTGTTCTTTTTCTGGATGTGGAGAGCATTTTCCATCATGAGTCCTTTGGAATTGTCTTGGATCATTGTATTGATGAGAAGAGCTAAGTGTATCACACTTGATCATCACACAACATTGCTATTACTGTGTACAATGTTTTTCTGGTTCTGCTCACTCACTTCACTCAACATCAATCCACTTAAGTCTTTCCATGTTTTTCTGAAATTTGCCTGCTCATCATTTCTTCTAGCACAATAGTATTTCATTACATTCATATACTGCAACTTGTTCAGCCATTCTCCAATTGATGAGTATTCTCTCGATTTCCAATGCTTTGCCACCACAAAGGGAGTTTAAGCTATATTTATTTTAGTTTGGATTTTTTTGGGGGGGTGGGGCAATGAGGGTTAAGTGACTTGTCCAGGGTCACACAGATAGTAAGTGTCAAGTGTCTGAGGTCATATTTGAACTCAGGTCCTCCTGTATCCAGGGCCGGTGCTTTATCCACTGTGCCAGCTAGCTGCCCTTAAGCTATGTTTATTAACAGAGGTATGTGACAAGTATATTTTGCTCATGAATAATCTAATAAAGGATTCTCAGAAAAGAGAACAAGAGGAAGAGAGAGTTCATAAGAAGAAATCTGTGTAGGTTACTCAGTCTTCTGAAGGTTACTGAGTTGTCTGCTAACACCAAAGCATGTCATAGAAGAAAGTAAGCTGGCTTACAATTTCAGGTCTTGATGTTTTCTGTAGCAATTACAGAAATACACATTTTAATTTTAAGATACTTTTAATGTATTACTTCAATTAGGAAAAATAAGCAAAAGTAATACAATGAAATATCAAAGGGGTTATGAAGAAACAGAGCTGTGTTCTTCAGCTGGGCACTATATATTGACTCAGTCTTTTAGAGAAGAGAATTATAAAATTCTAATAAATATAACAGTGCACGCCTATAAAGATAACAGTACACACCTGGCAGCATAATATAGTGACTAAAAGAGAGCTGGCCCCAGATTCAGAGTGGCCTGGATCCAAGTTTTGCCTCTGACACATATTAGCTGTCCTGATGCAGGGCAAGTCACTTTATTGCTCAGTGCCTCAGGCAACTCTCTCAGACTATTAGTTGCAGAATTATTGCCCATCTGCAATAGTGGAGGAGGTTTCCTCAGCAGGGATATCCCTACTCTCATGAAATCACAGGTCAGTACCCCAAGCCACCAAACACATATTTATAACATATTTTCTAGTTTATAAAGCACCTTTCTCACAGCAAACTCATAAAGTAGGGAATTGCCCCATTATTATTCTCTACAGATAAGAAAACCAATGCTTAGAAAAGTTAAATGTCTTGTCAGAGACTACACAGCCCTGAGCACAGGCTTTACACCCTAAGTCTGTTGTTCTTTCAGTGACAATATACTTCCTCATAGAATATGAGAGCTGAAAAGTCCTCTAGAGTTTATATAGTTGAAATCTCTTATTGTATAAGATGAAGAAACTGAGGCTTGTCCACGCTCCCCATTGTCTTCCACCTAAGTAAGTGTGTCAAGATAATGGAATGTGATAGATGAGATTTGGCAGATACTCAGGGGCCCACCTGGAGATTAATTTAAACTGATTGGATTGCATAAGGAGACTGACTCCTGAATGGATTACTGGCTGACTTCTAGTTAAGCACATATGGCTGGTACTTAAGGGCACTTAAGAAAGCACGGTTCTCAGAAGCTAACAACTTTGAACTTTGACCACCTTCAGGCCCAGTGAACCAATGAATTTGAATGACACTAGCTAATCAGCTTGAAGAACCTCCCATTTCTGGGAGGGGAACAGGAAGGAGGAAGTGGACACTGTGGAGAGAGCTTGGCCTCTTTGGCTGCGGTGTGGTGGCAGGGAACTTCACAGGGGAGTTTAGGAAGGTGAGAATTTCAGGCTATAAGACATCTGTTCTAAATCTTTTTCTTTTACTATCTTTCAATAAACCCTTAAAAAAACCTAAACTCATTTGTCAGTGATTTTAGTCAGTTTCCCCCCAGTTTTGGGGGGACAGATTAGAATCCACATTTAGAAATTTAAATTACACATAAGCATTTTGTAAAAGAATGACAAGACTAAGTCTCATCTTTGACCTAGTAAATTCACTTTAAAAATTCCTTAGAACCCACCAAAAGAAAAAAAATATATAGTTTATATAAAAAGATGTTCATAGTAGTGTCAATTATCATGGTGAAAAAAATTGGAAAAAATCTAAAACGTCCCTGTACCCAAGAGAGAAAAGGATAAGAAAACCCTGGCATGTAAATACAATGGAGTATTTTATAGTTATTAGAAATTATAAATGTGTGTATTGTGTCAACACTTGAGAAGCTATGATAAAATCTTTAAAAAGGAGAATACAAAATATATAAACACTAATCAGACCTAATTAAAATTTTATTTTGGACATTAAATTAGGAAGAATTGTGAGGGGCATAGAGTCCAGTATATTTAGTATTCTTTTGTACAATTTGTTTGTTTGCAAGGAAAGAATTTATATATTTAAAAAGCTCAAATCTTGATATTTTGAAAAGAGTGCTAATATTATATTATCTTCCAATGACATTGATCTGATCTCCTTAACTCTGGGCAATAAAAATCCTAATGTTACATTGGAGGACACTTGGCAGTGTGTAGTTGCTGAAGCCCTCCCCCCTTCTCCCTTAACCAAGGTAGCCATAAAATAACGTGGAAACTCAATTATTTGGAATATTTAAAGATGCTAAGAGGTCCCACAGTGATATTCTCTGGGTTTGGCAGGTGGCTAAAAAGCTTTGTTTTTGTTAAGTCATTTTCAAGAAACAACTGTCATGTTAGTGGGTTTTGTACCATAAAATAATACTTAACAGCACCCATAAGTTTCTTTCAAATGACTGTAATTGCCCAGAGTAATAAACATAGTTAGTGTGATACAGGCAACCCAATCATCCATGCAATGAAGATTGGGATGTGCCAAGAGTACATAATCCAAAAAATCTTTTATGCTATATTTGCCATTGCAGTGCATTGTGACTTTTTCATATTTATGTCCCTCATTTTATTTTGCCTAGTCTAACATTAAAAAAAAATGAATGGAAGGCAAAACTAAGGGCGGCTAAAGGAAGATGACCACAAAAGACTGGCTTAGTTCAATCAATCAATCAATAAGCATTTATGGTTTGTCTCCTACATACATGCACAGAGCTGAGGATACAGAGACAAAAAGAAAACCTTTTCTGTCCTTGGGGAGCTTTCATTTTACTGAGGGAAAGAACATATATACATATGAGTAAACATAAAAATATATATATATATATATAAGCTATTTTTTAAGTGGGCAGAGAGAGATAGTGGCAACAGGGATCAGGAAAGGCAGGTATAGGAGGTAGCATTTGAACTGATTTCTGATGGAAGATAGGGTTTCTAAGAGGTGGAGCTGAGGGGAGAAAGTGTTTAGGCAGAGAGAATAGCAATGACAGTTTTATAAGAATAATGGTCTAGGGGCAGCTAGGTGGTGTAGTGGATAAAACACTGGCCCTGGATTCAGGAGGACTTGAGTTCAAATCTGGCCTTAGACACTTGACACTTAATTAGCTATGTGACCCTGGGCAAGTCACTTAACCCTCATTACCTCACAAAAAGAAAAGAAAAGAAAAGAAAAGAAAAGAAAAGAAAAGAAAAGAAAAGAAAAGAAAAGAAAAGAAAAAGAATAATGGTCAAGAGTACTAAAGTTCAAAATGATCTGAGACTGGTGACAAATGCTGAGATCATTTAAAAAGTTTTTTTGAGATCTTATCCAATATACAACAATTAATCCATTGATGTGGGTATTCTATCCTTGAGGTTAGCAATGAAAAGGGGAATGCATTCCAGGAATGTGAGGGCAGTGTGTTTGAAGGCAGAGAGTTGGACAATGGAATGGAGGTTAGCATGACTGGAAGAGAAAATGTGAAAAATGTGGGAAATGTAATGGAAATTCCAAAATTTAGGAGTGCCTAGTAGGAGTTGTATTGTTGTTGGTTTTAAATGCCAGGCTGAAGATGTCTAAACTTTATTTTAGAGACAATCATGAACCACTGGAGATTTCAAAGTAGCAGAGAAAGGGGCAGCTAGGTGGCGCAGTGGATAGAGCACAGGCCCTGGATTCAGGAGGACCTGAGTTCAAATCCGACCTCAGACACTTGACACTTACTAGCTGTGTGACCCTGGACAAGTCACTTAATCCTAACTGCCTTACCAAAAAAACAAAAACAAAATAAAAGTAGCAGAGAAAAACAGACAGGCCTATACATTACAAATATTTGGCAACTGTGTGGAGACTGGAGTAATATAGAGAGCTGCTGGAATCAAGGAGACTAGTAAGGAGAATTACCTATGGTCATATAGCTACTTAATGGTGAAACTGTGATTTGAATTCATATCCCCTGTTTTCAATTCCTTAATTCTTTCCACTAAAACATGCTTTCTCTCCAGTCAAAGAAGTAAAGTCTCTGCTTTTATCTTAGAGAAATTTCTTGAGTCATTCTTAATCTATCCAAATTTGGGCTGAGTTTTTCAGCTTAACATGTGAGAATTTCAATTCTTTGCTTCCCAACTTGTAAATTTTTGTAAATGAAGAAAAGGTAGGGTGGTGTAACACAGGGACACTTATCCTGTAGGTACCTGGTTCAAAGCACAGACAATTGTGAATACAACAACTAAGGCTCGTAGTTTGAATCCAGTTTGGGAAAATGTTTTTTTTAAACCCTCAGAGAATTTACTGAAGCTTTGATAATATCCTTAATATCATATTCAGGGATAATTAACTTGGTCCTGTATCAACTTGTTTTGGGAGAATGTAAACCAATTGGTTGATGTTTCTGGTGTAATGCAGTAGGTTAGGAAAAAATATAGGCTTGGGGCAGCTAGGTGGCGCAGTGGATAAAGCACTGGCCCTGGATTCAGGAGGACCTGAGTTCAAATCTGGCCTCAGACACTTTACACTTACTAGCTGTGTGACCCTAGGCAAGTCACTTAACCCTCATTGCCCCACCAAATATATATATATATATATATAGGCTTGCCAGCCCAGGGCTGTTCATGAATGGGTGATGTGCTTACAAACAGCTCCAATGGAGTTTCTGCAACCATAATCAGAGATATTTCCTTAAGTTAACATATTTCCTTCCCCTCTTCCATTCTCCTGAGTATTTAAAAGAAATAAAAATTTCCCATCAGTCTACTAGAGTGTAAACTGCTCCAGAGCGTCCCATTGTTTTCCCCAAAGAAAAGACAAAATGCCTAGACTCTCAAATACCCAGTTTTCAAAAGTTTTCTTTTACAAAATTGAGTTATGATTTAATATTACCGTTTTCTGGAGGGTATCATAGCCACAGGACTGAAGTCCAGTGCACCAGCTGCTATATTCTAAATATCTGTGCTTCAGGCTCTTGTTTGGTTTTCCTCTCCCAGTATGTGAGTTTTCTTTTTGATTTGCCAATGCTTGGCCCTAGTGCGGTGTGTTGGCTTGCCTGGGCTTCAGCTCTTAGCCAAGCAAACTTTGTACTCTTCATAAACAGTCTTTTATACCAAAAATCACATGAAGTAAACAATGTTTTATCATTAGCTATTGTATTTTATAATTAACTGATAATTTTGCATTTAACACAATGATATCACAGAATCGTGAGGTTGTTATAGATGGAAGGGCCATCTGATCCAATCCATACCTGTAAAGGAATTTCTCTGTGTAACATATCGTTAAATAAGTAAATTATCTAGTTCTACTTGAAGTAGTTATCTAGCTCTGCTTGAAGCCCCCCAAAGAGGGAGAACCTACTAGTTCTTGAGGCAGTACATTTTATTTTTGGACAGCTCTAGGTATTAGGGACAGTTAGGTGGTACAATGGGTAGAGCATTGAGCTTAGAATCAGGAAGACTCATCTTCCTGAGTTCAAATTCAGCCTCAGATACTAGCTGTGACCCTGGACAAGTCACTTAATCCTATTTGTCTTAGTTCTTCATTTGTAAAATGAGCTGGAGAAGGAATTGGCAAACCATTCTGGTATCTTTGCCAAGAAAATCCCAAATGGGGTCATGAAGAGTCAGATACAACAGGGGAACAATTGAACAAAACCAAAAGAAGTTATTAGGAAATTCTTCCTGATCTCAAGCCTAAAGCTGCCTCTTTACAACACCTAATCTTTAATGATATTGCCACCTCCTGAGACCAAACCAGTCTAATTCCTCTTCTATGGAAGTACTTGAAGACATTTATCATATCTCTCAGTCCTATTTCCAAATCTTTTCTCTTCCAGGCCTAACAGCCCCAGTGCCTTTATTTTATCTAATATGGTGTAGACTCAAGGCACTTCATTATCTTGGTTGAACTTTTCTGGTGTTTCCGCGTTTATAAATAAATATCGAGGTGCCTAGAACTGAACACAGAACTTTAGATGTGTTTTGACTAAACTCAAATAGGAATGAATCAATTAACATTATCTATGTTGTACAGATTAAGATAAGGAAGGAATGAGAGTTTAGTCAGGGCAGAAGTAATAGTTGTGAAAGAAGTGAGGGGTGGAGGAATTGAGATCACAACAAGGAAAAGGAACAAGGTAAAGGTTCAGAAGACATAGAATAAGATAAAGGAATTTCAGAATTTATTAACATGGAAATAAAACCATTTGTGGGTGATGGAGAGATGAAGAGTATGACTAGCTCTATGTGTATCTAAAGTCTGGTGAAGGAGTAAGTCATGGGAAGTGAGTAGAATAAGGAACTAGGAAGTTAGGGTATTAGAGGGAACATTAATATTTATATTCAAGACTCTTAATAATAGGGAAGAAGTTGGAATAGAAAGACTATGAGTCAGGGACTGAAGTCATTGAGAAAGGAGGGAAACCTGTGAAAGACTTAGCTACTCTGATCAATAAAATGATACAAGACAAATCCAAAGGACTTATGATGAAAAATGCTATTTATGTCCAGAGAGAGCTGATGAAGCCTGAGTCCAAATTGAAATATAGTTTTTTTACTTGATTTTCTTTCTTTTTTTTGGTGATAGGCTAATATGGAAATATGTTTTGTATGATTTCAACTGTGTAATTAATATATTGCTTGCCTTCTCAATGGGTGGGGAAAGGGTTGGTAGGACAGAGAGAATTAAGAACTCAAAATTTAAAAAAAGAATGTCCAGAACAAATTAATAATAAATATAAACAATTTTTAAAAGGTAAATGTTCCTCTAAATCATCAAAAAAAAAAAAAGACAATGGCCATCATTATCTGGAATGGGTGATAAATTTGGATAATGTAAACTTCAAAGGAGAAGTTGCCGAGTTATGTGGCATTGGGGAATTGGGTTTGCACAATGGCAGTCAGAAGTTCAGAATCACTCAAATGGAGAGAGTATAAGAGGATTCGGAAGATGGTAACTATTAAAGTAATGAGTCCAGGCAGAATATCAGTAGTTAGCGAGAGGTCTGTTGATGGTGGCAAGGGATTATACTGTGCCAGGTCTTCCTTTTAGGTTCAACCTTATGGGAGGTGGTGATGTGTCCTTTGAGGGTCCTGGGGGATCGCTTCACAGCATGCAGGAGCATATGAAGATATGACCAGGAACTCAGTCAGGAGGTGAGAGATGGCAGTGTGAGGTAGGGACAGTGCTGGAGAAGACCAAGACATTGGAAGGTAGGTGGTGGGGTCTTATCCAAGCTTGGATTGAATCTACCCTAGAGAAGGCAGGGCCTTGCACTATTTCTCTTAATGCATTATTTAGATTACAGTCACATCGCACTATCTATCATTCCCTGATCTCACTCTGCCTTTGCCTATTTCTAATCTTTGCTTACAATAATCCTACCTTTATCTAATCTTTGCCAGTTGAAATCTTCATTTTGTTCTAGGGCCCCAGCTCAGGGGCTGCCTTCTCCAGGAAACATTCACTGATTCAATTCTCTACCTAGCTGAAAGCGATCCTTTCCTCTTTAATTTTCATATAGTACCTCTCCTTTGAATTTACCAAGGTGTCAGCTGGTAGTTCAATGGATAACACATGTGATTATAGATCATAATATCCTGGGTTCCACTCCTGGTTTTCTTTGTAAGCTACTCAAGGCCAGGACCTATTTTTGTTTTTGTTTTTTGTCTTTGTGTTCCCAGTACCTAGCACAGTGAAGGTCCTTAACAAATATTTATTAGATTGAATTACATGATCCCATTTAGATTTGTATTACATTATTTGTTTCCATGTTTTATCTTTCTTCATAAACTTCTTGATGGCAGAGACTCTATCTTATTTCACCTATATATTCTTTTTTTTTTTCTGGTGAGGCAATTGGGGTTAAGTGACTTGCCCAGGGTCACACAGCTAGTAAGTATCAAGTGTCTGAGGCCAAATTTTAACTCAGGTCCTCCTGACTCCAGGGCTGGTGCTCTATCCACTACTCCACCTAGCTGCCCCATATTTATATATTCTTTTATTTATTTATTTTTTTGGTGAGGTAATTGGGGTTAAGTGACTTGCCCAGGGTCACACAGCTAGTAAGTGTCAAGGGTCTGAGTCCAGATTTGAACTTAGGTCCTCCTGAATCCAGGGCCTGTGCTCTATCCACTGCACCACCTAGCTGCCCCTCACTTATATATTCTTAACACTTAGCATAGTCTAGCAACCATGAGTATATCTTGGATTCCTGTTGAATCAAGATAATTTATACTGCAAATAAGAGCCCTTCACTTCAGGTGTTTTGACAGGCAAGAAGGGATACCCTGAAATGTTCAATAGACATAGGAAAGCTTCACTCCTGCTGCTGTGACCATAGTTCTTTCTTCCTCCTCTCCTTTAAACAATAATCCTACATGTTTATGTAACATCATTACATGTCATATCATCTCCTCACCTTTCTTAAGGCAATTCTATGAGATAGGCTGTGCAAATTGTCCTACTTTAAAGATGAAGAAATTTAGCCTCTGAGATGATAAGTGATTTGACCAGTCATACAGTTAAGAGATAAATGGAACTGAGACTTGAACCCAGGTATTTTAAGTCCAGTTCTTTCCATTAAGTCATGATGATTATGCATTTTATCTTCTAATCAAACTCTTTAGTAATTCTGAAAGAGACGTGTGTGCCTAGGTGACCTATATGCAAGAAGACTTTATAAGAGAGCGTGCATTACAGGTAGACCATCAATCAATCATCCTGGGATCTCTTTAGGTTTACTTGTCAACCAATGGCTCTGCTCCCATACCATTGGGAGTTCCTCCTGTTGAATACAATTATTGTTTCAATACTTAAATCTCAATATCATAATCAAACGAAAAGGTTTAACTGGAAAAAAGAAAATGTATAGGAATTTATAAAAAATAAGAAGTCACAAGTTCTCTAATCATACTTCCAAGTCAAGCATAAACTTTAACTTTCTAGTTGAAACTTTCTCCCCAAGGGGAGTTCTAACAGATTCCTTGAAGTCCTTCCTTATTGTGACCTTAATGACCAATGTCATGCTCTTGGGAAATACAGGGCTTAAGACTTGTCCTTGGGCTATTCATCCTAAAGCTGAGTATTTGAGGTTACTCCCCTTGCAGATGGCAGAAATCAATATCAAGAATCTCAGCTACTACTGCACCCTCCACAGATACTGGAAATTCAGGAACCAATCACTACAGTTACAGATAGGCACTTCTCTCCTAAGAATGAGAGAACATTCTGCATCAAGTCCCTGCCTAGGCCCAAACAATTCCAATTGATACTGAGTTCCCAGAGGAGATGAGGGATTATGAAAATCACCCTACAGGCCTTTCTTCCTCTTTTTTCTCTTTTACAGATGTGTACCACACCCTTTATTCTCCAGCATGACCATTCCCCAATGTAACTGGAGTCTTCAGGGAGTTGGGTCATCAATTGTATTTCCTTGCCAGTGCCTTACTCCATTTAGGGAATGCCCCTGTTTTGGGTGTGACCTCTCAAAGCAAGGAGTTACATTAGTTTCTGCAAAGTATGCTTACAATTAGTACTTCTAGTTGGGTATCATTCTTTATGCTTAATGGTTATCAACTTCCTGGCCTTCCTTTGGAGATAATTTTCCCAGGGCTCTTAGCTGGAGGTATCCCTTAGAGATTTTGAATCAGTTCATTCTGTTGGACCATTCCTCTAATCTATGAAATAAGAGGGGATTTCTTTCACTCTTAGCCTTCCTAGCTAAAAAGTGAATTTTAGGACCTGGCTCATGTGTAACTTCCTCTTCTCTCACCTGCCTAATTCAACCAGGAAACTTTTGTGACGAGTACAGAATATCTGTGTAACTTAGACAAGTTGGGGTGAATTTTGAGTAAGTTTTTGAATTTCTAAAGAACTGTTTGATCATTGGGTCACCAAGGAACCTCAGACATCCTGGAAGCTGGTTGCTGGTCAAATCAGCTGAGCATTTTCTTATGATTACAAACATGTGGTTAAAACTATCACATTAAAAAACACGCACACCTAAACCATATAGCCTAAAAGAACAGATAGTAATATTAAGGATCGTTTATAAGAACAAACAATTTTATCTTAGCAGTGACGCTAGAAAACCGCTGACAGTAAGATAGTAAGAACTTGTTTAAGCCTGGGCAAATGTCTTATTCCTATTTTTGCATAGGCAAGCTCCAAGTAACAAAAGATTCACATTTTTTTTTTAAAAGCACTTCAATATTTACAAAGCACTTTCCTCACTATCCTGTGGAGTAGGTAGTGTAAACATAATTATATAGACACGCATATAATTATATTTTACGGATTAGATAGCTGAGATGAAATGACAACTAAGGTCAGAAGACTAGGAACAATATGATCTAGAGCTTGAATTTAGAACTTCTAACACATTTAACACCACCCCACATTACCATTCTGACATGTCTATTTTCAAAACAATCACTTGGTAAACAGAAAGACATTTATAGGTTAAATTACCATCTATTTCTTAAGGACCCTAAGAGACCAACTTTTGATAATTATGACCTACTTCCCATTGATATAGTCAAGGAAATAGTGGAAGAATAAATAGTAGACTGTAGTGCAGGGTTCTTAATCTGGGTTCTGTGGATTTAAAAATCTAAAAAAAAAATCCCCAATTGAATGTAAAAACAATTTTTAACATTTATTTTTTAAAAATTTCAATTCCAAATTTTCTCCCTCCTATTTCACCCCTCCCCCCTCATTGAGAAGGCAAGCAATTTGTTAATCATTTATAATGTTCAGTCATGTAAAACAAATTTAATATCAGATATGCTGTGAAAGAAAACACAGACAAAAAAAAAAACCAATGACAACCCAACAAACTAAAACAGAAAGAAAGTGGAAAAGAGTATGCTTCGATGTGCATTCAGACTCCATCAGGTCTTTCTCTGGAGGTGGATAGATAGTTTTTTCCATCATGAGTCCTTTGGAATTATTTTGGACGATTGTATTGCTGAGAAGAGCTAAATCATTCACAGTTGATCATGGTACAATATTGTTGTACTGTGTACAATGGTCTCTTGGTTCTGTTAATTTCATTTAACATCAGTTAATGTTAATCTTTCCAAGTTTTCTGAAATCATCCTACTCATCATTTCTTATTGCACAATAGTAGGCCAATATAATCATATACTATAACTTGTTTAGCTATTTCCCAATTGATGGATATCCACTATATTTCCACTTCTTTGCTACTATAAAAAGAGATGCCATAAATATTTTTGTACAAATAAGTTCTTTTCCTTTTCTCTTTTTGCGTCTTTGGGATATAGACCTAGTAGTAATATTACTGGATCAATACATATGCACAGTTTTATAGTCCTTTGGATATGGTTGCTCTCCAGAATGGTTGGATCAGTTCACAACTCCACCAAAATTGTATTAGTGTACCAATTTTCCCACATCCCTTCAAATATTTATCATTTTCATTTTCTGTAATATGAGCTAATATCATAGGTGTGAAGTAGTACCTCAGAGTTGTTTTAATTTGCATTTCTTTAATCAATAGTGATTTAGTGCAGTTTTTATATGACTATAGATAGCTTTGATTTTTTATCTGAAAACTTCCTCTTCATATCTTTTGACCACTTAACAATTAGGGAATGATTTATATTCTTCAAATTTGACTCAGTTCTCCATGCATTAGAGAAATGAGGCCCAGAGACATTTACTGCAACTCCCCCCCCCCCATACACACACACTTTTTGCTTTCCTTCTTATCTTGGATGCATTGGTTTTGTTTGTGTAAACACTTTAAAATTTAATATTATCAAAATCATCCATTTTACATTTTGTAATGCTCTCTATCTCTTGTTTCAGCATAAAATCTTCCCTTATCCATAGAAAATAACAGGTAAACTATTCCATGATCTCCTAATTTGCCCATGGTATCAGGCCTTATGTCTAAATCATTTTCATCTTATCTTGGTATCCATAGTGAAATGTTGGTCTATATCTAATTTCTGCCAAACTTTTCCAATTTTCCAAGCAGCTTTTGTCAAATAGTGAGTTCTTGTCCCAAAAGCTAACATCTTGAAATTTATCAAACCCTAGGTAACTATGGTTATTTACTACTGTGTATTGTGTACCTAATTTATTCCACTGTTCCACTACTGTATGTCTTAGTCACTACCAGATTGTTTTGATGATTACTGCTGTACAATATAGTTTGAGATCTGATATTGATAGGTCACCTTCCTTCCCATTAAAAAAATCCCTTGATATTCTTGACATTTTGTTCTTCCAGATATAGTTTATAACTTTTCCCTAGCTTTGAAAAATAATTTTTGGTAGTCTGATTGGTAGTTGGCATGGAACTGAATAAGTAAATAAATTTAGGTAGAATTGTCATTTTTATTATACTAACTTGGTCTACCCATGAGCAATTAATACTTTTCCAATTGTTTAGATCTGACTTTATTTGTGTGGAAAATGTTTCGTAATTGTGTTCCTATAGTTCTTGAGTTTGTCTTGGCAGGTAGACTCCCAAGTATTTTATATTATCTGCAAATATTTAAATGGAATTTCTCTTTCTGTTTCTTGCTGCTTGACTTTGTTGGTAATATATAGAAATGTTAATGGTTTATGTGAGCTTAGTTTATATTCTATGACTTTGCTAAAGTTATTAATTATTTCAACTAGCTTTTTTAGTTGATTCTCTAAATATACCATCATATCATCTGCAAAGTATGATAATTTTGTTTCCTCATCACCTATTTTAATTCCTTAATTTTTTTTCAATTATTGCTATAGCTAACATTTCTTATACAGTATTGAATAATAGTGGTGATAATGGGCATCCTTGCTTCACCCCAATCTTATTGGCAAGGTTTCTAGCTTATCCCCATTATAGATAATGCTTGATGATTGTTTTATATAGATGCTATAATTTTTTTAATAATTATATTTCAATATAATTGGTTTCCTTTGTATATTGTGAGAAAATAATGGGGTCCTGGGGGGACCCAGAGAGCCTTTCCTGAACTTTTAAGACCAGCCCAGAGTCAGTCAAGTTGGACCTTGGACTGTAAATACAGACAATAGAGGTTAAAACCACACCTACCTGAAAGCCTTTTCCTCCAGAGCATCTGTCCTCTGGACTCTGACCTCAGCACTTACTGCTCATGGACCACCCTCAAGTCCAGTAAACCAATAGATTTGAATGATGCTAGCCAATTAGCTTGAAGCAATGCATAAGGGCCACCTCTCCTCCAGACCGCAGAGAGCTTACACTTGCTCACCACTCTCTTGGCCCGGGAACACTGGAGGAAGCAGCCATGCTTTTACTCTCTCCCCTCTGAACTTTCAGCCCATTCTCTCTCTCTCTCTTTACTAATATTTAATATGCTTTAATAAATGCTTAATGTCCAAACTGGTGTTATAGCCTAATTACTAAGTAACAGTATATTAGAAACCCCAGCTAAATTCCCTAAAATTTGGGAATTATGGCACCCCATAAATTTTCAAATGACACAATATGCATCTACATATTTTATTTTATGCTGTTATAAACAAAATTCTGAGATTGCAAAAGGCATCTGTGACACAAAAAAGGCTCAGAACTCTTGCTTTGGTGGAAAAGAAATTAGAATTAGAGACATTCAAATCTAGTAATTGCCTGTGGGACCTTAGGCAAGTCACTTAACTTCTTAAAACCTGACTTCCTTCATCTATAAAATGGAGCAGATGGATTAATTGATCTCTAACTCTACCATTCTATGATTCTGGTAATGGAGCAGTGAAATGTAGACTATGCTGGTTGAGTGAGAAAAGTACAGAATTTGTAGTTAGAGGACCTGAGTTTTACCCCTAGCTCTGTCACTTAGTACCTATGTGACCCCTTTATCCCTCTGGGCCTCTTATCTATAAAAAGTAGGGAAGTTGGGCAAGATAATCTCCAAGGTCCCTTCTAGCTCCAAATCCTATTATCAGTCATGAATTTCCTTCTGCACTTTGGTGGCTACCATCCCCAACTTAGCTATATGCCCCTCCACATCCCATGACTACACGAGTGACTCTCCTTTGAGCATTCAAAAATATTCATTAGCTATCCTTATGACCACAAGTCCTGATGGGAAAATGAAGAAAGGAAGAAGGCCTATTAATTTAAGGTTACAAAAAATGCTAATTTAACCCTAATAATCAATAAACAAAAGAACTTTTTACAGCAGTGAAGTGAATTATCTCTCATCCCATACAGAGGTAGTACCTGCTCTCTGGGGTTTAGCCATATGGGGTCACAGTGATTTGAGTCCAAGAAAATGAATATGGTTATTCATGAAATACAGTTCTACAGAGCACAGGATGATCTTACTTTTGAAAATACCCAAGACTGAAATAACAGAAGTCTATTGAAATAATCTCCTGCTACTAAACCTCTAAGACTTAATTGACTTTTATGTGTTATTATCTTGGGACTTGCAAAATGAATAATTCTAAGTGATTTTAACTCCATAAGGAGAAAACTGTGATTTAAAAACACTTCTTGGTGTTTATTAGTATTTTTTCTTCCAAACTCTATTCTCTGGGTTATAAAGTGAGATATTTTATGCTCCATCTGTTCCACCTGACCTATATTTATTTACAGGAAACCAAGTCTTGTTACACAAACAAGTCTATTCTTTTATATTATGCTATAATTAATGAAGCATGCAAAACCTCTCAATTACAGCGTGCCTGATAAGAGTAACAACCTCTCCCCTTCCTGCCAGGTACACATATAATCACCACAGACCACCAAGTGTGCAGCAGTAACCACAATATTTCTAATAGCACTTATAACTTTATGTACTTTAGAGACCCCAGTTAGGCCTAGGAACTCAATTAACATGTCTTCCTGCAGACTGTACATACTTGTTGCTTCTCTGTCATTCCCATTCTTTCACTTATTTTCCATCTTTCCCTCTCTACTCATTCCCTATTGCCTACAAACATGTCCATGTTTCCTCTGTCCTAAAAAACCCAAAACCTTCACTTGACCCTTCCATCCCCACTATTATTGTCCTATATATTTCTGCTTTTTTTAGCTTCTGTATCTCTTCTGCCTTTTTTAGCTAAACTGTAGCTAAAAGGTGAGGTCTATAATAGGTGCCTCCACTTTCCTCTCATTCTCTTCTTAACCCCTTAAAATCTGGTTTCCAACCTTATCATTCCATTTATCATTCTCTCTTCAAATTTACAAATGCTCTTTAAGTTGCTAAATCCAATGGTCTTTTCTCAATACTCATTGAACTTGACCTCTCTATAACTTTTGACACTTCGGATCACTTTTTCCTCCTTGATACTCTCTTTTCTTTCTTTTTTATCTTTTTTCTTTTTCTTTTCTTTTCTTTTTTTGGTGGGGCAATGAGAGTCACGTGACTTACCCAGGGTCACACAGTTAGTAAGTGTCAAGTGTCTGAAACTGGATTTGAACATAGGTCCTCCTGAAGCAAGGGCCAGTGCTTTATCCACTGCACCACCTAGCTGCCCCCTGACAATCTCTTTTCTCTAGATTTTCAGCACACCACTCTCACCTGGCTTTCATCCTACTTATTGGATCTCTTTCCCCTTTGCAGGATCCTCCTCCAGATCATGTCTTCTAACTCTAGGTGTCCCTCATGGTTCTGTTCTGCATTGTCTTTCCTTCCACTTGGTGATTTCATCATCTACAATGCAGTTAATCTCTAAGTTTATGATTATCAATTTGACTTTTCGAGTTCTAATCTCTCTGTTGAACTCCAATCTAGAATCCCCAACTGCCTTTCAGACATCTCAAACTGGATCTGCAGTAGAAATCTTAAACTCAATTTATCCAAAAGAGAACTTATTATCTTTACCCCTAACCCCCCCCCCCTTGCCCCACCTTCTACTTTTCCTATTACTGTAGAGTACAACATCATCCTCCCAGTAGTTCAGGCTCACAACCTAGGAATGAATCATCCTGGATTCCTCACTATCAAAGCTGTTGCCAAGACCTGAAGATTTCACCTTTGCAACATCTCTTGAATACCTCCCTCTTTTCCTCTCTGATACTGCTACCACTCTAGTGCAGGTCCTCATCACTTCATGCCTTGGTTTTTGCAATCGACTGCTCATATATCTGTCTGTGTCAAGTCTCTCCCCACTATAATCCATCCTCATTTTAGCTACTAAAGTGATTTTCAAAAAATGTAGCTTTGATCATGACACACACCACCTCCTTCCTCTTCCTCTGCTACTCAATAAACTCCAGTGGCTTCTAGGAGCAAATTCAGATGCACTCTTGGCACTCAAAACCCTTTACAACCTAGCACCTTCCCACCTTTCTTGTCTTCTTATACCTTATTCCCTCACACATAATCTTTGATCCAGTGATACTGACTGCTTGGAAATTCTATGAACAAGACACTCCATTTATTGTCTCTCTGGCTGCCCCCATTGCCTGGAATCCTTTCCTCCCTTTCTCTACCTACTGACATCACTAAGTGCCAACTAACATCCTATAATCTATAGGAAGTCCTCCCCAATCCTTGTAATTCCAGTGCTTTCCCTCTATTAAATGTGTCTTACTTATCCTTGCTTTGCATTTATTTGTTTGCATGTTCTCTCCCCTATTAGAATGTAAGCTCCTTGAAGGCAGGCACTGTCTTTTGCTTCTTTTTATATCCCTGGTGTTTAGCACAGTGCCTGGCACATACTAGGAATGTAATAAATGTTTATGATTGATTGATTATATGCTTATACAATTTATAATCTAGAAATTCAAAATTTATAAATAACATTTAAAAACATATAAAATATGAAATCTATTAATAAAAATAACACAATCATCATCATAACAGATGAAATAACTGAGCCTCAAAGAGATCATGTGACTTGTCCAAGGTTATACAAGTAGTAAGTGTCAGGGACAGGATTTGAGTTCATGTTCTCTGACTACAGATATAATGACTATTATATCTTACTGCCTTCCTTCTTAAGTGACTAACCCAGGATCACAGCTAGTAAATATTTGAGGTGGAAGGAAAGAAGAAAGTAAATAGGTATTTCCTAAGTACTTACTATGTTCCAGGCACTGTCCTAAACACTTTACAATTCCCATAACAACCCTGAGAGGTAGGTGTTATTATTACCCCCATTTTATAATTGAGGAAAATGAGACAGAGATTAAATCAATGACTTGGTCAGATTCCAACAGCTAGTAAGTATCTGAGGCTGGATTTGAACTTCCTGATGCTAGCTAGCTCTATCCACTGTACCTCCTAGCTATGTGGGTGCGATTCAAACCCAGATTTTCCTGACTTCAAGTCAAATGATTTATCCACTGTCCTACACTAATTCAAACAGATTCAGGTCAGTGTTAGATGGTAGATCCCACCAAAGGTTTTCGTAGAAAGCAAAGAGGAAGCTTACGTGTACTGGATGTTGGCTTGTTGTAAGAAGGCTAACAGGATTTGAGAACCATTTTGGGGAATATGGACATCTGTAACCGTTCCTTCCGAGACATAGGAGATGCTGCTGGGCTGCCATAGATCCACCTGTAGTGCAGGAACTAACCTGTAATTCATATTCAATGTAGGTGGGGAAAAATCCATGTCATAACGTCAAACTATCATGTTTATATATCATAACAAACAGAACATTGAAGTTAGACAGTGTCCTTGAATCAGAAGCTAAAGCCCATTAAAAAAAAATCTTAAGAAATTTCAGCTGGTGAGATATTCCAAGTATCTAGTCTTTTTCTCATTGTTTAATAGGCTCCAAATAATGTCATGTTATATTATGGTAGTTAGATGGTGCAGCCAATAGGGTGCTGGCCTGGAATCAGAAAGATTCATCTTCCTGAGTTCAAATCTGGCCTCAGACAGCTGTGTAACCCCTGAGCAAGTCACTTAACCTTGTTTGCCTCAGTTTCCTCATCTGTGAAATAAGCTAGAGAAGGAAATGGCAAACCACTCCTGTATCTGACAAGAAAAGCCCAAACATGGTCACAAAGAGTAGGACATGACTGAACAACAACAAGAAATTATGTTATCTCCATAAATTACTTACTCATAGCATGGTAATATCTTTAAGACTGGAATGCTAAGGCCACATAAGTGTTAAAGAAAAGCAGTTTTTCATAAAAATAGGAGATGACTTGAAAATGTTTCTTTAACTTAAAATTATGGGAAAGAAATACTCTTTATTTTGTAGAGAGTTCATTCCTTGGGTCATTCTCAATGTAAGCAAAATTGTGAAGTAGACCAAATCTTTCTTTCCTTTTTCCTCTCGAGTTGCCTGGCTAGATTCCCAAGGAGGATCTTGATTTCTGCTCAAATATAAGTTAATAGGACTTTAGGTGTTATACCTCTCCTAGGGATATTTCTATTTTTAGAATATTCTAGAAGACTGAAAAACCTTTAAGATACAAGGAAATTAATCTTTACTAATGATATTTCAGTTTGATGAGGGAAATATTATGGGCAGAGGTATCCTTCCTCTAACTCAAATTGCACAATATTTAACTGCCTATGTGAAGCCAGTGAATTGATTCATTAAAATTGTTCATCTAACAATCATAGAAAATCACAGAATTGAAGGTCTGGAAGAAACCTTTGCAATTGTTGCCTGGTCCATCTGATACTTTTGGACAGAAATGTGTGTATTTTGAGAATGCAGTTATGAGGAGGAAATGTAGAGGTAGTTCCCTGGGAAAAGGATAGAAACTTGAAACTACAGGATTTTGCCAGAACTTGATCTCTAGTTGGGGGCTCAGGGGTGTAGAAGAGAGTTATTGATTGATTGGTTGATTTTCCCCCCCAATTTTTCTGGGCAGAAAAAAAAATACTGGGTACCTCAAGGCAATGAGTCATCAGTATGACTATGACTAGTTGGGCTGCTAATGTGGTGGGGTCACTGAAATATTCTTTCCCATTTTGTCCTGAAGTCCATTTTGAAAGGAAACTCATTCCTATAAAAAGGGAGGGGCTCAGAAAGTATCTGGAAGTGGGTAGAAGAGGGAAGTCATATCTCAACCCATAAAATAGAGAAGATGTATTAAGGATGGTTAACGGCTTTAACTGATTGCTTTTCCTCAGCAGAGTCCCACTCCAATAACTTCACTGCTACACATGTAGGGGATTAATTGTTTATAGGAAAATATCCCAGAAAAATCCATTCTAAAATATGATTTGGAAATGGTTTACTGGCGAAATCAAGGCACCTTTCTAATAAAACCTTAGGTGGTTTGTTTTCAGGAAGAAGCAATCCTACTCTGGAATCAATGAAAAATAATCTCAAGAATTATAACATGTTATGTAAAAGCATGCTGAAATGTGGAAGGAAGATGAATGACAAGTACAAGATAAAGGGTGGCAGTTTTTAGGCAGTATAAGTAAAAGAGGGTTGGTATATAAACATTTGTCAGTTTTTCCAACACTGCTTTGAAGAGATTGTGCTCTGACAGAGAGACATGAGTATTCTGGTCTGTTGGGCAGATATATGCAGATATGTACACATAGGGAGAAAGGTAACTTATCAGGCTACCACAGACTGATGAAAATACCTTTTGAGGATACATAACTCCCCCTCTTTCTTCCCTCTAAAATCCCATGCTTACTGAGCAGCATTCTGGTTGCTGATTAGACTTGGCAGGTACTTTGATAAAGGATATCCTAGTCTGATCAAGAGTATCTAAGCTTTTGTAGCAGGTAGTTTTCAGAGTAAATTAATGTACTGACAGAATTACAGAATCTCAGAGTTGGAAATGAACTCAGCTTAACAATTCAGTCTTTGCTTGAGACTTCTAGTGACAGGAAAACCACTGCCTCTGAAGATATCTCATCACATTTTGGGATAACTGTAGTTGTTAGTTATTTGTATCAAGTCTAAAGCTTCCCCATTCAACTTCCACCCATTGTTCTTGATTCTATCTCATGGGGCCAAATGGAACAGGTATAAGTCTGCATTTTCTAACACTTGAACATAAATATCAGGTTTCCATTGAGTCATTTTAGAATATATACCCACAATTCCTTCCATTGGGCTTTATATAGCAAGGTCCCTAGTTCCCTCAACATCCCAATTGCCTTACCCTGGATATGTTCGACTTTATCAAAGTTCATTGTAAAATGGAGTGTTCAGAACTGACCATAATGGACATGGTCTGACCAAGGTAGCATAGAGTGGAACCATTATCTCTTTCATTCTAGACACTGTGTCTCTCTTAATGCCAATCTATGTTTGCAGTAGCTTTTTTTGTCTATCCTAATGCATTGTTGATTCGGTGTGGCATTTCTCAGCATAAATGAACAAAACTTGTTTTATAAATCAATCTCTCTAGAATTTGGTTAGCATAAGTCAATTCTCTAGGACTGGATAACCTTGGGGTGGACTGATAAAATTGAGTTTCTGAACCCACATATGCTATTACCTTATAAGCTTCTGCCTAAAACAGCTTGCTGACTATATATACATCCAATAATATTCCACTGGAAAAAGACTCCTTTCAAATGCATTAGAGGTTTGTTCTTAATCTTCAGTGTTTCTTTTTAACATCCTATCCCCTCAATGTAATCATCATGTACTTATATTCAAATCTGTTTTTCAGTAGGGAAATAAAGGATAAGAAAAACTCTAGTTAAGAAAAACAAAGAATAAGACTTCTGATTCTGTTTTTTTCTAGCTTGATGAAGAGAATGCTTAAATTGTTTCTTTATATTGTGAGATTAAGATAAAATAAATTGGATTTAGGGAAATACTCCCATAAGATTATGGGCAATAAATATTTTTAAATGAATAAGGAGGAATGAACTGGCACAGAAGCCAGATTCCTTGTTTATGATTAGATTGATACTAATTTCTTAGAAATAAGTGAAAATTCCTTATTAGGATTCATTTTAGACTTGATTTTCTGGGTATCTGTACTTCTCTACAATGTGTATGCTTTTGTCTGATGTCTTATGGGTACTCAGAACCACTTTTATTAAGCAGAGGAATAATAATGCTTTGGATGCAGATGTTACAGGAGGGGTATAATAAACAAAATAGGGCAATTCTCATGGTGGGTCTATGTTTTAGGTGTAGTAGGGGACTTTGGGGACTCATACAATTTGGTAACAGATGGTCTGCCTTTCAGCTGTTTGAGACAACACAGAAATCTAGACTAGGACTGTCCTGTTTTCTATTTATTTTTATATCAATTTGTAAAAGCTGTTCTTAGGCCAGTAAGGTATAGTGGAACAGGGGATTCCTTTCTCTAGAAGATTGTGAGACCTCACCTTAATCCTACATCCCTATAGATGTATAAATATAAAATGTACAGACATTAAAATGTACCCTGCCTAATCAGTCTCTAAAATTAGGTTTTTGGTCTGCTCTCACTCTATCTCAGTGGGCCCACTTCCTAGATTTTATGGCTGCAGATTTGACTTTCTTGTTTCTCCCACTTATTCTTATTCAGGCAAAGTATTTCCAAGTGGCATTTCAAATATTCTCATATTCTAGGGTCCCTGGCTATCTGAATGCACCCAAAACAACAGGTGAGAGTTAAAATTGTGATCCTCATTGACCTCTGGGGACAACTAACTTGGGAGTGGTGATCTTGAGTCAAGTTTCTTTTTTTTTCTTCTTTCTTCTTCTTCTTCTTCTTTTTTTGCAGGGCAATGAGGGTTAAGTGACTTGCCCAGGGTCACACAGCTAGTGTCAAGTGTCTGAGGCTGGATTTGAACTCAGGTCCTCTTGAATCCAAGGCTGGCATTTATCCACAGGGGCAGCTAGCTGCCCCCTTGAGTCATGTTTCTTAATCTATTACCTCAGCAGATAGATAGCTTGACATATGAAGCTTTATATACATGGTTGTTTATTTTATTGCCTCAAGAATGGCAGCATTTCATTAATTTTCACACTTCATTGAAGGAAGAACTCTGTACTGTCAACCAGATGCCATGATCTCATCAGAGATTTAGGCAAGGGAGCTAAAAGTCCTCTTGTTCTTTTGTTCTTTCTTTCTTTCCTTTTTTTTTGGCAGGGCAATGAGGGTTAAGTGACTTGCCCAGGGTCACACAGCTAGTAAGTGTCCAGTGTCTAAGGCTGGATTTGAACTCAGGTCCTCCTCAATCCAAGGCCAGTGCTCTATCCACTGTGCCACCTAGCTGCCCCAGTTCTCCCTTTATTTCACCAAAGACACAAAAATGCATTGACTAGTAAGCAATAGGGAAGTAAATTTATCATTAATATTAGCATAAGTCCAAAGTTGAAATGATATTAAGTCAGACCAGAAAAAAAAATTCCCTGGTAACATAAGTGTCAAGAAAATGGAATTATTGTCTTTAGCAATAGTTTTATCCTGCTGTAGACTACTTATTCTCACTGTCAGAAATATGTCATCACTAGGATGTTGGGTAAGTGTGGAAAGATCTGGTAAATTTTATTCATTCAAAATTCATTCATTAAACACCTACCATATATGAAACACTATACTAGGTTTTGAAGATAGAAAGGAAAAACACGCAATAGTTCTTATCATCAAGAAGTTTATTATCTACTGTGGAGAAATAACATTAAACACTTTAGGCCTCAGTTTACTGATCTATAAAATGATAGTGTTGAAGGGGATGACCTCTGGGGTTCCTTCTAGTTCTAAATTTATTATTTCTGAGCATCTAGCACAGGGGTCAATAGCTCTTCTTATGTGGCTACCAAGTTTGTATTCATTCTTTCCTTGGGAATGGTGGTTGGGCAAACAACGGGTCCTATTCTGGGGAACATGGTGGTATTTGAATGCCAAAGACACTTGGCTACTTTACAGCTTCACCTGGGGCTGTCTCTATTACTCTCCAATGTATGCCTTGCTCCACAACTCTAGTCTTTATGACACTGATGATCATCTTATGTGCCACCATATATGCCATAGGTTGCCAACTCTCAGGCCATAATGCTATTTATAACAATATGGTGGAACTTTTACTTGTGAATTTTCACTACTGAATCCATAAGCTAAAAAGTAGAGGAAATTTTAAGATTTTTTTTTAAAAAGGAAGTATGCTATGTTTTTTCATATTGCATTTTTTTTTTTTTGCTGGACAATGGGGGTTAAGTGACTTGTCCAGGGTCACACAGCTAATGTCAAGTGTCTGAGGCTGGATTTGAACTCAGGTCCTCCTGAATCCAAGGCCAGTGCTTTATCCACTGTACCACCTAGCTGCCCTGTATGCCATGTTTTTTGGAAAAAAAAATTGGGTTTATTACTAAGTACAGCAAGCAGGCATATGTATACACTGTGTTTACTTGTCTTGTGTACACAGAAAAGTAAATATAAAATCTATATGAAGTACATTCAGTGCAATTTTGTGGGGTTTGTAGTGCTAAAACAGGGAAAGACCAAGAAAGTTCAGAAGTAGATAACGCTTGAGTAGGGATCCTTGAAGGGGTCTTAGGATTATAAAAGCTGAAGATGCAGAGGGAGTGGATTACAGGTATGGGGTTCAGCCTATGCAAAGGCATGGAGGTGGGAGATGGAATATCTGATATGAGGGAACAAGAAGGAGGAAAGTTTGACTGGAATGTAGAGTACATGAAGAGTACATGGAGAGGAGTAATAGGAAGTCAGTTTGAAAAGATAGATCGGATCAGACAAAGGACTTTGCAATGCAATGTAGGAAAAAAAAGATTCTTAATGTTCTTTGTACCATGCACTTCTTTGGCAGTCTGATAAAACCTGATTTTGTGCCTCAGTTTACCTTAATTTTAATCCTGAGAAACCTATGGACCTATATTCATGTTAATGTTTTTAAATCTGTGAGATAAAATACATATAGTTACAAAGGAAACCAATTATATTAAAATGCAGTTTATCAACATATTAAAAAAAAGTTCACAGACTTTTAGGTTAAGAATTCCCATTCTAGAGGCTAGCCACTGAAATTTTTTGAGTGGTTGGGTGATGATTAGAGTTGTGCTCAAGGACTATTACTTTGGCAGCTGTTTGGAGCATACATGGGCTAAGGGGAAACTGGAGACAAGGAGAACAATCAGGAGGCCATTACAATGTTTCAAGGAGAGAAGTAATGAGAGTCTTAATGGGGAGAATGGTTGTGTGAATGGATAGAATGAGATGGTTACCAATGCAGCAGATGTTATGGAAGTAGATTTGACAAAACCTAGCAATTGGTTGGCTATGGGAGGGGGTAAATGAGGAGTCAAGGGTATCTTTAAGTTATGAACTTGGGTGTCTTGATAGATGGTGCAACCCTTTATTGGTATTGGGAAGATAGGAAGAGGGATAGATTTTGGAGGAAAGATAAATAATCCATTTTTGATAAGTTTTATTTCCTAATTTAGGATTCTTTTTTCTTCAAGGTATGCTTGTCATAATTAATGGTAAATCCCATTTTCCAAAAGAACAAAATATACTTTGTAAAAAAAAAGTCTTGACATTTTCTCTACTTGTTGGTTCTGTGGATTCCGTGATCCACAAGCAAAAGAAACATTGCATTGTGATAAATGGCATAGTAGCCCAGAGGTTGGCAAACAACAGAATATCTAGGGGCACTCAGGATGATCAGTGACATTGAGGTGGGATTATGGGAAAAGGCATGAATGAGTGCCAGGGAAACCCTCAGGCAAAACTGTGAAGTAGCTAATTTCATCTTTGGCATCCAAATACTATCTATTTTCCAAAAGAGGACCCACTGCCTCCCTAACTCCCATTCCTAGGAAGAGAATAAATAAAAACCTGGTGGCCACATGAGAAAGCTATTGAGGCTTTTGTGCTAGGTGTCAGAAAATAAATTGTAATGGGATTATGTCATGCTTAGAGACTTTACATTTTTCCCAAGAAGAGTGATGTAAAAGAATTGTGAAATTTTAGAAGAGTTTTGAGCAAGAAAAAGAAAATGGTCAATGGATAGGGCATGGTAAGACATTATAGATGTAAGGTAAAACCTGGTAGGGGAAAGTAGCATACTAAGTAGATTGGGGAATATTGACTTGACTTAAACACTGAAATGTGGAACTAAAGTGACAATGAAATTATTTAATGGAATAGTTGCCATTTATTCAATTCCTTCATCTTGTAAAATGAGTGACCTGGCTAAATGGCATGTCAGATTACTGGCTCTAAAATTCTGTGATTTTATTTTGGGAAAAGAACTACAAACATCACATTAAAGGAGTTTTTCTTCTGCTGTATATTAGGTTATAAAATTAACAAAATTAATTGATTAATAGGTTTTATAATTTATTGAGTTTACTTATTTAAAAAAATATTTTAACAAAAAGGACCAGCCATTTCCTTGCCTCTTTGTTTAATGAAATAACTTTTGAAAGGAATCATGAAGTAACTTTTGTAAGGAAGTAACTTGAAAGGAATCATGAAGTAATAATGAAGTAACTTTTGAAAGGAATCATGCACATAGATTTATAATTTTTATAATTGTCTTTTTAAAAAAACACCTTACAACCATTTCCTTCATACTTTAACACCTGCTAATGAGACCCTACTTGTAGCTTTCTTTAGGAGAAAACTTGATGACATCAAAAGTGCATTGCTTTGGCTTTAGAGACTTGAAGCTGTCTGTTTCCATAGGCTTTAGAGCTGAAAGGGATCTTAGAGAGATATTATAATCCCCTTATTTTATAGGGAACTGAAGCTCCAAGAGATGAAATGACTGTCAGTAAGATCTGGGGCTTGAAACAAAATTTGTTTTTACTTTAAAATCCAGTGTTCTTCTTTTTTACTATAACTTATCTCATTTCCTCTCTTTTCCCATTATTCCTTTCCTCCCCACCCTCTTTTTCTCTCTCTGTAACAAACAAGTTGAATACTGTATCTTAACAATATGAAAGGAGTGTGTTGGATCATATTGAAGTGTGTACCATAGCATGGAGATGGGACATTTAGGAAATTTCTACTAGGTAGTGGAAAATAACATTATTAGTTTATTTTCCTTAAGATCTAATTTGCCTTAAACTTCTCAAAACTATGTCTGAATTTTCTCTTTTCATTTCAAATGGACCACAGATTAAATCACCTGTCACCTGACATCCCCTTACAAAATATCAGAGGGGCAAATATTTTAAAAAATCATTTCCATAAATAAAAATGAATTCTACCAATTCCTAAGGGTGGTGGTGGTATCATAATTCAAATCTCAAATTTAAGTTAGTGAACTTTTAAGCACATTATTTTGTTTTGTGTATTTTTAAGCTTCACAAAATACAAAAATCCAGATTTTTCAAAAAGAATATTTAATCTCATGCTTTAGTAAAAAATGTAAATTTCTCATAAGTCTAAGATTATATCAATGGAATTTGTGGCATGAGTGACTTTTTTATGGGGTCTGTGATCTTATTGGTTATTACTGTCATGAGTGCAGATCACAAACCTTCCATGCCTATCATTGTCCATATCTCTCCATAAATTTTCAACAGAACATCCATCATGATGGACACTTTCCTCTGGCTCTATTTATATTTTATTTTATTTTTGTTTGTTGGTTTATTTTTGTTTTTGTTTTTGGTGAGGCAATTGGGGTTAAGTGATTTGCCCAGGGTCACACAGCTAGTAAGTGTCAATTGTCTGAGGCCAGATTTGAACTCAGGTCTTCCTGACTCCAGGGCCAGTGCTCTATCCACTGTGCCACCTAGCTGCCCCTCTATTTATATTTTATGTGGAGTTGTGAATAGTCTGGTGCATTTGGTACATAGAATCACAGAATTTCAGAACTAAAAGGATCTTAGAGGTCATCTAGTCCAACCCATTTTCTTTCACAGATGAGAAAACTGAGGAACACAATGGGAAACTGATTTGTTTATGGTCTTGGAAAGGGAGGGAGGGTGAGATGGAAATAAGCATTTATGTAGTACCTACCATGTGCCAGACACTTTCCTAAGGACTTTACAAATATTATCTCATTGATTCCGACAAAAATCCTGGGAGGTAGGTGCTCTTATTCCTATCTTACAGTTGAGGAAACTAAGGTAAATAAAGGGTGTGGCTTGCCCAGGGTCACATAGCTATAGTCTGAGGCCAGCACTGAACTAAGGTCTTCCTGACCCTAGGCTCAGGACTCTGTCCACTGTGTCACCTACCTGCCTCATAAGTCCCTGTGATCACACAGGTATTAAGTGGAAGATGGTTAATTCACCTTCTTTTCCTGTCAGACATATTCTTGATGATGTCGCATACTACTTTTTTGTTTGTTTGTTTGTTCTTTTGCGGGGCAATAAGGTTCAAGTGACTTGCCCAGGGTCACACAGCTAGGAAGTGTCAAGTGTCTGAGGCCGGATTTGAACTCAGGTACTCCTGAATGCAGGGCTGGTGCTTTATCCACTGCGCCACCTAGCTGCCCCCATACTACTTTTTACCAAAATAATCTTCTTCAGGCAAAGGTCTAACCATGATGGTCCACTGTTTGAAAACCTTCAATGGTTCCCTCTGCTATAAAAGAAAATCTCCCCATTATTTTAAGCACTCCATGATATGTCTCTGTCCTATCAAGTCCAAATATTTCATTTTGCTCCTTTTTATACTCTTTACATTCCAATCAACTGGACTAGCTATTCCCAGAGCTCTGTATTAAACCTCCCATCTCCACACTATGGTACACACTTCATTATTCTCCAACATATTCCTTTTTCCCTTTTTACCATCTAAGACCCAATTAATGTGCTGTCAAGTCTTTATCTACTATCAGTTTTTGATGATCTCCCCCTTCTTATATTACCTTGGATTTACTTATCTGTGAATATTAACTTAATTCCACACCTTAATGATATACTTCTCCAGATGCTCCTGTTTGCAAATGAGTGCATGCATTTGCAGATTGCACTGATTGAATGGAGTTTTGGAATATTACAGGTCCTCTTCAATGAGATCCATGGCCACTCAGAAGAGATTGGCTCAACAATCAGACCTTCTCATCTGGCTTCCTATATCACTCCTTTGCTCTATTTAAATTGTTCTCTGGAAAGGCACTTATAATCTGGTAAGTGCTAAAGTGTGATAGCATCTTCTCAGTCCTCATCCTGCTTGACCTTTATGCAATTCTAGATAGGGTCAACCTACTGCTTTCTCCTACTCCTTATACCAGTCTGAATCTTCCTTATCTAGTCTTCTTCCTGGGATATGTCCTCTTCCTCACTTCTAAGTTTGTATGTGTGTATATACGTATGTGTGTATATGTGCACGTGCATGTGAGTACAAGTTTGTGTGTGTGTGTGTGTTTGTGTGTTTTCCAAGTCTTTGTCCTTAACTCTCTTCTCTCTTTTCAGCCTTTTGGGGAGACAGTGTGGCAAAGTGAAAAGCTCTGGAGAAAAGGATAAAAGTTCAAATCCCAAATTTGACAGTTATTATCCAAATGATCTTGGTCAAGTCAGTAAACTTCCTGGACCTCAGTTTCCTAATATGTAAAATGAATGGGTTGGACTAGATGGCCTCTTGCTCTATAATCTTATAGCTTTCTTTTTCTGTTCTCTACTTCAGTGATCTCATGTATTCCTACATGTTTAATTATCACCTCTATACAGATGACTCCAAAGTGTGGACAGATATAGACTATAAGGATATTTTTTCCCTGGCATGTATTTTCTACTTTTAATAATTTTTATAATAACTATAAATACAACAACAATGACAATAATAATAGGTAGCATTTATGTATCACCTTAAGGTTTTCAAAGCACTTTTACATATATTATCTCATTTGATCCTCAAAATAACCCTGAAGTAAGTGATACCATTATCCCCATTTTATAGATCAGGATACTGAGGCAGGAAGAAGTTAAGTGACTTGCCCAAGGAGTTTAAGGCAGGTTTTGAATTCAGGTCTTCCTGGTTTCAAGGCCAGTACTCTAGTTACTGCACCAGCTGGCTGCTTAAGTTTTCTACAATGGGATACAGAATTTGGCCACTCAAACTAAACCTGCCTAAAACTGAACTGCCAATCTTTTCCTATCTACTTCTTTTTCTTACTTCCCTATTTTTATAGGTAGTACAACCACTCTGACCCGAAACTTTGGACTCATATTTGACTCTTGCCTCTCCCTCAGCTCATACATTCAATCATTTGCTACATCCTGTAAACTCTTTCCTTGTAACATCTTTTGCCATTCTTCTCTCTGTACCTGAACTGACGTATTCTAGTTTAGGCCCTTGTCACCCTACTGCTTTAAGGATCTAGCTAGTCACCTAGCCAGTCTCCTTGCTTTCTGTCTCTACAACTCTTCCTTCATATAGCAGTATATGTAAAACAAACGTTTTTGTAGTAATCGCTCTATAAATATTTGTTGAATTGAATTCACAAAGGCAAAACCAGATGGATTATAAGTGCACGGATCCCTGACTACCACTGACTGTTTGACGGGCAGTCTTTTGAATGGGTGCTATAGACATCAATGCACTAGTCTCAGAATACAGTACAAGGAGGATAATGAGCAGGGTTGAATTTGGGAAATTATACTGTGCTTTCATCATCCCAAGAGGCTCTTGCTACAAAATAAAATGAAACAAAACAATACCATCCTTCTAGATAGAAAGATAAAGAAGTTGTCAAGTGTTTACTACACATCAGGCACTGTATTAAGTGCTAGGAATACAAATGCAAGCAAGCGAGTACCTCCCCTGAAGGAGCTTATGTTCAGGTAGGGGAAGACAACATCTTAAATGAGATGGAGGGTTGGTTCTAGGCAAACTAAGGTAAAAGCTCACTTATCAGAGCCTAGGATGGTTCTCAGTTCATTTCAGGTGGGTAGGAGATGGGGATGAAGAGGAATGAAAGTAACATGGTTTGGAGCTGGTGACACTAGCATTTTCTTGTTAATGCTCTATTTATCATTAGCTTTAGTACAATGGAAAGAATTCTGGGCGGAGAGTCAGGTGACCTGCATCCTAGTACTGATCTGCTCACTATATTTGTGTCACTGGGCCCCTGGTTTAACACACTCCGCCCCCTCCCCCCCCCCCCCCCCCCCCCCCCCCCCCGCCATGTCTTAGTTTCTCATCTGTGAAATAAAGGGGTTGGATGTTTTCTAGACTCAGCTTTAACATTAAAATGATCCAGTTCTGGGTCAGCTAGGTGGTGCAGTGGATAGAGCACCAGCCCTGGATTCAGTAGGACCTGAGATCAAATCCAGCCTCAGACCCTTGACACTTACTAGCTGTGTGACCCTGGGCAAGTCACTTAACCTAAAATGCCTCACCAAAACAAAACCCCCAACCAGAAGGAGCCTGTTCCATCTTACTTTGCTTCCTGATATTGCCAATGTAAATATCAACCCTTCCTCCTGGAGTTCTCTCAAGTTTTCCATGCTTTTTCTTTAAATTTTTAATACTGGTTTAATTTAAGAAGGGGGAAAAAGTTTTCTTCACTCCACTTAAAAAGAAAACAACCCAACTACATTGATGAACTCTTAGCAGTTAAAATGAAATTCAGGACCATATCAACAGTGGTAATGCACACACATTCCTTAGCCTGAAATTTATTATTCACTTCAAATTATTTCACTGCAAGCCTTTTATCTAACCTGATAACAAGTGTGGACTATATTGATTTCAATTTCATCTCTTTTCTACTTCACACCTTGTCTTGGGAGGTCCTTAAGAGGAGCATAAAAACCCTAAATGGGGGGCAATCAGAGGGAGAAGAGGACTGGATAACCATCTTTTGAATTATCCAGGGAGGATTATCCTGCCCCTTGGTTAGTTATGAGATCAGGCTACTTGCCTCAAAAATCATTCAGATGCCAAAACATTTATAATTAATGATCTTCAGTGGCTTCCAGTAGTTGTCATTCCCCCTTCAACTTCTACCAACTCAGTGCTTCTTTTTTGTAATATTTTGTAAAGGTTGTTGATTTATCTCCATCATATTTCTTCTCTTTCTTCTGAAACTTCCAATTTCAGAGGTCTCATATCCTAAGGAATGGGTTTTTCCCTACCGAGATTATTTCAAGGTCACATAGGCAATTTTATTAGGTTTCCTTTCCTTTAGTGGTTCTCACTATCCTCTAATCTATGGCTATTTTCTCTCCAAAGCTTTAAAAGGCTTGGTTCCTACATTCTCACTTTGATAAACCATGCCCAATTTTGAATTTCCCCTTTCCTCACTAATATGAGCTGTTTTAGGCTGAGAAGTGATTTGGCTTCAGCTGCTAGTATTTTAGTGAATTGGCAGTGTGGCTGATCCCACGCTATTGGACTCAATGCATTCAGTGTCTCAGTAGAGTTCAATTCAATTCAACAAACATGCATGAAGTGGCTCCAATGTGCAAGGCACTATACCAATCCAGAGGGAAGAAAGGATAGGTATGGCAGTTTCTTCCTTCAAGGAATTTACAATCTAGTAGGGGAAATTAAGCATGACCCACAGACTAATATAAAATAGAAGACAATAAGTGCATGGGGTTAGGGGGTACAAAGTGTTGTGAAAGATTTAAGAAGAGAGATATCACCTAGGTAAGGAAATGAGGGATACCTCAAGAACAAAGTGATATTAGAAGTGAACAAGATTTCAATATGCAGAAATGGGGGTGTGTGAAAGGAAAAAGGAGGGCTGTAATTCAGTCACAGAGGCAATAGGATAAACAAATTCATAGAGGTGGGGGTGGGTTAGGAAGATACTCAATTCTCAGGAGAGGTTGCCTTAGTTACACAATGATAGCTTAGAAGACAACTATACTTTTCATAAGCCCTAAGAAACCTCAAAATGGAACTACTTAGTAAGCAGCTAGGGGGCATATAGTCCATGGAGTTCTAAAGTTGGAAGTCAGGAGAACCTGAACTCCTATCCTGTCTGACACGTTTACTTAACTGTTTGACCTTGGGCAAGATCCTCTTCTGCAAAATGAGGACAAACATGACACCTACATTATAAGGTTGCTGTGAAAGCTGAAGATAATGTATGTAAAGTGATTTCTATGTGTATAAGTGCTATATCAAGGTCTTTGACATTTTTTTTTAATGTAATGCAACTCTGGCAGTCTGGTGAAGCCTATGGACTGCTTTTCAGAATAATTTTTGTTCCTTATATTCCTAATGCAAGGAAATGCTAAATTTCAGTGAGAAGTTAGTGAAGATAAAGATGTAGTTTTTTTCTATCCAAGTTTACAGACCCCTTGAAATCTATCCATGGATTTGAGGGGTCTGTAGAACCCAGTTTAATTAGTTATACCTTATAAAGTTTGTTCTTATTCTTATTATTTTCATTTCTCCAGGGAAGATTCGGGAAAGAACAAATGTGGCAGTGGTTTCAAAAAGAAAGCATTCTATCCCCAACATGGAGGGATGTGTCCAGAGGTGTGGAGCAAGGGGACAATATGGAGAAACTCAAGACTTTTCTGGAATCTCTTGAGTCATTTCTTTCTAGGGTGGCTGTATCATTTTTGATTAGAGTGAACCCTTAGAAAATTTTATACAGTTCTATTACAAGGTAAGTATTCTAAAACAACAAAAAATGTATTTTAAGATTTAGCTTTGTTCTGGATAATCCATACCTTTACTCTATCCCATAAAAACAAAAAGTAAGAATTTACTATACTTGGCTTTGTTTGGATTTTGAATCACTGAGAACTTTTTTTCACGAGATGAAAGAACATTTGTTTATAAATAATAGACTTCTTGGCCTTAATGGATACACAGTTCTTTTTCTGTGTGTGTGTGCAGGCAATGGGGGTTAAGTGACTTGCCCAGGGTGACACAGCTAGTAAGTGTCAAGTGTCTGAGGCTGGATTTGAACTCAGGTACTCCTGAATCCAGGGCTGGTGCTTTAACCACTGTGCCATCTAGCTGCCCCCACAATTCAGGTTTTTTGTGTTTTATTTTGGTGAGGCAATTGGGGTTAAGTGACTTGCCCAGGGTCACACAGCTAGTAAGTGTCAAGTGTCTGAGGCCAGATTTGAACTCAGGTCCTCTTGACTCCAGGGCTGGTGCTTTATCCACTGCGCCACCTAGCTGCCCCTCACAATTCATTTTTTAACCAGACCTCATGTCATTCTGCTATATCTTTCAAACATTGGTAGAATATGATACACAATATATGCTAGCAAAACACAAACCTGAGGGATCAAAGGCCAGAAACTCCACAACAACAGAGATGTTTAAACAAACTCAGAATTGTACAGTGGAATATAGGCAGTAGGTTGGGGAAAGGAGAGTAGAACATTTTTAGGAGGAATGTTATTTAAAATAACATATGTGTTTATTTATGGCTCAGGTTCATCTTTGATTCACACAGAAATAAAATGAATTTACAAAAGATTCATTTCAATTTAACAAACATTGATTAAATACATACTATGAGCAACGTGCCAGGGATAGAAAGAAGAAAAACAACATTGTCCCTACACAGAATCTGAAGGGGTGGGTGTTAAAAAAGATACTCAATGATACAAGGTATATTCTGATGAGAAAAAAAGTAGATATGTTGGGGCAAAGTAACAGAAAAATATTTGATAAGGGAGATATTGCTTTAAAGTGGCTGAAATCCAAGAAGACTCTATGGGGAAGGTGGTACCTCATCTAGGTCCTTAAGGAATAAAGATTCTGACAGGTAGAGATGAGAAAGGGTTATATTCTGGGAATGGGGAACTGGTCTATGCAAATACATGGAAACAGGATAGGACAAGAAGAGATTGGGGAATAGTCCGGTTTGTTCAGAAAGTGAAATGTGAAATGCAGTAGAGGTAAAGTTGGAAAAGTATGTTAAAATCAGATTGTGGAGAGCTTGGAATGCTAGGTCAAGGAGTTTGCATGTTATCCTATAGGCAATGAGAAGCTATGGAAGGATTTTGAGGAAGGGAGAAATATGGTTAGTCTATATTTAGGAAGATTATTTTGGTAACTGTGATGCATCAATTGAATAGAGGAGACACTGGAGGCAGGGAGACTACGTAAGATATGATGAAAACTTCAGTTAAGTACAGCAAATATAGAGAAGGGAAGGGTGGGTGGATTTAAAGGATATTTCTGTTAGAATGGACAGTCATTGATAACTGATTGGACGTGGGGATTCTCAAATCAATCTATCCTTCCCCAAACTCTCTGCTGATCTCCAAGTGCCTTTCAGACACCTCAAATTGGATGCCCAGTAGACATTGAAAAAATCCAGAAAAATTGAGGACTCATTTCCAAAATAGGGAACAGTGTTATTATTAGACTAGTTTGTCAGAAGCACAGCTTTAAAAACCTCTAATTTGCTGAGGTGTGTTCTTTGACTCATATCCAGGTTGTTGTGAAGTGTTTGCCTTGGAATACAAACATGTCCTCCAGCTCTTTTATATCCTGTTATCACAAAAGTGCTATCATCTAGTGAACAGAATGAATAAAGGGTCCTGGTCTCTGATTTAGTCATCTTGAAATAAAATTTGAGTTATGACATATACTCATATAGTTAACAAAACCAGATGTAGTCTTTGATCCTCTGGGAAATGGTTCTTTCTGGATAATCTTATAGGGATCCCTCAGGGATAGCTAGGTGACCTTTCCTTTCGACTTGATGGTGTCTTGTGCTTTGTTAAGTGACTAAATTAGATAATTTCATTATCCGATCAAATCTATTTAGTGTATTTTATGTGAATTATCAAATGAGTCCCAGTGGTTTCTCATGAAGATCCCTTCTGTGTAATGCCTAATTTACCCGTTCTGTCTACCCTATACCACCCCCATCTAAGGGAGTACATTTTGAGTTGCCCACAGTCTTGATGCAGTTTGGGAAATCATTTAAACACTACTACGTATACACATTTTAAAAACAAGTATTTTGCCAGGAAGATGGTGCCAAATATTTTAAACACAATATAATCCTTAATATTTCCCCAGAAACATTCACCTTTGCCTCCATGTTTAAATAAGACTACCTATTTATTGAAGAGCAAGAAATTATAGGGAGGTATAGAACTTAATGAATAAACACACACACAAAACCATTGGGAACAGGGACTTGATGATAAAAGCAATTCATTAATATGGTAACTGGCAGTTTACAAAGCCTTTTCCTCATGCCATCCCTAGGGAGTAGGTAGTGGAAATGCTATAATTCTCTTTTTTATTACTGAGGAAAGCAAGGCTATGTGAGATTACATGATGAATACCCTCACACAGCTTGTAAGTGTCAAGTGTCAGATCTAAGATTTGATCCCAGTTTGTTTTTGTCCAAGACCAGTGCAGTACCCATCACCCTATATCTCTAAATAACAGATGCTAATGTAACTATTTGTATTTCAGAATTTAGAGCCTCTAATCATAGGGTGTCATTTTAACTGGAATTTTTCATTCTTTCTAGAAGGACAAATGTCAGAATTATATTTACAAGATGCAAAAACTAGAATATGAGATAATCATTGTACCACATGCAGTTATAGAAGCTGCGACTCCACCCATTTCAACCAATGGTTAAAGTCAAGGCATCAGAAATGGATAATGGAAAAGACATTCACTCTTTCATCATTTCTGTTATAAATCTATACATTGTTAATCAGTCTGAGGAATCTTAAGGAAACCATTACAGCCAATAAATACTTGCTATCCTTGCCAAATGAAGGAGCAAAGCAACCAAAGGCAATGCTAATTTAGAGTATAAACTCACTTGGAAACTTTGTAAAAGAGGATGGTAAGGGATTACAAGCAACATCATAGCCAAAACCAGTAATAAGTGATAGAGGAGGAAATGAGCCACCAATAACCTGGTTAGACTCAAGTAAACAAAAGATCATCCTGAGAGCAGTTAAAGAAAAAACTAAAAGCAGAACAAATAAATTAAAAATGTTACATATTTACCATGTATTTCCCAGAGTAAACTATTTTCATCCTTGATAACAGAGGAACCACCATATTTGGAGTCTAATATTTCAGTCTCTGTTACACTTTATGGGGAAACTGTAGCAACAGCTTGGGGATGTGTGATGAAGGGGCTCTTTATTTCAGAACAGGCATGGCTATTCCCTACTGCTTCTAGACTGCCATGAGGATGCTTTTGATTGTCTACTTAGGCTCAGTGTAAGGTAGTAAGGGAAGGAAGTCCTTCTTCCTACCAGGCCTAACCCCCTGAGTACATGGCAAGCTTGTATCTGAGATGAGGTCACTTCCTGTTTGTGTCTACTTTCCTTTCATACAAGAGCTTGTAAGATCTCTAAAAGCAAATGGCATCTCTCACCCTTCCTGGGCACTTAAGTAGTGGGGTATTGACTACTGGATCAGTTGCCATCAGCAACACTGGCAGATTGTCAGAGGAAAAGAATCACCCAAAGAGTGCAAGAATTTGCTGGAAAGAAATGAATCTACTTGGTATTGGCTGGGCTGTTTACTGGATGTAAAATGTAAAATAGTTAATGATCAGCCCTGCTGTACTTGTTCTAATAAGGCTTGAATATTGTTCTTTCAATGGATTATAATAATCCTATGATTTGTTATTGCTTAACATTCCATTTCAGAACCCAGTAGTTCTAATTAAAGATTAAGTGACTTTTATTCTAGAATATAAACCTAAACTAACCCCCAAACCATATTATATTATGATTTTTATTCTTCAATATTCCTGTAAATGTTACCAAAAATTGCCTTGGTGTAGAGAAATGTCTGAGGACATGAGTGGTGGGGAGGGGAGAAGAGAAATTATGTGAGTTTGGATACTTTCTAAGCTAGAAACGTTTGGATATTAATATTAAATTAAATTATTTCTGGCATACTTGTGCCTAAAAACAAAAACAAAAACATTCCATTTCAGTGTAGGAGTAAAACTGCCTGTTCCACACCTGATTTGTTTCTGTACTCTGTGGTCCTTTTTTTTACTTTTCTCCCCATCCCCCACCTCAGACAAGAGCTAAAAATAGAATTATTCCTCAGGAATGTGATTGTAGGAGTAGAACTGAACTACTAGGAGCCTTGTTCCCCTACTGAGGAGACAGGCAACCTCTGAGCAATGAAGCCAGGGGAAACTGAGAAGGCAGGAAGGGACAGGGATTGGCAAAAGTTATTAATTCCTGTGGCCTCACAGTGGTATCTGGTTAGTCACTGTGCTAGAAAGGCACAACAGGATGAATAAATGCAGCCAGGAAGAGTATACACAGAAGAAATCTATGCTGGAGGTGACATGTTCTGGAGATCAATTGATCAATTAACCAACAAGCATTTATTGAACATCCACTGGGTGCCAAGCATTGTTCTAGGTGATGGGAATATAAAGTAAAAAGCAAAACAATCCCTCAGCTGAATGAGCTTATGTTCTAATGGAATACATAAACATGTACATATATAATGACTGAACTAGGGACTAGATCTCTGATTTAATTGGGAGAGGGAAATGAAGGTAATTCAGATCAGCAACTTCTGTGCAACTTATAGTCTTATAGAGTTGCCTTGACCCCTGAGAAGTTAAATAACTTGCCCAGGGTAAGTAAGTGTTAGAGCAAAGCTTCTTAAACTGTGGGTTGAGACCCCATCACATAATTGAATGTGAGGGTTGTGAAAAATTTGGCAACAGTAAAAGGTTATGGGTGCCTATTTTATATACCTATTTCCCAGGTCATGTAAAAATTTCTCAGGTGAAAAGGGGTCATGAATGGGAAAAGTTTTAGATGCCCTGTGTTAGAGGTATAACTGAAGAGATGTATGCAAAATGGATACAAGAAAATTTTTAAGGAAAAATGCACTAATAGCTGGTAGAAACTTTTGCTGCTCAGTTGTTTAGTCATGTCCAACTCTTTGTGATACTGTGGACCAACTGTCCATGGGGTTTTCTTGGGAGAAACTAGGAAAGCCTTAATGTACAAGGGGAAATTTGAACAGCACCTCGAGGAGAAATATAGAATCAAAGAGGTATAAGTGAGAAGGGAGTGTATCACAGGTATGAAGGACAGGCTATGCAAAGTCATGGAGACAGAAGATGAAGTATAGTATATAAGAAATTCCAAGGCCAATATGACTTTAAAGTTAAAAACTGAAGGATAAATTTTTGAGATATATGGAAGAGTAGAAAATAATAAATGATGAACCCTTTTTTTTCTCTCTCTAGATCCTGTCTTAATGCTCTCATCCATTCACATGAGTTCAATTATCATATTTATGCAGATAATTGTCAGATCTATATACCTAGCCTCTCTCTTGAGCTCTGGTACTGCATCACCAGTTGATAATTAGACATTTCCAACTTAATGTCTGTAAAGAATTAATTGTTATTTGAGGTTTTTATGACCCCATCTTTTGGCTAGAATTAAAAAAAACAAAAACCTCGGCCCGCCCACTAGCCTCTGGGGCTCCGCAAACCGCACAGTGCTCCACCCACTGGTTGTAGCTGTCGCCATGGCGTTGGCACCTCATGTCATCACCACTTGCTGATGCCTACATGAGCCTGGCAAAATTATAATGATTGGAAGCCAATGAGGGCAGTCATGTGACTGTCAGAGAGGCCAGCCAATTGGCTGGGGGCTGCTTGGGGTTTGCTGGGAAGAGGGAGGAGATTTTCGCCATTCTAGCTGGAAGCTGGAAAGCAAGGGGACGGTGGTGTATATTCTCAGCTGATTCCTGGGCGGTGGTGTTATTCAGGTTGTATAATTTCCCTTTCCCCATTTTATTTCCTTTCCCCTGTTTGTGTTGTTGTTTTTTTTAAGTTCGTTCTTGTTAAATAAATCCTGCTCTGTTTTGAGGGAGGCTGCCAGTCTCCTTCCTTGCCCCAATATTGCAGCGAGTCACTTAGCTAACACTCCCCAATTAAAAATTGGTCCCCATATGTCCTTTAGTCATCTTAAATTCAGCATGTCATTCTTCCTAAACCCATTTCTCTTCCTAACTTCCCTATATCCATTGAGAGCACCACCATTTTTCTATTCACTACTTGGGAGTCATCCTTGATTCTTGACTCTTCCTTACTCCACATATCTAATTAGTTTCTGAGTTTTGTTGATTCTATTTTTACAGCATCTCACTCATGTATTTACCCACTTCACTTATTCCCTTCACATAACTATTGTAATGGCTTCCTAATTGGTTTCTCTGCTTCAAGGTTCTACAGTAGTCTCCAACCTATCCTTCATAAAGCTGCCATATTAATACTGCTGAAGTCCAGATCTGACCATGTCATTCCTCTACTCAAGAAAGAAACAAACTAAACCAACTCTAATGTTTCCCATTTGCCTCTAGGATAAAATAAAGACTCTCTCTTTTGATATTTAAACTCCTTCACAGTCTGGCTCTAGCCTCCCTTTCCAGTCTTATTACATATAATTTCCTTTCCCAAACTGGTTACTTATTGTACCTTGTACATGACAATTAATCTCTAATCTTCATGAATTTTATTAGTTCCATACCTGTAATACACATTCTTTTTTTTTTATTTTGTGAGGCAGTGGGGTTAATTGACTTGCCCAGGGTCACACGGCTAGTAATTGTTAAGTGTCTGAAGCTGGATTTGAACTCAGGTCCCCCTGAATCCAGGGCTGGTGCTCTATCCACTGTGCCACCTAGCTGCCCCAATACACAACATTCTTGTTTATATTTATTAGAATTACAAACTTCTTTCAAAACTCATTTTTTAAATCACTTCCTATATGAGGCCTTTTCCAATCTTGGTCAGCTGCTACTTCCTTCTTTTCTAAATTACCTTTAAAAACACTTTGTATATATTTTGTACTTACTTATATCTATCCTATTATCTTACTTAATGTCTGCCATGTGGTAGATACTAAATATATGCTTACGCATTGATTGTTGAGAAAAAGATCATAGATCATATAATTATTTTGAAAAGATTAGTATATCAGAAGCTACCAATCAATATGCTTATTTTCTTAACCTTATAAAGTATTTATGAAAATAATTTATCAACACACACAATTTATTGGCAGGTATACAGAATACAATATCCTTTTTGGTTTATTATTTAAGTAAAAAATGTACTTAATTCAGTAGAGCAAACTTATCCTTCAGGGCCCCCTAACAAGTGGTCTCTTTTACCTATATTAGGATTGTGTATGATTTCTTGACACCACAACAATGACTTTACTGAATGAGCCTCTGAATATTTATATCAAAGGTAGCAAAAATTAGGAAGATGTTTGTTTGCCAGTGTTCATCACTTTTATGGAGGATGCCCAGTGTGAAATTCAAATCCAAGTGGGATCTCTTCTACAAGGTGAGGTTTGAGGATGACAAAATATTTATTATATTAGCACTAAAATATTACAAAGGTCTGGAGCAGGTAGGTGGGACAAAGGTTAGAGCTCTGGCCCTGAAGTCAGGAGGATCCGAGTTCAAGTTGCACCTCAGATACTTACTAGCTGTGGTACCCTAGGCAAGTCACAACCCCAATTGTCTCAAACATCTGGGACCACTTCCTGATGTAAATCTTGACACTGGACCAAGATGGCTCTGGAGGAAAGAGTGAGGTTGGTGATCTTGCACAGCTCTCTCTCACTTAAATCAAATTCACTGTAAGTCATGACATCTTAGAGAATGAAGGACGAACAACAAAAACAATTACAAGCATCTATTTTGTAAGATCTACTAGGAGAGGCAGCATGGTGCTGGGGGAAGAGTTCTGGATTTGGAGCCAGAGAACCTAGAGGACCTTACTACCTATCTGGTCTTGAGCAAATCAGTCAATTTTCTGGACCTTTGTTTCTGTATTTGTGAAATCAAGGGATGGAATTTGATGACTATTAATTTGATGACCTTTCAACTTCAAAGCTATCCTTCTATATTTGATTCACTACCACTCAAAACAAAAACAACAGTCTAACAAGCCATGCAGGAAAAAAAATACATTTATCAAAATTTTTTCTCATTCACCATGAACCATCCCTCTTTCCCAATCTATCTACAGGGATGCATGCCACCAGATTTAGAACCCCTGATCCAATCAATTTTGCATATGCTGTTCACTTCAAGAAAAGCATAATGTTCAGGACTAGGGACTTGATAATTCTCCGATACTCTGGCCTAGTCAGATCATATTTGAAGTATTGCCTTTAGTTTTTTATCCAACGTTTAATGAAGGACCACTGTTCAGAATAGATTGGACAATGATAATGAACAATGGAGAGAAGAGAGAGCTACTCAATTCTTATTTTGCCTGTTTGCTCTGCCAATGAGAACTGTCTTTGGACTAGAAAGGATATGACAAAATATATTAACAGATTAACAAATTTATATGCCACATAAGTAGAGAGACAGTAAGAGAGCAACTTAGATGCCCTTGATAAGTTAAGATGACAGTGCAGATGAACTACATTCTACAGAACAGAGAGATCTAGCAGTTAAGATTTCAGTGTCACTGTTAGTACTACTTGAAAGATAACATAGAACAGGAAGAAGTGACAGTAGTCTGGAGAAGGCCAAATGAGCTGATAGCAGCAATTTTTCTTAAATTATTTTACAAAGTCACATACTATTTTAGGTAACAAGATGAATAGATATGGGCTAGATTAAATTTTAGTTTGTTGGATTCAGAACTGGTTGAATTGCTGAATCCAAAAAGTCAGTCATCCGTGGTTCAATGTCAGTTTGGCAGGTAGAATCTAGGGGAATGACCCAGGCTTCTGTGCTTGAATCTGTGCTAGTCAATATTTTTATCAATGATATAAAGTCATACATGACATTCATATCAAATGTTAAAACTATAAACAAAACAAAACAGAACTCCAAAATTGAAGAGCTACAAAAAGATCCCCAAAGATCTCAACAAGTTAAAATATTAGACTAAATGTAATAAGATTTGCTAAGGATTAATTGTGAGCTCTTTGAGGGCAAGGGGCTGCTTTCATTTTTGTCTTTTTCTCCCTAGCACCTAGCACAGTGTTTGGTCTATAGGTGGTACTTAAATGCTCACAGAATACTTAACAAAGATTCTTCTGAAAAGGATTGGATTTTAGATTTTTCAAGTTCAACATGGGGCAATAGTCTATTTATTTATTTATTTATTTAGTGTGGGGCAATGAGGGTTAAGTGACTTGCCCAGGGTCACACAGCTAGTAAGTGTCAAGTGTCTGAGGACAGATTTGAACTCAGGTCCTCCTGAATCCAGGGCTGGTGCTCTGTCCACTGCACCATGTAGCTGCTCCAACATGGGGCAATAGTGTGATAGGGCAACCCTAAAAGCAAATGGTGAAGGGCTTTTAGATTGTTGCAAATCAGTGGAAGGAATAAGGGTGTTTAATTTGAGACACAGAAGACGTAGGGTGGACATGAAACTGTTTTCAAGTATTTGAAGGATTGTCTCCTTGGAAGAGAGATTAGACTTATCTTGCTCTATCCAGAGAGCAGGACAAGGAGCAATGGGTGGAAGTTGTATAGAGATTTAGGCTTGGGGTTGGCAGGCAGGGAAGGAAGGGGATTTCTTACTACTCAGCATTGTGGGAAAGTCTCAAGTGATGGTGGGTCCCCCTTTACCAGGGGTCTTCACACAAAGCCTAGATGATCATTTGTTGGGCATATTGAAGAGGAGATTCTTATACTGGTATGGGTCATGTCTCTAAGGTCCTTTCTAAACCTGAGGTTTTGTAATTCTATTTTAGAAAAGAAGGAGCTCATTGGATATGGGGATAGTCATGGCATAGCCTGTATATCTTGCTAACAGCACAGTAATTTCTTTATTATGATCAAAGAACCTGTGATTTCATGATTCAAAACTGACATCTCCCTTAAAAAGTCTACAAATGGAGCCCCATGGGTATCAGATCAGGCACAGGGCTTAGAAGGCCAAAGAAATTATTTTTTTTTCTTCTAGTTTTCAGGGTAAACCTTTTGAGACACTAGCAAGAAGGAGGGCAATTTGTTCCAGGTTCTCTTGCACATCACCTGACTGATATTCATCTAGCTGGAAGGATACAAGGAATAATACACAACTTTTATTCTTTTCTTATTTTCTTGTGACTAGACTAGAACCACAGCTCCCTCCCTCCCTTGTCTCTATGTCTCTCTCCTCCCCTCCTTTCCTCCTCCCCTTGAATCCCCCATCCCCCAACAATTCCCCCTCCCCACACACATGTCAGGTTGCATCTTGTTTTCTTGAGGTTAGACCAGTTGACAATATATTGTTTCCCTTTCAGGCCATTGCCCCAGAGTAAGTGTCTGTCTGTGTATCTATACCTGTTTCTTCCTTCTCTTCCTCCCAGGCTTATAACAAAGCCATATCAGCATGCTCTCCCTCTCCACTTTTCTCTTCCTCCCTTTTTGTCTCAGTGTTTACTGCTGCTAGGTCACATGACATCACATCAAGTAAGATCTATAGGACACTAGGAGAGGCATTGATTTATAATCTACTATCCTCCTTGCCAGAGCATGCATATGCCTAAATCTTTAGAGTTCTTGGTAAAAAACAAACAAACCCAAAAAACCCTCACACAAAGAGAAATAAACATATAAAATCTTGCACCAAATATTCTAATTTATTAAAGTAATTTTTGATAGTTTTTTTTGTTGTTGTTGAGGGAAATGGATAGGTCAGATCTGTGATTTTATCAGTATGGAGAACTCCTGGTGAGAAAATTCCCTTTAGCAATGCAGATTGACAATTGTTCTGCAATTTATAGTCTTAGAGAGTTCCAGAGGCCCTAGGAGATTAAGCCTCAGGCCCCAAACCAATATGTGCCAGAGGCAGGACTTTATAACACAAACATTTCTGACTCTGAGCCAATTCTATATTCACTATGCCATGCTTCCTTGTTGATAGGTATTTTAGATATTTATGCTTATTCATATTTATAATATAACCCCCTATTTAGATTGAGCTAGAAATTTACTTGCTTGTCTATATGCATCCTACTTTGATACTTAATTTGGTGGTGATCTCAGTGATTTGGATACATTAATGACAGCCCATCCATACCCGTGTATCCTGTGCAAGTCTTGTCCATATTCTCCTAAAAGTCCTTCATTGGGTGTTCAAAGATATTTACCATTGTCCTGGAGGGGATACAGTTATCCTTTCCACATCGGTTTTGATATATTGTAGGTTGGCATAAGAAAGTAAATGGGATTTTTTTTTTTTTGGAGTTTTACGGAAGCCTCAGACAACACATGAAAGGCAGCAGACAAAATAGAAAAAGTTTAAAACTCACAAATGCCCAAAATATATGTACGGTATTGCATAATATCAACATGTTTTATCTTTTAATACCATGATAACTCAGATTTCTTCTCTGGTATGAAGGGAGGGCCAAACAATTTTATGTGGCTCTTCCAGATTTCAGGGGTACCATGCCTCTAACCTTGTGATATGGAAGGGATAACTGTATAATGCAAAACGCAGATTGAAGAGGGATTCCCTAAAGTTGGTGAGGTCCTCTAGATGCTCCCTTTTACAAAGAATGTGCTGACTACATCAAGGTCTAGAACATTGTAAAGATCCATAGTTACTCAAAAGAGTTGGCCTAACTATCCATTCAGACCAAGTGGATGAGGAATATAGTATGTAGTCAAATGGATAACCCACAGAACTGGTCCATGAGTATGTACAGCTTGGGGAGACACTACAAATAGACAATGAGCTGAGGCACAATATTGAACAAAAGGAAATGAATGAAGTGTATTTCCTTTCTTCCTGAAAAAAAAAAGCCATTTAAAAAAACTATGTTATTTTTCCGGTAATTCCTCTGAAAAATCAAATTGTCAGTCATCCACAGGGCAATAGGAAGGCATATGGTGGGCATGAGAAAGTTGCAATACATTACCAATGAATTCTACATGAGAAACCATATGAAGAATGTCATCAGAAAGATGTACTGTATTTCAGGAAAGAAGATGGACTACTTTTGTGGCAAGAGTAAGAGAACATTATATTTCTATTAGTACATGTGAAATGTCAAGATGTCTAAATGATGGTCTCTATCATGTTGGGTAAACCCTCAGAAAATGTGCTCCCTAACTTTCCCTAAGTCACTCTATCTATCTTGAAGAAAGTCACATATGCTTGATTTAGAGAGATTAAGGTCACAAAAATTCTATTGGCCAAGGACTCATATAAATTCATTTGTTGGATATCTAAAGCTCTTTACCACTTACCCCAAAGGTAACTATTAAGTATTATTACAGATTAACCACCTTCACTCACATTATGGTATAGTCAAACTGACCCTCTCGCTTTTTTTTATACATAACACTCCATCTTCTATTTCTGTCTTTGCCCTGGGAATCCCTCATGCCTGTAATACACTCTTTCCTTGGCTCTGCCTAGTTTCTTTTGAGACTCAACTCAAGCATCACCTTCTACATGAAGCCTTTTCTGATCCTCCCCCTTGCTGTTGTTCCCCCCATCCCAATCATCTTGTATCTATTTTCTTTTTTTAAAAATTTTTTTTAAAGTGAGGCAATTGGGGTCAAGTGACTTGCCCAGGCTCACAGAGCTAGTAAGTGTTAATTGTCTGAGGCCGGATTTTAACTCAGGTCCTCCTGACTCCAGGGCCGGTGCTCTATCCACTGCGCCACCTAGCTGCCCCTTGTATCTATTTTCTAACTACCTATCCATGTAAATTTTGTCCATGCACCCTCCCCTTAAGATAATAAACTCTTTGATCAAGGACTATTTTACTTTTGTCTTCCTAGCACCTAGCACTGTGCTTGGCATATAAACTTAATGCCTAATGAATGTTTGTTTGTTGATTGATAGTGATAGTTGTTGGTGAAAAAGGGAATTATTTTTAGGAGTGTTTGTAACACTTCAAAAAATTCTCTGAGAGAAACAAATGAAATGTGCTTTCCTCAAATTAGGCAGGCCACCTTTTTCAAGTACTAGGGTCTTTCTTCTCCTCAAGCCCCCACCGCTTCCTTTTCCTGCTGAGCTAAGCAGTTACAGTTATCTAAAGTCAGATAACAGAAGAACTGTGAAATCCCCGTCTAGAAGTTGTCCCATGGATGGGGGTTCATGTTTAGGAGTTAATATGAAGTAGGAGTGTCACAAAGAGTGTGCATCTTGAGTAGTCAGCCAATGGCCAGCCATAGTGAAATGGGGGAGGGAATCTCTGCTTTAGAGACACAATAAAGGGACCCTGTAATGAGCTCACAGTTCACAATATCTTTGAAAGTGTGTTTGGCCTTCCTGCTTTACACCAGACTGGGAGTCCTGTCTTAGTTTACATTTCTTACAGTTGGGGGCTCATCTGGGATATATGGGGAGACCAAGTGGGAGGATCTTTAGCCAGTGATAATGATGGGGGTACCCCATCAACATTTGGTGGCCCATAGATTCTGGTGGCTTCACCTCTAACTTGTGATCTCTGGCATGAGACTGTTAAATGGGGTCTGATGCAAACTAAGGAACACAGGGAAGGCTAGCTAACTGACTCAGATACAGGAATAGGCAGATTCTGTGCACAGAACAAGGTGAGAAATGTGCATTTGGGGCACAAATTATTGCCTCAAGAAACAAGGACTGAGATTGGATGTTGTCCCTGATTTGCAGTTCCATAAACCCACAAGGGTTGTGGTCAGAGACTGACAAAGTGAAAGACAATTGAGAGGATCTCAGTCAGAGGAAAAGGGGTAGGATGAGAAGTCAGGGATTAGTACCTAGGAAAACAAGAGAAAAAGAAGATCCGACAGCTGTTGGTTCATTTGTGTCTTATGTGTGTTTTATGTACATTTACGTGTCTCTTTAACATTGTAGTTGTATGTACAATCTATGGAAATTGTTTAGTTGTAGTTCATAAAACTGACTCTAAACCTTTATGGCCAGGCTGGGAAGTTGGGGGAGGATACAGGATGTCTGCATTGTAAATTACTCAGAGTTTGAATTAGGGATTGGAATATAAATTCTCTTCTATGCATTCATAGCCTTAGATAAATATTGTTAAGGCTGGGGTTTTTGACCCTTCAAATACTACAAGGTTGAGTTGTAGTAACACAAGAAGGGTGAGTATATGATTCTTTAATTTCTGAAATTGTTCAGGAAGAAATCAAAGAGTTCCTAGGGAAAACTTAAATTTTGTAAGAGGCAGATTAATGAAGAGAATCCCCTGGGTCTTACTTTGGAAAAATAAGTTGGTTTTTTTTTTTTGCTAAAATATAAACATCACTCTTTCTGCCCATCTTCCAAACTCTCCTAATACCATCGAGGATACCACCATCCTTCTGGTTACAATCTCAGTATCATCCTTGATTTGTGTTTATATTTCCATTAAATCTTTTATATGCTTTCTCTTTGATCTACTCACACAACTGCCACACTAGATCAGGCTTTCATAATTTCTTGCCTGGATTATTATAATAACTTCCTTATTGGCCTCCCTACGTCAAGTCTTTTCCTTTTTTAATCTATCCTCCAGGCTGCTAAGTGATATTGCAAAAACTCAGTAATGACCATGTTATTCTAATATTCGACAACCTCTAGTGGCTCCCTATTACTTATTATTATGGATAAGCTTATAAGTACCAAACTTAGAAGAACCTAGGAAAGAATATATATATATATATATATGTATATATATATATATAATTTTACAGAAAGTATTTTAAAATTCATAAATGGAAGATAACATAGCATTCCCTCAATTAAGTACAAATGATCACCTCTAGTAGATGCTACTGGCCTTTGACCTAGGCTGAGGACCAATGGGTCATTGTTTTAGTGTAGAAAAGGACTTCAGAAGTCACTGAGGTCAGACATCTTTTTTCTACACTGAAGGAAACTGAGATCTCGAGATGACTTCCTTGAGGTCCTATGCAAAATAAACAGTAAAGCCAGAATTTGAATGTCAGTCCTATTGTTCCAGATCTTATACTTGTTGTGCTCAAGATTTTTTATCATTTATCCAGTGATTTGGATGATAGAATGGTTTTCAAATTTTCAGGTGACAAAGAACAGTCAATTTAATATTAATTTGAATATAGTCTGAAAATAGAAAATTTGATACCAATGTAGAATATATTATAGTATTTTTTACTTCTCTGGAGCTTATGGTGTCAAGCCCTCACAGCCAACTTTAAAGCTCAATTCAAGCAGGGTGGTTTCAGAAAAACCTGGAAAGACTTATATGAAGTGATGCAAAGTGAAGTGAGCAGAACCAGGAGGACACTGTACACAATAACAGCAATATTGTATGGTGATCAACTGTGAATTACTTAGCTATTCTCAGCAACACAATGATCTAAGACAATTCAAAAGGACTTATGATGAAACATTCTATCTACCTCTAGAAAAAGAACTGATGGAGTCTGAATACAGATCAAAGCATACTATTTTTCACTTTATTATTTTTTTCATGGATTTTTTTTTGATCTGTGTTTTCTTTCACAACATGACTAATAGGGTAATGTTTTGCTTAAATACACATGTATAACCTATATCAGATCACTTATCATCTCAGGGAAAGGGTTGAAGAGGAAGGAAGAGAGAGAATTTGGAACTCAAAAATTTTTAAAAAGTGAATGTTAGGGGCAGCTAGATGGCACAGTGGATAGAGCACTGGCCCTGGAGTCAGGAGAACCTGAGTTCAAATCCAGCCTCAGACACTTAACACTTATTGACTGTGTGACCCTGGGCAAGTCACTTAACCCCAATTGCCTCACCAAAAAAAAAACAACCCACCCCCAAAAAAGTGAATTTTAAAATTTGTTTTTACATGTAATTAGAAAAAATATTATTCATAAGAAAAGAAAAAAAGAACAAAAATGGTACTCAAGTTTGAATTAGAATAGAAAACTGCTAATGGCAAAATTGGAGTATAAAAGAAACATAAAGCCTATTTATTCAGTATCCTAAATTTCAAAAGGGATCCTAAGTAACAACTAAATTGACCAGATAGTCAGCTCAATTTTCTAAATAAGTTTTTTTGCTATCTTTAAGCTCAGAAACATTTGGAATTTCATCTTCAAAGGACATCTATGGGGAAACAATGAAAAGTAATAAAAACAAGGAAGGGGACTGAAAATAGCAGCTATATAGAGCTGCACACACAATCTGTGTTCCCCAAATGTTGCTAGGTGAATAGTACCAACTGTGTTATATAGTGCTTTCATTGGCAGAAACATGAATGCCATACTTTTTTATTGTTTTATATCACAGACTTTATTTATAGATAGGTTATGTGTTACTAATCTCAGTTACTTTTGTACATTTTATAGAGAAGGAAAGGGAGTTTATAGAGGGCTAAGTGACTTGTTTGGTGTCAAATACCAATAAGTGGTAGATGCTATGCTGGATCCCAGATCCAGTTCTCTTATTACCATCAAATAGGATAATATTTGTATAACACTTAGTATAGTGCCTGACACAGAACAGGTGCTTAATAAATCCTTATTCCCTTCCTTCTCTTTATTACACTATGGTGGGAAGGCATCATAATAGGAATTATAATACAGTTGTTTTATTTTAATCATTATCTAGTTGTTTTTCATAGCTCCTTATTTGTTATGTTGTAGTCCATATCATAATACAGTCCAAAATTGGTGTCCTTCTACTTCCCATCTATATGACCACAGGCAATTCACTCAACCTCTTTAGACCTCAGTGTCTTCATCTGTAAAATGAGGGGGTTTGGACTAAATGGTGTCTAAATTGCTTTCCAGCCCTCCGTTTATGATTCTATATTTGGTCAATGCTTTAGTCCAGCCACAGGCTGAGCCAGGCTTAGACAGGCAGAATACATAGCTGCCTTCAACAATAATAATACCAACAACTCATTTATTTCACACTTGGGGTTTGGAAAGTGCTTTTTTTCAACAATGCTGTGAGATGATTAATTTAAATATGATTATCCTTGTCTTATGGATGAATAAACTGAAACTGAGAAATTAAGTGACTTGATCTTGAAGACATGGAGTCTGAGATGGAATTTGAACCCAGGTCTTTTGCCCCCAAACTAACTTTCTTTTCACTATGCCTTGTTGCCTCAACAATGTAGTTTTGGTGGGTTCCCCATTATCTATAATAACAATTTCAAATTTGTCAAATTGTTTTTTGAGTCCTTTCAAAATTCTGCACTCATTTTACCTTTCTGAATATTCCCCAGTGGAATGTAAATTTCTGAAAGGCAGAGAGTATTTTGACTTTGTTTTTGTGTCCCCAGAACCTACCTAGAAAAGTGTCTTTCATTTAAGTAGGAATTTTAAAAATAATTAAACCAAACTGAATTCCTCTATGCCTCTGTAAGAACCTAACTCTTCACTGTCATGTTCATTCTCAACTTCATGCTAACACCTACCTGAAAAGCAAGTCCTTCACCCTTCCAAATAGTCAAAATATAATTACACAAAATATAAGCATAGAGACATTAAAAGAACTTTGTGATTTCCCAAAGAAATTGAAGTGTTTTAACACTTCAATGGATCTCAGATCTAACTGAAATATATGATCCTTTCAACAATGCTCATCTCAAGCCCATCCATGCCTGCCCATCCTGAGAAACTTTTGTTCCCATTCACTCATTACTTGCCACAGGGGATCCACCCAACATGCAGGGGGCCTTCCTTCTTTTCTTTTGCCTTTACAATAATTATCAGGTAAACACACAGTCTGCCCATTACTTATCCTTGCCTCTTGATGGCTCATTTCTTTTTTTTCCAGTAATGCATTTCTTTGCTGACACCCTTTCATCTAGTTTTTCATAGATCTTTATTTGTTATGTATCATAGCCTGCTCACACCTATGAGGTGTGTCTCTATTGCCCTCTAAGTGATATTCCAAATCCTCCTGTTTGCAGATGTCATTGTGAAGCTTTCATCAAGTCCAAGAACTCTGGAGGGTTTCCTGGATGAGATCTATAGACACTCAAAAGAGTTTGACCTAACTGTCCACACAGGAGGACCAAGTGGATGAAGAATGCCTATTGTTCAAATTATAACATCCAGTTAGGTGGGCAACCTATGGAGCTCATCCATCCTAACAAATAACCTTAAAATGTTACAAAGGGGCAAAGGAGATGGTCCTTGAATTAAAAAGGAGGAAGAGGGTAGACTGCATATTTTTGATACTACAAAGACCTTCTAATATCCCTGGACTTATCCTTAAAAACAAAGGTATATGTTATAATAACAATGTCCTGTCAGTTCTAAATTGTGAACACTATAGTCTCTGAAGAATACAAAAATGTGTACTATTGCTATTATGGATCCAGTAAAGACTTTTTGAACTACTTTAGCCTATGATGGATTCTTCCTTCTCTTTTTTTTCTATAAAATTTATTATGGATTTCTAGAATATGTGGTTTATATAATTAAATATTTATTCTTCCCACTCTTCCCTCCTCAAAAAATGCTAACTTTCTGGCAATAAGCATCTCCAGAATGAACTAGGTTGGTTCTCAGTAGACAGGCATTGCCAACACTATGTTTAGCTTTTCCAACACTTCTCAGAACCTGAGGATTATTGTCATTGGCCTCCAGAACCCAAGGTCAACATCCTCTTTCCTCTACTCCACCCCACCTCCTATGAAATCCTGGGTAGAGACTTTGGTGGAGGTACTTTTAGGTATAAGAAGATAAAATCATTTTCAAGTTAAAGATGGCACAGAGAACTTAGTCATTATTTTGATTTCTTCTAGACACACCAAAACTAGTAAATGAATGACTACTTTGACTTTGGAGAACCAACAACATAATTCAGTAAGACATCTGGTTTGAAGGGCTCAGCAACAAGAGGGTTAAGCAGAATTCTGATGGGATTTCAATTGCTAGATATTCAAACTGTTCACCGATATGTTTAATTCTGGCAAATGAGCATTACAAATCTTGTAGGCTTTCGGCTGCTCATCCCATCTGGCCAACTTTATTATGTGCATAAAAGGTGCCATAAATAAGTATTGAACATGGAGTCAAAAGGAAGAAGGAACACTCTTGTTAAGTAAGCAAGGAGCCCAAACTGGGCCAATGGCTGGAGTAGGCAAAATCTGTGAAATTTTAATTTGACAGTCATATTAATCTTCTTACCAGCTGAATGCTCACTAGTGCTTCCTGACCTTAGTAATGTCATAATGTCATACTTCTGAGGTCTGGGAGTATTAAAGACTTGAGGGAACCTGGTTCAGGTACTTACTGCTATGTCACTTTGGGACTCAGTTTCTTCAAGAATAACACAAGACCCTTCTTCATAATTTGACTGCCGGCTAACTTTCTAGACTTCTTGCACATTACTCTCAATCATTTAATCTATGCTTCAGCCAAATTGGCCTTCCTGCTCTTCCTCATGCTTGACACTCTGTTTCCTGTCTCTGTGTCTTCACATAGGCTATCCCTCAATCCTCTCCAATCACCTATGGTTCTTCAAATCCCTAGTTTCCTTCCAAGCTTAACTCAAACTATGAATTCTTTTTTTATTCTCTTATTTGCTAGTATTTTCCACTTCCTTATTTTCAGAAATTACTTTGAAATCTAATCTGTATATACTTGTATGGATAATTTCTCTTTATTATTTAATGTTTCCGTCCCCCCTCCCTCTTAAATTTGCTTGCTTAAAATAAATATAAACTCATTGGGAGCAAGGGACTATTTAATTTTTGTCTTTGTATTCCCAGAACCTTGTACAACGCCCAACACACAATAGGTGCTTAATAAATGCTTGTTAATTATTAGCTAAAATATAAGCTGATATGAGCAAACCTAGATTGTTCAGAAGTTGATTTTCTAAATGGTGGCTTGTTCAGGTCCTCTACTTCACCAGCTAAAAGGGTTTCTTTTTTAAGTGGTTTCATTTTTTCATTAGAACCTTCATCAAAGAGTGGAAAAGGGAGGGAAAAGAATAAAAAGCGTTTTGTTAAACCAAAGGGGTTCCTGACTCTTAGAAACTATAGGGGAATCAAACTTGATGATCCTATGAAGGGATCATCTAGGTTGACTTCCTCATTTTACAGATGATGAAACTGAGACCAGGAGAGGTAAAATGATTTATTTGTGGTCACCTAGCAAGTAGGGTAGAACACAGACTCTAAACCAGGCCTCCTCATTTTTAGTTGTGTTCTTTCCCTTAAGACCCAGTCACTTTCAGTTGTCTATTGGCCATCTCTACTAGATAGCTAGATATCCCTTCTAATTTATCATATCACAAATATAGATTTATACATTGTTAGGATTAGAGGGGATATCAGAGATAATCTAGTAACCATCCTCATTTTTCTCATGAAGGAACTGCAAACTCAGCGAAGTCATGCAATCTACCCAAGATTATAGACTTAGGGACAGAGCTGGGTGTGAACTGATATTTTCTGACTTCAAGATTTATGCTCTTTCCATTATATCATATCTCTTCATTGACAAATCAACTAATACTTCCAAATAAGTTTCTCCAGGAAGATTTATCTTTTAACTAATCCCCATTTACATTTATTTTCAATCGTATTTCCAGTTTTCCATGCTCAAGACATGACTTCTACTTATTGTAGTCTACTCTGGATTCTTTCACATTCTGTCAGTAAATTCTGTTGATTTTTCTTTCAGTGCTTCTAGAATACATTCCTTCTTCACCACTCACCATGCTAATACAAATCCTTATTACTTTGTCTCTGAATTAAAGCAAGATCACTCTCCCTGTTCTCAAAGCATACATTTTTTTCTGCTTCCAATACATCTTACACATAAATGCCAGGTGAATAATTGTATAATAACACTTATAATAATGAGAGGCAATGTTGTGAGTGGAGTGGATAGAGGGCTGACTTCGGAGCCAGGGAGACCAAGGTTTAAATAATTTTTCTGACTCATACTGACTGACTCTGGGCAAATTACTTAAACTCTGAGGGCCCAAGGCAAACCTCTAAGACAGGAAATTACTAAAACGTTGCTCACCTACATTGGTAGATGGAGTTTACTTAACCAGGAATTCTGTCTACCAATGATATCAAACATAGGTCCTGTGGGACCTAGATCCCAGAATGGGCTTTAGGAATCTTGAGTTTTAGTCCAATTTCTGCCACTATTGAAATGTGTGACCTAGAATAGGGGTTCCCACCATTTTTATTCTGTGGACCCTTCTACAACAACAAAATGTGTTGTGAGCCCCCACAATGATTTAATATACTACTCATAACATTCTTTTAGATCTCTTCACTAAGTGGTTATAATTATAATCATAAATTTTGCACCCAAAAGCTCTAAATCATAATTACATATGAAATTGTAATTATAAAAAAATTTTTATTCAACTCGAAATTATGAAAACTATAAAATTTATCATGCTCTGATTACAAAAGAGTTATGATTATTATATATGGAACATTCTGTAAGAAGTAAAAGTATGCATGAATACCTCATATGCTTACTATTATCTGCAAGATTTTATATTAAATTTATTTTACACATTTTTGAGTTATAAATAACATTTTTAAGGAAGTAAATTGTAAGTTGGAAGATGTTTGACATCCATATATAAATTTAATTTTGATGTTGGATTTTTTTTATTTGAAAAAAGGTTTGGAATATTTGACTCAACACAAGACAAATAATCTTGATTCTGGCTCTGCACTGAGCTTATTTCTGTATTTTGATTTACAACAGGAATAAAATGAAAATGCTCACCCACACAAATGTGTGCCAGAAAATGGGAGGAGAATTTTATAAGCAGTTTTGTCAGGAGATGGAAATTAATGTTTTATTTTTCACCCTCTAACTCAATCAGTGAAAATGAATAGCTAATCACATATATTGCATAACTTTTTTTTTTTTTTGGTGAGGCAATTGGGGTTAAGTGACTTGCCCAGGGTCACACATCTAGTAAATGTCAAGGGTCTGAGGCCAGACTTGAACTCAGGTCCTCCTGAATGCAGAGCTGGTGCCTTATCCACTGAGCCACCTACCTGCTCTTATTGCATAACTTTTTAAAGGTGTTTATATATAAATGAACTTTTATAAGGACAGGATCCTTTCAGGTGCAACTTTCTTCTTTTTTACCACTGGCACACCAGCCACACTTTCACAGAAACCTCTTTTTTTTTTTTTTTGAGGCAATTGGGGTTAAGTGACTTGCCCAGGGTCACACAGCTAGTAAATGTCAAGTGTCTGAGGCCAGATTTGATCTCAGGTCCTCCTGACTCTAGGGCCAATGCTATACCTACTGAGCCACCTAGCTGCCCCTTCACAGAAACTTCTATTGAATGACAGTGTTGTCAACTAGTACATTTGAAAATCCACCTGATAGAAGAATGATAAAATAAACTGAAAAGTTTAAGTCAGAAATTAGCCTTAATACTTCAAGGAGAAGCAATAGAAGGTTTCTTTCTGTAGAACATTTGTTACAATCCCTCATGTTTTCAGGATGGCTTATAATCCACATGTTCAATGTTCATGGTTTTCAAACAGGCTGACATTTGTATGGAAAGAATGCAAATATTTATAACATCTTAATCATGTGATTACACAGTTGATGCAGTATGATTACAGAGTAACAGAGGTGAATGAGGGAGTTACTCTGATGCAGTGTTCAAAATGAAAATACATGAGTCTGACCATCAGTGGGATGTTAGTTTATACTTATATGCCAAACCCTTGCGGTAGTTCAGACACAATTTGATGAGAGGTTGAGAAACTACCAGAACATATTGAGTTTAGTAGGAAATGGTCAGAATTTGTTGTAATCCTTACACAAACACCAAAATCATTGTGTTCATAATCATTATGGTTTTGAATCTGCAGAAATAAGCCATTTACAATGCTTCAGACATATGTGCACTTGTCACAGAGGGAAAATTATTTGTAGCACAATTTGGCAATTACTTACTGCTCAAGGAACCATTAAATAATTTTTAGCACAAAGCTTTTGTTCTATTGTGACTATTGTCATGAACCTCTGAGGGGTTCATCAACCATTATATGGGAACCAATTACCTAGAACAAAGCACTTTACCTTACTGTACCTTTTTTCCTCCTCTGTAATGAAAGGGTTAAAGTAGATAATTTTGAAGGTCACTTCCAGATCTCAGATTGTATCATTCTATGTCTCTATTGTGTTTTAAAAATCTATATGATCGGGGCAGCTAGGTGGCGCAGTGGATAGAGCACCGGCCCTGGAGTCAGGAGTACCTGAGTTCAAATCCGGCCTCAGACACTTAACATTTACTAGCTGTGTGACCCTGGGCAAGTCACTTAACCCCAATTGCCTCACTAAAAAAAAAAAAAAAAAAAAAAAATCTATATGATCAAGTCTAAACTTCCAAGTCAAATAGCAGATATCAACTAACAGCATTTTCTTCAAATAGATCTTTACATACTCGCAATGTTTCATATGCCAGGAGAAATAAGAAATATAATATGTATTTGTACTACCCTCTACACCATACCCTTCTTTCTCTATTCCTTTATTGATGATTTACCCCCTGAAATAGACAGCTCTCTCCTCTCTAGCAAGCTGTATTGTGCTCTTCCTCTCTAGACACCAGACCATTACCTCAAAGATCCAGCCCAGAGGCAGAATTAGATACCAGACCTCTTGTTCCCAGAACTTAGTAACAAGAGGCTCAATTTTCCTTCTTCCCTAATACTTGAAAGAAAACTGATACAAACGTTTGTTATTAACAGGACTTTGGGGGTGGAATCCCCAGTCAAAAAAGTATTATTGCTCTGTCTGAAGAGCTACCAAACTCCTACTTCTTACTTTCTTTTTTAAAAATTAAATTTATTTTTAAATTTTAAAAAGCTATTTAATTTTTAATTTATGGAATAAAATAAGAATTTCCATAATAGAGTATAATTAAAAAAAGATGATTGCACATGAAAAAAACTTGCTATTCCTTTTAAATATGTAATAAAATTATGTAAATTTCTTTTCCCCCTTTTTTTCTTTCCTGTCTCAATGGTATAGAATACCTGATTGTCCAAGTGATAATCACTCCCATCACTGCCACAATTTCCTGTTCTCTCAGTACTCTCCACCTCATTCCTTTCACTCTCATGTGCCAGTATGTCTCTACCTACCTTTTCCATTTTGTTGTCTAAAAATCATGAGGTGGGATCAGAACATTCTTTGCTCTCCATTGCCACTTCCAGATCCAACCTCTACTACCATCACTGAGCAACATCTTTTCCTTTAGGTGCTGTTGCTTCTTCTTCTTCTTCTTCTTCTTCTTCTTCTTCTTCTTCTTCTTCTTCTTCTTCTTCTCCTTCTCCTTCTCTTCCTTCTCCTCCTCCTCCTCCTCCTCCTCCTCCTCCTCCTCTTCCTTTTTTGGTTGGGCAATGAGGGTTAAGTGACTTGCCCAGGGTCACACAGCTAGTAAGTGTCAAGTGTCTGAGGTTGGATTTGAACTCAGGTCCTCCTGAATCCAGGGCTGGTGCTCTATCCACTGCACTACCTAGCTGCCCCATCACTTCTTTTCTTTAAGTCTATTTTTGGCATTTGTTTTCCTTTTGTTTTATCTGAACAGAAATAATGAGAGTGTGATTTTCCCCAGATTCTGATTGGAAAAGTAGTTCCTCTGTAGAATAAGACAGAATATAATGGGGAGAGAGACAGAGAGGAAAGGTTACCCATTAGGATGCTGGGATACTACCTTGGAACCTCACTTTGTGGCTCTGGGATTTGGGCATCTATCTGCCAACTGTAGATGATGCTCAGGTGAGTTGATGGGACGCTTTTGGGTGACAGCTTTACCTGCCTCTTCCAAGGCATAGACAACATTTTTAAAAATCTAGATTGACCTTAAGTAAATTATGTATGAAATAAATATGAAGGAATCCTAAATCAAATACATGATTCTTTGACTCCACTTATATATATGTGTATATATACATACATACACATATATATGTATGTGTATATATATGAATAGATAGACACACAGACAAAGGGAAGCTCTAAGAAAACTCAGCCAGCAAGGGCACAGACAAGGACTATGGTTCTCTAAAAAGGTTAGCTTGCTTTCTTGCATTCTCTGCAGCCTACACATCACAAAATCACAAAGCTTATTATTTTTTCCCCATTCAACTGAAGCTCAGGCTTCCCTTCTTTGTTATTCTGAGATAAGACCTGACCAGCTGACAAAAAAGCCACCCCACTAGGGGTTGGTCTTTGATGTACTGAACATAAAGGGCTGCACCTAAGGTGTGAGCTTATTTCATTCAGACCTCCTACAAGTACCATCAAGAAAGTATCCTCTTACAAAAGTAAATCTTCTTCTTAGGATAGTGAATTTTCCAATAGTAGATAATGTGACAGGAAAGGGAGGGTCAACTAACTGGACTTATGATTGTTAAATCTATGGAAAGGTCATGTCCTTTCTATATAGAAAGACTTATAAGATGTGATGTATGACTACAGATCAACTTCTCTTTGAATTATGTGAATTTACTAATTAAAAAAAGGTGTAATTCAGGACTTTTTTGCATTGTGTATAATTGTCATATTTTAAAATATGTATCATTATAAGAATAGCTTACAGTAATAGAGCACTTTCTCTTTTACAAAGTGTTTTCCTTGCAACAATCAAGGAGGTAGTAAAAATATTATTAACCTCCTTAAAAAACCAGATTAGAAAGCTGGGGCTCAGAGAAATTAAGTGACTTTCCCATTGTTAAATTAGTGTTTGAGCTGGGGGCTTGAACTTGGGCCTTTTGACACTAAATTCATTGCTCTTTCTACTATGTAACATTTTAATTTTAAATGCTTTTATTTTTGTTGCTCTTTTTTCTTTTATGTCAAATCATTTCCAAATATATCCCTCCCCCAGCCCAGTGATCCAACTCTTATTATAAAGATGGAAAAAAGAAAGAGAGAAAACATCATTTCAGTAAAACTAGCACATTAGCCATATTTGACAGCATATACAATATTCCCTACAGAAAGGTGGTGCATTTTCTCAACTCTATTTTCAAGCCAGATTTGGTCATTATAATTACATAGCATTCAATTTTTTGTTTTATTATATAATCATTTTTGTACTGTTTATCTGGTTCTTATCCTGTTCAACATCAGTTCACATTAATGTTCTCAAAATTCTTTCAATTCCTCAAAATACTTATTTCTTATGATGCAGAAATATTCCATTACATTCATGTACCACAGTTGGTATAGCCACTTCTTGGCTACCACAAAATGTGCTGCTAAAAATATTTTGGTGTATTTGGGACCTACACTGTATTTTTAAAAGTAAAGATCAGCCATATGTTCTTAGAATCACAGAGTGAGAACTGGTAAGGACCTTAGAGTTCACCTAATCAAGCTTCTTGACTTTATGGATGAGGAATGAAGGCCCAGAAAGGAATGACTTGTCAAGGGTCATGAAGGTAATATGACTATGACTACATATCCCGCACTGTTTCCACTCTACCCATGAGCTTTGATTTAAACTAATTTATCCTACATTGTAGTGTTCAACTCTTATCCTTTAAAGCTATAAATAAGTAACTTTATCAGGATCTGATCCTGAATAGTAGATAGTGGACTCATTAGTGATAGGGTTGACTTTTAAAGTTCTTCACAATCTTACCCCAACCTAGCTTTCCAATTTCATTATACTTCATTTCCCTTCTTGAACTCTATTATCCAGCCAAACTCACCTTCTCTCTGTTCTTCATTTGTTCCACTCCAGCTCTTACCTCTGCACTATTCTAATGGCCATTGCCCATGCCTGGAATGTGTTTCCTTTTTCCTGCCCTCCCCTATCACCTAGAATGTGAGCTGCTTGATTCACATGATTGGGCCTTTCTTTTTATCTTTGTGCTTGGCAGAATGGTTGGCAAAAAGTAAACCCTTAATAAATTCTTGTTGAGTGGTTGAAGTCATTCTTGGTCCCCCCACTACTGTTAGTGCTGCGTCCCAACCACCTTGCATTTATTATTTTTATATTTATTATGTATATACATACACGCATATGTTTGTGGAAATGTATATATGTATGTTTATGTATATATACATATACACACATAACACACACACTGTGGGTATGTGTGTATACATACATACACACATATATGTCTCCTTTGTTAGAACAAAAGCTACTAGAGAGAAGGGGTCATTCCATTCTTTCTATTAGTATTCCCAATGCCCAGAACAGTGCTTGAAATTTAGTAGGGACTTAGTTGTTGTTTGTCCTTCGTTCCTGAAAAGGACCATGACATTGGGGTGATGTCATGACTTGCACTGAATTAGATTTAAGTGAGGGAGGGCTATGCAAGGTCATCAACCCCACTTTCCTTCCAGAGCCATTTGGGTCCAGTGGAAAGGTATATATCAGGACGACTGGAGATGGCCCTGGATGTTTAAGGCAATTGGGATTAAGTGACTTGCCCAGGGTCACATAGCTATTAAGTGTGTGAGGTGAGATTTGAACTCAGGTTCTCTTGAGTCCCTGGCCAGTGCTCTATCTACTGTGCCACCCAGCTGCTGCTAAGTAGGAGCTTTGTTCGTTGATTGATTAATTTGGTTTAGATTTATCATTATCACTTGTTAGATAATTTAATATCTGAAATTTGGTGATATCAGTCATGTCATTAGGATGAAGAGAAGTTGGATTTCTAAATCTGTATAACCTTAAAACAAAGGTTCTGGGTGATAGACAGCAAGTCCGGGGATCTCATGCTTATTTTGGAGAGCACCTTCCTCCCTGATTTGGTAGGCTATAAACTACTACATAGCACCTAAGCTTCCAAACCACATGCTGAGTTTTTGTATAAATCAAGCCTTAACATTTTTTGTGGCATGGGCTCCTTTGGCAGTCCGGTGAAACCCACAGATCTCTTCTCACAAGAATGTTTGTTGCCTACATTCATAATTGAAGGAAATGTTAAATTTCTGTTAGGAGTTAGTGAAAATATAGAAGTAATTTTTTTCCTATCTAAATTCTTGAAACCCCTGAAATCTATCCCCAGGCCCTTAGGAGGTCCATGGATTCTAGATTAAGAACCCTTGGCATAAACTCTTCATTAGTAGTAGGCTGGAAAGATGAAGGGATTTAGAATTAGAAAGGCAAAATAAAACCAATGGCCTGTCAGTAGATGTCATGATAAAATCTTGTCCTGAACTAGAACATTATGTTTATTTCCAAAATAGATATGTAGCTTTGAAGTCTATACCTCTATCAAACTTTTAGAGCCTCTTTTTTACTGATGACATGAGAGATCAAAGGAAGCATTCCCAAACTTTGTACCAGGTACTAAAGGTTACAGAAATATAGAAAGTGATAGAATGACTAATGGATGAAATCAAGCCAAAGACTTTTACAATAAGTGCTTTTGTTTTTGGGTCTTAGAGATGAGTTACTTCCAAAAATTGGTCTTTGGGAATGCAATTTCTATGGTGGGGATTTTTCAAGTCACTATTAGTTTTCCAAGAGAGAATGAAAAACCATTTTCTCAGCTAATTAGTTGGTATTGATTAATTCACATGATGCTCATGTAGTCTTGACCCCTGGATAGCTGTACTCATATATGTCAGAGGTTACCTACTAAGAAAAATTATGGCCTGATTAGAAATACAGGTTTACTTTGTATTCCTCAGCTCTGGCCCTAAGGTTTCCTCTCTTTCTTGCCAGGCTTTGTAAAGAGTTCCTGGGTCCTAGTGTGGCACTCTGAAAAAGGTCTCCTGTAAATACTCAGATAATAAGGGTCAGCCAACAAATGAACCTTTTGTTTGCTGTAGCCAAGACTAAATTAAATCTTTCACAGAGTAATTCCCTGGTAAACAGTTCCAGCTGATTCATGATGTCTATTCTTTCGCCAGACACCCATATTGCATTTGAAGAGCTTTCAAAAGGTGAAACCCAATCCCAACCTCAGGATAGATGGATAGGATGCCAAGGGAAGATAAAATCCAATTTTCTTCAGTTCTCTGGTTCTCATGTGGGTCACACGAGGTCCTTTACAAATACACACACACACACACACACACACACACACACACACACACACACACCCCTTTGTTAAGCGATAGGTTTCTCTACCATGGATTTAACACAAGGCAGTATAAGATTCAGGAGAACTGAAGTGCTCTATGAAAATGGAAAGAGCAAAGAACAGAATGCCTGGTATAATAATGCTCTTGTATCCCGTGCATCTCTCCCGAGAGCTGACTGTCACAGTTTCTTCTATCACCTGTGAAGGAAAGGCAGGGTATGGAAAGTTCTGTGTATTTGGGAATGATTCAGCATGTGGAATATAATGGAAAATAAGCAGTTGGGCTGTAATAGGGCGGAGGGTGATGCTGGGGGAACTCATCTTTAATTCTGACAGATTGTTATTAAACTTTCCCCTGCAAACTTCAATACACGATAGAACACCAGTCATGTGTCACTCTTATTTCTCAAATAGGCACTCTATATCAGGCTGTGCAAATGGAAATGAGATTTTTGTTTTTGTTTTTGTTTTGCGGGGCAATGAGGGTTAAGTGACTTGCCCAGGGTCACACAGCTAGTAAGTGTCAAGTGTCTGAGGCTGGATTTGAACTCAGGTACTCCTGAATCCAAGGCCAGTGCTTTATCTACTTTGCTATCTAGCTGCCCAGAAATGAGATTTTGAGAGGGAAGAGTGTCTTTTAAATTTTAATTTTAAAAAGTTTCATTGATGCCTTTTGTATTTATGCCATAATGTTTTCCTGATAAACTGTGTTCCATTTCCACTCTCACAAATCTGTCTTGTAACAAAGGAAAAACAAGCAAAACCAAGCAATAAAAACCATATCTGGCAGTGTAGGAGGCAGTCTTCCCCATAGTCCCTCCTTCAGCTCTCCAAATGGAGGAAGTATCTTTCAGAATCTCTACTTCCTGGTCAAGTTTGGTTATTACAATTAATTAGAATTTGGCTCCCTTTTAGTCTTGTTTTTCATTTGATTATTGTGGCACAGTTCTCCTGGATCTTACTTTGCTTTGCATTAGTTCATATGTGTAAATGAAGAGTCTTTCATGCTATCTGTTGACATCAAAGATATTAGTGGCAATGGCTCCATTTACTATGTTAGCCATTTGAACAGGAAAAGTAACCAGGAGATAGATATTAAAGTAATTTGAATACCTATCATGCTCAGGATTTTGTGGTAGGAGAGGAAGAAATACAAAAGCAGAAAATACAATCTCTGCTCTCATGGAATGAATGTACTGGGGAGATAAGACTCAAAACGGTGTGGTGAGGTAGCAAGAAAGTTTATCCGATTAGAACTGAATGCTAATGAGGTCATGGTTAGGAGTTCAATTTCCACCTGAGCTACTTAACATCAAATTGTCTGATTTAATTGTTACTGTAGATCTAACTTTCTTTGCTCTAGTCCTAAGGATACTAGAAGGTGAAGGTGAATGAATAAGTGCGAAGTAAATCTCATCACTGGGAAAACATGGTCGATTAGAAACTAAGTCAGGCTCATCATCTGCAAAAACCACTATCTTTAATCAATGTGAAGAAGTAGCATTCAAGAGAATTTAATCTATATCTCTATCCACAACCTGTGAACTACGAACATACTTTCCAGGGCTCTGTTTCTCTCTTTATACTCTCGCATAATGATTTCATAAGCTTCCGCTGGTTCTATCATCCCTAAGCACATGACTCCCAGGTCTTTAATCTGGCCTTTGTCTTGCTCTGGGGCTATATGTTCATAAAATCAACTATCTATTGGATGTTTCCAACTGGATGTCTTGTAGGTATCTCAAATTAAGTGTGTCTGAAACAGAGCTCATCGTCTCTCACCACCAAACAACATTCCATATAGAATAGTTTTCCAACATTCCATTGAAGTTAACACTATTCTTTCATCATCCAAGTTCACAAACTGAGTCATCACCATCATCATCAACTCTTTCCTTTCTCCCATTGCCCTCCTATCCCATGTAAGACTTGTTGAGTCTACTTTCATAGTATGCTTTTTTGCATTTTAATCCTTATCTCCATTTATACTACCACCATTGTAGTTAAAGTCCTCATCGTCCCTGGCTTGAAAAATGTCAACAAAACTTCCTATTTGGTTTTCTGTCTCCATTCTTTCCCCTTTTCAATCCATTCCCAAATAATTGCCAGAGATGACTTTGACATCTTGTTTAAAAAGCTTTCAGTAATTCTGTTGGTGCCTCTAGAATAAAATAAAAGCTCCTCTGGTTATCATTTTAGGCCAGTGATGTGTTCTTTCCTCACCTCAGCCTTGTAGAATTTCTAACTTTTGTCAAGGCTCAGTTCCAGTGCCATCTCCTACAAGAGACATATGCTGATCCCCCAGATTAGTAGTTCTTCCACCTATTATTTTAAATTTACTTTTCTGTGTATGTGTTATCTCCAATATAATATAAACTTCTTAAGGGCAGGGCTGTTTCATTTTTCTCTTCCTATATCCTGAACCTAGGCACAATGCCTGGCATGCAATAATTATACACAACAGCTGAGACACATTCAATAAATGCTTGCTAAATGAATGAATGAATGAACAGTAGTGGCATAGTTGATAAGGACCAGCTTTAGCATCAGAAAGATCTGAGTTCTGGTTTTTCTAACACACTCTTTTTTTTTTTTTTTTGCAGGGCAATGGGGATTAGGTGACTTGCCCAGGGTCACACAGCTAGTAAGTGTCAAGTGTCTGAGGCTGGATTTTAACTCAGGTACTCCTGAGTCCAGGGTCAGTGCTTTACCACTGTGCCACCTAGCTGCCCCTCTAGCACACTCTTAACACACAAATTACTTAATTTCTCAGTGTCTCAAGCCAATTCTCTAAAACTATGTTACACTGCATTGGTGGAGAGGATTTCCCCACTGACAATTTCCCTACACTGATTAAATCATTGGTGTATAGGTAACCTTCCTCTCCCCTCCAGTAAATTCAATACAAAATTCAGGAAAAAAAAGTTGGTTAACTTAGCATTTATATAACTTGAAGAAATCAATTCTTGTCTCCTATTGCATCGAGTAGAGTGCCAACCAAATCAAATATTTAAAACATTTACTATTCATCAAGAAAAAACTTCTGTCCTTTGAGATTGTTGTAGTTGTTGTTTGTCCTTTATTCTTGAAGAGGACTATGACAAGGTGTGATGTCATGACTTGCAGTGAATTGGATTTAAGTGAAGGAGGGCTTTGCCAGGTCACAAACCTTACTCTCCTCCAGAGTCATCTGGGTCTAGTGACAAGATATGTATTGGGATGACTGGAGATGGCCCTGAATATTTAATGCAATTGGGGTTAAGTGACTTGCCCAGGATCACACAGCTAGTAAGTGTCTAAGGTAAGATTTGAATTCAGGTCCTCTTGATTTCAGGGCCAGTGCTCTATCCACTGCATCATCCAGTTGTCCCTTCTTTGAGATAAGATGAAAATTTAAGCACTGAATTAATTCCAAGTAACCCTATATTTCCAAGGATACTCTAAGTTGGAATGAAACTATTTGGTTTTGTTTTTAGGGGCCATATGGAAGAGATGTTGGAAATGTTTTCATTTTCCTTACTCGCGGCCCAGCATTTTCCTTGCTGTGATATTCTGTAATGACTTAAAAGGACAAGGGAGATCCCTGCCAGAAAGGTTAGGGACTCAGAAGGTAGAATGAGAAATATATATTTTGGACAAGAACAATGCAGGAATTTGTTTTGCATGACTATGCATTTTTGCTATGAAGTGAGGGAGTTAAAGGAGGAAGTTAGAAAATAGATTTTAAATGAAAAATAAATGCTTACAATTCAGAATAATATTTTAAAATATAGGGGAAGGAGAATTTCTTGATAGGTGGGAGTAGAGAGACAAGGATACAGGGAAAAAGGGAGCTCTTTTACAAAAGGAAAAAAAAGTTAAAAAAAAGCAAAAAACCCCACCCCAAACCCCCAAATCAATGAGACCAAAACACCAAACCCTACCCCACTTCTTTCAAATAATCAAACAAATATGAAAGCACGAGAGGAATTCTATTGTAGCTCTCACCCTAGCAGGGTCTTGAACAATGCTTTTAAAATAGCTCAGTATTTTTAAAAGACAGCTGCTGTCATGAATGGGCAGCTCAAAAATGTTAACTGAAATTAAAAACTATTCTCAAAAAGGAGTCAGAGCAGTTTGCCCATTCAGAGTGTTGAGTGCTTGCTTCTTACCTTTTGAACTTTCTATTTGGCTCAGCCTGAAAGTGTGACTTATTTTTTAATGTCATGAGTTACATGAAGTCAGCTGTAGGCTAGGGACAGCTGTTGGAATGTCATGTTGCTACCAGAGAATTCTTGCACAGAGCCTGAAGGTATGACAGCTACAGCTAATAGTGTTGATTCTGTCATGCTTTACACATTTTGGTTTAGCATATTGAAAATTCTCATTTTGAAGTTAAAAAAAAGTATTAAAACGATATCACAAGGGCAAATTATTCTAGACAACATAGCACTTCCCATCATCAAAGGGCTTTAGGAGAATTAGATAATCAACTTGCTAATGAACAAGACATTACTGAGAAATAGCTTCAAAGGCTCCTGGGAGTTTCAAAGTGGAGTATGACCAAATCTTGGGGAGAGGGCTTGGGGAGAGAGAGGACAGAGGAAAACTTACTCTAAAGGCTTAGTCACAGCTATTGTTATCACCCCTTATGGCTTCTGTAGATTTAGGAAAAGATGGGTGACTCCAAGATAAAGAGTAGGATATTTCTGAAGGATGGGATGGGGAAGACTCTTGTGCAAAACATGAACATTTAAGCTTCACTATCATATATTTTGAATATTAAATAATATTTGCTATTTGGTTAATCATTTCATGGTTTTATAATGAATGAAGAAATTATATATTTCCTCCTAAGTCCCAGTTCTGGCATTTACTGGCTTGGTAATTTTAGACAAGGGATTTTATTTCTCTGTACTTCCAGTTCCTCATATGTAAAATGGGGTGGTTCCCCTTTACCTCACAGGGTTTCTGTGAAGGCATTTTACAAATCTTAAAGCAGAAGAGAAAGATGGGTTATATGTGAACACTATGACTGATAACTTTATCAGTCAGCCAGCTGGAAGTAACTAAGTGAGGAGCCTGCAGATTGATACATGGGAGTCTTTCCATGGATTTTTTCTTCTGGGGTATTAAAGGGGGAAGGGAACCAGCAGTTATTACCCATCTACTATGTGCCAGGAACTGTCCTATGTACTTTACAAATATTTCATTTGATCCTTAAAATGACCCTAGGATGTAGGTGCTATTGTGATTGCATTTTTCAGTTGAGGAAACTGAGACAGAGATTAATTTATTTTCCCAGGGTCATACAGCTAGTAAGTGTCTGAAGCTGTATTTGAAATCATGTCCTCCTGATTTCAGGCCCAATGCTCTATCCATTATGCCACTTATGTTTTTGTTTTTGTTTTTGTTTTGGTGAGGCAATTGGGGTTAAGTGACTTGCCCAGGGTCACACAGCTTGTGTTAAGTGTCTGAGGCTGGATTTGAACTCAGGTCCTCCTGAATCCAAGGCTGGTGCTCTATCCACTGCTCCACCTAGCTGCCCCCTACTATGCCACTTATGTTAACCAGAGCTAGAATAAGAGATAAGTATTTGTTATTACTTATAGAGTTTTGGTAGTAGACAAATTAGATGTATTTGGAAACTGAAGAATTGAAATACCATGTTGAAAAGAATTTTTCAAACATTCCCTCTTATGAAAGACTAAAAATAGCTTTGAGGCAGCTGTAGTTCATTATGGGTCACTGCCACATATATTTTTGCTATAATGATTAACTGTTGTATTGTATGTGTAATCCTTGGCAGGGGGATTCCAATTTGCAGGGTGAGTCCCCCAGTGGATGACTACCCTAAATTTAATATACTCTATGGAGCCATATCCCCTTGAAACATAGTTCATAAACTCCCACAGATATACTTAACTTTAGTATTCAGTCACAGGATAAAATTAGTTAAAAAAACCTGACATTTCATGGAATGGCATAGTAAGAAAAGTGACAATAAAACATTTTCTCAAAAATCTGGGGTTCACTTTCCCACAAATATACAAAGCATCAGTGGGAAGAGTGGACCTATATAGAGAACATGCACATAGAGACATACATATGAAGAAAGTGTACAGCCATCATGCACGCATGAACAGGTCCTCATATAGGGAATATATGCATATGACATATTGGACACAAATTTATTTGTGTGTATATGTATATATGTGTAGACACACATATAGCTGATATGGAGGGGCAGCTCATGTTTCCAACACTGCCTGTCTGCCAGTGTCTTTTAGGAATGTCATTGTCCTGCTCACCAGGGCTGTTGGTTTCATTGTTTCTGCTGGTGGCTGCTCTGAATAATCATCAAAAATAGTAAGCATTTATTAAGCACCTACTTTGTGTCAGGCTCTATGCTAAGTGCTAGGGAAACAAAGAAAGGCAAAAAATAGTCCCTGCTCTCAAAGGGGTGGGGGTGGGGGCAAGACACAAAGCGTCTTCTAGCATCTGCCTCATCTAAAATCCCCAGCTCTTTCTGCCTCAAGGAAAAGCACTTACTACTGCCATGCTCTCTCTCTCTCTTTTGCGGGGCAATGAGGGTTAAGTGACTTGCCCAGGGTCACACAGCTAGTAAGTGTCAAGTGTCTGAGGCTGGATTTGAACTCAGGTCTTCCTGAATCTAGAGCCAGTGCTTTATCCACTGTACCACCTAGATGTCCCATGCTCTCTTAACTTAAAGCCTATAGGTAGGTCTTTCCCCCTTGATCTTTTAGAAAAAGTCATAAGTTGTTTCCTGAAACTCATGAAAACACCACCTGTGTCTTTGTCAAAGTCTTCACTATTCCCAAGGCCTATCCTCTCCCTAACAAGAGATTCCTTGTCTCAGGTACCATACAATTGAGAACAAAGAGCCAGTGGTGTTGTCCCAGACACTGATGCCCTTAGGCTTCATGGTAGGGTTTGTTTGTTTTTGATTTTTGCATTTCTCTTTTTGTCTGGGGCTTGAGCCCCTAGGTCAGAGACATCTTCTTTATTTATTTTCCATACACTTTCCATTTTAATTCTCTGAAGGCTAGGTTATAAACAAGCTAATGGTTCAGGGGCCACCCCTTTTAGACCCTAAGCTTCTTCTGTCCTCTCATGTAGATGAGTAGCTTGAGAAAACATGGAAAGGCCGTGCCAAGCCCAGGGGACCAAAGTCCTGGTCTCATATGTGTTTAGTAGTTATTTTCCTGGCCCCTCTGTAAGCAGATTTGGCCATTCTAAGTTTAAAAGGGCCTTTGCCCCAAATCCTTAAATATTTACTTATACAATGTGAAATGGGGTTCTGGTGTTCACAGTGCACCTCAGATGTCATTCTCTGTGTTGAAGCTATTAAGGAACAGATGGTGTCTCTCTAAACGGAGGATGTTAGGAAACTTTTTCTGGGAGAATTGTGACGATGTATAAAGGAAGTGCCTTAGAGAGAATCCAGAACACCTGTGGACATTCTGTAACTGCTTCTAGTTGGTTAACCATGTGGGTCAGAGGATTCTTTTTTAGTTGAGTCCGTAGCCAGAACTAAAGGTGTCTTCCAAAAGGCTTAGGTCAGCTTCAATGACCTCTCTTTGTAGCTTTGGTGACTGCAGGGAACTCATGGCATTCAGGAAGATATTATCTTATAAGGGGAGAGGCCTAATGACCTTCATTCCCTGAGGTCATATGATCCCTTTAGAAATGGGCCTAGATTGGATACATTTTTATTCATTCTTTTCTATTCTAGGTGCAAGGAGTCTCTGATATTCTAGAAACAGAAGGTAAAATAGAAATTGAAAGAATCCACAGATTACCTCCTGAAAGAGATCCCAAAATGAAAACTTCCAGGAATATTATAGACAAATTCCAGAGCTCCCAAGTCAAGGAGAAAATATTGCAAGCAGCCAGAAAGAAACAATTCAAGTACTGTAGATCTAGCAGCTTCTACATTAAAGGATTACAAGGCATGGAATATGATATTCTGGAGGGCAAAGGAATTGAGATTACAATCAAGAATCACCTACCCAGCAAACCTGAATATAATCTTTCAGGGGGAAAAATGGGACTTCAATGAAAAAGTGCTTTCAGGCATTTGTGATGAAAAGATTTGAGCTGAATAGAAAACTTGACTTTCAAATAAAAGACCCTAGAGAAGCATAAAAAGGTAAACAGGAAAAAGAAATCATGAGGGATGTTAAAAGATTAAACTGTTTACATTCCTACATGGAAAGATGATATGTCTAACTCTTAAGAACTTTCTCAGTATTAGGGCAGATGATAGGAATAAATTTAGACAGAGGGCACAGGTGGGAATTGATTATGAAGGAATGATATCTGTAAAGCATTTTTTTTTGTTTACATTTTCTTTTTTTCTGTGGGGCAGTCAGGGTTGGGTGGCATGTCTGGAGTCACTGAGTTGGTAAATGTCTTGTGTCTGAGGCTGGATTTGGGCTTGGATCTTCCTGGGTCCAGGGAGGGTGCTCTGTTCAATGTGTCACCTAGTGGCCTCATGATGACATCTTTAGGGTAAAATTGAGGGGGGAGATGATTGCACTGGGGGAGGGGAATGGTGTGAAAATTCACATGAAAGAAGCAGGAAAAGGCTTATGGAGTGGGGGTAGGGATAGGGGAGGAGTGGGAGTGGGGTAGTGAATGAGCCTTACACTCATCAGAATTGGCTCAAAGACCTTACTCTCATCAGAGTTGGTTCAAGGAGAGAATAACATACACACTCAATTGGGTGGAGTAAGCTATCTAACCCTGCAGGAAAGTAGGAGGGGAAGGGGACAAAGAGGGAGAGGTGAAAGAAAGGAGGACAGAGTGGGGGAGGGGGCAGTCAGAAGTAAAACACTTTTGAGGAGGGATAGGGTAAAAGAAGATAGAAAATAGAGTAAATATCATAGGGAGAGAAGAGGATGGAGAGAAACAGTTAACAATAGTAACTGTGAAAAAAATTTTGAAGCAGAGGCGAGAGTAATGTAAGATGATGATGATGATTATACTTGGAAGAAGATGAGGATTGATGGATGTGGATTGATTGATGAGGAGGACTGATTGAGGAAGATGAGGATTTATTGTTTTTGTTTTGTTTTTGCAGGGCAATTGGGGTTAAGTGACTTGCCCAAGGTCACACAGCTAGTAAGTGTCAAGTGCCTGAGGCCGGATTTGAACTCAGGTCCTCCTGAATCCAGGGCCGGTGCTTTATCCACTGTGCCACCTAGCCGCCCCAAGATGAGGATTTATTGAAGATGATGATGACAATTGACTGAGGATTGATGGATGATGATAGATTGATGATGATGTTGACAAAACATATGGTATTTACCTTGCTGGGCTATTGTGAAGAAAATTCTTTGAGAGGTATAAGGTACTATATAAATGTTTTCAATTACTGTTGTTGCAATAATCAACCTCATAAGTTTATTGTAAGGAAATCTCTCTTTAAAGTACTATGTAAATGTAGTATACTATTTAAAAAATGAGAATCATCAGCATAGATGGTCATTAAATCCACGGGAGCTGATGAGATCACCAAGTGAAGTATTACATAGGGAGAAGAGAAAAGGTCCCAGGACAGAACCCTGGGGGGCATCTACAGCTAGAAGGAGTGATCTGGAGGATCCAGCAGTGGAGGGAGAGAAAGAGTAGTCAGATAGGTAGGAGGAAAATAAGGAGACAGTAGTGTTCTCAAGGCTTCAAGAGAAGAGCATATCAAGGAGGAGAGAGTGCCAAAGGCTGCAGAGAGGTCAAGGGGAATAAGCATTGCAAAAAGGCCATTGGATTTGGCAATTAAACGCTCATTAGTAACTTTGGAGAGAGCAGTTTGGGTGGAATGATGTTAAGAATCCAGATTGTAAGGGGTTAAGAAGAGAGTGAGAGGAGAGAAAGTCGAGGTGCTTATTGTGCTTTTCCAAGGAGTTTAACTACAAAGGGCAGAAGAGAAACAGGACATTAGTTAGCAGGATCATAACTATAAATAAAATTATAATGACTCACTCATGATATAATCTAGAGTTGAGTTATGTCTCCATTTGTAATAGCAGATATACAGGAGAAATAAAAGATCTACAAATAATTTGTGGCAGACTAATTTTCCTGGAATGCACATACATTTCATAAAGATGAATTTCTCTTTTGGCCTAACTTAATCTTAATTTGGCCTTGTTAGTCTGTACAAAATATGTTGGGTCCCACACATATTGAACATTCCCACCTCTCTCTTATAGATGTGTCCTTATTGACAAAAGTGGTGAAATATTTTTTGATCTTATCAGGTATAAATTATTCTTCTTATTGGTGTGTCTTAAAATGAAAATACAGATCATAATCTATTGCCACACACTCTAAGACATTGTTAGTGTTTTAAAAACCTTTGTCTTTGTCTAACCTTGTTTCTTTCTATCCAAAAGCCATTCCTTCTCTCTCTTCCTGTTATCCCTACAATTTCCACCTTGCCACTATATCTGAAATCTTTAATCTAGGCCAGGGCTTCTTAAACTTTTTCCACTCATACCCTCTTTTCACTGGTGAAATTTTTATGTGACCCTGTGATGGCATGCACAGTATAAAGTGCACATGTTGTATGTTCAGAACCAAGGCTGCAGTGACCCCCACATTAAGTTATGTGACCCCATATGGGGTTGTGACCCATAGTTTAAGAAGCTAGGATCTAGGTTGTTTTGTTTTTGTTTAGCCAATTAGTTGTGTCTGACTCTTTGTGACCCCATTTGGGATTTTCTTGGCAAAGATACTGGAGTGGTTTGACATTTTCTTCTCCAGCTCATTTTACAGATGAGGAAACTAAGGCAAACAGGGCTAAGTGACTTTCCCAGAGTCACATAGCTAGTGAGAGTCTGAAGCAGGATTTGAACTCAGGTCCTCCTGACTCCAGGGTTGGTGCTCCATCCATTGTGCCACCTAACTGCCCCAAAGACTAGAATTGTCCAGTTAACTGATTAGTACTCCCTGCCAGTGATCTCACATAAGTAGGATGTCTACAGCATACTGGATTTGGAGTCAAGAACTGGGTTCAAATCCTATGTCAGATACCAGCTGTGTAGCCCTAGGAAAGTAACTCTGTGATACTTTGATCTTTCCTTGTAAAAAACTAAGTAGTCCCAATAACTGAACAGCCCTCAATCATGAACATAAGCATGATGTAACTGATGGCTAAGACTTAGGGATTCCATTCTTCCTTCGTGATCTGAAGACTGCCATGCCTGAGGCTTTTAGATGACATCCCTGGTCATATCTTTTCTCTGTCCTTTCCTAATTATGCTTCAAATATATATCATTCTTAGCCCCACTGTGAAGAGGATTAGTGGACTGCGCTAGTTAAAAGATGCCAATCCTTGCTTCACTCTGTAGTGGTTAATGAAGATTCTCTAGTATTCTTCCTGTATTATTTGTTGTCTTTCAGTCATTTCATTTGTGTTCAATTTCATGACCCTTTTTGGGGTTTTCTTGGCAAAGATACTGGAGTGTTTTGCTATTTCCTTCTCCAGATCATTTTACAGATGAGGAAACTGATGCAAACAGGGTTAAGTGACTTGCCTAGGTTACACAGGTAGTGTCTGAATCCAGATTTGAAGTCAGGAAGAGGAGTCTTCCTGATTTCAGGCATGGCACTCTAACCACTGAGCCACCTCGTTGCTCCTTCCTTGTTACTCCCTCACGTTATGTGATCTATTGTCTCTAGGTAGGTTATGTGGCCTTTCATTTTGTGCCTTATCATAAACAAGTCAAATAAAAGGGCCTGTTGCTTTCACCACTGACTAGCTCATCTAATTTTTCCATGAAGTCCCTTTGGTATCAGCCACAGATCCTGATGCTTTTCAAATACGTTCCTTGCTTTGGGATTCTGGCTTATCAAATAATGCAGAAAATAACTGGGCTGCCGGCTGGGCATTTGGAGATATTGCTGTCATTTTTTTTTGGGTGGGTGGGGTTTATGCAGTATAATGGACTTTAACCATTACTTTTGAATAATCTGAAATCTAAATAATTCAAAAATTTCTAATTTCTATGTTTTATCTAACACATCTGGTTTGTAAAGAATAATTGTTATTTGAGGTTTTTATGCCTCAGCGAGCATTGGCCTGGGGCTCTGCAAACCGCACCATGCTCCACCCACTGGTTGTAGCCCTTGCAAGGGCTCTGGCACCTCACGGCATCACCATTCGACAATGCCTACATAGGCCTGGCAAAATTATAATGATTAGAAGCCTAGTGAGGGCAGTCACGTGACTGTCAGAGTGGCCATCCCATTGGCTGGGACTGTGTGGGGTGTTTCTAGGTTTGGGGGAGGAGAATTGGACATTCTAGGTGGAAGCTGGCGTTCTGCGCATATTTTCAGCTGATTCCTGGGCGGTGGTATTTTTCAGGTATTATAATTTCCCTTTCCCCATTTTATTTCCTTTCCCTTGATCCTACTGATCCTGTTTGTGTTTTTTTAAAGTTTGTTCTTATTAAAATAAATCTTGTTCTGTTTTGAGGGAGGCTGCGGGTTTCCTTCCTTGCCCCAATATTGCGGCGAACTGCTTAGCCGGCACTCCCCAATTGAAAATTGGTCCCCACAGGTTTCTTCCATTAAATTTTACTTTAATGCTGCATCTTAACTGGTCATCATATTTATATTTTATCTGATGTTTAAAAGGTTCAAGAGACATAATTTCTGGGTAATTAGTCATTTTATTAATAATGCCAGCATTTTAATAAATGATCAGTTGTACTTTCTAATGACATAGACCTCTTATGGCAGTCAGCTCACAATTTATATGTCCTTGAAAGAGTGGGTGCTCCTGAGGGTCAATCAATTATGATTGGTTGACAATTAATGAGAAAATGAATATTATAATGGGAGGTGGGTTATATTACAATGAGGATCTGGGGGTACCTGACTTAGATGACTCAAGTCTTGCTCAAAGAGACTTTTCGATTTCCATATCACCTGTCTGACAAAAAAGGAGAACCCACATTTTTCCCAAGCCTATCTGAGTAAACACAATGAGCAGGAATCCTTCCATTATTCCAAACTTACAATTTCTTTCACTGTCTTTGAGATTTACCGTACTTGTTGATTTCTGGATGAGTAAGTAGGGAAAATCTTGGTTCTGATTCAATAATTAGTTATTAATACATTTCAAAGGCTATGGCAATGGAGTATAAAGAACTATTTGAGTCCAGGCCCAGTGGCAAACTGTTATTTGAGGACCAGCCTAGAAAAGTTCAGGGGTTCATCATCAGAAGATTAGCTAACAGGTAATAAATTGTGTGAATATGTGTGTGTGTGTGTGTGTGTGTGTGTGCATGTTGTTTCAGAACAGAAATTGATAAAACTATCTACCAAAGTATGGAGGGGTTGGGATTTTCATCTGTGGAGGAAATGGTCACCTTGATGAAATCATGTGCATTCTGAAGTACTGAAGGACCTTGGTTCTAGTCCTAACTGACATATTATGGTTAAAGAATCCTGGGCAAGCCATTTAACCTCTTATGGCTCAGGTCATCTGAGAATCTTAGTTGAACAACCAGAATGAGGTCACAGGGCACCTCTCTTAGGAGATCCCTACCCTCCAGGAATAACCTACTGTGAATATCTGTGACTCATGTTTCTTAGCTGAAAATCCAGGAAAAGACATCATATATAATTTTCCTACTTGAGGAGAAAGCATGTGTGTATTTTTGCGGGGTGGTGGTGGTTTTGGTGATAGTGGTGGTAGAAAGCATTGTTAGCCACAGATGAGCTGGCTGTTTAGGAGAACTTTAAGATTTTTGAGAGGAAGATGTTATATAAATAGAATTTTATAACTTGGTACTTCTGTCTTTTCTTCTTTAAAATTCTAGCAGGTGCTCTTTCCTACCATAAGCTACAAGCAAAGTGTAACATGTCAGTCACTTCCTGGGTAATTACCTTGGAAGATATATCCTTAAGTGATTAGTTTTGTCCATTGTGCCCCCCTCCTTCCCCTCCCCCCCCCCATTTTGCCTACTGGATTCTTAGACAAAATGTTTTTGCAGCTAGGGAGAGCTCTTTCTGGGAATTATATTTCTATATAATAATTGCATTCTTGAAATGCTTCCAAATTAAGTTCTCTTGACAACATTTAGCTTTCAATTATATATGCATGCTACATACCTCCCATGTGGATCTGGAGGCAGGATTTGGCCCCGAACATTTAAATTTCAACAAACAACTTTCTTTTACAAAATTCCATCTGAAGAAAGGAAAACATTATTGGTAACGGTTGGGGACTTATTCATCCCATTATTCAATTGTAAACATGCTTGTCCTTGAAAACGTTATATGCCTTATTATGCTGGTTCTAGAATTATTCTTTTCTTTGGGGAGTAAAAGATGTCACTAATTGATTCACATGATATGCAGCTTAAAAATACACAATGCATGGAGATGCATAGAGTTTTAGGAATCTCCAAGTTCTTGTGTTTTAAAAAATGTAATAAGTAAATGATTTTATGTTCTCTAGAGAGTATTTGGGAAATCTAGATAAGGTCAGAATAATTCATCTTCAGATACCAAGTTGCTATTTATGATATATGGGGAAGATTGGTTGATGGACAATTATTAGATAGCCCTAAGTTCAAAACTGGATTACTAGGGGAGTATTGCTCCATTAAAGTACTTGCTTTCAGTGAATTCAAAAAAGAAGAAAAATAAAAATTGTGGCTTACTCATTTCTATCTGGAGCAACACAAACTTTAAAATTCCTTCCAAGTCTTAAATACATGACTCAACAATGGTACTACTTTCCTCACAGGGTTGCTATGAGGAAAGCTCATTGAAAACCTTCCAGTTTTTTTGGTAAACCTTAAAGAGGTATATGAATACTCAAATACATGTACATCTGGGCACCTAATCATGTATCTGTAACCTAATCAATTGAAGAGTTCTTTTCAACAATGCAGATCACAAATCACAACCCATCCACGCTTGTTAATCCTGTGCGACATTCTTCTGTCATCCTACAACAGGGGGTTCACTGAACATGCTGGTGGATTTATTCAATATGTCTTGACATTGCAAGGGTACTAGGATAACATTCTGGTTACATGCCCATTATTCCTCATTCTTTAATTAAATTGTAAGTTCCTTGAAGGCAGGGACTGTCTTTTGTTTCTTTTTGTATCCCTAGAGCTTAGCACCAGTGCCTGGTATAGTAGATGCTTAATAAATGTTTACTTATTGATTGCCACCTGACATCTTTTCTTGCTATTTCCCTTCCTGCTATTTCTCAGAGTTCCCAGATGGTCTTATGTTGCAGCATGCATATCCTCACTATGTACCATTCTATTGCCCTCTGGTTGATACTCATTTTTAATTCTTCTGAGATAATGGTTCTCCACATCTTGCTGCCATCCTGTGATACCAGTACAATGTTAGTATTGAAAAGGTGGATCTTAGCTTTCATGGGAAGCTTGGGATCACTAACAGAGCTTTGTAATTTGCTGAAAGCAATACAGCTCACTCTGCTCCTCTACTTTCATATATGAATGTGAATTATTATTAAGACTAAGTTGCACAGTAGTTGCTGAAATGTATTGGCAGTGGTTTGCTTATCTGAGAGTTCTCTATTCCAGTGGTATCACAGGTGTAATCCTTATCCCTATCCCTATCCCTATCCCTATCCCTATCCCTATATATTTATTTTTATTTTTTTGGTGGGGCAATGAGGGTTAAGTGACTTGCCCAGGGTCACACAGCTAGTAAGTGTCAAGTGTCTGAGGCTGGATTTGAATTCAGGTCCTCCTGAATCCAGGGCCAGTGCTTTATCCACTGCGCCACCTGGCTGTCCCCTTTCCCTGTTCTTAATTTAACAAAATTTAAGTGCCGAGACCTTTTCCTTTTTAGGATCTCCTCAACCCTGTGAAGAAAGTAGTACCCATTTTTCTCCCCTCCATCACCCACTGAGGGGGCAAGAGATATTACTAATTTTTTTTTTGTGGGGCAATGGGGGTTAAGTGACTTGTCCAGGGTCACACAGCTAGTAAGTGTCAAGTGTCTGAGGTCAGATTTGAACTCAGGTACTCCTGAATCCAGGGCTGGTGCTTTATCCACTGCGCCACCTAGCTGCCCCCTATTACTAATTAAAAAAAAAACAAAACAAAAAACCCTGCCTTTAAAAGCCTTTTATTCCCTATCATAGTTATTAAGGTCATTTGGACTTACAAATTAGACAAACTGACTTCCCTTATGATTCTATGAACTTATTCCAATGCTTTAAGGATCTATAATTTTATCCTCTATGAATACAGATGACAACCAATCTATAATTGAATAGATGATTTTGTAGAGTTGCTGAAGCTGAATAAATCTATCACCCTTGAGCCAACCTGGAGATAATCATAAAAGTTAGGGTGGTCCTTGGACAACAGACATATAATCCATCACCTGACCTGGACTTGAAGCCATTCCTGCCAGATGGGACCTACTAGAAATAACACTTTCCCAGAACAGCACAGATTTCTTAAAAGAATCCAGGGTCATTTCCACACTAGGATACTGGAATTAGACCTTTGTGGAAGTTCTATGAACTCTGAATATTAATCACATATACGTTTTTATTATATGATTAGAGATAAATTGTGAATATATTCTCTACAGATAATTAAAAACTCATTTCTCTAGCACTTTGGGTTCAGCTAAGTGTTTCACTCATAATAATGTGGGGTAGGTAGTGCAATAAATATTAGCACTGGCCTTTATTTGCATTTTTTATCCTCCATTAGACTATGAGCTCTCTGAGAGCAGAGACTTTAGTCTTTTGCCTTGCTTTGTATCCCCAGCACTTAACAAAGTAGCTGGCACATAGGTGCTCAAGAAATGCTTATGGACTGACTGACTAATCCTGGTCTCCATATTCCAAGTCCATCATTTCTATGTATTACACCATGCAAACATATCCCAAAGCTTACTGTCCTTAAAAGACCTTCACAGATGGCATGATTTGCATATTTGTGACATAAAAAAACTTTTGTTACTATCTTGTTAAATTTAACATATATATCTTTTTAAAAAACTGTATATAACAGAAGTTCACTTTTTATATGTTTCTTTCTTGTTCTTTTTTTGTATATTGAAATGTTTGTTCATGATTATTTAGTTCTCAGTAAAAAAGAAAATTTAAAAAAATAGGCCTTAGGCACCAACTCTAAGATTATAAATTTCAGAGCTGGTGTTGATTTGCATTGGTAGAGGAAGTTTCTCTCATTATACCAATGAAATCAGAAGCTCAGTACAAAAATAAATTGTTCAATATAGAATCAAAAGGTTTGCTAAAGCCAATATATCCATTTCTTCTTTTGACTAATCAGTTTTATTTGATCATTGATAAAAGTAATCTAATGTTGAAGGTTTTCAAATCAATTCTATTCACTTCAATGTACAGGTCTTGGGAAGTGAATGCTGTAATAATTTTACATCATTGTATCAATTCAATGAATTCAACTGATTCCCCATCTATGATTGCATATATCTTTTGACAGACTTGGCAAGTGGATAATGAAATGAGACAAAAATTGAATAGGAAGAGGTAAGTTAGATTGAGTGTCTCTTGTTCCAGGTTCTTTGGAACCAAAAAATTTTTTGTTGTTTTTTTTTTTTTTTTCATTCATGTTAAACTTTTCATGACCCTTTTTTTCTTGACAAAGATATTGAAATGGTTTTCCCTTTCCTTTTCCAGCTCATTTTACAGATGAGGAAATTGAGGCAAACAGGGTTAAGTGACTTGTTCAGGGTCATACAGGTAGTAAGTGCCTGAGGCTGGATTTGAACTCAGATCTTTTGGACTCCAGGCCCAGCATTATATCAACTTTGCCACTTAGCTGTTCCCTAACTTACTGATACTTAAGTTGTTTTTTTAAACTTCTTTTTCTTGGTTGCCAGTTCTCCATCAGAAGTTTCAACTTAATTTAGGATTAGAAGCTCCTTGTAGCTGGATGCTTAATTTTCAGGAAACTACCAAGGGTTCTAGATGTTTAGGTCCCTAATTTTTCAACTCCAAACCTTTTTTTGATCTCTAATGCAAATTAGTAGAAGAGGGAAAAGGCAGAGGAACAAAATTAATCCCATGGAGACAAGAACATTTATTTTTTCCTGTCACACTATATTATTGCCTTCAGTATCTAGATATGTCCATCCAGGAGCTACCTACATGCATATAAAATAATATATAATCATGTGGGGAGATCTAAGAAAAGGAGTAGGAGTGGAGAAGAATGGTGGAAAACATTTGTGGAAGATTAATGTCAGGATAAACAAAAGCAGTACTGTTATTGGATCAGACCAGCTGGACAGATAAAGGAAAAAGATGACAAGTTCAGAACATAGATTTCAAGCTTGATGTTGAAGCATGACATAGAACTGATGAGAGATTTCAAAATCTAGATGTTAGTTGGATCTCTTTCTTTGCCATAATCAGAATAGCTAAAACCTCTTGACTTAAAGAATGATAATTTGATACTTCAGAAGATGAAGGGACTAATAAAGGGAATTCTATTTTATATCTGAGTCTCACCAAAACATGGAATTGTTTTCTGGTGTAAGGATAATGGGATCATCTAAGGGGAAGCGACTACTCTTATCTTAGAATGCATGATAGACATGAGGAAAGACTAGTAGTCTGCTGTTTAGTCTAGATTTGAGGAGGGCAGATTTAAATTCAGAGAAAGGCTAGGGAGGAACCCATGACCTAAAATTCTGCAGGAGAAGTCAACTTAGGAGGGATGTGAACTTACTAACAATGAAATTCTGAAGATACAAAGAGAATCCAATAAAGAGGAAAAGTGGGGTTTGTTTAGAAAGACTGATATAGGGGGCAGGAAGATGGTGCAGTGGATAAAGGACCAGTCCTGGATTCAGGAAGACCTGAGTTCAGATTCAGCCTCAGACACTTGACACTTACTAGCTGTGTGACCCTGGGCAAGTCACTTAACCCTCATTACCCTGCAAAAATAAATACTGATACAGATGCACAGGGAGCTTACTGGCCAAATTAGTATTTTCAAGGATGTATTGAAGATGAAAGGGCGGATAACAAAAGATGGCGGGTAACAGAAGGGCAAGATACAAAAACATGTTCTATGTAGAATATACAAAGATTTTTAAACCTCGGAACAAGACAGGGAAACATGGAAAACTGAGGACAACAACATTTTTGAAAGTTAAATTGGAATATGTAGAAGGATCAAAAGAGGGATAGAATTGCTGCTCAAAGTAGACGGTTGGTTGTGTGTGTGTATTTCAAGGGGACAATACCAAGAAATGGAGGATAAGCAGGACTGCTCTACTTTTGTTTTGCTTCTATTTCCTCTGTAAAGAATCATGATCTTTGGACTGGAAAGGACAAGGAAAAAAAGGGCTAAGAAGGAATGAGAAAATTGGAGGTTTTTAGAATTGGGAGGGAACTAGAGGTCATCTTGTATAACCCATTCTGGAAAAACAATCCCCATCACAACATACGTGGAAAATGGTTATCCATTTTTTCTTTGAAGACTTCTAATGAAGGGGGGTTTTCTGGGTCCAGATACAAAATTTCCTCTAAATGATACAAAAATTCCTGTTGCCCACTGATAAGGACTTTGTTCTGGCTTTGGCAATTGCTTCTTAAGGGGTGAAATTCTGTTAATGAGATAAACTCATTGACAATATCTAAACTTCCTTTGTCCTGGGCAAGTCTTAGTTAAGGATCCTTGCTGAAGAAGCTCACAGATGCTTTTTGCCCAGTGATTAGCAATTTCATTGCCAATGAAGGAGCTACAGGAAAGGATAGAGAATAGACAGATTGCTGGGATGGATGGAAAACTCTCTATCTGTGCAGCCTCTCAGGGAATCTCTATGTCCCAATATAGCAACAGCGGTAAAATGGTTGAAAAGTTAGTTCAGGGACCCAGCTAACCAGTCTTAGATTTTGCTGAGTTCCTAGACCAAGTGAGAAATAGAATTAAGGAACAGAGCCCCAACACAAAAGGAACAAACCTGAACCTTTCTCTTTGTTAGTACAGTGAGTTGTATATAATGTGATCACACAGGGAAATATGTTGTGGGGGGAATCCACTATTACCTCCTATTACTTTTCTTTTTTGATCATGGCCTTAGCCAGGAGAGTAAAGCCATACTTTAAATATGGAAGATTGTATGGGTCCCTGGGTGGGTGAGTATGGAGCAGAGTTCACTGAAGGAGTGGATTCTTTAAGTTTTCAGAAACCTCAATTTCTTTCCCTTGTTGGGGGCTACCACATGGTAGTGCTATAAGGTGGGAGGACAGTGTCAGACCCTAGGAAGGTGGGAATCACCAAAAGGATGTGTTTTTGATTTCCTAGTGCCCCTGAACACTTTCCCCTTATAGAGGAGCATCAATCCTATGATAGTGTTATCAGTCTGGAAGACTGTGAAGGTCTCTGCATGAGGTAGAGGTCTAATGGGGAGAGAAAGACAGTTAAAGAATGAAATTAACTTTCTTTCTCTCACCATTAGAGAATCCTTTCCCTAGCCATGATCCAAAATTGGGTATTGCTGGGGTTATGCTCAAGACAAAGAGAATGAAATTGAGAGAAGCTTCTGATACACCTGTATAAATACAAGGCCTTCAATTATGACACATGAAAGGAAAAAAATAAGTGGAATAGCAGGTGGTGGAGTTGATATTTTTGAGTAAAGGGCTGATCTCCCAAGGTATGAACTCTAGAGAGGTTCATTGCTTTATTTTGAAGATGAAATGGAAGAACATCCTGCTACTTCCTGGATATCTGTCCACTTAGCTGATAGAAGTTCAAGTCCTTCCCAGTAGAATTTTAACCAAGAAGCTTGGTCAGATCACTTTATATCAATGTAGCTTCTGCTTCTGTTCCTTATCTGTAATCCTACAGGGAAATAAGCAAATGCTCCCCACTTGCTGACCTTTGTATTCTTGGTGCTGCCTCTCTATCAATTGTATGTTGTTTATCCATGGTCAATTTTATAATTTACTTTGTAAAATTTTGAAATGAAAAGGAAAGGAAGAAGCAGAATTCCAGTAGCTCTTGAGATAATTGTAATTGTTTGGAGTAAAACTAAGGGATATGTTTTTTAGAGACAATTGGAAACTTTAATCAGTCTACATTTATTCAGCTAGAAGAACAAAATGGTAGAAAACAGGAAATTTCTTTAATCAAGCAATGCCTTTGTGGTCCACAGTAATAAATATGGAAAGAAAGCTCTTGAATTAAAAAAAAGAAATAAAGCAATATTAAAGTATTGTTATTTTTACATCCCCATTAGTTGTTTTTAGAGCATAAGAAATAAACTGATTTAACTTAAGGGGCATCGTACTACTTGGACAAAACCCATAGGTCTTTATTTTCCATAATTAAGATGATGCTGATGAGCTAGGCTGACCTCTCCTTGCAGAACCATACAGTATACCTGTTCTAGATATTAAATGAGAAATCCTGGTTTTTGTTACCAAACAGTTTAAAAACAATCTTGTTACAGAGCTTCCCTAAGAATTGTCAGAGGCTATTCTTAACCTCTTGAAGAATCTTCACTGTGTCTCTACCTATAAATTCCATAATTTTTATTGCAATCACTTCAAACTATGCTCTCTTCTCTTTGCTTAAATATAATTTAAATACATTTATATTTATACATATTTAAGTGCTTATATACTATTCACATAGTTCTCTATATTTCCTTCTTGCCAAATTATATCTCTCACCTATCTTGTATTGCAAGTCATTATACTGTAAAGAAAACGGGAGGCAGGGAATTTGTGTCTTTACTTGCTCAGTATTTGCCATACATGGATAAGTACTTAACAAAAGCTTTCAGAAAGGTGACAATATAGCCTTTTAGTCGAGCAGTAATCATTTACATTCTTGCTGGGTAACATTGTGAAGTTGTGACAGACATCTAATGATGAGCAGTAGTACATTTCTATATAAATAGTGATACCTGTTGACCACTATGTTGTTGATCTCTGGACAATAAGCTAGACCAATTGTGAAATGTATGTATGCTTTTCTCTGGGAAGGAAAGGGAATGCCAAATTGGTCCAAATTCTTAATAAATGACCAAATGAAAAACCCCTTTCCTTTACTAGGAAGGAGGTACACAGTAGAAAACGTCTCAGGGACCAGGATGTTATATCACTATTCTAGTCAAGATCATCTAGCCTGTGGTCTTTAACCAACTATTAATGTTTTTCTAAAAAGTAACCATTAATAGAACCTCTTATGGACGTAGGTAGTAGACAATGGTGCAGAGAAGCCTAGGATGAAATGAAAACTAGTCCCCTAATACTTAGCATGAAGTAGGCCGAATTGTTTGATTGAATTCATATTAGATTCTCAACCCCAATACAGTTACAGGGAAAATAGGGTTAAAATGAACACCAGGGGTAGCCTGAATAAAAAAAACCCCTCTCAAACATGTGAATCCAAGGACTTTCTTTTTAAAAAAAAAACACTTCAACTGGAATCCACCTCCCCCCCCCCCCTTTGATCTCTGTCTAGGTCAGACCACATGTGGAATTCTATTTTCAATCATGAGCACTATATTTGATAAGCCAGAGAACATCTAGAAGAGGGCAACCAGGACAGGGAAGGGTCTTGAGTGCATGCTTTATGAGGATTATCTGAAGGTAATGAGGATGCTTAATGGGTCACTTAGTCATAAGGTTAATTAAGTGCCAACTTAATGTGCCAGGAATTGTGCTAAGTGCTAAGGATACAAAAAGAGGTAAAAGACAGTTCATTCCCTCAAGGAGCTAACAATCTAATTATTTAGGTTACAAAGAAACAAATAGGTGCAAATAAACTATATGCAGGACAATAAGAAACAATAAAAAGAGGAAAGGCAAAAGAATTAAGAGGGGCTGGGAAAGGCTTCCTGTAGTAGATGCAATTTTAATCAGCACTTAAAAGCAGTTAGGGAAGCCAAGAGGCAGAGATGAGAAGAGAGTATTGCAAATGTGAGAGGCAGCACAAGAAAGTGTCCAGAGATGATACCTTCATGGAACAGCAAGGAAGCCAGTGTCATTGAATCAAAGGTGTAAGGATCCTATAAGATAGAGAGAGGGAGGTCCGGACTTCGAATGACAAAAAGAAGATTGTGTGTTTGATTCTGGAGGTGATAATGAGCCACTGGAGTCTATTGAGTAGAGCAGTGACATGGTTGGATCTACACTTTAGAGAAAAGAAGGAATATTATAGCTATCTTTAAGTATGTAAAGAGGTATCATAGGAAAGAGGGATTTGATTTGTTCCATTTGGTCCCAATAAGCATAGACAAATTTAGGTATGAAGTCAGGAAAACTTTCTTGATTATTAGAGTTGTTTCAAAGTAGAATAGGTTCTTTGTGTGATAGTGAATTCTGTCACTGGAAGTCTTGGGTATATTTTAGTGGTGATGACTTTTGGGGTTTGGGTTGGACTGGTTAGCCTTTGAAGTCCCTTCCATGTCTAAAATTTGGTGTTGCTAACATCCTCTTCTCCAGACCAAAACCATACTCCTTACCTCCCATTCATACTTCCAAAGGCTTCCCAAAGCTCCCAGCCTAAGGATGATTCTTATTGTCCAAGTTCCACATCTTGTCAGACTGGCTTGGAAGAGTAGAATTGGGGTTGACCTAGTCTACCCCTTAAAGGACACTTACTGGAGAAGAGTTGAATAGGGACAAACTGTCCTCTTAAGTCAATCATTTACAACCACTTTTAGTTGTTGACTTGAACTAATTCTGTGATGGCCGCTGACTCTGGCTTACCCTTGGCTCTTTGCACTGTCAGGATCCCAATGCCAAGACCACCCATCTCTTTTGGTGTAATAACCTCTGTGAACAATTTGGTCATTTATTTTCAGAGTGGACAGAAAACTCCTGGTTCTATTCTTGTCTGATTATCAGGCTTTGGTGTTTCTTGCTCTCCACTTCTGCTAATCCATTAGCTTGATGCTTTCTTCTCAGCTTTTACGTTGGCCTTGGTGCTTCCCAGGCTTCTGTCTATCTCTGTTCCTGGTTCTGAGGACTGATTCCCTCCCTAGTCTGATAACTTCATCCTGTCCCTTTCATTCCTTGCTGCAAAAGTTTCCTAACTTTTTATCATGAAGTAGTTAGATGGTTCCTATTGACTGAGTAAAAGGAAGGTAAGCACATAAGTTTGGAAGTGAGCAGAACCAACTCCCTGCCCCCCCCATTTAAATTAGAAAGCCTTGCAAAAAGAACAGAAATGCCATCAGAACTTTAGTACTATGGTGCTAACTCCCCAGTGAGAGCAGCAGTCAAGTCAGCTATAGGAACACTGAGATGTGTATCATTACTATAATTAATAACTTACTTTGTGCAGTGCATCATATTTATCAATGTACCTCCATTATTGATTTCTGTTTTTCCTGAGTGTGCTATTTCTTTCATTGTTTTTAGCTTATTTATGTTATTCACAACCAATCACCAGTTCTCCTGCAGAAAGAGAACAATGCATGTCATGACTGAAAACTAGGTTCTTGAGATTTAATCCATAGTTGCATTTAGGAATCTGCCTGCATTGCAAGAATGCACTTACTTTAAGAATGGAAAGGTGAACAAAACATTTTTCTTAGGATTTTTCCTTCACAAAGTCTCTCATAATTATAAGAATCCAAGGGGCAGCTAGGTGGCGCAGTGGATAGAGCACCGGCCCTGGAGTCAGGAGTACCTGAGTTCAAATCCGGCCTCAGACACTTAACACTTACTAGCTGTGTGACCCTGGGCAAGTCACTTAACCCCAATTGCCTCACTAAAAAAAAAAAAAGAATCCAAAAATTTTATCCAACATTCTGAAACATTGGAAAAGTTTCAGCAATGTTCTCATTTTCCCATCTATTTTTCTTGTGCCAATGTTTCTTAGTTGGCAGCCTATTAAGAATCTCACCTACATGGGAGAGTCACTGTTAGGATTCCCAAGTAATCTTGTATTGTCCCTATCAGTTAGCAAGAGGAAGAAGGAAGAGACACCCCCAACCCCACTACCACCAACCACCATGGGTTGTTCTGTTTCTAACATATTTTCATAGTGCAACCATGAAAAATCCCCATATATCACATAGCAAATTTAGATGTTTACACTTTTATAATCCTAGTATTCTTGGGGTTGTGTCCTGAATATCTCTAACCTATGGGTCAGAGGTTCTGAAACTTTTTTGTGTGTCATGGACTCCTTTGGTAAAGTTCCCTTGTGAGAATAATATTTTTAATGTATCAAATAAAATGCATACAACTTACAAAGGAAACCAATTATGCTGAAACAAATTATCAAGAAAAAAAAAAGTTCACCCACATCAGTTCAAGAATCTCTAACTACAGCTAGAGGCTTATGAGTCTATTGTTAAATTTTCAGCATTACCACTTACACCTCAGAGGCAAATGCTACAAATTAGTGCTTGATTTATTATTTTGTTGACTGTCTAGACTTAAAGCCATGGAGAAAATGTGAATCATCAAACTTAAAAGTGTGTCCTGCTTACATTATCCTCATCCTCCCTAACTGATTGTTAAACATTCTCCAGCACACCCATGGCTAAAGGTAAAGCTGCATGATGTGAGTGTGTACAAAGGGGCTTGACAAATTTGCCTTGGATTCAGGAGCTGACTTCCAAATCTAGGAGCCAGATAAATTTATTCAATAAATCATTTTTAAAAAAGAAACAAAAGCAACCAGTGTTCAAATGGTCAGAGGTGTTTTGTGCTATATTTTTGCATAAGTATATGAGAGAATCAACTAGATTAGTGCTGATCGGAATATAGCACAAAAGACTAATTTTGTTGCTGGACAATGTATATAATAAAGGCAGGAATGTAGAAAAAGGGTAAGGCTTATGTCCTTGAAGGTCTCCTTTAGCCCATTTGTTCTTGGCTCTTGGTTTATTGGCATGCTAATCAAAGAACATCACGGGAACTGCGGGGAAATTTGTCCTTTAGATCCTCCCTTGCACCTCTAGTGTTTTATTGGATAGGGTGCCTGAAACAGGTTTTGGGGAAACATATTGAAAATCATTTGGTGAGGGGGGGCAATGAGGATTAAGTGACTTGCCCAGGGTCACACAGATAGTAAGTGTCAAGTTTCTGAGGCTGGATTTGAACTCAGGTTCTTTTGAATCTAGGGCTGGTGCTCTATCCACTGTACTCCCTAGCTGCCCCCAAAATAATTATTTAATAGGAGCTAGAAGGAATTTCTTAACTACTTGTCAGATGGAACCTTGAGTCTATGACAGGAGAAAACTAGTAAAAGAAACAAACAATGCCTCCTCCCCCTCCAAAACCAAACCCCAAACCTAGACAGGCCCAGGCTGGGATATACAGCTTGCCTTTCTTGGCTGCCTGGCTTTGTGTAGTGGCTCATAGACCACCTTGAGGACTAAAAGAGCTCTAGGCCTCCCTTATCAGTGAGAAGTTTATTAGCTACTATGTCATTCCAATGGGTAACAGAGCATCTCAGCTACCACAAGATTAGCAAAGATGCCCAGCAGATACAATGCAATGGACAGTGCAGACATGGTACCCAAGAGAGATGATGTGATGTTCAGAGAGCAGAGACATGACATCCAATGAAACTCCAAATAGAGAGGAGCAGAGAACAGTGATGGGCAGAATGATGACACTATGAGAAAATATCAGTGAACATATGTGTGCCCATATAATCTTATAAACATATAGGCTTAGAACCCAGAGGAACATTAGAGGTCATCTAGTCCAATTTTCCCAATTTGGAAGATGAAGAAACTAAGGTCTAGAGAATGGAAGTGACTTGTGTCACATAGTAATGGAGTCTGGATTTGAACTCAGGTCCTCTGATTCTGGTTGCGGTGCTCTTTCTCATTGGATCTCATGGGATCCTGCCCATTCATGTGTCTTCTATGTGTGTTCCCTGGCCATGTGTATTCCCTTCACACATATTCCCTGACCACATATATGTCTTCCCTGTATGCACCCAGGTGATATATGCTTTCTGCCTGCAGACCCTCCCTTATTAAAGATAATCTGTGGGAGAGAATGCCCACTGTGTACACAGGGTGGGTTTTTTTGTCACTTAATTTGCATTGTTTAAATGTATTTTGTTTTAAACTTTTCAATCTTTATCACTGGAGGTAAAACTTGCATTGATGTAATATCAGATATATTAGAGTACTAGAGTATCACATTATTGATACATCGATCTTGCAGCCCACTCAAGCTACCAGATAGTTTTTAGACAAACAGCTGCTAAATGATTCCTCCTCTAGCTTGTACTTGGGAAGTCAGTTTTTTAAATGCAAATAAAAATGTTTACATTTATATTGATTAAAGCTTGTATTATTAGTCTCCACCCAATGTTTTTGATTGTCAAGAATTATTTGGATTCTGGCAGCCAGTCATCCAAAGTGTTATTCTTGCAAGCTTTGTTTCATCTGGGAATTTGATAAATGTGACATTTCTGCCTTTTGCTAAGTCAGTTACCCTTCCATTCCTTTATGGAACAAATTTTAGTGGCTCCCTATTGCCTCTGCTACAAAATGTTTGGGTTTTAAATCCCTTTACAATCTGTTCCCAACCCATCTCTCCAGCTTCATTACATATCCATTATTTACCCTCCTATACAATAGGATTCAGCCTAAATAGCCTTCTCTATTCCTCATCCATGGTACTCCATCTCTTGTTCCCATGCTTTTGCTTTGACTACCCGACATGGCCAGAATGTACTTCTTCTCTGTCTCACTGAATCCCTCTCCTCCAAGGCATAGAGCAAGTATCACCTTTAAAAAAGATTTTCCTGATCCTTCCAACTGCTAGTCTCCTCCCTCCCTAATTATCTTAGAGGTAACATATTTATTTATACTCATCTTTATTTATTCTCCATATATTTCTTCATTCACTTATTATTATTCTCAATAGAATGTAAGCTCTTTGAGGAATAGAGATTACTTCATTCTTTTAATTGTATCCCTAGTGTCAAGCATGGAGCTTAGCACACAGTAGGCACTTAACAAATGCTTATTGATTGATTGGGGCAGTTAGGTGGTACAGTGAATGGATAGAGTACCAGACCTGGAGTCAGGAAGACCTAAGTTCAAATCCAGCCTCAGATACTTACTAGCTGTATGACCCTGGAAAAGTCACTTAACACTGTTTACTTTAGATTCTTCATCTATAAAATGAACTGGAGAAAGAAATGGCAAACCATTTCAGTGTCTTTGCCAAGTGGGGACACAAAGAGTTGAATATGAATTAAATGACTAAACAATAACACAATTGATCTATTGATGGGGATACCATGACATCCCTAAGTCTAGGAGCCAGCTTCTAGAGGCTCAGCACCAGAGAGCCAGTGGCTAAATATTTACCAGTACACTCATGTTCACAAACCATCCACTTAAAAATAAATTCTAGAATTTTCCCAAGAACTGAAATCAAACATGATTAACTATGGTATTCAAACTCCCCTCTATATTCTTGAAAGTTGGAATAATTATCTATCCTGTTCTTCAATGTATTTGAGGTTTTCATTCTTCATAGTACTATCTCAAATTGAATTGAATTCTTAGAGTCTGAATTATCTTCTTGCCTTGTAAAAAGAAACAGATCTTTCTGGTCTTGTGCACTATGCCTTGAATGTGTGGTGACCCACATAATGCCTAGAAACTGGGATAGCTTTCTAGAGGCTGAAATGTGAAAAGTGCCCTGAGTATTATATATATTTAAGGCACTGGCTGGGGTAGAAGTTTTCAAAACTATCACAATCCCAATGTAAAGCTAACCATAAAAGATAGGTTTTCCTCTCAGTGATGAGTCTGTATAAGAGAGACTAGCTGGATTCTAGGGCAAGAAAGAGAGGTCAAACCCTGAGGAGTTTGACTTATCTTCTTTCCTAAGCAAGTATACTGGAAGGGATTATTGAGGAGAGGGAATAGGGCCCTTTCACCAAATAAACAAAATGTTATTGATTTGAAAATAAGGATACTGAAATAGGGTGGGGTATAAATATGGATGTTGGTTACTTTTTTGCGTGTGTTTGAGAGAAAGGTAGCAGGAGCTTTTACTGAAAGAAGGAAAAGGGGAAGAAAGTAGCAGAGGAAGGAAGAGGAAAAAGAGGGAGGGTAAAGGGTAAAGGAAGAGAGAGCAGAAGAGGAGGGGAAGAAAAAAAAAGAGGAAGAGCAAGAGGAGAGGGAAAGGGGAGAAGGAAATAGACTAGGCAGGGAAGAAAAGGAGACAGTAGAATCAAGTAGCCCCATTCAGTGCCCCTACTGACAAATATTCTCCTGGTCTGAGGAAAGAGCTAGAGCCTTTAGGGAACTTCTGGTAGAAAAAGGGAAAGGGAATAAGCATCTATATTGCTGTTCATCCTTCATTTTTGAAGAGGATCAATGACACCATAGGGTGATATCTTGACTTGCACATGAATTGAGCTTAAGTGAAGCAGAATTTCACAAAGTTGTCAGCCCCAATCACTCTTCCATAGTCATAGAAGTTCAGTGGCAAGACAAAAGTCAGGATGGTGCCTTCAATGGCTGACCAAGCCATTCTCCTAAGTGATCCATAGCACCTGCTTCAGCTACCTTCATGGCCATTGGAACAAATTGTTTTTATCCACCTATTCTTCTGGGGGAAATCTTCACATGATTGGTGTAGACATTCCACTAACTCACCAATGGGTTTGAGGCCTGTCAGGTACCCTCAGCCTGGTTTAGCCTATATGCTGAGATGGATATGCATGTGTGTATGTGTGCATATATATGTAAGTATGTGTATTAGTATATGTGTGTATATGTACATATACATGTATACATTTATACATGTAGAAATGTATACACATATATGCTCACCAAATAAAATAGTGTTGATCTGAAAATATGTATATTATATTCATATGTGTATTTATGTATATGTGTGCACACATATATATGTGTGTGTACACACATATATACACACATAATGCATATATATATCATCTACTAGGCGCTAGGTACTGTACTAGGTTATTTTTTTAACCAATATTATTTCATTTTTTTTGTGGGGCAATGAGGCAATACTATTTAATTTTAACTATCCAATGAGAACCTAATGCTTGAAAAGGCTTTAATATAAAGCATTAAGCTACATTTTCATAGTGGATACTAATTATTGTTAAACACTAGGTGCTGTTCTGAATTTCTAGGTGCCATGGCAACTTGGTGCCTGGGTTTTGTCTAGCCTTGGTGTAGAAAGAAAGTCTTGGAGAAGAAATGTGATGAGTATGTAACTGAAAGTCAGGAAGATAAGCTTAACAACTTGGTAAATAAATTGATGTTTGGGGGGAAGCAGTCTGATTTTGAAAAATGACAAACTTTTTGGTCCAATTCAGGTCTTTGCTTAAAGTCCTGGGACAGAGAGGTGGCAGTAGTAAAAACACTCCTGCTTTTCCTTTTGATAGCTGTTTTTGAATTCCTAAAATGAATCATCTGTGTGATATCCTACCAATGTCCTCCTGATCCTTCAGAGCACCAGTAAAGAATTTGTGAAAGAAGGCAGGCAGGCAGGCAGGATGTGGAATCTTGATTCTGCTTCTCCTCACCTGCAAATTATCTCCTTTCCTCACACTTTAATTTAAATCATGGTATATCTGCCTTCTGTTTTTAATTGGTTGTCTCTTTTGATCCAGCTTTTGTTTTCCTAAACACTGAGTTTAACTTTCTGTTTTTAGATCTTGGACACAAGCATAACAATTACTTTCAAAGTAACCAACCATAGAGCAGCATTTCTGAAGCTAATTAACCATTCTCTAAACATACTACTCTGAGCTTCCCCTCAATGCTAAATGCACATTTTTTTTAATGCTTCTATTTTGGACTAGGAGGGTGTTGTAACATTTACAAAGTTTGAGGGACATATTTCTGGGTAAAATACTTTTATTAATAAGGCTGCCTTAATAAAAGGATGATCATTTGGCTGTTTCTCTTAGACCAAAGACAATCATGGCAGAGGAATCACAGCTTATTTACCCTACAAAACAGTAGGTGGTCCATCAAGCAGCAATCAATCTAATTGGTTAACATGATTGGAGGTGAGCTATATTAAAATGAAGAGCTGAGTATATTTTAGATAGGGAAAGTATCTCTATACCAGACCTTTAGGTGATCAATTCAAAGAATGTATACCCTTTTCAGTGGGGTACTGAGTGACTCCAGGACAGAGAAATTGTTGTTTGTCCTTCATTCATAGGGGTGATGTCATGACTTGCACTGAATTGGATTCTAGTGTGGCAGGGCTGTGCAAGGTCACCAACCTCACTCTCTCCTCCAGAGCCATCTGGATCCAGTGGCAAGATATATATCAAGACAACTGGAGATGGCCCCAATGTTTGAGGCAATTGGAGATTAAGTGACTTGTCTAGGGTTATCTGAGGTGAGATTTGAATTCAGATCCTTCAAAATTCAGGACCAGTGCTCCATCCACTGTGCCACCTATTTGCCCCTTGTTGTCATGATAACCAACCATGAAAGGGAACTGAGGCTGAGAAGTTAGATTTGCTCAAGGTCATACAGGTAATATGTGTCTGAGGAAGGATTTAAACTCAGGTCTTAACTATTTTTTGACTAGCATTCTTGCCCATTGCCTCACCTATGACTCTGGAAGGTATAATTTATTCAAACATAAAAGGATAATCAGTAAAAGGATATTGGCAGGGGTGTGTGGAGGGAGTGAAAAAGTAGCAATGCACATTAAGGAGTTATATTCATGAAGAAATCAGGCATCAGAGTGGGGAAACATGGTGAAAATCATCTGTCTGGCAGAAAATGAGGCAGAAATAAAAGCAAAATTGTGATTAGAATATCTTATAGACAAACTGGACAGCAAGTGGAGAGAAAGAAGAGTTGGGAAAACTTGAATAGAAATGTGATAAAGGAATGATAGGGAATTCAATTATTTGGATACCTGACAAATTCATTTTTAATTGCCTAATGTAATAGTCTTTTCCCAGTTCTTATCTTTTTTCACCTTTCTGCAGCATATTGTCTCTGTTCCCTGAACTTTTGGGACATTCTCTCTCTTTCTCCTCTCATCTTTACTAGATGATGAATCCTGTTGCTTCTACTGCCAAGTCATTTTTTTCCTCTGAGCCTTTCTCTTTATTCACAATGCCATCACTTCTAACCATTTTCCTTCCCTCCAGTCTCTCCAAAAAGTTTAATTAAAAAAAATTTAAAAAATGTTTAGACTAAAATCTCAACACTATGTATTCCCTGACTGCAGGGACTATTGTCTCATTCTTCAGCAATGGTCCCAAATAGCTACTTTGCTTTATACTTAACAGGTGTTACTTTCTGGTAGATTGATTAGTCCAATACTATTTTAGAAAAGCTGCTGAAAATTTCATTTTTGGTCTTAATTTAGTTCATGAACTAAATAGCAATATCACTGAAAATGTAATGAATAACTTTAGAAGATACTAAGAGTAAGAATTATTTAATACAAGATAAAATTGGTAGTAACTGGAATTTAGGCATTTAATAGTAATAGTAGGGGGCAGCTAGGTGGTGCAGTGGATAGAGCACCGGCCCTGGATTCAGTAGTACCTGAGTTCAAATCTGGCCTCAGACACTTGACACTTGTGACCCTGGGCAAGTCACTTAACCCCCACTGACCCACAAAAAAATAGTAATAGTAATAGCAATAGCAATAGTAATAATAGCATTTACATAGCACTTTAAGGTTTGCAAATCACTTGACAGGTATTATCTCATTTGATCCTTAAAACAAAGCTGGAACATAGCTGTTATAATTATTCACCTTTTACAAATGAGGGAACCGGGCAGATAGAGGTTACATAGCTAGTTAGTGTCTGAGGCTGGATTTGAACTTGTTTTCCTGACTCTAGATCTGGAGCTCTAAGCACTGTACCAGTTAGCTATGTAACTAACCCTGGCAAGTCACTTAAGATAGAGATCTGCCTGGGAATTATGAGGGATTATATTCCAGGTCTGTAGGATAGCCAGTACAGAGGCATGGAAGTGGGATATAGTGTATGAAGAACAGAGAAAAACCCAGTTTCTCTGGTTCTCAGAGTGTGAGGGAGGAAGCACTATCTAATGAGAATGGAAAAGTGGGCCTAGAAAGAAATTCAGTTAGTCAGTCAACAAATAGTTATCAAGTTTTGTTTAGTTTAGTTTAGTTTAGTTTAATTTTTTTTTTCTTTTTCTGGGGAGGACCAAGAAAACTGCCTGAAGAAGATGACATTTGAAGAAGCCAGGTGGTAGAGATGAGGAGGGGGTCAAGTTGTGAAGATTTTTTTTTTAATAAAAATTTATTGATAGTTTTTGTTTTTATTACATCTGTATTTTCCCTATATTCTTTTTTACATGGAATTTTATTCATCTCTTTTGTTTTCACATCACCTATATTTCCCCTGTATCTTCCTCCTTCCTTCTGAATCATGCTTTATAATAATTTAAAACAAAAAAGGAAGAAGAGAAAAACAATTCAGCAAAACTTTTCAACATAGAAAAAAATCTAATATTCTATGCAGTGTTCCACATCTATGGACTCTAATCTCTGCAAAGGAAAGAGGAGGGTATCTTCTCACATCTCTTTGGTTGCTAGGCTTGTTCTTTATCATTTTACAATATTCAGTTTCAATTGTGTTGTAGCAGTTGTTCTTTCCATTTATATTGCTATCATTATGTATAATGTTCTCCAGCTCTGCTTACTTTTGTGAAAGGTTTTATGAGCCAAACAGAGGGGTTTTATATTTGATCCTAGAGGCAATAGGGAACCATTGCAGTTGATTGGGTAACGGAGTCATATGGTCAGATCAATGTTGAAGGAAATTACTTTGGCAGCAGAGTGTAGGCTGAATTGTAATAGGGAGATATGTGAGGCAAAGAGGACAATTAAGAGACTTGCCATAATCTAGGAAAGGGTTTATGAGAGTCTGGACTAAGGTGGTGTATAAATGGAGAGAACGGGTTGGATTTGAGAGATGTTGTAGAGGGTGAAAAATTGAAATTCAAGAATATACTTAGAGCTCCTTTTTTGATAATACTTTTAAGCCCCTTAAACAAAATGCTTATTATACCTACTAACAAATATTGAAATTCTCATCTTAATTCTGATGAAAGTTTTAATTAGGAAAGAAAGGGGTCAGAAGGAATTAATAATCACAACCAACAACAATGCCTACAATAGGCAGCCAGCATGATGTGGTGGATAATGAACTCGTCTTCAAATTAGCAAAACCTGGGTTCAAGCCCTATTTTTTTTGACACATTGAGTATGTGATTCTAGATAAGTCATAGCATTCAGTGTTTATGCAGTTCTTTAAGATTGTAAATTGCACAGAAGGCATGACCAGCATTGCTAGACATAGTTTCTGATATCAGTGAAATCACAGGTTCAAGTCTCTATCCTTGACAATAGCAATTTCTTTTTAAAATGATGATTTAATGTTTACCAAGTGCTTGACTCAGATTTTAATTGTGAGACAAGTTGGGTTAGCATTATTATGCCCACTTTATTAATCATAAAATCATAGTATCACAAATTTAGAGCTGAAAGGGACCTTGGAGAGCTTCTAATGTAATCCCTTCATTTTAGATACAAGAGGGCAGCTAGGTGGCACAGTGGATAGTGCACCAGTCCTGGATTCAGGAGGACCTGAGTTCAAATCCAGCCTCAGACACTTGACACTTACTAGTTGTGTGACCCTGGGCAAGTCACTTAACCCTCATTGTCCCACAAAAAAAGAGCATTTTAGATACAAGACACTAAGATGTTTGGGGTCAAGAGGAAGTGATTTGTCTCAGGGCATACATATAGTAGGTGACAGCTGGATGAGAAACTGAGGCTTAGTGAGATGAAGTAATTTTCTTAGGGTAACAGCTAATAAATTCTGTAGAAGAATCAGTACGATACTTAGAATCAGGAAAGACCTGGATTCAGGTCTTACTTTTAACATTTAATAACTTTGGGACCACTGACAAGTCATTTAACCTCTCTAAATTTCAGTTTCCTCATCTGTAAAATGGTGATAATACCTGTAGTATCTAGAATCTACTTCATAGCATTGGTGTGTGTGTGTGTGTGGGGTGGGGGAGTGCTTTGGAAATTTGAAATTGTTATGAACATTGTTATAATTATCATATCAAGACTTCTAGCTCTAAGTCCACTTCTATTTTTCCTATACCATGTTGGAGAAAAAGAAAACAAAGGAATTGAATAATATATGGAATTGATAATCTGCTTCTGAATAGTCCTGTGTTAATTGAACTTTAAAAAATGCTTTTAAGTTCTTTTAGCCTTTGATTCCTTGGCTTGTTGACCCTTAAGCAAGTACACTACAAAAAGTCATAGTAACTTCCAGTATTAAGTGCCTACTTGGAAAATTGTAAACGTCGGTCTTACCTTAAACTGATGGCATATATTCTTCAGTACATGCGCCTCTCCCTCTGTTTCTGGGACAAGCCTTATCACCTTATCTCTGTGAAGAAGAAAAAATACCCATGAAACATATTTCTTTCAAAAATAATTTTTAAAAGAGCAATATTAACTCATTTTCTTTTCTGAATGTAAAGCAACAATAATAAAAGAATGCAAGTTCTGGAAAATCCTACCAAGCTGGAAGTTTTTCAAGTATTGATCCAAAGATGGCTTGCATGTATTTTTTAGCACCAGCCTTGCAAAGTTCAAAGAGGCTCACCTCCAAAAGATCTGGCCAACAGATGATAAATTTCTGTTGGAGATGGAAACTCAAGATTAACTAAATATTTATATTTCCTGAAGTATGGAGCTGTTCTGATATGTCTGGGGAAAAGTGGTACCCCACTGTCATGAACCCACAGATGCTTGAAGCATTTTACTTTTTAAAAATTATTTTTTATCAATAACTTTAATTTTTCATATCACTTTTATTTCCAAATATATCTCTTCCCATTCCCTTCTTCAATGGGTCATCCCTTCTATAAAGTATAAAAGACAAAATAGGAGGAAAAAAAACAAGCAGGAAAACTCATTAAAATATCAATTGAATTTGAGAATATACACAGTTTTCCAAGCCCATAGCCCCCACTTCTGAAAAGGGAGGTACATTTTTTAATCTCTTCTCTAAAGCCAAGCTTGGTTTTTATAATTATATGATAATCAGTTTTGGTTATTGTTGATATTCTTCCTATTTCCATTGCTACAGCCATTGTATGTATGTTTCCTAATTTTTCTTATTTTACTCTGCATCAGTTCATAGAAACCTTCCCATGCTTCTTTGAATCTTTATATTTGTCATTTATTATGATGAAGAATATTCTGTTAATTCATGGGCTATGATTGGTTTAAGTATTCTCCAATTAATTGAAAGCTAATATAAGAAATGTTACTATGATTATTTTCAGCATCATATAATGGATAGAGAACCAACCTCAACCTGGAAAACTTAGGTCCTATGCCACATACTAGTGTGACCCTGGGCAAGTTACTCATCCTCTCACTGTCCCAAGCAGTTCCTTAAGACCATAAATTGTAGAGAAGGTACTGAGATATATTGGTAGAGGACATTCCTCACAGAAAATTTCTTACACCAATGAAATCATAGGTTTTATTTCCTCCAATTCCCAAATGAATATTTAAGTGAATAGGCTTAGAATATAAGCCCAGCAGTGAGTCAAAAAGTATGGACACTTTTGTCACTTTTTAAAAGCATAATTTCAAATTGCTTTCTATTATGATCAGAACAATTCACAACTCTGCCTAATGTATTATTAGTGAGCCTATCTTTCTACAATCCCTCCAATATTGGTTATTTCAATCTTTTAAAAATCTTTATTAATAAGGCAAAATCTTAGAGTTATTTTCATTTGTGTTTCTTTTATGATTAATAATATATAATATATAAATATATATTGCATACTTATATGTGTACATGCTGTTTTTTGTGATAACTAGAATATAAATTTCTTGAAGGCAAGAACTGTTTCTTGGTATCCACAGGAACTAATACAGTACCATTCCATTGATAGTAGACACTTAATAAATGCCAAGAATGATTGATAAAGAGATATAAAAATGTTAAATTATGATATAATGATAGTATTGGGACAGAAATCTTTTGAGAACAGCTCAGAATAGATAGCAAATAAAGTCACTGAGGACAAAAGTCAAAGAACTTTTTTCTCTTTTTTATCTTATTGAATGTGGACCTTATATGGCAGGACAATATTGACTCCACTACTATAAAATTTCCTTCTGTCTTACTTGTACTGAGGAACTCAATTGAATTCAACTCAACATACATTTAAGGGCTTGCTATATGTAAGACATGGTACTAGGTAGTGAGGTTATAGCAATGAAGCAACACATTTCCCAAGACATCAAGGAATTTACAATCCAGTTGGGGTAGGGAGATAAGACGTGCAAATATTTATGGTACCAAGTAGAATGTGACAAGAATAAATTAATATTGTAATAAATATTCCCTTTTCAACTGAGAGAAAGCAAGGAAGGATTGATGGAGGAGGTGACTTCTACCTGGGCCTTGAACAAAAATTTTAACAGACACAGAAGGAGGAAGTGTTCCAGGCTTGATGGATTGCCTTCACTCATGCATGGAGCCTGGAGAAGGCAAAATGAGATTAGGAAACTTAGTAATAGCATCATTTGACTAACATACCAAATGTATAAATAGAGATGGAATAAATTAAGCATAGCAAGGTCGTTTTGAGTCAGCTTGGATAGGACTTTAACAGTACAAGTTCCAGGTATGTCAAATGACAAGGAAATACATTTGAAAATAAGTATTTTTTCTCCTATCTGTACAAATGCACTTTACTTTTTAAATTTTCTTTTTCTGTTTAGAATTTTATTTTCCAAATTACATGTAAAAACAAATTTTTACATAATTACAAAAAAACTTTGTGTTCCAACTTCTCTTCCTCCGTCCCTTCCCACCTCCTATCCCCAAGAACTCAAGCAATTCAATATAAGTTATACATGAGTAGTCTTGGAAACCATCTCCACATTAGCCAAATTGTGAGAGAAAAGAGAAAAAAACCCAAAATTTCAGATTAAGGAACTATCAAAAAAAGTATGCTTCAATCTCTTTTCAGATACCATCAGTTCTTTCTCTGTAGATGGATTGCAATTTTCATAAGTCCTTCAGAGTTATATTGTATCATTGCATTGCTGAAAATAACTGTCCTTCACAGCAGATCATCTTACACTATTGCTGTTATTTTGTATACAGTACATTTCATTCTGCTTCAGTTCATGTAGGTCTTTCCAGGTTTTTTTTGATAGTATCCTGTTAATCATAACCTGTATATAGTACCTTAAACTTGACAAAGAATTTTCTTCACGATATTCCAGCAAAGTAGGTACCATACATTTTGCTATTATAATCAATCATTATAACGATTTCCCTCTATCCTATTCCCTTCCCATGATATTTACTCTATTTTCTATCTTCTTTTACCATATTCCTCCTCAAAAGTATTTTGCTTCTGACTGCCCCCTCCCCTGCTCTGCCCTCCCTTCTTTCACCCTTCCCTCCTTATCCTCTTCCCCTCCTACTTTCCTGCAGGTTTAGATAGATTACTCCTCCCAATTGGGTGTGTATGTTATTCTCTCCTTGAGCCAACTCTGATGAGATTGATTTTGATCTTTGAGCTAATTCTGTGTTCTAAATTTTCTTCCTCTCTCCTTCCTCAACCCCTCCTATGAAATCAAGCAATTCAATATGTCATACATGTGCAGTTATGCAGAACATCTTCACCTTCCTCAAAAGTGTTTTGCTTCTTACTGCTCCCTCCCCTAATCTGCCCTTCCTTCCTTCCCCTCCCCCCCATCTCTTTCCCCTCCCACTTTCCTTCAGGGCAAAATATATTACTATACCCACTTGAGTATGTATGTTATTCCCTCTTTGAGCCAATTCTGATTTTAGTAAAGTTCACTCACTCCCCTACTCCTTCACCCTCTTCCCCTCCCCTCCATAAGTTTTTCTTGTTTCTTTTATGTGAGCTACTTTCCCCCAGTCTACCTCTCCATTTCCCTTTCTTCCAGTGCATTTCTCTTACTCCTTAACTTTATTTTAAATATGTCACCATGGGTTAGCTAGGTGGCACAGTGGAGAAAACACCAGCTCTGGACCCATGAGGCCCAAAGCCCAAATCTGGCCCCAGACATAAGCCAACCCACCCTTCTTCACTCACAAAAAAAGATAAACAAAAAATAAATGCTTTATATATATCATCCCTTCATATTCAGTTCAGACCTGTGTCCTCTGTTTAAGTGTATTCCTTTCAGCTGCCCAAAGACTGAGAAAGTTATTATATGTTAGAAGTATTATCTTCCCAAGTAGGAATATAAACAGTTTAAACTTTTAATATCCCTCGTGATTTCTTTTTCCTGTTTACCTTTTTATGCTTCTCTAGGGTCTTGTATTTGAAAATAAAATTTTCTATTCAGTTCCAGTCTTTTCATCACAAATGCCTGAAAGTCCTCTTTTTCATTGAAGTCCCATTTTCCCCTGAAAGACCATAATAATTTTTTCTGGGTAGGTGATTTTTGGCTGTAGTCCCTATTCCTTTGCCCTCTGGAATATCATATTCCATGCTCTCCAGTCCTTTAATGTAGATGCTGCTGGATCTTGTTTTATCCTTACTGTAGCTCCATAGTACTTGCATTCCTTTTTTCTAGCTCTTTGCAATATTTTCTACTTCACCTGGGAGCTCTGGAATTTTGGCAATAATATTCCTGGAGGTTTTCTTCTTGGGATCTCTCTCTCTCTCTCTCTCTGCAGGGCAATGAGGGTTAAGTGACTTGCCAAGGGTCACCCAGCTAGTAACTGTCAAGTGTCTGAGGCCGAATTTGAACTCAGGTCCTCCTGAATCCAGGGCCTGTGCTTTATCCACTGTACCACCTAGATGCCCTGGGATCTCTTTCAGGAGGTGATTGGTGGATTCTTTCAATTTCTATTTTACTTTCTGCTTCTAGAATATCAGTGCAATTTTCCCTGACAGTTTCTTGGAAGATGATGTCTAAACTTTTATTTTGGTCATGGTTTTCAAGTATTCCAATGATTTTCAAATTATCTCTCCTGGATCTATTTTCCAGGTCAGCTATTTTCCAAGGAGATATTTCATATTGTCCCCTATTGTTTTATTCATTTGGATTTGCTTTACTGTATCTTGGTTTGTTATAAAGTCACTAGCTTCAATTTGTTCAATCCTAATTCTTAGGCAATTATTTTATTCTGAGAGCTTTTGTATCTCCTTTTCCATTTGGCTTTTCAAGCTGTTGACTTTTTTCTCATGACTCTCCTGCATTGCTCTCATTTCTCTTTTCATTCTTTCCACCCTCTCTCTAAATCTTCCTTCTATTTCTCCTATTTTTTCTTCAAAGTCCCTTTTCAGTGCTTCCATGGCCTGAGACCAACTCATATTTTTCTTTGAAGTTTTGCATGTAGGGGCCCTGAGGTTGCTATCCTCTTCTGAGAGTTTACCTTGATCTTCCTTATTGCTAAAGAATCTATCTATAGTTCTCAACTTTTTTTGCTTGCTCATCTTGCCATTTTTTACTTGACTTTTAACTCCTTCTTACAGTAGGGCCCTACTTCCAAGCTACACTGTCCCAAGCTTCAGAGGGTCCCAGGTGTTTTGGTTTGAGGAAGGGCAGGTTTTTCTCTCACCTGGCCTGTTCTATGGTCCAAAGATAACCTCAATTATCCAGCCAGCAAAACTTTGTGTGCTGTGCTTCTTAGCTCTTATGAGCCTGCACCCCTTCCCAGCCTGGGCCATCCACCACTCAAGATTTCTTCCTGGTTCCCTGCTGGGGTGGGATAGCCAAATTTCTCCTTAGGTCCCGCAGACACGCCTGTATTTTCCATGCCCCCCTGGCCAGATGTTCAGCCCTCTCACCCAACAGTAAGCTTAGTTCCAGAAGATACTGGTGCTGCAGCTGATTCAGAGGCTCAGGGGTAAGTTTCTCTGGTGCAGCCTGCCTGGGGACTGTGTTGGTGTGATTGTGGGGTTGTACTCTTCTAGCAGCCCAGCACGGCCCCCTCTAAGCAGTCTTTGGCTGGAAAACAATCTCAGCCCATCTCTTTGTGGGTTTTGCTGCTCCAGGGTTAGTTTTATAGCTGTTTTGGGGGTAATTGTGTCAGGAGCTCTGTGTGTTTAATGTCTTTCCTCTGCCATTTTGGCTCCACCTTCCTCTTGCATACAAATGTACTTTAAATACAAATTGCTATCAGACGATATTATAATTTTCCTTTGAAATAAAATTTTTCATCCCACTATCACTCTCTTCTTTGCTTTATGGATAAAAATTGCATTGCATCAATTGATACAGCTTGGTCCTTTGAAGTGGTTTTAAATTCCAGTCCTATGCATTAGCAATATAATTTTCTAATATAGCTTTGGCTTTTGGTTTTCTCAAAACAATATCTGTCAAAATATCTCTATTGCTTTGCCACTACATGTCTTTTAATAAACACATACAATGGTAAAAAAAATAAAGGAAAGGAAAGGATGGAGTTATCTAGGTATTACAAGCAAAGCCTAATTGAGGTATTGGTGGAAAGTGAATTAAAATATTATTTCTCAGACTTCCAGGTCATGTGACCAATAAGGTAGAGAATAAACTTTTACTCTGATCCTTACAAACTATTAAAACTCACCAAAATAAGAATTATGTGCAAGAGGTAAAGTTGCAGCTGTGTCTACAGGCCAAGATGTTAATAAGATTAATGAGGTAACAGAATGATGAATTAAAACCAGAGAAAGCTAATTCCGCATTCCCCAGTGTGCTCATTCAGCATCTGCTTGCCCTCAAATACCAGGTAGGTGGCACAATAGGATCCATGGAGTTATGCTTTGGAATCTGCTCAGTAATTTCCTTACTGTTTTTGTAATTTCTAGAACTATATCCACTTCTGCCCTTACCTCACCATTTTTTTTGGTAACAAGAAACAGAATTTAACTTTACCTGACAGTCCATACCTCACCCATCCCTTTGGGAGGAGGACATGAAGATATAGGAAAGCAGAAGCTTGTTCTACTTTCTGTAGTAATGTTCAACCAGAGAACTAGGGAACAGAGGGAACTGGGAGAGGGTACTAGCATGTTCTGGGAACTCCATAAAACCTGAGGGAAAGGGTATTAGCATCTACCTAGGTCCAATTCCATTCCTAAGAAAATGCTTGGGACAGGGACTATAGCTAATAAAAAGTGAATTCCTCAACATGGGAGAAGGCTGAAACAGCCTTCGAGTCTAGCCTGGTGGGATCTGCTATCAAAGGAAAAAGAGGCGGAAAGGGAATATAAGGAAAACAGACTGAAATTACCAAAGATCTCAGGAAGAAGAAAAAAATCAGTTAAAACTTTGAGCGCAAGAAGAAAAATCAACAAGGAGGATATTAATACAGAAGAAAAAAATGGCCTCCAGTTCATTCAAATAAATCCAGACATGTCTGAATAAATATTGCAAAACAAAGGAAATTGACTTGATAAAAATAATTTTATTAACTTGATAAAACACTTGGTAATACAGAGGATCCTATGTATTTTCAATAGAACATGAAGCAACAGCAGGGTGTTCCTGAATAGTTCAAGAGAGAAATAAGAATTGTGAAAGAAGCATTTATGTCTCATACAGCACAAATAATGGGCAGAATAGAAAAACTTGAATCCAAGGTGGAAGAAAAAGATAAGCCAAAAAACCTGAGTACTATTATACAAGGAAACTGCCTGGAACTTCTCAATGTAGAAAACAAACTTCCAATTGCAAAATTCCAGTTCAATCCCAGGGAAAAAAAAAAACAAAGTCCTATGCTTCAAACTTTGAAATGTAGTTGTTAAATTTAATAACTCCAGCAACGAATTCTGCAAGCAATCAGGGGAAAGCTCTTCAAATATAAAGGAAAAGTAATTCAGATGTCACAAGAATATTTTTCATTCACTAGAAACTGTAGAATTGAATGGAATAAATTGTTCTGAAGAGCAAAGCATCTACAGATACAACCCCAAGTGACATAAACTGTAAACCTGCACCTAATCATCAATGAAAAAAGATAGACTTTGAATAAGAGACATTTCAAGCATTCCTATAAAAACGAAACCAAATGTGAGCATATTATTTGCTTTGCAAAAACCTCAGAATATCAGAAACACAAGATTGGCAAACAAGTACAGTAACTGATGAAAATATAAGTAAAGAAATGAATTAACCCAGGAGAAAAAAAAAAAGGAAAAAAAAACTAGAAGGAAACCCCATAAGATTAAAAACAGCAACAATGAAATGACAACATAGCAATCATTGACCAGTTTCTTTCTAAAAATAACCAAGGTGACAAGGGAGGAAATAAAACTTAAATAGAAGGGAATAATGGAACTGGAATAGGTCTGAAACACCAGTGGACTCCATCGTACAATACTAGTTACAAGTGAATAAAATTTTTTTATGGAATTAAATTGCATAGATGAGAGGGCTCATCAAAGAGTAGGGGAGAGGAAATAGAAGGGGAATGTTGATGATCCCATCAAATCAATGCAAATGGTGGGATAATAACCTTGCATACAGTGCTCTCAGGAGAAAAAGGGCTATAAGAGAATGAGCAAAGTGCAAAGAGAAAGATTGAAACAGGTAGAAAAAGGGGCAATCGAAGTTAATGATGGGAGAAGGGTTCCCACTAAATAACACTTCCTGGAAGGGAAGTGATACTCTGTACATTTGAGAGTGTTTTGCCTTCATGGACAGCATTGTGTCTCAGAAGAAAGGGCATTTGAACTCCTGTGGGTAATTGGCATCAAGATGGGTGTGAACACAGAAATCCAGAGAGATTTTAGGCAAATGGGAAAGAATATGCTCATTATTAAAGTAGGAGAGTAGTGATGAATTGTACCATCAGGGACAAAACAAAGTTTCTTCCATGGTAAACACTTCAATCCTTGCTATCTCTTGCATGAATTGATACTTCTAACAAAATGGATAAAAGGGGCAGAGGGCAAAATTTACATGGAAATAACCTAGAAACTGTTTAGAAGAGGAAACTCAAAATATGTACTTTAATTTCTTGTGAAACTTGTAGACAAAAGAAAGAATAAATGAGTGTAAGGGCTGTTAATCAAAGAATAAAAGTCTATAGTGGTGAAAAATGGAAGAAAATTAATTAAGAAGATAAGAGAAAGAAATCCTTTTTACAAAAAATTTGTCAAGTTGAAAAAAATAACAAACAAAAGAAATTGAAGGTGAGAAGAGTTTGGAGAGGATATTACTTTACTTAACTGAGAGGGGAAAAAGAGAAGAATTAGATAGGTAGATAAAAGGTCAAAAGAAAAAGTTAATAAATTAAGGAAAACTCCAAAAGTAGGAAAAGGATCAACAAACAAGAGGGAGAAAGGAATAAGTGTGAGGAGAAGATAGTTAATGGGAATTGGGTTATTTTAATGTAGATTAAGCAAAAATAATCAAAGAGACACAGCACTGTCTAAAAATAAAGATTAACAAAATATGGTAAATCAGAAGAAAAAAGCATTAGACAAAAATAAAAGTTTAACTCTCATAAGTATAAATGTGAGTGGATTAAACAATCCAATAAAATGGAAGAGTGATAGACTATATAAGGAAGTGAAAACTGACAATTTGATAATTTGTTGCTTGTTAAAAATGCACTTTAAAAAGCAGACATACATAGAATAAAAATAAGGAGCTGGAACAAACTTTACTATGTATCAGGTAATACACCAAAAGCAGCAGCTACAATCAATATTACCAGACAAAACAGAAACAAAAATTTACTAAATAAAAGGGGATAAATAAGAAAAATATATTCTAATGGAAGGAAACATAGAAAACAAAATAAATCAATATCAAACTCAACTTTGGCATAAAAATTCTTTAAGGAAAAATTAACCAAATTATAAGAATACATAGACAGTAGCACACTAATAGCAAGAAGTTTGAATATCCTTTCAATTTTGGACAATCTAACAGAAAGATAAACAAAAGGGAGAAAATAAAATTAAACAAATTGATGGAAAAATAGAGAGAAAAGACTTAAGGGAGATTCTAAATGAGACAACCAAAGTGTGTGTGTTTCTCAGCACCACACAAATGAGTTGTATATTAAGGTACAGATCTGCAAATGTAAAAAGGCAGAACTAGTAAACTTATCTTTTGCATACCATAATGAAATAAAAATTGTAATCAATTTAGGGAACACAAACAAAACACAGAAATTCAAATGGAGACAACAATGAAATCTTAAATAAGGAGTACTCCAAAGAAAAAAATCATAGAAACAACAATAAATGAAAGAAAATGATAATGATGAAGCAACATAACAAAATTTTGGGGATGCAGCCAAAGAAATCCTCAAAGGAAAAATTATATCTCTAAAAATATACATTAATAAAACATAAAGAGATTAATTATCTGAATGCACATTTAAAAATTAGAAAGCAATCAAATAAACCCAAAAGAAGCACAAAAGAAATTCTATTATGTTGAAAGTCACAAGAGAAATAGACAAACTAGAAACCACAGAAACCCATGGAAATTATAAATAAAACTAAAAGCTGCTTCTTTGAAACAGCTAACAACATTTATAAACTTTTAGATAACTTGATTAAAAAGGCAGAAAATATAATCAGCAAAAGAACAAATGAAAAAGGTAAAATCACAAAACCAGAAAAAATGAAAATAAGTATCAGAACCTACCAGACATAGTTGTATGCTAACAAAACAGGGAACACAAAAGAAATAGAAAAAAAAATAAAAAATATAAAATACCCACACTAACAGAATACCAAATAGAGATATCAAAAGTAAAACATCAAATTTTAGAAAAAGAAATAGAATAAGCTATAAATAAACCACTAAAGAAAAAAACAACAACTCTTGGTCCTGATAGATTCACAGAAGAATTCTATCAAGTTTTAATGAATGATTAATTAGTACTAATATTACACAATTCTCAAAACTTGAAAAAGGAAATATTCTATAAGAATTCTTTTTTGAGGCAAATATAGTCATAATACCTAAGCCATTAAAAGATAAAGCAAAAGAGAAGTATAAACCAACATAATGAATGAATTTTTATTAAAAATGTTAAGTAAAATCCTGTCAAGTAGACTATAGAAATTCTTCTAAGAAATCATTATGACTAATTTGGATTTAAATTAAGGATATAAGTATAGTTCAACACTAGAAAAATAATGAACATAAATTAAAAATAAAAACATCCAAAAACCACATGATTATCTTACTAGATGCAGAAAAAGCCTTTGACAATGGTTGAAAGCTCTACAAATGTGGAAGGGGAGCAGCTAGGTGGTGCCATGGACAAATCACTGGCCCTAGATTCAGGAGGACCTGAGTACAAATCTGACCTCAGACACTTGACACTTACTAGCTGTGACCCTGGGTAAGTCACTTAACCCTCATTGCTCTGCAAAAAAAAGAAGAAAAAAAGAAAGCTCTACAAATAAAAACACAGAGGGACCTTTTGGATATAATAAAAATCAACTATATAAAGCAAAAAACAAGCAAAATGGAGACGCACTAGAAATTTTCCCAATACATACAGAAGCAGAGAAAGGATGCTAACTCTTCCTGCTATAATTTGATGTAGTTCTAGAAATGTGTGCAATAACAAGAAAATTAGAAAGAAATTAAAGAGATAAAAAGAGAAGACCAAACTCTCTTTAATTGCTGATAGCATTCTGGTTTACTTAGAAAATCTTGGAGAATTATCCAAATAGTGACTGAGGAAATTAGTAGCTTCTGAAAAGTTGCAGCTAGTTGTTTGTCCTTCATTTTTCAAGAAAACCAATGACATTACAGGGTGATGTCTTGAATTGTGAGTGAATTGGATTTATGTGAAGCAGAATTGCACAAAGTCAACAGGCTCACTCTCTCTTCCAGAATTACCAAAGTCCAGTGGCAATACAACAGTTAAGATGACTGGTGATGACCCAGGATATAGTGGATGACCTTGGTATTTTTGATGTCCGATCAAGCTCGAAGTGCTTCACAGTATTTGTTTCAGCTGCCTTTATGGCTGTTGAAATAAATTGTTCTCATTCACCTAGTCCTCCAGGGAAAGTCTTCACATGCTTTGCATAGACATCCCCCTAATTGACTGATAGTTTTGAGAACTCTAGGTTATCTTTGACCTGGTTTAGCCCTTCTGCTGAGATGATTTACCAGGGTGTGGCTACTGTGCATGATACAGCTTCTTGGAGCCACAGTTGAAAGTGGCTGAAGGTGGATGCCAAAGGTGAATGATTAGCCCTTAAAGAGCTTGGCAAGCCCTCACACCAGAGGTGCTGGTCCTCCTTAAATACTCCATGCACCTCAGGCATAATAATACATTGTTGTTAGCATGGTGTACTGGTCTAATAATTTTTAACTATCCTAAGAAAGTGACTAAAATGTTCATGTACTGTGGCCTAGAGCACTCCACTCTTCAGGGTATATGTCAAGGAAGTCACTGATAAGAAAAAAGTCTTCATATACACCTAAATATTTCTATCAGTGCTTTCTGTAGTGGCAAAGAACTAGAAAGAAAGTAGATGCCTATCAATTGGGAAATGACTAAGCAGATTGTGATACATAAATGTAATAGAATGCTACTGTGCTATAAGAAAGGACAATTGCGATGAATACAGAGGAGTGTTAAAGAACCTACGTGAACTGATAAAGAATGAAGTAGAACCAAGAAAACAATATGCATGATGACAACAATGTCAATGAAAAGAATGACCACCACAAAATAGTCAAAAGTGAACAAACACAGCTTCAAAGAAGAGTTATGAAAAGACACCTCCACTTTTTTCCTTTGTGGAGCTAGAAGGTCCATGGGTGTGAAACACTATATATTTTTGATATGTTTTCAATATATTAGTTAATTTTTCTGATTTTTTCTCTTTTTCTTTTTCCTTTTAAAATGTTATTTGTTATATTGGATGGCTTTCTGGAAGGGAATAGTGGAAGTGAAATTTTAGTGAAATTTTGTCAATATAAAACTAAAAGCTCTTAATAAAATGTTATCCAAAACATATTTTCTATTTTTCTTAGCTTGACATACATGTGAAACAACTTTATTCCTAGATTCCGAATAGCCTGGATTTTTTATACTTGACCTAATAAACGCCTTGGCAGAAAAAGAAAAAAGCCTGTTAATGTGGTTGCTTCTGATAGCCAGATCACTGGGACAGATTGTTGAGAAATATCTCCATCTGGGGCTCTGTCAGCTCAGCTCTTCAAGAGTGCAAAGAAAGCAGTCTGTACTAGTTTCACATCCATCCTGCAGTGACTTTTTTTTTTTTGGTAAAATGATGTATAATTCAACCTGGCAATCAATTTCCCTTCTGTGTGTACATGATAGAAAAGAACACCCCCAGGGACTATTTAACCCTGAAATTAATTTTTCCGAGACCAGTTTTGTTTTACTTTATATAAAATGTTTATTTGATAGAAATTTTTTTTGGGGGGGAACCCTGGAGATATTTTCCCTATCTTATCATATATCAAAACCTAAGCCAAATGACAGGGTTAAAGCATTTAATAAATAAGGAAATGTACTTTGTAAAAAACCAAAACCCAAACCCAAACAGAAATAACACTGGAGGAAAATGTATTTTATTTCCCAGAACTTACTGTCCTGACACTTCTGTGTGCCACTTAAGCATTGCTAATAATAATAATAACAATAATAAAACAATAGTAGTAGTAATAATAGTAATAATAAGTAATAATAAGAGATCACATTTATATAACATAAACTATGTGTCAGGAACTGCACTAAGCCTTTTATAAATATTATTTCATTTAGTTATAACAGTAATATATGTGAGAAAAAGAGTTGAACTTGTCTTCTTTATAACTCTATATTTTATATCATGCTGCCTCTTAGAAAAAAATACTTTAGAAGTAATTTAGTGCTAACTACCAATGGTATTTAGATTGAAACTTAACTATTGGATCCCAGATACTTATTTTTCCAATTAATTGTTTAAAATGTAATCTTATGGGGCAGCTAGGTGGCACAATGGATAGAGCACTGGCCCTGGAGACAGGAGGACCCGAGTTCAAATCCAGCCTCAGACACTTGACACTTACTAGTTGTGTGACCCTGGGCAAGTTACTTAACCCCAATTGTCTCACAAAAAACAACAAACAAAAAAATGTAATTTTATTTGAACAGCAGGGTTATATTTTAGAAACTAAGCAAGATTTCTGACATTTTTCTAAGAAAACTTACTTTTGCAGTTTCTAACATTTAATATTTTAGTCAATTTTTTCAGAATTCCTTATATTATTTTTTTTTAAATTTTTTTATTTTTTAGTGAGGCAATTGGGGTTAAGTGACTTGCCCAGGGTCACACAGCTAGTAAGTGTTAAGTGTCTGAGGCGGGATTTGAACTCAGGTACTTCTGAATCCAGGGCTGGTGCTTTATCTACTGCGCCACCTAGCTGCCCCCCATCCATTCTTTATGACAACACTGTAATCTAGTAGTGCTGGTACCATTATGCCCATTTTACAGATGAGGGAACAGGAATGAGATATGTTAAATGATTTGTCCATCATAAACTCAACTAGTAACTGTAAGAGTTGGGATTCAAACTCAGTTCTCTCCTGATTCCTGATCCAGAGCTCTTTCTACAATACCATACTGCTTCACAATTTGCAAATGAAATTTGGAACACGATCAGATTGTAATTTGGGAATTTCTGGCATTTGAAAGCCCTTCAGTTTTTCCTTTTAAAGATCAGACATGCTCACTTAATTTTCTTTTCTAGCTTCCAATAGTTATTCCAACAGTTTATCTTAAATGCCAGTGCTTGCAAAAGTAAATTTGCTTAAAGAAAGGAAAAATTTTGCTTAGATTCTAAATAAAGAGGCAATGAGAAACAGTGGAAAGAGTGCTGGATTTGGAGTCTTGGAGGACCTGGTTTCAAATCCCAGCTCTACCACTTAATATTTCTTGGTTCTTGTGGGAAAGTCACAATGTTTAGGGGCAGCTAGGTGGCAGGGGTAAACTAGGTGGTGCCATGGATAAAGCAGCAGCCCTGGATTCAGGAGGACCTGAGTTCAAATCTGACCTCAGACACTTGACACTTACTAGCTGTGTGACCTTGGGTAAGTCACTTAACCCTCATTGCCCCACAAAATACCTCAAAAACAACACACACACACATATGCACAAAAAGAAAGTCATAATGTCTCTGGGCTTCAGTTTCTTTGTTTGTGAAATGATGGGGTTGGATTAAATGACCTTTAAGGTCCATATCAGCTTTCCACCTCTACATCTATGATCTTACACTTATGAAATGAATTTCTCAAAGTCATTGAAAGTTTATCTGAGGATAGTTAAAAGAAATAGAGGAGGGTGGGTTAAGAGGGGTTGTATGCATGAGAACATTGTCTGGGGTAGAATGAATGAAATGCAGAGGAATAGAATATTGTATCTAGGGTACTTCTCACACATGAAGCTCCCAGAGTAGTTAATCCAGATTCAGTTACTCTATGAGATCATATCACTCAAAACCATAGCTTACAAGACCCCACCAATGTATTTAATCCTTTTCTAGCCTGCCAGAGAGCACAATTAATTCAAATGAAAGGCATGATAATGAAAGAGTGTATTGAGAACATTAATAATTAAACACTCTATCCATAAACCTAGGGCAACCATCCTACAAATGCATTTAACATTGGCAGAAAGAGTAAGCATGCATTGGTATCACATATGAGTAGAAATAGTGTGAAGTAACTCACATCTCCAACACTGAAGACCATTGATGTATTCTGGTGATGTTATCATGCCACTCTCACTTGTTCTGCTTTCCTTTGAACATGGCTTCCTCTTAAGTGAATTGTCTTGCTAGTCTTATGGTACCTACTGAATGTCTCAACTGAGTGTTGTTCTGGTGGCTGCTGGGTACATGGTATTTGTTGGGTGCTGCTTTCTGAAGAAGCTAGGTAGCACAGTGAATAGAGTACCAGTCCTGGAGTCAGGAAGACTCCTCTTCCTAAATTCAAATCTGGCTTGAGACACTAACTAGCTGCATGACCCTGGTCAAGTCACTTACTCTTGTTTTCCTCTGTTTTCTCATCTGTAAAATAAACTGAAGAAATGACAAAACCACTCCAGTATCTTTGCCAAGAAAACCCTAAATGTGGTCAGGAAGAGTTAGACACAATTGAATAATAACAGCCTGATTATTACTACTTGCTGCCTGGCATTTATATATTGAACTCTAGTCTTCCTGACTCCAAATTCATTCCTGAATCTACTGTATCATGTAGCTGCCTACTAGCTTCTGGGCTCATTTTCTCAGATCCACTCATGCTGTATCAGTTTTAATCTGCTATAGAAGAGTGGTTAGAACATATTCCTGAAATGGGCACAATTCTTTAGTCATCTATTTAACAAAAGCTAGGCAGAAAGTACCAGGGCTAAGATTTAGTTTTTTCTTTTTGATCTCTGTGTTTGGACATAGATAAATGAACTCTGTTAGATAACTATCTAATCTAGGGTTATATGTTTAGCATGCAGATAAATTTGAAACAGAACAAAAGTTAAGCTAAATAGCCAAGATCATTATTCTCCATCTAACTAGCTCATACTCCTGTCTTTATTATGCATATATTTCAGAAGCAAAGTCTAATGTTTTGGTGGCTTATTTTGGCCAGACCAAGAAGAAAAATAAATTCAGAGAAAACACGCAATCTATAACAGCCTTCCTCCATCTCATTTTCCCCTCCAAAAATGTTAAAAGTAAGGGAAAGAAAAGAGGCTGTTGGGGGACAAAGGGAGATTATTGGATGGGCCAGTTTTTGGCATTGGCCACAAGGACAATTACTGGCTCAGGCCATTTTAATTTCTAACCAATGGAATGCTGCAATTATGGATGATATCTTTCTTCCCACAGAAATTCCCTAGACTTGACTTTCTGGTATACCCTGATATTCTGTTGGTTTCTATCTGCTATCACTCCCCCTTCATATACTGAGTTTACCTACCTCAAGCTGGTAGAAAAGGACACAGAACATTCCTTACCACTCCTTGCTAAAAAATACATTACCAGTATTTTTCTTGGTGTTTTAAATGATTTTATTATTATGAAATAAAGGGGAATGCACATTGAAGGAAATAGGATTTCTATAACAAATCAAAGGGGGGAGGTATAAAATTTATAGGCTCTGTGGTCAATTGCATTCATACTTACTAGAAAATCAACTTGTGTCTAGAATTTCTTTTTCCCCTTGTCTCGGTAACTGAATTATTTCTTCTAAATATTTTAAGCTAATTGGTTGTGTAGGTCAGATTTTATTTCAGTTCTCAATATACGGACAATTGGATTAGGTTTGGCAAAGCTACAGCTATCTCAGCTTTTCTAAAAGTCTCTTTCCCAACACTGTCTAGGAGTACTGAATAGTGACCGTAACAAACATTTCCCCTTTGTATATACTTCACTCTGATTCCTCTCTATCACCTCTAAAGAGTTCTATTCTTTTAACTATCTCTGACACGGGGAAGAACCCTGTTTCTGACCCTGGCTCCCTAGATTAGCATGACTCTCCCTGTCCTGGCCTCTTAGTTTACTTGTCCTTGAATTAGCACCCCAATATAATTTCTTCTCTTGGTGGTTTTGAGACTTGAACCTACTGTGTTACCTGTCCTTGTTTATCCTAGTTGGTCTGAAATTATTTCATTAGCTAATTACTAAAGCTGGTCCTACCTTTGTCATGAAATTGACTTTTCTCCCTATGGCTCTTTATTGGCATCTGGACTCTACCTCATCTTTATGCCTTATTTTCTTTCCTGGACCCTGTGCCTAGTCTAAGAGACCTTGATTTTTTTAAACTTAATTGCATTCATGTTGCCAGCCAGGATAGTTCCCTTTTCCACATTTTACTCTTTCTCCTGTCTAACACCTTTCCTACCACTTTCCACTTTGGACTATCCAAGGTGGTTTATTTTACTAGGTTCCTGTTTTATGGACAGCCTGCTTCCAAGTTACTGATAACTTGACAAGAAGATAAGACCTGGCACTAGCACACAATGGCTACTTTTCATGGCTTTTACTCTTTATTCATATTCCTATATGAATTTCAGACCATTGAATCAGACTTCTACCCAGGGATTTGGTTTCCTAGATTGCAGCTTTCACAACAACAATTATAAAATTGATATGTTCAAGACAAAATACACCATGTCAAGTATTCTCTCACTCCTCCTTGCAATAACGGTATGGCTTGTTATTGCAGGAAGTATAATGTGGCATATATTGATGCTCATAAGGACAACATTCATAATTTGGAGGGCTATTTGTAGTAAAGTTGTCTAAACAAAATAATTATATGGAAGTCTTTGAAAATATAATTCTATAGAGATATATTAAATAAAAGCAGCAGTAGAAAGAACATGGGACTAGTATCTGGAGACCTGAATTCAATGAATGTATGCCATCACTTCCTACATTTGTGACCTCATTTTTTCTTTTTGTTATTGAAAAATTTTCTTTTAAATTTGCCATAAAGCATATACAAATTCAAATCATTGCTATGTACAGCATGTATCATTAGGGTATACAGGACACCTAAGGAATTGTCTTTTTAAAGTTTATTTAATAATCTAAAGGACAATTTTTTCAATTAATCAAATTAAAGAAACAAAAGTTAACTAGACTTAATTAAAAAATTAAAATAAGTAAACTTTAAAATACACACAAAATAAAATTCAAAATGACTATTTTTTTTTTTAGATTTAGTGTTATCCTGTTCACACCCAGCATACCCTGTACAAATAAATGTCTATGGCTCAAATTGTGAATAAGAATCATAGGGAGACAGTGCAATTAAAATGCAAAGTAAGAACAGTGACAATTATTTTTTTTACAAAGCCTTGCTTCTAGTTCATTTGTTGATTTTTGAAATCTTTTTAAATTTCATGGTCATTTCTTTAGTTTCTTTAAAAAAAATTTTTTTTCATATAAGTATTCAGGGATGTACACTTGTCTGTACTTTTGCCATGTCCTCACCCTTAATATAACTGGGTCACCACTTCATCATTCATTATTTTAAAGCCCTACTGATTATAATTTTTGTGACTCAGTTTAATCAATCAATCAATTTAAAAATCACTCATTCAAACATTTATCTAACTCTATAAGGTTTACTATTCATGGGGCTCTGTGCTAGGTTTTGGGGATAACAAAATAAAAAATGAGATAATCCTTGATCATTGTGTAGGGTAAAATAACATACTTACATATAAATATGTGCAAAATAAACACATTAAATCCTCAACTTTCCCTGGGTAACATTCCTAGAAAATGGCAAGAGAGTAAAAAAAGTACAAATGTTGATACATTGAACCTTTGAGAAATAGGAAGTTAGGCTCCCACAACCACCAACAAATGTAATCTTTTACTACAGATTGCTAAAAACACTTTTCTGCATACAATTCTTTTTGTTTTGTTTTGGGTTTTGTATATAATTCTTTATAGCAAAACATTAATTATGATAATAGGCACTTTTGCTCACGCAGTAATATTGAAATAACCCGTAAGATGCAGGGGAGAGGAGAGGCAATTCCAGACAGGGAGGGACAGGGATAGTGAGGTCAAAAGAACCCTAAGGTAAAAAAGGGAAGGGGCAACCTGCTATCTCTAACCCTGCTTTTGGTTCTGTGGTTGAACTATTCTCCCGTGAGAAGCACATGACTTGGGATGGGACCCCAGTCAAACTTGATACTGCTGCTGGACTATATGGTGCAGTACTGCTGGTGTTTGGGAGACTACGGAGCCCAGCCCCATGGAGGTGAGGTATGACCACCATTCCATTTATCCACAGACTTAGCTGCTTTTCCAGTTTTTTCCAATTCCTTCATTGTATACGAGGTTACTTTAGTACTTTTTGGAGCAGATTCACGAATACTTTCCTTATTTTTTCTGGATATAATGAATAGTGGATTTTTTAACACTAAACTCTAGACTCAGAGCAGCTGCAGACCTTGGGGCATGAAGTTTATTTAACACCTTTATTTACTCACCAACTGAATTGCTGACTTCGCACACTTAGGCTTAGAACCCAAAGGATTTGCACTAGGCTTTGGGGGCATAATTGCCACACAAAACTTGAGTTTTAAAGGAAAACAAGAAAAATATGTATGGGGAGCTCTTTACAATGGTAGGGTGAATAAAATCAGTAAAGCTCCTAGAAGGATACCAGTTACTCCACAAATTTGCCCACATTGTGCTGCTCATTTTTTTCTACTGAACATAGCCATGTGTGGGGTTCCAATGTGAAAGGGAAAATGGAGTTTCAAATAAAATCATGGGAATGCTTGAAGTCCCAAAAGTTAAACAGGAAATTGTTGAAGATTGCATCAAATGTATCTTTGAAGATTGTATGAAATGTATTTTTGACTTCATTTGCCTTGGGAGTTCCTTCAAATACTGCATATTTATATTAAAAATAAGTACAAAGCAAGGGGAGGGGGTTACTAGCAACTAGGAAAGAAAAGGCATCATTCATGAATTAACATTTAAGCTGAGTTGTGAAGGAAACCGATAATTCTAAGAGGTAGAAGTAAGGAGAGAAAGCACTCCAGGCATGGAGAATAGTCTCTGCAAAGGTAAGAAAATAGGATATGGGTACAAAGAATAGCAAGAAAGTCAGTTTATCCTGAATAAAGATTTCATTGAAGGGAAGTAATAGATCATAAAGCTTAAGTGGTAAGTTGGAAGCAGCTTGCTGAGGGCTTTAAATATCAAATAAAGGGATTTTTGTATTTGATTCTAGAGGTATTTAGGGAACTACTAGAATTTATTGAGTGGGTGAGTGCTATGATCTTTGGAATATCACTTTGTGGACTACGTGGAAAGTGGATTACAAAGGAGAGAGATTTAAAATAAGGAAACCAGTAGGAAACTATTGCAATAATTCAGAGAGAGGGGGCAGCGAGGTGGTGCGGTGGATAAAGCACCAGCCCTGGATTCAGGAGGACCTGAGTTCAAATCCAGTCTCAGACACTTAACACTTACTAGCTGTGTGACCCTGGGCAAGTCACTTAACCCTCATTGCCCCGCAAAAAAAATTAATAATTCAGAGAGAGGTTATAAGGGGTTGAATTAGGGTGGTCGCTGTGGGAGTGGAGAGAATGAGACAGGAAAGAGAGATGTTTTGAAGATAGTAGTGAGGAGGACAATTTTTCATGTCATTGACTATTCCCAGGGCTTATTTGTTTTGCTACTTCAGGAATGCCTGGAAGGTCTTACTTGTATTATAAACAACAACAAAATATTTTCTCATTAAAATATGTACTTAGTTTTGCTGAATAGGTAATTTTTTAGGGAAAAGTCTAACTCCAAATATTTTGGGGTGTATCACATTTCAGGTTTTTTCATTTCTTGTTCTTGGTTAGAAAATACATATGATTTAAATTGGTATCAATATATGAGTTCTTTTTTCGTGGCATTTGTTACAGAAACTGGAATTTAACAGCTGTATTTCTGGGTAAGTTAAATTTTGGATATTTTTGAATATTCTATGCATTCTATCAATCTCTTGTCTCTATACATAGGGTAGCCTTTATTGTGAAAATATTTTTATCAGATTTGCTGAAAAATGGCATTTGAATATTTTTCCTTTATTTTTATGGGAGACATATAATTTTTTTTTGAGCCATAGTGGTTTTATTTAGTCACAAACCTTTACATTTTTAAAAAATTAATAAAGTGTTTTATTTTTTTCCGTTACATGAAAAGATAGTTCTCAACCTTTGTTTATACAAGCTTTACAATTTCAGATTTTTCTCCCTCCCTCCCCTCCCTCCCCCCTCCCCTAGACAGCTGGTAATCTGATATAGGTTTTATATCTATATCTATATCTATATCTATATATCTATATATATATACACACACACATAATAACATTAATCCTATTTCTGCATTAGTCATGGTATAAGAGAAAAAAAATCAGAGCAATGATGGAAAACCTCAAAATAGAAAAAAAACAACAGCATCAAAAACAAAAGAAATAGTGTGGTTCATTTAGCATCTATACTCCACAGTTCTTTTTTTTTTTCCTGGATTTGGAGATCCTCTTCCATCAGGAGTTCCCTGGAACTCTTCTGTGCCATTGCATTGGTGAGAAGAATATAGTCCATCACAGTAGATCAACACTCAATGTTGATGTTACTGTGTACAATGTTCTTCTAGTTCTGCTCATCTCACTCATCATCAGCCCATGCAAGACCCTCCAGGTTTCTCTGAACTCCTCATGCTCATCGTTTCTTATAGCACAATAGTATTCCATTGTATTCATATACCACAACTTGTCCAGCCATTTTCCAATTGATGGGCACACCCTCAACTTCCAATTCTTTGCCACCACATAAAGAGCAGCTATAAATATTTTTGTACATGTGGGTCCCTTTCCCCTTCCATGAGGAGACATATAATTTTCAAGCTAAACTCTATTCTTTAGCTCTGCTATTTTCATTCAAGGCTATTCTTTTTCCAGCTGTGCATAAATTTTTTTAGTTATTTATTCTATTACTACTACCATTTTGTCTTACATTTGGACTATTGTATTTGTCAGATTGATTATCAAGGTTTTGTACCTGTTGAGTTTCTAAGGTATAAAGTTTCATATTCAGCTATTATTGTATTTTTTAATTCATTGATCTTAAACCTTTCTAGATGGCAGAGCATCCTTTGTTTTTTTTCTTATTAAGCTTTTTAAGCACTCTGAAGATTCTTGTAGTTGACCTAATTTTACTTCAGTGGTTCTTGCTGTCATTGCATTATTGTGTCCTCTTAGCATCATCCATCCTCTCCTAGTTTTGTTTGACTCCATCATTTTTACCTTTTCTGTGCTGATTTTCTTTGTGAGCATTTCTTTTTGGGGAACTTATTTGTTACTATCTTAATGTGATGAAAGGTAGTTGGTCTCAGTTATAGCCATCCACTGTTCCACATTGCCAGAAATCCCCTCTTCATTTCTTTTCTTTCTTTTTCTCTTCATTTCTTTTCAATATAATATGGAAATGACAGCCAGGTGGCAAAATGGATAAAGCACCAGGCCTGTTGTCAGAAAGATTAATTTTCCTGAGTTCAAATCTGGTCTCAGACACATAAGCCGTGTGATCCTGGGCAAGTCTCTTAATTCTGTTTGCCTCAGTTTCTAATCTGTAAAAAGAGCTGGAGAAGGAAATGGCGAACCACCCTAGTATCTCTGCAAAGAAAACCCCAAGTGGGATTACAAAGGTTCAGAAATGACTGAATAACAACAACATGGAAGTGATACAAGTATGACAAATGTGTAGACAGTTTGTATGGGATCCAAAGGTATAATAATCTAAATGCAGCATGTCATATTATATGTTCTTTGATTGAAGATTCACAACTGTGAATTGTATGCACAGGGTAGCCTCTATAATGTTTTCTAAAAGTGTGCAGTTCTCTATGCACCATAAAACACAATTCATCTAGATGCAGAAGAGTTTACTGTTATCTTATGTTCCACCCAGGAGGGTCAAGATTAAAACCTGCCATAGGGTGGTGATTGGTTGAGTTCCACAGTCCTGGCTAGACCCTTCCTGGTTGGGGAAGCAGGTGAACCAGGAAAGCTGGAATTTTCCAATTTGGCAGGGTGGGGGGGGCAATCTCATTGTGTGAAAAAATCAAGGTCACTAATATGGAATTGAAGAGACAAAGTAGACACTTTTCCTTTGACTGGAAGTAGGTCTCAAATAGGATTAAACAAAGTCCAAGAAGATTAATGTGAAGATACATCAAGGATCAGGCTGATGGCCTCACAATTGACAGAGTTTTCATTTTACTACATTCAATTATCTTTGAGGGTGTGTGAATTTATTTCTAATGGTAAGCTAGATTCCTTCAGATTCACCCAAATTGGATTGCTCCTTTATTGCTACTCTCATTGTTTTCTGTGATAATACCCATCTCTAAATATTAGAAGAGAACTAGGCATTCTGATCTTAATGCTGAGTGTCATCATGCCACATGATAATCACCCTTCCTATAGAATTTTTTTCTTCTGAGGAGCAGGAAAGGAACAATAAGAATGAACTCTTTAATGGCAGTCCTTCAATTTCTGGCAAATTTGCAATATAATTCACTGAATTTATTAGCATCCCTTTGTCATCTTCCAGTATCCCTGTAGACTTGAATTTCTATGAACAACCTTAAGTATGTTAGTCAGTAGAGAATGAGGACACCCTGAGGTCTCTGACCAATTATCCTTTTCATTTTTCTGCTGACAGGTGGAAAATTTATCCAGTTATGCTTCATTGAATATTGCCCTGACCTTGTTTCATAATAATCTTGTTAATATAGCATAATGAAATCTCACTGTTACACTGTAACAAAAATTTCACTGTAATTCCTTTAGTCAGTCACCTGAAATGTAAATTGGATGGTCAGTGATAACCTGAGCTAGCTTTTTGCCCCAATGACATTAACTCCCCTGAGTGTCAGGGTGTTTATTTCCCTTTATGGCATATTCCCATGGAACTAACTATCCCCTGTAACATTGTTTTGTCTGGTTCCATGTTTTTATGGAATCAATAAAAGACAATAATATGAACTTTTCCTTATGTTTATTTTTTCCATATGTTTATATTGCATGTTAAGGTATACAAAGCATCTTGGAGGTATTCTTGTATTTGTTTTTAGAGAGAGAGGGAGAGAAACACAATTATAATCCTTTAATACTGTACTTAAACACATACATTTCTCACATCAGCAAGAAAATAATACAGCTAAGGAGTATTTGTTAAAGTCTTTGAAACTTCCATTGGAGTCAACAGTAATACAATGTTCACTTATTCTTCCTTCTTTTCACTGAAGAAAATCATTAGGCATTTCCATGTTGAAAATTTACTGGTATATATAGACCTTCTATTATAGAGCATTGGCTCTCTGAGGTGTATTTGTGTGCATGTGTGTGTATGTGTTGAATGATTGTGTTTTGATGCATATGAAAAATTTTCATTTAAAAGCAATAAATAAGAGACAACTTGTCAAGTTGCTCCTGAAAATGGTTCTTCTTATGCTGATCTTAGTTTATAGTTGCAACATAAAGAGCTGTGTGCATAAAGAAATATCCTAAGGCAGTTTGCTCAGTACATGAAGATTTTAGACCTGACTTTTGATTAATACTAGGTATGAATGATGGCTTGATTCTTTTTTCTTTACATTCATTTCCATAGCAAAGAAAGAATGGATCTTCAGAGACCTTTTCAGCTATACCTTGCTTTATATCACTGATGCATTCTTGAAAAGGTGTGTATAAAGGGAATTTCTGTAAATTACTTGCTTCAGTTGTTCAGTACTTCTGTGATCTCATCTGTGTGGATATTTTCCCTGTTGGGGCAAGTCATATGCCCTCCACATATCTCATGTAATTCTCATCCTTAAATTTTCATAAATTCCTCATGGAGTATCTGTCCAGTGTACTGGATTCTTTTAAATTTATCTGGTTGCCAGTGGACCACTTCGTTTTGTCATCTGTTTTCCTTCATTTTTACTATATGACTACTGCATGTGCTTTCCTAGTTATTCATACCCTTGATGTCTTTTATTCTATGTCCTAATGAAAATAAAATAAAATGAGATATTAGCACAATGCCTAGCACATAGTAGGCAGTTAATGAATGCATGGTCCTTTCTCTTCTTCCTCCCTACCCTTTATGCAGGTCACTGGTATGGTGCTATTTATATCCACCATGTATTTTTCCATTGTCTTTTGGGTCATGCATAATTTTAGTAATTTTATTATCACATGATTCTATAATTGGCAGTCATAGAGTATTACTGGGAGAACACTGGTGATAAAAAAAGATGGATTTTTAAGGCAGTGGGCCCCTTGCAATCCTGACAGTCCTATGCAGTGTCCAAATTTTGATTTTCTTCAACTTGATTGTGGGCCTAGCTCATTATCCATATATGGTGTGTCCCAAAAGTCTAAGTGCAGTTTCAAATTATTAAAGCTCAGTGAATGTACTAGATATATGCACAGTTCCCAATAAGTCACCTGGTTAACTGCATATCATGAATCTGGGTAAAGTGCATCTTAGTCTTTTCATTGTAGATGTCTAGGCCATCGCTTTTAAGTAACTCTGGGTTTCATTAACGAGGTCCTGTAAAATGTACCATATTTTAAGTGTATTTTATTTGGTTTCCATAGTTCAGGTTAAGAAACTTTCTTCCCCTTTTAGCGTCTATCAGTCAATAAATAAGTATTTATTAAGCACCTATTATACATCATGCATTGTACTAGGTGCTAGAATTACAAATATAAAGAATGAAATAATCCCTACTTGCAATGAGCTTACATTTTAATGGAAAAAACAAGTGCATATGTAAATAAAAAGATAAAGTTAATAAATACATAAAAGTTATTTAATAATAGTCAGAATTTATATACTTAAGGTTTATAAAACTTTACATATGTTTCCTTATTTATCCTTACAATGACTCTGTGAGGCATTTTTATCCTCATTTCACAGATAGGCTGAATCTGAGACAATTTAAGTGACTTCCCTAGAGTCACACAGGCAGTTAGTATCTGAGGTGGAACTTGAACTTATCTTCCCAAATCCAGGAACAGAACTCTATTCACTTTACCACATAGATGACTTTGGATTACCAGTTAGATTGATAGGGAGGAAATTAAAAGGAAAGAGTGAGGAAAAGGAAAAAATTAGCAAGAAAGGGTTCATGGAGAAAATGATGACTGAACTGCATCTTAAAGGAAGGGGAAAACTATGAATCCTTTTCTGAATAGGAGGGAGAAGAGAAATAGGCATTTAGTAGGTGCCTACTTAATAGTGCCAGGCACTGTACTAAGCACTTTACAAATACCATCTTATGTTATTTTATTTGTATGAGCACATTCTAGGAATGGGGGATGGCCAGTGCAAAGAAACAAGATGGGAGATACAGTGTGGTATGAGAGGAACAGAGCAAAGATTAGTTTGTTTGGATCAGAGGTGACAAATATGGAGCCTATAAGATTCCCAAATGTGGCTTGAATCAGAATAAAATGTAAGTAGGAAATATCCTACAAAATAAAAATACAATAAAATATAGATAATATATTTTAAAACTAAGTCAATATGTGGCCACAAGGGATCCTTATGCACGGTATAGTGGCCAACATTTCTATTTGAGTTTGACATCGTAAGTATAGCAGAGTGTAGGAGGGGGAGAAATGTCCAATAAACCTAGAAAGATAGGTCAAGGTCAAGTTATATGGGGCTTTAAAAGCTATAGAGAGAAGGTATATTTTATCATAAAAACAACAGGAAAGCACTAGAACTGATGAAGGAGAGGAGTCATATAGTCAGATTTGAGCTTAAGGAAAATTACTTTGTTAGTAGTGTGCAGAACTTACTGGAATGGTGAGAGATTTGAGGCAATGAGAACAATTTGGAGTCTGTTGGAATGATTTAAGCAAGAGGGTGATGAGGGCATCATCTAAGGTGGCAATTCTATGAGTATAAAGAAGGAGCAAGATGTGAGAAATTTTGTGAAGATAGAAAGGAAAAGATTTGGCAATTGATTAAATATAGGGGGTGAGAGAGAGTGAGGATTCAAAATAATGTTGAGATTACAAACTTGATACCCTGGAAGGATGGTAGTGCCTTTGGCAGAAATAAGGAAGTTTAGAAGAAGTGAGGGTTTAAGGAGAAAGATAATGAGTTAAGTTTTAGACATGTCAAATTTAAAATGTCTTTGAAATTTCTAAAAGGTAATTAGGGAATTGGGACTGATGCTCAGACAAGAGACTGGGCTCAAATATGTAGGTCTGGAAATCATCTACATAGAGACAACAATTGAACCAATGGAAGTAGATAAAGTTTCTAGGAGTGAGAGTATCAAGGGAAAAGGGAACAGGGTCAGGATAGACCCTTGGAGTTACCCCTATTTAGAGTTGTGATGTGAATGATGAGTCAGCAGAAAGAAGGGTCAGGCAAAGCTGTAGGAAAGAAAAGCCTCATGAAAACCAGGCATGGATAGAATATTTAGAAAGGGAGTATGTTTGGTCAACAGTATCAAATAAAGGAGATACATTGAGAAAGATTAGGACTGTGAAAAGACCATTAGATTTGGCAACTTTAGAGAGAGAAGTTTCAGTTGAGGTTGGAAGCCATATTGCAAAGGGCTGAGGAGTGAATGAGAGGAAAGAAGTGGAGGCAGTGAGTGTAGACTTTTTCAAGAAGTTTGGCTGAAAAAGGGATATGATAGTAATGCCAAAATATTTTGAAGATTTAAGTAGTCCATAAATGCATATCTTGGAAAAATGATACAAATGCGTAATAAGCTAGGTCCAGTGATGAATAGGAAGAAGAAATTAAGTTAGATTATTTTCCACTTTCTCCTAATGATACTATGAATACATGATGCTGTAAATAACATTCACTATGGCTATGAATCATGGGACATGATGATTCAGAAATATTAAAATGACGAATAACTTGAAGGTCAATGTAAAAGCACAGTGTAACATGTCATGACTTGAAAAATGATGACTTACTTGTAAGAAGCAGAGCAAAAGAAATCATTGAGAATTTCTGTGCCCAGAAATAGAGGTGAGTCAACCATGAATCATAAATGAGAGACAATAGATGGACAAATCAAATGGTACACTGCTACCTCAGTGATATAGAAATTACTAGAGTGATCCCACGGGTATGCTGGGTAGATTCTGACATGAGTGACAAGTTATGGATAAGTTTTGATGTGCAGAGGATGAATGTGTAACTAAAAAAAATGTAATACATAACATGGAACTCTGTGCTAGGGTTAAAAATCAGTTTAACAAATTTAATACAGGAAAGATGTGGCTTAACACATTCATATGAAAAAGATTTAGGAAGTTTTTTTTTTGTTTTTTTGTTCTTTTATTGCTTACCTTGAATCAGCACTATAATATGGGATAAAACCCCATGAATATTGTCTTAGATAGCAGGAATAGATTTTTAGTGTATATAACTAAAAAGATATGAGGACTACTCTTTTTTATAAGGCCATACTGGGAGTATTGAGTTGAGTTCTTTACATAACATTTTAAGAAGGTCCTTGAGAAACTTTAATACAGTTCAATTCAACTACTATTTTAAGCATCTACTGAAAATTAAGGCCTAGAGAGATGAAGTGACTTGTCCAAAGTCACATGATTATTTAGTGGCAGAATGAAGGTTTCTAATACAGTCAAGATACTAAATGAAATAAAGAATTTCATTAACTCAGTGATTGGCAAGTATAATTTAATGTGTGAATAATTTTTAGTTCCCATTGGGCCATAACATATTACTGCCACTTTCTATGTTGTCATCACAGACATTATTCTTATTATTTTTAGTAGTATGTAAGCAAAAGAAATGTGGAAACAGACCAGGACTTAGAGTTAGGCAACCTGGGTTCAAGTCTTGTCTCAGACATTGTTCAAATCACTTCATCTCTCTGAGCCTCAGTTTCCTCCCCAGTAAAATGGGGCTAATAGAACTCTTACTTCTTCTTTCAAAGGGATGTTGTGAAGAGAATGCCTTATAAATCTTAACACTTTTGCTGTTTCAAGATACTCTCTTGAGTGTCTTGGATCCTTCTAAGTGACTTGACAGAGTTTGGCCACTAGATGGAGAACCCAGCCATGTAACTGTTCACACAGATTCTCAGAGCTGGCACCAGACTTTGGAGTGGTCCATTTCTGTCAGGTAGGAATCTTGGAGAGCTTCAGTAATGCCCATTTCCATCAAATCAATCAATTCTCTATTATCACTATCTAGCTTCATACATAATACATATCAATGTGATTTGAGGACATATTCACAAATTTCAAAAGAATCACATTTTCTAAGTACCGAACAAGTTCTACATATAATAGCTAACATTTATATAGTGTTCATCATATGTCAGGTACTGTGTTAAGGACTTTGATCCTTACAACAATCCTTGGAGATGGGTGATATTATCTAAAGTTGTATATATTTTTTCTATGGGCTCTTAAGTGTTTTCCCAAATGTGTAGATTCAACTTGTTATTTCAACTTCTCTATGACCAATATTTCTAAATACTTCTATATATGGGATGTCCTTTGGATGTATTCCCTGAAGTTCATGAGCAGTGTGTCTTTCCAGACAGAGCTGTGCTCATCCTTTCTGCAAGGGTAAGGAAGCATGTGGTTTCCTCCCTTTCTCACTATTTTGTGATTAAACGAGGACCAACAAGTAGAAATTATAAGTTGCCATATTTCAAATCCACTTAAAGAAGAACTTTTTGAGAATGGGTTGCCTGATCAGGTAGTGAGTTACTCATCAGTGAAGATATTTAAGCACAGACTCAAAAAACACTTATTAAAAGTATCAGTTCTTGTAGGGAAGAGATTGTAATTTTAACCTCTTTATTCCCAGCACAATCCTCTACATATAAAAATACTCAATAAATATTTATTTAATTGGGTTGTAGGCTGTAGGGAGGGACTTATATTCCACAAATTACTGTTCTGTCAATTTCCCATCTCCATCATTCCTCACATCCATTATTACTTCTCTATTCCCACTGTCTCTTTTGGAAAACACGGTCCTCATTGTCAGGAGGTGTCAAATATAACTCCACAACAGTTCACAGTGTGGACTGGGCCAGATTAAAATGTAATTAGGAAATACTTAACAGAATAAAAACCAATAGAACAAGATAATGTTAATATGGTTTTTAAAGTTGATATGTGGCTGTGTGACCCTGGGCAAGTCACTTAACCCTCATTGTCCTGCAAAAAACAGTCACTATGTGGCATAAAGGGATCCTTATATATAGCTTAGTATCCCTAATTTCTATTTGAGTTTGATACTCCTGTTCATTGTCACCAACCTAAATGATCATAGTATCTTCCTAACAGGTCTCCCCATCTTAATTTGCTTCCACTCTCCTCTGTAGGACTTCCAGCATGATCTCATTTCTCTTTTGCAATGATCTGGTCAGATTTTTACATTGGTATATCCAGTGGTTCCCTATTATTTACCAAGCAACTCTCTTTACCAAGATTCTTTTGCTGGCATTTAAACCCTATCAATTGCCCTCTTTTCCCCTATACTAACTGGCACCTCCTCTTTAGTCTTCATTCATATTATTCATGGACAGTATGCCCCAGCTAAAAGTGGACTATTTCTTTCCCTTATCATACACTGTTCTCTCATCTTCATGCCTTCATTATCTAACATTCTTCTTTTTTCCTAGGACATCTTCTTTCTCCTTCTTCCCATTTTGATTTCTTATCCATCAGTAAAAATTAATTCAAATTCCACTTCTTCATGAAAACTCCCCTGTTCCCAGCATTAACATTTTCCCTTGCAGATTAGCTATGCACTTTTGTTTTGCACCTGTATAATGCATTCATTATGTATCATTTTGCATTGTTATCTGTATGCCAAATACTTCTGCTAGCCTATAAGCTTTATGTAGGAAAGCTACTTGTCTTGTTTTCACTTTGTATGTCAGTCAATAAACATCTATTGAGTATCTACTATGTGTCTCTGTGCTAAGTAATGGGGATTTTAAAAGAGGCAAAATTCCTGTCTTCAAGGAGCTTACAATCTAATGAGGGAGATGAGAAGCAAACAAATATGTACAAACAAGCTATGTACCGGAATAAGAAGAAATAATAAAAAAAAAAAAAACAAAAGTAGTACAATTAAGAGGGGTTGGGGAAAACTTCTTGTAGAAGATGGCATTGAAATTGGGACTAAAAGGAATCCAGGGAACCTAGTAGGCACATATCAGGAGGGAGAACAGTCCAGGCATGAGGGCCAGTCAGAGAAAATGATCAGAGCCAAGAGATGGAGTATCTTGTATGAGGAAACCAGTGTCACTGGATCAGAGTATATGGTGGTGAGCTTCCATTGTTTCTTCTGTAAACCTACATTATCCATCTTTCATGTTTTTTTGTAAAGTAAAGCATTTAAAAGTGCTAGGTAAAATGCTAGTTGTCATTATTTTCAATAGTAGTTAGAATGTTAATAACATTACAGGTGCAGCTTGAACAAGTAGATTTCTAAAGTCATTCATTTTTGGTGGGAGTTGTGTACCCACTGGAAATATCAAATAGCAGTAGTAATATTTCCAGTGAGGGTTGGATGAATTGACGTCTTTAAAATTGTCTCTAATGCTAACACTCTAATTCTAGTTCTAATTTATATTATTTTTTCCACTAACTGAGCTATTTGTCAATCATTAAAAACTGAAATTTACATCTTTGTGAATACAATGATGGAAATAATTACAGTAAGAATTAGACTGTAATGCCAATATTGTAGATGTCACATGATGAGAGATATCAGTAGTCTACCAGCAGACTTATCATTAAGCAATGAATTCTTTGGGAAGTAATGAAAAAAGGGAAAAAAAATCAAAATATCCCTCAACTTTTAGCTCTACTTCTAAAGTTACATTTACTGAAAAACAATGACAGTGCCTATTTTCTTGACTCTCTCCTCCTAAAATAATTTCTTAAGAACAGTCCTCTGTGGCGCAGTGGATAAAGCACCAACCCTGGATTCAGGAGGACCTGAGTTCAAATCAGGATTCAGATACTGGGACACTTAACTAGTTTGTGACCCTGCAAGTCACTTAACTCCCCAACTGCCTCACCAAAAAAGAAAAAAAAAAAGAAGAACAGTCCTCTGAGTGGGGCAGGGCTTAGTTTCTTAAAAGCTGTAATTTCCTTTTGAAGATACTAGCTAACATAACTTATATTGCAGATTGATAATTATTTAGCCAATTTTTGTATTTTTGTGGGTAATGAGGGTTACGTGCTTGCCAGGGTCATACAGCTAGTTAAATGTCAAGTGTCCTGAATCCAGATTTGAAATCAGGTCCTCCTGGAATCCAGACTGGTGCTTTATCCATTGTGCCACCTAGCTGCCCTTTAGCCAATTATTAATAGTTATTCTACATGCTATAGAGTGCCACTTGTATTTCTGCACTGTCACAGTAAATGGTATCCTATGCATCTAACCATCTTGAAGAACATCTAGGCCATGAGGGTCCATTATTAAAGTCAGAAAAGACAAAGTAGGTCAGTGAGAGATCTGGTCTTCATAATTTCTGGAAACTAGGTTCCAGCACTGGTTTGTCACTTGCTAATTTATGGTGCTGGGCAAGTAATTCCAACTCTTTTGAACTTTATCTTAAAATGGTATAATAAATGTGCCCAACGGTTTTACTGTAAGGACACAAGTGGCTAAAATATGTGAAAGTTTTTGAAAATTATAAAGACTATAAGTTTCCCCTCAAACTTATTTTAGAATGCTTTTGAATATTTCAATCTAGATCTTCTCAATGACCCCTTGAGTTCTTTATCTTCTCTTTGCATTAACAGGAACCCCAGGTGCCAGATGACACAATTTTGAATCTTCCAAAGTAAGTAAAACAACAAGATCGCCTCAGTTTTTGAAATTATACATAATATAGAAAATTTACTTTTTTTCTTTTGACCCCTGTCAATCTCTGTGAATGCAACAGCAACTAATTCTGATTAACACCGATTCTGGGTGGGAGGGGCAGGACATGTGAAAATTTCCTTGCCTCTAATGAGCTGAAGAAACAGAGCCTACTGTGAAATTCTGTATACTACCAAGAACTGGAAGAAGGGCTAATTCTAATGGAAAGATAGGATGTGATCCTCCAGAGATCAAGTCAAAGCCCCATTAAGGATGACAAATGAGCAACACAAAATCACCCACTTTGACATGCTGAAACCTCACATTCTATTCAGTTAGGTTTTAAAATCTGCTTCACTCTCCCTGACTTAGAGGGGAATATAGCAAAAGGATGGGAGGGTCCTCTCTAAATCTATTGGCTGTGGGTAAAAATCTGTTGCTGGTTTCTGAACCTTTGGTCAGAAGCAGCAGGAAGGGATGAAACTCCTCTCTGTTGGCAAGGCACAGAGGAGGGGAGTCCCAGTATGACTCTCTGTATGGCCAACCACACCAGCAGGGCCCAGTTATAAGTAGTATTTAATTTTAGACAGTCTTTTCCTTTAATAGGACATGACTGTTGAAGGAGGGAGCCAAGGATATAATGCCTGGAGGAAGAGGGTTGGGGAAGGGCAGAAAAAATGACTAAAAAAGGACAAAAACCACTTTCCAGGCTTATCTATCCTATTGCCTCACCCATTTCTCCCATTCTGAAAACATTTTTTAAAAAGCCTTTACTACCCTGTTGATTGACGCTCTGATCTATTATTGACATAGAAAGAACACTGCTTCCAGCCCTCACTCCATATCCTGTAGACAGGCAAGGGAGACAGGGCAAACAAGAACATTTACAGAGAGTGTCATAGACATAGAATTGGAAAGGGACCTTAAAGATTGTTCAATCTATGTTAACAAATAAGGAAACTGAGACTGAGAAGTTAAGTACCCTTTATCTGAGGTTAACACAGATTGTAGGTATCTCAAAGCTGGGTCCTCCAATTCCAACTTCAATTCATTTCCTCTATTCCATGTTTCATCTGAATTCTTATTCTTTTTCACCTGCCCAGGCTAGCAATGCAATCAGGATTGAGAGTGAGAAGGGTTTTGTATGAAATGAGGTTAACAGTTTTCCTTATTCCTTGCTCACTCTCACTGTTGGACCTGAGGTGTTTCTGAGTGTTTATATCAGTTCACCAGCTCCCAGAAGTCATAACCTGGTGCCACAAGACAAACTCTCCAAATAGATGTTTTGAGGAGATATTGGTATTGAGTCAGAATCTGTTTCCAGAATATCTTAATTCTTCACCATGAAAAACACCGAGCTTGGAGATTTATGAAACAAACACCGTATTCTTAATGACTATCTAGAGACCTAAGATCCATGAAACATTTATGGAAGCATCTACCATGTTTGAGTCACAGTTGCATGCAGTAGGGATGCCCTCAAGGAATTTATAATCTCATGATGAGGACAACACTATGACACAAATAATTATAGTAAGAACTAGACAGGGGAACTAGTGGTGTAGTGAACAGAGTGTTTGCTCTTGCAGTCAGAAGATTCATCATTCCCGAGTTCAAATCCAGTTACTGGCTATGGGACCCTGGGCAAATCATTTAACCCTGTTTACCTCAGTCTCTTCATCTGTAAAATAAACTGGAGATGGAAATGGCAAACTACTCGAGTATCTTTGTCAAGAAAACCCCAGATGGGGTCATGAAGAATTGGACATGACTGAAAAAACAACTGAACTATAAAGAACTAGAGTATGTCATGCTATGAGAGATCCACAGATGGAGGGGATTTATAATTTAATTCTATATCAGTAGGCCACCAGGAGACTGACTACTATGTGATGAATTCTTTGGCCATGGGAACTCATGAAACAAAGAAAAATTCAAACTATCCCTCAGTACTATCCCATCCACTGCTTCAGTGACCTTGGAATTATAATGGGAAAGGGGGTAGGGGTGCTAAGAGATTATAAAGTCTTTAAACCCATCTCTGAACATTAACATTACTGTTGATGCTAAAAATATGAGGTCATAGCCCAAGTAACAATGATTCAACATAGTGCTGGAAGAATGGAATAATTATAAATGATGACAATTTCACTTTTTTTTTTTTTGGCGGGGCAATGGGGGTTAAGTGACTTGCCCAGGGTCACACAGCTAATGAGTGTCAAGTGTCATTGGCCGGATTTGAACTCAGGTACTCCTGAATCCAGGGCCAGTGCTCTATCCACTGTGCCACCTAGCCGCCCCTGACAATTTCCCTTTAAACAAAAGCAGATGGTATAAAGAAATGAAAGGTACTTGGATAGATGCTTCATAGGTCTTCCTCGGAAAGGCAAATAAAGAAATTGGCAGAATTGGCCCTATCGTGTTTCTAAAGGCAACAAGAATGTCAGTATCAAAAGATTATAGACCTGGAACTTCAAGGAACCTTCGATGTAATAGTATTATAGGGTTATAGATTAAGATGTAGTTTATTGCTCTGGAGCTAAGCTCCCAGTCTCCACTTTCACTGGCAGATTGGGTCACAAGAAGGTGGTTATGACATCTTCACTCAGTGTTTAAGGGAACCACAGGAGGCTGGGGGTAATGATGGTGGTGGTTTTATCTAATACTCTAAACAGTTCACCAGTCCCTACACATATTTCCCCCCAAAGATTAGCAATTGATATAAATTAGAAAATTAGCTTTTAGAAAGTGATTTCATAAGAACAGTTGGTGCAAAATATCATACTGCTACAAGTGTCTTTGATATGCTCTCTCACCAGTATATAGAGTTCAGAGGAAAGTGGGCTCAAACTTAGAGAGCACATACAGTCAAGGAGTAACACTCAATTCTTGGTTGGTAGAAATCTTTTTCTCCCTTTCATGGGGTAGTCATTAAGTTCCCCTTAGGCAAAATGTATTTTTTTCCTGATGGGCCTCTTATAGAGTCCTTGAAGCTGCATTTCCTCAATGTATCGAGTTTGTCTTTGACTCCTACACAGACCCAAATTACTGCTGTGCTGAGGATGATGCTAAGATGCTTATAAGCTTGACAAGGTCTTCCTTTGATGAAATTGGAGAAGGAGTAGACAGGCTTGGCCTCTCTGCCTCCCCCTTCTCCAAACAACTCTAACTGGAAGGTTTCCTTATATACTAGCAAACCCTCAAATCTATGATTCTAAAGTAGGTTTCTTGCTTTATACATGCCCCTCAGTGTGCGACCAAGTCTCCTAAACCAAATAGAATTCTTGTCATACCTAGCTATGGGTAGTTAGGTGACACAGGGGATAAAGTGCCAGACTTTGAATCAGGAAGACCTAAGTTCAAATTTGGAGCAGACACTGCCTGTGTGACCATGGGCAAGTCATTTAACCCCGTTTGCCTTGGTTTCCTCACCTGTAATATGAGCTGGAGAAGGAAAAGGCAAACAATTCCAGTATCTTTGCCAAGAAAACCTCAAAAGGGATCATGGAGAGTCAGACATTACTAAAAAAGACTAAACAACAAGAACAACAACAACACAACTGGTTAAAATGCTTTTGATTGATTAGACCAAGGGTCACACAAGTAATAAATCAGAACTGAGATAGAACCCAGGTCTTCTGATTCCACAGCTAAATTTTTCAACTCTACTACAACTCACCCTGCAAGGTTCCTGATGAGCATAAAGAAAAAGAACACCATGAAGATAGCTACAGTTTATAGGCCAACATCCATAACAGAAGACGAGCAAGTAAGAAAGGTCTTTGAGACAGATAAAATGTCCCAAATTAAATCAAGATTGCTTTAATATTGGGTGATTCCATTACAAATGAGAGCATAGTAGACATTGATAAAAACATTCTGGAACATAGGTTCAGTAGAAAGAAACAAAAGAGTTTAAAGATTATAGACTGCACAAGACCCTTGACTAAATATCATATATCACTTTATCAACTTTACATTATACATTTTTTTCTTTAAGGTGGAAATTAGAAAATATTGAATATGACAAGGATAGAGGAAAAAAACTCCATAAAAAAGTAAGTGACCATATATTAATGACAGCAAATACCAGTGTGGGAACATTTCTGAATTAGCTGTGTATATAGAGATAAGATTAGTTTAGGTAAAGTTAATTTAGATTAGATAAAGCATGTATTATACACATATTGTGTACCATACATTGTGCTAAGTGCTGGAAATACAAATACAAGAAAAAGAATGATTGTCCCTGCCCTCAAGAAGTTTATATTTTAGTGGGGCAAGAAGACACATAAAAAGGAGCTGAAAAGCAAGAAGGCAGGGTGGGAAAAAAAAGTGCTAGAAAGTGGATAAAAACATGAAAATGGGGGAAAGAGAAGGAGAAAATCTGTGAACATTTCTAAAATATAATATTTAATTGGTCAGTGTTAATAGCTTTGTCACAATTGGACCTGCATACCCACTATTCAATATGAGGAAGTAGGAGAGGGAAGAAACAGTAGTGAAAGGAGCATCTGGATCAGATACTTATATATTTCACTGTGCCATCAACTTTCCCTACTCTCCCTTACAAATTTAAAATTTTAATACTAGTTTTCTTCCCTTCCTAGAGAGTCTGTTCAGCATAAAACAACCATTATTTTCACATTTAAATGAATAAGATGTAAATAAAATTTCAGAGTTTTATATAGTCTTGAGATAGAGTGTTAGAAATAGGGGATTGGTGACCCTGAGGGAGAAAAAATGTGGTGAAGGGAGATAGAGTAGTTGGGATGGCAGAAATTCTTCTATCCTTTAAGAACAAAAGGAATGAAAAAAATCATTTGGGTATATCTTCAGGTAGAAAGGAAAGTTGGTAACAAAATCATTAATTTTTTGTGTGATTCCAAAAAACTTCTGATATAACTGAGTGGAAATTATAACACTACATATCTCTATAAAAAACAATCCCATTTCATTAGAGGACAGAGAAAATTAAACAGTTTCAGAAACAAGATAGAATTTTCAAAATCCATCAATTGAGCATATAAACTATTTATAACAATGTTATTACTTTATGAAGATAAAAAATAAAAAAAACTTATTGGATTTGATAAATCAAATATAAACTTTAATTTTTCAATTAGTTTATTTATTTAATAAATATTTGAGTGCCTATATCATGTAAAATACTGTGCTGGACTCTAGGTGTAGAAAATATTTGTATGAACTACAGTACCTTTTCTCAAGGAAATTACAATTGAATAGAGGTTCAATAAAGATACATAAATAAATATACTATTAATATTGTGTTCTACTACCTATAGAGATAAAAATAAAATTGCTTTGAGTTTAGCTCAGACAGAGGTGTCAAACATGAATGGGTTGTGTGTGACCCACAATACTCCTGAATGTCGCCTGAATCAGATTTAAATATAATTGGGAAATATTTAATAAAAGAAAAAACATAGATAACAGTAATATGTATTTTTTAAAAAAAGTTAATGTGTATTCTGCTGGGATCCTTATGTATGGTTTATTGTTTCTAATTGAATTTGATACCACTGATTTGGAATATAAGCTCCTTTTGAGTAGAAACATTTTCATTCTGTACCCTGTATCCTTATACCTTCTTCAGTACATGGTACCTTGTAGGCATTTAATAAATACTTGTTGATCATTTGCTTTATGAGAATTTAGAGGAGGGAGGGATCACTTTTGATTAAGAGGGATTAATAGAGAAATCCTTAGGAAAGGTGACATTTGCAAGGACTCAAGAGGTGTTTAGAATTTCAACAAGTGATAGTGAAGAAGAATGGCCAGTGAGCAAGAAGAAGCTCAGTTTGAAAGCTTTAAAATATTCAGTTAGAAAATTAGAGAGGAAAACATGTGAAATCACTATTTTTTGAACTCAGAACATAGAGATCCATGATTGTTCTTCATACAGGGCAGCTTTATTTACTTTGCATCTAAGTAAATGGTGGTTTGTTTCTCATTGTCTTACAAAAGGTTGTTCCTTCTGCAGATCTGTTAGTTCTGCAAATATTTGTCAGAAGTTACTATGTCAAGGAACTTAAGCCAGAGTTCTTTCTCTAAATCACTTATGATATATGGTTATAATATATGGTTTATGAATGCAGTGAACATTTTTACTGATCCCCAAATAAGAGCACATTACTAAAAAATAATATTCTTTTTACAAAGCCTTATGCAAAGTAGTGTAACCTGGGTACCAAGCCTGGGTTATTTTGAATGCTGCTAATTAGGTGTGTTTCCTAGATTGGTAGAGAGAATGTAGATATTCTCTTATGACTGTGTGAGGAACTTAGAGCCATAGTTGTTGTTTGTCCTTCATTCCTCAAAGAGGATCATGACATTGGGGGTGATGTCATGACTTGCAGAGAATTGGATTTAAGTGAGGAGGGGCTGTACAAAGTCACCAGCTTCACTCTTTCCTCAAAAGCCATCTGGATCCAGTGGCAAAATATACATTAGGACAACGGGAAATTACCCAGGATGTTTGAGGAAATTGGGATTAAGTGCCCAAGGTCACACAGCTAGTGAGTGTAAAGTCCCTCAAATCAAATTTGAACTCATGTCTTCCTGATTCCAGGGCCAGTGCTCTATCAGAACTGGTATAAGAGCTTTAGGGAGAAGAGACATTCTTAGTCTTGTTCAGAGGGAGTATATGTGTAGTTCCAGACTCTCATGGGGTACTCATAACATACCCTTTCCCTTTTTTTTTTTTTTGTTGGCAATTGGGGTTAAGTGACTTGCCCAGGGTCACACAGCTAGTAAATGTTAAATGTCTGTGGCCGGATTTGAACTCAGGTACTCCTGACTCCAGGGCTGGTGCTCTATCCATTGTGCCACCTAGCTGCCCCCCTTTCCCTTTAAGGAATAGTGAGTTTGGAAACTAAATGCTTTTGAAACTAAAAATATGCCTCTAAACTAGCAATATTTATGAGATAGACATACTTTCCATCTGGCACCTTCCTTTTTCTCAAAGGAGAATAGAGCAACTAGTCTCATGGCCCCTTCCCCTGTTCCCCTCAAGGCCAGAATCACAGTATCCCTTAGAGAGTGGTGGTCAATAGTCCAGAGCTAACTAGTTATGCCTTCCCATAACTTGCCCATCTACACATTGAGATGTCCAATGGAGATACTCAATATAATACATAAGAAAGGAAGGGAACAAGCATTATTAAGCTTCTACTATATACCAGCCACTGTACTAAGTGCTTTGCAAATATTATCACATTTGATTCTTGTAACAGCCATGTGAAATAGGTGCTATTCTTGTTTTACTGTGGAGGAGAATGAGGTAGATTAAGCGATTGGCTCAGGATCACACAGCTAGTATCTGAGGTTGCATTTGAACTGAGGTCTTCTTGGCTCCTGGCCCCGCATTCTATCTACTATAGGACCTGGCTGCCTGCTACTTACATGGGCAGCATTTGTATTTTACAGTAGAATCATAGACTCTCAGAGTTGAAAGAAACCTCAGAAGAAGTTATCTAGTCTAATCCATACCTAATCCCTTTAATTCACTGACAGGTAGTCATTCAGAGGTCCAAAGACCTCTGGGGGTATTCACATTCCATTTTTTTTGGTGTAGAGCTATGATTTCTCATCATGGAAAACATTTCTTCCTCTCCCCACCCCTCCCCCTTCTCCAGTCCTTCTGCCCTACTCTATAAGAAATTTTTTCTGCCAACTACTTAATGTATGCTGGCATTAATCTTTCACCATTAGAGACAAAAGCTGACAGCCTGTTTACCATTTTTATGGTGGTTCCTCATTTCTTCTTCTATTCTTTTCTTTATTATGTGACTTCTTTATTAGAACCCTTGATATGGAGGTGGGGGGGCATTTGTATTGAGAGTATATGGTTCTGATGTCTAGAATGGAGGTAAATATAATTTTAGAAATTTGATAAGATGGAATAAATTCAGGCAAAGGTGACCATGATGCTATACAGGTATCACCTCCTTTTCCCTTTCCACAACCCGAATCAGGTCAGTGACTTGTTAACTAACAGTCTTAGAAAGTTGCCTGGGGTTGCTGTGAGCTTATACAACTAGCCAATGGTTACACAGCTACCATGTGTCAGAAGGAGAATTAAAACATAGGTCTTCCTGACTGAGGGTAACCTTTTATCTGTTATTCCACACTGTGCTACCTCCCATTCCATAGAGCTGTAATTGTTAGGACATTTTTCTCTTATGTGAGATGAAATCTATTTTTATAATTCCATTTATTGCTCCTAGTTCTGCCCTCCAAGCCCAAGCAAAATAAGCCTAATCTTTTTTTCACATGATAGCTCTTCAAAAACTTGAAGTCAGCTATCATGCCCCTCCAATTATCCTTCTAAACCCCCAACACTTTTTCCCCTCTACACGTTAAGCACGCTCAGTTCCTGGAAATTATATTTAAAATTTTATTTTATTTTTTAGTTATGGAACAAAGCAAATATTTCCATAACATAGTATAATAAAAATGATTTCACATGGAACTGCAAATCTCCTATGTACAGACTTGCTATTCCTTTTAACTATACAACAAAGTTATCATGGAAATTCCTTTTTCCCCACTTTTTCTCCCCCCCCCCCCATGGTCACCATTAGACACAAATAGGTGTGTGTGTATAAATATACACATATATGTATAGATAGGTAAAATTATTCTATACATACTTATATTTATCAGTTCTTTCCCTGGATGCAGAGAACATCTTTCTTCATATGTCCTTTATTGCTATTTTGGGTATTTATAATAGTCAAAATTACTTATTTACTCAGTCATTCCTAAAATAATATTGCTGTTACTGTATACAACATTCTCTTGGTTTTTCTCATTTCACTTTTCATTGTTTTTCTAAGATCATTGAGCTCATCATTTATTATAGTACAATAGTATTCCATGCCAATCATCATATTTGTATATAGCATGGCTGCCAGACTCATTACCATTATGGGCACCCTCTTCTGGATTCATTTCAGCTAAACAACATTCTTCCTATAATTATATATGTTTTCTTTCTTGAAATCAGAACCATATGGTTTACTATAAGTATCCCCTCCCCTTTCCTCATCCTGACCTCCTTAAGTGTACAAGAATTCTAATAAAGAAGCCACTTAGTGAAGAAAAGTATAAAAGGAGAAATCAAGAACTACCATTGACAATGGTAAATAGGTTGAATAATAGTGAAAGATTAAATCCAGCATGGAATTAAGAGGTAGAATAATAGTCCACTCTAGAGTAGAGGGATTAGGTAGGTGGGAAGGCTTCTCCCCCTACCTTAAAAGCAGATATTATAAAGGCAGGAACCTTTGATAGGAGGAGTAGAGCAAAAGGGTTATAAAATTTGGAGGTGTGTAATTTAAGATTCTAAATGTGGATTCTAATGTGTTCCCCCAGTTTGGGGGAAACTGACTAAAAATCACTGATAAAACGAGTTTAGGTTTTTAAGGGTTTATTGGAAAATAGAAAGAAAAAGATTGAGAACAGAATTCTAACAGCCTGGCATTCCTATCTCTCCTCAAATTTCCTGTGAAGTCCTCTGCCGCCACCACCATCAAGTCCGGAAGCCAAAAAGGCCAGCGCTCTCTGTGCAGGCTCCCTTTCCTCCTTCCTGTCTCCTCCCAGACCATAGGAGGCTCCTCCAGTTGATTGGCTGGTAGACTTGATAGACAGCACCCATGAGCAAACGTCATTTCCTGACACCAAGGAAAAGCCACAATGCCTCTGAGGCATTTTCCTCATGGTGGAGCTCTCCACAGCAAGTCTCCAGTAGGTGGCGTCATTCCAATCATTACAGAGGTAAGAACTATTATAATCCCCAATTGCTAGATGAGGAAACTGAGGCTTAGAGAGGTTACACAGTGTCAATATTGGGACTCAAACTCAGGTTTTATGACTTCAACTTCGGTGTCCAGCAGTACTCACTAGGTTTTTAAAAAATTACAACTTTAATTTACTACCCCTTTACTCTGGCTACCAATAAAACACTGGCTAGACTCATCTTGAAATTAAAGGGAACAGATGTGAACTCCTTGAGGAAATGACAGAATAATGGAAGAGCAGTTGGCTGTCTAGTACCATGGAATTCTGATACTCATCTGATTAAGTTGTAGATCATCATTATTTGTAAGAGAAATTTAAATCTTCCAAACAATTTTAAATCTGTAAAACAAACCATACCCCTCCTCTGCCCCTCACCCTTAATGTGGCAAAAGAATATGCCAAAATATGGAATTTAGCATTTTGTCTGATAAATTAGCTGGGAATATTCAAGGCATGAGACATTCTAGAGAGAGGGGAAAAATCATTAGATTAGCAATGTTGGTCATCCTGTGAAGGAAATTTCTACCTCCTTGATTGCATGCTAATATATTTTTTAATCACATTTCATCAATATCTTTCAAAGATAGTCTTCCAGCATGATTACTGTTGCAAATGTATATGTGTTTAGAGAAAACTCCAATCCCCACTTTAATAATCTGCAAACCTGATTATGTTTGCAAAACTGCCCTGAAGTCTCATTCTACAGTTCAACAAAATTTTCCACCACTACATCCTGGCAGTAAGACTTCACATTATTGAAACTCTTCTCCTCATGAATTGGATTACTGTAATTTACTTTCATCATAAGTAATAAATAAATTACATATTAGAAATCAAGGTAGATAGCCCTTTTCCTGCAGCATGATTTTTTTTCTCACTATATTTTTCAGTATTACTTGTGAATTTACCTAAACTGAAAAAAAACCATGAGGATTCTCAAATTCATAGGCATTAGAAAAGGTAGCATTTATTTTTGATATTATTCCATATAGCAATAAGACTCCTTTGCCATGTACATGAGCCTAACCCTCTACTTACAATGTCATTATTAACTTCCTAATTGTTTCCCTACATCTAGTTTCTCCTTTTTTTAATTATCCTCCACACAGCTGCCAAATTGATATTCCTAAAGCTAAGGGCTAACCACATTACTCCTCTGCTCAGAAAGTTTCAGTGAATTCCCACTGCCCTTAATAGAAAAAACCCAAATTTCTCTGTTAGATATTGAAAAGCCTTAATAATCTGGTTCTAGCCTACTTCCTGGTCTGATTATATATTAAGTCCTTTCATGCATATTACACTTCAACCAAACTGTTCCCATACGAAACATTATAGTTTTCATTTCCATTTCACAGGTGGTCACCCCACATTGGGAATAATTTGCCTCCTCACCTCTGTCTCTTTGAAACCTTGGTTCCCTTCAAGATTTAGTTGAATCCAGTACTGTTCCTTTAAGAGAATTTTCCTGATCTGCTCCAGTTAGTGTCCCACCCAAGTCGTATTGTATTTGTTTTGTATATACTATCCTACAATTTTCTCTTCAGCTGATTCAACTTTTGACTTGATCACCTCTAATACACATGCCATTTAGTTGCAGCTTGTGCAACTTGGCTATATCTGTTCCTTCATAGCTTTTCCCACAGACGCTTTCTAGTTCTGAATCTGTATTCTGGGATAGACCTTCTCCTTCATCTTCTCATCTTTGGTTAAATCAAGCTGGCAGACACATACATATCTAGGCCAATTAAACACATTTTTTTTTGCTCATCTGGTGATCAAATTAATCACTTCTCTATTTCAGGGTCATGAGTTATTGACTTTGTGGGGATTGGGTCAAAAAAATCAGCATAGTTTCATTTCATTACCCATTCCCTCCCCTAAATAGCCCCCCTTTTCTTGCAAAGACTGGGGCCCATGTCACCAGAATAAAATAACTAATAGCTTTGAAACACCTATGTCAGGCTATTCATTGTTACTAATTTTTATGGTTGGCAGCTAGGTGTCTCAGTCAATAGATTGTTGGACCCAGAATCAAGAAGACTCATCTTAATGAGTTCAAATCTGGCCTCAGACACATTAGCTATGTCACCTTTGGCAAGTCACCTAACCCTGTTTGCCTTAGTTTCCTCATCTGTAAAATGACTGGAAAAGGAAAAGGAAAGCCATTTTAGTATCTCTGCCAAGAAAACTCCAAAAGGGTCATGAAGAGTTGGACATGACTGAATACATTGCTATGGTTAGGGATGAAACATAATTTTAAATAATAAAATGTGACAACATTGTCAAAATTTATTTTAAATAGATGTTTTTAAAATACTAACTTGGTGTTGGAAGTGCAGACATTTTGATTCTTCTTTTCAAAGTGAGGAAAATTATAATTTCCTATATTGGAGAAGGGTTAATGGGATGGTGGTTTGCATGTGTAATGAAGTTTCTTTTTGAATATGAAGAGGTCTTGTTTCAATTGTGAAATACCTCCTTTAGGTGGACTTTCAGGAAATAGACACTATAGAATTTTACTAATACTATATTAGGTCTATTATGGTATGCTATAGTATTTTACTCATAATATTTTAGTATGGTATTTGTGCTTATATTTAGCAACTTTGGCAAGTACTTGGTTTCTTAGCAGCAGTCTTGCAAGTATGGCAAAAGAGATATGGGATCTTCTTTGGAGTCAGGAAGATCTAGGTTCAAGTTGTGTTTGACACATATTAGCATTGTGACCATGAGCCAGCCATTTAACTTCTTAGCAGCCAAGACAGTTCTGTGAGTCTGTAGTTGTAGATGACCTGTCCATATGTTATATGAGTGTAGCATGATGTTGCTGTATTTTAAAAATTAATTATTGATTGAAAATTGTATATAATCACTGGAATCAGTACTTAGGAATTAGTTTGATTTTAAAAAAAGTTTGACTACTTAACATTAGCATCTTTAAGATAGTTTGACTTCTTTATAAGAGTAACTTCCCTATTTTTCTCTGCTACAGCATAGACTCTTGCTCCAGATTGGGGTAGGGAGAAGAAATGCATGCCTGGAGTCATAAAATATTCTACCTGGTCATAAGTCAAAGGTTGTTTAACAATGGATTTTCCAGAGAAGGTTGACTAACTCTGTTGTTATGGGTCTTGAAAATCCCCTTCTGTAAATCAGGCTAAACATAAACCTACCCTACACATTTACTTACTGTATAATAGACTGCTCTGTCTGTTCTAATGCATCCCAGGCCACTAAGGAGCTTTTGGGGTCTCACTTATTGGCAGTAGCTAGCCATACTGATAAATGATCATGCTTAGACTTTGTGCCTCAGTTCTTTTCATCATAGATTTTTATGACCACTTTAGGATGTTATCTGCAAATGTGAAATTACAGGACTAGAAAAAAGAAAAAAAATCTGAGTGATTAGTCTTTGATTGTCAAGGAATGAAAGTTGTCAGAAATCTTATAAATCTATATGATTTCCATTTATAAGCTTATTTTATTTTATTTTTGTTTTTTAGTGAGGCAATTGGGGTTAAGCGACTTGCCCAGGGTCACACAGCTAGTAAGTGTTAAGTGTCTGAGGCCAAATTTGAACTCAGGTCCTCCTGACTCCAGGGCCAGTGTTCTATCCACTGCGCCACCTAGCTGCCCTACAAGCTTATTTTAAATGGAAGGATCATTTTATTGTAGGAAGTGTTTCTAAACTTCTATGTAAATCAAAATACTCACTTTTGATGTGAAAGAAAGGCCATCCCTGAAACTTTTTCAAGAGAATCTTCTTGGGGGCAGTTAGGTGGTGCAATGGATAAAGCACCAGCCTTGCATTCTGAAGGACCTGAGTTCAAATCCAGCCTCAGACACTTGACACTTACTGGTTGTGTGACTCTGGGCAAGTCACTTAATCCTCATTGCCCCACCAAAAAAAAAAAAAAGAATTTTCTGGTTTTTTAACCTTTAATTTTTTATTTTAGCAGCTTTACTTCTGGGCTGATGTCTGAGCTTTCCCCCCTGATTTCCTCCCCTTCCCACAAGCTTATAGTTAACTATATTTGGTGATTTGTGATTCCCAAAGAGAGTAGCTTTTGGTTATTTTATTAAAATGGCACCAGTTAATTTATGATTTACATTTTACTAGCATTTCCTTCCCTAAAACAACTAAGTATATGTTTGTGAGGTTCATTAAATTACATTTGAAGGCATTAAAAAATAAAATGTTTTATGAATTACACAAAGTTGGTGAGGATAAGCAAGATTTTTGTGGCCCAAGGACTCTGAAAGAGAGTGTCTTTATATTAAAATCATAGGTATGAAATTTCAGACGTACCTAAAAGGAAATGAACATGCTCATTTCTTCATTATCGTTGTGCTTGAATTACTATAGATATGGCTTGTGTCTCTTACTCTCCTTACATATCCCCTCTACAACTTTTCTGTATAGCACTGCCAAATAATCCTCCCCCAAATACCCATTTTATCCTCTAACTTCTGCTAAATACCAATGGGCTCCTAGTTGCCTCAATAATCAAACCCTTCAGGGGATCTCTATTAACTGACACCACCTTCATTTCATTTTTTAAAAATCCAGCGTCCTCTTTTATTATTTTTTGTACTTTCAGTCTCATTGACATGTTGTTGTTTTTATATTATAAGCATTTATAGATCATTCCTGCTTTGTGAGAGTTTATTGTAACAAAGTATAACAGTTTAGTTAAACTAAAAATAGCAGTGACCTCATCTGAAAGTTCATGCAATATTTCACATCTGTAGAGTCTTCCTCTTTATTTAAAAAGTGAACAGAAATCTATATTCTCCCTTTACTCCTCCCCCATCTTCTTGAAGGGAAAAACAAAAGAAAGTAAATTTCTTATAAACAAATATGAACAGTCAAGAAAAAACAATTTCCCTCAATGTCTATGAACAATATGCGACTCATTCTTACCCTAAATCTTTCATATCCAACAAGATGCTCTTAGAAAAACCTGAAAAGACTTACGTGAACTGATGCAAAGTGAACTGAGTAGAACCAGAGAATGTGTACATAGTAACAGCAATATTGTAAGATGATAAACTTGTGAATGACTTAGCTATTCTCAGCAATACAATGAGCCAAGACATCTGGAGGACTTAGGATCAAAATGCTATCCATCCTCAGAGATAAGAACTGTTGGGAGTCTGAATATAGATCAAAGGATACTTTTCTTACTTTATTTTTCTTGTTTTTTTTTGTCTATGTTTTCTTTTACAACATGACTAATATGGAAATGTGTTTTGTATGACTACACATGTATGACCTACATCAAATTGCTTGCCTTCTCAATGAAGGGGTTGGGGAAGGAGGGAGAAAGTTGAAACTCAACATTGTAAAAATGAATGTTAAAAATTGTTTTTACATTTAATTGGGGAAAAATAAAATACTAAATAAATAATTAAATCTATCATCTCTGTAATGGATATCACACATAATCTTTGGTCCTCTGGAATCATAAGTGGTCATTATATTGATCATAGTTCTTATAGCTTTTCAAAGTTGAGGCCCAGAGACATGAAATGACGAATCCAAACTCATACAGTTAATAAGCAGAATATTCAGGATTTGAACTCACCTAGCTGCCTTCTGAGGAGATGATTCTTTAGTCAGCCAGTCACTTGAGTTCCTTGGGGGTCATTGGGTTGGTGGCACAACTATTCAAATTGATCAGGGACTGCCAGAAACAGACCTTCCCTCTCCCCCTACCCTCAATATTCATATTTATCATTATTATTTGCCTCTGTCCCATGATGGGACAGTGATGTAAAGCACCTGGAAAGGCTTGAACAAGGGTTCTTGGACCAGTGTTCTGATTTTTCACCTCAATAATATCCAATTTCCAGGGGCAGCTAGGTGGTGCAATGGATAGAGCACCAGCCCTGGGTTCAGGAGGAGCTGAATTCAAATCCGGCCTCAGACACTTGACACTAGCTGTGTGACCTTGTGCAAATCATTCATTGCCCCCCCCCCCATATCCAATTTCTATGTTAACCAAGAATAAGATCTCTGATACCTTCATCAGTGATGCATGGATTGTGGTTTTATCACTGTAGATGTTCCCCTTTCACATTATAATCCACTTTACACCTAAATAGACAGTTTTATATGAGTAGCTATAACTGAACAATGCTATCATTTGGGTAATCAGTTCTTAGGTAATAAATTCTTTTACACTTAGCTAGGCTGGTCCTTAGTTCACAGAAATGTAGTAACTGGACCATAAATTAGAACAGCATATATTTAGACCTAGAAGGGATTTGAAAGCTTATTTAAAGTCTAGTCCCATCATTTATGGGGAAAGTCACTGAGGTCCAGGGAGGTTAAGCAATTTTGTCCAAGGTTACAAAGAAAATAAATGGTAGAGTTGGGATTTGAACTCAGGCCCCAATTCTAAATGAAGTTTCTTTTGGAATCTGTGCTTTGAAGCCTTTTGAATCAACAAATCATCAAACATTTTTGAAGTATTGTTTGAAGCTCTTGGGATGCAAAGAAAGGTAAAACAGTCCCCACTCTCAAGGAGCTCATAGTCTGCTAAGGAAGACAACATGCCAGCAACTACATATAGCCAAGATATTTAATAGATATACCACACACATATACACACATACAAACACAAATGAGATAATATCAAAATGAAGGCACTAGCATTAAAGGGAAAGGCTTCTTGCAGAAGATGTGATTTATGAGGCTTGACACCTGCAACAGCCAATCAAAGTGCCCAGGCAGGAGATGGAATGTGTGATTCTTGGAATAGCAAGGAAGCCAGTGTCTGCTACTCATGGAGTACAATGGGGGAGAGCAAAGTGTCAAAAGATGGGAAATCTAGGAAGGGTTTGACAGGAGCTCAGAGAGCCTGAGCTCTGCTTCAAGAAGACAAGGTTACTTCCATGCCATAATGAAGGACAGAAGTAAGACTTGATTGGAGGAAGATTTAAAATAGTGTCCAGGTTTAATTAAGGTCAAAGTATAGTTTTAGAAACACTTCATCCCATATACATAACTATACAAAATAGGGAATCATTCCTGCAGTTAACAACTCAATAATTATTTGTACATTTTGATTACAAAGTGCTTGCTGATTTTCTGTTTTGCTTTATTAGAGCTTGACAAAAGTTTTATTGAAATCCAGTGCAGTGTACAGGTTGGAAAGTGATCTTAAATTTAGAAGTAATAAAGCAATTTCCCCTTCTTTCTCTTGTAGAAATGATCAATTTTGTTTTCCCATGTTCAAAAGCGGTGGACATTTTTTTTTTCTCCTAGAGGAAGCTGGCATAGGAAAAAAACCAAAGAGGTTAACAAAGAATTTCACCCTTCATAAAGTCTGAAGTCACCATATTCCTGGGAAATTGTCTTATATTAGGTTGGAGAAGACTGGTGTTGGTGCCCACTCCCCCAAACCTTCTCTAGAAGTTTTTTTTTTTTTTTTTTTTTTTTTTTTTTTTTAGTGAGGCAATTGGGGTTAAATGACTTGCCCAGGGTCACACAGCTAGTAAGTGTTAAGTGTCTGAGGCCGGATTTGAACTCAGATACTCTGATTCCAGGGCCGGTGCTCTATCCACTGCGCCATCTAGCTTCCCCTAGAAGTTTTTTAAGGTTGCAACAATAAGTTGTTTTGATGAGGGCCACAACTTTGTACTTTACAACCACAGAGAAAAAGTCCAGTCCCTAAGATAGATATAAAAATCAGGGGCAGCTAGGTGGTGCAGTGGATAGAGCACTGGCCCTGGAGTCAGGAGTACCTGAGTTCAAATTCGGCCTCAGACACTTAACACTTACTAGCTATGTGACCCTGGGCAAGTCACTTAACCCAAATTGCCTCACTAAAAAAAAAAATCAAATGAGGGGGGCAGCTAGGCAGCACAGTGGATAAAGCACTGGCCTTGGATTTAGGAGGACCTGAGTTCAAATCCGACCTCAGACACTTGACACTTACTAGCTGTGTGACCCTGGTCAAGTCACTTAACCTTCATTGCCCCCCAAAAAAAATTCTAAAAAAAAATCAAATGAAGTAATGGCTAACAATATTAGTGAATAATGCCTTTAAGTAGTAATGTATGTCGTTAAACCTGGCAGTATAAATTTTAGAGTCTGTTATTAGGAAGTCACCAGAGGAAAGATTCAAGCAGAGTAAATGAATTGCTTGATGATGTCATGGTTACCGCTTCTAGGCAATGGAAATTAAAATTCTCAAATAAAAGGTTTTGAGCTATTAATGTATGAATTCATTAATCCCTAATGCCTCCATGTGACATATTCATGGTATGGCGTGCTGAATATTATTTATTAGAATATTCAATACTTGAGTACTAATGTACTCAGCATTATTCAGGACACAGCATTTAATATGATCCATGGAGATACAAAAGAAAGGCAGAGAGATAAATAACATTCCCAAGGTGACATAAATAGGATTATAGGATTTTATAGCTGGAAAGGATTTTACTGATGATCTAGTTTAACCCTTAATTTGACTTATTAGGAAACTGAGCCCCAGAGAGCTTTAAAGAGTCAATTAAATTTACTATTAAATAATTTTTATCTAGAATGGAAAAAACCCAAAAACATTGTTTGTAAGCACTGGTGCTAATTTATCTGAAGGGTATTCTATCAACATCCTGTCTGTCAATTGGCATTATTACCTCAAAAGTTCAGTAGTTGAAATTCAGGAGAAAAAAAAAGAGGATAGCAGTGGTATTGGTATAATTTGGTTTGATTCTACTGCAGAAGTAGTCAAACTTAAAGAGAAAAGGAAACAAAATATAAAATAACTTGGACAACTATACTCTCATCAAATAATCTAGAAATTCTGTAAGTAACATCTAGACAAGGGAAATCCAGCAGTTGGTCATTGTTGTATGGTAAATCCTACTCTTTGAAAATATGCCATGTCCAACACCTAAAAGTTAAAAACTCTTTCTTTTCACTAAAATAAGAAACAGCTAAGGTTTCCCTTTTAAAGATCAAAAGAAGAACAGCAATGCTAAATTTGTGATACAGAATCCAATTCTGTAGTACATTTTTTTTCTTTCTCAAGAGAAAATACACATGCATACAAAATGGGGCAACTAGGTGTCCCAGTGGAGACTGTTGGACCTAGAATTAAGGAAGATCTGAGTTCAAATTCTGCCGAAGATACTTATTAACTTTGTGACCTTATGCAAGTCAATTAATCTCTCTCAGCTCCAGTTTCCACATCTGTAAGATGCTGATAATAATAGCACTTAAATTCCCAAGGCTGTTGTGAAGATCACATGAGATAACAATGGAAAGTGCTTTGCAAATCTTAAAGCTCTGTAGAAATTCTAGTTATAAAATGTACATTTCTGAAAACTTTTCCACTTCCAAATCAGTTTAGCTTTGTTATACCACTTTTCTCTCTTGGGGTTCTTTTTTTTCATTGGAGTTCTTAACAGAGCTATCTAAATGAAATGAGGGTCTTCAGGACTTAGACACTTATAGGCTCAATCCTGCTGCTGACACCATAATTTCCTATTTTCTGACCCCAATCATCACGGTTGAAATTGGACAGTGTGACATCAACAGAATGAAAAAGTAGCCCAGGAACAGATTTCCTAAGAAAAAGACCCTTGCAAATATTCCCAACTTGCAATACCCCAAGGCAAAAGATAGAAAGTGATCCGGTGTACACAGAACTATTTCTAAAAGTCTTAGACAATACTTGATTAAAATGTTTCTCTTGCTATCTTTGTGAACAAAATGGAGATGATGGCTAGGTCAATTATTTTCCAGTCTTTTAGGGAACTGGGAACCCTTTTTATTATCAATAAATTTCAGACACCTCCACATGATAGTTCTTTTTGGGAGGGGGAGAAAGATCCTTGTGTGAGATTCAAGATTGTCTTAACTCTTCCTTCCTTCCTTCCTTCCTTCCTTCCTTCCTTCCTTCCTTCCTTCCTTCCTTCCTTCCTTCCTTCCTTCCTTCCTTCCTTCCTTCCTTCCTTCCTTTCTCCTTTCCCTATGATTTCAATGGAAATGCAGAGAATTTTCAGTGTGGAAAGCACCATTTACCAGGGTTGAATAATACCTATTGTGTCAACTTCTAGTTCTAGAGAATTTCCTGGGGCATTGAGTCATTAAATGAATTGCCCAGGTCTACATAGCCAGTATGTGTCAGAGCTGGGACTTGACCGTGAGGTCAGTTTTGTCTAGTTACCACAATACACTAACTCTTTACTTTTGGTTAACAAGCATTGAACTCTTTGTTTTGGTGACCTTTAAAGTGTTTTAAACAAAGTTGTGGGGGCTGCAACTTAGTATAAGCCTGGAGAACTGTGTATATCCTTGGGGAAGTGGAAACCCACTGGAGAGGTGAAATAAATTGTCCTAACTTTTTATGGCCTTGTATGTGAGTCCTTACATTTTCTACTGGGGGCAGCTAGGTTGTGCAGAGGATAGACCACTGGGCCTGGAGTCAGGAAGACCTGAGTTCAAATCCAGGCTCAGACATGTACTAGCTGTGTGACCCTGATCAAGTCATTTAATCCTGTTTGCCTCAGTTGCCTCGTCTATAAAATGAGCTGGAGAAGGAAGTGGCAAATTATTCTGGCATCTTTGCCAAGAAAACCCCAAATGGGGTTACAGAGTCAGGCATAACATAACAACAACAACAACAAATGACAGCCACCAAAATAAAACCTCTGCTATTCTAAGTATGATTACTCTGACTACTTACATAGGAGCTGGAATTTGTTTTTCAGACCTATAAATGAGGCAAATGATGATACCATTGAGGGAAACCTTGATTGATGACAAAATGAACCAAATTCTCATGTTCCTTGGATGGGTTGGGGGAACTCTAGGTAGAGGTATAAGCTAAAAAGACTGACTTGTAGGAAGCCTCCAAGTTTAAACCTAGTCTGTAAACTAAAGAGACTTCCTTTGGGGCTATAGGTTATATCTTCACTAGTGATATTCATCGGCAGACAAACTCTCTACTGTGAATTCAGTAAGGCTTTTAAATAAATTTACATTTTACTAATCACAAGAATATCCACATACATTTGACAAATTCTAATACGTAGATACATCAGACATTTATTTAGTTGACAGATGGTATTTTTACTTATTTATTATAATGAATCATGTAGTGAGATGGCTGATGCACATGTGGTTTTGCAGTTTCTTTGCAGTTTCTTTGCAGTAATTTTAGATTCCCTCAGGAATCCACAGGATGAGATCCAGGGAGCTAAATGACTATACCAACTAGTACAGTTACTTGGATTCAGAACTGATTGACAGACTATACCCAAGGAATAGTCATTAATGGTTCATTGTCAACTTGGAGAGATTGTAGGGTCATAGATTTACATTTGTCAGTAACCTTAGGGGCTGAATCTAATCCCTTCATTTCACATATAAAGAGACTCAGGTCTAGAGAGGTTAAGTGACTTGCCCAAGGTAGTACAACTAGTAGTTATCAGAAGTGTGATTTGAACCAATGTCTTCCTAATTTTAAGTCCAGTGTCCTATCCATTATACCTCACTGAGGCAGAGGAGTGTCTGGTAAAGTGCCCTGGGGCATCTACTCTGTTCTTCTTCCGGAGTTGGTCATAATTTTTATAAATACCTTGGATAAAAACACAGAGGGTACATATTTTTTTTTTGGCAGGGCAATGGGGGTTAAGTGACTTGCCCAGGGTCACACCGCTAGTAAGTGTCAAGTGTCTGAGGCCGGATTTGAACTCAGGTCCTCCTGAATCCAGGGCCAGTGCTTTATCCACTGTGCCACCTAGCTGCCCCGGATACATACTTGTTAAACTAGCAAAAGACACAATGCAAGGAGAGAGAAGAAAGTCAGGATCCAAAAAAGCAGAGGATATTATATGGGAAATGATGATGCACATTAAAAAAATTCCATTTAATTTCATAGCATTTATTAAGCACTAATTATGTGTCAGATATTGTGCTAGTATAATGAAGGGGAATGGACAAGGAAGGCATAATTATTACAGCATGTGCTGTTTGTGCTCTGCTTGTAGGTCAATCACATAGAGGTTTGGTGAGCCCTGCTTCTGGAAGTGTGTGATGGAGTGGCCCTGCCTTCTTTGATTTAGAGAATTTGTAGGTATCTTCTGTCTCCTATCTGCTTACTGCAGGGTGACAAAACAAAACAGAAAACCCTTTTAATCAGCCGTTTAGTCAGTCTTGAGTGTGTATACAAAAGGCTGGAATGGGTGGTACCTCTCTCTCTCTCTGGCAGCTCTCAAGTGAGGAGGAAGATATGTGACAGACCTCTGGGTATAGAGAGAGGTGCTTTAATAATTGTGGCAAGTACTGCTGCCACTCCTTTATGTATGCTCCCCCTCACATGGCCACCCTCTCACCCCAGGACTTTACAGAGATGGGAACACATGATGTCAATGTTCACTTTCTTCATTTTGTATCTATTCTTTCCTGATCTTAAGTGAATAAGTATTAGGGATAGAACAGTTCGGGTTCTCACCCTGTGGGCTTTAAAAGGTTGGGAAAGGAGGTTCGGCTACTAGAGTCCATAACAAGGTTTGTTGCTAGCTGTAGCAGCCCAGGTAAGTGAGGAGTCAGCCCTGAGGAGTGAGCTGACTGATGGAGGTCAGCAGTAAACTGATCCACAGCATCCAAGCCACTGTGTCCTGAATACAAGAAGTATGACTCATCCATTAGCTCTGCTGTCACCAAGTAAACTTGATGGGGAGAATGCCTGGCAGCAACCATTCTAAGTTCATGTCCACTTTCCTCAGGGACCAAAGCAGTAGAGGAGAGCACCAGAGATTTAACTTTCTTCTCAGTAAAAATCCCTTTGTAAAAACTAATCAATATATTTTTTAATATCAATTGGTTAATTGATAATGATGAGAGACCAATTGGTCAGAATGATATTGGGGCAGTAATGACTGGTTAGATGATATTGGGGAAATATGAACTGGTGATGGTATTTGGTCAAATACATGAGATGGTGACTTATGAGATCCACTGTAGCACTAGAGGAAAAATGCCCCAAATCCTCAAAGTTACCACCAGAAGTCTAAAGAGAGCAGTTGCTCTGGGGACTCATGATGTTCTTCAGAGTGTGAGACTAGGAAAATGAGCTCTGAGCCTATGTCTTCTTCCAAGGGAGACAAAGACAAAAAATAAAAATTATTTCCACCCTCAAAGATCTTACATTCTTCTGGTGAGTAGTAGCCAACATTTATATTGAAAGTAAATAGGGGCAGCTAGGTGGCGCAGTGGATAGAGCACCGGTCCTGGAGTCAGGAGTACCTGAGTTCAAATTCAGCCTCAGACACTTAACACTTACTAGCTGTGTGACCCTGGGCAAGTCACTTAACCCCAATTGCCCCACTAAAAAAAAAAAAAGTAAATGGAGGGGCAGCTAGATGGCACAGTGGATAGAGCACTGGCCCTGGATTCAGGAGTACCTGAAAAATCCAGCCTCAGACGTTTGACACTTACTAGCTGTGTGATCTTGGGCAAGTCACTTAACTCTCATTGCCCAAACAAAAAACCCCAAAAATAAATTTAAAAAAGAAAGTAAATGGAAAATAATTTCAAGGTAGGGAAGGAGAGTCGTTAATGATGACTTGGAGAAGGAAGGAAAAAAGGCCTTTTCTAAGGAGTGGCTTGGAATTGAAGCATAAATGGAGCAAGAGATTCTAATAAGGGATGGCTTAGAATGCATAGCTTAGAATGCTGGGAAATTAATGTATACCAATATCTTGTTGCTCCCAGAAATAGGGCAACTCACTTTGAACAAAAGCTATGGGCTATAAATAAAGAGAGAATCTCATACAATGCTCACAGTCTTACTGCTTTGTACACATAGGAGGCACTCAAATGCTGGAGGTGAGCTGGTCACACAGTGGTCTTTGTTGTAACTATAGACAGGCTCATGTTAGCAACATCTTCTTTAAACACAAAGGATGATTGTGTTTGCAGGCACATGAGGTGACGTTATTAATCCTGCTGGAAATGACCTTAGTGGATGCTTTATTTCCCAATTACAAGAGTTAAATTTATTTCTGTTACAGTTGGGAAATTGTTTGTATTTTAATATCCTGTTATGATATATTTCGTTGAAGTCATTTCAATAGCTTTCAATGAATGTAAAAGCCATTTTCTTTACAATGGCTCAGAGTGTCAGAGCTACAGAAATATATTCACCTCCAATAAAAGCTTCAATGCCACAATTCCTCGTCTGTTCTCCATTAGGGATACACTTAAGCAATTCTTTACTGCCATAGTTGTGTGAAGTAATTGCTCCAATTAAAGTGAGTTAAACAGTTTTTCTCTAAACTTGAGAGTTAGGATTTATTTATGAAAGCATAGCTAGTTCTCCACAGTACAGTAATTCTTTGGCAGTTGCTTCTTGACAAAATTTTGTAAAACAAATTGTCTTATTTAAAAAAAAAAAACAAGCCTACTATCCCAGCTATACATTTAGCATTCCACAAGAGAGATACTTTCTTAGCTAGAACGAATACACACTGGCGAGAAGAGGGAGAGGTTAAGTTATTACGGAAATTCACTCATGGTTTTAAATGTACTAAAATATCTACAAAAACAATGGCCCTGATGTCAAAGCATTGGCCTTCTTCCACAAGACCTGACAAAATAAAGGTTTCCTCCCTGTCTTTCTCCACACAGCCACCAAAGGAAGGCACAGCACTGTGTCTGAACTATCTCCCTATTTACATCTGCCACATCATTAATTGTATTGGTGTTTACTTGACCTATCCTATGACAATGTTGTTAAATTTGCCTTCACTGTATCATCATTTAAGCAGGTTCCCTCTATCTTATTCAATTCAACAAACATTTATTAAGTACCTACTATGTACAAAGTGCTATGTCAGACACTGGGAATACAAAGACAAAAAGAATTCAGTCTTTGCCTGCAGGGAGTTTACATTCAACTGGGTAATACAAAATGTAAATAGATAAAAATAGATAGTTGGGGAAGGAGAATGGATTGAAAACATTTATTGGTCCCTCATTTAGGGCATGTAGCACACATGATACATGTCTCTCTTGGGTCTACTCTTTATGGACTGTAGCATTTCTGTAAGTATGTTTCCCTACATGAAGATCTCCACAGGGAATTCCCAAATTCAGCCCCCTATTGCATAAATACAAGATAATTTGAAGACTGAGGGAGCACTAACAATGAAGGTGATCAGGAAAGGCTTCATAGAGGAGATAGCACTTGAGTTGGTTCTCCAAGGAAACTAAAGATAATAAAAGACAGAATGGAGTAGGGAGTGGATTCTAGGTATTATGGGCAATCAGTACTAAATTCCAAAATTGGTAAATATAAAATAGGCTAGTTTGGGTAGACCATAAAGTATATGTTATGGTCTAGAGTCAGACTCTGAGGCTTTTTATTGCCCCATTTAAGTCCATTCTCTATTCTTTTAAAAAATAATAAACATTTTTTATTTAATGTTTTGAGTTCCAACTTCTATCCCTCCTTCCCTCCCTCCCCTCCCCCCTCTCTGAGGTGGTAAGCAATCAGATATAGGTTATACATGTGGAATTATGTAAAACATTACCATATTGGTCACTTTGTATAAGAAAACTTGAATAAAAGAAAAAAATGAAAGAGTGAAAAATAGCATGTTTCAGTCTGTGTTCAATCAATATGAGTTCTTTCTTTGGAGGTGGATACAATGATTTATCATTAGTTCTTTGGGATTGTCTTGGATTTTTGTATTGCTGAGAATAGTTAAGTCATTCACAGTTCTTCATCAAACAGTATTGCTGTCACTATGCACAATGTTCTCTTGGTTCTGCTCACTTCACTATATATCAGTTCATATAAGTCTTTCCAGGCCTTTCTGAAATTGTCCTGTTTGTCATTTCTTATAGCACGATAGTATCCCAGTTTGTCCACATCCCCTCCAACATCTGATATTTTCCTTTTTTATTATATTAACCACTTTGATAGCTGTGAGGTGATACCTTAGAGTTGTCCATTTATTTTCGAATAGCACTACTTTTTAGGGACTTTCCCTTGTATTGAGGCAAGATCTGTTTCCCCTTTACTCCTAGCATTTTGCTCCTAATTTTAATTTGTCTTCCACATGAAAACTCTTCAAATAGCCAAACAATGGATATATTTCTCCCTTTTCCTCCCCACCCCCAATTTATTCTTCAAGATAAACATACTTAATTCTTTCTATTTATCTTCTGTTGCAGAGGTTCTTAATCTGGGGTCTGTGAATTTTAAAAAACCCAATTAACCACATTTTAATATAATTAGTTTTCTTTGCAATCCTATGCATTTTGTCTTATACATTTAGCAACATTATTCTGAGAAAGGGGCCATAAGCTTCATGAAACTGTTAGGAGAGTCCATGACAAAAAAGGTTAAGAACTTCTTTTTCTGATGTATGGTTTTCAGTCCCTTCAACAGCCTGGCCTGGTCATCCTTTGGTAGATCTACCACAGCTTGTCATGACCTTCCTAAAAGACCATGATCAGAACTGGACGTATATCTTCAAATGTGGTGTGACTAAGATATACCTACCATGTGGTAGGTCTATCACCTATTACATTTTTGTGCTATATGGTTATCCCTTTTACATCACGGGGTGTGTGTGTGTGTGTGTGTGTGTGTGTGTGTGTGTGTGTGTGAAGGGTACAGCACTACCTTGATCTGGAAAATCTGCATACATTTTTTTTGGCCCTCCCTTCATACCAGAGATAAAGCCTAAATTTTGTCTTTTTCTTTTATAGAGTGTTTACAGTATCTTATTGTAAAATTTGGATTAAATATTTGGTCATAGGTTATGTGTCATCTGCTGGCCTTTGCATGTCATCTGCAGCTTCTGCAAAATTCTCCAAAAATTTCCACTTAATTTCATATGCTGACCTACAATATATTGAAACCCAGATAGGGAAAATTGTGATGTGGAAGGGATGACTTTGCTTTTACTCATGTAGCCTAATAGCCACTAAAACACCTTTCTTTTATATGAATAGATTATTGGTGGATAAAGCACTGGCCTTGGATTCAGGAGGACCTGAGTTCAAATCCAGCCTCAGACACTTGACACTTACTAGCTGTGTGACCTTGGGCAAGTCACTTAACCCTCATTGCCCTGCAAAAAAAAAAAATGAATGGATTACTGACTGGTTAGCCATGCCATTCTCAACTAGTCATGTAGTTGATTTTATTGTTTTTTTTTTTTTTTCAGTGAGGCAATTGGGGTTAAGTGACTTGCCCAGGGTCACACAGCTAGTAAGTGTTAAGTGTCTGAGGCCGGATTTGAACTCAGGTCCTCCTGAATCCAGGACCAGTACTCTATCTACTGCATCCCCTAGCTGCCCCTATGTAGTTGATTTAAAAATCCAAGTTCAGGCCTTTATATTTATCCCCATTAAATTTAGCCTTGATGGATTTGTGCCCATTGTTCTAGCCAATTATGACATTTTTGGATTCTGATTCTGCCATACAACACAGTAGCAATCCTCACTGTTTCATGATATTTGAAAATCTTATAAGCTTCCCATTTAACTTGTTCAGTTGTTTCAGTTATGTCTGACCCTTCATGAACCCATTTAGGGTTTTCTTGGCAAAGATACTGGAGGGGCTTGCCACTTCCTTCTTCAACTCATTTTGTAGATGAGGAAACTGAGGCAAACAGAGTTAATTGACTTGCCCAGGGTCACACAACTAAGTGTCTGATGATGGATTTGAACTCAGGACTTCCTGACTCCAGGCTCAACAGTCCATTCACCAAACCACCAAGCATATTCCCATAGTTATTGTCTGAGGTCGGATCTGAACTCAGGAAGATGAGTCTTCCTGATTCTATCCACTGTGCCATCTAGCTGCCCCTTTTAAGTGTTAGTTCCCTATTTACTGTTTCTATCCTTTTCAGTGTTAATATCATTTTTTTGGTACAGAAAACTGAAACAAAATTGGAGATGTAAAATTCCACTTACTGTCACCTGTTATAATCATTCCATTTCTCCTAGTGTTCTTCCCCATTCCTTGTTCCTTCACTTGTCTTTAGTAGTTAAACAAATAAACACAACAGCAACAGTGGCAACAGCAGCAATAGCAGCAGCCGCAGCAGCAGCAACAATAACACCACCCCAAACCTTCCACATGGCCCTTAGAATTTGTTATAAGCTTTAGCTCATTGCAAGCTTTAGTTGTTCTTACACTATGCTTACTCTCTTTCATTAACCTTCCTTCCTTCCTATAGGATTTTAAGGTTTGCAAAATGCTTTACTCACAAAAGTTGTTTGAGCTCATCACAGGACTAAGTTCAACAAACCTTTCCTCATCTATCAAATGCTAGTGTCTCTTCCCCAGATCACATGGTATGCATTTTGTATATAACTAGACACGTATATACATTGACTCCTTGGGGGCATGGACTATGATCACTTTTGTCTTGGTATCCCCAGCACCTTGGGATATCCTTTGTATCCTGGAATATAGTAGGTGCTTACTAAGTGCTTATTGATTGATACAAATAAGTGTTTTGCTGACCTGTTGAAATGAATTGCTTTACTTTGTACTTATTTCACATTTATTCATCATATACATTATGTTTTCCGTCAAAATCAAACATGATATTATTTGTAAAACACTTAGTACAGGCCACAGAGTAGATGATTAATAAATCTTTGCTTCCTTTCCTTTTTTTCCCCCTCCATAAGTATGGAAACTCTTTGAGGACAGGGCCTGTTGTCATATTTGCCTTTAGTCCTTGGTACATTAAGTGCAAGGTGCTTAATAAATGATTATTATATTGAATCGAAGGAAACTGAGTTTCAGAGATTAAATGACTGGTTCACAGTCTCATTCAGCTACTAAGGATTTGCCAAGACTCAAATCCAGGTTTGACTCTAAAGCCTAGGTCCTTTCCATTATGCTATACTTCCTTTCTCAATATGCCATTTTGAAATATGAGAGCAATGAGCTTTCTCTGTGTCTCTGTCTTTTTCTCTCACCATATTGGTCTGCACAGAAAGAACCCTTTCTCTGACACTTACCTGTGTGACCGTAGCCAGTCACTTTGCTTTCCTAGGATTGAATTTTCTCATCTTTAAAGTGAGGCAGTTGGATTACATGGCCTCTGAGGTCCCTTTCAACTCCAGATCTATGATCCTATGAGATCTCTTCTTTCCTGCCATGGTAAGGATTTCATTCTTGAGATCCTTTCATACTCAACTCTGCTGAATTCCTCTTTAAAGTATGAGGCCATGTGGCTCTCTAGACACAAATACCTCCACTATCCAGAACTTAGCTCCCAAGAAACCTCACTTGCCAAGAATGAGGAGGCAGGCAAAAGGACCCCTGAGCAACCAAAATAAATGTCAGGGGATCTTTACAATAAAGCTCTCCTACTTTGCGTATCAGAGAACCCATTAGGCTTGAAGACAGAGTATATTTGCTTTTATTTTTATATATAATTCAAATATTCATAGTTATCTGATTTCCCAGCCTACTTTGTAGGTTACAGGCCAATAGAAGGGCTGATAGGGGTAAACACACTGACAGCAAAAAAAAAAAGGTGATTAATGAAAGCAAGGGAAGAGACATCCTTGAGGAGAAGAGAGCCCCTAGTGGACAGTTACTTAGACGATGTGGGCTCTCTTCCTAACTCTGTCATCACCAGCCATGTGACTATGAGCAAGAGACATCATCACCATTCTGGACCTCTGGTTTTTCATACATAAAAGGCAGACATCAGCCTGGATCAGGGGCTGGTAACCTGGACACCTTGTACTTGTTTTTAAAAAATATACATTATATAATATAAATACAAATTTATATAAATATAAGCATATATTTATATATAAATATATATTTCACCAGAACTTACTTCCTTTGCAATCCTTTTTATTTTACTTTGTGAATTAAAAATATCATTCTGATAAGGGGTCTCTAAACTTCTCTAGCCTGCCAAAAGGATTTATGACATACCAAAAAAGTTAAGAACTCTTGAATTATATAGTCTCTGAGGTTCATTCTAGTATAGAACCCCCTCCCCCAGTATTCTAGAAAAAATACTTTAAAATACTTTAAAAAGCAGATAATACCTCAGACTCGCAGCAATATGGGTCCATTTAGCATAGGTAAGCACATGATTTGTTGTTGTGATTTCCATTTCCATTGTCATAGTATTTATGTGTATTGTTTTCATTGTTCTGCTTACTTCACTTTCTATCAGTTTATATGAGTAAACAGACATTTATTAAGGGATTGTACTAGCTTCCTCAATTAATATTAAATTTTAATTAATATTTTGATGAATAATATTATTAATTTATTAAATGCTAGGCACAATGCTAGGTGATGGTATTTTTCAATTGTTTTCGATTCTTTGTGGCCCTTTTTGGAATTTTCTTGGCAAAGATACTGGAGTAGTGTTCCACTTCCTTTTCCAACTCATTTTACAGATGATGAGCTGAGGCAAATAGGGTCACACAGCTAGTAAGTGTCAGAGGACAGATTTGAACTCATGAAGATGAGTCTTCCTGACTCCACTGAGCCACCTTGCTGCCCAAGTGATGGTGATGTAGAATCAAAACAGTCCCTTACCCTCAAGGAACTTATTACAATGGAGAATAACTCTTTCCATTCCTCTCTGTATTCTTTGCATTCCTAATTTCTGACAGTACCATAATATTCTATTATACTCATACACTTCAATTTATTTAGCCATTCCTCAATCAATAAAGAACTACTATATTTCTAGTTCTGTAAAGCATGGAATTCTCAAGTTTGTACTTGGTTTGGTCTAGTTGTTATTCTTGTCATTTCCACTTCCTCAAAAGTACATTGGGAACTAAGGTATTTAAGTCCAAATGTGGTGGATCTGTTGTCATGGATGATGAAAATAGATTATAGAAACACTGACAAATCCATTCCATCTTTCATATATATGTTGTCTTCCTTCCAGTTTCATCTATAAATCCTTGTGGGATGATCTGGTTTAGTTCTGTCTCAACACCAATCTTTTAGCAGACTTGTTTTTCCTTCATCTGCTTTTTGCCATTTTGTGAGGCAGTATCACTTATAATCTTTACCCATCATCCTCCACTGTCCTCTAAAAATTTATTTATATTCTGTTGTTTTACTCCATTACAAATGAATTTGTACTCTGTTGTAGCTCTTGGATGCTGTATCTTTCTCGTTGGCAAGGAAATCAACTGTCTGACGGCTGAAGTGGTCTATGGGAACTTTTGATATCCTAACTGTGGTGACTGTATTGTATCATTTCAACTTCTCTAAGAAATGATGATAAAGTCAGTGCCTTTCTGACTGCACAAAGATAGTTGGTCCTCATCTAATTTATATCTTATTAGCTAATAATTTCCTGTCTAATGTAAAATTAATTCCCTTTTTTGTGATATGGTGCTCCCCATGTCCAAGTGCCACCCTATTCTTTTTAAATTATAAATTTGCACACTACTAATAAAAATAGTCAAATAAACATACAACCCCCCCCACAATCTTACCCAAACCCCTCAGCTTTTAATAAGGCAGAACTAAATGAATTAAGCAATAAATAAGAAAAGAAAGTACTCTTGTTTTCTGTCTCCTTCCAGGCCTGCCAGAAGTTCTAATATTTTGGCTCCTTTTTCCTTCCTTCCTTCCTGTTTTTCTTTTTAAAAATAAAATTCAAGTCATTATGTATACAATGTTAGTTCTGCTGATTTCACAGTGCATTATTTTATAGAGGCCTTTCCATATTTTCTTGTATATTTCGTATTTATCTTTTTTTCATTTCTTTTTTTTGTAGGGGGCACAATGGAGAAGATATCAGCTTGAAATTCAAATCCTTTCTCTGACAAATACTAGTTATTTGACCCTGAACAATTGCTTGACCTTTCAGTACTCAAAGTAGCACTTTAAAACTAGGTTGTAAGAACAGTTGCTGAACATCATTGATAGAGAAAGTTCACTCACCTGGTATTTCCTACAATTCCCCCTTGTCATAATTCATTGTACTCATCATAATTTATTCATATATTTTCAATTATTATATATGTTATTTCTAAATTTTACTATTCTAAATAAAGCATCTATTAATTTCCGATAGATAATATTTATTTTAGCCTTGTATGACATTTTGGGGATGAAATACTAGCAAGGAGATTGCCAAGTCAAAAGGTATTGCCAGTTTTGTGACTCATCACATATTATTATCTTGGTCTCTTAAGACTCTTTTCTTGAAAGTATTCATGCCACACAGGCATGAGACTTGTGAGGGTATATAAATCCTTTATTTGAACCACATTTTGCCATATTGAAGTCATTGACAATGTGTCCAGGTATAGCAGACTTGGTTGGGAAGATTGAGTTGTGGGGTTTTTTAAAAATAAAATTTCTTGAATTTTTCATTTTCAAAAGCAGATGTCTGTGAATAAGCTGTAACTTCCTTCATGGCAGTAATTTTTCTCATGTTCATGATAAGCACTGTGAGCTGAGACATCCAAAAGCCTCATGAAATGATGTTTCTTATTGCCTTCAAGCACATAAAAAAGATTTCCACTCCGTTTTTTCTTTGAGAACTTGTAAAACATCCTTCCGTTTAACTACAACTTCTTTATGTCTTCTGCTCCTATTCATACTAAGAAGATCAATAGTGATATGATCAAATATATAATAAATCATTCATGATTGGGAAAAATCTAATAATTTCAATTTTATTTTTTTAGATCAGAACTATAATCTCACTTGTATAGGGAGTACTTGATGTGAAACTTCTACCACTGCAGCATGATGTAGGGGATAGAGAGCATGTTCTGAAATTAGGAAGACCTTAGTTCAAGAATTATCTCTGAAACATACTGCTTATATGACCTTGGACAAATTACTTAATGTCACTTCCACAGGCAAATTTCTAAGACTAAAAGTTGCAGGACAGGTGCCAATCTGCACTGGTAAAGCTGTATGGTTATTGGGAGAGGATTTTTGCAAAAGATTACTAAAATACACATGGATAAATACATGTGTATGTATTGACATACATATACAGATGATACACATGTATGCATACAGAAAAGGGGGAAAGGTTATAGGGTGGAGGGTAAAGACTTTTTGCTGTTATTTTAATAACAAAAGAGAGAGAAAAATCTATTTTGAAATAATGTTAAACTACCTTAGGAGGAAGATAAGGAGAAATGTTATTTTTTTAATCTACCAAGGAGGATAAGAAACAATGTCTTATTTTCACCAAGAAATGATTAATTGTGCAATATTTGCAAAATGCAAAACCAATATAAAACTTCCAATATACATCACTGAAATAAAACATTGCTAATTTGTGCCTGATCACTACTGAAAGTTCTTATTTGTGAGGCCAGCCACATGAGAATCATTTTCTAGCAATGTCTATTTGAACTTGGTGAGTTATGTGTTTTTCTCATCTTATGCTCAATATTAACCTAAGAATGTACTGGAAAGTCTAAGACTTTCAACAAGCTTTTTAGTAAGCATATGCTTTTCAGGGAGTCTATTAATATGTACTGGCTAAAAATAAGCACTACTTATATATGTGTCTATATGTGCTATAGTACATGTGCATCTAGTATCATGTATATGTATATTTTTTCTTTGATGGATCTGATTTCCCTGCAGTAATAATATACATGTACTTTATAATCTGCAAATCACTTTCCTTCCAATAATTGTAAAGTAGGCATCACAAGATTAATAATCCATTTTATAAATGAGTAAACTAAGGCTCATGGAGACTAAGTGACGTCAATAGCTGTGACTCCAAAAGTCAGTAAAATTCTCTATCTCTGACTAGATTATATTGCTTTTCAGGTGTGTCGGCTGAATTGGTTGGCTAACAATGCTACTGAAGTCAAGGTTAGAGAACTGACTTCTTTAAGAGTCACTGATCAGATATGCATCCCTAAATCTGTCCCACTCATCTTGGAATTATTGAAGTCTCAATGTAGACCAGTCAGCAGAGCACAAAACTACTGCCATTTATATAGTTCTTTGAAGTTTACAAAATGCTTTATGTAAGTTATCTCATTTGATACTTGGGGCAATCATGTGAAGTGGTATTATTCTCATTTGAGAGATAAGGAAACTGAGAATCAGAGAAATCAAATGACTTCCTTGTGATCACTTGGAATATCCAGGTTGGAATATGGATCTGGTACTTCCTGATTCTAAATCCACCATCTAGTCTCTATGCTCTGCTGCCTTTTTACTATTAGAAAAATAAATACAAGGAAAATAAGTTTCCATTGAGGACTGCCTACCAGGGTCATCTTTGCATGGTACCTATTTCCAGGAATATAAATCCAATGACTTCTTAGGACATCTTTGAATGCAATGTTAAAGCAATCAAGGATTTTAGAAGTCTTCTAGTCCAACTCCCACATTTTTAGAGGTCCCAGGATGTGATGTTACTTGTTTAAGGAAGCACAGTTAATGGGAGACTAGAACCCATGTCTATGAAATCCCAGTCCAGTGTTCCTTCCATTATATCAACCTGTCTTCTAACATGCTTGCACACGTGCATGCACACACACGTACATAAGACTCAAATATCTAATCCTGGACCGCTGATTTATTTAGATTCTCTAGACCATTTCAGGAGCTGGAAGTAACCCAGATCAATCTTGAAGATGGCTTAGGCTGAAGGTACATAGAATTGAGATTCAATCTCCTGTCTATAGGCTTTTGTACAGACTGACCCCTGCCTGTAAAGTACTCTGTCCTCACCTCTTGGATTCCCTAGCTTCCTCCAAAGTTTACCAAAAACCCATCTCCTACATGAGCTTTCCTTCCCACCCCATCAGCTGTTAGTGTCTCACCTTTGTCTCCCTCTATCTCTAGAATATTACCTTGTATTCAACTTGTATATTTTGTTTTATATGTACTTTGTATGTATATGCTTGTCCTCCCTTACTCCCACCACCATGTAAGCTTCCTGAAGACAGGGAAATTTTTGTTTTAGTTTTTGTCTTGGTTTCCCCCAGAGTCTAACAAACTTCTTGGTACATAGTAGGTGATTCATAAGGCCTTCTTGATTGATTGTCATGGATTTCTGTACAAAGTAGCTGCATATGTGTCATGACCATAAGTGTTTTGAGTGTGCTGTTCCTTAGATCTATATATTTAGATATGTTCTGACTTGATGTTTACTGAAATTCAGAGATGATGGTACATATACAGAACATTATCTGAATGTAGTAAAAATAACCAAGTTGTAGTAATAATGATAGCTAGCATTTATTCAGTGATGTAAGGTTTGCAAAGGACTTTTCTTTTTTCTTTCTTTTTTTTTTGCGGGGCAGTGAGGGTTAAGTGACTTGCCCAGGGTCACACAGCTAGTAAGCGTCAAGTGTCTGAGGCCAGATTTGAACTCAGGTTCTCCTGAATCCAGAGCCAGTGCTTTATCATGGCATCACCTAGCTGTCCCTGCAAAGGACTTTTCAAGTATTATCTCAACCTCCTGGGAAGTAGGTCTATTATTATCCCTACTTTACAGATGATCAAACTGAGACAGAGATCAAGTGAGTCACACAGCTAGTAAATGTTTGACTCATAATTTGAACCCATCTTTCTTACTCCAGGACCAAAGCTCTATCTACTGTGCCACCTAGGTGCTTCAAAAACAGTCCTTTCCAACTAGGAACATGTGCAGATTGTTTTTCAGTTTGTGGTTTTAGCTGCTTTAGAGCCTAAGGTTTCTTTCAGCTCTCCTTCAGAGATTTGTGGTCTCTCTGGAGCCTGAGTTAGACAATAGTCAGCTCAGCCTTGCATGCTGGCATGCCATTATTTGCCAGCTGTTTACAGTTAACTGCTACTCTCCAAAGTACTGCCCCAGGGCTTCCTTCAAAAATACCTTATATTCAGCTCCCAAGCAAGCACTCGTAGACATATTCTCTCCCATTAGCTTCATAATGACTATGAGTTAGGTAGGTCAGAGATGAATAGTCCAGTTTTACAGATATGGATATTGAAGCTCAGAGGGCATAAGTGACTTATTCACATTCACACAACCAGTGAACAGCAAGGTTGGGACTGGACCACCCTTGTCCCAACTGTCTAGTTCAGAGCTTTTTCCTCTCTATAAAGCTGACTCTCCTCATCTCTCACACTCTCCAAGTGCCTCAGATTCCTTTATGGAGATGCTACAACCACCTAAGAGAAAGAGACAGAGACAGAGGAAAAGAAAAAGAGAAAGAGAGACCAAGAGAAAGAAGTCCTGAAAAGAAGAGACGGAATGAAAAAAAGAGATAGCAACTATAAACTAAAAGGAGAGGGATAGGAAGAGAGAATGGAAGGAAAAGGGAAGAAGAGGAGGAGCAGAGAGAGTAGGGTGAAAGGAAGTTAAAATTTACTGCCTACCTAGGCCTATTTCCTTCAAGGTTGTCTTTCCAATCCTACCATGTCTCAGTCTCCAGACCCCTCAGATTCCAGTGCTCTTTTTGCCCCTGATTCCCCTTTGAGATGTCTTCTTCCTTCCTATCCATCAATATTTCTAGAATCCAGTTCACTCAACCTCTGTCCCCAGCAACTCCACTCTTCAGATTCAAGTCTGCTACCTTGAAGTCTCATTGGTCTTCCCACTCCCTATTTTACCTAAACTACCTGCCTACCTAAGCCATGTCTAGAACCTAGCAGATCCAGCACCCCTTTCTCTCTCCTCCCCAGTTTATTTCTATGCAACTGCCTGTACCACATCCCCTTCTCACACCTCTGTCAGGACCTAACCAGTAGACTGTCTAGAAAAGAACCATTACACTTTGTTGCACCACATAATCAGAAGCCCATGTAAGCTACATGACATTTAATTTTTTTTCTTACAACCACCAGTTTTTTGTATTGCTTTAAAATGTTTTGTTTTTACATCTTTATTTCTAAATTTATCCTTACTCCCTTCTCTACCTAGTGAATCATCCCTTGTAACAAAGAATGTTTAAAAGGAGGGGGGAAAAGCAGGTCAGTATAACCATTTAACATATCATTTGAATCTGACTATATATATGTGTGTGTATATGTATATGTGTGCATGTATGTGTATATATATACATACATACATATATATACACGCAAACACACATATATGTATAAATAAAATATTCTGCTCCTATAGTCCCTAACCTCTGCAAAGAAGCAAGGGAGCTATATTTTCCAAACTCTACAGTGTCAAGTTTTTTGTTATTATAATCATTCAACATTCAGTTTCAGTTTAAAAAAAATTGTTGTTGCTTTTCTTCTTCCCATTTATATTACTGTAGCCATAACCAATTGATTCAAGCCTAATGCTATATTCAAGGGACGTTCAGTTGGTCTCAGTGCTTAACTCTAAAGCCAGGAATAGATGCCTAGTAGTCAGGAATAGATGCCTAGTTATCTAATCTGAAGCCCTAAGGCCAAATTCACCTTGCAAGTCATACCTAGGGTATGTTCCTCCCTCTAATAGGGGAAGGAGAAGGAAGGGAACATGCATTTATTAAATGTTTACTATATGTTAAGTGCTTCACAAATATTATCTCATTTGATGCTCACAACAATTCTGTGAGGTAGGTACTATCATTATCCCCATTTTATAGATTAATTAGCAAAAAGTATTTTGAACTAATTAGTGGCCACACTCAAAAGTGCTAAATCTGTAAGGCCTAACCTGACACAAGCATTGTACAAATGACTGCCGCTAGACAAGTGCTTGAGATCAACAGAATACCCCTTGAGTATAGCATCAGGACCTATTCCTTTCCTCAGAGATTCCCTTTCCATTACATATATATCTACATTTGTTGATCCTAAAAATCCTGGGATGCTATAGCTAATTGACTTTGCCTAGAATCTTGTTTTAGGACACATGAAGTTTAGCAGAGGGTCCAGTCTAGTTTGTAGACATTTTTTATGATAACAACTAATGGAATTTCCTGAAGCAGTTCCATGTAAGCCCCTTAGGTCATAGATTTAGAGCCAGAAGGGATTTTACAAGTTGTCTAGTCCAAACTCCCCATTTTCTAGGTAAGAAAACCGAGCTCTGGACTGGCTAGGTTATTTAGGCAAAGTAACATGAGTAGGAAATGGTAGAGCTGGAATATGAACCTAGGCACTCCAACTATAAATTCAACATTCTTTGGATTGTAATAGTTTATCTTTGATGAAATGAATGACAGTAATAGCTAGCATTTATATAGTGCTTTAAAGTTTGTTATCAGGGTAGCTAGGTGGCTCAGTGGATAATACACTGGCCCTGGATTCAGGAGGACCTGAGTTCAAATCCAGCCTCAGCCACTTGAAACTTATTAGCTGTGTGACCCTGGGCAAGTCACTTAACCCTCAATGCCCCCCCCCCAATAAAGTTTGTTATCTCATTTGATCTTTACAACTACCCTGTGAAGTGACATTTACCATTCCCATTTTATGGACAAGGAAACTGAGACTGAAGGAATTATAGTGGCTTGCTGATCACAAAGCTTATAGTAATTAAGTAGTAGTAAGTGTCTGAGGTGTTATTTGAACTCAATTCTTCCTGACTCCAAGCTGCATCATTGTACAGCTAAACCATTCTGATATCCAATAGTGGTTGTCCTTTGAAATAATGAATAACAAGCCACAATCATCTTTGGCTAAAAAGTCCCCAATCATTCCCAAGTGTTTTAGGTTTATGAGAGCTGGATCTTTGAGACAAGATGTGATGGTTCATTGAGCTTCAAAACAACAAAGACAAAATCACAAAAAATCAAATGCCCCTTCCTCCTTCCAGGCTTTTGTGCAACAAACTTAGGTTCACAGACAACAACAGAAACTTGGGAGCTACAGAAAATTCTACAATAAAGTCAATATGGCTAGACTTGGTCTGAAAGTGTAGGCATTGATAATCAAATGCAGCCCTGTGAGAAAAATAAAAAAGATGTGCTGTAGTTAAGGAAAAAAAGAATGGTATAAAAGACTCTTCATAATAAAGAAAGAAGCAAAGGCATCATGAGGAGAAAGGTTGAGTTGTTCTTTAAAGGAGAAAAAAAATCTGAATCCTATTGTTCATGTTTATCTTATGTCTACCATTTCTGTTATTCTATTTGGAGAAAAATGAAACCCAAAATGCCAATGGGAAAAATTACAGAAAGTCAAATCCTTCAAAGCAATCACACATACAAAGTAATTTTAAATGTGGGTTTAAAGGAGGAAAGCTACACAAGACCCAGATACAAAGATCTGCATTTGAGTTCTGACTCTGCTGTCTATTATCTATCTATGGGTTGCCTATGTAACAATGGGCAGTGCTGCATAATGGATAGAGTGTGAAAGTTTTTAGAAGGTCTGTATTCAAATCCTGTCTTTGGTATTTATCAGCCATCTGAGAATGGACAAATTACCTATCTTCCCTGAACCTCGGTTTCCTCGTTTGCAAACTGAGAATAATATCCCTTGTGCTACCTGATAAGTTTGTCATGAGGAAAGAGTTTTGTAAACCTTAGAGATTTATATACATTCTCATAATTCTTTTCAGATTTGAAATGTGAGTTTGAATGATTTTCATTTGTCATCTTCTAATGGATTCCAACTATTCAAATCCATGGCATCATAGAACGCTAAAGTTGGAGCACCATGACCCTTCCTTGAAGGAACATATGAAAAACTGAAAATTAGGTATCACTGGCCCTTAGCACAGGATCTGGCTCATTGGGAGTGCATAATAAATGCTTTTTGACTCATTGACCAAACTCACAACAAGCCTGATCTTTCAAGAAGCTAATAAGGAGTCATTGCAAGTTGGTTAGTTGGTTGGTTGTCTCTTGCCCTTTGTTCTCAAAGAGGAGCAAAATGGCATCACTAGGTTGGAGTCAAGGTACAGTGAATCTGATCAGAACAATATGAGCTTGAAAGGCTCTACCATAGGTTGGGCACAAATAAAGATATTATCACTGTATTCACGCCTGAAGAATCGAACTGGAAAGGTGCCCATACCTACTGACAAAGTCCAAATTGATTCCTGTTGTTTATATAACACTTCCAAGTAAATTAAGCAGTTTACATTCTCTCATTTGATCTCATGAGACAAGTACTATTACTCTTATGGATTCTAAGTCCAGACTTTTCTCCATTTTAGCAAACTGCCTCAATTAAAAGGCCAGTGGGAGTGAATGGATATGAGTCATGACTTTCCAAAGACTTTCACTATCACTTACATGGGCTAGGACAAGGATTCTATCATCTGGAGATCATTCCTGGGCTGGGAACAAGTTGGACCCCACTTCTTCCTAGATTTCCCCTTCCTTTACAACTCTGGCAACTCCTGGGCTTCATTCAAACACCAATAACCGTGGAATAGGGGTTCTTAACTTTTTTGTCATGAATCCCTTCTCAGATTAATGGTCATTGCCTACATTCATAATTGAAGGAAATGCCAATTTAAGTTAGAGATTAGTAAAAAAAAAAAGTACAATTTTTTTTCCATTCAAGATCACAGACCCCCTGGAATCTATCTGGGTACCTCTGCCCCGAAGAGCTAACAAAATTGTGAGGAAGGTAAAGATTGCCTTTCAACTGTATTCTCCTCCCTTAGCCACCTAATAGTCCTCTTCTTTTCACTACCTTTGCACTCTATTCTCTTCATGCTTCTTCCCCTTATGCTGCCTCAGGTCTTCTAAATCTGATCATTGTTATTATCGAGTCATTCATTCACCTCTGACTCTTTGTAACCCCATGGACCATACTGTCATTGAGGTTTTCTTGGCAAAGATACTGGAGTGTTTTGCCATTTCCTTCTATAGTGGATTAAGGCAAACAGAGGTTAAGTGATTTGCCCAGGGTCACACAGTTAGTAAGTATCCAAAGCTGATTCCAGGCCCAGTACTCTATCCATAGAGTCATCTAGTTGCTCCTCCCAAAGCTGGTACCTGCTACCTAGCCCTGTGATTTCTTACCACTATTGAAACACTTCTCCTTTGTGCCCCTTTCTGATGAAAGTTAGTCTTAATTATCTGTATTTCTATGTTAATTCATTCCGTAGTGCTAATGGTTGACAGTGCTTTCAATGTGTCCCTTCCCACGTTATTTGAATTTTTAAAGGGATCATTGGCATACTCTTAGTGCAGAATTTTAGTCATTAATAGATGGTAGCTAACTCTCTCTCTCTCTCTCTCTCTCTCTCTCTCTCTCTCTCTCTCTCTCTCCTCCCCCTCTCTCTCTCCTCTCCTCTCCTCTCCTCTCCTCTCCTCTCCTCTCCTCTCCTCTCCTCTCCTCTCCTCTCCTCTCCTCTCCTCTCCTCTCCTCTCCTCTCCTCTCCTCTCCTCTCCTCTCCTCTCCTCTCCTCTCCTCTCCTCTCCTCTCCTCTCCTCTCCTCTCCTCTCCTCTCCTCTCCTCTCCTCTCCTCTCCTCTCCTCTCCACCCATCTGTCTTATTTACTAAATGATTTATTCCTGCAAGGGGAAGGACTGGGTAGGTATGGCTGGGGTAATGTTTTGCTAGAGTTCCTCAAATCATCCCATATAGACAGCTGTCTACTGTGTCCACCTAATAAGCCTCTCCTATTGGCCCCCATTACCCTCTCATAAAATATTTCATATTCTGGAGGAAAATAGAGAGGGCCAGTACTTTTTTGCACATTTTAACATGAGGAAACTAAGGAAGCTTACTTCCCTAGGTCTGAAAGCCCCACTCCCAAATTCCAAAAGCTTTCAGAACCAGCACGACATCTCTTATTTTGTTCTCGCTCTCACCAGTAGATCAGTGTTTTTGCCCTCTTTGCCGAGGCTGGGGAAGAGGGAGAGAATGGTCATGATTATTCAGTCTGTATAGATGTGGTGATTTTGTGCAGTTCATAAATACAGAGAGGCAGCTGTGCATTCTCTTCATACGATGCTGTACCCAGCAGGGTGTCCCTTTATAGGTTTTTAACCCTCCATTAAGATGGGAAGGTGAAAATTCAGACATCCTTTTCTAAAATACCAAGCTCAGGCAAGTCTTCATCTTCTTTGAAACCCCCAGCCTTAATTATTTTCTGACTGTTTGGACATGTCAGATTTTTTTTCTAAGTTGATGATGGTAACTTTGCATTAACTTTGACTTCAAAAGGCATAGCCTGGGCCTAATCACTTTGCCTTGGAAAGAGAGTCCCCTTTTGCTTTCAACTTGGACACTAAACTATGCATATAAATCTTTTATGGGCTAATTGCCCAGAAAGACTGGGTACCAGCTGGCTAAGGCCTCCAATGCTGGCTTCACCTCTTTTATCAGGCTGTCCCTTTTTTAATGGACACTGTTTTGGAGCATGGAAAAAATTTGGTACAAGACAAAAGTAGTAAAAACCAAAAGTATGTGTACATTCAAGAGTTTGGCCATGTATTGACTCCCTTGAAGCCATATACTTTCATTTATATTTGCTATTTAAAAGGTAATTGAACTCGATTCAATTCAATTGAACAAACATTTACTAAGTGCTTGGGATATGCAAGGCAGTATGTATGCTAAGTGCTAGACTTATAAATGCCTTTGAGTGCTAGGAACATTTTCTTAAACTACTTTTAAATCAAAAGAATAAATCAATTAAAACATTCAGTTTCCAGTGCCAATCAATTAGTGGACTTCAGGGAAAAGCATATGCCTTCAGTCTCCAATGTATAAACAATCCACACATACAAATAACGACTGCTGGCCAACACCAGCGCCCTTGTTCTCAAAGGAGAAAAGTATACCTTTACCTCCTAGTTTATAACATTTGGGAAATTCTAGCTCAAGATAGGTAACTTTTGCAAAGCAGCTGTAGAGAGTTAACTTATTGCTCATTCCTATTTCCTTGATGTAGAATCCTATTTCTCTGTTCTTTCATATTCCTCTTGTACCCTCTCCCCATGGTCTGTATGACGGAGGTAGGCTCTGAATAAGTCTCTATTTCTGATGCTTGGGAATCAGGGAGATCATATTCACAAATACATAATTCAGAGTGAGAATCAATCAATTAATAGTGCATATTAGGCACTTAATAACTACTTGTTGGTTGATTGGTTCTCACTCTGAAATCTGTATTTGGGAATATATCTCCCTATGCCCAAGAATCAGAAATAGAGACTTACTCAGATACTAGGTACTAGATTCAGCTAGTACCAGGCATGAAGTGCAGCTAGATGCTGCAGTGGAGAGAATGCTGGATAGAGGATTATAGGTAACTATATGGTTCAATGGATAGAGTGTTGGGCCTGGAGTCAGGAAGACCTGAGTTCAAATCTGACCTCAGAAACTTATTAGCTATGTGATGCTGGGAAAGGCACTTTACCTCTGTTTGTCTTAATCCACTGGAGAAGGAAATGGCAAACCACTCCAGTGTCTTTGCCAAAAGATACTGTCAGAGTTGGACATGACTGAACTACTGAATAACAAATGGGCCAGTCACTGTGCTTCAGGGGAGATGCAAATACAAATAATGAAACAATCCTTACTGGCAAAGAGCCTCCATTCTTTTTTTTAAATACATATTTATTGATGTCTTTTGTTTTTTACATCATTATAGTTTTCCCAGTATCTCTATCTCCTCATTGTAGAGATTCACAGTATTTTTAAAGGGAAGAGAAAAAGAAAGAAAAGGAAAAATTTGCAAAATGAATACATTAAAAAGTCTGAAAATGTGCAATATACAATACTTGTGTACCTCGCACCTCCATGTAATGGTGGGCTTGGGGGAGTACTCTTGTATCTCACAAAAGCAGCTTACCTTCCAATGGGGCTCCTCAGAAGTTATCTAGTCTAGCCTAAACCCAAACGAGAATCCTTAAGGAATCCCCAGAGTCGCATCTATGAGAGCAGACATATGCTACACCCAAAAATTTCTTCTAGGATCAGTTATTAATAGCAATGCCTACATTGAAGTCTAGTTTATAGAGATAAATAACTAGAATATATATTAGTATATAACTAGAATCAGCTTTATACCAGTATCATCAATGCTGGATTGTCATATCTATTGGGATGATTCAAAGCAGAAATTCCCAACTCTTCTACCTAAAAGTCATAGACTTTAGGGCTTAGGATCTAGGAAACACAATTTTTGTGAGATGAATAATTTGAGTCCACTTTATCAGTATTTTAAATGTATGATCAATGTCTACTTTAGTACTAAGATTTCCCATTACTAGAGATTATTTTTGTATAATTGCCTAATTAAGCTAAAATTTTCCCTAAAGTTGTCCATCTGGATATGAGTATTAGGAATATATGGTCAATAGCTATGCTATCCCTACCTTTGAAAGATATCTAGGTCCCAAACCCTTGCAGTACTATCTCCAATGTGACATTGGATACAATTTGACTTAGCTATTTGAATGGTATTCCTGGAAGACCTATCTAGTCTCATAAATTTAGAGCTGGGACTTTAGAGGTCAATGAATCCAACATATTCATTATATAGGTGATGAAATAGGCACAGAAAGATTAAATGACTTGCCCAGGGTGATATAGCTAGTGTCTGTGTTAAGATTTTAATTTGGGTCTTCTTGACTCCAAATCCAGTTATTTATCTACTATACTATCTAGCTTTCACCTCTTTTTCTGAAGATTAATCTAAAAATTAGTTCTTCTGAAGATGTTAATTCATTTTGGGCTGAAGAATTGGTAGAGAACTGGATAAAGCCATATGCATTCATTTCCTTTAAATGATACCTCTTATTTAACTAAGCAGAAACTTGCTTGTGCAGTTACAACTATAATGCCAACTTACTTCAAAGATCTAAAATTTCATTGGTGTGGTCATTCCCCTTCACTGATATAAATTTGTAACTCATCTATGATCTTGCAGAGTTTTTCTGGCTACATTATTTATCATCATAGGAACCTGGTGATGAGCCCCTTCAAACTTAGTTTGGTCTTTGGACAAGAAGTATCACTACATTATATAAAGCCTTTCCTGCTTTGCAGAAATGGCCAGAATTTATGTTTCATTGGCAGAGCCTGGCTCATTTTGAAGCTATTATCAGGCATTTGAGTGGAATTTTATTTAGCCCTAATGAAACAAAAATCACCTCCAAGTAGTATGTTTTTCACTATGTTATTTGAGTCTATGATTCTTTGTTTTTGGTGTTATATCTAATTTGGTCAATTATAAATCTAGCTCTGACCTATATCTCCCAATATCAATTCCTAGTTTTGACTTTTTTCCCAAGCCTAGGACATTTTGCTATCACCACAAATTCAGTATATCTAAAATTGGAGTCATCTGGTCTGAAAGTGAATGAGCCTCCATATTTTTCTAGTTCTGGCAATGGTACTCCATTCTCTGAGTCACCTAGACTCAAAAACTTGGAATTATTTTGATCTTTTCTACACTCATGCCCTTCATATTCAGCCACACAGAGTTTTGTTGTTTTTTGCCCCTTCATATGTCTCTTGAATCTGCTGCCTGTTTTCCTTTCTCATACTTATGACCTCAGATGAGGACCCAATTTCATGACTGACAGAGCTGGGATTAAGGGTTAGCAAGAAAGGCAGTCACCTAGGAAGCAACAAGGAAGAGAAAAACATGAGACACTTTTTATTATGAACTTTTTATAAGTGTAAATATATCTTAGTGTTGGGAAATTCTATTTTCCATGGCAGGTAGGTATTTGTTTTGTGACAAGCCATCTTGAAACATATTAGAGGGAAAATCTCAAAGTTTTAATGGATTAGAACACACAGTGTGTGTGGGTGTGTCTGAAAAATGGACATCCAAGGAATATGGTTCTTAAATCTTTCCTAGGATTCAAAAATGCCTTTAAAATTTTCCAGTGCCTATATTTTTAAATAACTTCATATTTGGTCTCACTGCTTCATCTCTTCCTAGTTCTTTCTAAAGCATGGAGTTTTTATCATGTCATTCCCCTGTTCAAAAAACCTTCAAATATTCTCTTTCCTAATGCCTACAGGACTCCTTAGTCTGGCATGTAAGGTCTTCCACAGTCTAGTTGCCACTACCTCCCTCTAACCTGCTAATGTTTTTCATCTACCTGAGTCTTAACTACTGATCCTTTTTTTCAAGAAGAAGCTTAAGTCAAACTACTTTTTGAAGTTTTCCTTGACAAACATGATAATGATGCAGTCAGGGGTGTGTTAGTAAATATTTAACAACCAACTCTTTGTAAAACAGTATTTAAGACACACTTTAAAATTTAAACTACATTATATTAACATTTTCTCCATTACTTTCTTAAGTTCAGGCAATCAATAAACCAAGTGAACCATAGTTTGTAGCATTTGCTAATTTCCAAGATGTAAATTATCAAACTGAAAGTTCAATGATCAACTCTTGCCAACCAGTACAAGCTGTCTCCAGCAAAACCCTAGCTGTCGTGGAAAGTGTGCTAGATTGCACATGAAACTGCAAATCTTCCCCCCCCCCCCAAAAGAAGAAAAGAGTGAGTGAAACAGCAAGGGGGAAACTAATAATAAAACCTCATATTTATATAGCAATAAAAACTAGATTGTCAGTAACAGGATTTGGGTTCAAATCCTAATTCTGCATCTTACTGGCTTGTGTGGACCTTAGAAAAGACATTTCAACTTTTTGGCTCTCAATTTCCTTATATATAACATGATGGTATTAGTATTACAGTGGGAAAGAACACTGATGAGTCAGGGGACCTGGCTTCAAGTATTGCCTCTGACACTTATTATCTATGTGGCCTTGGGCAAGTCACTTACCTTATATTGCCTTCAGTTTGCTCATTTATAAAATGAGGAAGTTAGGCCTGATAATTTATGTGAAACTTTCTAGGTATAGAACTATTATCTTTTGATCCTATGATCTCTAAATTCCCTTTTAGCTCTAAATTTATGATCTGTGTCCTCTTATTCTGAACTCCTTTGTCACTGATTTCCAGCATTATTTATTTGGTCCATATTCTATCTTATATTTTTAGGGTTTTTAAGTGCTATTTTAAAGTCTTGAGATTCAAATCATAGACATCCTAAGGCAGGGACTCTGACTTTGTGTAGTCCCTAAAGCCTCTTGCAACACTGGGGATGACTAGATAGTACAATGAGAAGAGTGCTGGTCCTAGAGTCAAGAAGACCTGAGTTAAAATCCAGTTTCAGATACTTATTAGCTGAGTGATCCTGGGAAAGTCAATTACCTTCTTTTTGCCTTAGGTTCTTCATCTGTAAAAATGGGGATAATAATACCACCTACCTCAAAGGGTTGTAATGAGGATCAAATGAAATAATCATGAAGCACTTTGCAAACCTAAAGTGCTATGTGAATTCTTCATCATCTTCATCTTCTTCCTTCTCTTCTTCCTCTTGTTCTTCTTCTTGTTCATATTCTTCTTGTTTTTATTCTTGTTCTTCTTGTTCATGTTCTTGTTCCTCTCTCTCTTACCCTCCCCCTCCTCTCTTTTTTTCTTATACTGTTGGTGACCAATAAGTACTTCTGGAGGAAATTTAGGAATGTTTGTAGGTGTGTCTACGTGTGGGAAGCTTAGGTTTATAGTTAATAGATATGGGAAGTTGATTATGGGAACAGTAGAGGGTGTGAACAATGATACTACTCCAAAAAAAGAAGAGAAGATGTTGCAGGGAAGAAAAATACCTCAGTATTCTTTCTCTTGAAGGTTGTTTCTGTTACCTCGATCTTCTCTTCCCCTTCTGGGAACTTTCCTCTTCTGGAATTTATCAGGGATCCTCCATGTCAAAAACTTCTACTTTCATGTAGTTTTACTTATTGGTCTTTTCCTGCCTGTTACTTCAGAGGAAAATGGTACTGGAAAAAAATGTACATTAATGAATGGATAATGGACCCATAATCAAATTATTAAGGGAAACTAAGTTGTCTTGGAGGAGACTATTACCCCTTTAAAAATGATGGTTAAAAAAAGAATATTAAAATTGTCTTTACATGTAACTGGGGGTAAATAAAATATTATTATTTTTTAAAAAATCATAGGGGCGGCTAAGTGGTGCAATGGATAAAACACCGGCCCTGGATTCAGGAGTACCTGAGTTCAAATCTGGCCTCAGACACTTGACACTTACTAGCTATGTGACCCTGGGCAAGTCACTTAACCCCCATTGCCCTGCAAAAAAAATTTTTTTTAAATCACTAATTTGGAGCAGCTAGGTGGCACAGTGGATAAAGCACCAGCCCTGGATTCAGGAGGACCTGAGTTCAAATCCAGCCTCAGACATGACACTAGCTGTGTGACCCTGGGCAAGTCACTTAACCCTCATTGCCCCATAAAAAATTAAAAAATCAAAAAAATCACTAATTTAAAAAATGATGATAAGAGGAATAATTATATCTTTTTAAAACAGCACATCCTTAAGTATACATGTCAGGAACCAAAAATTGAACTGCAAAGATAAGAGACTTGGTCTTGTAAAGTATATCTTATGTCTTAAGGTTTTAAAGTGATGTGTGTATAGGTACATATGTATAATAGGAAGCTTCGGTAGAAGAATATGTGAATATGTTGCTTTTAAAAAAATCATTTGGTATATACTGACATGCATACCAATGGAGGGGAAAAGATAGGCACTTCAGTGAAATTAGCCATAGTTGCAAGCATCCAGTGCATTACATATTTTGATCTTGAGGTTACAACCAAAACATGAAGTAAGGAGTATTTCACATCTCAATGAATTCAGTCACACATTCTCTTCCCTTTGAACATGGTACAGAGGGTCTCTATGGCACCTTTTCCACTGCAAACTCCTTTCATCACTGAGGTCTACAAAAATAAGTGTCTAGTTCAGATTCAGTAATGTGATGCGGTATTAGATCCGAAATGAAGTTTGCTTTTGTGTTTCACCCTATGGTATAGGGTTAACAATTATGAAACACAAAATCATAGTTTCCCTATATCTTTACTTCTAAGGTCATTGAAAATAATTTTCATATTTGTCTCCTGGTTTTTAATTTTTTCAGAAATTTTGACAAATTTTGTAGAAATTTGTGTTATATGTGTAAAAGTGTACATATTTACATTTATTTAGAAGTGCAAATATTAATAAGTATAACATTGTGTTTTAGAATGTAAATGAGAGTTTTAAAAATTCATTTGCATGAATAATTCTCAACATGTCACATAAACCTGATGTGTCATGAAATTTAGTGCCAGCCTCAGACAGGGATGTGTGATATTTTCAATCACACATTCAAATCAACCCATTGGTTTACTTATTCAAAGGTATGCTTATTTGAATCCATAAAATATAAATGAGGTCAATTCAATATTCAGAAGACTGATAGTCCCAAACTAAAGATCTAGAAGAAAACTTCAAAAGCACAGGGATTGAGAATTATATCTATGCAAAAATGATAGAAACAACTCTACTGCACAAGTCAGAAACTTCTTTTAATTTAATCACCATAATGAACAACATCTATATTTTAAAGTTCAATAGATTTATTTGTTTTTGGCCTAGATCAATGGTGTTTGCCATTTGAGAAAGACAGGGGCCATGCTTAAGGCACAACTTGTTCTTGTTGGTCCTTCCTACTCAATGAGAACCATGACATCATGGCAATGTCATGACTTGACATGAATTTTTTTTAAGTGAGGGAAAGCTGTGCAAGATCACCAACCTCACTGTCTCCTCCAGAGGCATCTGGGTCCAGTGGCAAGATATATACTAGGATGACTGGAGATGGCCCTGGAAGTTTAAGGCAATTGGGGTTATGTGACTTTCCAAGGGTAACATGGCTATTATGTGTCTGGGATGAGATTTGAACTATGGTCTTCTTGACTTCAGGGCCAGTGCTCTATCCACTGCACCACCTAGCTGTCCCCCAAGACACAACTAAATATCCATGGACACCAACTTCAGGAAGTTACTGTATTACTACTTCATTTAATTGGTGCAGTTGCTCAAGTAATAACAGCATTCACACACACACACACACACACACACACACACACACACTGTACCACTCATATCTGCTTTGGTAAATACAGCATTAAAAAATATACATGTACTGGTTAATATTGGACTAAATAGCATTCCTAGATGCATAAAAGCCCTCTTAAGTCTATTGGAAACTGAGTTCTAGCATTTGCTAGCATCTGTCATTTTTCTCTTTCCTATTTGCGATTTGCAAGTTCATTTTGGTGTATTCATCAAAAGATAGTAAAGAAACTAGCAGGCATGATTTAAAGGATCCAAATGCTTTTTGTCTTTCCCTTGGGGATACAATTCAATTCAATATGCACCCCTTACAATGTACTGGGTGCTAGAGAGACAAAAATGAAATATTTACAGCTTTCAAGGATATTACCATTTACTGGAGGTAAGGGACAGGGAAAATTACAATATACATGCTAGTAAATTAATACAAAATATTTTTATTATTCAGTTGTTTCAGTCATATCTGATGCCATTTGGGGTTTTCTTGGCAAAGATAACTGGAGTGGTTTGCTATTTCCTTCTCCAGCTCATTTTATAGATGAGGAAACTGAGGCAAACAGGGTTAAATCACTTGACCACAGTCACACAGCTAGTGTCTGAGGCTAGATTTGAACTTAAGTCTTCCTCACTCCAGCCTAGGTGCTCTATCCACTGTGCCACCTAGTAGTCCTGATAGAAAGTATATATGAAGTTATTCAATTCAACACATTTATTAATCTATACAAAGACAAAAATAAAATCATCTTTTGTTCTCAAGAAACTTAAATTCTACTGAGGTAGCAGAATAAGGTGAATAACATTCCCAGGTATGTTAATACAAAACATTACAGTTTAAACCACATATAACTAACCATTTGAAAGTTACATGTTATTGCAATTATTTTTAGCACCAAAGTGCTTCCATATATTGTGAGTTTAGATTGAAGACCCTTAAACCTTTCATTCCCCATTTTTTCAAGCATATTACTCCCTTCACTAGCATGTTTCCTCTCTCTCTATCATCTCCCTCTCTACTGATTTCTCCCTTGTTGCCTACAAAGATGCTCAAATCTCCCCCATCCTGAAAAATATCACTTGATCCCACCGTCCTATCTAGCTGTCATCCTATATCTCACCATTCATTTTCTGTTCAACTCCTTGAAAGAGCTACCTCGGCTTGGATGTCTAGTTTATCTCTTCTCACTGTCTTCTAACCCTTCTACAATTTAGCTTCTGCATCAGCTGGATGACCATTCAACTGAGACTGCTATCTCCAAAGTTATCTCTTACTTGCCCAATCTAATGGCCATTCCTCAGCCTCATATTTCTTAACTTCTTTGTAGCATTTGACACTGTTGATCACTTTCTTCTCCTTAATACTTTATTTTCTCTAGGTTTTTGTGACATTGCTCTCTTGGTTCTCCTCCTACTTGTCTGACCATTTCTGAGTCTTCTTTTCTGGATCACTGTTCATGTCCCAATTCCCAACTGTAGTTTTACCATAAGGCTTTTCCCCTGTGGCCTTTTGTCTTTTGTCTTTTCATTCTTTTACTTGGTGACTTCATGAGCTTCTGTAAGTTCAACTGTCTTCTTCATGCAGATGAACATTTACAAGTATACAACTATTTATTAGAATTTAAAATGAGAGGGTTTAAAAATTTATTTGCATTAATATATGTAGTCCTTCCTTCTCATCCCTTAGTTCTTGTATTGCATTACCAATGACCTATTGGACATTTTGAACTGGCAGTCCCATAAGCATCTCAAACTCAAGATGTCCCAAGAAGAACCTTTTCTTCCAAACCCACCAATCTTTCAAACTTCCATATTTCTATTCAGGACATTACCATCCTACTGGCTGGTCAGGTTTGCATCCTCAGTACCATCCTTAACCCTTTACTTTTGCTTACCACACATTTCCAATCAGGAGCAGAATCTTGCCATTTATACCTCCCCAACATGTCTTGCATCATTTCCCTTCTCTTCAATCATACAGTATCCATTTATCTAGAACATTTCAAAGGCAATCTAATTGGTCTTCCTGCCTCAAGTTTCATACCTCTCCAACCTATTCTCCACATAGCTTCCAAAGAAATTTCCCCCCCTAAAACACAAGGTTTACTTTGTCACTTCCTTTAATCAATAAATTATAATGCTTCCTATTACTGGCTTTCTTAGTGTTCCTTTCCTGTGACTTGCTATCTCCTAACTCCTTGCCTCCACACTGACTGCCTCTCATCTCTGGAACATACTCCTACCCCACTTCCATCTCTTGGAATCCATAGTATTCTTCAATACTTAGCAAAGAGTCTCTTTTTGACTGTGGTCTTTCCTGGTTTCCCAGTCTCTAGTATTTTTCCATCTTCAAGGTTACCTTGTATCTGTTTTGTATGTAATCATATATGTACATATTGTCTCCTTGGAGAGATTATGAGCTCCTTGAGAGCAGGGACTCATCCCTAGTGCTTAGTACATTGCCTAGAACATTGTAGGTGCTTATAAATACTTGTTGATTGATTAAACATTATAGGTTTAAAGATAGAAGGAACCTAAAGGGTAATACATTGCAACCTCATCATTTTACAGATGAAGAAATAGAGGCCTAGAAAGAGTAACTCACTCAAGGTCACATGGATAGAAAAATGACAGGTGAAGGAATCAAATCTAGCTCTTATGATTCCAAATCTGAGGTTCATTCCACTCTTCCTCTGAGCATGTGCTGTCCTCTTACACTGTTGCATTTTTGTTTATGATAAACCCTTAAGATTCAGACAAATGAATGAAAAAGAATCTATTAAGCACTTACTATGTGCTAGGTACTTACACTTCCTAGTTGTATGGCCCTGGATAATTCACTTATTTTTATCTGACCCAGTTCCCACATCTGTAAGACAGGGATAATAATAGCAAATGCCTCTCAGGGCTGTTCTGATGATAAACTGAGATTATATTTTTAAAGTGGTTTGTCAACTTTATAGTATTGTATAAATGCTGGCTACTATCATTGGCACCATCAATATTAAGTGATAGAGATAGAAATACAAAAGGGAGAGTTCCTGTCTCCAAGGAGCTTTCATTTCAGATAAATTAGGGTCCTAGTAGCCAGGAAAGGGAGTGACTGGGCATGGTGAATTGATTCATGGTGCAATCAATTGATACATATTTTCTGGGAAAAATATGTTAGTATTGACTTAATTATTGAATCTAGACCAAAAAAATTCCTAGAAGGACAATGTGTATTGGGCAGGTGGCAAGATAGACAGGGAGGATGGATGGATGGATGGAATCTGAAGCATGGCCTGAAATGGTGGTTACCTAGACTCATTGAGTTAGTTAAGTGTGGGCTTCCTCAATCAATAATCAAGGAAACAGCGAGAATTGCCAGACTGAGTGGATTAACACCCCTAGGGTCTATGGCCCTTTGTTTTTCTTTGGAGAAGTGGTTCTTAGGTGCCATTTTAGCTAGAGAGAAGTGTAGGCAGTGGCAAGGTAGATAGTAAGATGGCTAGATAGTATATGAAACATGGTTACATATATTAATACATGCATACATATATGCTACATATATACACATACACACCTACTATACCTCAATAAATAGGATGCCAACCTATAAATATTTCTCTTTTTCAAAGGCACTTCAAATTTTCATTTCCATAGTGTTTGAAAGTGCTGAGAGGAGCAATGAAAGGCAATCAAGTGCTATTATCAGATTCATTTTTAAATGGATAAACTGGCTCTAGGGGTCAGACAGAGGCTGTCCAAAACCAAGATGAAATTTTTTAAAAGCCCTCCCCTCTCCTGCGGCTCCCCCCTACCCAACAAGGCAAAAAGCCTTAAACTCATTTTATATTTATCAAAGTATGCTCCCTTATGAACTCCACTATGGTACTTTCAATTAACACGTCCTCTGTCTCTCTTGGCAGCTGCCTGTGCAGGGAAGAAAAACAGACTTAGGGTACAGGAGTGTGCTGAAATTTCAGTGTGATGAAAGCATCCTTCCCCTGGAAATGTGTGAACTAGGTACTGGCAGCTGCATGAAAAACTCTGTTTTATTTTCCTGAGTCTGCCACCATCGATTTCACCACTGTACTCTTTTCCTTTGAAACTTCCCTGTAAAACACTTTAATGATGAGAGGTGAGCATGGTTTTCCAATTAAGGCTTTACCAGTGAAGTGTGTATTTCTGGCAGCAATTTATTATGGGTGTATTCCCTCCTTAGCTAGGTATTATTATCATTCCACAAGTATCTGTGTTCGACTGTCATTACCGCATAGCTCATCTCATCCGGTAATGCTGTCTGTCCCCCTATAACAGAAGCACTAATAGGCGACAGCAACGAAGATTTAATGAGTAGGAAGTTCAGCACAACTTTCCATGTGTACACTGCCAGGTTGAGGACAAGAGATTTGCTATTTCCTTCCTCTCAAAGTCAATTTTGCAGAATAGGTAATCAGAGTAAGCTAAACCTTAATTTAGTGAATATATAATCTTCGGAAGTTGGGTAACACACAATAGAGGTGGTTAGAACTATGTCTAGGCAGACAATTTATTCAGGACACATCAGAACAATTAACCTGGGGCAAAGGCTCTCAGCCCTGAAAGACCTCAGCCAGGAGGTAAATCATACTCTTGGAGAATGGGAAATTAGAATGAAAATGGAAATGACCACTTAAAGTATTAAAATCGCTCTCCTTCGGGGTCCAAATGCTTTGTGCTTATTGGATCCCTTACAGCTTGGATACTTATTGGTATGGCTGAGACTGGGGTAGGGTGGGGAGCTTGCAGTCTGTGAATCAAAAGGCAACCTATTCTCTGGCTCAATTATCAACAATTTTCCTGATTTACCAGTCTCCAAAACTTGGTGTATATTCCATCAAACAGCCTGAATCTCTAGCAGATCTTTTATTAGCAGCCCCCTTATTTCTGACCAAACCCCTCAAAATGACTATCTCTGTAGTCTGTTCATTATATTCTAAAGGCAAGGGCCATGTTTTTATGCTGTGGATAGCCATACTCTTTGCACTCTGCTGCTTGATATATTTTAATGGATGATCATTCTTTTTCATGGAATCAATAAATCTTTCCACAGGCATGTATTAAGCACAATGCCTTGTACTGTACTGGACACTCCCACAGTGCACCCTAGTATGCTAAGCATCAGATGTTTCCTCCTCTCAGAGAGCCTAGAAAAGGGTGAGGAGGGGGAAGGAGTACAAATGAACAAATACATCAAGATTAAGTGAAATAATGTATTTTAAGTGTTTTGCAAACTTTCAAGCACTATATAAATAAGAGCTGACATTATTGTTCTCAGTGCTAGTCATACTTTGCTTTTGGGATGGAAGGAAACAAGTTAGCTCAGGTTTGTTTTGTTTTGTTTTGCCTGTACATGTTTTTCATTGAGGTGAAGAAGGCATGGTAAGGAAAATGTATTGCTTCATACTGCTCTGTTCTGCAGCTTCTACATAACAGAATCATAGAGATGACTTGCCTGTGGTCACACAGCCAGTATGTATTGGAAGCAGGACTTGAACCCAGATATGGCTTTCTAGTCACTCTGTCATGCAGAGGCATACTAATGTCATTATTTAATCTGGTCTCCAATGACAATTTTATTCAGTAGAAGGGGTCTAACTTCTACTGGTGAGAGAAAACAGTAGCCTAATATCTACAACAATGCATCTAAATTCTCATCATTTAGCTTTATGCTTGTACCCAAAAGTCACAGGACACTCACCATTTCACATGATGGGACTGATATAAATGCTATTTCCATTGACTATAATTTCTTCTCCTTTCCTCTCTGCCTTTCTATAGATAATCTATGTTTCAAGAACTACCTTCCCTGATGACTTCATCCGATAATTATCCTTCCCCCGCTAACTCCTGTGTGTTTATTTTTCATTTATAATGACCACATATATGTTACACCATCGAGGCAGAGTCAGGATAGTGGATAGAGGGCAAGCTTTGACTCAGCAAGGTCCTGGATGAAGATTCTGGCTGTAATACTTACTGGCTGGATGACTTTAGCAAGTCCTCTAAATTCTCAGGGTCCAGGCAGCTACTCAAGGCAGGGATTCCTAACCTCTTTTACCCATTTGGTGAAGCCAATGGACTTATTAGAATACTATTTTAAATTCATAAAATAAAATACATAGGACTTTGAAAGAAGCCAGTGAAATTGAAATATAATGATTAATTAAAAACAAAACAACTGGGGCAGCTAGATGGCGCAGTGGATAGAGCACCGGCCCTGCAGTCAGGAGTACCTGAGTTCAAATCCGGCCTCAGACACTTAACACTTACTAGCTGTGTGACCCTGGACAAGTCACTTAACCCTCATTGCCCCGCAAAAAACAAAAAAACAAAACAAAAAAAACCAAATTCCTAAGTCCCAGGGTAACCCTTCCCTACAAATTCCATAAAAGGCCCTGATTTACAGTAGTAGGAGAAACTCCCTAACCCAATGAAATCATAGGTCAACATTTTTTAAAAGTTATCCTACTTTATCATGCAGACACCTCCATACTTAATGAAGAAAACATTTTGGTAATCATCTCACATATGCAGTTTTTGCTGCTCAACTGGTTGATAAGCCCTTATAGCAAGGACCTCTTTTGTACTGTAAAGAGCCCTGCTCTAGGGGCATAGTTGATAGTCTATATTGTAGCCAGGTGCATAAGTGATAGTCTACTATAAAAAGAAAAAAAATAAATTTATTGTTTAAAAAGCTGCTGATGTATTTAAGATCCTATTAGAATTAGTTGGAGAAGGAGGAACAAAATTCAACAGTCCTACCTTTTCTGACACTCTATTCACCAGATTCCTTCCCTTCCCTTCCTTCAATTATGGCTTTAAAGAAGGTGCCAGAGGAAATTGTAAATCTGAAAGACCAGAAGCTCAGGACAGTTCACACAGCCCCACAGTAAGCAATATAGCCTATATAACAAGGCTGACAATAAAAAAGTAAAAGGCCTGGGAGACTGGCAAAGAACCAGATGCTGCACTGCTGGAATAGAATTTCCCAAGTGCTCCATCATTATGGCTTTTGGACCCTCTTATTTCTTACCAAAGCTAGCAATAAAAGAAAAGGTCAAAGAGGAAACACTATGTTTCTCTCAGCCCTCCTGTTTATCCCCTCACAAAAAAGGAACCCGACTCCAAAACAAATAAAAAACTTGGCCTGTATTGATGTCCAAGAGCAAGTATAACCCAGACTTGGATGAAGGCTAAATTCATTTTTAAATCTGTAGTTGAGGTACGTAGGTAAGGTAAAAACCACATGAGTTTGAGTATTTGAGTTTGCTCATACAATAATGAAACCTATAAAAGGGTTTTTTTCCCATTGTGCTTCTCCAAACAACCTTTTGGTTTCCATATTTATAATGTACTAATGGGTAATTTCTGTAGAAGGGTGCTATTTACAAACTGGGGTCAGAAGATTTATGTATTTACAAGTCATGGTTCAATTTGTTTAAGCAAGGCCCAAGATTGAATTATACACATTCCTTTAGTCTTGTAAATGCTTATGTAGTTTATAAGTCTGAAAGAAGGCCCACTATTTCTGCCAATTGACCCTAAACTGAATTGGCTAAGCAGACATAAATCACTGTCCTGAATCAATACTGCCATCTTCCCAGTAGTTGTGGAGACATTTTCTGTGAGAAAGGAAGGCTTATGTAGTTTTGGGGCTTGCAAAAGACTTGAAAGTCAATTGATAACATTATAGAGCTTTTCTATTTTCTTGGAACTAGAACTCTAAGAAGAAAAAGACTAGGAGGGCTAACATAATGATGTGAAGATTTGTTTCTTCTGTATTAAGTGCTTTGATGGATAAAAAGACAAGAAAGCCAAAGTATTTGCCTTCAAGAAACTTAATTTCTGGTGATAAAATAATAATAATAATAATAATAATAATAATAATAATAATAAAGCATTTATATAATGCTTTAAGACTTGCAAAGCACTTTGTAGGTACTATCTCATTGGAACCTCACAAAAACCATTTATAAAAATTGTATGTTGGAGTAGGGTCTGGTACAAAGGATAAGAAGGAGATCTTTAAAGATATGATGAGGCAGCTACGTGACACAGTGGATAAAGCACTGGCCTTGAATTCAGGAGGACCTGAGTTCAAATCTGGCCTCAGACACTTGATACTTACTAGCTGTGTCACCCTAGCAAGTCACTTAACCCCCATTGCCCCGCAAATAAAAAAAAAAGACATGATGATGATGGTGGTGGTGGTGGTGGTGGTGATGATGATAACATATAGTGCTTTAAGGTGTTTTTACCCAGTGTTTTTTTTTTTTACTTAGTGATTTTTATGACAATCTTTTGAGTTAGTTACTATTACTCCTCTTTTACAAGTGAGAAAACCGAGATTGTCGATGGTTAATTGACCTGCCTAATATTACACAGCTAATAAATGTCTGAGGCAGTATTCAAATTCAAGTCTTATTAACTTCATGTCCAGCACTCTATTCATTGCTCACCTAAAGGGGAAAGAAGGAAATGAGAGAGAATGGTAGCACTGGCCATTTGACATCAATGCACATAGGATGAGGGGCTGACTGGGGAAAGGACTAACATCAGATACAGAATAATCCTTATTCCTGGCACTGGAAAGATTGATTTAGGAAGGTAAAGGGAGCCAGATAACATGGGTTCCAATATGGTATCTGTTACTTAATATCTGTGTGACCCTGGACCTTTCTGAGCCTGTTTCCTCATCCATAAAAATGCAAGTCTTTGACTACCATAAGGAGTCTTTAAATTCTCTTTCACCTCTAAATCCCATGGGTTAAGAACACTTTTTTATACCACTGGATAAAGACAAAAAGGAGAAAAGGGAAAAAAAAGAGTCTTGTTAGAAATCTGTAGAGTCAAGGTACTTACATGTACACTGAAAAGAACACTGGCTGTAGAGTTAGAGGACCAGGCTCCAAATGTCACCTCTGACACTTTCTGCCTATGTAAGAGAACTTGTGCAAGTCACTTAACATCTTTGGCTTTCAGTTACTTCATTCGAAAAATGACACACTTGAACTAGATGGCCCCTGGCATCTCTTCCAGGTCATTTGTTGTGATGTGCCCAACAGGTATTCAAGATACACAACTATGTTCTGAAACACTCCTTGGGAAATGCTGATTACACAATAGAGTTTGATAATGCAACCTTCTGTATTGAGTAGCTATTCAGAACCTTACTTTTCCAAGGCATCAATTTATCCTTGAGAGTAGCTATTTTTCTCTCTGCTTTCTCAAAGAAATAAGAATAAGAATGATTTCCCCATTATCTCTTGTGGGAATAAGAATGTTTTTTTTCCATTGTCTCTACAAACAATGAGGTTAAAAAAAGATATGACATTGTGTATCCCCCAGAGCCCTTAGCACGATATTAGTGAGAACCAGAGTTCATTAAATTAAGAGAGATGTATGAGGTCCTTTGTTCTGACCTCTTCTGGGATATTATGTTCCATCTTCTGGAATCACTCTTTAAGAAGGAACTTGCTAAGTAGGCTGGAGTGTCAAGAGGAGGGTGTGTGGAGCATGGCGAAGGGGCTGAATTCCAAAGCATATGAGGATCAGTTAAAAGAATATGAGCTATAGGGGAGGCTACTGGTGGTGCAAGTGGTTAAGCACACCGGCCCTGGATTCAGGAGAAGACCTGATGTTTCAAATCTGGCCTCAGGACACATGACACTAGCTGTGGTGACCCTAGGGCAAGTGCACTTACCTCATTGTCCCACAAAAAATAAAAAAATGTAACCTGGAGAAGAGAAAATTCAGAGGGGATGTGAAAGCTGTCTTTAAGTCTTAGAAGTTCTGTCATGTGAAAGAAGGAATAAATATATTTTCTTTGGTTCCAGAATGAAAAGCAGAAATGCGTAGAAGTTGAAAAGAAGAGTTTCAGTTTGATGTCAGAGGGAAAATAAACTTAACAAGTATAGCCATCCAAGAGTAGAATGGGTTGTCTCTGCAGGTGATGGGTTCTCATCCTAGGAGGTATTCAAGCTGTGTGTGGATGACCACTTGACATGTTAGAGTGGAGCTTTCCTTTTAAGTAGGGGTTTGATCAGCTGTCTGTTAAGGTCTCTTCCAGCTTTCAAATTCTTTGGTTTAGTGATATCCCAGTCATATACCCCACATGGAATTACCTGCGCAATATCTCTGACAGATAGTTATTAAGGCTCTATTTGGGACATTTCCAATGAGTGGGAACTCTCTACTTTGAAAGACAGCCCATTCCATTGCTGGACAGCTCTTCTATGAATTTCCTCTTTATGTGTATCTGAAAACTGATTCCCTTTAACTCCTACTCATTGGTTTAAGTTCTTCTGGAGCTATTCCAACTACATCTACTCTCTCATCCACATGACAGCCCTTCAAATCTCTGAGGACAGCTATCACAACCTTTCTCTTGTGTCTTTTCTTCTCCAGGACAAATATTTTTATTTGTTTGTTTTTTTGTGGGGCAATGAGGGTTAAGTGACTTGCCCAGGGTTATACAACTAGTAAGTGTCTGAGGTGAGATTTGAGCTCAGGTCCTCCTGAACCCAGGGCCAGTGCTTTATCCACTGTGCCATCTAGCTGCCCCCTATTAACAGTTCTTTTAACCATTTTTTACCAGACCTGGTTTTGAGATTCTCCTTGCAACCCAACCCAAACACACATTACTTCATGCTCATTCTACAATGAACATATTTTTGAACACTTGCTTCTTAGACTTGAACATCCTTCTTATATTGTGGTTTGATGAGGACATAATAAAGTAAAAGTATTACCTCCCTTGGTTTTGGACACTATGAATCTCTTAATAGTGCCCAAATTGAACTGCTTTTTTTTTTTTTAGTGAGGCAACTGGGGTTTAGTGACTTACCCAGGGTCACACAGCTAGTAAGTGTTAAGTGTCTGAGGCCAGATTTGAACTCAGGTACTCCTGACTCCAAGGCCAGTGCTCTATCCACTGCACCATCTAGCTTCCCTGAACTGCTGTTTTTTTATGTTAAAAGTAAACAGAGGGGGCAGCTAGGTGGCACAGTGGCTAAAGCACCGGCCCTGGATTCAGGAGTACTTGAGTTCAAATCCGGCCTCAGACACTTGACACTTACCAGCTGTGTGACCCTGGGCAAGTCACTTAACCCCAATTGCCTCACCAAAAAAAAAAAATTAAACAGAGAAGTGATCTGATGTAGTAGTTAGAAAACTGGACTTAGCATCAGAAGATGTTGTCTCAAGTCCTTTCTCTGATACATACTGGCTGTGTGACCCTGGGCAAGTCATTTAGCTTCTTACTGTTCCAAAAAACCCTCTAAGACTATAAATTGCTGAGCATGTGCTGAACAGAATTGGTAGAAGGAGTTCTCTTAATATGTACCCCATGTCAATGAAATCCCACATCCCACAAAAACCCTACAACATTCCAAAAACAAAGTAGTAAAAAAGGAATCAACCAAGAAAAGGATGTCTTGCCTGTCTTTGGAATCACATCTTATGAATGTGGATCTATACTGAATGGTAGGGACACTCCCACTTTCAATGATTTAGAGAGAAGGTCTGTAAAGTGGCACCAGAAGAGTGACCTTATAATCCCCTGAATGCTTTCTCCCAATCTACAGGACAGTTTAGAGACTACTTAATTACTTATTGCTTAGGGATTTATTTTTAGTGTCCATGGTGATCACTTTTCTCAAAAGACTAAATTCAGGTATCCTAAGTTTTGTTTTTGGCAAATGACAAAACCCTGAACTGAGGGAAATGGGCTAAGTACCTTGTCTGCAGCTGATTCTTAGCTATCACATTTCCCTACTTCAGAGCTTTATGGTTGTTCCCTGCAATTCATTTATTCTACTTAAACAGCCCACTGCTGTGCCTTTTAAAAACAAATCTTCATGCCAGAGCAATTAAACCTGGTGAAACATAGTGCAAACACATTCTATAGAATAAACGATAGACAGTGGGTACCCTGGGTATTTTGTGAACAGTAGGAGAATATTTCCTTCATTATTCTTAAATTCTCACAGATTTATGACGACAATTTACATTACATGATGCTTGATATTACCAACATTTTCAAAGTATCTCATAGTCTGTAAATACCTTTTTTTCTTTCTAAAAAAATTCTAATGATTGAGAGGACAGATAACATAGTACAAAATTATACAGACTCGGTGAGTCTACACACCTTAGTTTTCTAAATCAAGTTAATTTCTGCATATACTTAGGGCTGTAGAGGTAGAAAGCAGCTATACAGGAAAGCATTACTTTAAGTTCATCCAAAATTGGCAAAGAGTTGTGATTTGGGAGGTCTGGATGTTGTTTAAAGAGCTGGCTATAAATATCTTAATCCTTCTGGCTTTAAACAAATTCCAGAATTCAAGTAATTGTAATCTCAAAAGGATTTTAAAAGTTAAAGCTAAAAGATGTTCAGTGTATCAATACATGGATTGCATAAATTAGTATGTTGTTATTTAAAAGTAAATTGAGACTATTCAGAGGAGACCAACTATAAACTGATACAAATAACTACACATGGCATTCATATATTATTCAACAACAAGGGTATGACAAGTGAAATTAATCAAGCACAGTGGTTTGTGTTTCACCAGCCTCACTTATTTCTGTCTCTCTCATACTCCAGTGCCAAGTAGTGCTTATATCCTAGCCAGGGAATGAATTACAAGAGACTGTGAAAGAATCAAAGGGGAAGTAATTAGAAGGGAGTATTGACTTTGGTACTAACCATGATGTCTCCAGCCCAAGTGTGGGAGTTAAAGAAGTGTGAAACTGAAAGCTGAAAGTGAAGACAGATATATTGCCATGGTGGGGTTCCTCTGAAAATCTCTAGATCTCCTCTTTGATAATCTAATGTTGTCATGATATAATGACTCTATAGATGATGGACCAAACCCTTCTATACTATATAGACATTTCTCATACTTCATTCATATTGTTCCACTTCTAAAACAAAAACAAAATTAACCTGAAATGTATTGCTAAATCAAACTAACTCTAAAACCCCACAGATTTAAAGCTATGGGGAGACCTCTCAAAGATCATCTAATTTAGGGGTTCTTAAAATTTTTGTCATATACCCCTTTGAGAGTACAATGAAGATTATGAACCCTTTCTCAGAATAATGTTTTAAATGAATAATATAAAATATATGAGTGCAAAGGAAATCAATTATATTGAAATTAAATTATCAAAATATATTAAAAACCCAATAGCCCAATTTCTAGTCCAACCATCCTTATTGAACAAAGCAGAAAACTGAGGTTATATCCTGGTCAGGGAGCTGTCCAGGAATTGAATTGGAAGGAGTCAAAAAATACTGTATCATCACAAGGCTCCTCTGATGATCTTTCTAAGACTTTTTGACAGTTTCCCAGTTCAGAGTGAATACAAACAAGCTTCCTGAAATGGTTAAAATGTTTGAAAAGAAGGTATTGGGTGTCTTAAACAGAGCTTTTCATAACCATTCCAAACAAAATTCTGAGACTGATAGTTCCAACCACATACATATACCAGCTGTGTTTATCCTCATGATGAGACATTAAAATAAACATACCTTGGAATAAACCAGGTTCATTTAATATAATGCTTGATTAAATAGATACTTAAACATGCTTTATTATTTCACCAGAAAGCTACCAACTCTTATTCTATGGGAATATGTGAATCTAACTATGGATGCTTCAATACATAGGGAAGGACAAATGCACACACTACGTTCATGATTGAAAATGGGAGAGCAATTGTACAGAGGTTATGTCTGTGATAATGTGTTTGTTCCTTTTTCCAAAATGAAAATTTGCAGTCTCCTACATTAAGCAAGCTAGGTGGTGCAGTGGATAGAGTACCAGGTCTAGAGTCAGGAAGACTCATCTTCAGGAGTTCAAGTCTGACCTCAGACACTTACTAGAAATGTGACCATGGGCAAGTTACTTAATCTTGTTTGCCTCAGTTCTCATCTGTAAAATAGGTTGGAGAAAGAAATGGCCAACCACTCTAGAATCTCTGCAAAGAAAACTCCAAAGGGGTTCATGACACAGCTGAATTGCCTCAACAATAATAACATTAAAAAAGGAACCCAGCTGACTTAGGACAAAGTGCTATTTTATGTCATTCATTGAGACTCTTGTTTTGTCTCTCTTCCTATACCACAAGTCAAAGTTTTCTGAAATTATGGGACAGATATGCAGAATACAAGCTCCTTGAAGGCAGGGATTGTTTGATTTTTGTCTTTGTATCTTGGAACTCAAAGCAGTTCCTAACATATAGTAGGCACTTAATTATTACTTCTTGTTTCATTGAAACCCATTTTCCATCACTCCTAGTCTTCCTTGTACTCCTAGTTCTTTTGCATCTGACTTATGGGTCCCTTATGTCCCAACTTATGGGGATCACTTGCTCCCATCTCCAGAATTAAGGGCAGGAGAAATTGAAGGAAAGAAGGGGAAGTTATGTACATTATAATTAAATGAGTTTATTTTCTATTCAAATTCTGTTCATAGTGTCTATAACAGTTATGTGGGTCTTTTAAAATGCTGATGCATCTTGTAAAAAAGTTGCTTTAGGATATGGGTCAGGCAGTGTTAAGAAAAACCTGTTTGAAGTTATAAGCAACCAATCAAGTCAGTACTCTGTGCCTAAGCAAAAGAAAAAATACAAAGAGAAATCAGTAATCCTATCTCTGGTTGGGAGAAACCTAGTCATGAGAGCTTTGTTGAGAGCTCTCACAATAGGAAACGAGGGAAGAAATGCTGTTTTCTCTCTTACTCTGGAAATTTCTTTGGTAGCTGAGGGAGGGTAAAGTTGGCAAACTTATGTGCAGCTGACAGAAAGACTAAAGGAGCTTTGATGCTGGGTAAATTTGAAACAGCAGCTAAAATTAAATTGGCAGGAGAGGCTTTTGACCTAGAGTTAAGCAGGTAAATGGAAAGAGTGAAGCTGTTTTCCAAAAAGAAAGAGAAAAGAATAAGTATTCGGGATAAGGACTAGACCTGAGATTTTATAGATTGAGAAAACTCTACCAAATTCAGGTTGGCACCTTTTCTGTAACATATAGTATTAGAGTTGCCCAGAGCCCTGAGAAGTTATGTGACTTGTTAGGAAGGAAAGTTAATCTGGATTTTAGAATCTGGTTGTTTTAATGTTGCTCGAAAGTAACTGAAAATGTGATATGTTTGAATTTCCTTGACTAGAACTATTCTAATGAAGAGATTTGATTTTGATAAATGCAGGGGAAATTCAAAGAAGTCTAGTGGTCCTGAGCAGAGGGCCACCATTCTCAACTTTGGTAGGCATGTACCTTCCTGTTTGGACCAGATGCTATGACTCAATCAAGGCCACCTGATGGCAGCATACTTGAATATCAGGAACAGTTCCTTGGTTCTTTTGGAAGTTGGATCTGCAAAATTGAAAGCACTAAATGATGGTTTTGTGATTTGAATTACCTCTTTTCATCTGCCTCTAGGTCACACTGTGTTTAATGGTCCCAGGCACAATGAGCATACAGCTTATTCTTAAAGAACTTCACAGGCTCCTCCAGCAAATTGTCTAAATTCCTTAAAAACCCTTAACAGCTGTTCTTTCCACCTGGAATGCTGGCCCTCATTCTCTCTGCCATCCAAATTCTAACCTTCCATCCTTCAGGCTTGAATCAAGACTCATTTCCCCTTTACAAGTTTTTTTCCCCATTCTTGACCTAGAGCCATCTCTTACTCCTCTGAATTCTTATATTAAATATTATTTCTACCACTGACTTAATTTATGAATTCTGCCTTGTACTATTGACTTTCCAGATTTATTTGACTTGTTTTCCAAGCCAAAAGTAAGCACCTTGAAGACAGAGGTGATGTTCTTTACTTCATTATAAACCCCAACATACATTTACTCAGTAAATATATTTTTTTCTTTTAAAACTGTGTTAGATGTGTTAGATCATCTTCCTTCAAATAAGTTAAATTTGTCCTATTCCTTGAATGACCAGTTCAAAGTTCCATAAGACTAGCTTTTATTTTTTCTGAGATTGCTGTATTCCCATCAATGGATTCTACTTTTATATATTTTTGGTCTGCCACAACCCACAACTGACTCATATTGAATTTATAAATTCATTATACTCCTCTCTCTCTCTCCACATATATGTATGTTCATACACACATATAAGTGTTCATGAGTATTTATACACACACATATAATTTTCCAGACAAGTATTTCTTATCCTATTCTTTAATAGTTGATTTTTTTAAACACAAGTATAGGACCTTATATTTATTCCCTATTAAATTTCATCTTGTTAGCTTTAGCCTGTCATTACTGCTGGCCAAGATCATTTTAAAACCTGTCATCTCATGCATTATATATTCTTTTAAGCTTTTTGCTATCCACAGATTTGATAAGTATGCCATCTATGCTTTCAAAGAAGACATTGATTTTAAAAAATAACTAGATAAAACAGGGTCAAAGATTTAGCCCTAGGCCATTCTACTAAAGATTCCACTGCAAGTTACTCAAGCAGACATTGATGCTTTGGGTATTCTTAGTCATCTGGTACTGTGTCCACTCACCTGAACTTTTTGTTAGGACCATAGGACATTTTGTGCCTTAGAGGAGAAAAAGGAGGAATAGATATATCCTACTGTAGAAGATTTTCTTTCTGTCTCATACCATATCAAAGTCAGCTACAAGGAAAAGCACATGGCTATAATTCCAATGGGGTTATTTGGGAGAATCAGGAAGTAGACTCAGGAATGATTCGTATTGATTGGTAGTTTAGGAGAATGATTTGGAAGCTGAGGAGAGTCATTGATTGTGAGGAGAATGTCCTAGGAATAAATTCACATGTTATGAGTTAAAGTGAGAGTATGGGCAAGTGTTAAGTATTGAATTTAAGCATTTGTTTGATGTTAGGAAGTGAGTAAATGTGCAAAGTCAGAGTATTTGGTAGTGGATTGAGGGCATTGGCGAAGGTGAAATTTGTTTTAATGGAGATGGGAAACCTTATAAGTATGGGACTTGCCATGGAGTGCCCTGTCTTTCAAGTACATTGTAACATGTATATGAGATCTGTTTACTAGTACTCCTTCCCACCCGCCCCCTTCCACATTCCTCATCTCCACTCCATCCCCAATGTTGTTGGTAGTCCTTCGTTCTCAAAGAGGACCATGACATTGGGAGGTGGTGTCATGACTTGCAGTAAATTGGATTTAAGTGAGGGAGGGCTGTGCAAGGTCACTAACCTCACTCTCTCCTCCAGTCATCTGGGTTCAGTGGCAAGATATATTTCAAGATGACTGGAGATGGCTGCAGATATTTAAGGCAGTTGGAGTTAAGTGATTTGCCCAGGATCACAAAGCTATTAAGTGTCTGAGGTGAGATTTGAACTCAGGTCCTCCCAACTTCAGATGCAGTTCTCTATCCACTATACCACCTACTTGCCCCACTCCATTCCCATATATCACATGCCAATATACATTGAGTGATGAATGACTATCAAATGAAATTTTTTACAAAATAACATATCTGAATTATAGGCATCTGAGTTTACATCTCCCACCCCTCCTGGACAACTTGCTCACTAAAAAATTGATGCTAACAAGCTAATAACCTAATCTAATCTTTGGAATTGGGTGGAATGTGTTCTAATCCAACATCATTTCTGAATATTTTTTTCAGATCAGTAACATATTCTGTGCTTCTAATGGAAAATGAAAATACTACAGTTTACCTTACTTACCCTACTCAAAGAGGTATATACAGATAACATTCTGTGGCTTTAGAACTTCTTGAGGCCATAGATTCATAGGTTTGGATTGGAAAAAGGACCTCAGAAGTTGGGAACCTTCACAAATAATGCAGATAACAGACCATGTTTATATATCATTTTACTGCTGGCAAAATGTTTTCTTCATAACAAATCTATGAGGTAAGAAAAGCAGGAATTTCATTATACAGGGGAGAAAATAGACTGGGAGATTGTGGCTTCCTCATATCCATACCAGTAGTAACAGAGCTAAGATTTAATCTAGGAATACTCCAAATCCAGTGTTTTAAAAATAAATACATAATAATGATTACAATACCTAACATGTATATGGCCCTTTAAGATTGGCAAAGTACTTTACTCATTATCTCCATGTTCCCTTTATAAAGAAAAAGCATTATGGAACTAATTTTAACATGTCATTTATTGAACACCTATAATGTACAAGTACCTGTGCTGGTTTAATATATTATTTTCCATTAGATAAAAATGTTAATAATTTTAAAAATAAATTAAATGCAGGGTAGAGGAAAATAAGTCATGAACCCCACATATGGAGCTAATGGTGCCAAGTTACTTGTTTTTACAAGCACAAGATCTCTGTTAAAGTTGAGGACTTTAGCTATGCCTATTAGGTTATGTGGTCCCCTCTGCCTTTGTTGTAGACATCTGGTACTTTACTGCCACCGAGTCTAAAGATAAATACCATACATGCCATTTGGCTTTGTCTCAGACTTTCTTAACTATTTCCTTTCAATTTGGCCCGTCTTTCTTACTCATGGTAACCACCATTTTATTCAGTAAGAGCTTTATTTATGTTCTTTAGACACTGGAGTTCTTGTGCTAAGATTTTCTTTTTTGTCATTTAAACAACTTCGGGCTCCAGTTCCTGGGAAGGAATGAAGTGAAGTCCTTGACTAATTCTGGGCAAATCTGTTTTGTTTTCTAAGATTTTAAAAGTAGCCCACTGACCCCAAATCTGAACTTGTGAAGATAGATAGATAGATAGATAGATAGATAGATAGATAGATAGATAGATAGATAGATGGATAGATGATAGATAGATAGATAGATAGATGATAAATGATAGATAGGTTATAGATATGGATTTAGATACACACATATACACAAACTTATATGGCTACAGATATCGACACAGTGCTAAGAAATAAAATATATATTAATTAGCAAATTCAGGAAATATGTTTTAATTTTAAGCTCTATGAGGTCAGAGACTCTGTCTTTTCCAAAATTTGTCTTTCTGGAGCTGAGCACAGTATATGACACAAAAAGGTCATAATTTAACAAAATTAATAAATTGGCACTGAATTTTTTATCGTCAAGGCTAATAATATGTGTTAAGTAGAATGACAAAATTATCTTTTAGCTTGATTTTTCTTTAGTAGCAAAGGGGAAAGGCTTAAATGAAAATGAATTTGAAATTCCCTTCCCTTTTTCTTCCCTTCTCTTTCCTTCCTTTCTTCCTTCCTTGGTGAAAGAGATGAGTATTAATATGTTGGTGAAAAGACAGTGCAGCTCTGAACTTGTAAACTCAAGTAATCAGTTAGCCTTAAAATATGCTGGCCACCATATTCAGCCAACTGAATTTCCAGAAGTATGTTTCAAATTCAGTTAAATCCAGCAAACATTTGAAAGGTGGAAACAATAATAACTGTTGAGCAGTGAGGTAGTTAAACAGATAGAGCCCTGGGCCTGGAGTCAGGAAGACCTGAGCTTAAATCTGGCCTCAGAAACTTATTAGCTATGTGAACCTGAACAAGTCACTTAAACCTGTTTGTCTCAGTTTCTTCATCCATAAAATGGGCTGGAGAAGGAAATGACAAACCACTCCAGTTTCTTTGCCAAGAAAACTCCAGATGGGGTCATAAAGAGTTGGAAACAACTGAAAGAAGTGAACAACAACATCAATAATAAATATCATATATCTATCTATCTCTATCTCTATATCATCTATATCTTTCTATCTCTATCTATATCACCTATATCTATATCTATATATCTAGCATCTATCTATCTTTCCATCTATCTATCTACCTATCTAATATAAGGTTAGCCAAGTGCTTTATCTCATTTGAACCTCAGAACATTCCTGTGAGTTAGATGGTATTCTTGTACCCATTTTACAAATGAAGAAACTGATTTTCACTATAAGTGCTTTGTCCAGAGTCCCACATTAATCAATCAATCAAAATTTATTAATTGCCTACTATGTGTAAGGTACTGTGCTAATTTATGGAGATTTAAAAAAAAAAGACAAGGGGGGGTGGAGCCAAGATGGCAGAGGAAAGGCAATAACTATTCAGACTTCCTAACACAATTATTCCCCCCCCCCAAATGCCAAACACAGCCAGAAAACAACTCCTGGAGCAGCAGAACCCACAAAAAGATGGCTGAGATTATTTTGTTATGTAATAACAACAAAACCCTCTGCTCCACCTGGTATCAAAATCAAACACTGAAGATTTGTATTTTTAAAATAAAGGGGATTCTTCAAACAAGATCTGGAATATCAGGGGCTCCTGGCACTCACCTTAACCAGGCCCATTTCTGCTCACATGCTATTCCCACTTTTCCCACCATCTTTAGCTCCCTCTCATCAGAACCTTGGACTTTGCTCTTGAGAAGCCAGGCTCTGACAAGTGAGTATTCGCCTCATCTTGTCATGAACCAATCCTAAACTTTACTTCCCAGTAATCTTCACAGCAATATGCCATTCAGATTCCATTTCTCTACTTTCCAGTGATTCCCTACCAGAATGTAAGCAACTTGAGGAGCAACAACTTTTCTGCTTATTTGTAGTGCCCCATTGCTTAAGCACAGTGCCTGACACATAGTATGAACTTTAATGCTCTCTCTCTCCTTTTTCTTTTTTCTATCTCTCCCTTTCTTTTCTTCTTCCCTTTCTCTTTCTCTCTCCTTCTCTCTCTTTTCTTGCCATGAGATCATACAGATAGATGAGCTTCTATAGTAACTTATATTCCCCTACTTCTTTCTCATGGGTATTTTTATTTTAAAATAGGTAGGGGGCAGCTAGGTGGCACAGTTGATAGAGCACCAGCCCTGGAGTCAGGAGTACCTGAGTTCAAATCCGGCCTCAGACACTTAACATTTACTAGCTGTGTGACCCTGGGCAAATCACTTAATCCCAATTGCTTCACTAAAAAAAATAGGTAGGGAGAACAATCAGAAGGAGAGAATTATATCCACATTTATCCTGATTCTCCCTCCTGCCTTTGGCATGAGTACCTCCATTTATTAATGACCTCTCAACACTAATAAACCACTTCTCCAGGCCTAAAAAACTTCTTACTTAGAGGTTGAGGTTGAGGCAGAGACTGCATTAATCATGGCTTCTGAGAGAGAGAGAGAGAGAGAGAGAGAGAGAGAGAGAGAGAGAGAGAGAGAGAGTTGAAAGGAATTGAACAGTGCTTTAAGACTTATTTTCAAGCTATGAATTTGGCTGAGAGGATGAATCTGGTATCTTCTATAGCCACAGTCTACTGCTAATGTCATCTCAAAAAGTTGGAAGAACACTGGGATATCTCATCTGGGTTGGAGGTGCAGAGCTGGATGTGAGAGAGAAATGACTTTGGATAAGACAGTTAGTTAGGAAGAGATGAATAAGGACTTTATAGATCTTCATTTTTCCCCTTTTCTCTGTCCCTCCCAACTTGCTAGTTGGTCCTTTAATTAGATAACCCTCTGTCTGTTTTGGTAAGCAAAAAGTACATGGCCCCTAAAGAAGCCTTAATTGGCAACAATCATTTCAGTTTGTTTTTTAATGGGGACTAGATGGTGGAGGGAACCATGTATGGAAGACATTTTCTTTCTTTAAAAAATTCCACACATACACATTAAGAGAAAGAGAGAATAATATACATAATTGAGATAATATGTACAATACATATATGAGTAAGTAGAACTACTATGTAAAATCATAATTTAATGTTCCCCCTCCCCACCACTGTCAGCTATTTAAAAAGCTTTGTGCTAACCTAGAGTATTAGCTTATAAAAAGAAATACAAATACAGATTTATTCTTTCAGTAGCATTGAAGCCACTAGGGAATTTATATGATAAATGCATCTATTTAGATGTGTATAGTGGCAAATTTCTAGTTCTTTGTATTAGTCTTTTTCAGAACAGTGCTTTAGCATGTAATCTTGCACAATATTCCCTCATCAGTACCTTTATGGGACACTCAGATGGCATAAGCTTTAGTTACTTAATGCTTCATTAGAACTCAGCTACAGCATTTTCATTATAAAATAACAGTCTAAAGGACCTATGTGTACAAACATATTTATAGCAGTTCTTTTTGTGGTAGCTAAGAATTGGAAATCAAAAGGGATGCCCATCAATTGGGCAATGGCTAATGGGTAATGATGGTGATGAAGTCTGATTGTACTATAAAAAATGGTAAGTGGGATGATTTCAGAAAAACCTGGAAAGAATTACATGAACTGATGCATAGTGCCGTGAGCAGAACCAGAAGAATGTTGTACACAGTAACAGCAACATTGTTTGATGAAGAGCCGTGAATGACAACTATTCCCAGCAATACAATGATCCAAAACAAATCTAAATGACTAATGATGAAGCATACTATCCACTTCCAAAGAAAGAACTGATATTGATTGAATACAGACTGAAGCATGCTATTTTCACTTTCTTTCATTTTTTTATTTGAGTCTTCTCGTATAAAATAATGTGCCAGTGTTTTACATAATTGCACATGTATAACCTATATCTGATTATTTACTAGTCAGGGAGGGGGGAAAGGAGAGAGGGATAGACTTTGTAACTCAAAGCTTTAAATAAAATGTTAAAAAATGAAAATAAAACAAAAGTAATGGTTTAACTCATGCTCATTTTCCTTTTCAGCCATTGGCTCAGTGCTGAGTTGTTTTTATTAAATTATTATATTCTGTACATTCTATCCAGGAAGAGAAAATTAGGGTGGCTTATATTTGAAAAATGGCACTGTGCTTTCAATGATTCTGAGTCAATCACTTCTGTGAAGTCATACCAATAGTGACATGCCTAGTGATACTATGGAGCTAGAAATCATGGGACATGATATCAGAAGAATAGTGACTCAAAGGGCAATAGGAAAATGGATGGTGGATATAAATAAACTATAGCATATTATCCGTGATATTTCACACACCAGGACTGAAGTAAAAGACATTAAGAATATGTATGAATGGTAAAGGAAGTGGCTGAGTCACATCAAGAATGAGAGATAACAACATATGGGCAGCATGAATGTTGCCCTGGTAGCTGCAAAAAAGAAAAGAAAAGAAAGTAAAATAATTAGAATGACCACCAAAAGATGTTCAGAACATTGGATAGATCCTGTATGGAGGATTTATGGAAAGATATGATAGATAAGAGTCTTACAGAAAGTGGTGGATGAATTATGACCCTGGCCCTGAAGTTGGAAGGACCTGAATTAAAATCTCACCTCAGACACTTACTAGCTTGTGACCTTAGACAAGCCACTTAACCCCCAATTGCCTTAAACATCCAGGGCTATCTCCAGTTGTCCATATATATATAAACCTCCCAATGCCATGGTCCTCTTTGAGAGTAAAGGACAAACAACAACAAGGATTTAGGGCTGAAAGGGGCCTTTAAAATAACATATTCCAAATCCCTTCACTTTTCAAATGAGAATACTGAGGCCCAGAAAGTATTACATTCTTGCAGATTGTAAGTGATAAAGCTGGCATTTAAACTCAGTTGTTCTGGCCCTAACGATTTAAGGCAAAATATTGCAAACTAAGGACCATGGGCCAAAATTAAGCCTGTTGCCTGCTTTTGTCTAGTGCCTGAGCTTAGCTCCATATTGAGTGCTTATTTCTTCAACAATTGCTTGAAAGGCAGGGTAGCATGGTAGATGTTAAGAGGTGATCTTGGAGTTGGGAAAAATCTGAGTTCAAATTTCAGTACTGACACATACATTGTGACCCACAGACAAGTCATTTAATGTCTCTATCCTTAGTTTCTTCATCTGTAAACTGACGGGGCTAGGACTTGAGGACCCTAAAGTGCCTTCCACATTTAAATCTAGAATCTTATCCTAAAGTTGTTGTAATAAAACAAGGGTTCTTAACTATTTTTGTCCCATGAACTCCTTTGGTAGCCTGATGAAGCCTATAAATCTCAGAACAATGTTTTTAAATGAAAATAACAGAATACATAGAATTATAAAAGAAACCAATTATATTGAAATACAATTATAAAAATGTTATTAAAAACCCAATAAGTTGACAGGTTCCAGGTTAAGAATCCCTGCTATAGAATCCTTTAAATTTTGTAAAGTTCTACTCAATGCCTTATTATAGTGTGGATGTACCCTTGGGTACTCAAAAGCAATGCTGGTGATGTTCAAGTGGTAGTAGATCCTACCAAGTTGGCCATGCTTCAAGTACCATCCTAGCAATGCAAAACATTTTTGTTGTTGATGAGCCAGTCTTGCTAATCTCTGAAAGGTTTATCAAATGAAAGGATGACCACCAAGTGAGGCCTTTTGTTTTGGTAACAGGAAGTCATGACAGATGTCTACCAAGACTTAAAGGGATTGATATTTTAGTTAGCAGATGAATTATTCTGGGGCCATTGGATCTTGAGCTGGAAAGGAATCTTATAAATAATTCTGAACTAGAGTCATAAAAACCTGCCTTCAAATTTTACCTCAGACAGTTATGAGCTATGTGACCCTGGGCCAGTCACCATAAAATAAAAATATAGATCTTTTTAACTATTGGAGAATGATGAATGGCATATGCATTAGATGATAGAATTTGATAACTAGATGAAATCTTACCCACAATATTATCTAATCCCTTCATTTGACAGATAAGCAAATTGAAGCTCAAAGAATTGGTGTGACTTGTTCAATGATGTACAGCTAATGAGTGGCAGAGCTGAAACTGTGACCCAGGACTCAAAAACTGGTCTTGTCATCCTTCTAGTTCATCCATATGCTTTAAAAGAGCTCACTTTAGATCCTTAGCTCATTGAGTATATATAATAGAAAAGTCAACACAAAAGATCCAAGTGTTTTAACAAAGGAAAAATTCCTTAAAGCCATTTTAAACTAGTATTTTTCATAGAGGAGACAAGTGTGAACAGATATCTAAAATTAGGGAAGTCTTTTCTTTGTCAAAGCAAAGATTAACCCCAATGAAGAGATCTATAGTGGTGGCATATTTTAGAAAATTTTACTGCAATCTTAAAAAGCATATTTTCCACAGATTGTATCTGAAAATGCTTTATAGGGAGGGCCCCCTTTCCCCCACATAACATTTTGAAATAAGATTTAAAAAATCAACATACAGAAAATTTTCAATAAGACATAGGATCTAAAGAAGGAAATAATCATTTGCTTCTATTTAGTTTTGAATATTTGGGCATTCGAAGGCTCACAATGGGACTATGAATCATTATTCACTAATATTAGTTAACTCTTCTACATTAGCTCCAACTCTGATGCTTCACTGTAGAATGGAGCTGACCTTAGGTAATCAAAGGCTATGTCAGTAGAGCATGGGCTCTGGCAGGTTCTACCAAGCAGGAAGTGCTTCCAGGATAGTCCTGGCAACAGATTTCTCTCCAGGAGCCAGATGAGTTAAATACCAAAAGGCTCATTACTAGTAGTTTAGTCACTTGGTGATGACTCCTTCAGCCATAGCAACACATGAAACAAAGAATAATTCAAAAGGCTCCCAGTCTTGTGTCCCACTTTTGCTTCTACAGTGAGACTTGCAAAGTGGTAGAAAAGGATGCATGGGTATTCAGGAATCACAGTTTTTAGACCCTCTAAACAAATACCTTCAAAGGTAACATATATCTTGTATCGTTCAGTGAAAGAAAATTTACTTTTAATTACTCATTGAAAAATGAATGTCCTTTATTGGTCCATATACACTGATTTCTGGTTAGGAAAATGTGGTTCCTGTGATTATAGGTGGGCAAGGGCAAGTACTGCCTTAATTGGCTGGGGATGCCTGACTCGACAGCTAATAGAAAAAATATAAAGAGCTTCATAAAGAATGAAGGCAAATATGACCTATAATGGACTTTCGAAAGATAAATTATGTGAACCACCTATTACTTTTAGTGGAAATGAACAGCAGAATTTGTACATGATGGAATGCAGAATCATCCATAGGAAAGGTATTGTTTGAGTGTTAGGCCAAGTGATTAATTGCACTATGTGATATGTAACAATCATTTTTGAAATTATTCTATTCCATATAAACACAATTAGTGTCCACGCTACATTAGCTTTTAGTAAAATTTAATGAAATGCTTATCAGAAATTACGTATACTATTTCTTAATAATGCACGATATTTCCCAAGAAGAATATCATGTGTTTTTTGGAAAGAGAGGAAGGGGAAGGGATGTCCATAGTCACATGGCTGGTATTTGGCTAATGTAGAACTTGAACTCATCTTCTTGATTATAAGACTGTCCTCCTATTTACAATGCCTTGTTCCTTCTGGATAAATGAGAAATAAACAAGCATATCTAGTTCTTGAGAGGGCTCATGATGTTGTGGGTGGAAATTTGCCCTTTGGAGTTATGAGTCAAATCCCATCAAATCTTAATGATATACTCATGAGATCAAATTTACCTCTTTACATTAAGATCTCTAAATCACCTCATTTACTATCTATACTCTTCCTTTTTATATAGTTAATTGAATCAGTCAGTTATATTACTGCCCTCTTGATATGGTCTCTAGGACTATAACCTTCTATGGATATTATTTTTTCAATGTCATACCTGTTCCTCACTGTGGTATCTGGCTTGGCTTATGTAAGTGAAAAAACTTTCCCCTTCCCCTGAATTTTCATTTTAAAAAGTGATGATGATGACGACAATGACGATGACAGCAATAATATACTAAAATTTCTCTTTGTTTTGCAAAGTGCTTTACCCATATTATATTATCTTATTCCCAAGAAGATATTAGTAAGATTTTCAAGTGTCTAGGAAAATATATTTTTACTAATCTTTTCTAGATGCAATCTATCCCTGTCCATGATCCCATTTTTCTTGTTTCTTGAATTGTATTCTGGAAATGCAAATCCTGTTCTCAGCCACTGACTTCTTAACCAGTTGTTTACTGCTCATATTCTCCTGTCTTTTTTGAGGCCCCTACTTTTAATTGGCAACAGTGATGAGAGCAGCAGCTGAACTCCTAGAGTTTTCAGTTTCTTGCCCAGGACTTCACAGACCTTAGCAATGCTCTCTAGCTTCCTCCTGTAGGTACCATCTGTCCTTGTGTAGACACTACTAGAGATGGGTAGTGGTTGTCAGGTTCAAAAAAGTCTAAAGGAATTCTCCATCATATCCCAACTACATTCTCTGGGAAGATATAGCAGAGCCCTACTGTTCATGTTACTTTGGCATATGTTTCTACTCAGCAGGGACTCACCCACCACTACTATTTATTTCTTCTTTTCCTATCCATGACTGAATGGACTGTCATCCTGGTTGCACCTGTGGATCCCCATCATCATTTTTTGGATCACCAGATATAGTTTTCTTTTCAGAAGGTACAGTTCTACCCTCCATGGAAAGTACTCATATATTTCAGAGCTACAAATGTTCAGTTGTTCTTCCTCTCTTCCTTTTCTATTGTCACATCCTTCTGCCTTCACTCCTCCAACCTCCTGACAGAGGCTAAGATTTCCTCTGCCTCTTGAGTTTGCTTTTTTTTTCTATTTTAAGCATTTTTGTAGTGTCTCAGACTTTAAAAAATATCCTTCTATAATAAGATAACTGACCTTCATTTTTATTGTTTTTCCTAGTGTTTTCTTTTTAAAAATTAAGTGTATTTTTATTCAATAAGCATTTTCTCTCTCTCCCACACTGAAAAAAGAAAAAAAAACTTGCATAATTAAGCAAAACAAATTCCTGCGATGGCCATATCAAAAAATGTGTGTCTCATTCCACATATTTAGCTCCTCCCTCTCTGTCAGGATGTGGGTAGCATGTTTCATCCTTAGTCCTTTGGAGTCATGGTTGATCACTGCATTGATCAGAGTTAAGTCTTTCAAAGCTATCCATTTTCAAAATGTTGTTATGTTATAAATAGTTCTCTTCATTCTGCTCATTTCACAAATTTATATAAGTTCATTTACATTTTCTCAGGTAAAGGAGTGCCCATTAACTGGGGAACATTTGAATAAATTATGGAATAGTAAATGTAATGGAATGCTCTTGGGCCATAAGAAACTAAGAAGGGGAAGGTTTTCAAGATACTTGGGAAGACTGGTAGGAACCTACTTGTATTGGTGCACATGCATAGCCTCTACTTTGCACTGACAAGAGTGCAAAGATAGCACAAGTAGGATTCTTCTTGCCCTCCTCATTTGCTTTGCTGTAGCCAATATACTCAGTTTTTCATAGCTCTTGCTCCTAGTTGTTGTACCAAATTTGTGGGATTGATTTCCAACTCTCATTAAATTTTTCAAAAAGGGCTAGTCATGTTTTTAAAAAACGTTTTCAGCAGTTGAAGATGGTAGTGTCAAGTTTGACTAAAGGATTACCTAGCAGATGGAAGGATTGTTTGCTAAAGTACCTTTAGTCTGTTCAGTTCAATGTATTGAGAGGTTCTATCACTTGAGTAGGTCTGAATTCAACTTGATCTATAACAGACTTCATCTTTTCCCTATCTCTGGCTCACTTGCTCATTGCTCTATCTGTAACTATTCAGATTATTGCCAAAGATGTAATAAAAGCAGTGACTTCTCTTAGTTATCTACAAGACTGTTTTATGGAGAAGTCTCACCTCTAGCTACTTCTTTCTTTGATAGAATGTAAGCTTCTTCAGGGCAGAATTTGTTTCATTTTTGTCTTTGTATCCTCAGGCTTAGAACAGTGCCCATTCTATAGAAGGTACTTAAAGGCTTGTTAATTGATTAAAAATATATATCTCCTTTCTCCACTGATCTTTCTGCATTTCTGGCCTCCTCAATGTTTTAGAGTTTTCTTGGCATCTTACACTCAAGTTTGTTAGTCATGCAGATAAATACAACAATAACAATCTCTGGTAAGGAATTGGTCACAAAACCTTGGAATTTGAATGTAACTCTTCCTATCTTGGGAAGGCAGGAAACTAATTGTGAGATCTTCCCTTATATGGGGGCCAGAAGGGTGTTGGTCTTTCAAGTACACTTTGCCCATGATGGGAGTTCAAAGAAATGAGGGGGATGGGAGGAGAGAAGCCCATGTTGGCCATATCTACAGTTCCTTTTTTCAAGACCATGAGATATGACTTCTGAATGAATAAGTGTTAAGGAATGTTAAGGGGTCCCTTGAACTTGTTTTGAGTTGCCATATTTTCCAGAACACTGGACCCAGAGTTTGCAAGAGGCCCTGAATGTGTCAAGGAGAAATCCTACTCCACACTCCTGAGTTGATATAATTCATCATTTGCACCCCAAACTGGACTGCCTTTGTGTCCTTGGGAGTCAAAATAGGAGCCAGTCAATCTGCACTAGACTCAGGTACTGCTTGTGCAGCTGGGACTCTTGTAGATAAGCAGACCATCATATTTTCATGGTCTAGCAGTTCCAAAGTGAAAAGAATGCAGCTTTTGGGGGGGCAATGAGGGTTAAGTGACTTGCCCAGGGTCACACAGATAGTAAGTGTCAAGTGTCTGAAGCCAGATTTGAACTGAGGTCCTCCCGAATCCTGGGCTGGTGCTTTATCCACTGTATCACCTAGCTGCCCCAAGAATGCAGCTTTTGCCATCACCTTGCTCCTCCCTTTTAGGAGAAGTTTTATCTTTTTTCTACCTTTATTGCACCTTTCTCCCTCCCTTGACATGCCCCTTTAGGTGGAAGTTTCTGGTATCTCCTCCTTCCTTTGTCCTACTGTTATAAATATGCAAACTTCTGTATGGATTTTGAACTCCTTGGGTTGTACATGCATGTTCATTTCTCTTGTAATAAACCTGGTTTCCACCTAAGATTTGTGAAGTTGTGATTGCCTGTTGACAGTATGTGACTGTGGCATTTTTTAAACCACTGGCTGTTTGCTCCAGTAGGAGTGTTGAGAAGAAAAAACCAAACAAATCCAAAACACCACCTAGAAGAACAGAGCAATTGGTCCTTAGCCACTCCTGCCTTACTTCTATTTAATCATGAAAAAAATCTGTCAAAGAATACAATTGCCAGATTTGACATGATTTCTTATAAACACCTGGGAATAACCTTGTCCTCACGTCCACTGGTGTCTCTGTTTGCAGGGTAAGGACACAGAGAGCCACACAGGAGAGTAACCTTTCCTCACACCGACCTGAGAGTTCATCCTATTTAATCCCTTGTTAGAAAGAGTTGTGCTCTGTAGCCAGGGGCATCAGCTTAAGTCATTTCAGAACTATACTTTCAAGCCCTGAATTATTAATAATGTGGGACCCAATTATAAATCTGCCCCACAGACAAAAGCCTATGAGCTACTGGATGTTTCATAAATATTATCTTTATTTTCACATGAGAAAAACTGAGTTTCTTGCAGATTAAATGCAATATCCATGGCTATTTCTTCATTCCACAAGCATTTATTAAGCATACATTATGTGCCAAGCATAGTACTAGTAAGTCGTGATACGGAGATAAAAATATAAACAACCCTTGAACTCAAGAACTTTATAGTATTTTTTGAAAACATTTACAGGGATAAGCACATATAAAATATATGTGAAGTAAATAGGAAGTAATATTATGGGGAGGGCACTAACCACTGGGGGTATTAGGAAGAGGTACCATGCTTTTTCTTAGCTATTTCCAAACCTAATCTAGTGCCCCTTTATAGATTGTCTTCCTTATTAAAATGTTATCTCTTTAAGGGCAAAGAGCATCTTGCTTGCATATTTTTTTTTTAAATTCCTGGTGCTTAGAACAGTGCCTGACACTTAATAAATGGTTATTTTCCATTCATTTTTTCATTGATTCATGTAGAAGGCTGGATTTTAAAGAAAGCTAAGAGATAAAAGTGAGGGGGGAAGGTATCCTGGACAAGAAGCGTCATCAACACAAACACACAGAGACAGAAAGTAGCGTGTTATGTTGGGAAGCAATGTGTTGGCATTAGCAAAGCAGGGAATTGGAAGTTAGGACTTGGATTCAAATATCTCTTTAGACACTTACTAGTTCTGTGACCCTGTGCAATATGTAACCTCTCTCATCTGGAAAATAGGAATAATAATGCCCTGCCTCAAAAGCTTATTATGAGAATAAAATAAGGAAAAAATCTATAAAGTAGCTTGCAAATCTTGAAGTATTATAAAAATGTTAGCTATTATTATTATGCTGTATTCAGGGAACAGGAAGTAGGGCCAGTTAAAATAGCCAGCCCATATTGTAGCTAGGTTCTCTGTCTCCAAGTCTAGAACTCTTACTATACCATATTACCTCTTTCAATGCAATTCTACGTGCCCTTTTCCCATAGAAGCTCTCCCACATGGTGATTTGGTTCTCTAGCACCATTAAAGAATATGTGTTTCACCAACTTTTCTGGGCTGATTTGGGAACATAATGACCAGATGTAATATTGTTTCCATAGTAAATTTATCAGGAGGCCTAAATAGCTGATTTCCAAGGCAGCGTGGTGTAGATTTGGACTAAGGAAGACCGGAGCCCCAAAGCTACATCATACCAGCTACATCATGCCAGCTGTGTACCCTAGGCAAATCAATTACCTTCCCAGTGTGAAAAAAGGAAGGAAGGGGTTAGACTAAGGTTTGTGTCAAACTCAAATAGAAATGGGCCACTAATTTGTATGTAAGGATCTCGGAACACTGTACATTGACTTCTTTTGAAAATGTAACCTTATGTTTTATGAATTTAAAAAAAATATATTTTGTTTAAAATTTCCGAATTACCTTTAAATCTGTTTCTGGAGGACCTCTGGACTAGATGCCCTCAAAGGTCCTTTCCAGCTCTAAATTTGTGATCCTCATCTCCATAGGAACTTGAATAATACCCACCTAATCATTTGGAGACCTTGGGAATATGTGCTACAAGCAAATACTTATGTTCTCTTTTTCTAAATACATGAAGAGCTACAAAAGAAGATCCAGTGACTAGAAAGGTTTGTTAGAAGAAACAGTGTGAATTCTGAAAGACAAAAACAAATTTTGTAGCACTAATGACTTTTGAAAAATTGGATAGACTACTTAATTGAAAAGGAATCAACAAGATCAGAGCAACCTCTATTTTGAAACATTCAATACAGATGGCTGTTTCAAATAGCCCCATTCAATTTCTAGACTTTTTTTCCCTCCCAAGATAAAAATCAAACAGAGATGAGAGTTTCTCTAAATTTGGGGAAGCTAATGAAACTTCCTGACCAGCCGAAACCAGATCTCCTGGCACTCGGCAGCAGATGCTCTTTCTAAACAGGATGCTTGTCAAATGCACTTGAGAGACTTCACAAATAATACAGCTGAGAATTAATTTGAATGATATTCATGCAAGTGATACCCGCTGAGCAGGAAGGAGTTGACATGTGGGTGGGGAATGGCTCCCTTAAGCACATACAGGTGGCAGCTGGAGGAATTTTCACATTCTTTCTCTTCAGCCATAAGGGAAAGACAAATGATTTTCATTCTCCTCTACCTTGTCATTCATGAAGTTCAATTTGGCAAAAACTGTCCCAGAGACAGAAGTCTGATTTCAGTCATTCATTCATCTATCAATCTAACTCATACTGTCTTCAAGGCACTGGGGGGATGGCTCTTAGAGACCATCTGTGAACTGCCTCATCTCCCTCCTCCACACTTCAAATCCCCTCACTGTTTGCATTCATCTTCTCCCTCCTTTCCTTCTGTCTCAGAGGAAGAGGTGTTCTCTTATCCTTGCCAAGACTAACCTCTCCCTATACAAGCCCAATATCTCTGATCCTATTCCATCCTGTCTCCTTTGGAATCTTGGGCCATCAATAATTTCCACTCTATGTATTCTGTATCTCTTTTCCCCCATCTTATTTCCTTAAACTTACAAATCTGGTTATAAGCAGGGGTGTGATGGTAAGTGTTTAACAACCAGGTCTGGGGGGGAGGGGAATATACATATGATACACTTTTAAATTTAATCTGCATTATTAAGATTTTTCCTGAAGTCACTTCCTTAAGTCTTGACAATCAACAAAAAAATAAACCAACCCACAATTTGTAGCATTTGATATTTTTCAAAGTACAAGTGCTCATGCTGAAAATTTAACAATCAGCTCTCCAGAGTCAGTATGAATTGGCTCCAGCACACCCCTGGAAATCTCCTAGCCTAAAAATCTCAACTGACCCATATATTGTCTTATCTCTTCCTCCCCTGCCCAAATTGTCCATGTTCACTGTTTTTTCATCCAACACCCCAGTGACCATTGCCATTTTATTCCAATTACCCAACAATTGGGTTTTGGTCTCTATTGCTATGTTGCTCAAACCTAGGTTATCTTTCCTTAAAAAAAAAGATTTAGGAAATTTTCTTATCACCTTTTTAAGCAAAGAAACTCATTTATTAAAATTAGTAGCAAAACAAGAAATCAGAGAAGGTATATATAGAAGAATATACACTAGACAGTACAGAGTGAAGAAGCTCTCCCATTGGGAAGAAGGTAATTCAGCTCAACAAAGAGAATTTCAAATCTCATTAAAGTGAGACCGAGATTTCTACCTGATGTCTCTAGAGTAGCAAGCTGGATTTAGGGGCATGATGGAGACCACCAGCTCCTCTCATGTCTTCTGAGAGTCTTTTCCTTCAGTAACCTGAAGTGGGGCTGCTCTCTTCCAACTTCTCTCTCAGAGATGGAAGCCTGAAGAACCTGAACTTCCTAATTTTTAAACACAGTTAATCAAGAAGCATTCATTGGGGCGGCTAGGTGGCACAGTGGATAAAGCACCAGCCCTGGATTCAGGAGTTCCTGAGTTCAAATCTGGCCTCAGACACTTGACACTTACTAGCTGTGTGACCCTGGGCAAGTCACTTAACCCCATTGCCTCGTTAAAAAAAAAGAAGCATTCATTAAGCACCTGTTCACTATAGAACATACAGGTGGTATCTGTCTGTTTCTCTTTTTCTCCCCTCCTTCCTTTCTCTACTTCTCTTGTCCCTCTTCCTTACTCCTCTGTCCCTCCTTCCCTCTCTCCCCATTCCTTTCCCCTTCCTCTCTCCCTCACTCTTCCTTTTCCTTCTTCTCCCTCCTTCTTTTCCCTCACTCTCTCTCCTTCCTTCCCCCCTCTGTCCCCTTTCCTCCTTCCCTTTCTCTTTCTTATTTCCTCTCTCTCTCTCTCTCCCTTCTCTCCTTTTCCCTCCCTCCTTTCCTCTCTCTTCTCTTTCTTTGTCTCTGTGTCTATTTGTTTCTCTGCCTCTGTCACTCTCCTTCATTCTCTCATTCTCTCTGTCACTCTATGTTTGCACATATAGTTGAATTCACATATGTTAGGCAGCTGTATGATGTAACTGCACAATATCCAGAAAGGGGAGGTGTACTTTGTTCTCCTCCTTGGACAGACAACATCTGGAATACTATTTTCCATTCTAAGCACCACATTTTATAACAGAGACAAACTGGAAGAAAGCTGGAGACACTGAACAATGTAGTTAGAAGCCTAGAGACTATGCTATTATCAAAATATTGATTGAAAGAGCCAAAGATTTTGAGATTGAACTTGGAGAGATGTCCTCTGAGGTAATTTCCACCTCAAATCATGTAAAACAATTGACCATGCTCTTAATATTCTCTTAATATTCTTGAGGCAGCCAGGTGGTAAAATACACAGAGCACTGGGCCTCTATAGAATTAGGAATACCTGAATTCATATATTAGACACTTACTAGCATATGATTACTGGGGATTTCACTAATCTCTGCCTTCATTTCCTCATCTGTAAAAAAAAAATAGAGATAGCAATAACATCTACTTCCTAGGGTTGTTATGAGGCTCAAATTATTATAAAGAACTTAGCATTGTTTCCAGCACATAGTAAGCTCTATATAAATGGCATTATTATTATTATTATTACTATTACATCCCCATAATTATTATAAACTACAATTTATCCATTCCTTCATCATCTTATACTTGTTAATGACTTTATATTTATCTTTTGAATTTCATTTTATTAGGTTAAACCAAAAGTTCTAATGTTTCAAGATGCTTTTGGATCCTGACTCTCTTATCCAGTGCGCTAGCTATCTTTTCCAGCTTTATGTCACTTACAAATTTGATGAATGTGTTACCTATGTCTTTATTTAAGTCACTGATAAAAATGTAATCCAAGTACAGGGCTAAGCAAAAATCTCTGTGATACTTCATTAGAGACCTCCTGCCAAACGAACTACAAACATTTAGCAACTATCCTTTGAGTCTAGCCATTCATCCTTCTCATGGTACTTTTCTGATTTTCCAAGATCTTTCAAATATCAACACCTGTCAATTCTCTTAGGATCCAGGGATTTAGTTTATTTGGCCCAGATGACTTGAATGCATCAAGCACAGCTAGTATTATCTTACTATTTAATCATTTGGTTTTGGTTCTAGATCCATGTTAATTATCTCTGTTCCTCCATTTTCAGGGAAAACAAAAATAAACACAAATTAATCAGTTCTGCCTTCTTTCTGTTGTCAGTTACCACTATCTTATCTTCCCTAACCAAAGCTCCCATCCACTCTTTGATCTTCTTTTATTCCCCTTCCCAATGTAGCTACAAACACCCTCTTTGTTTTTTTGTTTTGTTTTGTTTTTGTTTCCTTTGTCAGCCTTACCTCATTTTGAGTCTCAGCATTGCTAACTCTATTTTTATAGGACCACAAAATTCTCCAATTTCATTTTCTGTTATATGGTCTTGTTTCCACTTCCTTTATACTACTTTTTAAAATTTAAGTTGGTTAGGGAGTTCTCTGTGCATCTGAATTGGTTTCTTTAGACAAATCCCATTTTCCCCTCCTTATTGAATTTTTATCCTTATGGTTTCAGAATTTCATTCTTGAAATTCCTCCTGGGATGATTTCTTCTGAGACATTTTAGTCCCTTCAATCTTACCTGTCTTTCCTCTAAACCCTTTGAAATCTGCTTTCCCCAAACTGAGGCTTCTGTAAGACTATGTCCATATTCCCTTTCCTTTTCTGTCACAAATTCTAAGATGGAGTGGTCCAGACCCCTACTTCTCATTATTTTTACCTCAGCAACTAGGTTTTCATTGTTAGTGAGAATTATATCAGAATAGACTTTCCCTTTGTTGCTTCCTCAACTCTTTTTGCAGGGCAATGGGGGTTAAGTGACATGCCCAGGGTCACACAGCTAGTATGTGTCAAGTGTCTGAATCCAGATTTGAACTCAGGTCCTCCTGAATCCAGGGCTGGTGCTTTATCCACTGAGCCACCTAGCTGCCCCACCCCTTGTTGCTTCCTCAACTTTTTTAAAGGAGGAAATTATCACCAACACAAATAGCATCACTTACTAGTTGATACAAGTATCACCAAGACAAATTATTAGCTGCTCTGATTTTGGGAGAGAAGGAAGAAGGAAAAGAAAAAGGAGACAGAGACAAGATACAGAAACAGAGAAACAGAGAGATAGAGATAAAGATAGAGACAGAGACAAAAAGAGACAGAGACAGAAGTAGAGATAGAGACAGAGAGAGACAGAAGCAGGGAGACAGAGACAGAGATGGAGAGAGAAAGAGAGGGAGAAAGAGAGACAGTCAGGTTAGGCATTTGTGTATATACATTTGAGGTCATGAGTTTTAGTTTTGGCTCTTTCCTTGGCTTTTTTTCTCCTTTGAATTTATGTGTATCTTAGCTGCTATTCTTTTTCCTTCATTAACTTTGGGGAAATACAAAGGCAATTTTTTCTCTCTCTTCCATCCTTATTAGTTTAATATCCCTTTGATTATATTTCCAAAATCCCCAGCAAAGATATTCTTACTAGATTTTGTTGAGTGTACTGTATCTCTGCCAAGGAATCTATATACACTATCTCATAAGCTGTGATGCAGAAACATAAATCTCATTCTCAGATATGAGTTTCTTTGCTAGCCATTGACTCCCCATTGAATTTTTCTCTTCTGCATCTCTTATTTTCAAAGAACAACAGTGAACCCCACTCCTCATAAACCATGTCCCTTATGGTCTTCAGTTTCTTGTCCAAAGCTTTATAATAATTTGCATTAATTTTAGGTCCATTTTGAAAATGTTATTTGTGCCCAGGGGAATCACTACAAATGGATAATTGTCATCTCTCTCTCTCTCTTTCTCTCTTTGCAGGGCAGTGAGGGTTAAGTGACTTTCCCAGGGTCACACAGCCAGTAAGTGTCAAGTGTCTGAGGCCAGATTTGAACTCAGGTCCTCCTGAATCCAGGGCCGGTGCTTTATCCACTTCGCCACCTAGCTGCTCCCCCCCTCCAATTGTCATCTCTTCTGATCAGTCTTGGTGGATTTTCTATTATGTCTTAGATATATACTCTAGAAAGATAATGGTCCTCTCATTTGTTAACAGGTCAATAGAAGAGCTATCTAGGAACCCCTGTGCTCTTCACACCTTCTTTTTTTTTTTTTAAACTGGATGACCTTTCACCTAACAAGTGTTAATTCTCCTGAATAACCTAGAATGTATAGATGTTCTGTGAATCCCTTTCCCTCCTCCTCCAGGAAGGAGTTCAGCCTACATTTGGAACATGAACCAAATAACCATTTGGCTGTGGCAGTGACATAAACACTGTACACACCAGGTAAATTATCATGTAGCTTTACTTATTCCTCATAATGACTGAGGTTTTTGTTTCTTTAGACTACTTGTTGGTATTTAAATAAGCCTTCAACCCTGGTTGCAATTTTTGTAGCTGGTTATCACTTCTTAATAATTTGTCAATCCCCCTCAATTTTCTTTCTTTGTCTCAACATCAACTCCCCAGACACAGCTATACCCACCTATCCTTCAACCCTGTACCATTCTCTTGTCTGGGGGCAGCTAGGTGGTCCAGTGGATAGAGCACTGTCCCTGAAATTGGGAGGACCTGAGTTCAAATCTCACCTCTGACACTTACTAGCTGTGTGACCTTGGGGAAGTCACTTAACCCCGATTTCCTTAAACATCTGGGGACATTTCCAGTCATCCTGATCTGTATCTTGCCACACTGGACCAAGATGACTCTAGAGGAGAGAGTGAGGTTGGTGACCTTGCACAGCCCTCCCTCACTTTAATCCAATTCAATGCAAGTCATAACATCATCCTGATGTCATGGTCCTTTTCGAGTATGAAGGACCAACAGCAATTCTGTTTTACCAATTTCTACTTTCTGCCAATCCATTCTATCAATTGGATTAACTTTCTAATTGTTCCACTAGTCATGTCTTACTTATCATATCTTGCCTTTCCAATGACCTACTCATTCATCTTGAGTTGAACTTTTTAGGTTCTACTTCTAATCCTTTAAAATTTTCCTTAATCCTCCTCAATCCTTCTATGTCCTCCTTACTTAGTCTTGATCCTGATACTCTTACAATGCAGAAGTTAAATCTGGACCAGTATCTCAGTCTGAATATTGTCCTTCAAATTATTTTTGATTTATCCTGAATTTTAATAAATTTCTTCTCCCCAAATTCAACCTCTTAACTACTTTACTAGTACAATAATGATAGCTATAATTTATATAGTACTCTAAGGTTAGCAAAGATCTTTAAATATATTGCCTTATTTTATCCTTACAATAGCCCTGAGAGGTGGGTGCTATTATTATTCCTTTTTGTGCAGATTAGTAACTAAGGCAGACAGAGGTTAAGTGATTAAATTATCTGAAGCCAGTTTTTAAAAAATCATAAATGCATTTTATTATTTTCCAGTTACATGTAAAGATATTTTTCCACATTTATTTTCATAAGAATTTTAATTCCAAAGTTTTCTCCCACCCTCCCTTTCCTCTCCCCTCCCCAAGACAGAAAGCAATCTGATATAGGTTATATATGTACCATCACATTAAACATATTTCTGCAGTAGTGATAGTGTGAAAGAAGAATCAGAACAAAAGGGAAAAACCTCAAAAAAGCATCAAAAAGTAGAAACAGTATGGTTCAAACTGCATTCAGAATCCACAGTTCTTTTTTTCTGGATGTGGAGAACATTTTCCATCATGAGTGCTTTGGAGTTGTCTTGGATCATTGTATTGCTGAGAAGAGTTGTCTATCACAGTTGATCATCCCACAATGTTTCTGTTACTGTGTACAATGTTCTCCTTGTTCTGCTCACTTTACTCAGCACCAGTCCACTTAAGTCTTTCCAGGTTTTTCTGAAATCTGCTTGCTTATCATTTTTTACAGCACAATAGTATTCCATTACATTCATATACCACAATTTGTTCATCCAGTCCCCAATTGATGGGAATTCCCTTGATTTCCAATGTTTTGCCACCACAAAGACTGTTGTTATAAATATTTTTGTACATGTAGGTCCTTTACCCTTTTTTATGATCTCTTTGGGATACAGACCTAGTAGTGGTATTACTGGGTCAACTGGCATACTGGGTCAAAGGGCTATAGCCCTTTGGGCAGAGTTCCAAATTGCTCTCCAGAATGGCTGGATCAGTTCACGATTCCACCAACAATGCATTAGTGATCCAATTTTCCCACAGCTTCTCCAATATTTATTATTTTCTTTTTTTGTCATATTAGACAATCTGATAGTTGTGAGGTGGTACCTCAGAGTTCTTTTAATTTGCATTTCTCTAATCAATAGTGATTTAGAAATTTTTTTCACATGATAATAGATAGCTTTGACTTCATCAGAAAACTGCCTGTTCATATCCTTTGAATATTTGTCAATTGGGGAATGGATTGCATTCTTATAAATTTGATTTAGTTCCCTATATATTTTAGAAATGAGGCTCTTATCAGAAACACTGGCTATAAAAATTTTCCCAGCTTTCTGCTTCCCTTAAAATTTTTGCTGCATTGCTTCTGTACAAAACCTTTTTAATGTAATCAAAATCGTCCATCTGAGGACAGTTTTGAACCCAAGTCCTTCTGACTCCAGGTCTGCCCTCCATCCCCTGTACCACTTAGCTGCTTTCAAGTACAACCCATAAATAACTATGCAAACATCGGCCATAATCTGGCTCCAAACTGTCTGTCTAGCATTATTTCATAGTAAGCTTTTTCATTTCAAACTTTACTACTTGAAGTTCCTTGATTTTGTTCTTTCCTCTTTGGTCTCTGTACAATTATATAGGCTATATTCCATGCTTAAAGTGAATTCTCTGGCTCCTTTTAACTTTGTTTCAAGGCATTATTCAGTAGTTATGTCTGTCATAAAGTATTGCCTGATCCTCCCAGCTATTATCAACAACCCCTTAATCTCACTCAGTCATTCAGCTTGATCTCTCCTATGAATGAATGAGTAGGTAGTGAGAAAGCATAAGGAAGCCCTTCCAATGACTCTTCTAATAATGATGGTGAAAAAAGAAGAGATTATGTAAGAGCCTGAAGTATTTGTAGAGTCAAGCAAGGTTTTGGGAAGAATTTAGAGGACCTGAGTATAACTGAAGACATAGGGAGAAGCCAGTGAAGATGAAAAGATTGATAGTGCAAAAGGGGAAGGATTATATATGGAACAAGTCATGGGGGAAATGGGAGAATAAGATTGGAGGATTGAAGGCACAGTTAGAAGGGGGTTTACCTTGAAATGCAGAAAGATATTTAGTTCTCTCAGGTTGGTGGAAAAATGAGGATGAAGGGGATATACAGGAATTTTTGTAGTACAAAGAATATTGATAAGGTGAAAAGGGGCACAGAATAAAATTTATGCCATATGATAAAGACAGAATGTTAGTGTCTTGTAGTTCTTAATAATTTAAAAATTATAATTCACAACCAAAAATAGATTGTAAATGTTTACTATGTTGAAAATTGTAAATGTTCAAAATGTGTGTAAATAAATAAACTATTGGTGAATATGGCTCTTTAATGTCAATAGGGTAGCAGTACTTATTTAAATGCCCCACGTAGAAGAAGTTCACTAAGTGCCTTAGAAAAGGAAAGGCCCCAGAAAGCCAGAAGGAAGGGTAAATTTTGGGTAGTAGTAATAAAAGTTCTCTTGATATACTTTCAAGCTCCAGGTAGTCTGGAAGGGAGGGCTAGGAAATGTGGTTGGGGAAGTAATTTCTGAAGGATCAGAAGGCAATAGGGAATGCAGAGTCATTTTGTGGATAACTGTGGACCAGAGGAAGAAGGGACTTAGGCTGTGGGTTACTGAATAGACATGGTAATCACGTCTTATATTTTCTAAGACAGTATTCAGTCTCCCAATATCTTTTGTCAGACCACACTGGATAAAAAAAATATATAGTTGTTGTATAGGAAGAGGTGCTAAATATTCACAGGGAGGTTCTGTGAAAAAATGAATGTAGAGACTCCAGTTGGCCAAAACCAGTTATTTCTGAGGAGTGATGGAAGAATTCAAGATTAAGTGCAGGGGTGGGGTGGGGAGTGAAGCTTCAGAGTGTATATAGACCTGGGCAGTTACCTGTGCTTGAAAAGCACTGTTTCCTTATCTCCCACTATTAGAGTATGTTTTCTTTCAAGGGTCAGCTCATTTGTCACCTCTTCAAAGAAATGTTCTTTGAACTCCCCAGGAGCTAGTGATCTCTCCCAGTTTAAATTATCTAATGCTATTATTTGTATATATTTTGTATCCTCCTATTTTCAAGTAAGATCCCTGAAAGGATGGACTATTCTTTAAAAATAATTTATAAAAGGGAAAAAATGGATCATTAATGAGAGTCCTTCCAAAATGAGAGTCCTTCCTGAAGAAAAAAATGTTTTCCCTTTTTAGTATTATATTCAGTTTTGCTGCAGAAATGATTCTTGGTTGTAAGACTATATGTATATAGGCTTAGAACATATGTATGTTAATATGTTTGTATGTATGTACTTTGCCTTCTTGAATATCATATCCCAAGTTTTCTACTTCTTTATAGTATTGACTACTAAATCATATTCTCTCCTTCATAATTCTTATTTATTTTCCATTTTCCCCTCTAATGCTCACATTCTATTTCTTTAAAAAATGAACTTAAAAAAACTCTTGCTTTATTTCTTCCAAGAATTATAGTTAAATGTGTGACCAACTTGTGTTTTTATTTGAGGCTTTGCTTGTAGATGTTTTGTAATAATTCTCTTCTTCTGGATTTGTATCTTCAGTGCCACTATCACCATAAAAGCTCTTTACTATGGGATTTTATTGTTGTTTGTTTATTCCTCCAGTCTACTTCCTGGCTTAGGATTTTGTATTAGTGCTGAGTTCTGTGCCCTTCCAGAAGCTGAACTTGTGTCCTCTAGGTTCCTTCTGCTGCTTTCTTAGAATATTGAGTGTTGTGCAATTGAGGCATTTCAGAGACAACTTAATCTGAGGTACTGGGAGCTTTCAATGATGTCAAAATGGTCTGATTCAGGAAAAAAATTTGATCATTGTCCTGGTCTGAGCTTTGCAATATGAGCAACATACCTGTAGGCTTGCCCTAGTTGGAATTCCTATAACCTGCTATTGGACCAGCTACTCTTAGTCACAGAAAGCTCTGCTGGTTCAGAGTGATAGAACTGTAGACTTCTCTTTTGTCTAGGATTCCTACTCTTGGTATTGTACTCATAGGCTTCACTTTGGGATAGGCCCTAGAATTTAGAGAATGCTCCATTTTTGTGGTCAAAGTCACGTAGCTATTGCTTTTTTCTGAGCCTGCTTCTTGCTCAGTAAACAACCTTGGGTCTATGACCACTTTTTACCCTGGAATCTCACCACTAGGTCCACTTTGGATCTGTCACCCCAAACTGGTTAGTGAGTAACAGAACTGCCAGTTGGTACCTGTTTCTGAATTCTGCATTGTTACACCTCTTTGTGCTGGATCTGTGACCTCTTCTTGGACTGTTGAATAGCTTCTCCCTTTTCTGGAATGCTCTGCATATAGTAATAGTGGATAGGGCACTGAACTTGTGGTTGGGAATTTCTGGGTTCAAATCCTGTCTCAGAAGCTTACTAGTTGTGTGACCTTGGGATATTAATTTAACATTTTTTGTGCCATCATTTCCTCATCTTTGAAATAGAGTGGTTGGGCTTAATTGCTTCTAAGGCCCCTTACATCTTTAAATATATGATTCTTCTAGCTTGTTTTTACTGTTTTTTCTATCTGCCCTCACACAGAAACCTGGAAAGTCAAGGGCAGAACATGGTTTCTCATATATGGAAGCTACTTTTCAACTCTAACTCTTAGAATTTCCTTCAATGACAAGTCTCTAATCACATTTCTGACTCCATAGCCCTGTCCCTAATTCTCTCATCACTCAATGTGAATAGCAGACTTTTTGATGCCAACAATAGTTTCATCAACACAAAACTGAGAAAATTTGATTGACATAAGAACAGGAAGGTCTCAAGGAAATCTAGACTCTAAGCAGTGCCACATCTATCTATATCTATATCTACATCTACATCTACATCTACATCTACATCTACATCTGCATCTGCATCTGCATCTGCATCTGCATCTACATCTACATCTACATCTACATCTATATCTATATCTATCTATCTAATCTATCATCTATATGTCTATCTTTCTGTCTGTCCTTCTGTCCTTCCATCCATTGTTAAGGGCTAAAATTCTAGCTAAACTGTCTAAAATATCTAATGAGTGGTCGCCAATAAATTATAAGCTTTAGCAAGAGTTAGACTTTTAAGCATTTATTAAGGAGAATAAGAATTTGGTAAAGAGAGAAAAAGGCCTAGATTCCTATCTATTAAAGGGAGAGCACATTTCTAGCTCCCCTCTCCACCAGAGTCCAAAGGAAAGAGAGTCAGAGCGAGTGCCAGTCTCTTCCTTCCTCCTCCCACTAGTCCATGTCACTTCCTGACACCAAAGAAAAGACTCCTGGTCTTGCCCTCAAAGACCTTCGCTTCATGGGCAGAACTCTTCTACAGTACGTCTCCAGCAGGTGGCATTATTCCAATCGTTACACCATCCATCTACCTACCTATCTATATATATCTCAGATGTCTTGTAGGGAATTGTCACATCCCTTCCAAGTGGGAACCTATGAGATTCTCTTAGTGATACAGGTCAATTTACTTTGTAAATATTACCAGCATCAGCATATTTTACTTGAAAGTAAATTAAGCTATCAACTCTATCTACCTACTAATATAGATCTTCTTATCATGTAATTGTGGTAACAACTACTTATATCCATATAGCACTCATAGACTTCCATTTCTTATAAAAAAAACAATAGAGCACCGGCCCTGGAGTCAGGAGTATCTGAGTTCAACTCTGGCCTCAGATACTTAACAATTACTAGCTGTGTGACCCTGGGCAAGTCACTTAACCCCAATTGCCTCACTGAAAAACAAAACAAACAAAAAAACCCCAATGAGCTTTATCACCAGAAGGTTGGTTACTGACTGATGTTTTTTTCTTGCCACAATAAGGGAAAGAGGAATTAATTCTGAGAAGTTCTATGTATGTAATGAGATAAGACTCTTAACACTGAAGAAGAGAAGGCTTAGTGGGGACAGGGTAGCTAGTAAAGAATGTGAAGAGTTGTAGGAGAGGAACTAGATTTGTTCTGCTTAGTTGCCAGAAGTCAGAACTAGAGCAATGGATGGAAGATGAGGGAATCAGACTGAGGTTTAAGGGAAGGATAACTTTCTAACAATTAGAGCTATCTTAAAAGTGCTTCAGGAGGCAGTGAATTGTTTATTCCAGGCAGATGCTGGACAACCACTTGTTGAAGGGAGTCCAACTTAGGTACTGGCTGGTCTAGTTCTCATTTAGCAAACATTTATTTTTTTCCTTAAATTCAATTTAATTATTTTTCTAATCAATAAGCATGTGTTTTTCTTCCATTCTCCCTCCCCAGTTAAACAATTAAAAAAAGAAAAAACCCTCATTACAAATTTGCAGTCAAACAAAGCAAATTCCCATATTGGCCATGGACAAAAATGTTTGTCTCATTCTACATTTTAAGTCCCTTACCCCCTGGTAGGAAGTGGGTAGGCTGCTTCATCTTTGGTCCTTTGACATCAGTGTTTGTCAATTAATTAAATAAATTTCATTAAATTAATGAGACTTCTAGAGTCTTTACAAGTTGCTTTTCTTTATAACGTTATCATTGTACAAATTGTTCTCCTGTATTTGTTCACTCCATTATAAATTGTTTACTTTGTATTAGTTCCTAGAAGTGTTTTGCAGTTTTCTCTGAAACTGTCCATTTCATCACTTCTTATATATTTTATAGATTTCAATAATATTTCATTACATTTATACATGATAATTTATTTAGCCATTCTCCAATTGGTAGAAACATTCTAGGTTGCCATATACTTTTGCTGCTATGAAAAGAATTGCTATGCAGATTTTTCTATGGGTCCCTTTCCTCTTTTCTTTATTTCTTCAGAGTATATGCCTAGTAGTGCTATAATTTGGTCAGTTTAGTAATTTGGGGGGCATGATTCCCTAGGGTGTGGATATGTGCATATGGAGGATAATATTCAAGGGCAGTAGGCCTTCCAATCTAGAGCTACTTTTTGTAGATTTACATATTTTTAGAATAGATCCTGGGGTTAGCTAGGTAGCACAGTGGACATAGTGCCAGGCCTGGAGTTAGGAAGACCTGAGTTCAAATTCAACTTTAGATAGTTAGCTATATGACCCTGGGAAAGTCACTTATCCCTGTTTGCCTCAGTTCTTCATCTGCAAGATGAGCTAGAGAAGAAAATGGCAAACCACTCTAGTATCTTTGCCAAGAAAACCCTGAATGGGGTCACAAAGAGTTGGATGTGGTTGAAACAACTAAACAGCAACAACACAACTGATCCCAGGGGCCCTTACATTTTGCTTAGGAGATTTCCTTCCTGATCTTTTCTCACCTTCATTGATTTCTAAACTTCAGTGTAAGATATTGAATATTCTGATCTTTTGGTTCCCTGGTCTCAGATACCCCAGTCTCTGATTATTTTTTCTGCTATTGCCATCATACCTTAGAACCTTGTTCTAAGCCCTACATCCTAATGAGGATCAACAGGAGAGACAAAATTGAGGGTAATGTAGTGATCAGAAAAGGAGAGATGGGTTGTGGTTATCAGTAACTCTTTGCAGAGTGGTAACCAGAAAACTAAATGCTGACATGAAATGAACTATAGAGAAGTTTGCTGAAACTGAATACCTTAGGAGTATAGCTACTATTTCCTAGACTGCTACCTACGGAAGGATGGGGCTTCAGAACCAAAAGGTGTCTTGGAAAAGTAACAGCAGGTTAAGATGATGTGAGACACAGGCAGGACAGGATTTTGACCAAGGATAGAGTATATCTAGTAAGAGATGCTAAAAATATTTGCACCAAGACTTCTGGTAGTGATGAATAGGGCATTAAGCTGAAAATCGAAGGGAGAAAAGTGGCTAAATATTTCTACCAGGCTAGATACTGCAAAGAACAGAAGGCATAACATTGGAAGAATAATACTAGTGGAGAGGATTAGTATATCATTAAAGGCATCCTGGAAAAGAAACTGAAAAAACATACACATGTTCTCAAACATTTATAAGGAAGTTCTCAGAAAATGGATGATAAAAAGTGAACTAGAGATTTTAATATAAGGAGAAGCATGAGGGAAGTCTTTTGGAAAAGATCAATGGAAAGAAAAACAGAAGCACTATCATGTTGGGAATATATATTACAAATCAACTAGACAGAAGGAAGAAATGAATAGTACTGGAAAGTATATACATAGAAGCATGTCATAATAGCAATAGGAAGTGTCCACTATCTATCTGGAAATTTGCTCTCTCTCTCTCTCTCTCTCTCTCTCTCTCTCTCTCTCTCTCTCTCTCCCTCCCTCCTTTCCCCTCCCTTCTCCCCTCTCCCTCCCTCCCCCCTTCTAAGAGCAGAGCAACTGATAAACCTGCAAGGGTAGAATTAAAGTGCTTAACAGGGAACCGAAACCCAAGCTAAACAAGATGGTAAGATACTTGTCCTCAGAGAGTTCAAGTCAAGTTCCCGGGATTGGATGACCTATATCCCAGAATACTGAAAAAACTGGCTGGCATGGATTGCTGAACTATACTGTTGGTAGGTAGCTCTCTGAATGGTTCTGCAGAATGGGAGAAGGTCTGAAGAATGGGGGAATAGCAAATGTGGGCACATCTTTCTTAAAAAAAAAAGAAGCTTTAACACTGTATATAGAGGAGTGAGGTTGATTTAGTTTCTGGGAAAATATGGAAAGCATATGACTAAAAGGATGGTTTGTGAACACTTAGGAAAGCTGTGATAGTTGGTGCTTTCTAAATGTTTGTTCAACCGAATTTCATGTTTTCATCAGGAACAGGTCATACTGGATGAATGTTACTTCCTTTTTGACAGAATTTCTAGAGTGCTAAAAGAAGGTAATGCTAGTCATTTAACATGCCTAGATTTGAGCAAGGCATTTATTAAAATAATTACGATTAATGTAATTATAATTAAGTCATTAAGCAAAGTATCTCACAACAGTAGCTGAATTTGCATAGTGTTTCAAGTCCTACAAAGAACCTTAAATATATTATCTAAGTATCTAGGTGGCACAGTGGATCGGGCACTGAATCTGGAATCAGGAAGACGTCAGTTCAAATCCAGCCTCAAACACTTAGCTGTATGACTAGGGAGGGGCAAGTCACTTAACCTGTCTGCCTGAGTTTCTTCACCTGTAAAAAGGAAATAATAATTCCTCTTTCCTCCTTGGGACGTTGTGAGGATAAAATAAGATAATATTTGTAAAGTACTTTGCAAAGCTTAAAGCACTGCATACATGCTAGCTATTATTATAGTTATCTGATATAATATTCACAACAACCCTTTGAAGTAGGTAGAGGCTGCTTGGGATATGCCCAAGGGATATGTATGCAAAGATCTCTTAAAGAACAACAACTCATTGAGAATATCACCGAGGAGATTGTTGCTCTAGTACAAGTTAGACTAGAAGTCCCTTCTAGCATTAAGATTCTGTGATCCTGATATTATTATCCCAATGTTTCAGGTGAGGAAGGAGAATCAAGAAGCCAATATGTGAATCATACAATAGTCCAAATAGGTGGAATTCAAACCCATTGGCCAGATACAAATCCATAAGTTAATGGATTGATGTTAACCTGTAGAGAGGTCTCTGGTGGAATACCCTTGCCCAATTCTGTTAAATATTTTTACAAGAACCTCCTATGAAGGCAAAGATGCAAATGAAACAAATTTGCAGATTAAACAAAACTTTAATTATAGTTGTCACATTGAATAACATTCAGGATGCAAAAATAACTTGGATGGACTAGAATGGGTTGTCGTTAAGAAGACAAAATTTAATAAGGAACAATTTAAAGTCCTTCATTTAGATTCCAAAATTTGACTTCACAATTACAACAATAAAACAAAAAGCATTTACTTTATTAATTTATTTATTACCAGACACCGTATAAGACAGATGGGACTAGGTTAAGAGTTCAAATAATAAATATCTCTGGGTTTTAATTGACTACCAGCTCAGTATGAACTTGGGTGGTATTTAGAGAAGGATGGTGTTAGAAAATGAGGGGAGTGATGTTCCTAGTCTACTCTACCATGGTATTATACTTAGAGTAGTGTGTTCAGTTCTGAGAACTATGTTTTAGGAAGAATGCTGAAAAAATATAACAAATAAAAAGGCAAGAGATCAGGGTATAAAAGATATTGAAAAATACCACATGGAGATAGGTTGAAGGAACTGGGAATGTTTACCATGAAGAATAGAACATTTTGGAGGTAACATAACTGTCTTCCAGTTTCTGAAGTGCTATTATGTTAAAAAAAAAAAAAAAAGGCCTGTTCTAGTAGGTTCCAAAGTGCAAGACTAGGAGCATTTTGTTCAAGATTCAAAGTGGTAGATTTTGGCTGGTGATAATGATGAATTTACTAACAATTAGAGTTACTCCAAAGTGTCATGAAATTCCTTGAGAGGTAGAGAATTTTTCCTCTTATGAAAGGTCTTCAAGTGAGGCTCTGAAACCATTTTTTCTTGGATCATTGTGGGAGAGGGGCAGGTTGAGCCTGATTTCACGAGATTCCTCCTAACTCAGATTCCATGCTTCTTAGACTTAAAACCCATATGATGGTTTGATATTTATTTAGAGATGGAAGGGGCCTTAGAAACCATTAAATTCAACTCCTTCAATCCTAGGAAACCCCCCTCTCCCAAATTCTTCATGGGAGAGGCATGGTGTAATGCATAGAATTCTAGACTTGGAATCAGGAAGATTAAGGTTACAATCCCAGCTCTGACACTTATTAGCTTTGCAATCATGGTCAAATCAACTGAGTTTTCTGAGCCTTAATTTAGGAAACATGGGCAAAATGGGGATAACAGTATTTGTAGTACCTGCCTCACAGGGTAATTGTGCAATTCAAATGAAATAATTTGTTTAGACTTCTTTGTAAACTTTAAAAGGCTACATATGTCTCTTATTATTGGAGTTGCAGATGTTCAGTTTCTGAGCATAGTTGAGAACAGGTATGAAACAATAATTTTATCCATTTTATCTTTATGGTCTATAACTTCTGCTGGACTTCAAGGATTCTCATTAATTTTTCTATTGTATCATTTTTTCTCTTCTCCCTATCTCTTTCCCTATAATGACCATTACAAACTTTTCTCTTTTCAAGCTCCTAATTTTACCAATAGTCCTATTACAACAGGCGACAGCTTTCTATTTCACCAACAAGACTGATGTAAGTAAGATTTATTATTGGGTACCTCAAGATAAGAGGTGGCATTGCAATGGACTCTTAAAAGAAAAGTGCATTGAGTTTTCCCTTGTAGCAAGAATAAACAGTACCTTTTTTTAGGAAGCAAAATAATGCAAATGTAAAAGCACTGGGTTGAATCTGCAAGGGTAAGTAGAGTCTGTGTAAATGAGGTATAGACCTGAGATAAATGTCTGTATAGTTGCTAGAACTTTTAGCTTGTGCCAAGTCATAGAAAACTGTTAATCAAACTACCTCAGGCTAAAACAGAATTTTCCTAACTAGGGGCTTGTAGCAATTACAATTGAACTCTTAACTTTTTTATATCTCAAATACACTCTAAAGCCATGAAAGATAGTACCAATTTAGGAGAATTATATTGCCTCTAGGCTTAAAATGAACTGTTAAAATAAGGTGTTACAAGTGGGAAAAACTAAATATAAGTTCATTTCTATTCTAGGCCTCCAATTCCTGACCTAGAGGCCTCACTCAGTCTCCCTGCTAGCTTAATCTTCCTTCCCCTCAATGTTTAGTGGGAGTATGATTTGTCATCACAGGACTAGGTGTGAGTTCTAGTCTACTGGTACTTCCTATGAGGGGGCAGCTAGGTGGCACAGTGGATAGAGCACTGGCCCTAAAGTCAGGAGGACTTGAGTTCAAATCTCACTTCAGACATTTAATAGCTGTGTGACCCTGGGCAAGTCACTTAACCCTAATTGCCTTAAGCATCCAAGGCTGTCTCCAGTCATTCGGATCTATATCTTGCTATTAGACGCAGATGGCTCTGGAGGAGAGAGTAAGTTTGGTGACCTTGCACAGCCCACCCTCACTTAAATCCAATTCAGTGCAAGTCATGTCATTACTCCTATGTCATGGTCCTCTTTGAGAATGAAGGACAAACAAAAATGAAAACAACTTCCTATATTTTAAGTCTAACAGACTCCTACTCCTTATTCTCCTAAACCCAGTTTCCTTAAAGCAACTCTTCTCCTTGCCCTATATCATCACATCGACTCTCAACCCCATCTACCACTCTCTCATTCACCCATGCTTCAAAACGGCATGTCATTCTCATTCTGAGATATCATTTTTGACTCCTCCCTTTCTGTCTTCCCCATACTCAATCTGTTGCTAAGACCTATTGGTTTTATTTTCATGATATCTCTTTGTATATGCCCCCTTCTTACCTTTGACACTACTATCACCCTGGTTAAGGCCCTTATAACCTCACATTTGGGCGATTACAATTGCTTGCTGGGTGTTCTGCCTGCCACCAGTCTTTTTTCACTCCAGTCTCCTCCACTCAGCTAAAGTGTTCTTCCTAAAGCCAGGGAAGGGTCAGGGGAGGTAGGGAAAGAGGGGTAAAAATTGGAACCCAAAACTATAAATAAAAATGTTTACTTTCCATATTAGTCATGTTGCAAAATAAAAGCAACAAAATTTTTTTAAGAAGTAGAAAATATATTCCAATTTGCACTCAGAATGCATACCTCTAAATGTATGTGTGTACATATGTTATATAGGTCTGGTTTTAAAAGATGTAATCAGATATGTATGCATTACTATATTTTGTTACCAAATGTGTGTATTCATTGTCTCCATCCACATCTCTCTTTGGAGGTGGACAGCATTGCTGTTACTGTGTATACTGTTCTCCTAGTTCTGCTCACTTCACTTTTTTTTTTTTTTTTTTTTAGTGAGGCAATTGGGGTTAAGTGACTTGCCCAGGGTCACACAGCTAGTAAGTGTTAAGTGTCTGAGGCCGGATTTGAACTCAGGTACTCCTGACTCCAGGGCCGGTGCTCTATCCACTGCGCCACCTAGCCGCCCCTGCTCACTTCACTTTTAGTCAGTTCATATAAGTTATTTCAGGTTTTTCTGAAACCTTTCCTCTTATTTATCATAGTGCAATCATATTCTATTACAATTATATACTCCACAACTAGTTCAGCCATTTTCTCAGCTGATGAACATTCCCATAATTTCCAATTCTTTGCCACTTCAAAAATAGTGCTATAAATATGTTTATACAAATAGATCCTTTTTTAATCTTTTTGGAATACAGACCTGGTAGTGGTATTGATAGGTTAGGGGTATGAACAGTTTTATAGACCTTTGGGCACAGTTCCAAATTGTTCCCCACAGTAGTTGTACTAGTTCACAACTCCACCAACAGTACATTAATTTTTTACATTCCCTCCAGTACACCTGATAGCTGGGAAGTACTATCTCAGAGTTGTTTAAATTTGAATTTATCTAATGAATGCCCTCAGTAGTGTCTGTAGACTTTTCTATTGTCTCCCTAAGCAGACCTGGGTTGCAAAATTGATTCACTGTGATTTTTTTCTTAGATTTTTTTTTTAGATTAAAATTCAGTCTGTTACTTTTCTAGATCTGTTTTGAGTTGTGCAGGTTGATGTGTAGAGGGATGTGGAACTTGCTGTATTTCTTCTTGCTCCTCTGCCCTCTTGGTTTGCCTCTCTTCTTAACTTTCTAAGAACTGTCAGCTCTATTCATTTTTCTAGGTATGAAATCTTCAATTTTCTTTATAAATTCTTTTGTCAACTTGCCTTATTTCCAGCTCATTGAAAGATGGCTAGCTTTATTCTCTAAGAGCTGTCCTTTCTTCATACTGTTGTTTACCAAAAACTCTATCCAAATTGTACAAAGGACCCTTATTTTCTGCCCCTGAATAGTCTAATATTCTTCTCTCTTCTCTCTCTCTCTCTCTCTCTCTCTCTCTCTCTCTCTCTCTCTCTCTCTCTCTCTCTCTCTCTCTCCCTCCCTCTCTCTCTGTTTGTGTCTCTGTATCTCTCTCTCTGTCTTTCTCTCAGTCTCTTCCTTCTCCTTCTACAAACAAATACATACATTTGGGACCAAATTATACTCATGCATACATGTCTGTGATTATATCTTTTAAGCTAGACATATATACACATGTACATTTGAAATTATGAATAGGAGGGATAGATGACTTCTGAGTCCCTTTCAATTCAGATTCTGGGTTCTAACTTACAATCTTAGAGAGCTATCTAGGTCATTGGAAAGCAAAGCAGTCTGCCTCGAATCACATAGCCAGTATGTGTCAGAGGCAGGACTTCCTGACTCTGAGGTTTGCTCTGCAATAATTACTCTCACTCTAAATATATCATTACACATACTGATACATATGTAGCTGAACCTTTTTATAAGGAATTTTTTTTTTTTTTTTTGGTGAGGCAGTTGGGGTTAAGTGACTTGCCCAGGTCACACAGCTAGTAAATGTCAAGTGTCTGAGGCCGAATTTGAATTCAGGTCCTCCTGAATCCAGGGCCGGTGCTTTATCCACTGAGCCACCTAGCTGCCCCTTCTCCATCATTCTCACTAGCTTTCTTAAATTCCTTATAAAAAGGGGACAGCTAGGTGGCACAGTGGATAGAGCATCTGCCCTGGAGTCAGGAGTACCTGAGTTCAAATTTGGCCTCAGACACTTGTCATTTACTAGCTGTGTGACCTGGGCAAGTCACTTAACCCCAATTGCCTCACCAAAAAACAAAAACAAAAACAAAAAACAAAAACAAACAAAAAAATGGGGAGAATGATGGAGAAAAAATATTCTATATCTGTGTTATCTGTGCTCCTTTTCATTCTTTTCCATATTTAAACCATCTCTTTACTAATTTTGTTTCTTTATTCTTCCAACCATGTTTCATTTAATTCAAACTTCTCACATAATAGAGTAATATCTTCTAGTTTGCGTTTCTCTATAATCTTCTTTTTGACTTTTTCATGCAGATATTATATTTTGACCATTTCCACCTCTAACATCATCCATCTTTACTTCCAAACTCTCAACAATAGGCTTTCTGCGCTGCCCTAGGCATTATGGTATTATATTTTAATGTATTCTCAGAGTTCTTTAATCAATGGTCATATTTTAGCATAATGCATCCATAAAGCAGGAGGAGAACTCCCTGTTACAAATGAGACCATATCATAACTTTTAAAAAGAAGAAACGTCTAGGGGAATGAAAATTGTGGAATCTAGTAATGGAATTGCAATTATAGACCAAGCCATTTGAAAAAGAATGTAGTTCAAATTATATATTGTTTTGTCATCTGATCAGATGCTAGTCACACTTAAATAAGCTAAACTTTAAGAGTTTGTTCCAGACAACAAAATGATGTTAAATGGTTGAGACAATCCTGTCCTGTTTGGAGAGAACCTACAATTACAGAGGATAACTTATAAGTCCACATTTTCAATAGTAAGGTTGCATAGACCTATTTGTAATTCCAAAGAAGCTCCTCTTACAGAGATGGAAAGGTAGGGCCCCCTTTCTTCAGCCTGTCACTAACTGCCTCAGGTTTCATCTTTTAGAACTTTCAGACACCTGGTTATTTATAAATTTGAGACTGAATCATCAGGTAACAGCTCAAGAGCAAATGACAATTAATACTTGCATGGCAATTCAGCATATAATATACTGTAGCCTTATGACTGGGTCTCCAGGAGCCACAACTTCTGTAAGCACAAGTGAGAAACAGTGACTGGCACCTTTTTATTCACTAAATAGTCCCTAGAAAACAGGCTCACACCTGCTCTGCTGTGGTTGGAATTGTATCTTGTAATCTAGGACTGTTTATAGTGAAATCATCCTGCACAGAACCACAATGGAAGGATAAAATGACAACTTTGGTCATGCTAATGCCCTGTGCCATTTCTAAACCTGTAACATGTACTTTTTTAGGCATCTGGGGGAAACAGTATGGGGTTTCATTAGTGTAGGGTTTGGAAACTCCTTGCTTCTCATGCAGATCATCAGTAACATCCTCTCAGAGAGTGGCCTGGGGCCATGAGAAATTAAGTTACTTTGTCCATCATCACAAAGCTATTATGTGTCAGAGGGGGGATTTCCTTACTCCAAGAATGGTTCCCTATCTGTTGTACCACGTATGAGGTCTATGTGATATATTAATTTGTTTTTGGTCTTACCCTGTGGTTTTATATTGGTAAGGGAACTCTTGGGCATTAGGGATAGACAAAAATGAATCAGTTGTTGCTCTAAAGAACCTTCCATGCTACCAGGTTAACAAGTTGCCTAGGACACAGGAGAGGCTTACCAGTTAGAATTTGCCAGAAGCAGGACTTGAACCCAGGACTTCCTAACTCCAAAGTGACCCTCCAACCCTTATGCAACACTGCTTTATCAATAAAAGTTATTAAATACATCCTATATGCCAGGTCCTATGCTAGGTACTAGGGATATAAATATAGTCAATTTTTAAAATCCTTTATGTTGGTTAAAAAATGAAATCAACAAAGTACAATGTTTTAAAAGGCTTATATCACTGAGCTGCCCATAGAACTATGATAGTTTGAATAATCTGTCCTTCCATACTGCTCTACCACCCAATCCCAATTTTTTGCCTTGTTTGTTCATTTTTCAGTCATGTCTGATTCTTAGTGACCCCCCCTTTGGGGTTTTCTTGGCAAAGATACTGGAGTGGTTTGAAGGTACATCCTTAGGCCATTTGGTCCTCTGACTTCCTCACTAAGAATGTTAACAGTGATGACAGATTTCATGATGTAGAAACCAGTACTTTAGGAATCAGAGATCAAAAGTTAACTCCTTTCTATTTCACCCAAAGACCCAGAGGTGAAAGACTGGATCACATTACCGGCTTTCTGAACCCTCGAGAGCTGACACCATGTTTTTAAACTTTTCCCTGGGAAGCTCTGCTTTTCAGTGCCCTTCTAAAAGGTTGGCCTGACCACTGAAGGGGAAAAAAAGCAAGAAAAAAAATTGAACTGTGGGTGCCAAGGTCACACTTGTCATACCGTGCAGAATAATTTACAAGTGTCACCTTCTAGAAAAAAAGAACAAATCAAAACAAAACTATGCTATAAAACCCTTGGGTCCTTGTTTTCTTTCCTAGTTCAATCTAAAATAATGAATATTAGAACCCTAACAAAGACTTTAAGGAATTGTTTCCTCATCTCCTTATCTGCAAAATGAGAAGCTTGGACTAGATTCTCTTGAAAGGTTCCCTTTCCAGCTTCAATATTCTATGATCTACAGATTAAAAGACACCTCCAACTCACCCCCTCCTCCCAGTCTAACTTCAAGAAAAGAATAAGCTATATGTCATCCCATTAAAGATCTTGTTTACCCTAATCCCAACAAGACTTCGGGATAATAAGAGCAGAGAATGCCCAACACATTGCTTGTCACCTATCCTTCACTTTCAAGGATCTCAATGGTATGTATGAATATGAACAAAATCTAAATTTCTAGCCAGAACGAAATGTAATTACCCCCCACTTTCTTTAGACTTCCATAAAACCTTTTTCTCCCCCTTCTAATGACAACAGCCACTTTTTGAACAGGTTAATCAGAACGGTATCTACTGACATTAAATACATTGGCTAAAGTTTGTGATGCCCGTCCTCAAAGAGAATACTCATAATAACTTCTAGTTGTTGTTGTTGTTTTAACCCATTGCTGCTGGAAATTCTGACCACATACATTTCCAAAACAGAAAATCTGAATTCAAGCACTAATCCATGTTAGCACAATGGCATTCCCTTCACACTGAATCTCAAGCCCAGCGAACACATTGTAAAATAAAATATAGCCAATTCCCAGACCAGGGGCTCCGTCACAGGGAGCCCAATTGTAAAGAGCATAAAAAGCCGGGCTCTCCCAGGCAGCATTCTTTTCAGCGAGGTAGACCAAAGAAATGGGGAAGGTTTTTATTACGTCGCGTACATTTGAGTCACTAAGAGAGTCTTTCTGTAGAAACCCCCAAATCAGAAGAGTGTCCCTATCAAGGGGAGGCACGGATAGGGCACCTAGCTGGAATAAGTGTTGGAAAGCTAAGGAGGAAGGCTACTGAACTTACCCTGCATAGCGATTGTTGTAAAGGTAGCAGTGCCCTGGTCCCGGGATCCGCAAAAAGAGCAGACAAAGCAGCCACTGAGCAGCTGTCCAGCCAGGGGGCTTCATAGTGTCCGGAGGGAGTGAGGGAGCGACAACCAGTTAGCCAGCGGTAGGCTCAAAGTGGCCAGGAGCCCACTCCCAAATAACTTAACTTTAGTCCCTGGAGATCAGGGAGCAGGAGGAGTGGGAGGCAGGCAGGAGGGACAGCGCTTGGCTTCCAGCAAGGGAAAAGCAGGGAGGGGGAAAAGTTAAGGCAACTGAGGAAGGAAAGTTGCTTCTGGTAAGAAGTGAGACATGGAGGGAGAAGCTGGAGTGGCAGCTGCTCAGCTCAGCTAGGCGCGGCTCCACACCCCAGCAGCTGAGTCCAAACCCTAAGCAGACTCTCCACTTGCAAGGGTTGGGACCTCCTCCCTTGTTGCTGCTGCTGACTCAGCAGCCGGCGCCCCGCGGCGTCCTTCCTTTGGGTAACCCCTCTCTGTTTGTTTGTTTTCCCACTTCAGGCCCCTAACCCGCCTTTGACAACCTTCTACTCCCTCTCCCATCCCGCTGCGCTCCACACCCCCACACTCCCCTTAGTATTCTGCTCACACTGTGGAATGGACGCAGCTCCCTGAGTAATATGGTTAATTTCTTCCTGGGGGAAAATCGCTAAGATTTTTTTTTTTTTGATCCCATCAGGACTGATGTCCCTGTTATAGCCCAGTACCCTCTTCCCGATTGGCTCCTAAGTAGATAGGAGTTATTGCTATAAGAGCCTGGGTTACAACAGGTTATTACTCTGTCACTTGTAACTGTGTTAAACGTTTTTCTTTCTGAAGTCTTTTACTTGACTGCTGTGTGCAAAGGAATAGGTGGAGGGAGGTCAATAGATGTAAGAGTAGCAGAAAACAGTTCCTGTCCCTTTAGGAGCTTAGAATTTAGCTGGGTAGACTAGGTGCATGCTTAGCAAAAGGGACCAGACCTGTGTTTTCATTTGTTGGTAGAGAGAACTACTAATGCAGATCAACACCCTTGCTTTAACTTCTCATTTTAGAGAATTGCTTAAAGCACTGAGTGGTTAAGCAACTTATTCGGGGTCATATAGCCAGTATTTGGCTGAGACTTGAACCTACAACCTCTTTGCTCAAAGAGCCTGTTCTCTATCCTTGTTGCTACCATAGCTTCCATGTAAGAAGAGGAAATGTTAAATCAAAAAGACACTATTGAGAAATGAAGCACTTTAGGTAGTTAATGTTGGCTAGAATAGACCTCACTTCAGTGTAGGGACTTAAAGAAATTCACCGTGTCTTATTTGGGGATCCAGGAAAGTGAATGAGCACCCCTGATGCTTCACTAATAGCTAATTTTGAACTCACCAAATGTACTGCTTTTCCCTTCCATATCTTAATTTTTTCTTGTACTATCTGAATAGTCATGGCCATGACCACTATATAACTTTCAATGACCAGGAAATCTCAACTGTTTCCTCAAATAGGCGAGTGTAATGATGACAACAATGTTGGAGAAAGATGATACTGGTGTCTATATTCAGGATGAACCAACAGCACCTGCCATGGCTAAAGCCTCCATCCTGGGAAGAGATGAAGAGAGGAATTAGGATACAAAAGAAAGGGGGGAAAAGAGAAAAGTCACTAGAGAAGAAAGTCAGCTGGGAAATAGAGACTTCTGGAAAATGATCAGGTCTCCTTGTTTTGCATCCTTACACACAATGCTCTTTCCATCTCTGTGCCTTGACTCTGGCTATCCCCATGCTGAAGTGCTTTCCCTACTCACCAACACCCTCTGGAATACCTTGTCTCCTTCAAGACTCAAGTTCCACTTTCTACAGCAGACCTTTCCCCGTCCCTTCCCCAGTATTTTCCCTGCTAAATCTATTTTCTCTCTACTTTGTATCTCTTATGTATGCCTATATAGAAGATTTTTGCAGCACACACATGTTAATCTCTTCCTTTAGAATATAAGCATGTTGAAGAAAGGGGCTGTTTCACCTCTGTCCAGAGCCTAGCACTGTGTTTGGCACATGGGGGGGGGTGCTTAATAAATGTTAATTGATTGATTAATTTGACAACTTTGGCTTTGTGTAGTGCATCTTTTTAAACTTGTGAGGCCAGTTGGCAAGCCTTTTTACTTACAGAGGCAAAGAGGTGGCATGTCGAATGACCCAGGTGCTACTGAAACAAGAAGAGCTTGTCATAAATTGGGGAAAAAACATGTAAAGAAACAATTTTTTCCCACCTTGGAATCTCAATGTGTCAAACTAATTTAGTATAAATATGTCATAATTCATTCACAAAGGTACCCTAGCCAAACCAGGAATGTTGGCCATGGCTGGGTGGTAAGCATGCCATCAAAGGAGTCTTTCAGAAGGTTATTTGGGTTGTGGTGATGTGTTACAGCAGCTGTGACAGTCTGGACTCAGATTCCAAGGTAATAACTTCTCTAGCTTTGGCAAGCAAAGATCTAAGATGTACTATAAGGGTACCTAGAAAACTTGAGATCAAAGAGTTTCCCAAACAATAGGAGTCACTCTCAGTGATAGTTCTCAGCTTTTCAGGCACCATATTATCTGATCAAATTCCTCTTGAGAAAGATAAGCTTCCATAAAATGTTAATGACAGAAAGAGACCATCTAAAAGTGGGAGAAGAGAGCAGAGATATAGGCAATTTTAAGAAAAAATATTCTCTTTTTTAAGCCTTAAAGCAGAGTAAATTTTAAAAACCAATCTGGAGTATGGAAATGTGAATGAATGGGAATGGTAGAAGAAGAGAAATTTTACTTATTACCTATGGCCCATTAATATTTTAGTGAACAAAACACTGAACACTTATTCACTAAACAAACTAAAAAAAGAAACAAAAAGAAAATACAAACAAACAACCTTCTAGATCCTGATTTACTGCCTGACCAGTCATAAGGAAGAGAAAAGGAAATACAGCAGACAGAAGAGATTACTGATGTGGGGGTCTATAAAAGATGAATCTCTGAGTCTTTCAAAGGATTACTGGTGACTTTGAATTATAGCCTGACAAGCTCCTGCTGAGAATTATATGATGGAAAACTGACTATAAAGTCAAATAGGAGTTTCCCTCATCTGTAAAATGAGGAGGTGGGATCTTATATACAACTTCGCACCTCTTTTATGTTCTTCCCTATCAAAGACTAGTGATTTAATGAGTAGAAGTCCTGCTACATCAGGTGTAGACAATATTCTTCCACACCTTACTACATGGTCTTTGTGAGTTTTTGTAGACAAAACAAATTATATTTGGAGATGAGTCACTCTTAACTTAGGCAGGTCCTGAGCTATCAAGGGGCCACTATTTGATGCTTTTGGAGCATGGTAGGACCTATCAGATATGAATTCCACTGATAATAATTCCACTTTCAATAATACAAAGTTGCCTCCATGGCATGCTGAGATATCAGAGTAGGATATTGCTCTTATGCAACTGTAATATTTCACTGTTACTTGTTTGAATTCTGTCTCAAATGCCTACTGAGTAGCCTAGGGCTAGTTATTTAACTTCTTTCCACCTCAATTTCCTCATATGTAAAATGGGAATATTATATTGTGAGGCTCAAATGAGATACAGTGAAACACTTTGAAAACGTTAGTGTACTATATACATATCAGCTATCATTATTACTGTTGTTATTGTTATAATTGTTATTTTATGTTATATTTATGAAACAGGGACATGAAACTCACCATTTTGGCAGGATTGCTGGTAGCAGTCACCAGTTCTGACATTCCTCTACTATTTATAGTTTTTCTATAGTGCTTTCTCACGATATCAAGGTAACTTGCATGGCTTTGGCTCCAGTCACTAAGGGTAGAAGTGAAGGTTGATGAAAGTTGGAAAGGAAAAAGGAAAAGAGGTACAAGAGTTTTATCCCATGCTTCAAAATGACTCAGTGGAAATACATTGACCCAGTAGGAGACAAACTGCCTGTGGCCTTGAGATGATTGTTCTGTTATTGTTGTTGTTCATCCTTCATTCTTGAAGAGAACAAACGACCTCCTGAGGTGATATCTTGATTTATACATGAATTAGATTTCAGTGAGGCAGAGCTGCACAAAGTTGTCAGTCTCTCATTCCTCTAGAGTCATCAAAGTTCAGTGGCAAGACATAAGTCACGATGACTGGTGATGGTCCAGGATACAATGGATGACCTTGGCCTTTCTAAATTAAGGTATTACCCAGGCCTCACTGGGGATGAAAGGAATGAAATTTAGTCACGGTAACTTAGTAAATGCTGTAGACTATTACTTGAGACATGAATCAAGAGGTCTTTAGAGCTGCCTAAAACACTCTTTTCTATTCTGGCTAATAGGGTCTATATGTAGAACTAAAAAGAATTGGAAATTTACCTACTAGCCATAGTTCTCTCATTGTAAAAGCTATAATACTTTTCTGAGGATTGGAAGATGGATTGCAGCAGCTACTGTAGTGGTGAAAACAATGCAACTATGGTACAGTAGTAGGAACGCAACAGGGATATGGAGCTTCTGAGCTTCAACATGAGTGGTTACATGGCCCCTGGAAGAAGATAGACCCCATAAGATGGAAAAATTTTATTGACTGTCTATGAATTTAGGTATTAGTCCCTTCTGTGTTCTTTGTGGTATGGCATAAACTAGTTTAGAAGCTGATTCTTGTTGTGGAAACTGAGAGGGTTCTTTGGGGAGAGCTATAAATGAGTAAAATGCAGATGTTCCCAGCTAACTCTGTTTGGGAACAGGAGCTAAAGATCCAATATTTGAGATGACTACAAGATTGAACTCCACCTATGTGTACTCAAAGCTTTGGAAATTATCATCAGGTTATAATTATTTGTATATGTGTCATACTTCTTTCCACTAGACTTTAAGCTCCATAAAAAATAGAGTCTTAAATGACCACATCACTCCCTGCTTAATAAACTCTAGTGGCTTCCAATTACCTCTAGGATCAAACATAAATTCCTCTTTTTGACAGGTCAAACCCTTTACAATCCAACTCCATCCCACCTTTTCACATTTATTATGCATTACTCTTCATGCAATCTTTAGTCTGGCCAAACTGACTTTTGTGCTATTCTTCCCACATGGTGCTCCATTGCCTTTGCAATGACTATTTTTCATCCCTAGAATTCACCCCCTTCCAAGCTCTTCTCATGAGAAGCTGTAATTGATCTCAAAGCTGAACTCAAGGGGCACCTCGTACATGAGACCTTCCTTGTTCTGTGGGCTAGTGCTTGTCCCTTGAAATTACCTTGTATTTATTTTGCATTTATTTTTCATGATGGTTTGATGTAACACAGAGTTGTCAAACATGAAGTCCTCACCCTATGTGGCCCACAATACTCCTGAGCACAGCCCCAAACAGTTGAAAATATAATGGGAAATATGTAACAAAATAAAACTACAATAAAATATAGATGACATCATATTCTTAAAGTAAATCGATATGTAGCCAACAAAGATCCTTATGTATGGATTTGTGGCTCCCTCTCTATTTGAGATTGACACCACTGGTGTAGTAGATGCCTGTGACATATGCTGACTATGCATCCATAGGCAAGATACTGAATCTGTTAGTACTCTAGGCAATGCTCTAAGACAATTATTCAGTCATTTTAGCCAAGTCCAATTCTTCATGACACCTTTGGGGTTTTCTTGGCAAAGATACTGCAGTGATTTGTGATTTCCTTTTCCAATTCATTTTACAGAGGAGAAAACTAAGACAAACAAAGTTAAGTGACTTGCCCAGGTCTCACAGCTAGTAAGTATCTGAGGCTGGATTTGAACTCGTGAAGATGATTCTTTCTGATTCCAGGCCCAGCCTCTATCTACTGAGGTACTAAGTTGTCAGTAAGTTTCCTACTTGCCTTGTAGAGGAAGCTTCCATCTCAGAGTTCCCTATATCACCAAAAGCATAGGTGCAGTCCCTATCTCTGTCCTATATTTTGAATATACTGATATGTACAAACTGTTTCTTTTAGGGCAGGGACTGCTTCATTGTTGTCTATATCCCCAGTACTTAACACAGTGCATAGCACATAATGAGTGCTTAATAAATTGAAGAATGATTGATTGAAAATTACATATAGTAAATGACCATAGTAATCTAGTGTATAGTAAATCCAAAGATCCAAGCTTTTGGAACAAAAACTGCAGGCAGGGAAAACTAGAAAAGAGTATGGCATAAACTAGGTATAGAGCAACATCTCACACTGTATACCAAGATACAGTCAAAATGGGTACATTATTTACAAATAAAGGGCAATATCATAAGCAAATCAGGAGAGCATGGAATAGTTTATCTTTCAGATTTATGGATGAGGGAAGAATTTGAGACCAAAGAAAATATAGAGCATTATAAAATGTAAAATAGATCATTTTGACTATATAAAATGCTTTAAAAATCACACAAGCAAAACAAATGCAACCAAAATTAGGAGGAAAACAGATAAATGAGAAAAGATTTTGCAACAAGTATCTCTGATAAAAACCTAATTTCTTAAATATATAGAGAATGGAATCAAATGTATAAACATATAAATCATTCCCCAATTGATAAATGGTCAAAAGATATGAACAGGCAGTTTTCAGATAAAGAAATCAGTTATCTATAGTCATATAAAATGCTCTAAATAACTATTGATTAGAGAAATGCATATGAAAACAACTCTGAAGTACCACTTCATACCTATCAGATTGGCTAATATGACAAAAAAAGAAAATTATGGGTGTTGGTGGGGATGTGGGAAAACTGGAACACTACTGCATTGTTGGTAGAATTGTGATCCAACCATTCTGGAGAACAATTTGAAACTATGCTCAAAATGTTACAAAAATGTGCATATCTTTTGATCAAACAATTCCATTACTAGGTCTATATCCCAAAAAATCCCCCCCCCCTCAAAAGGGAAAACTATCTATTTTGCAAAAATATTTATAGCTGCTCTTTTTGTGGTGGCTAAGATTTGGAAATCAAAGGGATGCCAGTCAGATGGGGAATAGCTAAAGAATCTTTGATATATGATCACAATGGAATATCATTGTGCCATAAAAAATAAGAAGCAAGATTATTTCAGAAAAACCTGGGAAGACTTACGTGAACTGATGCAAAGGGAAGTAAACAGAACCAGGAGAACATTTTACATAATAACAGCAATATTGTTTGACAAAGAACCTGTGAATGACTTAGCTGTTCACAGAAATGCAATATGAAACAATCTTAAAGGACTAATGATGAAGCATACTCTTCACCTCCAGATAAAGAACTGATATTTGAATACAGACTGAAGCATGCTATTTTCATTTTCTTTCATTCTTTTTCTATTATTTGAGTCTTCTTGTACAAAATGAGTAATGTGGAAATGTTTTACATGAGTGCACATGTATAAACCTATATGTGATTGCTTACCATCTTAAGGAGGGGGAGGGGAGAGAGGATTAGAATTTGGGATGCAAAACATTTTAAAAATGTTAAAAAATGTTTTAACATGTAATTGGAGGAATATATATATATGTATATATATATACTCACACATATATATGTGTGAGTGCATGTATATATATATATATATATATATATATATATATATATATATATATATATATATATGTTTTATTGAGTAGAGTAGAGACTACATCACCTAATTGTGGCATTTCTCTCACTAACATAGACAATTAATAAATATTTGTTGAGGGGCAGCTGGGTGGTGCAGTGGTTAAAGTACTGGCTCTGGATTCAGGAGGACCTGAGTTCAAATCCAGTGTCAGACACTTGACACTAGCTGTGTGACCCTGGGCAAGTCTTAACCCTCATTGCACCCCCCCAAAAAAGCTCAGCAATAAATATTTGTTGAAATGAATTAGACTAAATCTGCCAAGGATCTTTTTTGCCTCTAAAATTTTTGATCCTGTGACAATCTCTAGGGGAGTCAGTTTTACAAGTTTTACAAGGAAAAGAGTAGAATAATTTAAATTTTATGTTTTAAGAGCTCCCCTAGGGAGTTGAGCTTTGGAGTATACACAGACCTTAATTTTGATCCACTTCATTAATGCTTAAATGCCCCTTAGATCTTCTTGCTTAATAACTTTTGTGTACTACCATTGTCTGAATCTAGTAAAGGAACACAAATAGTGAGGGGAAGATTTTTTTCCTTGTGCTAGCAATTATGTCACATATGCTTTGAAGTGTCTTCTTAAAAGTCTTTGCTAATGACAAAGTAACTGTATTATAGATTGTCAGTCAAATATGAGGGGCTCTGACAATTATCAATAAAAGTTAATTTTCTACTTTATTGAAATATTGGACAGTCACTTAACAACATGTTTACTCTGGACACTACATTTGTCTGATATTGTACAGATGTTCCTAAAGCTTTGAATACATTGAGGAAACTGGAGAGGGTGAATTCTTATTTTTATTGGGGAGTGGCCTAGTGAAATAATACTATCCTTATTATCAGCATGAAATTCAGAGGAATGACTGATTTTGAGTGTTTCTCTTTGCTACAGGGAAACTTATTGAGGAAAAAATAAAGGCATCAATTCCAACTTCCTTGGACAACTTAATTTTTTTTAAAGATAAGGGTTATCTAAGTAATTTCCTCAAAGCCTTTCTAAATTCTTAATTGAATGTTTAATTTTTGTCATAGTTGACATATGCATTAGATCAAATATATCATAGAGGTTTTATGTTTGGGTAGGCCAATATCTTATACCATTTACCAAGATAAGGTCAAAATGGATATATGACCTAGATATGAAGAAATATTACAGGACAATTTGAAGAAGGTAGAACATATTACTTATTAGACTTGTGCATAGGTGAACAATTTATGAATAAATAAGTTAGAGAGCAGAATATATGTGACTGAATTTAACTCTTCTATTATTGGACAACTTTTAAAAGAAGGTCAAAAAAGCATCTGCTTCTTTTTTAAAAGCATGTTTTGTTGATTTTTTATAGCATGGTAATTTTCTGATGGTTCTCCTACCCTTATGCCACACCTTGCCAGTAGAAGTGTCCCTTATAACATAGAAGTACAGTAGTGTAAATTATAATCAATCACACAGTAGCCATATTGAAAAGAATGTGTTTTATTCCACAACTATTGGACATTACTTCTCTTTTGAGAAGTATGAGTTATGCTTCACCACCTGTTCTCTAAAGTCATGAATAATTACTGAATTGATCAGGATACTAAAGTCTTTCAACATTGTTCTGTTTTGTTTTGTTTTGTTTGTAGGGCAGTGAGGGTTAAGTGACTTGCCCAGGGTCATACAGCTATTAAGTGTCAAGTATCTGAGGCTGGATTTGAACTCAGGTCCTCCCGAATCCAGGGCAAGTGCTTTATCCACTGTGCCACCTAGCTGCCCCCAATATTGTTCTTTTACATTATTTTGGTCATCATATCCCAATTCTGCTTATTATTTTATTTATTTGTTTGTTTGTTTTTTTATTTATTTTGCGGGGCAATGGGGGTTAAAGGATTTGCCCAGGGTCACACAGCTAGTAAATGTCAAGTGTCTGAGGCTGGATTTGAACTCAGGTACTCCTGAATCCAAGGCCAGTGCTTTATCTACTGCACCACCTAGCTGCCCCTAATTCTGCTTATTTTGCGGATATTAATTCTTTATGTTTATTTTTGTAGCATAATATTCCACTAATTTATATACTACTATTTGTTCAGTCATTCCCAAATCAATGGGAACTAGTTTTCCTTGCAGTTTTCATAAAACTGCTCTTTCTTGGTTCTCCTACTTTTCTAGATGCTTCTCTTGTCTTTGAAGGATCTTCATCCAGGTCACACAAGCTAACCATGGGTGGTGCCACAGGGCTCTGCCAACTATCCTCTTCTCTTTTTCCACTATATTATTTCACTTGTTGACCTTATCAGTTCCCATGGATTCAATTCTCATCACTATGCTGATGACTCTCAAATCTTCTTATCTATTCCTAACCTCTCTGCTGACCCCTATTCTCACATCTCCAACTACCTATTATACATCTCAAATTAGATTTCTTATAGATACCTTAAACTTGACTTTGTCTAAAACTGAACTCATCATCTTCCTTCTCCTCCAATATTCTCCACTCTTCCTAACTTCCTTTTTATTGTTGAGGGTACCACCATCCTCCCAGTCACCCAGGTGTCATCCTCTATTCCTCACTATCTCTCCTTCCCCTCATATCCAATCTGTTGCCAAGATTTGTAAATTTCCCCTTTGTGACATCTCTCGTATATACTCCCTTCTCTCCCCTGATACTACTACCAACCTGATGAAGGCCTTCATCACCTCATGCCTGAACTATTGCAAAAGCCTGCTGGTTGGTTTGCCTGCTTCAAGTTTCTCTCAACTTCAGTCCATCTTTCACTCAGCTGTCAGTGATCTTCCTAAAATATAGATCTGCCTATGTCCACCCACTCCTTCCTCCCCCCACCATCCTAACAACCAATAAACTCCAGCAGCTCCCTTTTACTCCAGGATCTAATATAAAACCCTCTGTTTGGCATTCAAAGGACTTCATAAACTTCCCCACACTTTTCCAGGCTTCTTATGCCTCTCTTCTCTGCTTCCCTCCCTAACAATTACTTTGTGAGTCAATGATAATCCAATGATTCTGCAGTGGCTAGAGTGACAGGCCTAGAGTGAGGAAGACCTGAGCTCAAATCTGGCCTCAGACACTTACTTGCTATTATGTGACCCTCGGCAAATCACTTAACCTCTCTTTGCCTCAGTTTCCTCATCTATAAAATGAGGATAAAAATAGCACCTATCACCCTAGGTTATCTCGAGGATCAAATGAGATAATAATGATAGTGTTTAGCCAGATATCTGGCTTCCACCAGTCGCAGACAACCATGGATCAGCACCTTGAAGAGCCACAGGCCACAGTGTGGCTGTGTAGTCAGATACAGGAGCCACAGCTCCTGCCACAATGAGGACATTGGAAAACTGCGCTGTCTGTTGCCCGTCGGTTCCTACTCTCATTCGTTTTTCTTCCTCCTGAGCTTGAAGGCCCATCTCAGCTGTGCGCAAGCTGCTCCTGAGTACTGAGCTCCATTGGGCATGGTCCTTGGCCGTCTCCTCCCAGAGCCCTCAAGTCTCCCTTGTAGGGAAGCTGGGGGTGTCCAGCAGGTCTTTGGCCTGAGGCTAACTCGCCATAAAGTAGGTCTTTAGGAACGCGCCTGTCTTGTATGCGGTGCACATGACCGAGCCAGCGCAACCGTCTTTGTTTCAGTAGCATGTAAGTGGTTTATAAATGTTTATTATTATTATTATTGTTATTATTAATTATTATTTAATACACTCCTCCTGACTGATAATTTTCACCAGTTGTCCCCTGTACCTGGAATGTTATCTCTGCCTCCTGGCTTCCTTCAAGTCCCACCTAAAATCCCACTTTTTAAATGAAGCCTTTCCTGATCTCCCTTCCTTCTAGTGCCTTCCCTCTGTTGATTATTTCTCATTCTTTATTTGGGTTTGTCTTTCTATAGCTGTTTCTCTGTTCTTTCTCCCATTAGACTGTAAGCATTGTCTCTTGCTTTTTCCTAACATTTAGCACTGTTCCTGTCACATAGTAGGCACTTAATTTTTTTTTTACTTGCTACTGAAAAAAAAAAGCTTTTGTAGGTATTTTTGTATTTATGAGACATTTTCCTCTGTCTTTGACCTCTTTGTAGTACTGCTTATTAGTATTACTGATAGGTCAAAGTGTATGAATTGATGAAATTTGTTGGCTTTTTAAAAAAGTATTATTCCAAAATGTTTTCCAGAGTGGTTGGGCCATTTCACAGCTCCACCATCCATGTATTAGGATGCTTGACTTCCAGCAATCCCTTCAACAATTATTGCTTTTGTCATCTTTGCAAACTTGATGGCTATGAAGTAAAACTTCAGAGTTGTTCTAAATTTCATATTACTTTTTAGTGACTTGGAACATTTATTCACTGTCATTCATTTGTTGATGATTGCTTTTATTCATTTGAAAACTGCCTGATAGTATACCTTGCCCACTTATCTATTGTATATTTGTAACTGTGAGAAAATAATGGGATTTGGCAGATACTCAAAGGCTCACTTGGAGATTAATCTAAATGGATTGAATTAAGTGAAAGTGATTGACTTTGCTGATCTACTTCTAGTTAATTAGATTGTAACCACACCTGGCTGGCCCTTAAGAAGGTATTGTTCTCAGAAAGAAGCTAAGGACTTTGAACTCAACTGGAGACCACTTTCAGGTCCAGTGAACCAATGGATTTGGATGACACCTACCAATCAGCTTGAAGCAGTGTGTAATGACTGCCTCTGCTCCAGACCTATAAAAAGCTTCCACACTCAGTTTGAGGAGAGTTCATAGTTGAAGCAGGCTTGTGGCAATGGATTTGAGGAAGAACCAGACCATACTGGAACTCTAGGTTAGATAGGCCTTTTCTTAACTCCAAATGTTCTTTTTTCCCCTAATACCTAGTATGCTTTAATAAATACTTAATGCCCAAAGACTGGTGCTAAAGCTTCTAATTTAAGGCAACCACACATTAGATTTTAAACATCACATAACAATTCCCTACATATTTTGGATATCCAAACTGTATCAGATCTACTTACAGCAAACTTTCTCTCCCAATTTTGGGTGTACTCATCTTGTTAAGGTAAAAGCTTTTCATTTTTATGTTATCAAAATTGGCTATTTTATCTTGTATGAATATATCTACCCTTTGCTTAGTTAAAAATTCTTCCCCAAATATAATTACACAAGGTATGATTTTTCCTTTACTAATATGTACAATGCTTCATTTTATTTTTTGCCATGTATTCATTTTGAGTTTATTGTGGCATATGGTATAAGATGTTGGCCTAAAACTACTTTTTGACATAAGTGCTTTTCAGTTTTCTGAGAAGTTTTTTGTTCCCTTTTAAGGGAAAGGAATAACCATTTATATAGTGCCTACTATGTGCTGGGCACTGTGCTAAACACTTTACAAATATTATCTCATTTGCTCCTCCAAACAACCCTGAGAGGTAGGTGCTATTATTTTCCCCATTTTACAGTTGAGGAAACTGAGGCAAATAGAGGTTATGAGACTTGCCCAGGATCATACATCTAGTGTCTGAGGCCAGACTTGAATTCAGGTCTGTCATGACTCAAAGCCCTGTACTTGATTTACTTCATCACCTCCTGCCTTTTAAAGTAAGAAATCCTTAACCCAATCCTTGGGTTAATAGAACACTAGGTTATTATGTTCTATTGCTCATGGGTCTTGCTTCCCTAGACAGTTTCACTTGTTAGCTTTTCTATTTAAAAAAATAATATAGGTTTTCAAAAAAATTTATTCATTTTAAACTTTAATACAAAATGCCAAAAGAAAAAAAAGACGTTTTCATGTATGCAGAAGAGCATGAGAGGTTTGGATAGAAAACAGTAAATTTCTATTTCAATAAAACCATAATAAATATTACACATTGTTTCCAAAGCTATCCAGTTTTTCTTTGCTTCCTTCTAGGTTTTCTTTTGTTCTCTGCTGTGTACTTTTTACTTTATCCACCCCCCTCCCTTCACTCCTCTTCACCTTGCCACTACCCTGCCCTAAAGAAGGCTACAATTAAATGCAACACAGACATACACACAGATGTACACATAGATATCTGTAAATATACACATATACATATATGTATGACTGGGTGACTATAATATGACTATACATATTTCCACTTGTCATCTCTGTGTGTGGAGATGGATAGCATCTTCTTTTCTGTCTTTTCATGTTTTTCTAAATCAACTAGCTCATTTCTTACACCACAGCAGGCAGTACTCCAAGACAATGATATCCTCTCTGAGAGATTATCTATAAAAGTTTTCCCTCCAATTTTCTGCATTCCTTCTATTCTTGGCTACATTGGCCCTATTTATGCAAGAAAATTTTAATTTAAAATCAAAATTATCCATTTTATACTTCAACAATGCTCTCACCATCTAATATAGTTTAAAGTCTGATACTGATGAATCTCTTTATTTTATATCTTTCCCCCCTATTTTCTTTGAAATTTCTGACCTTTTATTCTTCCAGATGAACTGTTATTAATTTATCTAATTTGGTAAAATAGTTTTATTAATTTAATTGGTATGGCATTGAATAAATAAACTAATTAGGTAAAATTGTCATTTTTGTTATATTGGCTTCACCTACCCATGAACAATAAATAGAACTCCAATATTTAAAACTGATTTTATTTGTATAAAATGTTTTATGTTTATGTTCATGTAGTTCCTGTGTCTGTTTTGGCAGGTATACTCTCGAGTATTTTATACTATCTAGTTATTTTGAATAGTCTAAAACAATATTAAATAATATTGCTGACACAGTGTAGTTTCCTTATTTTTCTCTTTTAAGAAAATCTAGTTTAGCTTTTACTTTGAGATCATGATTATAACCCCTGCCTGCTTTTTTGGTCTAATATTTAAACATTTTTTGATAATAAACATTTTTTATTTAAAATTTTGAGTTCCAAATTTACCCCTGCCTTTATACATAATAAATTTAACCTCATCTCTTGATTTTATCTTTGTGTATATCTCTTATTTTTATTTTTTTCCTGAAAGCAACATATTATTGAATTCAGATTTTTAATCTGCCATCCATTTCCATTTTATGGGTTAATTCACTGATTCACATTCTAAGCAATAATTACTTGTTGTGTATTTATCTCCTTCCTATTTTTCCTCACCATCCTTCTCACCCTATTTACTCTATCCCTCCTTACTCCTCTAATTTACTTCTACCTGCTACCTTGCCCTCCTATTCCTTAACCTACCATCCTCTCTAAAAGTCCCTCCCTTATTCTACCCTCACACTCCATCCCCTTGTTCTCCTATTTCTTTCTAAATTTAGAAGACCTATACCCATACACACAAGACATATATATCTTCTAAATTTAGAAAGAAATATATATAATATATATGAATATATAATCTAAGTATATTATATACATATACTTGTTTCTTCTATATCAATTCTTCCTTTCATGCCTCATTTTTGTGAGATAATTACTCCTTTTTATTTCTCCTTACAGTTTTATTTTTTTAGAATCACTCCATCATACACAGCTTGGCACAAGCCTTTCTTTCAAATTACTCAAATAATGATGATATTCATGAGTACTGATAACATTTTCATATATAAGAAGCAAACAGTTTGACCTTCTTTAGTCCCTTATAATTGGTCTTTAATGTTTACCACCTGGATTTTATGTCTAATTTTCCATTAAATTCTCCTGTTTTTTGTCACAAATACTTGAAAGTCTTTCAGTTCATTAAATGTTCACTTTTTTCATTCAGGATTATGCTTAACTTTGCTGGGTGAGTTACCCTTGGTTGTAACTCTATCTCTTTTGCTCTATGAAATATAGTATTCTAAGACCCATGGTCCTTTAACATAGTAGCTGCTAGGTCTTATGTAATCCTTATTGTAGCTCCATGATATTAAAATTGTTTTGCTTGCAATATTTTCTCCTTAACCTGGAAACTTTAAAACTTGACTAGGATATTACTGTAAGTTTTCTTCCTGGGGTCTCTTTCAGGTGGTAACCAGTGAATTTTTTGTTTTACTTTGCCTTCAGGGCAATTTTCCTTTATAATTTCTTATAATATTGTATCAAGATTTCTTTTTTGATCGTATCTTTCATGTAGTCCAACTATTCTTCTTCTTCTTCCTTTTTTTTTTTTTGCAGGGCAATGATGGTTAAATGACTTGCCCAGGGTCACACAGCTAGCAAGTATCATGTGTCTGAGGTCAGATTTGAACTCAGGTGCTCCTGAATCCAGGGCCAATTGTCTATCCACTGTACCACCTAGCTGCCTCCCCAACTATTCTATATTATCTCTCAATCTGTTCTCCAGATCAGTTGTTTTTCTGATGAGATGTTTCACATTATCTACTATTTTTCATTCTTTTATTATTTCTTGGTGTCTTATTAATGGCATTAGCTTCCCCTTGCTCAATTCTAGTTTTTAAAGAATTATTTTCTACCTTAAGTTTTTGATTCTCTATTTCCAGTTGACTTTCATGATTTTCCTCATTTTCTTTTTTTGTTTTTATTTTTTCAAATTTTTCCTCTTATTTGATTTCTAAAGTCATTTTTTACATCTTCTAATAACTCTTTTGGGACTTGTGACCATTTGACATTTTTCATTGAAAAAATGAGTGGCTTTTTTAGCTCCACTATCTCCTTCTGTATATGAACCCAGTTTGTCTCTTTCCCCATAGTAGTGTGATGATTGGAATGATGCCACCTGCTGGAGACTTACTGTGGGAAGGCTCCACCATGAGGAAAAGGTGCCTGATGGCAAGCCATGCACCTTTTCTTTGGTGTCAGGAAGTGACCTTTGCTTGTGGGAGGAAGAAGCGGGGAGGCTGGCTCTCTCTCTTTTGTCAGGACTCTGGTGGAGAGTGGAAGTAGAAATGTGCTCTCCCTTTAATAGATAGATGAATCTAGGCCTTTCTTTCTCTCTTCACCAAATTCTTATTCTCCTTAATAAATGCTTAAAAGTCTAAACTCTTGCTAAAGCTTATAATTTATTGGCAACCACTCATTATATATTTTAGACAGACTGGCTGGAATTTTAGTCCCATACAGTAGCTAACTATGGTTAGTTTTTTCTCCTGTGCTTACTCATTTTTATTTTTATTTTATTTTATTTTGTTTTTAGCAACTATTATTCTATGAAGTTCTAGTCCTAAGGTGTGGGGAATGATGCCCCAAACCTTAGATCATTCTTACTGTTATTTTCTGAATTCTGTCTCAGGGCCAAACTTAAGCAGTGCTCTCCACCCATAAGCCAAGGCAAGGGATCCTGGGCGCATTGTCCCGCAAGCATTCTTGCTCCCTGTTTTCCCTCTGTTCACTGCAAAATTCAACTGTCCCCTCAACCCTGGAACTGAAACCAAGGGCTCTGCTCTCCTGAAAGTGCCCAAACTCATCAGGAACCTTGCCTCTCTGCTATTACATTCACTAGACATGTATCTCCTTCTCCTCCATAACCACGACCCAGGACAGCATCAGGTCAACATAGCTGTGGTTGGCAGTCCCTCCACAGTGAAAGGTCCTTCAATCTTCTACTCAGCTGTCTGACCCCCTCACTGTGAGTGAGGTGAAAGTTCCTGAGGCTGGGGTTGCCTCCCAACCCAGATGCCCCCAGGGCACTTTCATCATTGATAAAATGAAGAAGTTGGACTCAGTTTCCAAGATCATCTTCCAGATATAAATCTATGTTTCTATGACAGGTAAATTTTTGTTGGAAGGAATTAAGGAGGACTTCATGGAGGAGGTGGCATCTGAACTAGACTTTGAAAAATGGGTAGAATGTCAGGTAGAATGAAGGTGTTAGAGGGGAAAAAAGTACAATAAGCATAGGGAGATGATAGAAAGCAAAGACATGAAGACAAGAAAGATGCACTGGATGTGTTTGGGAAACAGTGACTAGCCCAGTTCAGTAGAAGCATAAAGAAAATGAAAGACCATGTTCAGGATACTTGGCAGGTTGAACCCCATTGAATGAATAGAAAATTTTGCTTGAGGGAGTTTTTTAAGGAAGACTAGGAAGGAAAGTCTTTTGCAAATTTTTTTAGCTCATTGATAGACATATCATAAAAATGGTTTCCATACATAAACTCTGGGCAGCATTATGGGAATGCCATCAGCAGAATCCATGTGAATATTTGCTCTCAGCTTCTTTGTTATGCTCCTCAGACTCTAATGCCAAGTTGGGGCAGCTAGGTGGTGAAGTGGATAGAGCACTGGCCTTAAAGTTGGGAGCATGTGAGTTCAAATCTCACCTCAGATACTTGCTAGCTTACTAGTAAGTTACTTAACCCCCAATTGCCTTAAACATCCTGGGCCATCTTCAGTCCTCCTGGAAGAAAAAATGAGGTTGGTGACCTTGCATAGCCCTCCCTCACTTAAATCCAATTCAGTGCAAGTTATAACAAAACACTGATGTCATGGTCCTCTTCAAGAATGAAAGACAAACAAGAACAATAACAAGAAATATCAAGTTAGAGGTATATATATATTAGTTTCCTAGCTCTGTCCCCACCTTTTGGTTATTCTTTTTCCCTTCTTATTCAACATGATATGCCCTATTATTCATTTTGCATATGCATAATTAGGACAGAAAAAACACCATTTAATCAAATTAATAGAAGTATTGAAAAATAGAATTATTAAAGAGACAATATTAACTCTAATTTATCCATAACTGTAAACATTAGTCCCCCAATCAAAACGCCCTCCTTATTTTCTGCCCAATCTCCAAGCAAATTGTTCCTTGCATTTCTGAGGACACATAGACAATATAACTTTATTATTTCAAGCTATATGCTAAACTTGAGGGCCAGTGGATATGTTTTCTTTTTCCAAGGAATGTATTACTTTATAGCAAGAAAGGTATTTAGCACTAACCAATAATTACAATATTGCTAAAGACAACAAAGAAGGCAGTTCTTGTATTCTACTGACATTTCCTGGAAAAAATTGATTATCCCCGTTCAGTGATGAGGAACTGGGGTAGGATTCTAGTGGAGGCAATAGTATCATATTCATATGTGTTTTATTAAATCATGCTATAGAGAAGAGCTAAATTAGAAGTTTATATGAAAACAAAAACATTATTTATATGGTAATCATGATGAATGCTTTCTACATGTTTACAGAAAGCAGTATATAGGAAGGTACTTAGAAAGGAGAGAGCACAAACGGAATAAATACTATCCATGTTTATGAAGCATCATTGTAAGGAAGAGATAAAACAGAATGCATGCATTCTGTTCTGTTTAGAAAATATCAATATCCCAGGACATTTTGGAAGAGATTTGTTTTTTTGGAGGGGAGCATTTGTAACATTTAAATCCAAAAATGGTTTTGTAGAAAAGAAGAAAGTAAAAGTATGTGGAAATGAAATTAGATCTAAATAAATTAGAGAAACAACAATTACTCATTGGTAGGTTGAACTAATCTAATAAAAATGACAAGACTATCTAAGTTAGTTTACTTATTCAGTACATTACCAAAAGGTTGCCAAATTACCAAATTAAATTTTCAAAGGGATATTATATAGGAGTAGAAAAATAATAATGAAATTCACATAGAGAAAAAAAGACCAGGAATATAAAAATTAATTATGAACAAATATGGAAAGGAAGAGGATATAGTAGTACCAGATCAGAAACATTAAAATTATTTAGTAATGGTTGAAAAAAAGGAAGATTTATCAGTAGAACCCATTCCCCAACATATGGAAGCAAACAGTAGCAAAATGTTCAGTGAATCCATGGACCTGAGTAATGGGTGGAAAGACTTACTATTTGACAAAAATTGTTGGGAAAACTACAAAAGTCACTTCTGTACTAAAGTTATTCATAAGACTTCACTTACAAACTTCATAAGGTTTAGACCGAGGCATTATATCCTACACCAAATGACCTAGATGTAAAAGGTCAATTCACAAACCCTAGAAGAGCAATGAAAAAATGACCTTTCAGACCTATTGACAGGGAAGAGTTCATGACTAAACAATTGATAAAGAGAATCATACGTGATAAAAATGTATGTTTGAATATATAAGATTTTAAAAATTTTGTACAAATAAATCTAATTTAATAATAATTAGAATGGAAAGAGGTAATTGAGAAAAATTGCAGCAAGTTTCTGTGATAAAGATCTAATTTTCCAGATTTGTAAAGAATTGATTCAAATTTATAAAACTAAGAACCATGCCATAATATAAAAATGGTCAAATGGTATGAATGGTAATTTTTCAAAGCAAGAAATTCAGGTTATCAACAACCATATGGAAAAATTATCCAAATTATTAAGAAATATAAATTAAAATAATTTTGATGCCCTACCTCACATGTACTAACTTATGTAGAATGAAATAAGCAGAACTATTAGAACAATTTTTACAATGACAACATTATAGAGAAAAACAACTTCAAAAGACTTTAGAACTCTCATCATGTAATGATAAGCCACAGATCCAAAAGAATGAAGATGAAACACTCCAATCATCTTCTGAAAGAGAGGTTATGGAATTAAAATGCAAAAGAGATATATATTTTGGGACATAGCCAATATGGGGATTTGTTTTGCTGAACTATGCATCCATGCATCAAATATTTTTATTTTAATTTTTAAAAATTGCTCAATTTGAGGGGGATAGAGGGAGGGACAGATTAATACAAAAGAAAAAAGGATATTTCTGCTTTATGCTACATTAAATCAAATTTATTGCTGTGCAGTGGTATTGCTCTGAATTAATAGGCAATGAAACTTGCAGCCAAAGAGGAATGATGAAAACACATTACATCATCTTGTTAATGAAAAAAGGTCTTTCAATGCATTGCCTTGATATAGTAGCACTGCTACTGATATTACTGTTATTGAGAATCAATGATGATTATTTTTTTGAAAACAATAATGGGGGGCAGCTAGGTGGTACAGTGGATAAAGCACTGGCTCTGGATTCAGGAGGACCTGAGTTCAAATCTGGCCTCAGACACTTGACATTTACTAGCTGTGTGACCCTGGGCAAGTCACTTGGCCCCAGTTGCCTCATAAAAAAAAAGAAGAAGAAGAAGAAAAAGAAAAAAACACAATAAAACAAAAATGTGTTAAGTAGACAAAATTTAAAGTGTACACCATTTGTATTTTTAAATCACTGTATTGTTAGATACATGTTGAGAAATAGAAACAAAACTACAAGTTTAATATTTTAAAAATAAAAACTAAAGTGGTATACAACCATTGCGGGATGACTAAACAAATTAGGGCATATGAACACAATGAGATTTTATTACGCCACAAAAAAATTATGAGCTAGGTGTGGTAATGTGCATCTGTAATCTCTTCTTCTAGAGGATACTGAAGCTGGAGCTCAGCCATTCTTGGCTAAGCTGACATTAAATTTGGCACCAAAATGGGGAAACTCCAGGCACAGGGGTCAGCCAGGATGACTAAGAAGGGGCTAACAGAACTAAAACAGAGGAAGTAAGTAATGATATTGGGCCCATGAATGTCTGCTGAACTTCCAGTCTGGGCAAATATAGGGAGATGTGGTTTCAAAAAAAGAAAAGAAAAGAAAAAAAAAGAAGAAATGGACAGTTTCAAAGGAAACTGGGAAGTCTTTTATGTGCTGATAGAGAGAAGTGAGCAGAACCAGGAGAACAACGTATGCAAGGCCAACACAATTATAAAGGAAAATGATTTTGAAGGACCGTAGAACTCTGATTCATGCAATGGGAAATCATGATTCCTGAGGATTCAAGATGAAGCATGCTATGCATCTCCGAGAGAGAGGTGATGGACTCAAACCAAGAATGAGACACACATTTTTGAACATAGACAATGAGAAAATTTGCTTTGTGCAACTATGATTATATACTATGAAGGTTTTTCCTTTGTTTTTCATTTGGTTGTAAAAAGAGGGGGGAGTGAAAGGCAGAGAAAATAAATGCTTGTTAATCAGAAAAACAATAAATTTAAAAAGAAAGGCATGGAGGTCTGGAAAGTAGAAAGGGTAATAAAAATAAGTAAACTTGTTAAGAACAGAAGAGTCACCCTGTTACAAGCACTGACTGCCTAAAAGATTGTTTTTGTTTATCTGTATGTCTGGATTGATAATAAATTGGAGGGGGGGAATGGGTAGAACATAAGAAGTGTAGCACTATAAGGAAATATATGGACAAGACATATCTTCATCTAAGTCAATTGTAGAAAGAGTAGGAAAGGGGAAAATACACAAATAACAGATCAAAGTATACAAGATGGAAGTATATCTGATTAGGGCAAAGGTGACATGAGAAGAAAGATGTCAGATACAATGTAAAGATTTACCGAGGGACACAGTAGGATGTATTGGGAAATGGAAGGAAGGGACAGTTTGCAGAGTGATGAAGGTCAAGTCAAAAAATTAGGCCAAAGGAAATATAAAAATACTGCCTTTTTCCCCCTCAAACATATTTGGAGAAAGGTGAAATGAACAAAACTCAGGAAAACTTTGGGATTCACTTTAAGATACTATAATGACAACTGGGAAGAAGACAGTGAGGTTTGTAGAGTTCCTAAGACAAAACAAAGTCATTGCAACAGGAGGACTCACATAAGAATTCTCTCAAGAAATCACTACTTGGGGGTAAACTTGGGAGGGTATCCAGACACCATTTTTGAAAAAGGAGAATTGATAGATTCCATGACAAAAGGCAATATTACACAATGCAAGGAACACTGGCTTTGGCATTAGATAATCTCACTTTGAATCCTGCCTTTGTAATTTACTACCGATGTGACCTTGGATTAAGTCACTTAACTTCTCTGAGCATTAGCTTTCTCATCTACAAATTGAAGGAATTGGATGACATGACCCATAAGGTCCCTTCCAGTCATTTTTCTATGATCCTATTACCCTATGGCTATTTTGACTTTTGGAAAGAGAGGGAAGGCATCACTAATTTTTGGTTCTGTCACATGTGGACAACAAACTCTTTGCAGAAATTTTATTGCAAAGTGAGCAACTGGCTAAATTTCTAAGGTGGCCCACGCCTGTAGAATGATAAAATGTCTCCATAAAAGAAATAGTGGACAACACTGGAAGGGGGAAAACACTTAAATTGGCTAATGATTCTGGATGAAGAGAAGACAATTGATAGAACAACAGAATCATTTCAAAACAACACAAAACCTCTGGGTTATCATGAAGGTCTTTGAGACCTATAGAGGTAGTCAAGGGACACTGGAAAGTAGATACATCCAGGAGGAGGTTATTGTAATTGTCTTGTTCCTGAGGGTACAAAGTAAAGTGATGATGGTGGGAATAAAAAAGAAGGGCCAGATTTGAGAGCTATTTTAGAGATAAAATCCACAGAAGATGATACCAATATTTTAAATGTAGGCAAATGGAAAACTTCATTTGTAGGAACAACTAATGAATTTGTAGGTAAGAATGCCACACAGTCATGGGAATATAAAGTTTGTCTCTTTGTAACATCATTCTGCTGGCCAAACTTATTTTAGCCCTTGAAATTTTTAATGTAATATACTTCTAGAAACTACTACATGATACCACACTGGTTTTATTCAGAGAGGCAACTTGGGATTGAAATTCAATAAAACTGATAGACCATAAAATTCAATAAATATAATTTGATTTATAACAAGGACTTAAAAAGATAGATGATAGATTTACTTAAAATGGATGATCCTCCCCACAGCCTCCATATTTTCTTTGGCAGCAATTCTGGGACAGAAAGACATTTCACAAAACTGCCAAACCTTGGGTAAGCCAGCTCCACATAGGCTACTTATTTGTGCCCATGGTCCTAAACAACAGTCAAACCCTGAGGTGAGAATCTTTATCTCCTTAAAGGGAAACTGTTAGCTTAGGTAAAATAAATGCTATTTCTATCATATGCCGTTCCTTGGTGGAAGGGCTCTAAAGTCCTTTGGGGGAATTTCCACTCTTTAAATGGGTGACCTTTAAAAATCTGATCTTGGCAAGAAATGTGAGTAAAAAGATGGGTTGGTCACTTGGTGACAGAGAGGGATAAGTATATTGACTAGCCATATCCTCATGATATCAAGAGAACTTGAAAAAGTTCCTAACACATTGGGTAGATTCCTGTGACTAACTTGTGGGAAGACATGGACAAAGATTACATAGGATAGACAGGTATAGATGAGTTGCAATCTGTATCATTGGGAAGATAAAGAGATGGGGAAAAGCATTTACATGGCACCTATTATGTATCAGACACTATGTTAAGTGCTTTTAAAAAAGTTTTATTTAATTCAATCCTTACAAAAACCTTCCTATTTTCATCCTCATTTTACAGTTGAGAAAACTGAGTCAAACAGATGTTAAGTGACTTGTCCAGAATCACACAGCTCGAAAGTATCAGAGGCTAGATTTAAATTGAGGACTTCTTGACTCTAGGCCCAATACTATCTACAACAACTAACTCATTGTATGGAACACCTCTGATTAATGACATCCTTACAGGTTCTCAGAAAAAATATATAGTCAGAAACAATTGCAACTGGTCTATTTTCTTCACAGAAATAGAAAATTGCTAGTGACTAATACAGAATATTTTTTTAAATTGACAAGTGTGTTTACAGTTTGTTTTAAAGGAAAAGTGAATTGGAAAAAGAATTTAGGATTCTATCTTTCATTCTGAAACTGGAATGGGCTAGGTTGAATGGCTTGAAAGAGACTAGGTAACAGTAATTTTGTTTTTTGGCATATTATGATAGAAATGGAAGAATGGTCTCTATCAACTCCTTTACGTAACCCTCCTCTGTTGTCTTGGAGTTATGACATTCTACTTTTCAAATCCATGCACTACTTTCTCTTCTTCCTGTCCTTATTTAAAATGCTAGTAAATACTAAAACAGGCAACAGGACAAATGGGTTTTGTATAGGAAAATGCAAAGAAAAAAGGAAACCAATTGCAAAAAAGTAAGAAAACAAGTCAATTCTTCTTTCTATAACTTATCCTAAAGTATATTTAAAGTACTGCATAACATTTTCCATTAAACCTTTCCATACTTAATACTATGATGATACAGTGAGGGGAAAAAAAAAAGAGTCAGGCCCTGAATTCAAATCCTAGCTTTGCTATTCACTCCCTGGGTGAGTATAGGTGTCTTAACCTCTCTGGGTTTTAGTTTAAAATTAGACTTTTTGAACTAGACTATGTTTTTTCATATTTTATATATATATATATATATACATACATACATACATACATACATACATACACGCATATCTCCCCATATATGTATATATACATATGTGTTTGTGCGTGTATATGTATGTATGTATCCCCTCATAATAAAAACCTTCTTAAGTCTTCCAGTTGGGAAAGAGCATAGAGTTTTCAATACTAAGGGAAATCAGGAACTATTGATAATACAGATAATGGTCAGTTTCCTTTTGTGGACAATGATATTTTTGGCTTTTTGGCTAACAACTAGGGTTGATAGGTGCTATATGTATAGTATATAATATGGGTATATTGTCCTATTTTCAATTGTGTCAAAGCTCAGCCAAAGGAATCTCTCTCATCCTCTATTCAGAATGATTCCTTAATCTGAATTCCATCTTTCCATTTCCGTAATCTGTTTTTAATACCTGCAATCTTTCCTAGAATCCTCTGATCACTTTACTTGCCCCTCCAATCTAATGAGTAGTCAACTACCCCTTTTCTCCATATGCTACAATTCCTTTAACTTATCCTCTAGGATCCTCATTCTATTGAGGGAGAACTTCCATTGTTCTAGAATGTTTTCAACAAATCCATTTCATATGTATAAGAAGCCTAGCTCACAGCTTTTTGTGGAATCTTTTTTGACATGATATAACAAAAATGTGTCTTTGAAATTATAAACCAATGTGTGAAGAAACAATTATTAGAAGACTATTTTAATTATTCTGAGTATCTTTCTGAATGAAATGAAAACTTCCAAGTCCAGCTGAAATTTCAACTCAAACTCAACAACTGTAGTATAAAGGCACCCATAAGCTTCTTGTTATGAGGTGGACCATCATTATCTAAGTAAACTGTATTTGGAGCAGGCAACTTGGCATTAAGTTCACAGCTGCAAGTGTTTTTCTGTGGACTCTCATCATTGTTGATTGAAAGTTCCCAGGAGGAAGATAAAGCCTTCCTCCACCCCCAGCATTATATTAGCTACAGAAGAAATGTAATCTTTGAGATTTTAATTCATCTGTCAGAAGTGATAGCAGGAAAAGTTTTTGTGATTGCTTGATTAGCATCAGTTACATTTTACCACATGGGCTGAGACACTTCAATCGCCTGTTTCCAAGTTTGGCTAGTTCTTGAGCTTGCCTTAGTCATTGCCCATTCTTTCAAACAATATACAAACTTCCTTTCTTCCTTCACAAATATTGCTCTGTCATTCTTAAAAACAACATTCTGGACTTGGAGATGATAACCAAACATTTGCTCCAACAGATCAGAGGAAACAGAAGCAGTGGACACAAATTAGAAATATTATACAGATATTCCTTGAGCTAATGCTCCATATTTATCTGAATATATGCCTCCTTTACTCCAGCTAATCCAAGAAAGCAACCAAGCTGTTCTAGGCTGATGGCATCACCTGGTGGCCACTTATAGGTAACTCTTTGAACTAATAAGTTTCCCCACTACTTGCTTTCTTTACCATCACAGGGATCCTGCCAACATAATGTACCTCCATTTCTCTCATATCTTACTCATGACTAGGTTAATCTTTTATATCTAATGACATATCCTTTTAAAATTCAGTTCTTATTCTCCACCTTTTAACTCCTTGCCTACTTAGTTCAGGAAATTCTCTTTTTATTTTTCCTCTTTCCTTTATTTGTTTCATTTTACTCACACCAAGACGCACCAAGTAACAGGACCAGCAAGACTAGTAGAAGAATTAAGGGCAGGGAACCAGGAAAATAAGAGGTAACTGACAGGGGCTTTAGGTGAAGCAGGCAATAGATCCAGTTCTTTTTCTTAATAAAATTTTGTACTTTTTGTTTAACAAGCACTCATTTCTCCCTCCCCCCCCCCCCAATTACCTCCACCAGTGGAAAAAGAGTCCCTTGTAACAGATATGCATAATACAACCAAATTCACATTTTAATCATGTTCAAAAATGTACATCTCTTTCTGTATATTTAGTTCATTTCCCTTTTTTTCAGAAGTCTGTAACATGCTTCATCACTGGGCCTCTAGAACCATGTTGTTCATTACCTTGATTAGAATTCACAAGTATTTAAAAAGAATTCACAAGTATTTAAAAGTTGTTTATTTTTACAATGTTGCTATTACGATACAATTTTTTCTCCTGGTTTTGCTCACTTCAATATTCCCAGGCTTCTCTGAAACTGTCCTCTTTGTGTTTTCTTGTGATACCTAGTCAGTAAATCAATAGACAGTTATTAAATAGATACTATGTAGCAAGAACTGTGCTAAGTCATGGAGATACAAAAAGAGGCAGAAGACTGTCTTTCCCTCGAGGAGCTCACAATCTAATGGGGGAGATAGCAAGAAAACAAATATGTATAGACAAGCTATAGACAACATTACATTTAAAAAATTATACTGTTTTACTTACCTCTGAAAATAAGAGGGTAAAACTAGGAGCAATTGGTAGAAAGTTCAAAGAGGAAACATTTTGTCTGAAATAGCAATAAAATATATAGCCATTTATATCATGCTTTAAAGTTTGCAAAACATTTTACAAATATTTCATTTTATCCTCACAACAATCCTAGGAGGAAGGTGATTTTATTATCCATATTTTATAGATGAAGGAACTGAGGCCAATATTTGTTATGGTCAAAATAAGGTAAATGGAGACACAAAGTTCTGAGCATGAGCAATTTATTAGTAAAGTGCAAATATGCCAATGAATAGCATCTCAGCTTCTTCAGCAAAGCTAAAACCCTGAATGAGGGGGGACAATTCTTTTTTGTAGGTTTTTGGGGAGTATAGAACAAAGCAGAGCTTTGTGGGCAAGGAACAAGTTATGATTGATTACAAGAGCTCAAAGTCATGAATGGTATAATCAACATGATTGATTGGGAATTGGGAGTGAAGGGCTAGCAACAACTCCCTTCTATCTTCCTGTGACTAATAAATATTGTTTGAGTTCACCTGTGAATTTAGAGATAGTGGACGATAGATAGATAGATAGATAGATAGATAGATAGATAGATAGATAGATAGATAGATAGATAGATAGATAGATAGGAAACCAAATATACTTGAATGATAGCTTAGTAGTATAAAGATACTAGACCAGACTTCCTGGTGTCCCCCAAGCATAACAGATTTCCTTGAGTCAAGAATAGAACAGTGATTAGCGAGAGAATTTGGATTCTTAACTAATTACAGGCCAACTGAATTTCTGTACCAAGTTTGGAGACAAAGAACCATGATTTAGGAAGTTACAGGAAAAAAATTATTTACCTATAAATAGCACAAATAAAAAAAAAGATATGGGATCAATTAAATCATCTCAGACCGAATGTCTTGCTCAAGGTCAAACAGGTTGTAAGTGTCTGGGACCAAATTTGAAACCAGCTCTTTCTGACTTCAGGTTCAGTGCTCCACCCACTGTACCAGCTTACAGCTACCCTAAAATGGAATGGGCTTCCTTGGGATGTAGGGTTTTTCCTTTCATTAGAGATTTTGAAACAAAGGCCACTTGTTGGATGTGTTTTAGTGGTGATTCTTTTTTTTTTCTTTTTAATAGTGGTTGCTCCAGATGACTACTGAGGTAACTTCCAACTTTGAAATTCTATGATTTTGTGCATATGAGGGCTATGGTCTAGTAACTTCTATGGTAAATGATCAAGAAGTCACAACAAAGATAATTTTAAATCAATTTTGTTATTTTTATAATTTGTTTAAGTACAAGAATTGTAACTGTGTTGTTTTCTACTATTTTGTATTGCATATGTACTTTATTATTTGACAGGTGAAACTAAATGTGTGTGGTTACCCTATCTGTCCTTTTGTGGGGAAAGCTAACTAGGACAACAGTTTAACGGTTTAGGTATTAAACATTTATTAAAATATATTAGAAGTGAACAAAGGGGGTAGCTAGGTGGCACAGTGGATAAAGCACTGGCTCTGGATTCAGGAGGACCTGAGTTCAAATCCGGCCTCAGACACTTGACACTTACTAGCTGTGTGACCCTGGGCAAGTCATTTAACTCCCATTGCCCCTCAAAAAAAAAAAGTTAACAAAGAGGGCCTGTGTTCTACTCTGCCTATCTCGGCAGGTGCCAAGGGACCAGAGGAGGGCAGCGGAGTCCCAGGCTGGGCAGCTGGGGCCACAGAGGTACCTGAAGAGCAGGAGCTTCCTGAAGGCCCTGCTGCTGCAGCTACTCCTCCCTTCTCCAGTCTGGGGTGGCCCCAGGGGCGACCCAGAGGGACACTGGGGAGCCGGGGCTATGAAATGAGGTTCAAGCGAGGGAGTCTGGTCACCCTGCTGACACTGGGTGCCTTCCTCTCCCTTTTCTGGCTCAGCGATGAATGGGGTCGTCAGAGAGGAAATGATGCTAAAACTTATAAAAACCAGATTTTGAAGTTTCAGGAAAGACTGCTACTTTTACAAAAAGAAAGTAAAGAAAGATGTCTGCAGTTGCTGAATGTCTTGAATAAGATCAAATGTACCACTTCAGAAAGAACAGTCCCTGCCACAGAACTTGAAGGTTTGTTCTAGTAAAGGTGATACAAATTTGAAAACCCTTGGATTTTCCAGCTTAATCTTCATGAAGCTCAGCAGCCTTTATTACCATCTGCCTCATCTAAGGGCTCATGAAAACAATATTTATCCAAATATAATCTTTGGGAAAAACAGAACAGGCTTGTCTGTGGTGATGGGTATTCCCACCATCAAAAGAGAAAAACAAAGTTACCTGATACAAACCCTGAATTCTCTCTTCTTCCAAATGTCCACATTAGAAGAGGAGGATTGTCATGTTATTACCTTTGTGACTGATGTTGATGAATCTTATGTTAACAATCTTGCAAAAATGGCCAAAGATAACTTCCCCAAAAAAGTGTATTCTGGAGCCTTAGAGATGATTTCCCCACCAGCCCTTTATTATCCATCCTTTTCAGACATCAAGTGAACACTTGGGGACTCAGAAGAAAGAGTAAGGTGGAGGACTAAACAAAACCTGGATTACAGCTTCATGATGCTATATGCCCAAGATAAGGGCAAGTTTTACCTGCAGCTAGAAGATGATATCATAGGCAAACCAAGTTACTTTTCGGCAGTTAAGCATTTTGCACTTAGTCAAACCTCTGATTGGCTTGTGCTCGAATTCTCAAGGCTTGGGTTTATTGGAAAGCTGTTTAAAACCAAGAACTTACCTTTGATAGTGCAATTTTTAATAATTTTCTACAAAGATAAGCCCATCGATTGGCTTTTGGATCATTTATTCTATGTGAAAATATGTCATCCAGAAAAAGATAACCATGTCTGTGAGAAGCAAAAGCAGAAACTACGTATTCAACATTAACCTTTTCTCTTTCAACACATGGGAAAGTATTCATTATTGCTGGGAAATATACAGAACTTGAAAGATGCTGATTTTGAAAGATTCATATTAAAACCATTCCATTCCCATCCATTGGTGAGCCTGAGTACTTCTTTAAAAGCCCATGATACATATTCTTTGGAAAAGGCTTATCTAAAAAGAGGGATTTTCTGGGCTATCTCTCCAAAAGCTGGGGACTATATCTCATAGAGTTTCATAATCATTGTAACATAAAGGAAGTATGGTTTTGCAAATGGAAATTTTGAAACATCTGGAGATAAGCTGTTCAATACCATTGTAGAAATCTTACCCTGAACAAGAAACAGATTTTTTTGTCAATTGTTAAGAAATGGAAGTGACTACAAGCAACCAACAATGTTTTTTTTTTTTAAATAGATACATTGGAAGATGGAATAGCACATAGGTACATCAATCCTGCCATAGGAAAAATCAAGACTTTTTTGGTTAACGTGCTGTTGGGTTCACCTGTGTAGGCTATACTGGGTGAGATATTTATCAAGGCCACTTGAAATAAAAACCTTGAAGAGATATATTCAGAACTCTTAACTGATAGACTACCTTGAAAATAAGACCATCTCTTGTTAGGAACAAATAATTATCTGGAAATAACACTGAGGGGAAAAAACTTGCAAGAATGGCTTTGAAAATGTCAATTTGAGGTTTCGTGGGTTTTTTTTTAATAAAAAATTTTAAACCTTTTTATGCAGAATATTTTTTGCCTTAGAGAACTTGAATAATAAGCAGGTATGTGTAATATAAAAATAATGAAGTCAGGAACCTTTTTAAATGAAGAAATAAATATATTTATTCATTTAAATAAGAAAAAAAGAAGTTAACAAAGAGAGGACAAGGGTCTCTGAAAGAATAGGAAAACCCTACATCAAACCACTCCTAGTTCAGTTGCCAACCCCCACAAGGTTCCAACCACCACTGAAAACAACCACTGCTTCACACCACTGCTTCAAGCTGATTCATATTGAGAATGGTCTCATGTTGCATGTGAGGTAATTTCAGGACACTGGAACCTTAGAAAGGTCAACCCATGATCTCACAGCAGGGGGCCTCTGGTAATATTAATAATATACTCACACTCCCCCCCTGTGCTCCATTAAGAAACAGAGTTTCTCGGGCCAGCTAGTAGCACAGTGGATAAAGCACAGGCTTTAGATTCAGAAGTACCTGAGTTCAAATCCAGCCTCAGACACATGACGCTTACTAGCTGTGTAACCCTGGGCAAGTCACTTAACCCCCTCATTGCCCCACCAAAACAAACAAACCAAAATCAACAAACAAACAAAAGAAAGAAACAAAGTTTCCTGAAATGCAGCAATAACAGAGGGGTGAAGCCAAGATGGTGGAGGAGAGGCTATGATTCCCACAAACTCCAGATAAACCCATCCACTCACTCCCAAATAATACCATAAAAAACCAAACAACCCAAAGCAGCCTAATGCACATAAGAACAGAGTGAGACTATTTTTCAGCAAAAGAGGGCAATTGTTATCACCTGCTATAATGGCTGAAGCAGCTCAGGGCGTGGTCCAGACTCAGTCAGACTTCTGAGTTCTTCCAGTGCCAGTGGCTTCTTCTGAGGCTCAGCTCAAGGACCAGTGAGGACATTCAGTGGCAGGTCAGGTTGAGTTGAAGTGCCTGCAGTCTATGCTGGAGTTGGAGGAAAATGCTCTGGTTCAGAACCAGTAGGCCGAATCAAGTGGTGGTGGCCCAGTGGGGGAGGGACACATGCATGCAAAGCTCTGACAATAGATAATCAGATTTCAATCAGACTTCTGTTTCCAGGCCAAAGAAAGTGGCAGAGGTTACTCACAGGGCAGGCAGATTGAGAAGAAGCACTACACTTTAAGAAGGAGTTAAAGACAAGAAATAGGTGGCCAAGATGAGCAGGCAGAGAAATCAGCAGATCATCAAAAAGTCTTTGGTGGAAAGGTAGACCAGAATACCACCCTCAGAGAAAAAGAAAATAATAACAAAGTCAAAGCTCCAACATCTAAAGCTTCCAAGAAAAATATGAACTGGTCCAGGACATGGAAGCACTCAAAAGGGACTTTGAAATAAAGTAGGAGAGATGGAAGGAAGATTTAGAGAGATAGAGGAAAGAATGGAAAGAGAAATAAGAGCAATGCAGGAACATCATGAGAAAAAGTCAATAGGAAAGGACATAGAAAAGTTCTCTCAAGAAAATAATTGCCTAAGAATTAGGATTGAACAAATGGAAGCTAGTGACTTTATGAGAAACCAACGACACAGTAAAACAAATCCAACTGAGTAAAAAAATAGAGGGTGGGGTGGCTAGGTGGTGCATTGGGATAGAGCACTGGCCCTGGAGTCAGGAGTACCTGAGTTCAAATCCGACCTCAGACACTTAGTAGCTGTGTGGACCCTGGGGAAGTAACTTAACCTCAATTGCCTAACTTAAAAAAAATAGAGGGTGATATGAAATATCTCCTTGGACAAAACAGATGACATTGAAATAGATCCAGGAGAGATAATTTGAAAATCATTAGACTACCTGAAAACCATGACCAAAATAAGAGTTTAGACAGCATCTTCCAAGAGATTGTCAGGGAAAATTGCCATGATATTCTAGAAGCAGATGGTAAAATAGAATTTGAAAGAATCCACCAATCACCTCCTGTAAGAGGATCCCAAAGGAAAACTTCCAGGAATATTGTAGCCAAATTGCAGAGCTCCCCAGGTCAAGGAGAAAATCCTGCAGCAGCTAGTTAAAAAGGAATTCAAATACATGTGGAGCTCAATAAGGATAAATCAAGATCTAGGAGCTTCTACATTAAAGACTGAAGGGCATGGAGTATGATATTTCCAGAGGGCAAAGTAACTGGGACTTCAGCCAAAAATCACATACCCAGCAAAACTGACTATAATCTTTCAGGGGGAAAAATGGGACTTCAATGAAAAAGAGGACTTTTAGGCATTTGTGATGAAAAGACCTGAATGAATAGGAAAATTTTACTTTCAATACAAGACCCCTAGAGAAGCATAAAAATGTAAACAGGAAAAAGAAATCATGAGGGATATTAAAAGATTAAACTATTTACAATTCCTACATGTGAAGATAAATACTCCTAACTCATAAGATCTTTCTCAGTATTAGGCAGCTGAAAGGAATATACTTAGAGGGAACAGTTATCAATTGAATATGAAGGGATGAATAACTGTAAAGCATTTATTTTTTGTTTATCCCTTGTTTTTTTTCTGGAACATGCAGGGTGGGGTTGCTTATATCAAGGGCCAGATTTGGGCTCGGGGCCTCCTGGTTCTAGGGCTGTGCTTTGTCCACTGTGGCACCTAGCTGACCTATGATGACATCTTCAAAATAAAGTTAACATGTAAGAGGATGCACTGGAAGAAAGGGAAAGGGAGAAGTGGATTGGGGGAAAGTAGTTCACATAAAAGAAATAATAAAAAGCTTATGGAGTAGAAGGGAAGATCGGTGAAGGAGTGGGGGAGTGAGAGAGCCTAACTCTTATCAGAATTTGGCTCAAAGAGGGGCGGCTAGGTGGTGCAGTGGATAGAGCACCGGCTCTGGAGTCAGGAGGACCTGAGTTCAAATCCGGCTCAGACACTTAACACTTACTAGCTGTGGACTCTGGGCAAGTCACTTAACCCCAATTGCCTTCACTAAAAAAAAAAAAAAAGAATTCTCTCAAAGAGGGAAAATACACACTCAAGAAGGGATAGTAATATATATTGCCCTGTGGGAAAGTGGGAGGGAAGGAGTTACAGGAGGGGGGAGGTGTAAGGGCATAAAATTCTAGCTATACTCGTCTAAAAATATCTAGTGAGTGGTCGCCATAAATTATAAGCTTTAGTAAAAGTTAGACCTTTTAAGCATTTATTAAGGAGAATAAGAATTTGGTAAAGAGAGAAGGAAAGGCCTAGATTCATCTATCTATTAAAGGGGAGAGAGCATTCCTAGCTCCCTTCTCCACCAGATTCTTCAGGAAAGAGAGTGAGCCAGCGCTCCAGCCTCCCCCCTTCTTCCTCCCACCAGCAAGCATCACTTCCTGACACCAAAGAAAAGACTCATGGTCCTGCCCTCAGAGGCCCTCTCCTCATGTAGGAGTTTTCCTACAGTAAGTCTCCAGCAGGTGGCGTCATTCAATCGGTAACAGAGAGGCAATCGAAGGAAGAGCAGATTTGGCGAGAGGGCAGTAAAAAGTAAAATACTTTTGAGGAGGGATAGGATAAAGAAGATAGATATAGAGTAATATCAGGCGGGAGGGATTAAGATGGAGGGAATACAGTTAACAATAATAACTGTGAAAGAAATTATGAGCAGGATGCTGTCAGAAGGACGTATGAAAAATGCAAACCATCCACAGAGATAGAAACTGATGGTATCTACATATAGATTGAGAATAATTTTATTTGTTAGCTCCTCTTTCTAAAGGTAGTTGGCTATCTTCTTTCACAACCTGACTAATGAGAAATGTTTTGCATAAGTAAACTTATCTGACTTATATTGGAATTGCTAGATTTCATAGGGAGGGATGAGGAGGGAGGGAAGAACGAAAATTTAGAACGCAAAGTTTTAAAAAATTCAATGTGAAAAGTAATGATGAACAGGAGGAATTCAGAGAAACCTGGAAAGACCTTACTTGAATTGATGCTGACTGAGAGGAGCAGGAACCAGGAGAACAATGTATACAGTAACAGCAAAATTGCATGATGAACAATGGTGACTAGACTTGGGCATTTTTTAGCAATGCATTGGTCAAAACATTTTAAAGAACTTCATGATGGAGGAATGTTTCAACATCCAGAAACAAAGAAACTGTGGTTTAGGAATGCAGATTGAAACCCTACTGTTTCTACTTGGGGCTGTTTTTTAAAAGAACAGAGGAGGAAGAGAAATGAACATTGCCAAACTTCATGGTTTCTGTAGATAGCTAATGCAGTATGTTGAGGAGAAACTGAGTCAGGCTTAATCAGATGTATAGGATTGAGATATTCATGGCATCAGGCTTATAAGTAGGGGGCGTGTCAAAAGTCAGGTGTAGAATGAGATAGCATAGCTGGCCAGCTGGTGCCACGTGGGGAAAATTAAACCAAAAGAATCCAACCTCAACTCTTGCCAATAGCCATTCTTTCAGCCTTTCCTAAGGCAGTGTAATACCTAGACTTCATGCATGTCTCCCCTTCTGTGATAGTTTAATGCCTGCTCTTATATATATTCCTTTCATGGATGGCTGGCATCTTGGCTGCTCTGATCTGATAACTCAGAATAAAGGCAATTAATGTCTCAATGATAAGTTCCCATAATCCAAGTCTCACATGGTATTTAACAACTGAGAATAATGATGACAGGAAAATGTGAATTTGCTTTTGATTCAGAATATAATATACAATACTACTTCCAAATAATAACTTTTAAGCTAATAAACATATTCTTCTAGAATTAATTTACACTTGCCATGGCAAACAATTTACCAAGGAAATACTTTATAGAATTTGGTCAAATAATCAGTTGGAAAAACAATTTAGAATATGGAGAACAATACTTCCAGAATTAAAATTGTATTATGAAATAAAAAACCATCTGCATTTGGTCATAAAAATAAAAAGATAGATGAATAGAGAAAAAATACACATGGAAGAATAAGAGACAAAAGAAATTCATTAGTCTACTATGCTGGTACCAGTCTTACATGGGAGCAATGGATCCACGAGTCCTTCTCTCTGATTTTGATCGGCAGTCAGAGTTGATAGCAATACCTGGAAAGGACCTTCCCAAGCTGGTTGAGTCTCATTAGTCCACTGAAAAAATTTAATATATACACTGTCTCCTGGTCTCAATTCATTGTAGGGAGAAGTCAAGGGGCCAGCCTATACTGCTGCCCCTGACTCTGGAGTTCACATGGCTTGCTTGTAAATTCCGGAATATAGGAAGCAACAGAGATATCTCCTCCAACCATGATGTATATACTGAGGAAAAAGGTTTTGCTTGGATGGGAGGATGGCCAAAAAGCATCTCAAAAGGTGATATATGGGGGCAGCTAGGTGTGGCACAGTGGATAGAGCACCGGCCCTGGATTCAGGAGGACCTGAGTTCAAATCCGACCTCAGACACTTAACACTTACTAGCTGTGTGACCCTGGGCAAGTCCACTTAACCCCAATTGGCCTCACCAAAAAAAAAAAAGGTGATATATGCAGCAGTTCTCCTCTTGGCCTGCTGCCCAGATAGAACAGTGCCAAGAGTAGAATATCAGGCCACTTCAAATTAGTTTCAATGCACAATTTGCCCATCATGCTCTTAAGCTCTTTATTCATACATCCTACTTGCCTGAGCTTTGTGGGTGATAGGTTGTTGGAACTTTGGAGTTACTCCAGGAAAGAATATATTTGGGATAGAACAGAATCAATAAAATGTGTGCCTTTGTCAGAATCAATGTGGGTGGGTAACCAAAGGAGGAACAATCTCTTCAAGGAGAATTTTTGCAACAAAGGCAGCCATTAGCTCTGGACTGGGGAATGCTTCCACCCACAGAGTGAGTTGATCAACTATAACAAGACAAAACTTATAATGTCCTGCCTTAGGGCATTGTGATATAATTGATTTGTAAATGTTCAAAGGTGTGTATGCTAAAGGACACCCTCCATAAGCTTTAGCCTAGAAGGCATGTTGATTATGAGTCTGACAGGCAGGGTAAGAGTCATAAACCCTAGAAGCCAAATTAGTAATTCCAGGGGCAAGCCAAGCTCATTTTACTGAGTCCACAATTCCTTGTGTGCCAAAATGGCCTTTTGTTATGAATAGATAGGCATACCTGGTGGTAGAAACTCTGGGGAAAAGCAGCTTTCCCTCTGAAGTCACCCAGATCCCATTGTCCTTTTTAGCCTTAAATTTCTTTTCTACTTCTTTACCTTCAGACTTATTATAAGCAAGAGTAAATAGAAACATCATCATAAGATGAGAGGTTAAATACATGTTTAGGGGCTTCCAAAGCAGCAAGCTTAGAAGCAGCATCAGTTCATGCATTCCCTTTGAGACAGGGTCATTTTTTCCTGTGTGAGTAGGACAATGAACAATAGCTAGAGCAGATGGAAAGCTTCAAAGCAGATAAAAGATCTTTAATAAAGGGCAGCTAGGTAGCACAATGGATAGAGCACCTGCCTGGATTCAGGAGGAATCAGAGTTCAAATCTGGCCTCAGACCCTTGAACTACTATCTGTGTGACCCTGGGCAAGTCACTTAACCCCAATTGCCTCACAAAAAAAAAAAGAAATAAAAAAGAGATCTTTAATAAATTCTCCATTAGCAATGTCTTTGCAGCAGACGTTAAAAATCCTCACAGGCAGCCATAACATTCCTACAGCATGGCAGACACTAAATGGCATATCCTACTGTTTAGAAGTACTTTTTCCTCTGGCTAGGTGATAGGCTTGCGTGAGGGCCACAAGTTCGGCAGCCTGTGTACTAAGATGGGAGGGCAGAGATGCTGCCCCAGATAATATCATAATTAGAAACTACAGCAGCCCTGTATAGTGGATTCCCTTTACATACAAAGGAGGATCTGTCAGTATAGAAAATAAAATCAGGGTTCTCTAAGGGTGTTGTCAAAAAGATCATCGCAAGGTTTCTCAGCTATGTCAACCAGGGAGGTGCAATCATGCAAAGGCTTTCCTGAGATGGCAGGTCAGGAAGCAATGTTGCTGGGTTAAGGACTGTACAATACTTTAAAGTTATTCTCTTATTCCTAGCGAGGGTTTACTTCATACCCTAGTGAGCCTTGATCTGAAAAAGCCTGTGTCCTATGACGCAGTAAGAGAGCTTAATTTCATGAGGGCATTGTACAATTAGAGGGTTATCTAAGACCGATCAGAGGCTTTTTTCTACCAAAAGTACAGTAGCAGCCATGGCCTGAAGGCAGGATGGTGCTTCAGGAGCTACAGAATCAGTTGAGTTGAATAATAAGCTATTGGGTACTGGATATGCCCTAATTTTTGAGTCAGGCCCCCAGAGCTACTCCTTTCTGTTCATGTACAAAAGAGTAAAAGACTTACTGTAATCTGGGAGTCCTAGTGCGGGTGCTGATAACAAGGCCCATTTTGATTTTGATATAGCTGAAAGATGCTGGGAATCTAGCTGTAAACGTTCTGGGACAGAATTTTTGATTAGAGATATAAGAGGCTTAGGAATTTCACTAACAGAGGGTATCCATTATCTGCAATACCCAGCTGCTCCCAAAATAGCCCTTAGCTGCTTCCTAGTAGAGGGAGCAGAAAGTTGTTCAATAGTCTGAACATGCTTAGGGGAGGTGGATCATGTGCCACTTGCCAAAACAAAATCCAAATATTCCACCTGGGGTAGGCACCATTGTACCTTTGGCTTAGAGACCTTGTGGCCTCTTTTGTGCAGCTCTAGTAACAAGTGGCAGCTGTCTTCCTGGCAAATCTCAGCATTAGGTGCAGGCAGGAGTAAGTCATCTACATATTGAACATGGGTGGAACCTTTAAAGGTAATGGAGGCTAAATCCTGTTGCAAAATTTGAGAGAATAATGTGGGACTGTGAACAAACCTCTGTGGGAGTCTGGTCCAAGTCCACTGTGTATTCTTCCAGGTAAAGGCAAACAGGTATTGGTAATCTTGATGTATTGGTATCAGAAAAAAAGCAGAACAGAGATCTATCACTGTGAAGCATGTTGCCTCCCACGGGATTGAGAAAATGAGAGTAGCAGGGTTGGGCACTATTGGATGTCTCTGTATAACATAAGAGTTAATTGCTCACAGATCTTTAACAAAACAATAAACAGGTTTGCCATCTGGCCCAGGTTTGGGCTTCTTAACTAGCAAAATGGGAGTATTACACAGGGAATGATGGCATGGGATAATGATACCTTGGTTTGGCAAAGCCTCAATTATAGGTGTAATTCCCTCAATGACTTCCTTAGATAAGGGATATTGTAGAATGGATGGTGGTGGGCTGCCTTTGGTCTTAATAGTAACAGGTACAGCAGATTTAAGGAGACCTACATCAGAAGAGGAAGAAGCCCACAGGGACTCAGGAATATCAGAAGGTATTTCAAATATATCCCTCACTGTTTCCTGAGTAACTGAGATCAAAATAGGCAGCAAGTAGACAATGCCCTCTGGCAGTTCCAGGGAGATGCCACCATCTAGAGAATAAGATATGGTTACTCTAAGTTTACAAAGGAGGTCACAACCTAATGGATTTGCAGGAGAGTCAGGCATAAGTAGAAATGAATGTTCTACTGTTAATGGGCTCAAAGATAACATGCAAGGGGTTATTTTTTAAAAATAAAAGTATTTTATTATTTTCCAGTTACATGTAGAGATAGTTTTCAGCATTTGTTTATATAAGAGTTCCAATTTCAAATTTTTCTCCCTCCCCTCCATTACCCCCTCCCCTAGACAGCAGGAAATCCGATAAAGGTTTTTATATATATATATATATGTGTGTGTGTGTGCGCATATCTATCTATATTATATATATACATATATATAACAACATTAAACATATTTCTGCATCAGTCATGCTATAAGAGAAGAATCAGAGCAATAAGGAAAAAGCTCAAAATAGAAAAACAACAGCACCAAAACAAAAAAAATTAGTATGGTTCAATCAGCATCCATATTCCACAGTTCTTTTTTTTCTGGATGTTGGAGAGTCTTTTCCATGAGTCCCCTGGAACCTTTCTTGTACCTATTGTATTGGTGAGAAGAATCCAGTCTATTACAGTTGATCAACACCTAATGTGATGATACTGTGTATAATGTTCTTCTGGTTCTGCTCATTTCACTCATCATCAGTTCATGCAAGTCCTTCCAGGTTTCTCTGAATTTCTCCTGCTCATCGTTTCATACCAGCACAATAGAATTCCATTACATCATATACCACAACTTGTTCAACCATTCCCAACTGATGGGCAACCCCTCAATTTCTAATTCTGGCCACCACAAAATAGCAGCTATAAATATTTTTGAACATGCGGGGTCCTTTTCTGTTTTCTATGATCTCCTTGTGAAAAGACCCACAAGTGGTATTGCTGGGTCAAAGGGTATGCACAGCTTTATAGCCCTTTGAGCATAATTCCAAATTGCTCTCCAGAATGGTTGGATCAGTTCACAGCTCCACCACTAATGCATTAGGTTCCAATTTTTCCACAGCTTCTCCGACATTTATATTTTCCCTTTTTTGTCATTTTTAGCCAATCTCATAGGTGTCAGGTGGTACCTCAGAAGTTGTTCTTAATTTGCATCTCTCTAATCAATAGTGATTTAGAGCATTTTTTCATATGGGAATAGATATCTTTGATTTCTTCATCAGAAAACTGCCTGTTCATATCCTTTAACCATTTTTCAATTGGGGAATGTCTTGGATTCTTATAAATTTGATTTAGTTCCCTATATATTTTGGAAATGAGGCCTTTATGAGAAGTACTGACCATATAATTGTTTCCCCAGTTTCTATATATTCTCTAATCTCTGTTTGGTCATAAACTGTTCTCCTTTCCACAAGATCTGAAAAGGTAAACTATTCCTTCCTCTCCTAATTTACCTATGGTTCACCTCTTATGTCTAAATGATGTTCCATTTTGACTTTATTTTAGTATAAGGCATAAGATGTTGGTCTATGCCTAGTTTCTGCCATACTATCTTCCAGTTTTCCAGCAGTTTTTGTCAAATACCTGAGTTCCTATCCCAGAAGCTGGAGTCTTTGGGTTTATCATAACACTACATTACTAATGTCATTTACTACAGTGTTCCTGCTACCTAGACTATTTCTGTTGATCCTCCACTCTATTTCTTAGCCAGTACCAGATAGTTTTGATGACTGACACTTTATAGTAGAGCTCCAGATTTGGTACAGCCCTACCCATCTTCCTGTGCATTTTCCCCATTATTTCCTTAATGTTCTTGACTTTTTGTTTTTCCAGATGAATTTTGTTATTATTTTTTCTAGCTCTATAAAATAATTTTTAGTTAGTCTGAATTGGTATGGCACTGATAAGTAAATTAATTTAGGTAGAATTGTCATTTTTACTATATTAGCTCTGCCTATCCAAGAGCAATTGATATCTTTCCAATTATTTAGATCTGATTTGATTTGTGTGAAGAGTGTTTTGTAATTGTGTTCATATAGTTCCTGGGTTTGTCTTGGCAAGTAGACTCCCAAGTATTTTATATTATCTACCATTGCTTTAAATGGAATTTCTCTTTCTATCTCTTGCTGCTGGACTTTGTTGGTCATGTATAGAAATGCTGATGATTTATGTGGATTTATTTTATATCCTGCTACTTTGCTAAAGTTGTTAATTGTTTCAAGTAATTTTTGAGTTGATTCACTAGGATTCTCTAAGTATACCATCATATCATCTGCAAAGAGTGATAGTTTTTTTCCTCCTTGCCTATATAATTCCTTTAATTCCCTTTTCTTCTCTGATTGCTAATGCTAACATTTCTAGTACAATATTAAATAATAGAGGTGATAATGGACATCCCTATTTTACCCCTCATCTTATTGAGAAGGCCTCTAACTTATCTCCATTACATATAATGCCTGCTGATGGTTTTAGGTAGATACTGCTTATTATTTTAAGGAAAGCTCCACCTATTCCTAAACTCACTAGTGTTTTTATTAGGAATGGGTGCTGTATTCTGTCAGAAGCTTTCTCTGCATCCATTGAGAAAATCATATGATTTTAGTTAGTTTTCTTATTGATGTGGTTGATTATATTATTAGTTTTCCTAATGTTGAACCAGCCCTGCATTCCTGGTATAAATCCCACCTTGTCATAGTGTAATATCCTAGTGATCACTTGCTGTCATCTCCTTGATAATATCTTATTTAAGATTTTTGCATCAATATTCCTTAGGGAAATTGGTCTATGATTTTCTTTCTCTGTTTTGGCTCTGCCTGGTTTTGGTATCACCACCATATTTGTGTCATAAAATGAATTTGGTAGAACTCTTCTTCACCTACTTTTCCAAATAATTTGTATAATATTGGAATTAATTGTTGTTTAAATGTTTGGTAGAATTCACCTGTAAACCCATCTGGCCCTAGGGATTTTTTCTTAGGGAGTTCATTAATGGCTTGTTCAATTTCTTTTTCTAATATGGGCTTATTTAAAGATTTTATTTCTTCTTCAGTTAAGCTGCGCAGTTTGTATTTTTATAAATATTTATCCATTTCATTTAGATTGGCCAATTTATTGGCATACAGTTGTGCAAAATAATTCCTAATTATTGATTTAATTTCCACTTCATTGGTGGTAGCATCACTCCTTTCATTTTTGATACTGGTAATTTGGTTTTCTTCTTTTTTTTAAATCAAATTAACCAATATTTTATCTATTTTATTGTTTTTTTCATAAAATCACCTCTTAGTTTTATTGATTAGAGAGGGGTTAATTTTGCAACTGTTTGAGATTCCCCTGAGATCCCAACTATATTTAGAGATACAATTGTGGTAAAAAATGAAAGTTTTAACTGAAATTTAAGAGTTGAATGCATACTACTGAAATGGTTTTTGAAGAACCGATAGTTTTTGAAGGACTGCCCTTTTGGGGACGAACAGCTGTGCACCTGCTGCTGCCCGGGAGAGCATGGCCAAGCACGCGAGACTTCCAGGTCAAAAGATTAAAAAAACTGAGTAGAGAACGGAAGTTTTCTCTCGGTTCACACACTCTGGCTCGGGTTGGACGGCGCGTTAAGGTGATCGGTTCTGGTTCTCAGTGGTGGCACACGTTTGACTCTGGTTCTGAGCCTGAGAGGCAGTTTTGGGATTTGGTGAGTTTTATAAAAGAATATAGACTGAGCTTATATCTAAGATTATTCATTTGTATTTCTACTTTCCTATTTCCCTAATCAGTATCACCTGTTTGTTGGCTAATTAATGTCTAAACAATAAAAGCTAATCCCTCTCTGATTAAAGCTCAGAGGCTTCTTTTCTTCCTGGTCTGGGAGATATATAAGGGAAAAAAGACAAAGGGGAAGTTTAATGATCTTATATCCAATTTTAAATCTCACACAATTGATGTACGTTAAGGGTAAAGTTCTCAATAAGACTGATCTTGAGACTCCTGTATCTAATAAACAGTCAAGTATCCCCAATCTTAAGGGTTACATGAGGTTCATTATTTTGGGGAGGTGAATGGACTGGCACAAGAGGGCTAAAGATCTCAGGGTCTTGGAAAGGTTAAATCTTCAGATGCACTATCCTTTTCCCTCCCCTACACCATCAGTTCTCTGTTTCTCTCTGAAAGGATCTATAACTGTTTTGATTCTGTCTCTCTGTAGTGCTTGGAGAGGGTCTATAACTGTTTTGATTCTTCCCCCCTGAAGCGGTTTCTAAATTCACCAGTCATCATCTGCGTAAGTTCCATTTGCCTATTTCTACAGTACAGCATTATGCATCCCTGTCTATTACAGTAATAGCAAAATCTACAGGGTTGATAGCAATTCAGGGGTTGATAATGATTCTGAACTACCTGACCTCACTGCCTTGTGGTTTCGTGTAATGGAGCTAAAATGCTCTGCCTGTTCCTTTCTTCCATCTCATTTCCTTCATAAATATATGTTGCTATTTCTTTAATTCTATCAGTACTCATTTCATTCTAACCTGGACACTGCTTTTCAAAATATTTCCATATTTCTGGCAATGATTGATGCACAGAATGATTACAGATAAAATGAGCATCTCTAGAATCTAATGGGTCCAATCTAGTATATTGTTTGGCACTCTTAAACAATCTATCATAGAATCTATTAGTTCTTTCATTAGGTTCCTGAACTGTATCTATAAATTTTTGCCAGTTATCAGTCTTGTTATCACAGGATTCCATTGCCTTCAGCAATGTTTCCCTTGCTTCCTGCAACTCATCAAGATGCTCAGGGATATTGGGGTCCCAGTTAGGGTCTTCTAAAGACCATCAAATAATAACTTTTCCTGATGTTTCTAAGAAGGTCCCTGAAGCTAATATATCAGCTCTTTCCCCTGGGGATAATATCATTTCCATGAGAAGAATAACATCATCCATGTGGGCTGATATCCTCTGAAATTTGCTCTAAACTGGCTGATAACTGTTGTGGGATTCACATCAAATTTAGGAATATTTCATTTACATGGGCTCAAAAGTTGTATATTGTCTGAGCTTAACTACAGTACCGGTTCAGTCATGGGTGAAGATCTCTTGAAGGAAAGAATTTCGGGTTTTTCTATCTTCTCCAAAGGTGAATTTTCTGTAGAAGAAATAGAAGTTGGGATATTTGGCATTCTAGCCTGAGAAACAGGTTCAGTTTCAAACTTCAGCATGGATCCCCCTTCTCTTATATCCCCTTGTATCAGTTTTCTGCTTGCTTTACTCCAGACTTTCCAATAAAGTAAATATTTAGGTGGTCAGTGGCATAGGCTTCCTTGTAAATGCCTCAATCTTTGGGGATTAAATGACTCATGTTCAGGCCATTCTTCCTCTAATAAGCTATGCCATATAAAGCACAGTCTGATAAGAATTCCCTTGGTCATGTTTGATTTCACCATAATTTTTCCCTTATCCCAATCCATGACAAACTTTACTAATGGGGAGTCTTTGGGTATGCTATTCCTAATCCTCTCCTTGATATCCAAAACTTTCCTTACCACAAAATAAAAAAAGATAAAAATATAAATAAAAAAGCAATCAAATATTCAAATTCAAACCAACCAAGTTTAAACATGATCTTAACCTCAGCTTATCTGATTAACCAGACTAAAGTACTTAGAAGGTTGAAGAGATCCATTTGAAAGCTTAAAGGGACAGGCATATGGAAATAGGAGAGAATTTCTTACCCAACATGAAGATCAGAAGATTGCAGGTTCAGCTCCTACCTGGCTTGCCAAAACTGTGATGGGTAAAACTAAATGTGTGTGCTCACCCTACCTGTCCCTTTGGGGGGAAAGTTAACTAGGATAACAGTTTAACAGTTTAGGTATTAAACATTTATTAAAATATATTAGAAGTTAAAAAAAAAAGAGAGAACAAGTATCTCTGAAAGAATAGGAAAACCCTAGCTACCTCAACCACTCCTAGTTCAGTTGCCAACCCCATGAGGTTTCTACCACCAACTGACAAAACCAACTGTCTCATATACTGCTTCAAGCTGATTAGTTGAGAGTGGTCTCATGTTGATGAGGTAACTTTGGGGACACTGAAAGGTCAACCCATGCTCTTACAGCAGGGGGCCTCTGGTAATAATAATATTCTCACAATTAGACTATTAGCATGGTATAATAGACTTCTAGATTTGGAATCAGGAAGGCACAGGTTCACAACATGCTTCTGAAACCTACTAACTGTGCAATTAGCTATGGGCTAGACTTAGTCTCTCTGAGTCTCAGTTTTCTCATATGATACTTATAAATGCTTTATTTTGAAACTCAAATGAAATAATGCATGTATAGTGCTTTGCATAGTTGAAAACATTAAATAAGTATTACTTGTATTATTATTTCAGTTACATAATAAGGTAGGAGACTTTATGGGCTTGCCAGTGACTTATATTTTTCCTTATGGGAAAACGCATCCCAAGTTCCAAACAACTGATTTACAAATGAAATATTGGAACACAGACTACTTCTAAATTGGCAGCTGTTCATATTTATTTGTAAAGAGGAAAAAAACATACATTAGTCAAGCAAACATTTTTGGGTTCCCCATTTGTAAAATGGGGATAGTAATAACATCTATTTTCCAGTGTTGTTATGAAGATAAAGTCAGGTATTTATAAAGGATTTTGCAAACTTTAAAGCACTATGTAAATGCTAGTTATGATGATGATGATTTTCCTTGTTTCTCCACCACTACTATACTTTCTATTATGTCATTCAAGTTGTCACTTCTAATCCAACATACCACTTCACACACCTAATGATTGTTTATCTCGGGAAACCAATCATCATTAAAGGTAGTTAACCTGGAAGCATGATATATAATGTTCCACAGTACCTAGATGACCCAAAAGCAAAAACAAATAAACAAACAAAAAAGAAATTAAAGCACACAGAACACAAATTAAGACCATTTAGAATATTGAATAGTCCTTGTGTTGGGTGGGGCATCTCATATTCAGATGCTACCTTAAGTGCACAATAATCTGCAAAACAAAAATCATCCACCTCTCCCTTCACTTTGGTCTTGACTTGAAGCCTTTTCAAGTTTCCTGGAAACTGACCAGGATGCCATTTTTCTTCCTGTTGAAGGTTTCTGACAACATTGCCGAAAACATCACGCTAAAAGGCATGGAAGTAAGCACGCAGCCTTACTTCACATCTCTTGTTGGGAGAGAACTCAGCAGGTGTGACATCCAAATAGCAGCTCTTACTGAAATTGGGCTGGCAAACGAAGGCTAGCTTACTGAAGTTGGAGTTGGATATCTATTTTTCTGGAGTGGCCATAGTGAAGGGGAGCACTGTCAAGCTGGTATATGTTTTGCAATTAAAATTAATCTAGTGAACAAGCTTGTATGCCTCCCAAAAGGAGAGGCTCATGACAATGTGATTGACAGTTTGAGGAAAGTGCCATACTTGAGTGCATGTGATTCCACTGTGACAAACCCTGATGAGGTCAAAGAAAATTTTTGAACACTGGATGACCCTCATCATCAATGTGTCAAAAGAGGAGAAGCTTATACATCTGGCTGATATTAATGCAAGAGTAGGTACAGACAAACAGGCATGGCAAAGAGCCCTTGGGAGGAATGGAGTCAGAACTGGCATCCACAATGCATTTCATGAACTTATTACTAACACTGTGTTCCATTTATCTAAATGCAATAAAACTTCATGGATGTATCCTTACAGCAAATGGTGTCATTTAATAGACTCTGTCATTGTAAGGAGAAGAGACAGACATAATGTGAGATTAATGAAGGTAATGTGTGGTACAGAAGGCTGGATTTATCTTCTCCGAGGTAAATAGTCTCATTCAACAAACAAGGCAAGATGTCTACCAGAAGACTTAATGTCAACAGATTAGAGTGCTTCTTTGAGCAGAACAGTTTGTTGCCAACTTGGAGGGAAAGCTGAGTCAATACATGGTTGGCAACAGTAGAACAACAAAAAAAAGAATGGGAAGCTTTCAGAGGTTTGGTACACACGACAGCATTTACTTATTTGGGACAGACCATTTGCAAACATTGAGATTGATTTGATGAAAATGGTGGAGAAATTCAGAAGCTGCTAAATGAAAAATGAGAACTCCACAGGGTTCTATTATAGGTAAAGTGCAAGTGAAGCTTAGAGAGATGCAGGATTCTTGGGTGGGGCAATGTTTACTTGTAATGCAAAGGGAACAGATGATATTTTGTAGGTATTCTTTAACCTGCAGTCAGAAACCTAAGGAAATCTGTGTGCTGGACAGTCCGGAAAAACTATCCCCCACCTTCACACATGCTGTTTATAGCCTATAAATCAGAAGAAATTCTAAGTTTAAAAAAAGAATCAACCTTTTACACTCCACAGCCAGTAAATCTAGGCATTCCATACTCCACAAAGTGCTATATTGTTTGTCCCTCCTACAGTGTCACTGACAGTCTCATTATGAGGGATGCATTCATACTATTGGTTTCTGTGAATCCATCCTGTGGTCTACTTTGTGATTTCTGGGATCGCTATGGTATCTCACTGTTACCTGGTCTCCACTGATGATGCTGTATTGTTTTACATTGCCCCAGGTTGGCAGGACCTTTGCATTGTCTCTCTTATGATTTTGTTTGGATCTCCTAGCCTTTCTGGGTATTCTTGATCTTGGAGGGGCAGGATTCCATGGAGTTCCTTTTCTAGTTTGGCAGATATTGACTCTTTTTTTTTTGGTGCAGTAATTGGGGTTAAGTCACTTGCTCAGGGTCAAGTGTCTGAAGCCGGATTTGAACTCAGATCCTCCTGAATCCAGGGTGGGTGCTCTTTCCAATGTGCCACCTAGCTGCCCCTAGATATTGACTCTTAATCATTCTGCTCTCATCTGAAAAACTCATAGCGAACAATGAGATGCCAAACCTTGGTTACCCCATTGTCAAGACTCATCTCCCACACCCACAGAGAGATTCACTTAGGTCTCACTAGAGAGCTTCCTCTGATTTAACAGTTACATGAGAGTCCCTAGCACAGACTTTAGTTATACAATTCACTTTAATCCTGGTATTCTTTCTTCTTCAGAAGAAACTTGCATTTTTAAGGTATTTAATAAATGTTTATTTATTAATGGATTGCTATAGTTAGAAAATAATCACATTTTTGTGTGATTTTTGTCCCTTGCTTTATTCACAAGCCACAGATAATTTTGAGCTTATGCACTGCAAAAACTTTTAAAAAATAAACATTTTTATTTATAGTTTTGAGTTCTAAATTTTATCCCTCCTTCCCTCCCTCCATTCCCCCCTCCCTGAGGTGGTAAGCAATCAGATATGGGTTATACTTGTGCAATTATGTAAAACATTACAACATTAGTCATTTTGTACAAAAAAACTTGAATTGAAGAAAAAATGAAAGAATGTAAAAAATAGCATGCTTCAGTCTGTGTTCCATCAATATCAGTTTTTTCTTTGGAGGTGGATAGTATGCTTCATCAGTAGTCCTTCGAGATTGTCTTGGTTTATTGTCTTGCTGAGAATAGTTGTCATTCACACTTCTTCATCAAACAATATTGCTGTCTCCATGCACAATGTTCTCTTGGTTCTGCTAACTTCACTATACATCAGTTCATACAAGAAAGATGAGCATTTGTGAAGTAAACAGCTAGTTAAGGACATGATATCTGAGAACTGGATTTAAATGTCCAGAACATAATCAGAACTATAGGAAGGGCGGGTTCTTGATGTGAGATAGATTATACCTTATATACCTTTTAAAATAGATCTGCCTGAGGTTTTGTAAATCTATTCCCAAAAGCTTTGACTTGAGGACAGTAAGTGCCTATGTATGGTTACCAAGCTAGTTACCATAGAACAGGAATTCTTAACCTTTTTTTTGTAGGCTGACAAAGCCTATGAACCCCTTCTCAGAAAAAGTTTTAAATCCATAAAATAAAATAGGTAGGATTGCAAAAAAATCAAGCATATTAAAATACATTGATTTTTTTTTGGAAATCAAGTGTATGGATCCTTGGGTAAGAACTTCTACCATAGGAAGTAGATATTATGTAGGAAGAAGAATTCATGGGAAACAAAACCTAGAAAGGAACTGGCAATAAAATAGCCACAGATTGTACAAAGGTAAAAAAAAAAACCCCAATATGGGTGTTAAAGAAGATATCTGCATGTTTGACTTCAAAGGCATCATAGACTTAGGGACATAGAACCCATGCCTAGACTAGAGTTCTAAGAGGGTGTCTTAATGAAAGAGAACAAAATAGATAAAAGCCACTGACCTGAAAAGCTGTTCCTCAATTCACTCTCCTTTGTCACCAGGTAGAATAATTCAAATCATGTGGAGTGAATTGAACTGTTTTCTATGGTTCATAAAGCAGGAATTTTCTCAGGGTCTGCCTGTAACTCTCCAAATAATGAAAGAGGGAATCATAAATCAGAATATTCTTCTTCCCAGTGTCACTCCCTTCCAGTCCCACAAGCTTTAGCCAGGCTACAATTCTTTCATTAGATTACATACTGGAGGAGAGGAGGAACTGTTTCTGATATGTTTGCATGGCACTTTAGTAGACAGTGGATCAGGGTTATATTTCAGGGATAATTTTTTGCTTCCATAAGCTATATATTTAAATGCTCCCATCCTATAACCTTTGAAGCACAGTTCCAGTCACTCAGGATCATCACTATAGCCCAGGAAGAGTCTGCACTAAAGTGTCATTCAAGTTTGTTGCTGAGTCTGAAAAATGGGAACAGGGTATTTTTAGTATTTGGAGGAGGGCAAAAACAACTGAGGAAGGGTAGCATACAGCTAAGGTTCTGGTTTTGTTTCCCAATCTTGCCTGAATCAATATGGAAACAGGAATTGTGTCAGAAAATTCCTTTAGTAGGGGAGCTAACATGTACTTATGATTATTAGGCAATTATAAGAGGGGGGAGCAGGCAGCGACAAGGTAGAATTATTCTTCCTTGGGTTTTGTGTCAAAAGGCTTAGAATTCTGCCCTAATTAGAATATGGTAATTAATCTTGAGGCAAGCTAGGCTGTAGTTAATAGTACAGCTAGGTGATCAAAAAGTAGAAAAATAATGAAAGCAAATGGAACACTGCTATATTTCAGTATTATTCCTCTGGAATCCTTATTAGTCATTATCCTGATCAGAGTTCTTCAGTCTTTCAAAAGTGCTTGTCTTTACCATGTCATTATCATTGTAGAGATTGTTCTGGTTCCATTCACTTCCTTTTTTTTTTTTTTTTTTTTTTTTTTTTTAGTGAGGCAATTGGGGTTAAGTGACTTGCCCAGGGTCACACAGCTAGTTAAGTGTCTGAGGCCAGATTTGAACTCAGGTACTCCTGACTCCAGGGCCGGTGCTCTATCCACTGTGCCATCTAGCTGCCCCCCATTCACTTCCTTTTGCATCAGTTCACACAAGTCTCCCCAAATTTCTCTGAAACCATTGCCTTCATCATTTCTTTTAGCACAATAGTATTCCATCACATTTATTTACCATAACTTATTCCTCCATTAATGAATTTATGGATACCAGCTCTGATTCCCATTCTTTGCTGCCTCAAAAATATCTAGAAATATTTTTGTACATCTTTACATTTTTTGACGACTAAACTTCCCTAATCTACCATCCCTTTAATACCTTCCCCTTCTTCCCTTTCTCTCCTTTTACTCTATTGAATGAAATGTATTTCTGTACCCAATTATGTGTGGGTGGATGTGTCCCCTCCTTTCACCAGTTCAGATGAGAGTTAGGGTCACATATCAGTTATTTTCCCCTTTGTTTCCCATCTTTGTTTGCATAGTCATCTATAGGTTATGGGAGATGATTGATTATGGGAGATAATTTTCTCTAACATTTCATTCTACCCCCTTCCCTTGTGCATTCCTCTTTCCCTTCTCCTTCCATTCTCAAGATCATTAAAACATAACAGAACTGCTCCTAGCTCTTACCTAATTAATCTCTATGATCCCCAATGATGACAGATTTCAGAGGGGACCTGTATGATTTCTTCATATTTTAATGTAGGCTGTTTATTCTTGTTTAGTCCCCTTTTGATTATTCATTCATGTTTGCCTTTTTATGTTTCTCATAATGCCTATATTTGAACTTTAGTTTCTACCCAGCACTGATCTTTTTATTAAGCATGCTTGGAATTCATCTATTTAATCAAGGATCAATTATTCCCCTTCCTCCCTAGCCCATAGCATTTTACTCAATTTTGTTGAGTACATTATTTTTATTTATTTATTTATTTTTGGTGAGGCAATTGGGGTTAAGTGACTTGCCCAGGGTCACACAGCTAGTAAGTGTTAAGTGTCTGAGGTCGGATTTGAACTCAGGTCCTCCTGAATCCAGGGCCAGTGCTCTATACACTGTGCCACCTAGCTGCCCCTGAGTACATTATTTTTGACTGTAAACTATTGTTTTCTGTAATATCATATTACAGCCTCTTTGCTCATATACAGAGAGGCCTGTTAAATCGCATGTTATCCTGACTGTGGTTTCTCAGAGCTTGAATTTTTTTGTCTGTTTCCAGTATTTTCTCTTTGACCTTGAAATTCTAGATTTGAGCTACAAGTTTCATGGGAGTTTTCATTTTGGGAATTCTTTCAGGAGATGACTAATACATTTTTTTTTCACTTTTGCCTGTGGTTCTCAGAGCTCTGGGTAATTTTCTTTTAAGATGTTTCTGAAATATGATGTTTTGATTTATTGATTAAAGCATCAAATAGTCTAAAATTCTTATTTTTTTCCCTCGGATTTGTTTTCCAGCTCAGTTTTCTCTTACATTTTATTCAAATTTTTTCATTGGCTTCTGTTTGGCCAGTTTTCTGGGAGTATGTTGCTTGGGAAAGGTTTTGTGACCCTTATGCTAAACTATCAATTCCCTTTCCACTTCTTTCTTCCATAATTCTCATTTCTTTTCCATGTTTTCCTATAGTCTTCTCATTTTACTTATACATTTTACAAACTTATTTTTCATCATTTGCATCATCTCTTCCAGGAATTCTAGTTGAATTTGTGCTCAGCCTATGTTTTTCTTTGAAGTTTTACTTGAAGATGTTTTGGAGTAATTATCTTCTGGATTTGTGTCTTGAATGTCCCTATTATCATAAAAGCTTTTAAAGTTGGGAATCTTTTTTTGTTTATTCAGTCTTCTAGTCTTCTTCCTGAATTTGGATTTAATGGATATTTGGATGTTAGTGGAGGGTTCTATATACGTCTGCAAAGAAGGTCTAAGCTGGTCCTGTTGCTGCTTTCCTGGGATATTGTCTTGTATTATTTGAGAATTTCAGGGACAGCTCAGAATCAGGACTTGCAAGCTGTCAGTACTCCAAAAATAGTCTGATCCAGAGCTATTTGCCACTTTTCTAGTTTCATTGTCTAAACTCTGCAAGCTCCTGAGCTGGGTTTGAGTCTAAACAAAGGTAGATTGATGTAGCTATTAGCTGTGTAGGAAGCTCAGCCTTCCCTTCAGTATGGAATTACTATTCTTGTTATTTCGTAGGCTTTAGACTGGTCTAAAAACCAGAATTGAGACCTTATCTCTGGGTTGAACTACACCACTGCTGCTTGGTCCTAAACTTTCTCTTCTCTCAGTAAATTATCTAAGGCCGGTGAGTGCTCCTTACCAGGGGGTGCCATCTCTGGGTACATATATTTTTCACCATCTGCCCTGGATCTGTGACTCAGAACTGGGTCGTAGGTCATTTGGCATCTGTTCTGGTTTTGATGCTTGGAAGGGGTATGGGACCTCTACTTACACTAGTGTACAACCTTTCCCTGGGTGCTAGAATGTTCTCCAAGGTACATTCCTGGTCAGTCCCAATACCCAATATCCACGGAATTCTCTCTGCTGTCTCCGTGTGTCAAAATGTGCTAGAAAAAGGACTCACTGTAAATTTTTCTTGGATTTTACCATCATGATTTTGTCTTTTGTATTTTCTAGATCTGACTGAAGGATTTTTGTGCATAGGGAAACTTAGTGTACTTCTTCCTGCTATTCTGCCATCTTGGCTTTGCTTTTCCTGCTATGGGGAACCTACCAATCCACTCTGTCAATTCTATAATTGCTATGGTAACTCATTGTTGCTTGATCTCTGTTGATATTGTGGTGTTCTGTTTTTCATTTCTCCAAGTTGAAAATAGCTACACATTGACTCTCTTTCTTCTGGCCTGCTGCTCTTTCTGGGTATCCCTTGATGCTAGAGAGGAGTAGTAGAACTAACTATGTGAATATAGGTATGAGAAAAAATGCTCTGGGTCCAAATCAGTATTCAAGATGGTATAATCCAAAGGTTTATATTCCCAGGTTTGTAATCCAAAGGCTTATTTTCCAGGTTGGGAACATGAATTTCTTAGGAGGACCAAACTCCCAGAATCTGAGACAGAGGAGATAATCAGTTATGGAAACAGATAATTCAAGCTAGAGAAGTTAGTATAGGAACAGGAGTCATTCTATAGGAATATTTTAAAACACAAGATATTTATAACAATCTTTATCTTGGCAGAGCTGTATTTGGAGTCAAAAGATATAGGTCTGAATCTTGGCTTTGCCACTTGGTAGCTACATATGAGCAGGAAAAGGGCCATCCCTTAAGAAGGTATAGGAAAGCAAACCCAGGAAATGACTGTCTACTTAAACAGAAGATGAATTAAGTCATATATGTAAGTGTCATAGTACTTGTTCTACAGTTGCCATGGCAACTGCAGAATTCACTCCCTGGATCTTGTCCCTGGCATATGAATGTTTCTGTCGATATATAGCAGTGATGTGATGAAGACAAACAGTAGCCCAAAAAGAATTATTCAGGTTCATGTTTCAATGACATTGGGTGAGGGTGGGGGCTAATGGCAAGAAAAGAATGATACCTTTAAGCATCATGGGGTTGGCAGGACAGGAGTAAATTATGTGTTTCTGAATAAGAAGACTTCTATTCTTTGAGGAAGTTATAATTTAAGTTACACCATGCAGTAAGGTTATTTGCTACAGTGGCTAACCAAACCTCTGTAAGCATAATAAATTCATATATACATATGATGTCTTTAAGTGTCAGAAAGCACAGATGAGGAAACTCTTATCAATGAACAGCCTTGCAATTGTTCTATAACTTATAGATTTAGAGAAATGTCTGGTGGCATTGAAAGGTTAAGAGGATTTATACAGATAGTACGTATCAGAAGCAGGACTTGAATCCACATCTTGCTGATTTTAAGCCTAGCTTTCTATCTATTACACTATGCTGTTTCTTAAATATAATAAGGTACTTACATAAATTCAAATTTTTCTCTATATCACTGGCCATCTTGGGAAAGCATAGTGAGGGGTTAGAGGAAGATAGATAGCTCTGACCTTTACTCTGACTTAGCCACCTTCCTTTGAGTGACAATGGCCTTCTCTCACTCTTGAGAATCAGTGCTTAGCATATAGAATCTATTCTTCTTGACTCTCTCAGAGCACCAGATATACTAGGGTTAAAACTGTGACACACCACTTACGACAGGTTGCTTAGGATTGTTCTAGGATGTGCTAGAATGCTATATTGTTATTTTGCTAAGAACTTAATAATGAATTATCAACACATTTCTGGTGCATACATATATATATATAATACATGCACACACATACACACATATATACATATATATATACACACATATATGCAGTTATCCCTTCCATATTGTGGTTGGTAGGGGTGTGGTACCTCTGTGATCTAAAAAATAGGTGTAAAGTTTTAAAAATTCTCCATACCAGAGAAGTCTGAATTTTTTCTTTTTCTTTCATGGGATGCTTACAATATCTTATTGTAAAATTTGGGTTAAGTCATGGATTAAGTCATGGTTAAGTCATGGGCTCTGTGTCATCTGCTGGCCTTCAGGTGATATATGTGTCTTCTACAAAATTTTCATTTAATTTCTTATTTTGACCCATGATATATCCAAACCATGATGGGGAAAGTCACAATGTACAAGAGATAACTGTAAATTTAGATAAATACTCACATAATATGTCTTTCTGTAATACTTGAGTCCATGAAATTTCTATATGGAAATTTCAATTCTTAGAAATTATTTCATTCATTGTATTCTTATTTGTCTGTAAGAACTTAATAAATATTTGTTGATTGTTTATGTAGGATGGTTATGAGACACGAATGAAGTGCTATGTATTCATATTAAAATTGTTGTATTAGTTTTGAGATTGTTCAGTTGTTTCAGTCATATCTGACTTGGCTCTTCATGACCCTATCTGGGGTTTTCTTGGCAAAGATACTGGAGTTGTTTGCCATTTTCTTCTCCAGTCCATTTTACAGATGAGAAAATTAAGGAAACAGTGTTAAATGACTTCCCCATTGTCATATAACTAATAAATGTCTGAGGCCATATTTCAACTCAGGTCTTTCTGGCTGCTTTATCCACTGTATCACCTAGCTGTCCCCAGGATGTCTAGTAGATATCTTAAACTCAACATGTCTAAAATTAAACTCATTATCCAACGCCCCCACCACCACCACCAAATTACTTCTTCTTAACTTCCATATTATTGTTGAGGGTACCACCATTCACTTGGTCACCCAAACTTGTAATCAATGTATCATCCTTGGCTCTCCACTTTCTCACCCTCTATAGCTAATCTTTTGCTAAGCCCTCTTGATTTTATCTTCATAATATCTCTCACATATGCCACCTTCTCTCCTCTGACAATATTATCCTTAGGTCCTCATCATTTTCCTCCTGGAAAATTGCAAGAACCTGCTGTTTGGTCTCCCTGCCATAAGTCTCTCCCCATTCTAGTCCATGATTCACTCATCTGTTAAAGTGATATTCCTAAAGAGAAAATTTTCCCATGTCATCGATCCTCCCCACCCCCAACTCAATAAACTCCAGTAGCTTCCTATTTCCTTCAGGATTAAATATAAAATTCCTATTTGAGATTCAAAGCCCTTCAAAATATATCTCACCCTCCCTCTCCAGTTTTCTTAAAACTTTATACTAACCTCACCCCTAAAATATGTGCTCTGTGATTCAGTAGCAGTTTAAAAAAATTAACTCCTGGCTCTAAGCATTTTAACTGATTGCTCCCCACATCTAAAACTTTCTCCCTCCTCATCTCTTCCTCCTGGCTCCCTTGTCTTTCTTCAACTTCCAGCTAAAATCCTACCTTTTACAGGAAGCCTTTCCCAATTCCCAAATTCTAGTGTTTCCCCTCTGTTGATTACTTCCAATTTATCCTGTATATATATTGTCTCTCCATAGTTGTCTGCATGTTGTTCTCCATCCCCCACCCCCATTCCTACCTCCATATATATTTTTAGGCTGTGAACTCCTAGATGGCAGGAACTGGCTTTTACCTTTCTTTATATCCTTAATGCTTAGCATAGTTCTTGGCACAGTAGATGGTTAATACATATTTATTAGCTGACTGTATAAGTAATGACTAAAAGAATGAAAGATGTGAAAGATGCTAAGGTGATAGCTACAGCGAGAAATGGTGATTTTATGGGAATGTTGGTAAGGAAGAGTGAGGAATAGATAGGAACAAGGTTACAAATTTGGCAGAGTGGACTAGAGTCCCCCTTGAACTTGCTTTTTTTTGGGGGGGGGTTGCTTTGCCTGTACTTTCTGAGTTTCTACTCTCCCAGGTCCACTCAGCTTTCTTTCAGCATCCTCTTTTCCAGCTTTTTACAAGTATGTGCCTCACTGAGAGTTAAGCTCCTCCTAGAATTTGACTTCTGCTTGAATTTATTTAACTCTTATACTGTCTTTTAAAAGTCACCCAGAGTGGTGAACCATGATTTTTTTTCTCCAGTGGTTTTTCTCATTTTCTTATGAATTCAGAGGAGTTCTTTACATCTCATAAAAAGATCACTTCATGTGGTCATATTTTTAGGATTAATTTAATATCTCTTTATTTAGGCTGCCTTTCTGTTTGGGACCTGAGCTTTCAAAAACCAATTCTCTTAACTAATTCTCTGCCTTCATGATTACATGTGCTGGTCTATAATATACAGAATACACCTTTCCCCTCTTTTTGAAAACAGAACATTCACTTTTTTTGGCACCTTTCACAATCTTGAAGACTTCTAAGATTACTTAGTAGTTCAGCCACCTCATTTGCAAAATTTTTCAGTATCCTGGAATGCAATTTATTCAGGACTGGGGGTTTTACTTGAAGTGACTAAATCCTCTATGAATATCATGTCTAACATCTCCAGCTTCAATTCCCTCTTAATGATGTTTGTTGTCCTCTTTCCAGCTTGAAAATTGTCCCCATTGCTGGAGAAGGCAGATGTAACACCAGGGTAGAGCAGTTGTGCCTTCTCTCTGTCATCCACTCATATGACACCACTTAGTTTTGTACACAAAACTTTGTGCAGGCTGCATTTTAAAAAGTCAGTTTCTACAGAAACTCAGGAGTCTCATGTTCCAACAACCTTACTAGAGTCACTTTCTGAGCTACAGATTTTTGTTCATTCTCCCTGTGGATTGAACTCATTCATTTAAAAGTCCCATTTGTTCTTGAAACACTTACTTTACCTGCCTTGGGCACATCTTAAGGAAAAAAAAAGCTTCAAATCTCAGTTTCACTTAACTTTCAAATATCCCCTGTGCCAATGGAGAGGTGGTTAACAGATTTATGACTGCTGCATTGTTTTGGACTGGTATCAAAGTTCATTCAAATATTTAAAAATAAAATTTATCAGCAAATAAGAAAGAATATATGTGCCTAGAATAGTTACCAGGAGAGATTGCCTGCAGAAAAGAGTATTCATATATCACTGCTGAAGTCCTCAGAAAGAGCTGCTATCACTATTCTGGGGTTATTTGACCCGAGGTGTGAAATACCAGACCCTTCTTTAGAGATTAGCTAAGGAAATAAACTGGTGCTAGTCAACAACCCATTACTAAACTCACTCTTTTGATTTTCTTCTAACAATTAGATGGCAGGAAAATGAGAAGAGAAAGAAGTAGAATTTCCATTTGCATCCTTATCCTAGGCTTTACACTTTATTTTTGTTGTTGTTGTTTTTTGTGGGGCAATGGGGGTTAAGTGACTTGCCCAGGGTCACACAGCTAGTAAGTGTCAAGTGTCTGAGGCCGGATTTGAACTCAGGAACTCCTGAATCCAGGGCTGGTGCTTTATCCACTGTGTCACCTAGCCACTCCTACACTTTATTTTTAAGATAGTTTCATTGTGTAGCATCATTTGATATTTTTCTGACAGTAAATATGAAATAGACATGACCTCTATTAGTGCTTCTGCTTATCATGCTTCTTGATATTAACAAATATTTGTTAAAATAATAGGAGCTTATATACCAATAACAATGGCTGAAGACTGAAGTGGTAAAGGAATTTTATGAAGAACTTGATAAGACAGTTCACATAAAATCAACATATATACTCATACTTAGTGACTACAAAGAAGAGGTGGGAAAAAAAAGAGGATAAGGAGAGTTTTATGAGAAGCATGACACAGGAAGAAGGAATGAGAGACTCAAGATTTGTAGATTACAGTGACACCTCCCACCTCTGTATGATGAACATTTATTTGTTAAAAATTGGTCAGCAGTACTCCTGATGAACATCAGATAATAACACATAGAAAGAAAAGACTACATTTTAAGAGACAGAAAATGAGTTAATATTGAAGTGCGTTTTCTGTGAATTAGATGTTTGCAGATAGTCAGACCATTGAACTTTCAGAGCAAATAATTGTAGTTTATAATGAACAAGAAGAAAGAATAGTAATGAGAAAAATATGGTATGCAATTAACAAGATTTAAACTGGAATAGGAGAAAGTACATCAAGGAATTGTAGGACATAAAGAGGAGGGATTGATCATATGCCAAGATCAAAGGATGATAGGTAGATATTATAGTCTCATGGCACAATTTGTTGAGACATTTCCTAGTAAATGGACATCCACTTTGGTTCCAGTTCTTTACTACAACAAAGAATGATGCTATAAAAGCTTTTGTTCAGACACATCCTTTTCCTGTGTCTTTGACCTCTTTTGGCATATATACTAAATTGTGCTATAGCTGAGTCAACAGGTCTGCACAGTTTAGTGGCTTTCTAGAATGGTTGTACTATTTCACAGTTCTACCAAATTGTATTAATGTGCCTGTCTTCCTAGTTACTGGCTATGAAATGCTATTTTTTTTAGTTCATCTTTGATTATCTAATAGATGTCAGATAGAATCTCAGAGCTGTTTATTTTTAATTCACATTTATTTTATTAGTAGGGTTTGTTTTTGTTTTTGTTTTGTTTTGTTTTTTTTGCGGGGCAATGGGGGTTAAGTGACTTCCCAAGGGTTACACAGATAGTAAGTGTCAAGTGTCTGAGGCCGGATTTGAACTCATGTTCTCCTGAATCCAGGGCCGGTGGTCTATCCACTGCACCACCTAGCTGCCCCTATTATTATTTTTTTTTACAAATTTATAAAAAATAAATAAAATAGGTAAACTATTAACTAGCTTGATTAAAAAAAGAGAAAACCAAATAACAATGTCAAAAATGGAAAAGGTATATTCATAACCAATGAAGAAGAAATAAAATAAACATTACTGGCTATTTTACCCAACCTTATGCCAATGAAACTGTAAATGAAATGGATGAATATTTATAAAAATATAATTTGGTCAGGTTAAATATCTAGATACTAAAGTATTTGGTGCACATATATTAATTATGCATACTAATATATTATCTATGGAAATTTTAAGAATAATATAGCTACCCTATTTTTTTGCTTTAATCATTTCTATTGTTTTCTTGTCTAAGATTCTTGTTGCTATCTCTGTTTTTACAAATTCTCCTGAAATGTAATGGATTTTGCTCCAGATTCTTATTATTTGAGACAGATACAAAATCTTATCTTCCAATCACACATTGGGAACTGTTATGGGAACTACAAGGTATCAGATATTTCAAAGGCTTTGTGTTTCATGAAGGGTACTAAGGTATATATGTACTGTCTAGATGCTTCAAGAACAACTCCACTCTGGTCAAGGCAGGTCTTCTCACCATTTTCCATACATGTCATGCTCATTTTCACCTTGTGCCTTGACTTCTCACATCTAGATTTCTCTCCCTCTTTCCTCTCTTAAAATCCTTCCTGTGGGGGGGTGGCTAGGTGGCGCAGTGGATAAAGCACCGGCCCTGGATTCAGGAGTACCTGAGTTCAAATCCGGCCTCAGACACTTACTAGCTGTGTGACCCTGGACAAGTCACTTAACCCCCATTGCCCCGCAAAAAAAAAAAAAAAATCCTTCCTGTCCGTTAAAGCCTATCTTGTCTTATTGCCACGAAGCTTTCTCAGAATATGGAATTGATTTCTGCTTTCTCTTGTGGAAATTTATTTTGACTTGGGGACCCTACCTTTAGGCTGAGATTAGAAAGCCTTAGGCCCTCAGGGTCTCTCCCCCTCTTCCTCAGCTTCAGCTGAGCGGAAAAAGCCCCATGGGCTATACAAGACACCAGGTCAGACAGCTGGGGGAAAAAAAAGCCCCCAGCTCCCTCTGACCTGAGTGGATCCCGGATAGCCTGTGCTGAGGCACGTGAAACTTTAGCGCACCCCCCCCCCACCAGCCGCAGCTCTGGCTGGCGGATTAGCTTGGTCTGTGGGGGCGAAGGAAGACCCGAGATTTGAATGGAGAGAAGAGAAGGTATATATAGTAGACCTGGGAGATGGACTAGGGGAAGAACGGCTGACTAGAGCGAGGAAGGAGACTAGGAGGGGGACGGACGAGGAGAGAGGCTGACTAGAGGGGAGCGCTGACAAGGACGGAGCAGAAGACAGACTGACTGGGAGGCAGTGGAGAGCACAGAAGCAGGTCAGCACAGGGTACAGGTTGGAGAAAGTGAAGATTAAGAGGAGTTAGAAGAAAATAGCTGACCAGGGAAAGTGTATCGTGCCCTGAGGCTGGAGGCAGCTAAGGCCCTTATTGTATTCAAGAAGTTCGAAGAGCACCCTGCGAAAGAGAGATGCAAGAGACACAGTGGAAAGAGACCACAGGAAAGCAGTCAGGTTGTACACTTTATTTCCCTGTATTCCTAATTTTAAATAGTATCTCATAAATAAACTCTGCTTTGATTATTTGGTTAAGAGGCTTCTTAATCTTTAGTCTATCAGTTTGGGAGTAGTGTGGTGGAACTTTATCAACGGCCCACATTAAATTAACGAAGTCAGATAGCCAAATACTCAAGTGTCCCCAGTTTAGTCCTCCAGTTAGCTTCAGCCCCCAAAATTAGGCTAGTCAATTTAAAATATTTCACACTCTAAATTCCTCAAGTCCTAATGACAAATAACACAATTTAGCATTTGACAACATGTCCTTGTATTTTTCTAATTGTTTTATGTCAGTAAGTCAATAAATAAGCATTTGTTAAGTACCTATTTTGTGCCAGGCACTGTGCTAAATGATAGGGATACAAAAATAAAGGTAAAAGACGAAAGATGGTCCCTGCCCTTTATATATATAGCTATTTGCAGTGAAAACAGGAAACAATCAACAGAGAGAAGGCAGTAGAGTTGAGTAACTATGAAAGGTTTCATTTAGAAGGTGGGATTTTAGTTGGTAATTGAAGGAAGTCAGGGAAGTTAAGAGGCAGAGATGAGGAGGCAGAGCATTCTGGACATGTGGGAAACCAGTGAAAATGACCAGAGATGAGAAATGGAATATGTTTATTTTTCTTTTATTCTGAAACTAATTACCCCCTAAAAAAGTATTTCCATATATAAATTAGAAAACAATAACAGGATTGAATATAAACCATGAATCTCTAATCCATACTGTTTGTTTTTAAAAAATAGAATAAAGTCAACTTGTTACTTTCAATTGTTAAGGGCTAAAATTCTATCTATGCTATCTAAAAATCTAATGAGTGGTGAACAATACATTATAAGCTTTAGCAAGAGTTAGACTTTTAAGCATTTATTAAGGAGAATAAGAATTTGGTGAAGAGAAAGAGAAAGGCCTAAATTCATCTATCTATTAAAGGGAGAGAGTATTCTTAGCTCTGTTCTCCGCCAGAGTCCACACAAAAGAGACAGTCAGAACGCCAGCCTCCCCCTTCTTCCTCCCACAAGCAAATGTCACTTCCTGACACCAAAGAAAAGACATATGGTCTTGCCCTCAGAGACCTTCTCTTCATGGTGGAGCTTTCCTACAGTAAGTCTCCAGCAGGTGGCATCATTCCAATTGTTACATAATACTGACCGTACTTCTTTACTCTTCTGTGCAAATTTTTAAAAACTTCAGTGTTTCTCTAATTTTTTTCTTTGGCATTATTATATCCCCATATTTACTCTAGTTTCTGATGAGCTAACTCTTCTATATTCCACAATTATCCCATCTCTCACCCTGCCTCATCTTTATTCTCTATCTACAGGTTCCTTTTCTTCTGCCTACAGACATACAAACCCTTATTAGAGCTTATCATACCCTCAAGATATTGTTCCACCATCTCTCCTCCCTTTCTCAGCCAAATTCCTAGAGACAAAGCCAAGAAAACTTGTTGCTTTTGCTTCCCCTTTTACTTACTTTTTCAGACTTCTGCAGTTTGCCTTCAGATTTCATGACCCCTTTGAACTTGATCTTTGCAAACTTATCAGTTATCTCCTTATTGACAAATCTGATGACCTTTTCTCATATGTTATCCTCAGCCTTTGCAGCATTCAACACTTCTGACCAATCTCTTCTCTTAGGATATTATCCCCATCCCAGGGTTTTATCGATATTATTTTTTTGATTTTCCTCCTATTTTACCTGTTCTCAGTTTTCTTCATTGGTTCAATCACATTTCATCTCCTACATGCAGATATAAACTAAAGGACTCTCCTGGGACTGTTTCTCATCTTCTTTCTCTATATACTCACTCACTTGGTGTCTTCATCATGGGTTTAATTAGAATTTCTATGCAGATGACTCCCATGAGTCAGTTCTAGTTTTTTTCTCTTGAATTCCATTGCTACATCACCATCTTCATTGGGAGATTTCAAACCAGATGTTTCATAGTTATCTCAAATTCAACATGTCTAAAGCTAGAGTAGTACTTCTATCCCCCACAATCACCTCTCTTCTGAACTTCTCTAATTTATATGTGGGTACCACTATCTATTTCACCACGTTTGAAACAGTATTTTCCTTGACTCTTCAAAATCCCTCACTTATCCATCCAGTCAGTTTCCAAATTTTGTCATTTCTGCTACCACACCTCTCATATTTGTGCCTTTCTATTACATCGTCATCATCCCACTTCGTATCCCTGTCACCTCTCATTGGACAATTGAAATAGCTTTGTACAGTAATTGGTTTCCCTGATGTGTCTCTCCTTTAATCTACTCTGCAGTTAGTGTGTGTTACTTATACAACAGTACAAAGCAAGTAATGCTGAGGTTGCGAGTTCATTCTTCCCCTGAAGCAGGTATTGTTGGGGCAGAGCACTGGCCCTGGAGTCAGGAAGACCAGATTTCAAATTTCACCTCAGACACTTACTAGCTGTGAGTCCCTGGTCAAGTCACTTAATCCCAGTTGCCTTAAAAACATTCAGTCATCCTGAGTTATATCTTGCCATTGGACCCAGATGACTCTGGAGTAGAGAGTGAGATTAATGACCTTGCACATCCTTACCTCACTTTAATTCAATTCAGTGCAAATCATGACATCACTTGGATGGAAAGAAAGAAAGAACAACAATCTACCCTCCCCATAGTTGCTAAAGTGATTTTTCTTTAAGCACAAATCTATCTGTACTACTTATTTATTCAATAAATTTCCACTGGTTCATGGTTGCATATAGGCTAAAATATAAGCTCCTCTTTTTGACACTTAAAACCCTTCATAACTTGGCCCTAACCTGCCTTTTTTAATCCATTGATACCTTTACTGAATTCTTCAGTGTAACCAAATTCTTTCTTGATGTTCCTCACATAATATCATATATATATTTGCTTCCATGCCTTTGCACTGGCTGGAATTCCATGACCGGATTGCTTATTCTTATCTTTTAAAACCCCATATTTTCTTCAATACTCACCATAAACATTATTGCTTAAATTGTAATGACTTTGGTAAAGAAAGACTTTGTCTGATTTCCCACACTTTTAGAATTATTTATGTTTTATCCATCACTTTCTTAAGGCTAGTCTGTTAACAAAACAATAAACCAAGCTCTGGTTTGTAGTATTTGTTGATTTCTGACCCAGAAATGCTCACACCAAAAATCTTAACAATCTCCTTTGAGCTGACTCCAGCAAATCCTGGACCCCCTCCCAAAATTGCTTGTATATTTATTGTCTATGTTATCTCCTCTATGGAATGTAATCTCTCAGAAGGTAGGGATTGTTTCATTTTTGGCTTTGCATCTCTAGCACATAGTATAGTTCCTGGTACATAGTAGGTATTTAATAAATGTTAAGCGATTAATAGATTATAGCTGTAAAGCTGGATGGGACATTAGAGGTCATTGAATTTGATCCCCTCATTTGATAGGAGAAACTGAGATGCCTAAAGCATAGAGTCATGCAGCTACTAAATGTATTTGAAGTGAGATTTTCATGACTGTAAGTCCAGTACCCTATTCACTACACCATGCTGATTGAGTTAAACTACAATATTACAGGGAAAGGCTTCAGGAGTTAACCCCAAGGAAAAATCAGGAGTCAGAGTCCCTTAGGCAGTTGGTTGTTGGACATCACATCCCTCTGGTAACTCCTGCGGCAGCACTGGTACCAAACTCTATTGGCTCTGCCTCTCCTTTGGATCCACCAATGTCGCAGAGAGGGAAAACCTGCTGCAGGGGCAACAGCTTGTTTTCCATATTGATCTGCCCAGGCCAGAACCCTGGAGAGGACACTCCAGCTACTCCTCATGGGGTAGATACAACATGGGATGAGGCAGTTATCATTTATAAGTCACTCAGGAGCTGCAGCTCCCGTATCGGACTGCACAGCCAGAAGAGCCTGTGGCTCTTCAAGGTGCTGATCCATGGTCATCCCCAACTGGTGGAGGTCTACTACTACTATTACAGGGTGACAGGATGGAAATCTGGAAGGGACCTCAGAAATTATCTAGTTTTATTCCTTTCTCTTTGAAGGAAAGAGGCTTATAGAAACAGAGAGTAGGTATTGTTCAGTCATTTCAGTTGTGCCCAACTCTTTGTGACCCCATTTGATGTTTCCTTGGCAAAGATGCTGGAGTAATTTGGCATTTCTTTCTCCAGCTCATTCTACAGATGAGGAAACTGAGGCAGACAGGGTGAAGTGACTTACCCAGGGTCAAAGGCTGGTAAGTGTCTGAGGGCAGATTTGAACTCAGGAAGATATTTTCCTGACTTTAGATGCAGCACTTTATCCACTGTACTACCTAGCTGCCTTCTGATTCCAAATGCAGGTCTCTTTTTACTCTTCTATGTTGCCTCTTATTAGATCATAGATTTGTAGCTAGATGGGATCTTATGGTGTAGCTAGTCCACCTCTCTCATTCTAAAGATGAGAAAACTATGAATCAAAGAAACCAAGGGACTCATCTGGGGTCAGATAAGTGCCTGAGGCAGGGTTTGAACCCAGATTTTTCTGACTTCAGAGGAAGTACTCTATCCACTATGACATGTAGTAACCTAGTATTACTTCAACTTAATCTAACAAATCTTTTCAAAAGTGTTTATTTTGTGCAAAGCAGTGGGATGCTATAAAGTTGAAGCCATCATCCCTGTTATTAAGTGATGGATATTCTAATAATTTTGATTGTAGTATAACCATGGCATAACTACCTGATGGCATTTGCATTTCCAAGAGATTTACTTTTCTATCTCACTGTTTAAATGCTTTTTGTTGCTTTCCTAATTCCAGGATCCATAGGAAGAAATTCCCATGACTAGGAAACCCCTAACTCGAAGCCCACAGTTCCCGCAACATGCTTTCCCTCCTGTGCATGCATGAGTATTTACAGTATCTAATGGAGCTGAGCTGTAATATCACTTTGCTCAGAGAAGTAAATTGACCACAAATCATATTTACTGAAGGATCAGTATCCTATTTTTGCAAAGAGATTCCCTCAGATGGTAATGATATCCTCATGGGGCTTCTTTCTTGTCAGTGTTCTTACTCTGTGGCCCAAAGGCTACTTGGATCATGTGGTAAAAAACCGGAAGTTTTAGCTTAATCATTTGAGAGTTGAGCGCATGCTACTAAAGCGGATTTTGAAGGACCGCCATTTTGGGGAGGAGACCACGACGAATGGTGGTGCACCTGCTGCTGCCCGGAAAGCTGGCCAAGCATGCCTTGGCCAAGCATGCCATACTTCCAGGACCCCAACTTGAAACTGGGAGTGGAATGGAAGTTCGTGCTCACTCTGGCTTCTCAGCTTAGTGGTGGCAGCGCACGCATCTGGTGGTTGGCTCTGGTTCTTGACCTGGCAGGCAGTTTTGGGATTCGGTGAGTTTTATGATGGAATATAGACTAAGCTTAGATCTAAGATTATTCATTTGTATTTCTACTTTTCTATTTCCCTAATCGGTATCACCTTTTTGTTGTCTAATTAATTCCCAAACAATAAAAGCTAATCCCTCACTGATTAAAGCTCAGAGGCTTCCTTTTCTTAGTGGTCTGGGAGATATATAAAGGAAAAGATAAAGGGGGAGTTTAATGCTCTTATAGCCAATCTTAAATCTCACAATCAGATGCTGCCCAAGTCTTGGATGGAGGTATTGTAGTCAACCTCCTGTCCAGTCTGCACAGATTTTGACTTTGCTATCCAGCAGCTGGGTGTGTAATTATAGCTCACCCACTGATCATTTATCCTGCCATATGTATCAGTGCCAGCTCATGCTGTCATTTTTGAATGCCATTTAGTTAAGGCCAAATTAAATGTTTTCCCTGAGGACCACAAGGACATGGTGTAGCTGTCAATGATTATTGTGAAGAACCTAACTCAGATAAAGGTTTGCATTTGCCTCAGTGATCACCATGTTCTTGGTTTGACAATGAAGCTGAGACTTTGTGATGGTATTGGGAGAGGAAAAAAAAGAATAGGGAAGACTTTTCAGCTGTGAAATTCCATACTCTCATTGATGCCTTGCTGCTTGACTTTGGGTATTTTACAGTATCTACAGCTTTCCATAGAAACTCTTATTCTTCATCTTGGGGGGTCTCCAGGGATTTCTCTCTTCACCTATCTAGTAGCAGTAGCTCAGACTCTCTTCCAGTAGAGTAGGCTACCTACCATCACTTGTTCCTACCTGGTACATTCCCTCTTCTGAATCATACCTATCCTGTGAAGCCCAATCCATCTGCAAATTTTTTTCAATTACCTTTTCTTTATCTCTCCAATTAATTTTCTTTCTTTCTTCCTTCCTTCCTTCCATCTTTCTTTCTTTTTTTGCAGGGCAATGAGGGTTAAGTGACTTGCCCAGGGTCACACAGCTAGTAAGTGTCAAGTGTTTGAGGCCAGATTTGAACTCAGGTACTCCTGAATCCAGAGCTGGTGCTTTATCCACTGCACCATATAGCTGCCCCCTCTCCAATTAATTTTCATCTTTTCCTGCTTATAATTTGCAAAGCATTTTGTGCCTCTCATACAATAATCACATATGATTTTGCATTTTGGTTAATTATATGTGTGTAATACCCTTTACTAGATTATAAGCTTCATGAAGGCATGGATAATGTCTGATGTACATTCTTCTTTGTCTTTTCCAGAGTCCAGAACTGTGCTCTGCACACAGTGGGTTTTATGTAACCTCTGTATTGAATGTCTAATTCTTCATTCCATAAATATGTTCAATATATACTCTAGGACTATCGGCTAGTGGTATCTCTCTTTATATTAACCCACTTGTTCATAATTCAATATCTCTACATGAATCTGAGATACCTCGAATACAAATAATCCAAGTGGCTATTTAAAGGATTAACACAGTATCTTCCTTCTCATTCTAATTCCCCAGACAGAATAGGTTACCACCTTTCCTCTTTCCATAGGTGGGTTAACCTTATACCTCTATTTTTGCTTGGGCTACCTAGTTTCCTTAGCCCATATTAAGTCAGTTCAGAACTATGGTGAATAATGTATAAAAATCCTCCAGAGCCCTTTCAGCTTCTTTGCCTTAGCTGAAATTCAGGAAGTTCCCAGAGACATGAAAATACTCTTAAATATTATCCTCAAAAAAGATTCATAATTGGTCAAAGTTGAAGGCCAGTTCTTCTGTTATCTAAACTATAGCTTTGGGTATGTATATAAAGAGAGAATGTTAGAGGGGAACAGGAAATGAGAGAATATAATTATGGGACTACAAGCCTTATCAGTATGCACATTATTTAGTAGTATGTAAATGATTTCACAGAATAAATAATTTTAATTGTGTCTCTACATATTTGGCATTTTTCTCATACACATAAAACCAAAGCTTTTTATAATATATGATAGCTCATTATAATGTATTTCTAGAGGACCTCTGGAACATTTAAAAAATTCTTATTCCTTACCCTGGCCCAAATTAATTCATGTATCATTCATTATAGGAAAATCAATTTTATCCAACAAGGCCAAAACTACAGATTATATTTATGTACATGATTTTACTTTCAGGATCACTTCTGTTTAGGTTAGCATGATATTTGATTACAAAGAAGGGTATTTTCTGAATATTCTTTAATACTCCAATGAATCTAGATTATCACACATCTAAGTTTTCCCTCCAGTGATGCCAATTTCAACCCATCCAAGCTGCCCATCCTGTGTAGCTTTTATCTAGCAAGTACTTAATACACATGATCAGACCTGGGTCCTGTAATTTCCCTCCTCTCTATCTCAAATTTTCTTTTTATCTTCTCCAATTCTTTCCTTCTTTCTTTATGTCTCAGTATTGTATCTCAGGGCAGCTAGATAGTGCAGTGGATAAAGCGCTGGTCATGGAGTCAGGAGGACATGAGTTCAAGCCTGGCTTCAGATACTTACTAGCTATGTGACCCTGGGCAAGCCACTTAACCCTGTTTTCCTCAGTTTCCTCATTTGTAAAATGAGGTGGAGAAGGAAATGATGAATCACTCCAGTATCTTTACCAAGAAAACCCCAAATGGGGTATTAAGTGTTGGATATGAATGAAAAATGACTGAAGAATAACAACAATCACATCTGATGCTCCCAACTCAATTCCCATATAAGATTGAGAGGTCAGACTTTCAGACAGGTAACATAATCACATATAGTTTTAGACAATTTCATGGCAACCGAATACTGTAAGGTTGATTCTTGTCCTGGGTAGCATTTTATTGCTAATAATGGATTCTGGAGTTATTTACATTTTTTGGTTTTTTTGCAGGCAATGGGGGTTAAGTGACTTGTCCAGGGTCACACAGCTAGTAAGTGTCAAGTGCCTGATGCCGCATTTGAACTCAGGTCCTCCTGACTCCAGGGCTGGTGCTCTACCCACTGCACCATCTAGCTGCCCCCCTGGGTAGCATTTTAATCAGAATCTTAATTGACTGCTATGATCTACCTCAGAGTTTTGAGGGTGATTAATGTAGGAATGCAGAAATAAATAGAATGGAAACAGAAATGCAGTAATATTTCTGTTGTTGTAGAAATAAAGCAAAGTAAAGGACCATGCCTCTGCATGGGATAAGATCTATTTATTCTTTATATATCATATACGAAAAAAACAAGTGCAACACCCATTTTGTTTTTGTTCAGTACTTTTTCAGTCATGTCTGAGTCTTCATGACCACATTTTAGTTTTTCTTGGCAAAGATACTGGAGTAGTTTGCCATTTCCTGCTCCAGCTCATTTTTACAGAAGAGGAAACTGTTTTGCCCAGGGTCACACAGCTAATAAGTGTCTGAGGCCATCTTAGGATACTCCTTTTCTAAGTAGAAGAAACATTTGTATTTTGTGGCTGATCGTAATACTTTTTGCTTGAATGTTGGGTTAATAGGTTTGTTATGGTATATCTGCTAACAGCTTCATAGTGTTAAAATTTTAACAATTTTTTTCCCTTAAAATTTTTTTTTCAAAAAACCTGAATGGACTTTCCCCTTCCATCATTTGAAATAACTTGGGCATCCTACTCCCATTGAGATAATAGCAATGTATGTGGTTACTGAATCTGTGTTTCATTAGGCTAATTATTAGAAACTGCCCATTATTGATGGCATTTCCACCTCCCCCCACTGGTATCATGGCAGCCACCTGTTTCTTCAGGTAATGAGATTACTGAATGCATACCAAAGTTGAGATGCCTGAAATACAAATCATGAAATTAGAAAGGATCGTCAACTAGCTTACTTTAGCTTACTCTTAAACATTAAAAAAAGGCTAGATTGATAAGTGATGGAAAAGATTGATCCTTCTCTCTATATAAGAAGGAACAAACTAACTTCAAGCTGTATTGTTGCCAAAGATTTGTCTTGAAACTCCCACACCTAATGTTGGTGGTTATGGAGGCATGCAAGCAGTTGGCAGAAGACCAGGAATTCTCCAGGCTTGGGGAAACATTCAGGGAAGCATTCATGTATTGGAGTAGACCTGAGTTGTGTCCTGGGCTTTGCTTTCACCTTTTAGTGGCAAGATGGTGATGTTTATAGCATACCTATCCATTTTGAAAATATTTACTGGTACAGATTGGGGAATGGGTCTCTTCTCCAATCCTTAATTAGTTTCTCAAAACCTAAGACAGCCATCAAGACCATGAAGAGAATACTATAGTTTCAGTACACAGCCTGTGAGGATGTAGTACCTGTGGGGATGAGAGACAAACACACATATGGCTCCCTAGTGACTTTCCCAGGGGCTGTTGACATGGGATATACACAGGGTCACAACCAATATCAGGAAAGTTTCTTGAAAATTCCAATAATATAGCTACAAACTTCCCAAAGCCCTCAGATCTTCTCAGTCTTTATCATTTTATAAAAGTCACAGAAATGACTCCAGGATTCTACAATAGGTAACAACCAATCATTACTAGTGATCCATTCTTCTTCTTCCTAAAGTTGGCCCCTGTGTTTTAAATCTGCAGAACTATGATGGTGATACAATTCAGTGCAGCTCTCAGCATTCACTGCATCGTTGGTTTAGCTCACAGTTCTCAAATTTTCCACTGCTTTTGGCTAGGGTACTTGGTCTTGTTCTAGTTAAGCTCTTTCCTTATGCCATTGGATTTATCACCTCCTGTCTCCTTTGGAACTTTGTTCCACCATTAATCTCCACTTTTTGCTTTTTCACATTCTTTCTCTTCCTGGTGCTCTTATTATATCTCATAGCCTTTGCTCTTTAAGAAGTAGAAAGGATGGGAGCAACCCAACCAGAAAGAATGCTCAGCACTGCACAGCACACTGATTTGGTTGCCATCTCAAAATTGGAATAATGCCATTTTCTTGACTCCTATTAGCCCATTTCAACAGTTTATTCTTATTCTTGCTTAATGTTTGTCTGTATAACTCCTGTGCATTCAAAGCAGCCTGTGCCTCCTAGTTCTGGTTGTGGTTATTTGCTTGGTGTGGCAACTCCATTCTCTGACACTCTGGTTCAACCTTAGGAATGTTCTAATAGCAGGGTCTTGCCAGTTAACCCATAATTTCTAACACTGGTGGATTGGATGCAACACTTGGCAATCTCATGTACATCTATGATATTCCTCACTTTTATGCAGCTGATTCCTAAGACTCTGTCTTTATACCTTACATTTTCCCCAAGTTCCAGAAACCTGCATTTTTAAGTGCCTACCAGTCTTCTCTACCTGTTTGATGTCCCACTGAAACACTAATTCAATCTGATCTAATCCAATACACATTTATTAAGCATTGTGTCTAATTAGAGTTTGTAATTTGAGTAATTTGAGTTAAGATTAGGGCCTGACTTAGAGTAGAGACCATAAAAGTGGAGGGAAGATGAATGTAAGATATGGTGTGGAAGTAGAATTAATAAGACTTAGCTACTGCTATAGGGGGTGGTGGTAAGGGAGATTAAAAAGTTAAAAAAATGCCTTCAAAGTCAACTTGGTGACTGGAAATATTGCAGTGCTCTTAACAGAAAGTAAGTAAATTTGGAAGAAATTGGTGGGGAATATGAGTTTCTTTTTATGCACATTAGTTTGAGATGCCAGCAAAAGAGACTGTGGAGGAATTGTCTGACATGTGGGGGGAAAAATAGACAGTAGTGTTATGAAAAGTCAGAAAAAGAGACTATTCAGGAAAAAGGGTTGTATAGGGATGAAGAAGGAGGTCTGGCTAAGTTCAACAGATTTTACTATTTACAGATCATTATTACCTTTGAGAGAGCAATTTTAGTTGAGAGGTGAGGATGGTAGCTGATTTCAAGAGGTTGAAAATGATTGAAAGGGATGAAATAGAGGACATAAGTGTAAGAGGCTTTTCCTAGGAGATTAGCTTTCAAACAAAAGAGATGAATAGCATGATAATTTTAGGGGATGGTAGGTGGAGGGGAATTTGAGCTTATTTATATATGTCCAGGAATGAACAGACATAGGGATAGACTAAAAATTAGGAAATGTAGGTGATGGCTGAAGGGACACACTCTAATATAAGTTGAAAAGGGATGTCATAAAGGGCACAGATAGAGTGGCTGGCCTTGGGGAGGAGATGAGATAATCTCTTTGTCAGAGATTGGAGGAACGAGGAACAAATGGAGGATGATGTGGGGAGTTTTCAGGTTTAAAATTGAGCAGAAGAAGAATTCACAAAGAATCAAATGAACAATTATAATCATTTCTGTATATGTTGTATTCCCTCTATTATACTATATACTCTATGAAGACAGGAATCATAGATTATTCATCTGTATTCTCAAGGACCTAGCACAATATTTGCCACCTAGTAGTGTAACGATTGGAATAACGCCACCTGCTGGATACTTACTGTAGAAGAGTTCTGCCCATGAAGCGAAGGTCTTTGAGGGCAAGACCAGGAGTCTTTTCTTTGGCATCAGGAAGTGACGCGGACTAGTGGGAGGAGGAAGGAAGAGACTGGCGCTTGGTCTTGGGCTCTTTCCTTTGGACTCTGGTAGAGAGGGGAGCTAGAAATGTGCTCTCCCTTTAATAGATAGGAATCTAGGCCTTTCTCTCTCTCTTTACCAAATTCTTATTCTCCTTAATAAATGCTTAAAAGTCTAACTCTTGCTAAAGCTTATAATTTATTGGCGACCACTCATTAGATATTTTAGACAGACTAGCTAGAATTTTAGCCCTTAACAGATGGCTGACCATGAAGAGGAAAGCTAAACCTCAGTCTTCTGATCTTCTGGTTGGGTAAGAAATTTCCCCTACTAAGTACTGGTGTACTGGCTGTGTTTTCCCTTTAAATTTTTTCAAATGGACCTTTTAAACTCCTTAATTACCCTATTTTTGATTTTAGTCTGTTTAACCAGACAAATGGGAGATAAGATCATGTTAATGCTTTGTTTTTGTGGATTTTCTATTTTTCTTTTTATTTTTGTTAAAAGAGCCAGCAACTTACTCACACAAGGAAATATCTCTCCCTCTCCCAACCATGCTTTTTCAGAGAAACCTGAAGAGATTCCCACAGCTTTTCCCAGTTCTAACACTAATTGTTCCTCTAATTTTGCATGCCTGGAGGCAATGACCCACCCTCTTGAAGCTTTTAATCCCCTAGCACCTGGAGGCAAAGTGGGGGAAGAGGAATCCAGGCCTGAGTTCAAAATCAAGTCGGATTCAAATTGTGCTGGTCCCTCCCCTCCTCCCCAGACCCCACCCTCTATTCCTCCCATGGCCAAGCCCATTGCTTCCCTGGCCTGGGAAGTCCAGAGATCTGATGCGCATGCTCAACTTTCTCTAACTACATTTGCAGCTTCAGGCTCAGCCCTTTCCCAGCCTGGCTGTGCTTCTGAGACAACCTTAGAGAGCCCTTTAAATTCCAGATATGCTCGTTTTGTTCATAATTTTGCTAACCTGCTTTTGTCTTTAATTAGTAATCTTATAAAGCATTTGTATGGTGAAAAGACTGACAGACAATATAGAGGGGTTAAAGAAGAAAAACTTACGCTGAATAAGAATGACAATCATCAACATAGTTCAAGACTCCGCTTCTTTTGCCATGGAAGGGTATATATTTCACAGAAATGTAGCAGTAAGCAGCAAGGTATTGATATGAGTATTGGGGATTTTAGATATCGGAATCAAAAGTGTTCTGAATTCACTCAGAGTAATAGTATCAGTTCAGAGGTTACATAGGATTTCTATGCTATTACATGTGCATTTTAAAATTAATGGTATGGGTTTATTTTCATAGAGATTTTCATGCTTTTGAGATTGTGTCTTATACTTAGTTTTTAAAACAAGGAGAAGGGGCAGCTAGGTGGCGTAGTGGATAGAGCACTGGCCCTGGAGTCAGGAGGACCTGAGTTCAAATCCGGCCTCAGACAGAACACTTACTAGCTGTGTGACCCTTGGCAAGTCACTTAACCCCAATTGCCTCACTAAAAAAAAAAAAATTAAAACAAGGAGAATATTTGTAAAAGCTTTTTATAGTCATGTGATCAAGTTTATATTTTATACTACTCTTATTGATATTAAGTTCATATTCATTTAGATTTCCCTAGTTTGAATTTCATTGTCTTTTATTGTTCCATGTGTATTTTTTTCTATTTATTCATCTCTCTAATTTTGAAACATGGTTTTGATTTCATAATACAATGTTAATTCTAGGAGTATTGTGCTTCCATTTTCTGAGTTGTTTGTTTTTGTTATTTTTTTCTCAACTGATTATTTGATCAAACTCTTTAAAGCATTTCCCTGGCAAATTGTTTGCCATGGCAAGTGTAAATTGATTCTAGAAGTATTATTTTTGATAAGCATATTCCAAAAAAAAAAAAAAAAAGAGGGGAACATTTGTAAAAGTTTTCTTTGAGATTGTGTTGTGCTTTAACTTATATTTAAATATGTTCTGATTTTTCACAAAAGTGATTGTATACTAAGTAAAAAAAAGGGTATTATTTGAAATGGTTGCATAATTATATATTGTGTTCTGAGTCAAGATGTATTCGCATTTTTTGCAATCATTTATTATCCTCAATTTTAAATCCATATGAGACTTGGATTATGGGAACTTATCATTTAAGACATTAATTGCCTTTATTCTGAGTTATCAGATGCCAGTTGCCCAAGATGCCATCCAATCACAAGAGGAATACATGCAAGAGCAGACACTGAACTGTCACATGAGGGGAGACATGCATGAAATCAAGGTATGGCCGAGGGAACGGCTTTTGACTAATGTTGAGGTTGGATTCTCTTGGTTTAATATTTTATTTTATTTTTCCCCACAATATTGTACAGATGGCTGGAAGTATTCATCCCACCCATCTCACTTCTACACCTGGCTTCTATGCTCCCTATATGCCTGATGCCATGGACATCTCAATCCCATGCATCTGATTAAGTCTGACTCAGTTTCCTCCAATATGTTCGGTGGCATGGACATATATTCCATCCACCTATTTTAAGCCTGGCATACTGTATGGACAGTATATACTGCTCAAGTGTGGGAGTGCTCATATCCCATCATTTCTCTGTTCTTTTATGGTAACACCCATAATTATCTCAGGTGTCATGATAAATACACTGTTGAATTTGGACTTGACATCTGTTACCAATTATATTAGATTTTTAATTTCTCATAATGGCATGAGGATAATTAGGCAGATGATGCAAAAAGTGATGAAACAAAGATAAAAATTATTTTCAATAATTAATATTGTAGCAATTGTCTTCTCAATTACCCTCCATAAGGGGGGACTATAATAATATTATAATTTTAAAGAATGGTTCAATTTTTGTTTTATTATATGTTTCACGTGTTAACAACTAAGATTCTGTATTCCCTTAGACATGTTTTTGAGAACTTTCATTGTTTGATTTGATTATTGACAAAGCTATTTTAAAGTTGTGTTAAGCTCAATTTTGTAGGAAGTTTTCCTGGCTGATTACCAGCATCTACACCTCAACCCCTGAAAAGACTTCCATTCCACGACTACACCTAGAGGACATCTAAGAAAAGACTTTCAGAGACTTTAAATGAACAGTTTTGATTTGTTGTTTTTGTTGTTTTTTTCTCTTTCTGTTATAATATACACCATCTGTAACATGTATTCTCTGCAGAGGCCCTCCCTTCGCAAGACTAATGTCAAAGCGTCGGTTCATGAGGACAAAAAAAATCGCCCCTCTGGACAAAACTTTCCTCTCTTCCTTTTCTATATTGTTGTTCACATATTATTAGTTAGCAATAGTTATTATATTCTTTTTACTGTTCCGTCAAGGAAACATTTTGTTTCTTGAGGAACAACAGGGGGGATTGTAACGATTGGAATAACGCCACCTGCTGGATACTTACTGTAGAAGAGTTCTGCCCATGAAGCGAAGGTCTTTGAGGGCGAGACCAGGAGTCTTTTCTTTGGCATCAGGAAGTGACGCGGACTAGTGGGAGGAGGAAGGAAGAGACTGGCTCTCGGTCTCGGGCTCTTTCCTTTGGACTCTGGTGGAGAGGGGAGCTAGAAATGTGCTCTCCCTTTAATAGATAGGAATCTAGGCCTTTCTCTCTCTTTACCAAATTCTTATTCTCCTTAATAAATGCTTAAAAATCTAACTCTTGCTAAAGCTTATAATTTATTGGCGACCACTCATTAGATATTTTAGACAGACTAGCTAGAATTTTAGCCCTTAACAGAAGGGATTAAATACGTTTATTGAATTTAATTGAGCATTCTGAATTGCCTTCAAAAACTTGGCTTACATGGATAGAGATATGAGGAAATTTTGAAGCAAAATTGAAGAAATGGAGCCATTTAAAAATTGTAAAATATAATAAGTATATATATAATTTAATATTTAATAATTGTGAAGGAAAATGTCACTAATGTTAAATTTTTCTTATGGAAAACTATTGATGTTAAAAATACCCAGTGTTCTACTCAGTATGCTTTGACCCTCCTATAGAACACTTGATCACATGTGATATTAATGGTGTATGCAGTCATCACTCTTACCACATGACTATCCAACTCCTCTTATAATATAACACTTGCACCCACAGCTTCATTGCTCCTAAAGTTACATGCAATCAATTCTTTGGAGACTGTGGTACTATCTGATTTGTCATATACTTAACATAACTGAAAGAATATTGATATTTGAGATATGAATCTTTGTTTTAGAGAGAAACAATGTCATTAACCATAATTCAAGGAAAGTTTATTGAAAACACTGGCCTAATTAGAAAAAATAGGAAGTCCCTCCAGGATCTGGCCTCTAGTTACTATTCCACTTATCTTCCCCTACTCATAGTCATGCCCCCTATAGTCTAGTCAGGTAGAGCAGCATCATGTTATCTGAATTGCTGGCTTTCTTGCATGCTTTCTTGCTTTTTTTGCCTCTTTGGCTTGGCTCATGTTATTCCCTCTTTCCTGCCCATTTTCAACTAATTAAAATGCAATCATCCTGTGGGGGGTGAGACAGCTAGGTGGCACAGTGGATAGAGCACTGGTCCTGGATTCAGGAGGACCCGAGTTAAAATCCAGCCTCAAGACACTTAACACTAGCTGTGTGACCCTGGGCAAGTCACTCAACCCCAATTGCCTCACCAAAAACAAACAAACAAAAAATGCAATCATCCTACTTATGTTTCCCAAATGAGATAATATTTGTAATGCATTTAGCACAGTGCCTGGTACATAGGTCCTACCTACATGCTTATAGCTTTCCTTCCTTCTTCATTCTGCTTTTCCATTAAGCCTTCCCTGATTATTTCCTATTTGGGACCAGGGTAATCTGTCCTTCTTCTGCACTACTATAACCCTTAGTTTCTATCACAGATTTCACTGATCACATTCCATTTTGCCTTATGGTTATGGATGTACATGTCTTCTCTACCTTGTAAGGCTAGGCCACATCTTACACATTCCTTCACAATATCATGCCTGTATTAGATACTCAATAAATATTGGTTGAATGTTTAATTAAAGGCATAAATTCAAGTTACTAATGTAAGACCAAGGGATAAGCTAGCAAATATTTAGAACAAATGATTTTCTATTAGGTTCCATTCAACACTTTAGAAATTCCTATTTGCATGTAAATAATTTATATGCTCATCACAAAACAGCCATAGAGGGCATTTGTTTAAATGACCTCTAAGTTCTGTTCCTACTACTGATTCTTATCAATTAATTAAAACAGTGACCTAAGAACCTTTATTAAACAACACTTTGTTCATTTTACTAATTTAATTAATCATTAAATGACTGCTTTTCTTATAATTTGTTACTTGGACATAAAATAATTTTTTAAAATTCCATATCACACTGAATTTCATCCTAATGAATCTAATAATATTTTATTGTACAGAAATTAAAGGGTGTTTTGAGGTAAGCAAAACTGAATTTTATGAAATGCGCAATGAAAAAGATGATTAGGGAAATAAGACACATTTTCATATTTTAATGCATCTGAGAGGTATGTTACCAAGAGAAAAAAAGGCTTCCATTTTATAATACCTTGATCCAAGGCATGGATCTTGATTGGAAGATAAAGAAGATTAGCTTTATCATGAGACTGCAGGGCCCAGTGCTAATTGGGGGACAATTGGACTCATCGAGAGCAAGAAGAGAAAAGGTTTGTGTAGTTGGTGGTGAGTTTTTGGATAGGGAGTCAAAGTGTTGGTGACTTCAGCAGCAATTTCAACAGGAAGAACTGTAGCTGAGAGGCTACAGATGTGGAGTGTAGAAGGGGGTGCAACTAGGTGGCACAGTGGATAAAGCACTGGCTCTACATCCAGGAGAACTTGAGTTCAAATCCGGCCTCAGTCACTTGACACTTACTAGCTGTGTGACCCTGGGCAAGTCACTTAACCCTTATTGCTCTGCCAAAAAAAGAAAAGAAAAGATAGATCAAGGGAATTGAGACTGAAGAGGAAGCTGGCCAAGAGATAAGATGGAGAACACCTTCATCTATGTTTTCAAACTCTACTAATACTATTGATGTTCCACCTTCTAGTGTCATGAATTTTTTTTATGTGGAAGGAATAACCATTTTGGTAAAGGAGGAGGAAGCTAGCTGTTATTTTGCCACTTAACACATAGGTGAGTTTTATTTGTACATTTATATACTTGCACTGGATAGAGAACTAACCTTGGAATCAGGGAAAACTGAGTTTAAGTACTACTTTCCCATTGCCAACAAAAAGTTCCTAGTGTTGGATACCATACATGTCATCCATAAGCAATAAATCATAGAGGTAAAGTGTACTTCAAGAAACCATCTACCTGTCTATGAGAGACACAACTAGGTAGTTTAAATTTTTTTTAGCAACAATCATTTATTTTATTTTTTCCAGTTACATGTAAGGGTAATTTTCAACATTCATTTTCATAATATTTAGAGTTCAAAATTTTTCTCCCTCCCTTTCCTCCCCCCTCTACAAGATCACAATGAGGTTTTATATATATATATATATATATATATATATATATATATATATATATATATATATATATATATATATATATATATGTATACAACCCACAAATGTTCTTTTTATCAGTTCTTTCTATAGGGGTGCATAGTAAGCTTCCTCAATCCTTGGGATTGTCTTGGATCATTGCATTGCTGAGAGTAGTTAAGTCATTCACAATTGCTCATTGAACAATACTGCTGTCTCTATGCACAATGTCCTCCCAGCTTTGCTCACTTCACTATACATTGATTTTCAATAGTCTCTCCAAGTTTTTCAGGGATCATCCTGTTTGTCATTTCCCTGTAGCACAAGACCATTCCACCACAATCATATAGCACAGCTTCTTCCATCATTCTTCAGTTGATAGACATTCCCTTGATTCTCCATTCTTGGCCTCCACCAAGATTTGCTATAAATATTTTTTGTACAGTTTTCCCCCCTTTTCTCTTTTTCATGATTACTATTGTTAACTGTTTCCCTTCCATCCTATTCCCTTCCCCATGCTATTTATTCTATTATCCATCTTCTTTCATCCTATCACTCCTCAAAAGGGATTTGCTTCTGTCTGTCCCCTCCCCCACTCTGCCCTTCCTTCTTTTGTCCCTCTCTCTTTATCCCTTTTCCCTCCTATTTTCCTGCAGGGTTAGAGAGATTACTCCACCCAATTGAGTGTGTACATTATTTCCCTCCTTGAGCCAATTCTAATGAGATTGAGGTCTTTGAGCCAATTCTGATGAGGGTTAGGCTCATTTACTGCCCAGATTAAATAGATTACTCCACCCAGTTGGGTGTGTCTGTTAGTCCCTCCTTGAGGCAGCTCTGATGAGTTTAAGGTCTTTGAGCCTTTTCTGATGAGTGTAAAATTCATTTACTGCCCTGCTCCTCTCCCGTCTCTTCCCCCACTCCATAAGCCTTTTCCTGTTCCTTTCATGTAGGATTTCACCTCTGCCCTTCCCCCTCCCCCAGTGCATTCCCTTAACCCCTCAATTTAACCCTAAAGATCTCACCACCTAGCTAAGTGACACAATGGACAAATCATCACCCCTGGACCCAGGGGGATCCCAGCCCAAACCTGGCCTCAGACACAAAACAGTCACCCACTGTACGACCCCTAGTATGTCCCCCAGCTCCAATTTTTTATGGTTCTCTAGGGTCTTGTATATCAAAGTCAAATTTGACATTCAGTTCAGGTCTTTTCATTACAAATATCTGAAAGTCTTCTTTTTCATTAAAGTCCCATTTTTTCCACTGAAAGATTATGCTGAGTTTTTCTGGGTAGGTGATTCTTGGTTATAATCCCATTTCCTTTGCCCTTTGGAATATCATATTCCATGCCCTCCAGTCCTTTAATGTAGAAGCTGCTAGATCTTGTGCTATCCTGACTGGGGCTCCACAGTACTTCTTTCTTTTTGGCAGCTTGCAATATTTTCTCCTTGACCTGAGAGCTCTGGAATTTGGCTATAATATTCATAGGAGTTTTCTGTTAGGGATCTCTTTCTGGAGGTGATCAGTGGATTCTTTCAATTTCTATCTTACCTTCTGCTTCTAGAATTTCAGGGTAATTTTCCCTGAGAATATCTTGGAAGATGTCTAAACTCTTTCCTTGATCATGGTTTTCAGGTAGACCAATAATTTTCAAATTATCTCTCCTGGACCTATTTTCCAGGTCAGCAGTTTTCCCCAGAAAATATTTCACATTGCCCTCTATTTTTGATTCATTTGGATTTGCTTTATTGTGTCTTGGTTTCTCATAAAGTCACTGGCTTGCATTTGTTCAATCCTCATTCTTAGGCAATTATTTTCATTAGAGAGCTTTTGTACCTCCTTTTCCATTTGGCCAATTTGACTTTTCAAGCTGTTGACTTTTTTTCCTCATGTCTTTTCTGCATCACCCTCATTTCTCTTTCCATTTTTTCCTCTACCTCTCTAACTTTCTCTTCAAAGTTCTTTTTGAGCAGCTCTATGGCCTGAGACCAATTCATATTTTTCTTGGAAGCTTTAGATATAGGGGCCCTGATGTTGACATCTTCCTCTGAGAGTGCACCTTGGTCTTCCTTGTTACTGAAGAAACTTTCTATGGTCCTCACCTTTCTCTGTCTGCTCATCTTGAATTTCTTTGACTTGACTTTTAGCTCCTTAAAGTGGGAAACTGTTTCTAAGCTGCAGTATCCCAAGCTTAAGAAGTCCCAGGTGGTATTATTTAAGGAGAATCTGGTTCTTCACTTGCCTGGCCTGTTCCCTGGTCTGTAGATGACCCCAGACCAAGTTCCTAATCAACCAGCTTTGTGTGTTGTAGTTGTTAGCTCCTACAAGCCTGTGCCCCTCCCCTACCTGGGCCATTGCTACTCAAGCCTCCTTCCTGATTCCCAGCAGGGGTGTAAAATCTAAGTTCTGCCTCAGCACCAGCATAGACCCCTGTAGTCTCCCCCCTGCCCAGGGCTCAGCCCTCTCACCAGACTGTGAGTTTAGTTCCAGATGACACTGGTGCTTCAGCTGATTCAGAGGCTCTGGGGGGGGATCTCTTTCTCTGGTGAGGCCTTCCTGGGACTGAATCTGTGTCAGGGTGACTGTGGGGTTGGGCTCAACTCCTATATCAGCACAGCATCTCCCTCCTTCTGACTTTCCAAGCCGTTCTTGGTTAGGAAATTATTTCAAGCACATTCATCCATGAGTTTTGCTGCTCCAGGCATTTTCCTATGATGTTATTTGGATGTTTTTTTGAGTTTCATGAGTTTGAGAGCTCACTGCCTTTCCTCCATCATCTTGGTTCTGCCCCAGAAGTCTCCTAGGTAGTTTAATTGATAGATTGCTGGACTTGGAGTCAGGAAGTATTGAGTTTTAATCCTGCCTTAAACACCAGCTGGGAAATCCACATCTTTTCTCAGTCTCAGTTTCCTCATCTATAAAATGAATATAACAAATGACACGTACCTCATAAGGTTATAAGAATTAAATGAGATAAGACATGCAAATAACAGGTTCAATCTTTACATATTATACAGTTTAATATAGTTTTCTTATCTGAAAAATGAGGAGGTAAATTCTAATGTTCCTTTCAACTCTAAATTCTATGAATTTATTAACGAGTAAGGATGAATATGAATAGTAAAAAAAAATCAGCAGACAGTGTGAAGCTACTTCTTTATCAGGCATCCTGGGTCTACTCTAAATCACTGATATTGAAAATCAATAATTTAACAGAAATTTGATTTCTAATCAGTTGTGTCATGTGACAAAAGGATTCGTTATTACACAGATTTTGTGCACCATTGTACTAGGAACTCGATCTAGTGATCAACCCATATTGCCAAATTACTGGTTTCTAAGTATTCTAGTTGTATCCTGAGATTAATGGCTCCCATATCATTCTCAGTGTCTCAAATGTAACATCTCTAAGAAGATGAAGCCAGAGTATCACAAAATGATTATGCTTTTCATGCAATAAGTGCTCAATAAATGTTTTTTCATTCATTTAGTCATTCACTTGCAAGCTTCCCTAGAATGATTCCCCACAGTCTTTGCCAATCTCAGTGTTATCTATTTTAAACCTAGATCATTTATGGGAAACCACTTAAAAGAGGACAAAGAGAGTAGAGCTGCATGCTCCATTTTTTATCAAAACAGAGTATTTAGTATTATATTGACTTCTTCTTTTAAGAAGCCCAAGATTTTGGTTAAAATTCTTTGAAGCATCTTTTCTAATATTTGTTTCTTAATGCCAACATTGTTCTTAATAAGGGCATCCCACAGAGAGCATCTAAATAGATAAGCTTTGTTCTATAATGTCATCTTATTAGTACATTTCTCAGCATTGCTTCTCAGTAATTGACTTTGCTTTTCAAATTGCAATTATGCGAGCTCTAAGAACTCTTGGTAATTTCTCATAATGGGAGAGAGGGAGGGTATCATCTATAGATTCCATTCCAATTTCACACCATTCAAAAGAACATGTAGTAATCCCCACTATGTTCCTTTTAACTAAAGATTAAAAAGTGCAAAAATGTACTGATCTGACTTTAATGTTATCTCTGACTCTTCTTTCCCTATCACTACCTTTAACCCCATCCAAGTATTTACCAAATTCTGTAGATTATCCTTCTCAAATAGTCTTAAAATATTCCATCACTTCATTTCCATTCCAGTTGCCACCACTCTAGTTTCATGCCCAGATTGCTAAAATGCTTGCCTAAACAGAATCTGGACTTTTGGTCTCTCCCCATTCCAATTCATTTTATGCATACCTGACAGAATAATCTTCCTAATTTGAAGGTCTAGTCACTTCATTTCTCTGCTCAAAAATCTTCATTGGCTCCCTTTTACTGGCCAAATAAAATCCGCAGTTCTTAAATTAGTTTAGTATTTATAATATTCTGTCTTCTGTCTCCAACCTGATTTTCTGGTTTTATTTTATAACAATCTATTTCTTATACTCGACACTGGTGATATTAAACTCAGATGTAGGGGCCTTTAATCATATATAAGGATCCCTGGGGCGAGGGAGGGTTACATATTGACTTGGGAAACCACATATTATTATCTACATTTTATTGTATCTTTATTTATTGTTGAATATTGTTGACTATTTTTCAATTTATTGTTGAATATTTCCCAATTGTCTTCTAATCTGGTTTGGGCATCAATCAGGAGTGTTGTGAACTGCATGCCCACTGACCCAAGATTAACAGTTCTGCTATACACTACAGTCAATCACTCCATCAAAAAGCATTTATTAAATGTTTACTATGTGCCAGGCACTTTTATTTATCTCTGGAACACAAAGAAAGCCTTCATACACCAAAATGTCCCTGCTGTCATGGAGCTTACATTGTAATGAGAGAAACAACATATAAATAGCTAGGTACACATAAGACCTACAAATTCAAAAGGGAAAGACAAACTGAACTAAGTGCCATTCTCCAAATTTATCTTTGTTTTTCCTATCTCTTTCCCACTTCTTTTCTATATCTTCCTTTTCCAATTCTAATATGCCTTTCCTCGGTCTGTCCCCTAGCCTTTGTTGTTGTTCCATCATTTCAATCTACTCTTACTCTTCATGACCACATTTGGAATGTTCTTGGCAAAAACACCTCATTTTATAGATGAGGACACTGAGGCAAACAGGATTAAGTGACTTGCTCAGGGTCACACAGCTAGTATTTGAGGCCAGATTTGAACTCGTCCTGACCCCAGACTTTAGACTCAGTGTTCTACCCATTTTAACACCTAGCTGCCCTATCTCCTATCCCTAGAATATTCCCAATCTCTGAATGCTGAATACCTTCCCACCCTTCAGTGCTTATTTCAGGTACCGTTTTTTTCATATCTCAGTTGAACATGACCTCTTTCTGAACTTTCACTTGTCACTTTGGCATCTTCCATATATTTACTAAGTATTTTGTAAATAACTATAGCTATCCAAATACTTAACTTAGCCCAGTAGAAAGTAAGTCCCTTGAGCATAGGCAATATTTCATTTTTGTTTTTGTATTCCCAATACCTAGTACTGAATGTGGTTTTAGTTATTGCTCATTCTTCATTCTTGAATAGGACCAATGACATCAGGAGAGTGATATCTTGACTTGCAAGTGAATTCCATTTATGTGAGGTAGAACTGTGCAAAGTCATCAGCCCCACTTATTCCTCCAGAGTCATCCGACTTCAGTGGCAAGATATAGGTCAGGACCTTGGCCTTCTTAAGCTAAGTTTGTCTGAGGCAGCAACCATTCAGTAGTTATAAGGCTAGGTAAAAATTGAGGTAAAAAATAAAATTAAATTAAGTAAAAAATTTTTTAAAAAGAATTGAGGTAAAAGATGGCCTAATTTGCTTTCACAAAAGAATTAATTTCAGAGGGAGAGACCCTCAGAATTTCTGGCCATAACAGAAACAATCCTTATTTACACTCACTCTGAATCATCAAAACCAAAACAAGGAGCAAGTGAGGTTTGGGCTGGGGTCTATTATTGGCCAATCCATGAGAGCCAGAGTGATTTGTGTTTAAAGGCATCATTAAGTACTTCCATTTGAATCCCAAAGGGATTTTTATCAAAGCCTAGTTTTTCAGAGCTATATTTCAAGAAATCATAAATGAAAACTACATGAAACAAAAGAGTTAATTGTCCCAGGTTTTTTTTTTTTTTTTTTTTTTTTGGTGAGGCAATTGGGGTTAAGTGACTTGCCCAGGTTCACACAGCCAGTAAGTATCAAGTGTCTGAGGCTGGATTTGAACTCGGGTCCTCCTGACTTCAGGGCCAGTACTCTATCCACTGCGCCACCTAGCTGCCCCTTGTCCCAGTTTTTTTAACCCAACAATGATAAAAATAAATAAATAGGGAAGAAAAAAATCTAGCTCCCAAACTCCAAGATATGAAGTATAAGTGATCACAATTAATATTCCTTTGGACAGAGCACTCACATCTAAGGGTATGATTCTCCATTGACAGAGGAAGAGGAGGAGAAAGAAGGGGAAGAAGAAGGGGTGGAGGATGAGGAAATAACAGCATTGTTCAACTGGAACTGGCCTGTTGGGTCCCATAGGAGGAAGCTACTACCACTTACAGAACGTGGTATATAGTAGGCACTTAATAAATGCTTGTAGAATTGGAGTGACCCTCTTCTAAAAGTTTCTTAAAGGTAGGGGCTATATAATTTTTCATCTTTGTATTTCCCAGAACGAAATGCAGTACATTGCACAATGTTTGTTGATTTGATTTTTGAATTAACATCCTTTTATTTAGCCTGCCCTCTGGTGGAGAATCAGGTGAACAGTGAAGTATCTATAAAACAATTATGCATAGGAAGAACAAAGGAAACAGAAAAACCAACAACTGAATCTTATCTGTCTTATTCTTGATTGGCCCCAGAATAATAAAGTATAAGTTCTGTTTCATATTCTTCAGGTCCTTCAGAAGCACATGTAAAATGTAATGAGACATATTTTAAAAAGAATGAACATAGTTTAATTGCTGATCCAAGGGACCAGCCTACATAGACATCATTGAGCATTTGGGTCCTCTTTATAATTTTTCCTCTCAATTCTCTCACCTGTGTCTCCAGTTTTCGATTTCTTATCCTTTCAATCCTCTTCTAAGATTAGACTTATTCTCGATTTGCTCTTCCTCCATAAAAACACATCCAATTTCCCTCCATTCTTAAAAAATACCTTCATTTGACCTAACTCCTCAAGCTATCATTCTACTTCACTTGTCCCTTTCACAGCCAAATTCCTAGAAAAAAAGGGAAGCTATACTCTTTCTGTCCACTTATTTCTCATGCCCTTGGCTTCAGACCTTGTCATTCAACTGAAATTGTTCTCTCCAGTGTTACCAATGATCCCTTAATTGACTGATCAAATTGTCTTTCCTCAATCCTTATCCTTTGGACTTCACTACAACATTTGATACTATTTAACACTCCCTTCCTTTGGATACTCTTGCTTCCCTGGGACTTTGTGTGTGACACTCTGTTCTAGTTCTGCTACCTTTCTGGCCATCCCTCAGTTTTCCCCACAATGTGTTTATTTCTGTGTATACCCCAAACTACTCCCTTTCTTCTCTTTTCATGTGATCTCATCAGCTCCTCTGAATTTAGCTATCATTTTTATGAGAGCTATATTTAGCCCTAATCACTCTCTTGAGTTCCAATTCTACACTACCAACTACCTGCTAGACATTTCTTATTCAGTGTCCCAAAGGTATTTCCAACTCAACATATCCAAAGGAAAACTCCTTAGTATACTCATGGCCTCAGATGTTTATACAGCAATGTCCAAACTCGGCAATAAGTCAAAACAACTTTAGTCCTCCTAATGTAAGAAGGCAACTTTGACCTTTTATTTATCACTGAAACTTGTTGAAATGAAACTCATGAGAAGAATGTGGCTCTGGATAGAAACACTTTATTAGAAGGAAATAATTTGGAAAGGGATATAGCATCTCCAGATCTCAACCTCTAAAATAGTTATCATCAAAACTATTTAATACTGGTAAAAAAACAAAACTAAAGAAAAGTAGAACAGTTAAACACATTCAGAACTAGCCAAGTAGATGGACTTAAAGACAGATTGTTAATGGTTTAATGTCAACTTGGCAAGAGATTTCCAGTAATATACCTTAGGGATCTTTGCTTGACCCTGTGCTGATTTCCCTTTTTTTTTTAAACAATGACTCAGAGAAAAGCAGTAGATGACATGCTTATCAATTTCACAGATGAAAGAAACTTCAAGTAGCCACTTTTTTAACAAGTTAGTATTCAAAAAGATCTTGACAAAATAGAACATTGGTTTGAATCTAATAATGTAAAATTCATTGGAGATAGGTATAAAGTCTTATGCTTGGCTTCAAATAATCAAATTCATGAGTATAAAATGGGAGAGACATGGACTGACAGCAGTTCAGGTATGGAGGAAGGATAAGGGGATTTCAAGCTTAGTAATTATTTTCCTTTGTATATTTAGTACTTATCTGTTTGCATGTTGTTTTCTCTCAATAGAATGTGGGCTTCTTGAAGGCTGGGACTCTTACTTGCACAGTGTCTAGTATATAGCAGGAGATTGTTTAATGCCTGATCAATGAATCAGTAAGTTTGTGGATAGGAGCTCTTCAAAAGGAAATCAAAATTCTTTTCTTTTTTCTCCTTCAGATACCACCCTTTTCCTATGGTCACTTCATATTTCATCATTTGGGCTTTAGCTATACCATGAACCTGAGATCTGAAAGTGATTAAGTTCTGGGTCTAAAAGAATTACATTACAGAGTAAGTATTTGGAGAATTTGAAAACGCAGCCCAGAGACTGGTGATGCACATCTCATTTATTAACATAATAACTTCAGTGTGCAGATACATTAAACTATGAGAACCTTTTTTTTTATGCTAAGCTGTTAGACTTTGAGATGTGATCTTCCTAAATGACAGGATGATGAGTTGAAAATTCAATTCAATAAACATTTACTAAGCATCTACCATGTACCATTGTTCTAGATGCTATAGATATAGAAACAAAAGTGAGATAGTCCTTCATTAAGGAGTTTACATTCTAGGGGAAGTTCTTCTGAGATAAAAACATGGACTAAGATATAGGAATATGTCTATATTTCAGGTGCAGCTGGTGTTTCAATCATATTATTTCAGCTACATTCTCACATATAATGTTTTCATTTGGGACAGCACAAAGCCTTTGGAAACCATGAATGAGGTTTTTTTTTAAATGTCTTTTAATTCATCAAGAACATTAATGTAAATCTCTTAAGCATTCAATTGTATTTGTAGTTTCACCAGTTTTTTATGTGAATTCTCCTAATCTTAGATAAGCATCACAGATTGCATTTTCCCAAAATGCTAATGCAATTTTAAAAATTACATAAAATGTTAACGAATTTGATGGTGCCAAACATTTATTCATTGTTTTATTATAAGTATCTCTGAATGATATTTTCATAGATGTTATCACTTTGACGAGTATAATTTATTGTAAAATATATAAGAAAGGAGAGAATTAAGACAATATAGATGATAAAGATATGTATTCTTCCTTATGGCTACACTGAGCGTCCTGGTTAAACATCACACCTATTATGGCAAATATCCAAATAAATCATTATTATCAGGAAAGTATGGTGATAGAGTGATTTCCTTTTTGCTTATTTGATCCTTATCTGTCTCATAGGTTTTGAATCATGGGCTTTGTTATTAGATTTTGTTTTTATGTTTGGACAGACTTTGACACCTTTGCTTTAATGTGTTGAACCCCTTAGAGATCTGCCTTTTGATTCATGCCTTTGTGTCAAAGACTTAGATTCATTGTGTTCAATGTCCTTCCTTTCCATTGCAGAAGTCCTATGTCTGATCTGTGTGGCAGGTATTCCAGACTCATCCCTGGGCCATAACACATTTATTGAAACATGAATACTCCTAGCACTGTGATTTCCTTAGCATAGGAAGCATGGGTATAGAAACTCCTTCCATAATCAGCTAACAGTCAATCAATAAGCATTTATTAAGTATCTTTTATGTGTCAAGTTCTGTACTAAGTACCAGATTCCATACATTAAGGCAGATAATACTGTTTATGAATTAATATCTAGATCCTATGGAGTTGCCTGAGGCATATAAGGTTAAATGACTTGCCCAGTGTCACATATGTCAAAGATTAAGATTTTAACTTGTCAACTTCCTAATACCAAGTCCAGCACTATTTTTTCTAAGCTAATCACTGTCTCTAACAACCATTCAGATAAAAAAATAATAATTGAGGGCAGCTAGATGGCACAGTGGATAAAGCACCAGCCCTGGCAAGAGAATCGTGAAAAAAGAGTCAACAGCTTGGTAAAGGAAGCATAAAATGGAAAAAGATGTACAAAATTCACTGAAGAACACAACTCCCTAAAAAATAGAAGTGACTAAATGGAAAAAGAGGTATAAAATCTCATTGAAGAAAATAATTCCTGTGGTAAAATATGAAAGTTTTTAACAGTCGGTTAGGATAAGTGAAAGACGCCAGTTTTTCAAGGACCACCCTTTTGGGGAGGAGATGAACAGTCTGCCTGCTGCGCATGTCAGACTGCCTGCCGGGTACAGTCCGCCTGCTGCGCATGTCAGACTGCCTGCCAGGTACAGTGCGCCTGCTGCGCATGTCAGACTGCCTGCCGGGTTTTTTTTGACTTCCGGGGTGGAGAGAACGGGAGTAGCCTTTTTTGCCGGCTTGGCGGGACTCCGGGCGGCGCGGCACAGACGGTCTGACTCACTCCAAAGGTGGCCTAAATCGGTTTGGTGAGTTTTTATAAGGAATATAGACAGCCTAGATTTAAGACGATTTGTACTGTATTTCTGTTTTCCTATCCTTCTAATCAACAACACCTTATATACAATAAAGGCTCTATCTAGAAAACCAGAAGCTTCTTCCATTTACTAGTCTGGGAGATGAATTAAGGGAAGGGTTAAGTAGGGGAGATTTATGATCTAATATCCAATTTTAAATCTCACAGTTTGGCGACCCCGAAGGGACCTTAAGGACCCTCCCACCCTCCCTAGTTTGGCCATAAGCCGGCTAATTCGGTGGATTTTCCAAATACCCCCCCCCCCCCCCCCCCCCCCCCCCCCGCGGACTTTCCCTTTGTCTAATCTCCCTTAAAGACTTTAAGCCTCTAAAAGTCTTGCTTTAAACAGAAAAGCCAGCCCAGTTTAAAGGGCAAGATGCTCGAATATTCTACCATCCCTTTGATTTTTCTCATCGGAATGTATTGGGACAGCATAACATCCCGACTTAGAGGAATAGTTTATTCAATGGTCCTTCATAACATTATTGGTTTTTTCCTCATTCAGGCAGCAAAAAGTTTTTTGTATAATAGTATACGTGAGAATCTTTGGGAAAATACGTTTAATATAAGTAGAAATTTTATGCCTGCAATTGAAATACCTTTTAATACCACATCCATAGTTCATACGACTAAGGATTTTATTTTTTTTTGTTGTTTTTTTTTTGTTTTTGTTATTATCATTGTTTTTGTTATTATCATTGTTATGATGTGGGGGAAACTCTCACATATGGAGAGAGACCTCAAAATGGCTGTTTCTACTAGAGATGATCCAAGTTCAGAATCAGATCAGCAGAAACTACTCCCTCTGCAGGAAGCTATAGAACATAGTAAGAAGGGAGTGCCAATTCAAGTCAGAAAATATAGCCCCTTTAGACCAAGTGACTTGAGCGCATGGAAATCAATCATCCCTAGTTTTGAGAAAAATCCAAACACTGTAATTTCACAGTTAAGGACTATATTTAATGCATATCAACCCAGTTGGGCTGATGTTACTTGCCTTTTGGAAACTTTACTGTCCCCAACTGAGATTACAGATATTATCTCAGCAGGAAATGCCCTTGTTGCGAAAGGTAAGGCCGATGTGGAATGGCCTCTAAAGGATCCAGAGTGGAATTATAATGATGATAGGGATTTCCAAAGATTAAAAGATGCTAGAGAAACACTTCTGAAGGGAATGGAATCTTGCTCTAGAAAACCGGAAAACTGGCAGAAATTTTTAAGCCTACCTCAGGAGGCTAATGAAAGACCAAACAGATTTTATGATAGACTTTGTGAGGCCGCTAGACAGTACACCAGATTGGATCCAGTAGATTTAAGAGATTCCTGTATCATTCTCAACACATTTGTTTATAATTCACTGCCAGAAATACGCAGATACTTTCTGAAACAATGTCCAGACTGGAGAAATCTCTCAGTAGATAGAATTAAGGAACTTGCAAATTATGTCTTTGACTCACGTGAGGAAGATCCAGATCACCCTAAACAGAGCATTCTGGCACCAGCGATTCCTAGTCAGCCATGTGGACACCGGAACAAGGACACTAAGGTGTGTTGTTACTGTCGTAAGGAGGGGCATGAATTGAGAGAATGTAGGACTTGGAGAAGAAATTCTAATTCTAATTACAGGCGAAATCAAAATAGAAATAGATCTTTTTGGAGGAATACAGAAAGGCAGTACCAGAATAATGGTAACCAAGACCCCCCTCAGAAGAGGACACAGGAATGATGGTGTCTTGGGGAGGAATGGAACATAGATAATGAAAGCCATATATTCCCAGATCCAGATTTTTTGAATGCACTTGTGCCAGTCCATTCACCTCCCCAGAGTAATGAACCACATGTCACCTTAAAAGTGGGGGAGACTTATTATGATTGTCTGCTAGACACAGGAGCCTCTAAATCAGTATTAGTAAGCAAACCAGATGCTGGGTGTAGACCTGTAGGATTTTTGAATGTAGTGGGAGTCTCAGGAAAGAGCCAGAGAGTGGCAAAATTGAATCCTCGCATGGTATCTATGGGGCCCTTAACAGTGGAACATTCATTTTTACTCATGCCTGATGCCCCTGTAAATTTATTAGGTCGTGATCTCCTTTGCAAGCTTAGAGCAACCATATCTTGTGCTCCAGATGGGGCTGTCTCCTTACAATTGCCAGAGGATACTGTTCATTTATTACCAATTTTACTTACAGAAGCTCAAGGAACAGCAGGGGAGGTATCCAAAATCCCCTCTGACATTCCTGAGTCTTTATGGGCCTCATCCCCTAATGAGGTGGGGCTCCTTAAGTCTGCCATGCCTGTTACCTTTAAAGTTAAGGGGGGACCACCCCCCTCCATTCCACAGTATCCATTGTCTAGGGAAGCAATAGAAGGGATCACCCCTATAATTGAGGCTTTGAAAAGCCAGGGTATTATTATTCCATGTCATCACTCTCCATGCAATACTCCCATTTTGCCAGTTAAAAAACCCAAGCCTGGGCCAGATGGTAAACCTGTTTATCGCTTTGTGCAAGATCTTAGAGCGATTAATAATTATGTTATTCCTAGACATTCTATAGTCGCAAATCCGGCTATGATAATTTCCTCAATTCCCTATGAATCTACATGTTTCACAGTGGTAGACCTTTGCTCTGCCTTTTTCTCCATACCAGTACATGAGGACTTCCAATATTTATTTGCTTTTACCTGGAAAAATAGACAGTGGACCTGGACTAGACTCCCACAGGGATTTGTAGACAGTCCCACATTATTTTCCCAAATTTTACAGCAGGATCTGGCCTCTATTACCTTTAAGGGCTCCACACTAGTACAATATGTAGATGACTTACTTTTGGCCTCTCCTAATGCTGAAATTTGTCAGGAAGATAGCCGTCACTTACTGCTGGAGCTGCACAAGAGAGGACACAAGGTTTCCAAGACAAAGGTACAATGGTGTTTGCCCCAGGTAGAATATTTAGGATTTATTTTGGCTGCTGGAACTCGCTCTGTCTCTTCTAAGAGAGTCCAGGCCATTCAACAACTCTCTGCCCCCACTACTAAGAGGCAGTTGAGAGCCATTCTGGGAGCAGCTGGGTACTGTAGACAATGGATACCCTCTTTTGGTGAAATTACTAAACCCCTCATAGCTCTTACAAAAAGTTCTGTTCCAGACAGTTTACAGTTGGATCCCCAGCATCTCTCAGCCATAAAAGAATTAAAACGGGCCTTGTTATCAGCACCTGCCCTAGGACTGCCAGATTATAGTAAGCCTTTCACTCTCTTTGTGCATGAACAAAGGGGGGTGGCTTCTGGAGTCCTGACTCAGTCACTGGGGCCTAACCAACGTCCTATAGCCTACTATTCAATTCAGCTGGACCCTGTAGCGGCTGGAGCGCCACCTTGCCTTAGAGCAGTGGCGGCCACAGCGCTTTTGGTAGAAAAAGCCTCTGATTTGGTCCTAGGTAACCCTCTAACTGTGCAATGCCCTCACGAAGTGGAGGCTCTCTTACTACGTCACAGGACACAAGCCTTTTCAGATCAAAGGCTGGCTAAGTATGAAATAACCCTGTTAGGTAATGAGAATATCACTTTAAAACGCTGCACAGTTCTTAATCCAGCAACACTACTCCCTAACTTACCATTCTCGGGGGAACCGTTGCATGACTGTGCTTCTTTAGTTGATATGGCTGAAAAACCCCGTGATGATCTTTTTGATACACCTTTAGAAAATCCTGATCTTGTCCTCTATACAGATGGTTCCTCATTTATGAGAGAGGGAACCCGTTTTACTGGAGCTGCTGTAGTTTCTGATTATGACACCCTCTGGGCAGCTTCTCTGCCTTCCCATTTTAGTGCACAGGCTGCTGAACTTGTGGCTCTTACACAGGCCTGTAATATAGCTAAAGATAAGAGTGCCACCATTTTTACTGACTCGAAATATGGCTTTGGCATATGCCACTTTATTGGTATGATTTGGCGTCAACGAGGCTTTCTAACATCCTCGGGCAAGGCTATTGCCAATGGGGACCTTATCAAGGACCTCTTAGATGCCCTAAAACTGCCTTCTTCCCTAGCCGTTGTACATTGCCCTGCCCACACAGGGAATAGTGATCCTGTTTCAAAGGGAAATGCACGAGCCGATTCTGCAGCCAAGCTTGCTGCATTAGAAGCTCCTGAACATGTATTTAACCTTTCACCTTCTGAGGATATTCCTTCCAACCTAACCTATGACGATTCTGAAGTAGAAAAGTGGAAAAAGAAATTTAAGGCGAAACAGATCAATGGCATCTGGGTGTCTCCGGAAGGTAAGCCATTTCTTCCCCGGAAATTCTACCACCAGGTATGCCTCTCTGTTCACAGAAAAGGCCATTTTGGTACACAAGGCATTGTAGACTCTATTAAGAGAACCTGGATAGCACCAGGTGTGACTAATACAGCATCTCGAATCTGCTCGGGCTGCTCCACATGTCAGTCTTATAATCAGTATGCTTTTAAGGTCAAAGCTTATGGAGGGCGTCCTCTAGCATATACACCTTTTGAGCACTTACAAATTGATTATATTACTATGCCAAAAGCAGGACATTATAAATTTTGCCTTGTTATAGTTGATCAGCTCACTCGGTGGGTGGAGGCCTTTCCCAGCCCCCGAGCCACAGCTGCCTTTGTTGCCAAAATTCTTCTTAAAGAGATAGTACCTCGTTTTGGCCCACCAGCCCGCATCGATTCTGACAAAGGCACACATTTCACTGATTCGATTTTATCCCAAATCTACTCTTTCTTGGGAGTGACTCCAAAATTCCACACGCCCTACCATCCACAAAGTTCAGGCCAAGTCGAACGTATGAATAAAGAGCTTAAGAGTATGATTGGCAAATTATGTACTGAAACCCATTTGAAATGGCCTGATGTTCTACCATTGGCATTATTCTATCTACGAAGTAGACCAAGAGGAGAACTTCATATATCTCCTTATGAAATGCTTTTTGGTCACCCTCCTATCCAAGCTAAAACTTTTTCCCCAGTTTATACATCACTGGTGGGAGGTGATACTTCTGTTGCTTCCTATATACAGGAATTACAGACCAGGCTACGTGAACTCCATGAGGCAGGAGCTGTGGTCCAGGCAGGACCATTAGACTTTTCATTGCATAACTTCAACCCAGGAGATAAAATATATGTAAAGAATTTTCAGAGAACCAGTGGAACTCAACCTGCCTGGGAAGGACCTTTTCAGGTATTATTGACAACTCCTACCGCCATTAAAATTGGTGAAAAAGACTCATGGATTCATTGCTCTCATATAAAGCCTGCACCATTCATAGGTGAAGAGATTTCAGATAGACCTGAGGTAGACGCTAAAGAGGTAAAAACCCTAACGATAGCAACTGTTAAAGAGCAAAGAAAGTTCAGAGGAAACAGGAAGTTCCCATTTAAGAATCCCACTGATCAGTTAAATGCTTTGGGACTCAGTCTTCGTAAAGTATCAGGAGACGGAAATTGCCTTTTTAGGGCTTTAGCAGACCAGCTAGAAGGTCACTGTAGAAATCATCTCAGACACAGACAAGAAGCTGCTTCTTATATGATTAACCATAGACAAGAGTTTGAGTCTTTTATAGTAAATGACTCCCCTTTTGAAGAATATGTTGATGAATTAAAGAAATTTGGAAAGTGGGGAGGAAATGATACAATTGTAGCATTTGCTAAGCAGCATCAGCTGAATGTTGTGGTTCATCAATTAAATCAGCCTTTATTGAAAATCAGTGGCACAGACAAAACTGATGCTACAGAACTCCACATTTTCTACCATAAAGAACATTATGACAGCATTAGAAAGATCAATGACAATTCAGAAACCCCTGCCACTTTGGCATGCAGAGAATTGGGGAACCAGTTAAAACAATGTGGCATACCCCAAACTCTAGCAGCTTAAATACCTTATAATTTAACAAGCATTTCCTTCTACAGGCAAAAGCACTGAAGTACATGGCCTAGTTTTCTGGCCTACCTCAACTATTTTTTTTTTTATTAATTTTTGGGTTTTTTTGTTTTTGTTTTGACTTTTGAAAGGCACTGAAAAGACCTGGAATTGACTGCACCTTTAAGTTCTTTAAGAGCACAAAAGGGTGCTTAGCGAATCTTTTGCTTTTTATTTTTTATTTTTGGTTTTGCTTTGGTTTTTTTTTTTACTTTTGTTTCTTTTGCTTTTCTTTAAAACTAAATTTTGTAAACTAAGTGATTATTCAAAGACATTTTAAGTATATGCTGTGGGTGAGGCTATCGGGCCTCAGAAGCTACCAGAATTCTTCTTTTTTTTTATTTACTCTTTCTTTTTGAGAGAACCATGAGTTCTAATGAGTTTTGTTTTATTTATTTATTTTTCTCCTTTCTCTTGTATGTTGTTCTGTTTAACTAAAAAGTACCAGAAATTGCTTGATACCTCACTGAAAACATTGAATATTGAATCTTGCTAATTGAAGTCTTATTTCTTTTTGATGAATTAATCACCACTTTAAGTATCTGCTACTGTTATACCAGAGAATTCATGTATAAGATGATGTGGTCTACTTGCTAAAAGAAGATTATGTAATAATGTCTAAAAGAAGATTATGTAACAATGTCTAATATAATCAGCTATTTACATTCGTTTATTATTTATATGTCATTATACTCTGGGTATGGTTTGGAATTATTGTATATATCACTAATATATTCTCAGTTATGCAGCATAGCACACATTTTTACCATCATATTGTCTTTGGTGAAATTAATGAGATTTCAGAAATATGGAAACTTATCATTTCAGAGACTAACTTGCTGTGAACTCTGACGCAGGCCCTGGAGAGAATATATGTGCAACAAAAGGAGAGACAGGTATACGTAAGTCCATGGTTTGCTTATGATGGTGACTATGTAGAGCACAATTACTAGGCACAGTCCAGTATTCATCCTCTCTCCCTCCTAATTTAACCTAATTTAACTGAACTTATTTATCTTTTTATCTCACTCAGTTGAATTCACCTGTGGCCTAGCACAATCACTGGCTGTCTCAGAACCATGAGATATGGTATGATAACCTTTCCATAACATTTTCAGGTGTCATGAACACATACTAAATTTGGCTTTGATCCAGACACATGGTGGTAAAAAGTGTTACACATTGCATAACTACCTCAACCCTCTATTACAAGTCTAACCATATAAAGGAGGGAATGTAATGGAATTTATTAATTTGATCATTGACAATGCTATGCTAAGGTTTTAAAAATACAGCAATTCAAACAGTTAAAGAAGATAATCCAGCTTTCCAGACCAGAGTCCAGAATCCAGTTTTCCAGACCAGAATCCAGTTTCCTCCTGATGACATCTTACCACTTCAAGAAGACAAGAGAACTCAGAGACTTTATATGAACTGTTTTGCTTTATTAGCTTTTACTATCTCCTTTCTGTTATATACTATCTGTAACATGTACTCTCTGCAGAGGCTCTCCCTTTGCAAGACTAATGTCAAAGCGTCGGTTCATGAGGAAAAAAAAAATCGCCCCTCTGGACAAAACTTTCCTCTCTTCCTTTTCTGTATTGTTGTTCGCATATTATTAGTCAGCAAAAGTTATTATATTCTTTTTACTGTTCCATCAAGGAAACATTCCGTTTCTTGAGGAAGCAAAGGGGGGAAATGTGGTAAAATATGAAAGTTTTTAACAGTCGGTTAGGATAAGTGAAAGACGCCAGTTTTTCAAGGACCACCCTTTTGGGGAGGAGATGAACAGTCTGCCTGCTGCGCATGTCAGACTGCCTGCCGGGTACAGTCCGCCTGCTGCGCATGTCAGACTGCCTGCCAGGTACAGTGCGCCTGCTGCGCATGTCAGACTGCCTGCCGGGTTTTTTTGACTTCCGGGGTGGAGAGAACGGGAGTAGCCTTTTTTGCCGGCTTGGCGGGACTCCGGGCGGCGCGGCACAGACGGTCTGACTCACTCCAAAGGTGGCCTAAATCGGTTTGGTGAGTTTTTATAAGGAATATAGACAGCCTAGATTTAAGACGATTTGTACTGTATTTCTGTTTTCCTATCCTTCTAATCAACAACACCTTATATACAATAAAGGCTCTATCTAGAAAACCAGAAGCTTCTTCCATTTACTAGTCTGGGAGATGAATTAAGGGAAGGGTTAAGTAGGGGAGATTTATGATCTAATATCCAATTTTAAATCTCACATTCCTTAAAAATTAGAACTGGGGAGATGGAAGCTAACGACTCCATGAGACATCAGGAAAATAAAAAACAAAATTAAAAGAATGAAGAAACAGAATAAAATATGAAATATTTCAGTGGAAAAACAACTTATTTAGAAAACAGATCAAGGAGAGATAATTTAAGAATTAGTAGACTGCCTGAAAGTCATAATCAAAAAAATAGCCAAGATATTATCTTTCAAAAATTATCAAGAAAAACTGCCCTGAAATCCTAGAACCAGAGGGCAAAATATACATTGAAAGAATCTTCTGATAATCTTCAAAAAAAATCCCAGAATGAAGACTTTCAGGAATATTATAGCCAAATTCCAGAGCTCCCAGGTAAAGGAGAAAATACTTTAAACAAGCTGAAAGAAACAATTCAAATATTATGGAGCCACAGTCATGATTACACAGGATTTAGCAGCTTCTACCTTAAAGGATAGACAGCCTTGGAATATGATATTCTTAAAAGCAAAGGAGCTAGTGTTACAAACAAGAATCACCTACCCATCAAAAACTGAGTATAAGTCTTTAAGAGGAAAATGATATTTAATGAAATAGAGAACTTTCAAGCATTATTGATGAAAAGACCAGAGCTAAACAGAAAATTTGGTTTTCAAATACAAGACTCAAGAGAAGCATAAAAGGTAAATAGGAGAGAAAACATAAGGGAATCAATAAGATTAAACTTTTTATATTCCACCATTGGAAGATGAATGGAGGGAAATATATAATAATTACAACTGAATATGAATAAGATAAATTCACCCATAAAATAGAAGTGGATAGCAAAGTGGATTAAAAACCAGAATCAACATGTTTATAAGAAACATCTGAAGGTAACTATTATGTTTTTCCCTCTCCCCAACCCCTACTCTTCTCTTAACCTGCTTAAAGATCCTCAGTTGCTTTAGATGATTTATATCAAGGGCCTTAAGCATCCTGGAAATCTTCCTCTGGGCCATATATTAATGCTCTTCTTAAATTGTGGTTCTTAGAACTCAATACAGTATTCCAGATGAATTCTGAGGTGCAGAGAATACAATAAAACTATTACTTCCCTATCTGTGGTAGCTATTCATTTCTTATTGTAGGCCAAGATTGAACTGCCAAGAAGGATTCCAAAAATAATCCCAGTTTAATGTACAAGTTCAACTACAAAAAAAAATTAAGATAGTCCTTGCCCTCAAGGAGTTTATATTCTTATAAGGGTAAGCAACATATATAGGGGAGTGGCAGCTAGATCAGCACTCCCCTCCCACACCTTTTCTAACCCTGGAATCAAATCAGTACTTTGATTATTGACCAATTCAGTAATTTTCCAATCAAAATATCCAATCTTTGTCAAAATTCCCCTATTTGTGATAGCTCCTTCTTCTATTAAATGTAAATCCCTTTAAGGTATGGGATGATTTCACATTTGTCTTTGTATCTATCACTAAGTACAGTGCTTGCTCCAAAGTAAGTGCTTAATAAATGCTTTTATTCATTCATTCAAAGAATCAAGTTTAATAGTTTACAATGTAATGAAGAGATCCCTGAGATAGAAGGTATGATACCAAGGTTCTGATGTGGCCATTAACCAGCTTCATATAATTATTTCAATTGTCTGGGCCTCAATTTCCCTGTCTGTAAGATTAAGGTGTTGAATGGGTGGTTGCTTTAGGTGCCATCCAGATCAAACAGTCATATGATGTTATGATTTTGATGTGGATGCTCAGAAAGTGGAGCATTGTTTTTTATATGATCTGTCCTTCTTTTGATATATATTTCAGCATTTCATTTTCCCTTTTGTTTGTTCTGGGAAAAGTGATACATAGCATCATACTATAATTAATGGAAAGACTCTGGCTCTGGGGTCAGAGAACATTAGTTCATATCCTACTTCTAATGTTTATTAGCTGTATGACTTTGGACAAGGTATTTACCTACTTCAGTTTCTTCATTGGCTAATTGGAGTTAGACTAGATGGCTTCTGAGGTTTCATCTACCTCTAGATCCAAGCTGCCATAATCCCTCCCTTGAGGTAGGATAAGAAAGAAGTCCAGGGATTGAAAGATTAGACAGAGTGGGAATAGATTAAGAAACAGGGGAAAATCTTGTTATACAGGTTTCTCTAATAATGTTTTCACTGCTGACTTGCTTCACCAATTCATTTTTCATAGAAACTATTATGATAAATTTCAGAGGAACCAGTATCTGAATTCTAAAAGAGTTGGGTTAAATTATATTAGGAACCATGGAAAGAATGCATTCTATACCCTAGTGAGTAGACAAAATAAGAATAATGGAAGGAATTTATCCCACACAATTGTAACTGTTCAACATCAGAGTTATTTTGTATTTATTAATTTCAAATAGGTTTATCATCTAATAAAAGAAGCATATTTCAGGACACAAGTACAGTCTAAAGCAAAAAACATCCCTGTGTATAATTCATTGCATTTGTTATTACCTGATGTATTATTTATTAGGGTTATGTTAATAACCTCAATTGCTTTATTTACAGCAAATCACTGTCAATTATTTCCATCTTTTAGGGAATCATGAATTTTATCTTTTTCTCATTAAGGATTTTTGGAAGTAATTTATTTTAATTTCCTGCCCTCTAGTGATAAAAACAATGCACATCTACATTTGCATTTAATAAGTTCTGCATATTTTGGACTCAGTAAATAAAATTATAAAGGAGAATTTAGAGAAAGAAACAAAATACCAGGAAGTCTATTTTTCATTAATGCCCAACACCTCAGCACAACAAATAATGTTTTTGTGTTTGACAAATGTTTTCCCACTTCCAAAGTTATCACTTCTTATGTATTCAGCTGAAAGGATTTTTACTGAAGCAAATTTCAAAATATTGTTTTTATCTGACCTACAGCATAGGTATAAGCCTATATCTTTATTATAATAGGAATACAAATATAGGAAATTCTGGTGAGTTGGAAATCAGCTGCATTCTAAAGCCTTTAAATATCTGAATGGATGAGACTGGTTAAAAATAGCAACAATAAAAAAGAGTTCTTATAGGGTATCCCATTTTGAGGTATTTAGTTTCTATCAATAGTCAAATGAATAGCAAACCTTGAAGATTATGACAGAGATAAGAATTGTCATTCATCTTTGGTTGCCTTGCTGACATCTGAAAGGGGCTGGATTTGGTTAAGAAAGTAACATTTTAAATATCCTAAGTGACCTTTGAATCACTGATGATTCCCTGTATTTATTCAGTATTTCAGCATTTACATCAGCTTATGTGGTAGAATCTGCAAAATCCAACTTGTCAACTTTACCAGAATTTCAAAAACATGAAACTATATGGGTCTCATTAGCTACCTCACATATCCAGAAGTTCCACAGCTATGAACATAAGCAGGAGCCCCTTAGCAGAATATCAAAACTTAGGCTCAATAACTGACCATATCAATAACAAAACCATCAGAAATCACAATCGTCTCAATAAATATAGAAAAAACTTTTGAAAAAAAATACAACACCCTTTCCTATAAAAACACTAGAGAGCATAGCAAATGGTGCTTTCCTTAAAATAATTAATAGTATCTATCTAAAACCATCAGCAAGCATTATCTGTAATGCCTTTCCAATAAGATAAGAAGTGAAGCAAGGATGCTCATTATCACCACTATTATTTAATATTGTACTAGAAATGTTAGCAATAGCAATGAGAGAAGAAAAGGAAATTGAAGGAATAAGAATAGGCAATAAAGAAACAAAACTATTACTTTGCAGATGATATGATGATGTACTTAGAGAATCCTAGTGAATCAACTAAAAAACTTCAGTAAAGTTTCAGGATATAAAATAAACCCATGCAAATTATCAACATTTCTATATTAAATAATTCTATATTAATATAAAATCCCGTGGCAAGAGATAGAAAGAGAAATTCCATTTAAAATCATTGTAAAGAATATAAAATACTTGGGAGTCTACCTGCCACTATATGAACTATGTGAACACAATTACAAAACACTCCACACAAAACACTTTTCACACAGATCTAAACAATTGGAGAAATATTAATTGCTCATGGGTAGGCTGAGACAATATAATAAAAATAGCAATTCTTTGTAAATTAGCTTACTAATTCAGTGCCATACCAAACCACCAAAAATATTTTATACAGCAAGAAAAAAATCATGTCAAAATTCATCTGGAAGAATAAAAGATCAAGAATACCAAAGGAATTAACAAAAATAATGTGAAGGAAGGTTGCCTAGCTATACCAGATCTTTAAATATATTATAAAATGCTAATCATTAAAACAATATGGTAGTAGCTAAGAAATAGAGTGGTGGATCAGTGGAATAGATTAAGTACACAATATACAGTAGTAAATGACCATAGTAATCTAATGTTTGATAAACCCAAAGACCCAAACTTTGGTGGCAAGCACCCATTGACCAAAACTGCTGGGAAAACTGGAAAACAGTATGGCAAGAACTACAGATAGACCAACATTTTATATTATATAACAAGATAAGGTCAAAATGTGTAGGATCTATGGAGAAGGGAAGTATTTAGATCAAACAAGAGAAAGAGAACATTATGAAATGTAAAATGGATAATTTTCATTATATTACATTAAAAAAGTTTTGCACAAACAAAACCAATGTAACCAAAACTAGAAGAAAAGCAGAAAGATGGGGAAAAATTATATAGCAAGTATCCTGATAAAGGCCTAATTTCGTGTGTGTGTGTGTGTGTGTGTGTGTGTGTGTGTGTTGTGATGTTTAAAATGCAAATTGTGGTCACCTTAAATTAGAAGCTTCAGCACCAGTCTTTGGGCATTAAACATTTATTAAAGCATAGAGGTATTCACAAGGAGTTAAAAAAAAAAAAAAGTCCTACCTAGCCTAGAGTTCCAGCCTGGTTGGATTCTTCCTGAAGTCCTCCTCCACGAGTCTGCTTTAATCAGGAACTCTCTAGCAAACTGATTGTGGAAGCTTTTTATAGGTCTGGAATAGAGGTGGTCCTTACACACAGCTTCAAGCTGATTGGTTGGCATCCACCAAATCCATTAAGGGCTAGCCAGGTATCATTACAATCTAGTTAACTTTGAAGTAGACTAATCAGCAGTCAATCACTCTCACTTGATTCAATCAGTTTAGATTAATCTTCAGGTGGGTCTTTGAGTATCTGCTAAATGCCATTATTTTATCACAGTGTGAAGCAATTGGGGTTAAGTGACTTGCCCAGGGTCATACAGCTAGTAAGTGTCAAGTATCTGAGGCTGGATTTGAACTCAGGTACTCCTGACTCCAGGGCCAGTGCTCTAACCACTGCGCCACCTAGCTGCCCCCTCTAATTTCTTAAATACGTAGAAAACTGAGTTAGATTTATAAGAATACAATTCGTTCCCCAATTGATAAATGGTCAAAGGATATGAACAGCCAGTTTTCACATGAAGAAATTAAAGCTATCTTTAGTGACATGAAAAAGAAATGTTTTCAATCACTATTAATTAGAGAAAAGTAAATTAAAACAACTCTGAGGTACCATCTCACACCTATCAGATTGACTAATATAACAGAAAAGGAAAATTATTGAAGAGGATATGCAAAAATTAGGACACAAATGTGCTATTGGTGAGTTGTGAACTAATCCAACTATTCTGGAGAACAATTTGGAACTATGCCCAAAGGGCAATCAAACTGCATACTCTGATCTAGCAATACCACTACTAGGTCTGTATCCCAAAGAGATAATAAAAAGAGAAAAGGACCTAAATGTACAAAAACATTTATAGCAGCTCATTCTGTAGTGGTTAAGAATTGGAAATTAAGGAGCTCTACATTAACTGGGGAATGGCTAGACAATTTGTGGAATATGATTATAATGTAATACTATTGTACTATAAGAAGTGACAAGCAAGATGATTTCCGAAAAACTTGAAAAGACTTACATGAACTGTTGCATAGATAGGTAACAGAACCAAGAGACTGTAACAATTGGAATGACGCCACCTGCTGGAGAATTACTGTAGGAAAGCTCCAACATGAGGAGATGGCCTCTGAGGGCAGGACCATGTATCTTTTCTTTGTCGTCTTTTTTTTGGCGTCAGGAAGTGATGTTTGCTGGTGGGAGGAAGAAGAAGGGGGCTGGCGCGCTGGCTCACTCTCTTTCCTGAGGACTCTGGTGGAGAAGGGAGCTAGGAATGCTCTCTCCCTTTAATAGATAGATGAATCTCTCTCTCTCTTTACCAAATTCTTATTCTCCTTAATAAATGCTTAAAAGCCTAACTCTTGCTAAAGCTTATAATTTATTGGTGACCACTCAGATATTTTAGACAGTATAGCTAGAATTTTAACCCTTACAAGACTATTGTAACAGCAATATTGTATGATGATCAACTGTGAATGACTTAACTCTTCTCAGCAGTACAATGAACCTAAGACAACCCCAAAGGACTCATGCTAAAAAAAATGCTATTCAGAGAAAGAACTGATGGAGTGTGAATGTAGATTAAAGCATACTATTTTTCACTTTCTTGATTTTTTTGAACAGTTTAAACAGCTGTAGGAATATTTAGTGCTCATGGCTAGACTATACCATTCTAATAAAAATGAAAATATTGCCAAAGTTAATTTACAGTTTTATGATATATTTAGCAAATTATTGGAGGGATACTTTATAGAACTCATTAAAATAATTAAAAAATAATTTAGAGAAACAAAAGGTCTAGAATATAATGGGAAATCATGGGAAAAGTAGATATGAAGTAGGAATAGCACTTCTAGGTCTAAAATTGTATTATAAAGCAGCAGTTATCAAAGTCAGTTAGTAATGGTTAAAAATAGAGAAGTAGATTAATGGAACAGACTAGTAGACTTAAGTAGGTAGAATCAGAAACAATGGAATTCAATAACCTAGTGTTTTATAAGCAGGAAAACAAAATTACCTAGGATAGAATTCCCTATTTGATAAACACTGATGGGAAAACTTGGAAAGCAGTCTGACAGAAATTAGCTTAGATCAGCATTTAATGCCATATTCTGCAATAAATTCAAAATGGATATGTTACCTTAATACTAAAGGATATTCTATAAAAAATTAGAAGATCATATCCTTTCCTAGCTATGGGTAGGATATTTATACTTGATCAAACAAGGAACAGATACAACTACAAAAAATAGTTTTGATAATCTTGATTATAAGAATCTGAAGAATTTATATAAAAACAACATAATGCATTTAGGATGAGAAAGTAAGTAGCTGAATGGGGAAAAGTTTTATACTGTATTTCTCAGATAAAAATTTTTACATCCAAGATATATAGACAACTAATCTGTCTCTCTCTGTCTCTCTCTCTGTGTCTCTGTCTCTGTCTCTGTCTCTCTCTCTCTCTCTCTCTCTCTCTCACACACACACACACACACACACACACACACACACACACACACACAGAGACACCACTCTCTCCCTCTTTGCTCTCCCCCCTCTTTCTCTCTGTCTCTCACCAAAAACCCTTTCTGAATAAATAAATGGTTAAAGGATATAAATAAACAAAACAAAATTCTCAAAAGGAAAATTACAAACTCTTAACAACTACATAGAAGAATGTTCCAAATCACTAATAAGAGAAATGCAAATTAAAAACCCTGAGATTTCACCCCATAATCAGCAAATTGGCAAAGATGAGTATTTTCAATGTTGACAGAATTAAGGGGAAGTTAGGCTCATCAATGTGTTGTTGCTGGAAGTATAAACCAGTGCAACCATTTTGGGAATCAATTTGGAATTATGAAAATAAAGTCACTAAACTTCTATATTTTTGACATTGGAGATTTTACTCTTGGGCTTATACACTAAGGAGGTATTTGATAAAAAAAATCTTCAAAAAGAAAGAAAGAAAGAAAAGTCTCCAAATACACCCAAATTTTTATAGCAGCACTTTTTATTTGTGGTAGCAAAGAATTTGAAACAAGAGAGAAGTCATTGCTTAGGGAATGCCTAAACAATTGTGATACATAAATGCAGTGGAATATTACTGTGGTGTAACAAATGGTGAATATGATGAATACTGAGAAGCAAGGAAAATTTTCAAGGTCTGATGTAAAGTGAAATAATTAGAGTCAAGAAAGCAATAGACACAATGACTGCAACACTATAAATGTAAAGAACAAATACAAAAAAAGTGTCAAATTATTAAGAAATGACATGGTCCCAAAGAAAAGATATGAGAAGACCCCCTCCTATATTACTCTTTTGCATGGGTGGGATGTTCATAGATGTGGTATTTTTTACATATCTTCAATTTTGTTGATTCTTTTTCCTCTTCTTTCTCTTTTTCATTTTTTTTAAACTTTATTTGTTACATAGATTGACTCTCTGGGAAATGGTAGGGGAATGACACTGGGAGAAAAACCTGCTAATATATAAAAAAAATGATACCAAAATTTTTCTTTAAAAATTTTTAAATGTTCTGGGAGTTCTGAGGAAAGACAGAAGACTTAGGACTTGGGGAACAAGGAAAGCATTCCTGGAGGAGGTGGAACCCAATTTAGGCCTTTTAAAAAGGGGTTTTGGAGATAGGGGCAGTTGTATACTGGTAAATGTCTAACAACCATGTCTCTGAAAAAGAAAATGTATGTTCAATACACTTTTATTTTTAATCTACATTATTAACATTTTATCAATCACTTTCTTAAATTAGTTAATCAGCAAAACAATAAATCAAGCCCTAATTTGTAGAATTTGCCAATTTCTGAAGTGTACATGTTCACACTCAAAATTCAACAACCAGCTCTGCAATCCAGTATGAACTTATTCCTATGTACCCCTGGATAAGGAGTGAAGTTACATTTTTACCTAATAGAAGTAAAGAGGGAGAGTAACAGTGTATGTTATGGTATACACCTGCACAGCAATCAATGAATCAAGGTTTAGGGCTTCAAAGGTGTGGTAGAGAGCATATGAAATGAGGATAAAAGAAGAATCAGAAATGATATTCAACTAAATGGCCATATGGAAGAGCTGGAGGATGCTTGCCCAATTACAGAACTGTCAAAAGAACAGATAGATCAGTGAAGTGGGACTTCAAAAATCTGGAAATCTGCTAGAAATTCATTGTACTGTAAAGCAGATAATTTGTTAAGTCCCTGGCTTTACTTGCTGCTAATTTCCTTTCTCAAAATGTAGAAGCCAGAAGAACAACTGCTTCATTCTGACTAACAAGGGAGAAAAAAAAACAATAATCCTGATTTGTAATCTGAAAGGAGAGCTTTGAATAAAAACTAACCATTTGTCTTGGACTTTTTAAAAGACAATGAGGGAATTCCTTGTGCAATAAGACATATATTGGCGCAGCTAGGTGGCACAGTGGATAAAGCACCAGCCCTCAATTCAGGAAGACCTGAGTTCAAATCCAGCCTCAGACACTTGACACTTACTTGCTGTGTTACCCTGGGCAAGTAACTTATCCCTCATTGCCCCAACAGAAAACAATAACAAAAAAATTTTAAAAACAACCAAAAACAAAGCAATAAGACATATAGCCTACTTTTCAAGAGAGCAAAAAAAAAAAAAAAGCTCAACTAAGCAAACAAAAAACAAAATCAGAGAAAAGGTAGGTATCTCATGGCCTGAGGTTTTAGGAGTGAATAAGAAACAAAAGATATTGAAAGAATGCAAAATGTAAAAGTCGGACAACAGAAGTGCAAGTGATATTAAGGAAGAAGGAAAGGAAGAAATAACTTATTTCTATCCAGGAAAAAATCTACAATGATGCCTGACATATAGTAGGTACTTAATTGTTGTCATAGTGATAAAGCATTGGAATGGGCGTCAGGAAGGCCTGAGTTAGAATCCTGCCTCAGTCACTTGCTAGCTATATCACCACCACAGACAAGTCATTTAGGTCCCTTCACCTCTGTATACCTCAGTTTCCTCATCTGCAAAATGATGATAACAATAGCACCTATTATCATCACAGGTTGTTGAGAAGATATAATGATATAAAGTATGAAAACCACTTTGCAGACTTTAATGTACTATATAAATGCTAGTTGTTGCTATTATCATTGCCATGATTAATTGCTTACTAAAATGAACTGGATTGTTTATTCAGGAAACTCTACTATGAGCTCAAGTTTTAAAGGGTCATGTAAAAAAGATGGAAATTGTACAAAACCAAAAATAATTTTAAGAATAATTTTAGAAACACTTAATACCAGAATGAGTTTTAAGATTATATATCATACAAAGGAGTATCAAAAGACTTTGGAAGATGTGTTTTGACCAAGAAGAAAATCAAGAAAAGTGTAGGTCTTCTCCATGGTTACGGTGTTGACAGATGATGGGGGGAAGATGCACAACTACTCATTTCCTACCTTGTTTCTATCTTCAACAGAAAGAATGATCTTCAAACTGACAAGGTAGAGTAAAAGCTATTCAAGGGAAATTGAAATCCAAGAATTTTGGTGTGATTACTAGGAGCAAATGTTCACTTTAGATTAGGTCAAGCCTCTAGGTCAAAGCAAAATTTATTCTTAAATAATGAGTCTGCTAATGCAATTTTCAAAAATAGTTTTGATCATTGTTAAGGAATTTCAGGGAAGAGAAAGTATGTTAGAACTAAATGTGGGCAAATTTCCTCATTTGCAAAGATGAGCTAAAGATAGATTCCACAACCTCTAGACTAATAAGTTTGCTGTCTATCTTCAGCAATATCCTGTAACTAATAATTATACAATGCTATGTGACCACATAGAGAGGAAAGAAGCAATTACTAGGAGCCATGACATATTCACTGAGGGAGAATACCACAGACACAGTGTACTTTGGTTTTATCTAGGCATTTGACAAAGTCTCATATTTAGAATTGTTTGTGAATGAGATGGAGTATCATAATTTGAGGAGAATTCAGTTAGGTTAATAAGAATCCCATCTTCAATAAACCTAACACTGAAACATCCAGTCTTGGGGGCAGCTAGGTGGCATAGTGGATAAAGCACTGGACCTGAATTCAGGAGGAACTGAGTTTAAATCTGACTTCAGACACTTGACACTTACTATGTGACTCTGGGCAAGTCACTTAACCCTCATTGCCCTGAAAAAAGAAAGAAAGAAAGAAAAGAAGAAAAAAGAAAGGAAGGAAAGAAGGAAGGAAGGAAGGGAAAAAAGAAAGAAAGAAAAACATCCAGTATTTCCTTTAACTGAGAGGGAGGGATCCCACTACCCCCTGAAGCAACCCATTCCAAGTTCATTTGGCTTTAATTTTCTTTCCTTACATCAACCCTAAAACTACCTCTCTGTAGCTTCTGTTTTGTCCTTTTCCTGCCCTCTGAGACAAGCAGAACAAGTCAAATCTCTCCCATATGATGGCCCTTCAAATACTTGAAGGTACTTCACATGCTGTTCTCTCAGCTAAACCAAGGTCATCATATGGCATTATTATCTGAAGGCTCTTTCCCATCTGGGGTTGTACTTCTCTAGGTGCTCTTCTAAGTTGTGGCGCCCAGAAATGAACAAACATAAATGATTATAGAATTGAGTTAAAGTTCTAATCTGAGGGTCATCCAGGTGGCACAGTGGATAGAGCACTGGCCTTGGAGTCAGGAGGACCTGAGTTCAAATTTCTCCCTAGTTCTGAACATTTCTAAAGACAGACAGTTTAAATTTGCTTTAGCATTTCAGGCTACCTCGATGGCATTCATATTGAGCTTACAACCTACCATACCTCACTGATCTTCTTTTGGAGTTGATTTTTCAAAACCAAACATGAGATTTTATTCATATTTGTGCCTATTAAATTTCATTTTATCCAATTGGACATAGTGCTCTAGCCTTTAAAGATCTTTTTGAATCCCAATTGTTTTTCAGCAGGTTGGCTCTTCTTTCATAATTTGATGTCATCTATAAACTTGGTAAGACTATAATTTTCCCTCTAAGGAGAAACTATGATCCATGTGTGCATTTAGCTGCAACTTATACATATTTTTGTTTGTTTCATCAATAGCAAGACCATTACATTTGCTAGCATTCTCAATGCTACAAATGACTGTCACTACACTTTGCTGGAATGCTCTTCAGAGGGGAGACCCAATCTGTCTCAGAGGCTAAATCCAAATCCTTTCTGTACTATGGAACTGCCCAGAGCTTGTGCTCTATGTGCAGAGACTTCAAAAATCTAATGTCAAGGGGACAGCTAGGTGGCACAGTGGATAAAGCACTGGCCCTGGATTCAGGAGTACCTGAGTTCAAATCTTGCCTCAGATATTTGACACTTACTAGCTGTGTGACCCTGGGTAAGTCACTTAACTCTCATTGCCCCTCAAAAAAATCTAATGTAACCTTCATGCTATAAGAAGGCAATGAATTCAAATTTCACTTGAGGATATAGAGGTACACCCAGAAAAATATCTAATATTTCTGTATAAATTATATTTTCTGTGAAAGCCTTCTTTAAAAACATCTCTATACATTTAAGTAATGATGCTTTCTAAATTTTAGTATTGATTTCTTTGTCTTTCATTTTTATTGTCATTTTTCTCCATATAAAGTATTAAGGATATGATGCTATATAAGTTTTTTTTTCTTTCTAACAAATCATATTTAGAGAAAAACTGTGACCTACATTTGGGCCTATATGGTTAATGCTGATCCTTTGCTGCTTGCATTTTTTCATTTCACTTTATTATACAGTATGAAATCCCCTAGATTTAAGATTAATTTTGGTTATCAAGCATGGCTTTTGAAAATTAAAATTATCTGGCATGGAAAATAACTCCCATATTATTGTAAATTAGTTAGATAAACTTCCTTTCACCTGAAGGGAGAGCTGTAATGTGAATTTTTATTGAGGAGGAGCACTAGGAGGAACTGGCTAATTGAGGGCCAAAATACACTTTGCAGGGAGTAGAGGCATAGAGCAGACTTGGGCAGGGTTTCATATCCCCTTTATGCTAAGGATAGCATGTGTATACTCACATCCACCCATCCATACATACATATAAATACACATGTATACATACACAAATGTGTGTGTATGTATGTATATATTAGAAAACTGGGGATTAAAGTAAAAGAGGAGAGAGTGGTATGGAAAGGGAGGTGCATGGATGATAAAAGATACTTCATCTTGTTCAAATGCCACATTTCTACATAAAGTCTTTACTGATCCCCCCAGCTATTAACTGTATTATTTTGTATATAATTATCTCTCTTGATAGAAGGTAACTCCTTGAAGGAAGGAACTATTTCCTGGGTGTCTTTGTAATGCTAGCACCTGGTATAATCTCTGGCACAAATTAAGTGCTTAATAAATGCTTGACCACTTGATGCTACCTATGGAGTCAAAAGATTTGGGTTCAAATTCCACTTCTGATGTTTATTACTTATGTTAACTTGAGTAAGTCATGACTTTCTGGGGCTTTAGTTTCTTCATCTGTAAGATGAAGGAATTGAACTGGATGGCCCATAAACTCTCCTCCAGATTTAGTTACTTAAAATGATGTTCCACGTTTTTGCCAAGAGTGTTTAGTTTTTCACTAGATGCAAGGGAGAGAAGATACTACTCTCTTCTTCCTGATCAGATTAGAACTTTGGGTTTGTTTTTTTGTTTGTTTTTTGTCTTTTTTTTTGGTGAGGCAATTGGGGTTAAGTGACTTGCCTAGGGTCACACAGCTAGTAAGTGTTAAGTGTCTGAGGCTGAATTTGAACTCAGGTCCTCCTGACTCCAAGGCCAGTGCTCTATCCACTGTGCCACCTGGATGACCCTCAGATTAGAACTTTAACTCAATTCTATAATCATTGGGAAAAAAATGCTGCAGGCCAGCCTGGGAACTCAACCACTGCTTACAATATTGCTATAGCAATGATGTGACATTATTAATATAACAATAAGCCATTGTTTAACTTCATATAATTGTTTCTTTGGGGAAATGTTCCTGAGTTCCAAATAGCCCACTCAAAAACAAACTTTTGGAACCTAGACATATTGGGGACTCCCTTCACATACATCAAAGCATCTGTATAGAAATGAAAATTATTAAATTCAACATAAGTTTTAAGCAAACATTCAGTATATTTTTAATTTGGGGGTTAAGGATATTTTTTTAACTGGGACTCAAGAATAAAAATTAACGGTTAGTATCTTTATACAGGGTAATACCTGAGGAGGTATCTAGGTGATTCAGAGAATAGAACACTGGACTTTTGTCTGGAAGACCTTCAGTTAAGTCAGAGTTCAAATTCTACCTTAGTCCCTTATTAGCTGTGTAACTCTGGGCAAATCACTTAACCTCTATTTGCCTTAATCCACTGGAGAAGGAAATGGCAAACCACTTGAGTATCTTTGCCAAAAAAACCCTATGGACAGTATGGTTCACAGGGTCATGAAGAACCAGACATGACTGAACAATAACAATAATTGAGGAGGTTGACTCTCTTCTACTATCTTTTTCCTATCATGCTAATTGTATCAGAAGTGTCATTTATTATTTTGACATAGTGATTATTGTGTATTTTAGTAAAGAGTTTCCTTATCTTTGTATGACTAAATTTAATTCTAGACTTTGAGAAAATATTTTATTTTTTTCTTTTAAATTAACATAAAGATCTCTCTGTATCTAGATCCTTCTGTTTTTTGGCTCAATTTCCTGTAGGAACTGTATTTCCTGAGTACATAGCTGTGGTTGTGAAAATCACGTGTAGTGGTTTTTAAAAAAATCATAAAGAGATTATGAAATACTTTTCTAAATGCTATGTTTTATCATGTTTATTTTCTGGTTTCCCAAGCAATCTACTAAAGGAACAAAAAGACCATCACTAATTCTTCTAAATTATAGGGCTTTAAAACAATTCTTTTGTTATACCCAATTCCCCCCTTTTCATCTTACATCTGCAGATGATCTTGGTTTGTTAATATAACTTTAAATTTGGAATTTCTTTTGATATTGGCCATTATTGCAGTTTACTGTTCTATTTAAAAGAAAATGACCTTGCATTCCAAACAGTATTTAGATAGGTTGGGATCACACATTATTCTTTTGAAAATACACTTGGCTTTTCTTATAAATAAAGGGCTTGGGTCTATGAACTTATTTAAAAAAAACATGTGTTTAATTTAAAAATATTTTCATTACTATTTCAATATAATTGTTTTCCTTTGTAATCCTATTTATTTTGTTTAATACATTTAAAAACATTCTGAGAAGGGGTCCATAGGCTTTGCCAGACTGCCAGACTGACACACAAAAAGGCTAAAGATCCCTATTCTAAATCTTCAAGACATAAGGTAGAGTGTGTGTATATTTATTACAGGGCTAATACATGGGTTTACATGATATCCTGAAGACATTTAAGGCTATGTCAGATATTTTAGTGTCAGTGTCTACTGATGGAGTAGCCAGTGAAAGGTCTGCTTATCCCAAAATATCTTCTTTGCCATGGTAAGTGGGATTCCCAATAGAGTCTATACTTTCCATTGTCATCATGATTCTAGAAAGTCACTCTTAAAATGCCAATATTTGTTGTTATTGTTTGTCCTTCATTCTAGGTCCCTGGCCAAGCTTCACTTGTTCATTGTTTGGGTTTTGATGGCTCAGAGTTAGTATAAAGAGCAATTGTTTCTGGTTTTGGCCAGAAACCTTGAGGGTCTTCCCCTCCTAGATTTTTTTGACTGGGTAAAAGGCCATTTTTTTTTGCCTCATTTCTTATGTAGCCTTAACCACTTGTTACCTCAGGCAAACTGAGGCATGGGAAAGACTTTAGCTTAAAAAAGACCAAGGTCTCCCACTGCATCTGGAGGTCATCTCCAATTGGCTGGATCTATTTGCCACTGGATCCAGATGGCTCTAGAGGAGAGAGCAAAGCTGGTGATGTTGCACAGCCCTGCCTCCCTTAAATCCAATTGATTTGCAAGTTGAGACATCACCTTCCTGATGTCATTGGTCTTCTTCCAGAACTAAGGACAAACAACAACAAACAACCTTTGATCTCTGAGGAACAAGGAGCAAGGAAGAAGGCTTGTTAGTACACATGTGTATTTAAATAACTCATTTGGGGGTGAGAAGTGGGTAATAGACTTTAGAATAAGAACATAAAGTTGGACTGGGATGCCATTCCCTTCACCACTAATCAACTACCCTCCTTGCCCCCTAGCCAACCCAGAGGCTTGTTTGTTCTACAAAAGGTACACCATGGTACAGAGAAAAGGTGAAAACACCATATTAAAGAATGTATTTATTATAGGTTGTATTCTAGAATAGAATTGTCTGGAAAAAATGTGATCTCTAAAGCCTGTTACTTTTAGGTATAATAAAATATTGGACCTGGAGCAGACAGGGGCAGCTAGGCAGTGCAGTGGAGCCTGGAATGAAGAAAGACCTGAGTACAAATTTGGTTTCCGACACTAACTGTATGACCCTGGGCAAGTCACTTAATCCTATCCACCTCAGTTTCCTCATCTGCAAAATGAATTGGAGAAGGAAATGGCAAACCACTCCAGTACCTCTGCCAAGAAAACCCCAAAGATGATCATGAAGAGTCAGACATGACTTACAAATCGAGCAAAGGCATTATTTCAAGAGTGTCACAATTTCATAGGATTTAGAGATAGAAGGTACCTTAAGGATTTTCCACATCCAATCACTTCATTTTACAGACCTAGAGACGTTCAGATTAATTGCATTAGACAAACATTTATTAAGTACCTACAATGTGTCAGGCACAGTGCTCTGTACTAGAGATTCAAAGCAAGCAAGAAATAAAGAAAAGGAAGGAAGGAAGGAAGGAAGGAAGGAAGGAAGGAAGGAAGGAAGGAAGGAAGAAAGAAAGAAAGAAAGAAAGAAAGAAAGAAAGAAAGAAAGAAAGAAAGAAAGAAAGAAAGAAAGAAAGAAAGAAAGAAAGAAAGAAAGAAAGAAAGAGAGAAAGAAAGGAGAGAGAGAAAATGGTTCTTTTGCTGGGCTGAGATTTGAATCTGTGTGCTCTGGCTCCAGATACATGACTTGTTCCACTTTATCACACTTTGTCTCACAGTTTTGGTTATGGATTTAAATAACTTAATGTCATATAGATGTTTTAAGGCAATATAAGTTTAGTGGTGTTGGAGGTTATATGACAAGGCACATCAAAAAGTACCTGTAAGATTCATGTGGGTGAACATCTAACAGAGAAAGAGATGATAGATGATAGATAGATAGATAGATAGATAGATAGATAGATAGATAGATAGATAGATAATAGAGACAGAGACAGAGATATAGAGAGATAGAAAGATGACTCAGTTAACATGTAGCATAGAGAAATATCTGCTCTAGGATACAATCCACTCTCCCAATGAAATATCAATTTCTGCCCTTTTGGAGGAGCAAGAGGTGGACTGTAGCTGCTACTTGCTCCTTTCTTTGCCTTGGCCAGGTCACTTAATCTCTGTTTGTCTTAATTTTCTCATCTGCAAATTGGGGATAATAATAGCACCTACTTCCCAGGGTTGTTGTAAGGATCAAATGTTATAATATTTGTAAAGTGCTTGACACAGTGAATGGCACATAGTAAGGATTATATAAATGTTTATTATTATTATTGTTGTTATTATTATACCCTAAATGCAAACCTTAGCTTCATTTAATATTTTGTAATATTTTTACATAATTAGAAAATGATAAAAAATTTAAATGATTTTTCTTTAAACATGGAGTTCTAAGGGACATTTAAAAATTTCTTTTCTACAATTGTGACCATTTTCCCTCCCCTGAAATTTGATGAGGAAACATGATTCAAAATTAGAAGTATAAAACATTTTAAAAAATCAATTTGCTTATAATATTTTTAGGGACAGAGTTGTTCTGCAAAGTAGAGCAAGTCAATAAAAATCAAGGGATTAAGAAAATGTTACTGCCCTATTGAAATGATGTTGCACATAAGAAGTTTGCCAACTAAAATCTAAGCTTGTTAATTTGTTACAGTCTTTGTTCTTATTTTTCTTCATAGTTTAATTCTGAGAAATTCTTCAGTTCTAGTGAAAATCCAGCAACTGTAGCATATATGTATATGTACATACACATGTATGCATGTATATATATATACACACACACAAAAATGTGCATATATGTGTTTGTGTGTAACCAGTGAAAATGTCAGAAGCAGAAAAGTCAACTCTTGCCTTGAAAAATGGTAATTTAATTACTGATCCTTTACCACAAAATTTTATAATGGGATATTTTCATTCCAACATATTAGTGAATATACTCCAAAGTGCTCCATTTTCTCCTTTCACATGGATAATCAAAGCCAAATTTAGACATTTACTATTGTGTCTTTGACACACAATATTGCATTTTGTGTTTGTGATGCTTCAGTTTTGGTCCCTCAGTCTTTCATTTCTTCATCTGACATTTATTAAGCATCTACTTTGTGCAAAATGAAAGGTTGTGTGGCATAATAAGTATACAGAGGTCAAGACTAGGTGTCAAGAAGACCTGGGTCCAGGCCCTGCCTTTGATGAATATTATGTGAACATGGGAAACCAACTAAATCTGTTATTGTCCTAAGAAACTCTGCATCAGGGGAAGAAATTTACAAAGTAAGAGTCCCCCCTATTGCTGAAATCATAGTTCTGGACTCCACCACAATAATTCCTTGCCCTCAACACATACAAATGTGCAAAGCACTGTGCATGACAGACACTGTCTTGTTTTCTAGTGTTTGTATTTCTAGTTCTAGCAACACTGTCTAGGACACAGTAAACACCTAAGAAATACTTTCTCATTCATTTATTCTTTCATTCACTTTCAATATTTTCATTTAACACTAATATGAAAACCAGTATCTGCACACTTATATAAACCCATGCTGCCAATACTTTGGCAAAGTAAATGGCACCTCATTCTAATTGGATTTCCTTTCAGGGAAGACATAATATGTCAGGAATAGAGTATTCAAAGATGGTTAATGGAATAATAGAAATGCAATCTGCTTCAAAAAGTCAGTCAGAAAGTTGAAAAGGGAGAGACAGAGAAAATGAGAGAGAGAGAGAGAGAGAGAGAGAGAGAGAGAGAGAGAGAGAGAGAGAGAGAGAGAGAGAAAAGGGAGGGAGAGAAAGAGGACAGAAAGGAGAGAGAAAGAGAAAGAGAGATGGAGGGATGGAGGGAGAGAGAGAAAAATGAGTATAGCAGTTTAAAATTTCCCTTACTGGGGCAGCTAGATGGTGCAGTGGATAAAGCACTCGGCCCTGGATTTAGGAGTACCTGAGTTCAAATCCAGCCTCAGACACTTAACACTTACTAGCTGTGTGACCCTGGGCAAGTCACTTAACCCCAATTGTCTCACCAAAAAAAAAAATTTCCCTTACTGGGGGAAGCTAGGTGGTGCAGTGGATAAAGCACTGGTCCTGGATTCAGGAGGACCTGAGTTCAAATCTGGCCTCAGACACTTGACACTAGCTGTGTGACCCTGGGAAAGTCAATTAGCCGTCATTGCCGGGCCAAAAAATAAAATAAAATAAAATAAAATTTCCTTTACCATGGTGAGCAAGAAATTCACTATTTCAAAAGAGAGGAAAGAAACAGAGCCTGCTCCTTGCCCCATATCTAGAGTATAAAGGCTCTCTCTAGTTGATTATCTGTATCCTGGATCATGGGAATAAACCAAGGTTTTTTTGGAAGACTTTTCATGTTGTAAGAGTAAAACAAAGAAATGTTGGTAACAGGAAAGAAGGTGAACTCCTAGGCCTTGAAATGTGAGTTAATATCAATCACCTCTGATTGATACCAACAATCTGGTCATAGAATCAGAAGGAAAAGAGTTATATTAAAAAGGATGAACATGTGCAGCTAGGTGGCACAGTGGATAAAGCACCGGCCTTGGATTCAGGAGTACCCGGGTTCAAATCTGGCCTCAGATACTTGACACTTACTAGCTGTGTGACCCTGGGCAAGTCACTTAGCCCCGCAAAAAAAAAAAAAAAGGATGAACATGGAAGGTTTAGAACTGGAAGGGAATATAAGAGATCACCTAGTCCCAATTTCTTATTTTATAACTGAAGCCTAGGGAAGTTAAATGATTTGTCCAGCATTCTAAAGCTAGTTACAGATTGAGATGACACTAGAAAAGTAAAGCAGAACAAAACAAAGCAAAAAGTGGCTGTTTCAAGGGACAGAATTGTAGGATTGGAGAAGGAAAGAAAGAGAAAAACTAAGTAGAAGCTATTCCAATGCAATAAGCATTTATTAAATGCCTGCTTTGTGTAAGGTAGGGTGACATGTCCTGAAGACAAAAAGACAAAAATTTTTAAGATCCCCTGCCCTCGGGGAGCTTAAATTCTACTTAGGGAAAGCTGCATGTAATCCGAGAATTATATCCTTGATAATATGAGGAGGAAAGAAAGAACAAACAAACAAACAAAGGGATCAGGAAAAGCATTCCAAAGGAGAAGTCATGCCAATTTTGAAAAAGGAATAAGTGAAGAGCAGAGGGATTGCTCAGGACATTACTCAACTATTTTACTGTAAACCTATGGATAAAAGGAAGGAGAATGAACAAAAGGGAAGGTGAAATCTTTTAGGTCCATTGCCTTATTTCTGAGAAGTTCCCTTAGTTCTGTTTTACATACCTTTAGTATAGTGACACATACTAAATCTCTCTCTCTTTCTGTGTGTGTGAGAGAGAGAGACAGAGAGACAGAGAAAGAGAGAGAGAGAGAGAAAGAGAGAGAGAGAGAGAGAGAGAGAGAGAGAGAGAGAGAGAGAGAGAGAGAGAGAGAGAACAACAGAGAGAGAGAAGAATGAGGCAAAAAAGAGAGGGAGACAGAGAGAATGGAGAGAAGGAAGAAAAGAGAAGAGATAGGAGACAGATGTAAAGAGAAGAAAAGAGAGGGGGAGAGAGAAACAAATAAAGGGAGAGAGAAGAGAGAGGGAGAAAGAGAACAGAAGAGGAAAGAGAAGGAGAAAGAAAAAGAGAGGGGAGAAGAGAGACAAAGAATAAAAGAGAAAAGGAGAGGAAGAGAGAAAATAGAGATAGGGACAGAGTCCTCAGCCTTTAAGATGCAGCTCAGACACTACTGCTTGAAGCTCTTCCTGATTCCCTTAACTGCTAGTACCCTCCCATCTAACCTATTTAATTACTTTGCATATATTTGTATATATTAATTCTATATACTGAATCTGTTTTTATGTTTTTACAGTCTTCCCCATGAAAAAATTACCACTTTACAGGAAGGGCTTGTTTCATTTATTGCATTTGTCTCCCCATTATCTTGCACAGTGCCTGGCATATAGGAAGTGCTTAATAAATACGTGTATCCTGAGAAAATGAAAGTGGTCTCATTCTTGGTGAGGGTATTTTGTCTTTTGATACAATCTTTTTCCAAATCTTGTCTCCTTCTACCTGCCAGAGTTTATATTTTGATAATGGCTTCCATTTAAATACTTCAATAAGAGGCTTTATTTCAGCTTTCCCTTTGTGCAGGACAATGCACAAATGACATTCAGTTATATTAGGAGTTGCATTCTGCTATACCTGGGGTCAATGAAATTGTGTTTTTTAAATATATTGATAACTATTTGGATATGGTCTCCTTAGTAATATTAAGTATTTTATTTTATGCATTTAAAATATTAGTCTGAGAAGGGGTCATTAGGATTCTCTAGAAAAAGTCTACTTGACAAAAAAAAGTCCAGAATCCTTTTTTCATATGTTGCTGTATTAGAATAATTTTAAAGTTTGAAAAGTAAAAAAACAACAATGAAAATAAATTTTACAAGCCAGATTCTCCCCTTTCCCTCCACCCCCTTAGATTAGGAAAGATCTTGTCTGAGGGAACTTGTAATGATTAAACTAAAAACCACCTCTTTCATATCCCCTCTGGGTCTTCAGAGCATTATAATACAAATTAAAGAAGACCAAGAGATTCTTTCCAGAAGGAACCAATTATGACTGCCTCTCAACACAGAACATATGGAAGCTGGATCCTACAGCTGTTTCACATTGGAGTCTTGGATGGTGTTACTGAAATCTGAAATGCACACCAAAATGTCTTTATGCTCAGCACATACTGGTAAGTAGTTTTCCAGCATTGACTGTGTGGGAGTCTTCAATTCAGTTGGTGTTTTCTTCTCCCAAGCAGATTTCACGGCTCCCTTAGAAAGCCTGGTAAGGTGAGAAAAGAGGATGTACCTTTAGGCATCACAATAACACAAAATGCTGTAGATTGTCAGGGGACTCTGAGTGTTCCACTTAATAAGGATGTGAACATCAGTTAAACCTCCTCTTGGATTCTCAGAGGGGACCTTTCAAATCTTCTCAACCCCTCAACTCTTCTTCTGACCCTTGTTGATGGGAGAGCATATCATTTCTTACTTTATAAAAAAGAATGAGAGCATTACATTCGAGTTTCCTCATTTCTTATCCTCTATACCTCAAAATCTGTTTTCTTCTCCCTTTTCATTTCAGGAAGAGATGGCTTGCTTCCTTCTGTCTCAGGACCCTGACTAGCCCTCTTCTTATCCCATGAATCATCTATCCTCTATCTCATCTTCAATTACTCTACCAAGCCTCACTGATGTATAAAAAGTTTGAGAGATATAGTTTCTGGGTAATTAATCATTTTATTAATCATGCTAGCAATAATTAATAAAAGGGGCCAGTGACACTCTCCAATGCCAAAGACCCCTCAGGGAATCCAGTCAATGCTTATATACCCTTGGAAGATTTCCTGAGAGAGACAATTGACTTTGAGAAGAATGAATATTATAATGAGAGATGGATCTATTCTAATGAGGGGCTGGGGAACTTGACTGTGATCAGTCAGTCTTGTACAACAATGTTTATCTCTTATTAAAACTATCCCTAACCTGGAAAGACCTACATGAACTGAAGCAGAGTGAAATGTACTTCATACAAAAGAACAGCAATAGTATAAGATGATCTGCTGGGAAGGACATGGTTATTTTCAGAAGGCAATGATCCAATATAACTCTGAAGGACTTATGAAAATTGCAATCGATCTACAGAGAAAGAACCGATGGTATCTGAAAACAGATTGAAGCATAATTTTTTTTGGATAGTTCCTTAGTCTGAATCTTCCAACCTGGCTAATGTGGAAATGCTTTCCATGACTACTCATGTATAACTTATATTGAACTTCTTGAGTTTTTGGGGTGGGGGTGGGTGGGAAAGGAGGAAGGAAGAGAAGTCGAAACACAAAATTTTTAAAAATTGACGTCAAAATTTGTTTTTACATGTAATTTGGAAAATAAAGTTCTAAAGAGAAAAACAACAACAACAAAACAACCAATCTATCCCTGCCTAGGACAATCCAGACAAAAGGGGGTTCATGCCTGCTCAGATCTGACTGAGTGGAACACAATGATTAAATTCTTTGTCAGGTTCTCTAGTTGGGTGGGGTCTCCCACCCAGGATTGAAAGGCATGCCTCCTGGGGATTTGGATAAACTTGTCCATCAAAAATGACTTCAGAAATTGAACAACCTACAGACTTCTGAAAAAAACACATCCTAGTTCTAATTCAATAATTGATTATTTATATGAGATAAACCCCTCTAATATGCTCAGACCTCTTCTATCCCCATCCAACATCTTTCTTTTGATCCTGATATCTTTTCACTATAGTCTCACATTTCCTCACCTTCATTGCAAAATTCATTGAAAAATGTAGCCCATTATCAATTTCATTTGTCCCGAGATCTGGCTTCCATCCCTATTCCTCCAAAAATTACTGTCTTTAAAGTCACCAATGATATCTTAATTATCAAAGGAAATGACTTATTAGTTCTCATTCCTAACCTTTATGCATTTTTAGGCATGGTTAACCACCTTCTTTTTCATACTATCATCTCTTTTGGTTTCTGTCTCATTACTGTTTTCTAGTTCTCTTATATTTTTGACCACTTGTTATGGATTTCCTTTGTTCCCATTCTTTTCTAATCACCCTACCTTTGTATAATCTCTTTCTTATACTAGTAGCAAATCTGGATACCCTGCCCCAATAAGAAGGTTAAGTTTATATGCTTCATGTGAATCCTGTTTCAACTAGATGTTATTTCCCATTTTTCAACTATCTTATCATACCCTATATGACTTTTATTCTAATTTCTATATTTAGATCTATATCATTTCTTAAAACTAAAATATCAGTAAAATATGCATTGTAATTAGAGTCTTTTTTAAGATATATGTATAGTCAGGGAAAACATTTCCACATTATTCAGGTTGTAAAAGAAAACAGACCAAAAAAAGCCTTACGAAAAAGAAACTAAAATATATATATATATATATATATATATATATATATATATATATATATATATATATATATATATATATATATATATATGCTTCAATCTCTATTCAGACACCACCAGTTGTTTCTCTGGAGATGGATCACATTTTTTATGTCCTTCAGAGTTGGCTTGGATCATTGTATTGCTGAGAATAGCAAAGTGCATTACAGCTGATCATCTTACTATATTGCTGTTACTTTGTATAGAGTACATGTCACTTTGCATCAGCTCATGTAAGTGCTTTCAGGTTTTTCTGAGATCATCCTGCTAATCATTTCACAGTTACTATTTCTAAGAGCATTTCCCTCCATCCTACTCCCTCCCCATGTCATTTACTCTATTCTTTATCTCCTTTCACCCTTTCCCTCCTCAAAGGTATTTTGCTTCTGACTGACCCCTTTCCCAGTCTGCTCTCCCTTCTATTACCTTTTCCTCCCTTTTCCCTTTTCCTGTAGGGTAAGATAGATTATTGTACCCAATTGAGTGTATATTTTATTCCTTCTTTTAGCCAATTCTGATGAGAATAAGGTTTACTCACTCCCCAGCACCTCCCCCGTCTTCCCCTCCACTGGATAAGCTATTTCTTGCTTCTTTTATGTGAGATACTTTTCCCCATTCCACCTCTCCCTTTCTCCCAGTGCATTCCTCTCACCCATTAATTTTATTTTTTAGATATATTATTCATTTATATTCAACTCACACCCATGCCCTCTGTCTCAATATATTCCATTCACCTGCCCTAATAATGAGAACATTCTTATGAGTTACAAGTATCATTTTTCCATGTGGGAATGTAAACAGTTTAAGCCTTTAATATCCCTTATGGTTTCTTTTTCCTGTTTACCTTTTTATGCTTCACTGGAGTCTTGTATTTCAAAGTCAAATTTTCTATTCAGCTCAGGTCTTTTCATCAAGAATGCCTGAAAGTCTTCTGTTTCATTGAATTCCCATTTTTCCCCTGAAGAATTATACTCAGTTTTGCTGGGTAGGTGATTCTTGGTTTTAATCCCAGCTCCTTTGCCCTCTGTAATATCATATTACAAGCCCTCTGATCCTTTAACATAGAAGCTGCTTGTGTTGTCCTGACTGTGGCTCTACTATGCTTGAATTTTTTCTTTCTGGTTGCTTGCAATATTTTCTCCTTAACCTGGGAGCTCTGGAATTTGGCTATAATATTCCTGGGAGTTTTTATTTTAAGATCTTTTCCAGGAGGTGATAAGTGGATTCTTTCAATTTCTATTTTACCTTTTGGTTCTAGAATATTGGAGCAATTTTCCCTGAAAATTTCTTGGAAGATGATGTCTAGGCTCTTTTATTGATCATGGATTTCAAGTAGTCCAGCAACTTTCAAATTATCTCTCCTGAATTTATTTTCCAAGTCAGTTGTTTTACCATTGAGATATTTCACATTGCCTTCTGTTTTTGCATTCTTTTCATTTTTCTTTTTTCTTGATTTCTCATAAAGTCATTAGCTTCCATTTTCTCAGTTCTAATTTTGAAGGAGTTATTTTCTTCAGAGAGCTTTTGTACCTCCTTTTCCCTTTGGCCAAATTAACTTTTCAAGGCATTCTTTTCCTCATTCGTTTTTTGTATCTCTTTTACCATTTGACCTAGTCTGTTCTTTAAGGTATTTTCTTATGTATTTTTTTGTGTCTCCTTTACCAAGCTTTTGACATTTTTTTTCATGATTTTATTACATCACTCTCATTTTTCTTTCCATTTTTTCCTGTACCTCTCTTACTTTATTGTCAAAATCTTTTATGAGCCCTTCTATGGCCTGAGACCAATTCATATTTTTCTCAGATGCTTTCGCTGTAGGAGCTTTGACTTTGTTATCTTCTGAGGGTGTATTTTGATCTTCTTTGTCACCACAGACACTTTCTATGGTCAGCATTTTTTTCTGTTTTCTCATTTTCCCAGCCTATTTCTTGATTTTTAACTCTGTTGAAGTGGAGCACTGCTTCCAGGATGGAGGGCACACTGTCCCAACCTTCAGGGCATTTGTGTAGCTGTTTTCAGAGATATTTCTAGGGATTTGTAAGTTTTTAGTTCTTCCAAGGTGGTATGATTTAAGGAGATGTATGTTTACCACTCCCCTGGCTTATGTTCTAGTCTGAAAGCAACCACAGGCCTGGTTTTCTTCCCTAGAACTATTAACAGAATCCTGCTCCACTGTGGCTGCAAGCTCTTGTGTGCTTGTGCTCTTCCCCTGCTTGGGACCACCACCTAAGATTGTGATCTGGTTCTGAGTATGGGTAAAAAAACAGTCCTGCCTCAGTGCTAGCAAAGAGATCCCTGTAATCTCCTTCTGGCCAATTGTTTGACCCCCCCGATGATCCGTAGGCTGAGTTCCAGAAGCAGTTGCTGCTGCTGCTACTGCTATTGATACAGAGGCTCCTGAGTCCTGCTCCTGGTTTGCTGTAGCTGGGGCTGGGTCTGCCCTGGGGTTGGGTCTTTGCCATCATGGCCTGTGCTGGGCTGCATTCCACTCTCACCTAGGTAAAACAGACCTTTCCTGCCAACCTTTTAAGATGTCTTTGGCTGGAAAATTGTTTCACCCTGTCTATTTGTGGGTTTTGCTGCTCCAGGAATTGTCTTATGGCATTATTTGAAGGTATTTGGAGGGGTATTGGGGAGGGCTCAGGCACATCACTGCCTTTCATCTGCCATCTTGGCTGCACTCCTGGAAATAGAGTCTTAAGAGTTGGGTTCAGGGGCAGCTAGATGGCACAATGGCTAAAGTACCAGCCCTGGATTCAGGAGTACCTGAGTTCAAATCCGGCCTCAGACACTTGACACTGGCTGTGTGACCCTGGGCAAGTCACTTAAACCCCCATAGCCCTGAAAAAAAAAAGAGTTGGATTCCAATGCTGTCCCTGACATTTGAGTCTCAATTTCCTCCTTTATAAATAAGAGGGGTTTTAAAATTTTTTTGTTAAATATGTATTAATTTGGGGGTAGATTTTAAAATTTATTTTAAAATTTACACTTGCATAAAAATTAGATATGAAAAAAAACATTGCCACATACACAGCAGAACATGAGAGGACTCAATATAAAAAATAAATTTCCATTTGAAGAAAACCTATATAATAAATACTACACATTTTTTTTCAAAGCTGCCCAGCTTTTCTTTGCTTCCTTATAGGTTTTCTTTTGTTTTCTGCTGTGCACTTTTCACTTTATTTTTCCCCCTCTCTCCTCCCTACCCCTGCCACTTCCCCACTCTAAAGAAGGCTACAATTAAGCACGGAGATGTATACATATACTTACATACACACACACATGGATATATATACACACACACACACACACACATATACATAGATATCTATAAACATATGGATATGTACACATATGCATTCATACACATATATGTAAGACCAGACTATGCTTATTTCCACTTGTCATCTGTTTCTCTGAAGGTAGATAGCATCTTCCTTCATAATTTCAAATATTCTCATGTTTTTCTAAATTAACCAGATTATCATTTTTTACACCACAGAAATATTCCATCCCAATCACATTCTGAGAGATTGTCCATGAATGTTTTTTTTCTCAATTTTCTGTGTTCCTTCTATTCTTGGTTACATAAGTTTTATTTATAAAAGAAAATTTTAATTTAAAATAATTGAAATGATTCATTTTATACTTCAACATTGCCTTATAACATAGTTTAAGATCTGATACTGCTGAATCTGCTTCTTTTACACCCATTTCCCCCTGATTTCTTTTTTAGTTCCTGACTTTTTGTTCTTTCATATGAACTTAATTGTTTTTTTTCTAACTCAGTAAGATAATTTTTAGTAATTTAATTGGGATGTCATTCAATAAATAGACGAATTAGGCAAAATTGCCATTTTTATTATATTGGCTTTATCTAATCATGAACAATAAATATTACTTCAATTACTTAGATCTGACTTGATTTGTATTAAAAGGGTTTTATGCTTATGTTCATATAGTTCCTGTGTCTGTATACTATCGGATATTTTATACTGGCTAGTTATTTTAAATCGTCTAAAACAATATTAAATAATATGGTTGACAGTGTAGTTTACCTATTTTTCTCTTTTGATTAAATCTATTTTAGATTTGTCTGAGATCATGATCACTCCCCCTGTTTTTTTTTACATAATAAATTCCACTCCCAATCTGTATTTTATCTTTGTGTATATCTCTCATGTTTATAGTGTTTCCTGAAAGCAATATACCATTGAATTCAAAATTTTAATCTATCAGTTTTCATTTTATGCATTAAATGTCCATCCCCCCTTACCCCCAATTGAGGATTGTACTTTACTTTGCTGGGTGTTACCCTTGTAACCCCAGATCATTCACTCTATGAAATGTATCACAAAACCTACAATCCTTCAATATAGTAGCTACTAGGTCTTTTGTAATCCGTATTGTAGCTCCATGATATTTAAATTTTTATTTCTTGTTACTTCCAATGTTTTTTTCCTTAACCTGGGAGCTTTGAAACTTGGCTATGATATTCCTGTAAATTTTCCTCCTTTGATTTTATTCAGATGGTCATCAGTGGATTTTTTTCTATTTCTGCTTTGTTCTCTTTTTCTAGAACTTCAGAGTAATTTTCCTCAACAATTTCTTGTAATATTGTATGAACATTCTTTTTTTTAATAGTAATTTTCAGGTAGTCTGGCTATTCTTATGTTATTTCTCCTCAATCTGTTCTCCAGATCAATTGGTTTTCTGATGAGAGGTTTCACATTTTCTTCTATTTTCTTCATTCTTTTGATTTTCTTTTATTATTTCTTGGTGTCTTATAATGTCATTAGCTTCCCCTTGGCAAATTCTAATTTTCAAGGAATTATCTTCTTCCTTAAGTTTTTGATTCTCTATTTCAAGTTGGTTGACTCTCTTCATAATTTTTTTGATTTTCTTGGATTTCTCTTATTTTTTCAAATTTTTCCTTGATCCTTCTTATTTTTTAAAATCCTTTATAAGTTCCCCATGTGGTGATTAAAATTATATGGGATCACCTTATGACTGTCCCAAATTTTAGGGAAAATTAGCTGGGGTTCTAATATGTAGCTACTTAGAAATTAGAGGCTATGGTACCAGTGTGGGAGAATTAAGCATTTATTAAAGCATATTAAATATTAGTAAAGAGAAAAAAGAAAAGTTAAGAAGGAGGCATAGTGGGCTGCATTTGTCCCCTCCAAGTTCCAGGGCCAAGAAAGTGTGTGACTGCGTAAGCTTCATGTGAGCTAGAGGAGAGCCCACCCTTACACACTGCTTAAAGCTAATTGGCTAGCATCATTCAAATCTATTGGTTTACTGGATCTGAGAGGGTTCGGCACAGTGCATGCTGATGTCAGAGTATGGAACCCTCTGAGGGGAGGTAGGTGTGGTTTTAATTCCTATTCACAGTCCAAGGTCCAACCACATTTCCTTTTAAATTCTCCTGCCTCTGGGCTGGCCTTAAGAAAGGTCTGGCCAGGCTCTCTGGGTCTAATAGAACCCCATTATTTTCTCATACCCTTAGAAATCTTTTGGGGCTTGGGTCCATTTGATATTTCTTATTGAAAAAGGAGTAGTAATTTTTGCTCCATTATCTTCCTCTGAATACAAAGTCATATCTTCTCTATCCCTATAGTAGCTATCTGTGGTTGGGTTCTTTCTCTTTTGTTCACTCATTTTGTTTATTTATTTTTGTTTAGTTTGTTTTTAGCAGCTATTAGGGTGATCAAGTTATAGTCCCAAGGTATGCAGAATGATGCCCTAAGTCTCAGGTCTTTCTTACTGTTATTCTCTGAGGTCTCTCCCAGGGCTCAACCTTGACCTCTCCTCTCCATTCCTAAGTCATGGCAAGGCCCTGCAGTCACACTGTCCCTCAAATGATCTTGTTCCCTATGGTCCCTCAGGTGGCTGCAAATTATAGCTATTCTCTCTGCCTTGGAACTAAAAGCAGAAACTCTGCTTTCATGTAAGTGTCCACAGCCAGCAGCTACTGCTGCTGTACTCAGTACATGTGTGCTAGCTCCTTCTCCCCCACAGCTGCAGCCTAGGATGCATCTGGTCAACACAGCTGTGCTTGGCATCTCTCTAAGGTGGAAGGTTCTTCAATCTTATCCTACTTAGCCATCACTTCCCTCCCCCACATCCCAATTGGTCCCTGAGATGAACGTTTCTAACACTGAGGTTGCCTCCCAAGTCAGCTGGCCTCAGGGCTTGTTTCTTGTTTGATTCTGCAGAGTCCACCTGGAGGTGTTTTGCACTTCACTCAAACTGAACCTCTTGCCCAGGAATTCAGGTCTTTCCTGGGGTTTTCTCTAGTAGTCTTAGGAGAACAACTGTTTTACCCTAACTTTCATTTATTTTAACAGCTTGTAGAGCCCTTTGAGGCAATGTTCTATCTTTTTTTTTTTTGACTAGGAAATTTGGAGAGTCAAAAGTTTTATGACTTAAATAGATTTAATTTAAATAGATGGCTTTTTATGTCACTTTAGCTTTAGATCTTTGATCTTTGCATACCCTCCCCTTACCCAGTTGAATGTATGCTTCTTGAGGGTTGGTATTGCACATTGTAGGTTTTTGATAGATGCTTCTTTGATTAAGTTATTTTAATCTTTATCTCAAACCCTAGTTCAAGCTGTCATTGTGACTGAAAAGAGTTAGCTGAGGAAGCAATTTAATAACTTCCTTAGTGATATATAGTTAATTTCATCTTTCTTAACAGAAGGCATTGCATATGTACCATCAAAAGAAAACACTAGTGGCTGCTTCAAATGTAGGCCAATTATGCATCTACAATACATTCAAATGTAACTTAAAAAATCTGTAAAAAGAATATATTAGCTACAGAGCAAAAAGAGTGTTCCAAAAGTCCCAGAGGTATAAAGAATAACTCTTTATTAATTTGTTGATTATTGAACAAGCCTCCTGAAAGGATCACAACATATGCCACCATTATTAATTAATGCAGTCTTTGAATCATATCAGCATTTATGACTTAGTTATGTGCTGCAGATATATAGAATCAGTTTAAACATAGTTAGAACACTAAACTATTTGAATCCTGCAGAGAAAATAGTTCTCTTTTTTAAATAGACCACCAGGGGGAAGCTAGATGGTGCAGTGGATAGCGTACCGGCTCTGGAGTCAGGAGTACCTGAGTTCAAATCTGACCTCTGATACTTAACAATTACTAGCTGTGTGACCCTGGGCAAGTCACTTAACCCCAATTGCCTCACTAAAAAAAAAATTAAAAATTAAAAATAAACAAACAAACAAACAAACAAATAAATAAATAAATAAACCACCCAGGTCACTTGACAGACAAGATGGAGAACTACACATTTTCTGCAATTTCTCACTACCTCTAAGAATCACCCCAAATACAAATTATGATCAATAGGTAAAACAATAGCAGGTGTTTTCCTTTAGGCAAAGCACCAAGAAGTCTAAGAACAGAAAAAAACCTGATTGACAGAAGAGGAGTTTCCTTCTTTTTTAAAAATAGTATTTTATTTTTTTCTAATTACATGTAAAGACGATTTTTAACATTCATTTTAAAAAAATTTGAGTTCCAAAATTTCTCCTTCCCTACCTCACCTCTTCCCTCCCTAACACACTAATCAATTTGATATAGGTTATATATTTTCAATCATATAAAACATATTTCCATATTAGTCATGTTGTAAAAGAACAGACCAAAAGAAAAAAACATAAAAAATAAAGTGAAGATAGTATACTTTGATTTGCATTCATACTCCATCAGTTCTTTCTCTGGATGTGGATAGCATTTTCTATTATGAGTCCTTTGGAATTGTCTTGGATCACTGTATTGCTGAGAAGAGCTAAGTCATTCATAGTTGATCATCACACACAATGTTGCTGATACTATGTACAATGTTTTCCTAGTTCTGCTCACTTCACTTTGCATCAGTTCATATAAGTCTTTCCAAGTTTTGTTAGCTAATTTATTGTAATAATTTGGCTATTGTTCAAGGAGAAAGCTCTTTTGGGAACCTGAATTTTCTTTTTAGAATTTCATTTGTAGTTTTTTTTGTGTGTCCTTGGATTATTCGTAAATGGGCACTTTAAGAAAAGCATCAGCAGCTCAATGGAAGTGACATCTGAGATTTAAGGCTAGGAAATAATAGTGCCTGGAAATAAAGGAGGGAGTTTACCTTGAGAAAGCTAAGCTTGGACTCAATTCATTTTTTTATACAAGAAATCGGTCCATCTGGTTCCACATGGTAGGCTATTTATAATGCTGTAGGACTTGTTGTTATAACCATGTCCCTGCTTCTAACTCTAATAGCAAATTTCTATTATCAGGGTAGACAGAGGAAGTTCCTTATGGCAATACTGATTATATTAGTTATTATATTAATACTAAGGCATCTGAATTACTGTATTAAGTTGCAAATGTGAAAGCTTATGTTGTTTTGATCTGAATTTGTAGTCATTCCATGGCCTAAACAAGATGTAAATGGATGGTTGAACTTGTCATATGTATAATATTCAATTCTTGAAGTATCTCATTCTTTCAGAATGATATGAGTATAATTGGACAAAGGTAAAGAAGCTTGTGAAAAAAGATATAAATCTATTAAGTTGTAACATTAAAGTCAGGGGCCTCTTCTGTTTATGTCTTAAGGAATGGGATTTTAGTATAGTCAGTTGTTAGTGAAAGTAGTAACATGAGCTATCTTGTATCACCTTAACAGAAATCTGATTTTACTTATGTTTATTATTTAATCTGGGATTGAAACATGTAGAAATGCATGCAAACTACTTGCATCACCTTTAAAATGTTACCATTGTTTAAAGGGATTCTGAGAGCAGTAGTGTATGTTTTTGTCCATTTGAACATGCTTTACTAGAGACAATATTTCATGTAAACTGTTCTCTGTATGCAATTTGGATTATTATATTTACATATCCCATCCCAAGTCTTTTGTTGTTTGCTATTAAGCATCTTAAAGCAAAATCTTTGGTATAAGTTGAATTTAGGGATGGAAAAAACATCTACTTACCCTGAGTACAAGTTATATAAAGACAAGTTGAAACTTTTTTTTTCTGTGATGAATCTCTTACTGTGAGATTATAGTCAATGCTTGTTATCTAAGATATGTGATCCTTGAGATCTGAATATACCTAAACCTCCGATTATTGGAACTTACTATTTAAGATCTTATGGGACTATAACTGATATTATTCTGAGTCTGACTCCAGGTATAATCATCAAAGAATACTGTTAAGTCAGTGATCTATGATGCTAGTAACCCTATGGGGTTTTATATCCATGAACTGCGTGTGTAGTTCTCATGGGAAAAGTTGGGAGAATGACTTTTGACATCAGCTGAGGCAGGATTCTCCTGACTCAATTTCTCCAATAGAACATTTCCTCTTGAATGGAAAATATACCACCTGTCTGACTAAGCCTGGCTCAGTGCAATTGGCTGTCTATATAACTTTTGACTGGAGTTGATATGAAGTTAGGGAAGCATTATTTCCTGTCTCTGATCCTTCTTTTATGGCAAATTTCTATAATCATGTTAGGTGGTTAGTACTATAGTGAGATGCAGGTATAAGATTTGAGCTATTTGGCCTAGAATTTTGGTCCTTTCTGTATTCCAAACAATTGATTAAATTAAGTATTTAGCCTTGGAATTTGTTACTAGTTTATTTATTCCTGTGTAAGTTAAGGTCCTTTAATTTCTTACAAATGGTATGGGGGAGAATCAGGCAAATGATACAAAGACTTGTGGAATCAGGATATAATTCTGTTATTTAGTAAGGCTAATATTATAATTGTCTCAGTTCTGTTTTAATGAAAAGAATATCAGTACAATTAGGGTTCTCAAGAGAAGAACATCTTGTGGTCTATCTTGTAAATGCCTTAAAGAGACATTCACTTTTATTGAGTATTATTCATTTGAACAAGGCCAGAAGTTGAAAATGTTTTTAATATTAACTTACTCCATATGCACTGTTTTGAAACTGATAATTCAATGTATTTATATATCCCATCCCAGAACCTTTTGTTACAATTGAAATTAATCTCACAGATTTTAAAGGGATTAATTTTGTATTAGAATCCATCTTCTTATAAAGAATGTTCTGTTATTAATTCCTTAGCAGAATCTCAGAATGAATATTGCTAACTATAAAAATTGGATTCTAATTTTCTGTTTGTATCTCTGTTTTATATATGTGTGTGTGTATAAAATGTATGTGTTTCATATATTTATGTATACACACACACACACACATATATATATATGAATATGATAATTGACCAACCTAAAAATGTAACTACCCTGGTCTAAAAGTTTCCAAATTTGATTTTTAATAATAAAGACATATGGTTTGAACTAACTTATTATTTGACTTTATTATTGGCAAAATAAACTAAAAAATGTGTTAGACCAATTTTGTAGGCAGAGAAAATCTCTACAAGTGACCACAACCAGAGAAGAATTGCTGTGAAACCACACTCAAACCAGAGAGCTACATCACATGTTTCCAAAGAACCAGAGGGAAGAGATTTATTTTACTGTTTATTTTTTCCCCTTTGAGCCTTTTATCTGTAAGGTCTACTTAGGAAAGGGGATTGCTCCTCTGATTTTGTCTAAATATTATCAAAAGGGATTGCTGTCTTTGATTTTTGTCAAAGTTCCAGTCCATCTTTCCCTTTTCCCCTCACATTGTTTCCTCTCCCAAGCCCCATAGCAAGAAACTCTTGATGAAGTGTTTTTTATATCAATTAGTGATTCATTGAGGTGGTTGCACTTATCAGTAGAATCAAATGGGGGAAAGAATAATTATTATTAACAACCAATGATTTGGAGAGATTCAGTTTCCCGCTTTTTCTTAGGTGCTGATTTCAAAACTTCATTCTATTGAAGGACATTATTGATAATGAGATTTGACTAACTTTTAAAATAATTTTGCTTAAATCCCACCCAAGTGGGGAAGCCATTATGTTCTGCTCAGGTTTGAGTGGGAATAAATTTTTTAAATAGATTGCCCTGGGAGTGGTCTTTCTTTGATATGATATCACTCAATCCCTCATTGTAATATTGACTCTGTCATTAATTGTTAACCAATCAGAGTTGATTGCTACCCTCAGGAACATCCTTTTTCCAATGGTAATATAAACCATGAGCCTGCATGATAATTATCTTTGATCTAAAGGAGAGATGTCCAAATAATCACCCTTTTATTAAAATGATGCCATTATTAATAAAATTATTAAATTACCCATAAATTAAGGTTCTTGAGTTTTTTAAATGCCATAACAATGATTCATAAAAATTTAGTAACATTTTTAATCAGTGGAATACCAAATACTCATACTTTCCAAGCTTCATAGAATGAAAAGCTTTCAAAATAAAGAGACATAAGAAAAGAAATTAAAACCATGTGGGAAGAGTATAAGGTATATCTCATCCCTGTTTTCCTGTCCACTGTTGGAGTTGTTTTAAACATGTTTTCCATAAATGTACTGATGAGCTTACATCCCAATATTCATATTAAATTTTTAAAAATGAGTAATTTTATTCACCTGTGTAATAGACCCTCAAATATAAATATCTGAGAATAATAGAAGGAAAGCCACTTGTCCAAGAACAATTTCTGGTTTTGTTGTTTGGTTGTTTTTCAGTTGTGACAGACCCTTCATGACTCCATTTTGGGTTTTCTTTGTAAAGCTACTGTAGTGGTTTGCTAATTTCTTCTCCAGCTTATTTTACAGATGAGGAAACTGAGGAGAGTTAAGCTACTTCCCCAGGGTCACTCAGAAAGTAAATGTCTGAGGTCAGATTTGAACTAATGAAGGTGTCTTCCTGACTCCAGGCCTAGTACACTATTCACTGTGCAACGTAACTTGCCAAGAACCATTTTTACCTAGATTCTATTGAAATGGCTGATGGGGAAAATTACATAATGTTTGGTTTTTAAAAAGATGGAGTATGTGATAAATAGGTACAAAATAACCTTACAGAAATATTTTGGGAACAATTTTATATCACTCCATTGAGCAATAGTTCAAACCACTAATTTAACCAAAAGCAGTTTATCTCCAGATGGAACCTATCAAATGAGAACATGAATAGACTCAAAAGGCCCAAAGGAATATAAGCACTGAGACCCTGCGTCCCTTAGGAATCTAGACAATTAGAGAGCTAGGCACATAGGGACCAAGAAACTTGGGAACCTAGGCTTTTACAACACTTATGGAATTATACACTTAGGAACCTAGTTAGGGATCTAAGCATTTAGGCACTCATGGACACAGAGACTTAGGGACCTGGGAAATTCAGGATCTAGGCCCTAAGGACCTGAGACACTTAACAGATCTGGGCCCTTAGGAAATGAGTCACCAAGTTACTTAAGAACCTACATACTTGAGGGACTTAGGGATTTAAGGAAATAGGCTTTTAGAAACTTAACCACACACTAAGGCACCTAGGGACCTAAGCACTTAGGGACTTAGGGAACTAGGAACATAAGGATTTAGGCAAATAGGGATCTAGCCACATGAAAACCAGACGGTAAGTTATCAGGGACCTAGAACTTAGGGAACTAGGCACTAAAGGAATTAGAGATCTAGACATTTAGGGGTCCAGGCACTTGGGGAGTTGGCACTTAAGGACTTAGACAATTAGGGAACTACAGTCTACTAGACCAGATTAAAACTTTTTAGACTGGTTGGGACTGGTTTGAACCAGTTTACATTGGTTTGAAACTGTTTATGCTTAGGCAATTTGTCATTTAGGGACCTAGGCATTTATGGAAATAGAAATTAAAACAATAAGTGTTCTAGACATTTGGGGACCTAGGCTATGTGGCACTTAGAGACCTCATGAATTAGCCACCTAGGCCCTTGGGGAACTAAACAATAAAGGACATTGGAACTTAAGGAATTGGGTACTAAATTAATCAGGGACCTTGATGCTTAGGGAACTATGCATTAGGGATCTATGCTCTTAGAGTCCTAGATAATTGTGGACCTAGCAACTCAGTGAACTAGTCACTAAATTATTTGGGGACCTAAATGCTTAGTTATGAAGGGACCTAAGCACCTGGGAACCTTGACAATGAGGGAACTAGGCACTAAGGTACTTAGAGATCTAGGGACTTAGTCACATATTAAGTTAGGGAACCAGGTACTTAGAGACCTAGGCATTTAAACATTTCTGGAGCTAGACTTTTAAGAATGTAGGCATTTAGGGACCTGAGCACCTAGGGAGCTCTACATTGATACTTCTACCCACTTAGGGACCTAGACACTTAAGGAACTATTACTCAGGGATCTGAATATTTAGGGATTTGGGCTCTAATTGGAATAGACAGAAATTTTTTGGACTTGTTTGAACCAGTTAGAACTAGTTTGAATAGATTTAGGCTGGTTTGAACAGTTTGAACTAGATTGATACTATTTAGATAGGTTAGTATAATTTGTAACAGATTTGAACCCGTTTAAACCAATTAGAACTGGTTTAAATTGGACTGAACTAGATCAGATGGGTTAGAAGGAGATTGGACTGGTTTAGAGTTGTTTAAAACTTTGTACTGGGGGGTAGAGCCAAGATGGCAGAGGAAAGACATTAAACCCACATGGCTCCTGATACAATAACCCCCAAAATAGCAATAAAAGAACCCTTGGGGCAGAAAAACACACAAAAATGCCAGCTGAGAGTTTTCTCCAGCTATAGATAGATTTCAGGGGGCCGTGCTGGGCCATGAATAAAGCCTAACCCTGCAATCGGGCTGACACACCAGACACCCACCAGAGGAATTTGGATCTCATTGGAGTGGGCTCATGGAGGGAATAGCTTCCATACCCAATTGGGAGGAGCAATCTATTTAACCCTGCAGGAAAATAGGAGGGGAAGAGGACAAGGAAGGAAGGGTGAAAAAAGGGAGTGTAGAGTGAGGGAGAGGATAGTCAGAAGTAAAACACCTCTGAGGAGGAATAGGTAAAAAGAAGATAGAGTAAATGTCATGGGAAGGGAGTGTGATGGAGTGAAATAGTTATGATGATTGATTATAATGGCAAAATGTATGGCACCTACTTTGCTGGGCTTTTATGAAGAAAATTTTCTGTCAAGTTTAAGGTACTATATAAAGGTTTTGATGAACAGGATACTATCAGGAAAACCTGAAAAGACCTACACGAACTGAAGCAGAGTGAAATGTACTGTATACAAAATAACAGCAATAGTGGGGGATGATCTGCTGGGAAGCATGTGGTTATTTTCAGCAAGGCAATGATCCAATATAACCCTGAAAGACTTTTGAAGATTGCAGTCCATTTGCAGAGAAAGAACTGATAGTATCTGAAAACAGATAGAAACACATTTAAAATTTTTTTTTCATTTCCTCTTTGACAATTCCTTAATCTGAAGTTTTGAGTTTTTTGACTATTTTCTCTCACTACTAGCTAATATGGGATTTTTTCCATGACTACTCATGTATAACTTATTTTGAATTGCTTGAGTTCTTGTGTGTGGGGGGTGGGAATGGAGGGGGGAAGAGAAGTTGGAACACAAAGTTTTTAAAAAATTAATGTTAAAATTTTGTTTTTACATATATTTTGGAAAATAAAATTCTATTTAGAATAAAAAACTATTTGTACTGGATAGAATGCTATTGAACTACTTCAAACCAGTTTGATTGGCTTGAATCAGGAGTAACAGTAACAATGAGAGAAGTCTAATTTGTAGCAGGAATTCATGACTGGAACATGGGGATTGAAGGTGCTTGTTTGAGATCAAAGACCACCTGGTACTGGTATGAAAAAATTCTGGGGTTTTTCTGTGACTGAGTTCATTCAAAGGGTGAGTACAAAGGATTGTTGTTATGCCTAGCTCAGGGAACATCTTGCTTGCTTGCTGGATCTTAGCTCTGGAAAACAGGATGGCTCCTAATATTAAAAAGAAAGGAGTAAAAAGAGAGGGGTATTCTTGGCATGGGGAGCCTGATAACAAGTAGAAATAGAAAGAATCCACCTATCACCACTTGAAACAAATTCCAAGATGAAAATTTATAGGAATATTATAGCCAAGTTTTAAGGTTCCCAGGTTAAGGAGAAAATTCTAAAAGCAACAAGAAAAAAAACACCCACAAACCAATTAAATATCATGGAGCTGCAATCAGGATCACACAAGACCTAGCAATTTCTACATTAAAAGACCACAGGTATTTGAACATTATATTTTAAAGAGCAAAAGGGCTGAAGTTGCAACCAAAAATAACTTATCCAGAAAAGTTGAGTATAAACTTGAATAAAATAAATAAACATTTAATGAACTGAAAGAATTTCAGGTATTTGTGACAACAAGACCAAAACTCAATGGAAAATTCACCACATAATATCAAAGAGAAAACATAAGGTCAACAGAAAAGACCAATTATAAGGGACTCAACAAGATCAAATTGTTTACTTCTCCTCTTCTTCTTCTTCTCTTCTTCTTCTTTTCATCTTCCTCCTCAAAGAACTCCATAACCTTTGATAGGTGGTAGCCTATGCAAAGGCCAACTGTTGAGAACTTTGTCACCAGCACACCTCCCCTTTTGTCCTTTGCCTGTGACCACTTGGATCTTCAAAAAGGACCTTGTTTCTTAACATCCACTCAGTGGTCCGTAGGTCTGATCTCTTGCTATGTCTGAAACCCCTGACTCTCTTTATCTTTCCCCCTGTCCTGCCAAGGTCTTTGGCTATAGACTCATTGTTAGGCCACCTCCTTCCACCCAGGAATCCTTTGCTATATGCCCTTCCTCCTCCTCTCCATAGACACATTAGGTGCTATTGCATTCCCACCCCCACCCCCTCCTCCTCCTCCTCCTTGTCTGTTACTAAGAGTCACCTTTCCTCCCTTATGTAATCAATAGAAAGCCCTGCTGCTCCATCCCCCCTTTATTTAGTTCTGTTGCTGGGGTAAGCTGTGCCTTGGCAATGGACTCTATATAAATGCTGCACCCCGGTGATCCAAGTCATTCTCCTCTGCAGCCAGGTGAGATGGATGATGATTCTATGAACCCAGGAGAGATAGAGATTCAAAAAACTAGGGAGGGCCTGAAGCACCTGGCCAAGGCCTCTCACTCCCTTTATCCAGGTTCCTGAAATGGAAGCCAAATTATGAAAAGGTGTCTCTTGAGTTTAATGAGACCTGCCTTAGCCTTCTGCAGTGCCAAGAAGTTGGACAAGGCAGCAGAGGCCTTTCTGAAAGAGAGGGAAGTCCACAAAAACAAAAACAAGACCCACTCCATACTTCCAGAGCTTATGAGCAAAGTGGTCGGCTCCTGAGGGACTTGAAGAAGCAAGAGGAAGATGCACAGGTGTTCAAGAAGGTCAGCTGCTTGGCCCTGGAGATCAGAAGTGTAGACCTCATGGATATGACCTTGGGACACTTTGGCTCCCTGCTTGAGAGCCATAAACCATGCCAGGTGGTGGGCCTCTACCAGAAGACAGCACAGCTGTTTGTGAATGATGATCTTATCCTTCAGGCTGCAGACTTCCATGGCCAAGCCTCCATGTTGCTGGTGTGGTCCAAGTGCTAAGGTGACACAGCTATCTCCCTCAAAAAATAAAAGCACTTATACCAGGAGAGCAAGAGCTTTCCCACCAGCTACAAGAGAGCCCTCGCACAACGTTTAGCTCACCTCTGTAACTATGATTTCCCAGCTGCCACAAAGTATGTCAAGGAGAGCTGTAGCATACCAGATTTCAAAGGCAGCCAGTAATACAATGCCTTGGTCCAGTTACTAGAATGTTACGAACGACTTGACCAAGATTGAGTAAACAAGGTTTGCAGTTTTCCTGTCTTCAGACTCATGGACAACAACTATATTGAGATGACCCAAAAGCTGAGGCTATCTTTTTATGCTTCTCTAGGGTCTTGTATTTGAAAGTCAAATTTTCTTTTCAGGTCTTTTCATCACAAATGCCTAAAAGTCCTCATTTTCATTGAAGTCCCATTTTTCTTCCTGAAAAATTATACAAAGTTTTGCTAGATAGGAAATTTTTGGTTGTAGTCCCAGTTCCTTTGCCCTCTGGAATATCATATTCCATGTCCTCTAATCCTTTAATGTAGAAGCTGCTAGATATTGTGTTATCTTGACTGTAGCTCCACAGTATTTGAATTCCTTTTTTCTAGCTGCTGGCAATATTTTCTTCTTGATCTGGGATCTTTGGAATTTGGCTATAATATTTCTGGAAGTTTTCCTTTTGGGATCTATTTCTGGAGGTGATTTGTGGATTCTTTCAATTTCGATTTTAACTTCTGTTTCTAGAATAGCAGGGCAATTTTCCTTAACAATTTCTTGGAAGATGATATCTAAGCCCCCTGGTACTGCTTGGGGTCCTCACGTCCTAGACCTGAGACTGGCTTTATTTTCAGAGAGGTACCCTGTCTTAATAAACCTATTTTCTATGGCTCGAAGACTTTGCTGTTTCTTTTCTTCATTGGACTTAGACATTTTCATGACACTAAGCTCTTATTTTGATCATGGTTTTCAGGAAGTCAAATGATTTTCACATTATCTTTTCTGGATCTATTTTCTATGTCAGCTATTTTTCCAAAGAGATATTTCATATTACCCTCTATTCAGTTGGATTTGCTTTATTGTGTCTTGATTTCTCATAAACTCATTGGCTTCTATTTGCTCTATCCTAATTCTTAAGCAATGATTTTATTCAGAAATTTTATGTACCTTCTTTTCCATTTGGCCAGTTTGGCTTTTCAAGCTGTTCACATTTTTCTCATGACCCTCCTTCATCACTCTCACTTCTCTTCCCATTTTTTCCTCTACCTCTCTTACTTTATCTTCAAAGTCCTTTTTGAGTGCTTCCATGGCCTGAGACTAATTCATTTTTTTCTTGGAAGCTTCAGATGTAGGATATTTTACTTTGTTATTATCTTCTTCTGAAGGTTTGATGGTCTTCTGCTTTCTCTGGCTGCTCATCTTGCCTGCCTATTTCTTGACTTTTAACTCCTTCTTAATGTGTATTGCTGCTTCCAGGATGCACTGTCCCAAGCTACAGGGGGTCCCAGGTGGTATGATTTAAGTTTGCTCTTAGCCCATCTGGCCTATAAGTAACCCCAGTCCTGCTTTCTCTTTAACCCAGAAGCAGAACTCTGATTGAAATCTGATTCTCTATGGTTGAAAGCTTAGCATGCCTGTACCCTTCCCACGCTGGGCCACTACCACTCAAGACTGTTTCCTGAGTAACATCACAGTGCTCTTGCCTCTGCTCCAGCAAAGACCCCCTACTATTTCTCCCTGGATTCAGGAGGACCTGAGTTCAAATGTAGCCTTAGACACTTGACACTTACTAGTTGTGTGAACCTGGGAAAGTCACTTAGTGCTCATGGCCTGGGGAAAAAACCCAAAACAAAACAAAACACACACACACACACACACACACACAAACAAACAAACAAAGATGGAGTTTCTTCCTAGTGCTCCTCAAATCATAAAACATAAACAACTATCTACTACACATATAGGGCAGCAAGCTGAAGCAGTGGATAGAGTTCCAAGCCTGGAGTCAGGAAGATTCATATTCCTGAGTGCAATTCCAGACTTAGATACTTACTGGCTGTGTGACCTTGGGTAAGTCACTTAACCCTGGTTGCCTATGCTCCTCATCTGTAAAAGGAGCTGGAGAAGGAAATAGCAAACCATTCCAATATTTTTGCCAAGAAAACTCCACATGGGGTCATGAAGAATTGGATACAACTAAACAACTGAACTCCACTTATACATAAAACTTGGCATAATTAGATCTGTTAGATTTTCAGTTCAAATTTTGGCAAGGAAAACATCTTTTAGTGAGATGGAGCATGGTAATAGCATAATCTTAGACATGTTGCAGCTGAAAGGAACATGAGAGGCTATCTAGTCCTATCCCCATTATCTTACAGATGAAGAAACCAAGACCACAAAAGATAATGTGAATCACACAAGTTCATCCAGGACAGAGTCTACTACATATATTTGGTGCATTTCTTATGAACGTTAAAACATTCAAGAAGGACACAAAATGAAGTGTGCTATGAACCTTGGGGTTTAATTCTTTTATTTTTATGAAGGAAAGTATGTATAACTTTTGAGTACTTCCTACTGCTATATAAAGCCTATTGCAATGACTATCTAGAGACCCATCATAACCCATTTTTTTTTTAAAAAGGAAAAGACATTTGCCTTTGGCCTAGCCTGTGGTTCAGCCCACAAAAACTGCTTAGAATCTAAAGCTCAGAAATGTTTATTTCCCTCAGAGTACTTGCAATAGCCTCTGAAGAATAAATAACTGATACCAGATAACCTTTCTTCGGGACTTAGATTTTCCCAATTATATCCATATTCTTTCAATACTTTAATTAAAAAAGACTAACAGTGAGCTTGATGGTTAAATATCAGTTTTAGAACATTATTAAGAGCATTGTTCAGAATTAAGAATTGTAAAAACTCTCTATTCACTCTATCAAGAATTTAATTCTAGCAGCTCAACTATTCCCACAAGGCAAGTAGTAATAAAGAAGAAATGCCAATATAAGGAAACATTCAAGGTGTTTTGGAGCTGCTATAAGCAGAAAAAAGTGTAACTCAAGAAAAAATAACTTTTATAAAGTCACTCACAATTTTTTAAGGTAATCCTAACTTATATACTAGTTAGAGGTGCTTACAATAATAACTGCTGCTCATTAGGACAAATCTGTATGTACATGTGTGTGGAGGGGAATAGGAGATATAAAGAGATTGAATCTCGCTAATGTGGGACCTGGTTCTAAGATAAAACATTCAAGTAACTAGAAATTTGGGGAAATAGCTTTGTGCCTCATGTATAAAGTGTGCCATTAATATATGCCTGTTGGTTGATTGAAAATAGTACCAAAAGAAATCAAATGAATGTCCATCAATTGGGGAATGGCTAAACAAGCTGTGATGTATGATAGTGATGGAATACTACTGTGCTATAAGAAATGACAAGCAGGATGATTTCAGAAACGCCTGGAAAACTTGTATGAACTGATGCATAGTGAAGTGAGCAGAACTAAGAGAACATTGTGCAGAGACAGAAATATTATTTGATGAAGAATCTGTGAATGACATAACTGTTCTCAACAATACAATGATCCATGAAAATCCCAAAGGACTATCGATGAAACGTACTATTCACCTCCAAAGAAAGAACTGATATTGATGGAACACAGACTGAAGCATGCTATTTTTCACTGTCTTTCATTTTTTTCTTTTATTCAATTTTTCTTGGACAAAATGATTGATATGGTGATGTTTTACATAATCATACATATATAACCTGTATCTGATGGCTTATGGTCTTGAAGAAAGGGGAGGGAGGGAGGAAAGAAAGGATAAAAATTGGAACTCAAAACTGCAAATAAAAATATTTGTTACTTAAAAAATAGTACCAAAAAGCTGAATAGCTCAGTAACCCTTGCTTTTTGAAGAGGAGAAAGGAAGAGGGAAAAAGTGGTCAAAAGCTAATTCCTATATAAATTCTTGTAGACCACAGTTGTGAACAGCTAGCTTGAATTACAGCAACTGGAAGAATGTCTCAAATGCAAATAAAAGCATTTGACCTAAGTAAAGCCTAGGAACGAATGGGTAGAAAGCATAGAAATAAATGGAGTCTTTCTTAAAATCGTAAGTAGTATCTATCTAAAACCAAGAGCAACCGTTATCTGTAATGGGTATAAACTATAAGCCATCCAAATAAGATTAGGGGTGAAACAAAGATGTCCATTTTAAACACTATTTTTCAATATTGTGATAGAAATACTACCTATAGGAATAAGACAGGAAAAAATTAATGGAATAAGAATTGGCAATGAGGAAACAAATCTTTGTAGGTGATACAACAATATGCTTGGAAAATCCTAGAAAATCAACTAAAATGAGTTGAAACAATGAGCAACTTCACCAAAATTGCAAGATACAAAATAAACCCACATAACTTATCAGCATTTGTATATGCTACTAAGAAAACCCATCAGGAAGAGATAGAAACACCATTTAAAATCATGGCAGAAGGGGCAGCTAGGTGGTGCAGCAGATAGAGCACTGGCCCTGGAGTCAGGAGTACCTGAGTTCAAATCTGGCCTCAGACACTTAACACTTACTAGCTGTGTGACCCTGGGCAAGTCACTTAACCCCAATTGCCTCACTAAAAAAAATCATGGCAGACAATGTAAAATACTTAGGAGTCGACCTGCCAAGACAAACCAAGGAACTATATAAGCACAATTACAAAACACTTCTCAGCAAATAAAGGCATCTTTAAACAATTGGAGAAATATACATTACTCATGGGTAAACTTAGTAAATATAATAAAAATGACCATTCTATCTAAATTAATTTGCTTATTCAGTAGTATGCCAATCAAACTACCAAAGGATTATTTTATGGAGCTAGAAAAAATAATAACAAAATTCATCTCAAAGAAGAAAAGGCCAAGAATATCGAAAGAATCCATGAAATATGTGAAGGAAGGTGCCCTAGCAGTACCGGATCTCAAATTTTATTGCAAAGTGGTAATCATCCAAACAATCTGGCACTGGATAAGAAGAGTGATGAATCAGTAAAATAGATTAGGTACACAATACACAGTATTAAATGACCAAGTAGTCTAGTGTTTGATAAACACAAAGATCCAAGCTTTGGGGAAATAATTCACTATTTGACAAAAGAATTCTGGGAAAACTAGAAAGCAGTTAGGTAGAAACTATTTATAAACACTTAGCATTTCAGAAAATAAACAAAACTAAATTCTAAAAAAAAAAAGAAACTGTATAAACAAAATCTTACACCATATACCTTGATAAGGTCAAAATGGGTACATGATTTAGAAATAATTGTTGATATCATAAACAGATTAGAAGAACATGGGATATTTTACCTATCAGAGCTACAGATAAGGGAAGAATTTATAACCAAATGGGAGATAGAGTATTGTTTGATATAAGTGGATAATTTTGACTACATTAAATTAAAAAGGTCTTGTACAAATAAAACCAATGCTGTCAAGATTAGAAGGAAAGTAGAAAACTGGGGAAAAATTACCAGAAGTTTCCTGAAGAAGGGCTCCTTTCTCAAACATATGAAGAACTAAGTCAAATTTATAAGAATACAAGTCATACCCCAGTTAATAAATGGTTAATGAACATAAATGGGCAGTTTTCACAAGAAGTTAAAGCATTCTATTGTCATATAAAATTCTCTAAAAATATTATTGATTAGAGAAATGCAAATTAAAATAACTCTGATTTGCCATATCACAACTATTAGAGCAACAAATGATGGAGGGAATGTGGAAACATTGGGATACTAATGCATTCTTGGTGGAGTTGTAAACCGATCCAACTATTGTGGAGAGCAAAGAGCTACAAAACTGTGCATTGCCTTTGACTCATCAATACCACTGCTAGGTCCATATTCTGAAAAGATCAAAGAAAAAGGAAAAGGACCTATATGCAAAAAAAATATTTATAGCAGCTCTTTTTGTGGTGGCAAAGAATTGGAAAATGAATGAATGCCCATCAATTATAGAATGGCTGAACAAATATAGTTTCAGAAAAGCCTGGGAAGACCTATATTAACTGATGCAGAGTGAAGTGAGCAGATCCAGGAAATCATTATACAGCCTCAACCTGGTTTAGCCCATCTCCTGGGATGGTTTACCAAGATGTGCTGCTGCACGTGCTACAGCTTCTTGGTGACACAAAAGAGAATTGGGTGAAAGATAGACACCAAAGTTGAATGAGCAGCTCTGAAAAGGGCTAAGAAAGTTCACACCAGAGATGCTAGTCCTACTAGAATATCCCATATACCCTGACCTAAAAGTACAAACAGAAATGAAGGTAAGTCCTCTTAGCCAAAACAAATCCTATCAATACCAAGAGAATACAATTATTAATAGATTTCAGCAATGGTGTATCATTATACTTAATTGCATAACAACATCATCATTCTAACTCTTGAGCCTGAATTAGTGGTTGGGCTTGAGTCAAGTCTGCCTCAGAATAATGTGCAATATTTAATTGGTCAATCAATTACCAAACATTTTTTAAAGTACCTACTATGTTCTTTGTTTTAGAGATACAGTAAGGAAAGTGAAAGTCTTAACCCTCAAGAACACCTCCTATGGGCTGAATTAGCATCTCCAGTAATGAGATGAGACCCAGGAAAGAGAGAGAGCAGTGGGGTAACAAAAGAATAGCCAAGTAAAACAAATTTGTACTGTAATGGTCATTGGCAAGAAATGCATATCTCATTCTGTGCCTATAGTCCAACATCTCTTTGGCAAGAAATGGGAGACATGCTTCATCAAAAGTCATATAGTCTTTAACACTTTGAAAGTAATTTTCCAATACAACATTGTGGTCATTACAAAAATAATTTTCCTGGCTCTGCTCCCTTTATTCTGCATAAGTTCTCACAAGTCTTCACAGATTTTTTGGAATCAATCCTTTACACAGATTCTTACTCTCCAATTGTTCATTCATTCCCCAGCTGATGGGTATCAACTACATTTCCAGTTCTTTGCTACCACAAAATACACCCTATTAATATTTTTGTACATATGACTCTTTCCCCCCATCTTTATTTGAAGCATATGCCCCAATAGCAGTGGATCAGAGACTATGGACACCTTAGTGACATTTAATTTTGATAGTGAAATTTGGTAAATAAAAGTGACAGAAATAAGAAAAGGCACTATTAGTCTATTAAGGCCAGAAGAGAAAAGGTACATGAGAGTGTAGTAACCATAAAGGACTACATAAATAGAAGTCATTTTTTCTCGAGGATTACTTTGTTTTTCAACACTGAGATGGCCATATTTTTCTCACTCATCATGGAATTGTTGTGAGGAAAGTGCTTTGTAAACCATGAAGGGCTATATAAATGCCAGTTATTACTAGTATTATAATTTTTATCTTTAAGAACAGAAGCATTTGAGGTGGAATGAAGATGGCAGAGAAAAGGCAGAAAGACTTGCTGGAGATCTCCCTCAACCCCTCTGAAAACTTTTAAATAATTCCATAAAGCAATTCCTAGAGAACCCACAAAGCAATGGAATGAAATGATTTTCTAGCCAGAGAAACCTAGAAGGTTGGCAGGAAAGGTCTGTCATACCTGGTCAAGAGTGGAGCACAGTCCAGTGGAGATAGCACCAGCATAGACCCAGCCCCAGAAAACCAGGAGCAGGGCTTGGGAGCCACTGAATCAGCAGGGACAGTAGCTGTTTCTGGAGCCCTCAGGCCATAGATGGTAAGGGGTTCAAACAACTGGTCAGAAGGAGATTACAGGGGTTTCTTTACTAGCACTGAGATAGGACAATGTTGCTTTGCCCATACTCAGATGCTGGTCAAAGTTCTGGGTGGCAATCCCAGTGCAAGGACAAGCACTATCACCTCAGAGCTTCCAGTCAAAATAGAGCTGGGGCCCTCATCACAGTTCCAGGGCACAAAAGAGTGCTTGTGCTCACTCACAGACACAGGTCAGGAGAGTAGTAAATATGCCTCTCCTTAGATCATATCACCTTGGAAGAACTGAAAACTTACATATCCTTAGAAATACCTATGAAAACAATTGCACAAACCCCCTGAAACATGGGACAGTGTTCTCTCCACATTGGAAGCAGAGCCCCACTTTAGCAAAGAGTTAAAAGTCAAAAAGCAAACTGGGAAAATGAACAAACGAGAACATTCTGACCATAGTAAGTTACTATGGTGACGAGGAAGACCAAAACACATTCTCAGAAGAACATAACAAGTCAAAACTCTTACATCAAAAGCCTCCAAGAAAAATATGAATTGGATTCAGGCCATGGAAGAACTCAAAAAGGATTTTGAAAATCAAGTAAGAGGTAGAGGAAAAATTGGAAAGAGAAGAGTAATACAAGAAAATCATGACAAAAAAGTCAACAGCTTGTAAAAGAGACACAAAAAAATACTGAAGAAAACACCTTCAAAAACAGACTAGGCCAAATGATAAAATAGTTACAAAAAGCCAATGAGGAGAAGAATGCCTTGAAAAGCAGAATTAGACAAATGGGAAAAAAAGGTAGAAAAAAAACCCCTTAAAAAGTAGAATTGGGGGGCAGCTAGGTGGTGCAGTGGATAGAGCACCAACCCTGGAGTCAGGAGTAACTGAGTTCAAATCCAGCCTCAGACCCTTGACACTTACTAGCTGTGTGACCCTGGGCAAGTCACTTAACCCCAATTGCCTCACTAAAAAAAAAGTAGAATTGGCCAAATGGAAAAGAAGACGCAAAAGCTCACTGAAGAAAATAATTTCTTAAAAATTAGAATTGAACAAATGGAAGCTAATGGCTTTATGAGAAATCAAAAAACAATAAAACAAAACCAAAAGAATGAAAAATAAATAGAAGATGATATGAAATATCTCATTGGAAAAAAGACCTGGAAAATAGTTCCAGGATTTATAATTTTAAAGGTATTGGACTACCTGAAAGCCAACATCAAAAAAAAAGGGCCTAAGTCTCATATTTCAAGAAATTATCAAGGAATAGGGCAGGTAGGTGGCAAAATGAACACCAGCCCTGGAGTCAGGAGGACCTGAGTTCAAATCTGGCCTTACATGCTTGACACTTACTAGCTGTGTGATCCTGAGCAAGTCAATTAACCTTGATTGCTTCACAAAAACAAACAAGCAAAAAGAAATTATCAAAGAAAATTGCCCTGATTTTCTAGAACCAAAGGGTAAATTAGAAATTGAAAGAATCCACTGATTACCCCCTAAAAGAGATTCTAACATGAAAACTTCCAGGAATGTTATAGCCAAATTCCAGAGCTCCCAGGTCAAGGAGAAAATATTGCAAGCAGCCAGAAAGAAACAATTCAAGTATCATGGAGCCACAGTCAGGATAACATAGAAGTTAGCAGGTTCAACATTAAAGGATCAGAGAATTTGGAATATGATATTCTGGAGGGCAAAGGAGCTAGATTTACAACCAAGAATCACCTACTCAGCAAAACTGAATATCATTCTTCAGGGGAAAAAATGGATATTAAAGGAAATAGAGGATTTTCAAGCCTTCTTAATGAAAAGACCTGAGCTGAATAGAAAATCTAACTTTCAAAAACAGGACTCAAGAGAAGCATAAAAAGGTAAACAGGAAAGGGAAATAATAAAGGACTTAATAAGGCTAAACTGTTTACATTCCTACATGGGAAAACGATACTTTTAACTCATAAGAACTTTTTCATTATTATGCCAGTTAGAAGGAGGATATATATATATATATATATATATATATATATATATATATATATATATATATATATATATATATATATATATATATAGAGAGAGAGAGAGAGAGAGAGAGAGAGAGAGAGAGAGAGATGGCACAGGCATGCATTGAATATTAAGGGATGATATCTAAAAAAGTAAAATTAAACGGTGAGAGGTCAATGCACTGGGAGAAAGAGAAAGAGAGAGGTAGGATGAGGCATGTTATCTCACATAAAAGGCAAGAAAAATCTTTCACAGTATAAGAGAAGATGGGGGAAATGAAGTGGAGTGAATAAACATTTCTCTCATCAGAATTGGCTCTAAGAAAGAATACCATGCACATTTAAATTAGGTATAGAAATCTATCTTACCCTACAGGAAAGTAAGAGGGGAAGGGGATAAGAGAAGGGATAGAAGGGAAGGCAGATTAGGGGAGGGGATAGCCAGAAAAAAAAACACTTTTGAGGAGGGACAGGGTGAAAGGAAAGAGAGAATAGAATAAATAGGGAGAAATAGGATGGAGGGAAATATAGTTAGTAATTGTGAAAAAAATTTTGAAGCAAGTTTCTTTGATAAAGGCCTCATTTCTCAAACATGTAGAGAGCTGAGTCAAATTTATAAAAATAAGAGTCATTCTCCAATTGATAAATGAGTGAAAGATATGAACAGTTTTCAGATGAAGTAATCAAGCCTGTCTATAGCCATATGAAAAATTGCTCTAACTCACTATTGATTGGAGAAGTGTAAATTAAAACAATTCTGAGGTACTACCTCATACCTATCAGATTGACTAATAGGACAGAAAAGGAAAATGACAAATGTTGAAGGAGATGTGGGAAAAATGAGACATTAATGCACTGTTGGTGGAGTTATCAACTGATTCAACCATTCTGTAGAGTCATTTGGAAGTATGCTCAAAGGGCTATAAAACCCTGCATACCCTTTGTCCTAACAATATCACTACTATGTCTGTATCCAAAAAGAGATTAAATAACAAAAAGGGAAAGGATCTGTATGTAAAAAAATATTTATAGCAACTTGTTTCTGGTGGTAAAGAATAGGAAATTGGGGGAATGGCCATCAATTGAGGAATGGTTGAGCAAATTGTGATATGTTATTATGATGGAATACTATTATGCCATAAGAAATGATGAGCAGGATGCTCTCAGAAAAACCTGGACTAACATGAGCTGATGCAAAGTGAAATGTGCTATCTACAAAGTAATAGCAGTATTGTTAAGATGATCAGCTGTGAACGACTTAGCTATTCTCAACAAAACAGTTATCCAAGATAACTCTGAAGGACTTATGAAAAATCCTATCAATCCTCAGAGGAAGAATTAGTGGTGTTTGAATACAGATTGAAGGACATATTTTTTAAAATTTTTCTTTATTTTTCTTTATTTTTTGCCTATGTTTTCTTTTATAACATGACTAATGTGGAAATGTTTTTTGCGTGATTACACATGTATAACCTATATAAAATTTCTTGTCTTCTCAATGTGGAGGGGAGAGGATGGGAAGGGAGGAAGAGGAGAATTTGGAACTCAAAATTTCAAAAATGAATGTTGAAATTATGTTTTCATGCAATTTAAGGAAAATCAAATACTAAACAATTTTTTAAAAAGAAAAAGAACAACTTCCAAAAAGATTTGAAAAGAAAAAAAAAAGAACAGAGGCACTTGTTCACCTACAGTAGCTAGATTATTTTCCCAGAAAAAAGAATATTGTCACGTAAGACAAATATAAAGGGGAATAAGAAGGTACTTAGAGAAAATATTAGGTTTATTTAAGTTCTTGGGCATGTGCTCCTTTCCCCCCCCTTAATAAATGCAGCAAAACCTTCTTAAGCATAAAATATCTACAACTGAGGTGACCTCTTCAGTGTGAATGTGCATTTTTGAGAATAACAAACCTTAAATATTTAGTTTCAGAGAGAAAACAAGATTAATTAATTCAATAAACATTGACTAATTATAGCAATAATTTACATTTATATATTCCTTCAAGATTTGCCAAGTGCTTTGCACATATTATTTCCTTTAATATTTAAAACCTGTGAAATTTAAGATCCATCATTATCCACATTTTAGAAATGAAGGAACTATGGCTCATAGGGAGTAAAGGACTTTCCAGCTGAGGGTACTTTTGAACCTAGGTCTTCCTGGGTCCAAGTTCAGGTTTCTATCCACAATGGATTAAGCACCTATCAGGTTCGGTGAATCATGCTAAGCATATAGAAGGTGCAAAACTATAATCTCAGTCCTCTAGCAATTTACAATCTAGTAGGATGAGAAGGCATGGATATAAACTATAGGACAAGGGAGTTTATAATAAGTACACTTTATCAGAAATTCCATTACCGGGAGAAGCTAAGTGGCACAGTGGATAAAGAACTGGCGCTGGATCCAGGAGGAACTGAATTCAAATCTGGCGTCAGACACTTGACACTTACTAGCTGTGTGACCCTGGGCAAGCCACTTAAGCCTCATTGCCCCACACAAAAGTACATTATAAGTGGAGCAAATAAAGTATCTGTTGGAGTTTGGAGAAAAAAGACAATTTTTAGTTAATATGATAAAAGGAAGAATGCATGGAAGAAGTGATATTGAACTCAAAGGATAGATAGAATTTTTAGACTCAGAAATGGGAGAAGAGTTTTCTAGGCAGAAGGAGTAACTTAAAACCAGATAGAGAGCAGAAAGTTAAAGTTGTGTTCAGAGAGTAATATTTACATCAGTTTATCTGAAGGAGAGAATTTGTATAGGCAGGTAGACAGAAATAAAGTTGAAAAGATAGACTGGAGACAGATTGGATAAGTCTTTGAACACCAATAAAAGAATTTGTGATTATTTAATGAGTAATGCCTTTTGTTTGAAAATTATTTTGAGTAGCAGAATGGCATGGTAATTTGAGAGAATTAATCTTGTGGAATTATAGAAGATGAATTGGAGTTCAGAGGGACTAGAAGCAAGGACACTAGTTAGGAGGCTGGCAAACAACAGTCATGGAAAACTGTTGCAACCATCTAGCATAAAGTAGTATGGTTGATATCAATGGGAATCAAAATAACAGGGTGGATGCAACAGAGTTCACAAAGTAAGAATAAATATGATTTGGAAACTGAGCAGAAGTGGCATGTCTAGTGAGAGAAGTCGAAGATGACTTTAAAGATTCAAGCCAGGCTGACTGTGAGAATGGTGGCACTAATAACAAGGGTTATTAACCTGGGGCTCATGAACCCTCTGATCCAATTCAATATAATTAATTTCTTTTGTAATCCTATGTATTTTCTTTTGTAAATTTAAAAATATTCTGAGGAGCCAATAGACTTTACAACAATTGAGATGTGACTTGTTAAGGTAAAATTCCTTGTCTGTCTGAGAAATTTAGGTTATTCTTTGTCACTTTTGTATCTGTTGTAATCCTTTTGGGGATTGCTTCCTCTATTGGTTACTTATACTCACAAATTGAGGTTTTCAGGGAGTTTGGTGGACTACTTCTCTGCTTAGGATTCTAGAGGTAACCCTGAGGGGCTGGATTTTCTAGTACTGCCCCTAATTAATTCCTTTTAGTATATTTCATTTTGGTTATTAGCCAGTAATCTCAATTAGCTTATTAATAAAAGCATTTACTAAGACGGCATAGCAAAAGTAATAGTTACAAAAGCATTTCTTCCAAAATAGAAGGTACACTCTCTCCCTACCTGGAGTGAGATCAAATTTAGAGCATGATGGTGGTGAGACATACACACACACACACACACACACACACACACATGAATAAATGAATCAATAAATAAATGAATGAAAATATGAATATATATGAACCCATTTTCATATATTCATGTATTCATATTCATATATTCATTCATTTAGCCATCTCTTCATTTATTCATCCATTCATTTATTTGTTTGTTTTTTATTTATATTTTAAATGCATGTGGCTAAGGGTAAACTCACAATCCTTGATTGTCAGAAGGTTTTTTTCTCTTTCCAGGGAGTCTTAATGAAGTTCTCCTTAAGTGTAACTCTCTGCTGGGTTAGAAGCATTGATGCCTTCCCAGGGACCATAGTCAACATTGTCTCTGCCCATGGGACTGAGAGTTCCTGGAATCTGTTACTATTCTTGTCTGACTCTCTTCCGCTTCCATTTACAGGTGATTCCTCTGTAATTGGCCATTACCTTTTTTGCAGCCATTACTACTTACTTTAGTCTTCAGTGGGACCTCTTATAAGACTTCTTGATCTCTTGAACACACATGGTCACCTAGAATGTGGAGAAGAAATACTTCCCAAATGATTTCTTTTCAGGGGATCATCTGGTGCTCCTCTATCACTAGACTATCCTGCTGCTAGACTTTGCAGTACTCCGCATATGTATATGAGTGTGCAATGCATATATATATATATATATATATATATGCACAAATTTATGTATATAGGTATATGTCTGTGTGTATATGTGTGCACATACAGAGAGAGTGTGTGTAAATATAGGCATGTCTGATTATTACCCTCAGGCATAAGGTATTTCATTTCTTTATCCAATAATTAAAGCACTTTATTCCAGTCAAATTGATTAAGGACTTAGTTGTATCTAGTACTTTTACTTATTGATTAATTTACTCCAGCTATCTGGACCTTCTGTGATTAAATTATTTGGGAGGTAGGGGGTAGAAATCCCCATCCTTATACATGGAAAACAGTTTATAACTCGACCAAGTGGGCCACCTTCATCAAGTCTTCTTTCTAAAGCACTTAGTTCCCGGTTTCTTATACATTTTTTGGATAAAGAAATGGATTCTCAACTTAAGACATTGTTCAAGCTAAGACACTATAATTTAAAAAAGAATCAAAGTCGTTACTATCGAAAGGGACTGTCAGAATCCCCATACCCAAACCACCCCCTCTCTTTTCACTTCTCTCTTTTTACTATTGGGAGACACCCTGTTTTCCAGAGCTAAGGTCCAGCAAGCAAATTTTGCCCTGAGCTTGGTATAGCAACAAATCCTTTGTGCTTGCCCTCTGGATTAACTCTCCTGCAGCTAAAGCACAGAACTTGCTCAAGCCAGCCCCAGGTGATCCCTGGAGGAACCACATTCTGGTTGTGAAGTGATCCTATGAATAGACTTTTTCCACCAAGCAAACTTGTTTCATTGTTGCTGTTACCCCATCATGGTTATGGCTACACCACACTGCTTGGTTCTTTGTCTAGCCTCAATTATATGGATCAAGGCTTAATCTCTCTGCCTTGGGTCTCCTAGAGGAGACACTGGATATGTGTCTAGTTTCCCTCCTCCTACCAAATAAAGAAGGATTTTTGCCAATAAACTCTATGAGCTCTGTGGTTTTATTATGGTTTATTTTATTTTTCAGAGTTAACAGTTGGCACATAACTTCTGTGACTCTTTGGTCATTTATTTTTAGAGTTTGACAGGAGAATTTTTATGCATTCATTTGTATAAATGCTGAAGAAAAATACTGATGATAAGATAATTCATAGAAATGGAAATGTAGTCAAATCAAATGTAAATAGGTTGCTCTGAAAGTTATTGTTATTTCAGAATTTTATTCAAAGCTCTAGTATTTTTTGTCTAACAACCTGGTGGTGGGTTATTAATGGAATAATACTTTTATATCCTTCTTCTAATGATGCCATTTACTGTCAGAAAAAAAGACTGGTCTCTTTGGGATAACTTAATACTTGACACATTTATTTGAGATGTCTGAATTGACTGGCTGTCTTTGAGTCTCATTTAAAAAGAAGAAATCCATAATCATCTTTTGGAAAATGTACTTTTGGTTATTTCCTTTCTTTCCAAGTAGTTACCTGAGAAGACCTTGTTATTTGGTTAATATTCCTTTCAGTTCCTGTTTTGAACAAATCTCTCACATCAAATCTTGGTTTGGGGTCTGAGATTTCCAATCCCCTATGACATGTTTTTTTGTTGTGTGATATATGTCAGACAGAACCAGAGAAAAGAATTGGTGGCCATATGGCATGATGAAAAGCACTATAAAATCAACAAGGACACCTTAAAACATTGTTCCAAGATGACAGAAAGTATAAAAAGTAATTTTTAAAAATCAAAGAAATACTGAAAAGCAAGAAAAATTCTGTTGAAATGTCAGCCTCATAGCTCACTAGCATCTCAGACAAATAATATATGTCAATTTAAGGGAAAATAAATTAGACATTCAAAGATTTATTCCAAAAAACACACCCACCAATGACTTGTAGTATTATAGACTATGAGAATTGGAAGGGGCCATAGAAATCATCTGGTCCAATGTTGTCAAACTCAAATAGAAATGGGGCCATCATATATAAGTATCTTGAGGGTCCATTCGACTTACAAAAATCATATTAACATTATCTTTGGTTTGTTGTATTTTTAAATTTATTTTGTTAAATATTTCATAATTACATTTCATTCTGAATCTGGCAGCACTTGGAATATTGCAGGTACTTGTTTGATTGTTGTTATCTAGACTAACTCCCTGACCTATGGATAAATTCCCTCTACAAAATCTGACTATTGCTTCAATTTATAAAATTTAAATAGGGGTTGCCACTTGCTGGACTAATAGGTATCATGGCAATGTTTAAAAAAAAACAACCTTTTGAGATCCTCTGATGAAGGGTGCAATTTGAAAACAAAATTGGTTCCCTTTTTTTCAAAGGAGTGTATGAAAGTAGTTACTCAACATCATGTACAACATCCACTGATGTTCATTCTTTTTTTTTTTTTTTTTGGTGTAGGGCAGTGAGGGTTAAGTGACTTGCCCAGGGTCACACAACTAGTAAGTGTCAAGTGTCTGAGGCCGGATTTGAACCCAGGTCTTCCTGAATCCAGAGCCAGTGTTTTATCCAAACTGATGTTCATTCTTAATTTTCAAAGATGACCAATAACATCATGATGTTGGGGTAAAATAGTGGATGATGGGTGATATCTTAACTTGTGCATGAGTTGGAATTAAATGAGGCAGAGTTACACAAAGTTATCATCCTCACTGTCTCTTCCAGAGTTCAGTGGTAAGATAAAAGTTAAGACTTTTGGTGATGTCTTGGGATGCAGTGGATTATCTTGGTATCTTCAGTGTCTCACTAAGCTCTAAGTGCACCATAACACGCATTTCATCTGCCTTCATGGTTATTGGAACAAATTATTTTCATCTGCCCACTCTGATGGAGGAAGTCTTTATATGCTTCACATCCCCCTAAGAAGTATCAAAAAAACCCCAACCCAACAGCAACAGAGAAGCTGGAAGAGGCCTTTAATGAACTCTAAGCCACTCCCTGCATTTTAAAGATGAAGAAACAAGATATTTTTTAAAAATTGTGTTTTGCCCAGTATTTAAACTCAAGCTTTCTATTTCAAAATCTGGGTCTCTTTCTCTATCACTTTGTCTCTCCTAAATAAGCCAAAACTGTCTAAAGAAGAGTTCTTAACTTTTTTGTGTCATGGACCCCTTTGGTAGTCCAGTGAAGCCTATGAACCCCTTTCTTTGAATAATGTTTTTAAATAATTGAAGGAAGTGAAAAATTTCAGTTAGACTTCAATGAAAATAAATGTGATTTTTTTCCCAATGCAAATTTACACCACCTCTAAACCTAAAACCTATTCATGGATCATAGGCCCCAAGTTAAGAATCCTTGGTCTACAGCTATATGGATGAGTAAACTTTAGGTAAAATTAATCATTCAAATTTACCTGGCCACACCAATTGATTTAACTATCAGAATAATTTTTTTTCAAAAAGATATTAATGATACTGCATTTTGGGAGTCTGAAACAAATTTTGGATAATGGAATAAATGGATACGTACCCACAGTATTTGTTTTTTGTAGTTTTTTTTTAGCTAATTTTTTAGATTTTATTTCAGACAGGAATCCACTGGAGGGCAGTATATAGCAAAAACTGGCTGGCTGGAATATGGCTATTATTTATGAATGAAATAGAATTTTTCAGCTGATTTTGGAAAAAAAATGTGTAACATTCTTCTCTCCGTTTCAGAACTTTAGAAAGGCTACAACATTTAGTAACAGGATAAACCAGCACATTTTAGTTTAGTGAAACAATATCCTGTGAACTACACACTGAAAATATCTTTATTTTTGATCAATATCTCCATTGTTCATTAAAATTTTAACTTAAATTTCCTTATGAAGTTGAAAAATGAACCATTATAATCTGATTAGACTTTCATTTAAACATCTATCTCCTCAAAAACTTAGTTTACTCACTGTGTAGTCACTAGGTGTAAATTATATAGCTAACTGCATTTCTTAATTGCAGTATCTCATGGGGTTGCTGTGAGGAAAATATTTCATAAACCTTAAAGCACCATGTAAATGCAAATTGTTATTATTATTGACATCATTTTTATCATTGAGATAATAAAAATAAGAGTAATTAATTGTATATATTATTATATGCAGCTGAAAATGACATCTCTGATTAAAATAAATTTTCTTTTGAAATGCAGCTACTTTGGAGCAGCTAGGATAGAGCACTGAGCCTGGAATCCTTACCTCAGACACTTACCAGCTGTGTGGCCTTGGGACAGTCATCTAGCCTAGTTTGTCTCAGTTTCCCCATCTGTAAAATGAGCTGAAGAAGGAAATGGCAATCCACTCTAGTATCTTTGCCAAGAAAACCCCAAATGGGGACACAGACTCAGACATGACTTAAATGACTGAATGCCAACATCAAGAACATCTATGAACTAAAATTTGTGAATTTACTTGTCTAATTTGAATCCACAAATATGTGATATGTTCTGTTAAGACAATAATCTTTTTTCAGAAAAGGTTGCTGCTGCTACTATTTCTACTGTTGCTGCTGTTGATCTCCAAAGTAATTAGTGAGCTACAAATGGTGGCCATAGAGGCCTTTTTTTTTTTAACTCAACCTGATGATAGAGTTCAGTGTTCAGGAATTGGCAACCCTTTGAAGGTAGGGTGCCATACATCATTCCTATTCTTTTCCTTTTGTTGGACTGGTAAGGTAGAGAATACATTGGCCAGCTATCAGCTCTAGGGTTTTTGTAGGGAGAGGAGGAAGAAAGGAGATGCTATAAGTGGCAAGAAAAGAGATGCATTGATTTTAATAACTGATGTGTCTGCTCATGAAAATTATTTCTTATAGTATCCTTGACATTTGCTTTGTGGCTAGTTCGCAGAGTTGACAATATGTAAACATTTTATGATACAAATAATCACACATAAATTCATTGATTTTCTAAGGTTTGTGAGGATTTTGAGAGGATATAATTGGTTTTCTTGAAATGAGTACAAATGTGTAAAAGTTTCTCTGGGGTCACCTGAACTCTGCTAAGTGCTTAAATACTTGAGAACTGAGGGAACCCTGATACTGTTGTCATAGCTCCGATCTGTAGCTGAGAAGCCGGGGAATTGAATACCATCAGAGTACAGGGACAGAGATGTAACTTCTCTGGGGAGTATTACTTATGGGTCCTCATGACATCAGGCACTGTGAGAAACCCACTATTATATATGCTTAAAATTTATTTCATGTGTTCAACATCCTCTAGCATAATTTGAAATGTTTAAATTTGATTCATTTGAAAATACAAGCTGTGAGAAGCCAGTCAACTGGGAGTGAATCTACTTTAGCAGTATCCCACAGTGTAGGAGTTCTAGTGGTAGCCACATACAAAGATTTATGAGTTAGATCATGTGGGCACCAATCTGTTGAATATGGAAGAAATCACAATCATGAGAATAGGGCTACAAAGGCTTTGTCAGATCATTCTGTGAAAAACATGTGTGAGTGCTTCTCTATCGCTGCCTTGGTAAGATCACTTGTTACATCACCTAAGTATTCCATTTTGCTTCTGAGTGCCACATTTTTATTTACTTATTTATCTATTTATCTATTCATTTGTTTGTTTGTATGTTTATTTATTTGTTTGTTTATTAGTTTGTTCATTTATTTATCTATCTATTCATTTATCTATGTATTTATTTGCTCACTGATTCATTTATTTATCATCTATCTCCCTATTTATTTATTTACTTTTGTGGGGCAATGAGGGTTAAGTGACTTGCCCAGGGTCATACAGCTAGTAAGTGTCAAGTGTCTGAGGCTGGATTTGAACTTGGGTCCTCCTGAATCCTGCCCCTCATGAGTGCCAAATTTTTAGAAAAGAAAAAACATTGATAAAGTAAATTGTGAGAAGAATAGGGCAATCAGGGTGGTGAGGGGTCCTTGAGATCTTGCCATAAGAGGATCAGTTGAAAGAACCTTGTGAGATTAAAGTTTCCCTGCTAACTAGAGCTGTTCAAAAACTAGAGAAACTGACTTAGGAGATGGTGGAATCTCCTCTGCAAGAAACCTTAAGGTAGATATTATTTTATGGAGCTACTGTAGAAGGGATTCTCAATTAGTTGCACTAGGATGGGTCTTTCAACTTTTGTGATTCTGATTGTAAGAATTACCTGTGGGGGCAGCTAGCTGGTGCAGTGGATAATGCACAGGCCCTGAATTCAGGAGGACCTGAGTTCAAATCTGGTCTCAGACACTTGACACTTACTAGCTGTGTGACCCTGGGCTAGTCACTTAACCCTCATTGCCCCGCCAAAACAAAACAAAACAAAACAAAAAAAGAATTACCTGCATGTTTTCCATCCTTGGGGGACAGTTTTAGTTCATGGGTTATAAATATAACTGTTTTGTTCAAAGGCATACCTATGTTTGTGTGATCATGAATCCATTGAAATATTGAATTTTAAAAGCTAGGTGACTTTGACCTGACTTATGAATCATATTACCAGCAGGATGGTGAATTAGTTACTTTCTTCAAACCACTTAAAACATTTGACTTTCACAAAACAAAGAAATCCCATTCCAGATGTTGAATAACTAAATCCACAGAAAAAAACTAACAAAATCTGACAAGGCAAAGTTCATTATGAATCAACACTAGAAAACTCTTAATAATTAGAATACTCACTCAAGACCCCCACACCCCCTAAACTCCACCCATAGGAGCACAAATTCACAGGTTTCTAGAAGGCCTAATCTTAGGACAAGTATCCTTTCCTCTCATTAGTTTAATCTAGAAAGCTATCATTAAAAATACAAATATGCAAAATTTTAGTAAGGTAGAGAAATAATAACAGACTATGACATAACATATCCAGTAATAAAACAAAAGGGAAACAGAATGGAGTAAATTCACCATAGTTCCAGTGGGTTCACTCTGTTGGAATAATTCAGTCATTCCTATTTGGATTTGGTTAATAAGCCAAAAGGCGAGCCAGGGGAAAAGCAAGTATCCAGCTGCTATAAGGATTAGAATAATTCTCCTGGAAAACATCCTCCAATTGTGGCTGTTGCAGCTTCTGTTACTTGCTGCTGTTTTCACCTTTAACTCTCTTTCCATATCTCTCTCCAGAGATTTTTAAAGAAGTGCTACTGAAGTAGAAAAACTCCACCCTTCAGCCTCATCCTATGATAGCTTTATTTCTTGCTGAGCTGGCAAGAGCTATAACTCCTAGAATCTTTAACAACATAACCATCTGACTTGTCTCCCTTCAGGTAAGCAATTCAAACCTTGTCAAAATGATTGCTATATTCCTTCACCAGATTTCCAGGGTTTGGAATTGAGCAGTCCCTTGAAAAATGAGTAGCAGTAAACTTAGCCTTTGTAAGCAGAGTTTTGTCTTAAAAGAGGAAAGGGATTTTTTAAAAGCAATACTAAAGAAAAAAGCCATTAAGGAAAACACAAACCTAACCTTTATAACATTAAATGTGAATGGACTACACATTCTAATAAAATTTAAGAGAGTAACATATTGAATAAAAAAATCTGTTGCATATCGGAAACAGTTAAAAATAAATATACCTACTTAAGCAGAGTGAGATCCTATTACAAAATTTATCCATGCAATAGGTAAAACGAAAAAAAAAGCTATAATCATGCTTTCAGATCAATTAAAAATTCATCATATTAACAAAAAACAAGGAAGCTATATTATGCTTGTCAAGGGTTTTTATTTTGGGGTCCATGGATAGATTTTACAAGGTTCATGAATTCATATGGGAAACATATATCTTTATCTTCATTAATCTTAAACTGAAATTGGCATTTTAATTATTTAAAAATATTACTCTGAAAAGGGAGTCCACTGGTTTCACCATACTGCCAAAGTGGCCAATAACACAAAAAAGGCTAAGAGATCTTTTTATAAAGGAACAATAGACAATGAACCAATATACTAAATGGCCTACATATAAATTTATAAAATAAAGAAAAGTTGACTGAATAGCAAAATAAGTAGATAACACTATCAGGAGGCTTTAATGTTCTTCTCTTAGAGCTAGACAAAATTAACAGAGGTATAAACAAAATAGAAAATTAGAACCAAACAAACCATTCAAGAATTGAGAACTGAAAGATTCATGGTGTCTTTTGAATGGGAACATTTTAATATATCTATATATATATATATATAGATATAGATATAGTATTGTAGGGGCCAAAATTAATATGGGGAGAGTTAATTGGGTGGCTTGCCATAACATTGGGGCTCAGAAAATAATGAGGAACTTGTAGGTCCAAAGTTTCCTCCCTTCCAAACTGCCTCTTTTATTTATTTCTCCCAGGCCAATAAGAAAGGAAATTAACAGCCTCTTTTCCACAAACAAATCAGGTTTTATTAATGGGAATAAAATATATAATGAAGGTGAAATTAATAAAGCCAAGGACAAGGGAATGGGGGAAGAGAAAAATGGATAAGTTCCCTTACTCTAGCAAAGACTGACACAATCCCCAAACTTTCTTCCAGCTCAGCTAATTCAAAGAGCTCGCTTTGTTTCTATTAACTAACCACCTGGGATCTATAGTTTCTATAAGAGTCAGCTGTGCAGCCCCTCTCCAGTCCACTCTTGGAAGCTCACCAACCAGAAAAGAGCGAGCATTCTCTTTTCTACCTTTCCTCTCCCTTCCCCCAAAAGGGAGGTCCTTCAAGCTGCTTGGCCGAGAGTGGTTCCCCTAGTAACTCAGTAGTATACAGCACTCAGGACAGGACAGGTGTGGCCTATATCTAATCATCTCAAGTAGGTACTTAGTTGGTTTCTCAAACAATACTAGATCAATCAGGTGGGATCCTGGGCATCTGTCAAATTTCATTATTTTATCACAGTATATAATATGCAAATTATGTTATATTAGTATGCTAAAAAGATATATAACATTTACATAGAAATACATTTGTATATATACACAAATAAATTGCATACATATACATACACATACACATACACACACACACACACATATATATATATATATAGATGTGGTCCTTTTAGAAAAATAAATCACATGCTAGGATACAGGGAAATCATGAAGAAATATAACAAAGAAATACTAAACAGATCCTTTATAGATTATAATACAATAAAAAAAATAATACAGGGAACACAAGCAAATGGATGAAGATCTAAATGCAGACATATAATAAAAAACCTATATTTGTTAAAAGTTCTTCCTAACCCATATGCTGCCCACTCATGAGAATGCAGAGATGACTTCTCACAGTGTTGGTCTATAGGAGGTATCTTGTAAATGAGACTAAACCCAATGACACCCAGGCACTCTCTGGCCCACGTGTGCAACAATTTCAGCAAGTTATTTGTGCAGGCATAAATCTCATATTTGAGCTGCCTTGATACCAATCTTCTAGATCTTCATTCTGACCTTGGCCTGTTTATTTCATCTCTATTTTCTAATCCTTCTGATTTATCCCTCCCAATCAAATGCTTACAAATACTTTCCCCCATGCTTTAAGATTTTCCCCTAGATTCTACTATGCTGTCTTGATACTATTTTATATCTTTCCTCTTTCTCAACCAATCTTTCTGAAAAATCTTTTTATGCACATTGCATTTTTTCCCCTTTCATCTCATTCTTCAACTTGTCTGATGTCATCATTCAACTAGAGCCTCTCTTTCCACAGATACCTGTGATCTTTTTATTTTCAAGTCTGATGGATTTTTCATAGTCCTTCTTTTCAACCTCTATGTAACATTTAGCACTGTTGACTCACCATTCCTGCTGGATATTTTTTCCTCTCTGAGTTTTTGTTATGAATTCATTGAACCTTTTACTGCTCTTTCTTGGTTCTCATATCCATCTGACTGCTCCTTTTGAGCCATTTTTTGGTGGGATCATCATTCTTATCATACTCCCTAACATTAGATCTACTGAGGACTTTGTCCTGGGTCCTCTTTTCTCTCTGAATATTCTCTCAGTGATCAATTCCTATGAATTATCTATAGATACATAGATATACATAGTAGAGATATGTACCTATATGTACCTATAAATATAAGTGTGTGTGTATATATATATATATATATATCACAATCCGCATCTCTCTCCTTAGCTCCTGATCTACACAATCACTTATTTATTAGAACTTTCAAATGTTCTCTATGCATCTCAAACCCAATGTGTCCAAAATAGAACTTATTATATTTCCCAAGCCCTACCCTTTTGAACTTCCTTTTTGAGCTCACCACTATTCTTCTAGTTACTCATGTTCACAACTTTAGTGTTATCCTCAAATTTTCACTCATTTTCCCAACATTTCAATCAATTGTCAAAACTTGTCAAATCTGTCTCTGTAACACCTCAGATATATACCCTTATTTCTACTCACTTAGCCACCACTCTAGTTAAGGCCTTCATCACTCCTTGTCCATACTAATGCAATAGTTTCCTAGTTGATATCCTTGTCTCCAACCTCTCCCCACTTTATTTTGTTTTCTTTTAAAATATATTTTTATTTATTTCATTAGATATTTCCCAATAATATAAACATTTCTAACATTCTTTTACTCCACAGTCCTTCCAAACTAGCTAGTAACTTCCTGATAACTTTTTTTAACAGCAATACTATCCATGATTTTTCTAATTATTTAATATGTTTCTCTCTTTCAGAGAGCTTGTAAATTGATTTCTAAGTACATTACAAATTGTGTTCCCTCTGTAATATTTCTTCTGTGTGTATTTGATCTTATCTGGCTAATTTTCCCAACTTCTTTTTGCTAGATACTATTTCTTCTTCCTCATAGGAAAAAATCTGAGACTGGAGCTGTTTAGGTCTAAATGTAAATGTTCCAATCTCATTAGTGAAAGAAAAAATAACTTGATACAGAAATTATGGTAGAGCCATTTAAGTTATTGCCTGTGTGTTCTGATTCCTTCCAGTTTCATCTATATAAATTCTTCTGGTATCATCTGTTTTATTTAGATTCCATGCCAAATTTTCTGTGGATTAATTTTCCTTTCCACTACTCTCAATTATTTTTGAGGTGATACTGCACATCATATCCCACTGTTCTTCCATGTAGCACTTTATAATTGAGTTTATACTCTGAAACAGCATTGTTCTTTATTGTCATATCTCTCTGAAGTATCAAGATATTTAATGTTTGATGCTAGGGAAATTTCTGAGTTTCTTTGACCTCCTAGTTATAGCAATTACTTCATAATGGCTAACCCTTTATGGGGAATGGTGATAATATCAATGTGTTTTCATTTTTGCCATTTTTTGACCATCAGTTGTTTGTTTGGATGTTCAATTAAATTGAACAAGTATTTATTCCTTGCCTACAAGTGTCTTGTGCTAGGCACTTAGTATATAAAAACAAAAATGAAATACTTCCAACCCTCAAGACATATTTTACTAGAGGAAGAAAGTGTGTACACAGATAAATGCATATAAAACAACACTTATCATGTGTGTTATATTGGTGATGTTCATGAGAACAAACTCCAAAATCAGAAAAAACAATACTAATAAATAATCAATAATAATCCATAGTAGTTATTCTTTCCATGAATCAGTTGAACTAAGTGACTGCTAAGGTCCTTTCCAATTTTCAAATTATGTGTATCTATGAACATACATACACACACATACACATATGCATACAAATGCATACATATATACATATGTGTATATATATATATATATGCATACACACACACACACACACACAAAATAAATAGAATTTCCAAGGGGGCTAAGAAGGTATATTAAAAACTAGGGATGACACTTAATCTAAGCCTTTAAAGAAGCTAGAGGTTCTAAGAGATGGTGGTGTTGAGAGAGTATTAAATCATAGGTGAGAGTCTATGAAAGGCACCAGAGACATAAGATGGATTATGATGAATATGGAAGAGCAGGTATCTCAGTTTGGTTGGAAAGGAGCATACATGAGGAGGAGTAATGTATACTCTGTTAGGAAAGATAAGTTAGAGTCAGAATATGAAGGATGCTAGGTAGGTTCGTTTGTATTTTATTCTAGAGGAAGTTTGAGGCATTGAAACATTCTTTTTTTTTTTTTTTTAGCATTTTCATGAGGTGATTTTACAAGTGGGCTTTAGAAGAATCAAGCAATGCTTCCAGCATTAGATGCAATCCTGGGCCACAAGTCAGCACACTCCTTAGCAACAGGTCCTGTGATGACTGAACCTTTCATCTCACCTTTATTATTTACTATACCCCCTGCATTGTCTTCAAAGTATAGGAACACACCATCTTTTCTCCGATAGGACTTTCATTGCCTTATTACCACTGCTGGATGAACCTTCTTCCAGAGCTCTGGTTTCCCCTTCTTGGCTGTGGCCATTACCATGTCACCCACACCAGCTGCAGGAAGCCTGTTCAATCTTCCCTTAATTCCCTTCACAGAGATGATGTAGAGGTTCTTGGCACCTGTATTATCAGTACAATTGATGACAGTTCCCCCTGGGAGACCCAATGAAATTCGGAACTTGACTCCAGAAGACCCACCGTGTCCTCACTTAGACATCTTGGCTCCCGGAAAGGACGAAAGAGGGCCCACTGAAAAATTCTAAAGCAAAGGAGCAGCATGTTCAAATCTGTACTTTGGGAATAATCCTGGCAATATTGGTAACTCTAAAAAGGTTAATGCAGGGGAAAGGCTCAAAGCAAGGTTATTTTTAGGTCAATAGGAGGCTATTGCCATTGTCTATATGAGAAGTAATGAAGACCTTAATTGGTGTTTCTGTGTCCGTGGGAAAAAAAAAGGGATAAGAAATATTGGAGAGGTAGAATTGATAAGATTAAGCACCTGATTAGATGTGGTAGAGTGAAGTCCTTAGAATGATTCCTTGGAAGTAAATTTAGGTCATTATAAGAATGGTGATTTCTTCAAAAGAAATAGGGAGGTCAGAAGTAGAAGTAGGTTTAAGGAAAAATATAAGGTGTTCTCTTTGTTTATGTCAAGTTTAAGATGCCTGTAGAACATTCAGGTGATGATGTGGGGGAAGAATTCAGGAGAGATAAGAGCTGGATCTGTAGATGTGAGAATCTAACTTATAGATGAAAGTTTAATCCATAATATTTGATGAGAATATGTATATATATATATATATACATACACATACACATATACATACACATACACACACATATATATGAGAGAGAGAGAACAACCTCATGTAGAAGTGGAGGGCACATATGGTGATCTTGCAAAGCAAATTGAGACTGAGCAGTCAGACAAGTAAAGAGATAGACCAACAAAATATGTATTATGTGTTTAATATATTCCATATAGTATAGTGTACTGTATGCACTGTGCTAAGTACTAGGGATCCCAATACAAACAGGCAAGACCATCCTTATCTTCAAGGGTCTTATCTTATTTTAATGGGGAAAGATAACATCTAAAGTGATGTTAGAAAGCAGGGAGAATGGGACAGATAGGGAGAGGGAGAGGAAGGGTACTTGATTGGGGAAATGAAACTGCTAAAGAGAAAGAGGTGGAATATAAGAGATTTGAGGGGATAGAGGAGATGAAAAATGATTGGGGTCCTTCTAAAAATGGTGATTCCAAAGAATCCTTTAGTGTAGAAAGGAGTGGTCTAGGTCAGAGGTTTCCCAGAATTACAATGTGAACAGAGAAGAGGAGAAGGTAGAATCAAGAGAAAGTTGAAGTGAGAGGGAGGTGAAGCTGAGGTCTTTCCCAAAGTGGTGGTCCCATGGACCAGTGGTGAGATGAGTAAGAATCAGGAGAGATCAATATTATGGAGGAGAGGAGTAGTCAGTCAATATCATTAATTGCTGCAGTCAAGAAGGATGTGAACTGAGAAAATATTTAATTTATTAAATTTGTTATTTAAAATAATTTGGTGATTTTGTATAGCACAATTCCATTTGAATGGTGAAAGATGCAAAAGTTGGGGCAATGATTATAGATCACTTTTCTAGGAGCAAGGGAGAAAGTATATCTTTAAGGGAGGGTAGGGACAAGAGAAGGTTTTTAAAGAATAAGGGCATAGATGGACATGTTTATAGTTTTCAGGGCAGTAGATGGTGAATAAACAGAGACTGAAAATTGGAGAGAGACAATCAGAAGGACAAGTAAATAGAAGACAGTAAGAGAAGAAATGAAGGAATAAGCATACTTTGCTAGGTTGAAGTTGTGGGAATTGCATGGTGTCTTCTTATCTTTATCCTTTCTTCTAATTTGTTTTGACTGTGTTTTAACTATTTGATAGTCTGACTACACATAAATAAGTGATTTGAAAATGACACCCATACTAGGGGTCACCACTATAGTCCTTGCTACTAGGGAGGTTGATGTTGGTGGATTCTTTGACTTAAAGTTCAGTGTTGGAATACAGTCAGTTGGGTATCTGCACTTTCTGGCATCAATTTAGTGAGCCTCCAACATCAGGGGTCCATCAGACCACCAAAGGATGATCAAATAAGGTTGGAAATTGAGTTGATCAAAGTTTCTGTGTCAATCAGAAGTAAGGTCAGGCCCATGAGTAAAGCAATCACTGTACTTCTAGCCTGTGTGTTATAAGACCAGTCTTTAAAAAAAAAGAAAGAAAAGAAAGGAAAAACAATACTCTTGTAAGTTAACTTGCTTCCTATCTTTGTTTTGTGTTCCAGCATGTTGTTTGTTGCTCAATATAACCTATGCCTTATGACTATCTTTTTTAGAAAATATTAATTATACACAAAGGTGAGGCTTCTGAGAAATCTACAAATCTTTCAGCTCTTAATTTCTTAATATTGTGCCATAAGTTCCAATACATTTTTCTCCATCCTTCCATTTTCACATTTAAGACACCTAATATCAATATCAATATATGCATATGCTGATTTAGTTTGGAATATTTTGTCAAATTCCTTGTAGAATTTTTCTACCTCTTCTTTTTGTCCAAGACCTTTTGGTACACAAGCAACAAGTATGTATCTTCATTATAGTCTTTTCCTCACTATAAGCACTGCAAGGGGAGATGTTCATAGTTTACTTAATTATTTTGCCTTGCAGTGATCACAATGAGAAAATAAGAACAACAATATTTCTTATTACTAATCTCCTTTATTTGCCTCTTCAAGGAGAATTTGTGAGCCATCCTTTCTTTTAACTGAAAATTCCTTATATTGTTTAGTTTCATTTATGTTTAGAATAGGTACACACACACACACACACACACACACACACACACACACACACACACATGGTTCTCCTCACTCAATATTATGTCAGCTCATTGGTCTCAGTGGGTTGTTGTTGGAATGAAATAAAACAGTGTACCTTAAAACATTTTGGAAACCATGAAGCACTCTAAAATAGCTATTATTTCTAATAAAACTGAAATGAGGAGGCTGATATTGAAGAGAATTTTTGACAGTCTGGACTAAAAGTGTCAGTCTATTGGGAGCTTCACAGCAAGATCAGAATGATTTTTCTTCAAAAATGAAATCAACATATTCATGTTGTTTTATTTTAGTTCATAGTCTAGTGACAAAGCTTTGTAGATAAAAGCTCTTAATTGGATATTCCTTGGGGGCTTAAAAAATTCTTTGAGTTCAGCAGATCATCAGTCATTTGCTTTCAAGACCCCAACAGAAGTTGGCAAGCGCTCTTTAACTTCATTGAAATAGTTTTATATCTGTTCTTGTGGCCTTGTTGATGCACTAACTTTTGAAGCACATGAAGTGACAGGTAAATAGGTGTACAAGAAGAGACAAGAGATGACTAATCAAATAGAATGACATATTATATAAGAAGCCCACGCTCCTTACCCTACTGCACCCATCCAAGCTCCAAGTAAGATTTTTTTGAGTCTGACTGTGGCTGTGACTAGTCTTTCCCTCCACCCCACCCCCTTAACTGAGAATCCAAGCTATTATATGAAACATTGATGATAAAAAGAGATTGGATCAGGACCATGTGGGATTAGTGAAAGAACTATAGAAACAAAATCTAACTCAACATAGAGTAAGGCAGCTAGGTGACAGAGTAAACTGAGTGCTGGGCCTGGAGTCAGAAAGACTCCTCTTCCTATGTTCAAATCTGGTTTCAGGTACTTATTAACTGTGTGGCCCTGGGAAAATCACTTAACCCTTTTGCCTTAGATTCCTCATCTGTAAAATAAGCTTGAGAAGGAAATGACAAACCACTCTAGTATCCTTACCAAGAAAACTTCAAATGGAGTCACAAAGAGTAGGACAGGATTGGAAAACAATTGAATGATATCATAGAATATATCGTAGGTGTGATGATTTGCAAACTAGCAAAACAGCATCTGGTGAAAAAAAATAAAGAAAAGGTGAACCTTTTCAGTTTGCCTAGCCTAAGAAAAATTAAAGACATACCTTCTCTCAGATCTGTGAGTCAAGATATTATAAGATGTAAACCGGAAGTAGAGAAAGAAGTCACTCCCTGATTGTCACTATGGGAAATCCAACAGCAAATTAGAATAACTAAGTTGGAACTCTTCAACTCTTAATGGGTGGTACTGAAGATTAATCATTATTAAAGATATTATTTCCCTTTTAGAGATGAAAAATACACTTAGTAGAACCTAGAGGGTAGGAACTAGTTCTCTCTCATTTTTATCCCCTTTCCTTTTTTTTCTTTTGTCTTTTTTTTCTTTTGAGAAGGAGTGCATTGTACAATGTCATGTTCAATTGGGTAATTAAATAAATGCTTTTTAAAAAATGATGATGACAATGATACCATGGTAAGACATTTTTCTTTGTATATCAGAAGAAAAATGTCTGTTTTCTAAGATCTTTCATTGTTGTACTTAATGTTGTAAAATGATTTTATATCTAAGAGAGAGATATGGACTTGAGTCCAGTCTGAAGACTTATAAGCTTAAGACAAAGAGCAAAATATCCTTACTTTGGGAGCTCCTTGAGAAGTTTGTTTTTTAGTAACCTATTAGTAATGTGGTGACATGGCTTGCTATTGCCTCTACTTTCTTTAAATATCTTTTGTAAATGATGAAATTGGGGCCTTAGACCCATAACCCGAAAGAAAGCAGAAAGGGCTCAGTCATTTTTGTTGCCTTTCTCTTTCTCTCTCCCTCTCTCCCCACCTCACTGTACTCTGTCGTGCCAGTCAACAAGTCCTGTTGAATTCTTTCTTCATGGTATTTTTCAAATGTAACCCTTTTTTTCTCTTCCACTGCTATAACCCAGTTCTGACTCTTTTCAACCCATGACTGTGCTATTGCAAGTCTCCTGGAAAACCTCACTACTTACAGTCTGTGTCTTTTTTCTCCCATCTGTCTTATACACTGAGGCCAGTTATGTCTTTCCAAAATACTGCTTTCATTATGTCACCATCATACTAAAATCTTCATTGCCTATAGGATAATGTCTAACCTTCTTATTGTGGCATTCAAAATTCATCGTAATCTGGCCTCATTATATTTCCAACGTTATCTCCTCAACATAGAGCTTCTCTTCAAGTTAGACTGGCCTACACACTGGTCATGGCATCCTGATCATGCTTTGCTTATTCTCACCTGCGTTTACAGTATTATCATTGTGTGAAATGATATGCTGATTTAGTTTGGACATGTTTGTAGTGACCTGGGCAAGTCACTTAACCCTCATTGCCCCAACCAAAAAAAACCAGAATACAGCCTTAATACTTCAAAGGTCTGTGGCATGTTCAATGTGGGGACTGCCTCCAATAGTTTATATTAAGTTTAACTGGTGTTTTCCTAATACCAATGCAGCACTTTTATTCATGCATTTAAAGTTTGCCCCTCATTCATGATACAACCCGATTTCCATCACCAGAAATCTTTCCCTGTTGTTGTTGTTGTTGTTGTTGCTGAGTAATGTCTGACTCTTTGTGATTCCTGTGAACCATACTGTCCATGGGGTTTTCTTGGCAGAGATAACTGGAGGGGTTTGCCATTTCCTTCTGCAGTGAATTAAAGTAAAGAAGTTAAGTGAATTGCCTAGAGTCATACAGCTAGTAAATCTAAGACTGGATTTGAACTCAGGTCTTCAGCTAGGTGACAGTTGATAGAATTCCAGACCTAGAGTTAAGAAGACTCCTCATACTGAGTTCAAATTTGGCCTGACATTTACTTGCTATGTGACCCTGGGCAATTCACTTAACCCAGTTTGTCTCAAATTCCTCATTTGTAAAATGAGCTGGAAAAGAAAATGGCAAGCCATTCTAGTATCTTTGCCAAGAAAACCCCAAATGTGGTCACAAAGAGTCAGGATTAAAAATGACTGAATGACAAGAACTTTCAGACTTCAGGTCTGGCACTAGATAGAGTGGATAGAGCCACTGAGTCACCTAGATGCTTTCCCTAACTACCTGCTTAAACTTCTCTCCTTTCACTAAATGCCCATGACATTACTATCTATACCCCATATTATGCACTTAATGATAACTAGCATTTATATTGTGCTTTAAGGATTACAATGTGTTTTATATATATTATAATATTAGGACCTAAGTTCAAATCCTGATTCTACTTCTTATGTTCCTGGTAATTCTATTCTCCATTAGCTGTTCCACTTAGCTGCATTTCCACAGAACAGTATTCTCCCCCAAGGATAAACTGACCACCCAAAATCTCATGACCATGAAGAATGGCTCTTGTTTTGATACTCTACATCTTCTCAACTCACCCTCAGCTGCATCTCCTCTCTAATTAGAGGGCTAGAGAGCAGAGCACTAAATACCTTCCAAAGCCTACTCCACTGATTGATGTGGCCCCACAATGAACCAGGTACCCCCTTCACTTTGCACCCCCCCACACTTTTTAGTTTCCTCTTGTGTGTTGTCTTTCCCCATTAAATTGTAAACTCTTTAAGGGCAGGGACTCCCTCTTTTTCTTATTTGTATCCTTAGCACTGGCACCTAGTAGGTTTAAATGTACCTGGTACCTAGTAGGCTTAAATGTTTATTAAATTGAATGGAATTTAATTGAAATGAACTCTTAACTGTGTGCCCTGAGGCCAGTAATTTCACCAATCATCCTTATTTTTCTTATATGTAAAATAAGGGGGTTGGTTTACCTCAATCTCTGAACTATAAATACACTATTTTTTTTATTCTAGGAATATATATTTAGTGCTGAGAAGAAACTTAAAAGCCATTGGACCAACTCTCCCCTTTTTACAGATAAGGAAAACAAGGCACAGCGAGGGGAAATCATTCATCCAGAGACCCACAGCTGTGTCTGAGGCAGGATATGACCCCAGGTATTCCTGACTCCAAGTCTAGTGCCTTATCCACTGCTCCAAGTTGCCTTTATTTGGGATATATATATATATATATATATATATATATATATATATATATATATAAACTTTGAGTATGTAATTGTTGTATCTGCATTGCAGTTGTAAGTTCCTTGAGGGAAAGTCCATGTCTTTGATTTTTATATACCCCAGAGCATTCTTCATACTGCAGCTCACTAAATGCTTACTTGAGTGATAGAGAATGCTTCAGAGCTATGACTTTAAGATTCAAACTTAGTAATAACTTTGAAGAACTCTTAGAGCTGTGACGGATGAAGTTTAGGAATAACCTGTAAGAATAATTGAAGGAAGTCCAAGATTTAAGATTGGAACTATTCTTTTTTTAATCTAACAGATGAGATCATACGTCAATATTAACTTTTTCTCCATCATACATTTAAAAATAATATAGACCAAAATGATCTGTAGGACCTTGCTACTTGATTAGGGCCTTTATTTTATTCTCAAAAGCTTGATTTTCAATGGCATTCATTATTTTTGCTCTACCAAGTGGTTTTGCATTAAAATAATACTCTATGTGGAAATGAATTCAAATGAGTCCCTGGCTAAGCCACAAAGGGTAAGCTATGAACAAAACCACTGACCTGTCCTTTGAACTTAGGAGGGAAACACTTTAACTGTCATATGCTTCAGTTTCTCTTTTTGTAAAGGGAAAGACATGAACTATTTCAGAACTATTTAAGAATACAGCCTTAATAGGGGCAGCTAAGTGGCACAGTAGATAGAGCACTGGCCCTGGATTCAGGAGTACCTGAGTTCATATCCAGCCTCAGACACTTGACATGTTCTAGCTATGTGACCCTGGGCAAGTCACTTAACCCTCATTGCCCCAACCAAAAAAAAACAGAATACAGCCTTAACACTTCAAAGGTCTGTGGCATGTTCAATGTGGGGACTGCCTCCAATAGTTTATATTAAGTTTAACTGGTGTTTTCCTAATACCAATGCAGCAAGCAAATGAAGAACCATTCCTTCTCTCTAAGTGATTGTCTTACCTCCTTTTTTGGATATATACCATTTTTTCCCCTTCAAAATCTGATTTCAACCCCACTTTCCAGTCTGGCTGCACACTGCTCTCTCTCTCTCTCTTATGTGCTTTCTGTTCTTACCAAACTGGCCTAGTTGTCAATCTGTATACATGACATCCTATTTCCCACATTTATGCCATTGCCTATAATGTTTTCTCTCCCCACCTCATGATTTGACTCTTCCTATGGGTAGTTATTGTGTAGGAAAAAAATAGATGATGGCACTTGAAGAGGTTGATGAACTAGTATATGGAAGTCCTTGAGTAGAAGAAGTATAGGGCGTTAGTTGGAAAAGAAGGTGAGCCTAGTATTGAGCAATTTCACAAAGAAGGGAGAGTGAGCTAGGGGCCATGAGATAGATAGCTATATTATGGTTATGGACACCATTATATAAATAAAGTGAACCTTAAAAGCAACCTTAAGGTTGCTGAATGATAGCATCAGAGGGAAATACTGAAAGTAGCATTAATGACTCAGCTCAAGCACTGCCTTTCACAAGATGCCTTTCCTGAGGGAAAGAAAATTCCAAATCTAGGTTCTGAGAGGGGATAGGGCTGAGATCCTCAGGCTCAATAGTCAAGAAATTGAGCCTCTACTCTGGTTCTCCACATTCTGGTAAGGCAAGCGACCATATTCTTCTACCATTCCATATTCCTTATATCACCAGATTAACTATTTTTAAATAATCATTTGGAATAATGAAAACAGTATTGACTTTGGAATGAGAAGACTTAGGCTCAAATTCTAGACATTTTAACTGTGTAATCTTGGCCACATCATTTTCTTTTCTGGATTTAGTTTCTTCATCTCTTAAATATAGAATATGGACTAGAATTCAGAAGTGTCAAACTTGGGGCCCAGGGGTGAATGTGGCCAGAACTAGATTAAAATATAATTGGGAAATGTTTAACAAAATAAATATTTGCGGTTTTCTAAGTCAATACACTTGCTGTAGAGATCCATTTCTAGCTGGATTTGATACCACTAGATCAGATGGTATAAAATGTTCTTTCTAGATCCAAATTATATAATCTTATGATCATCATCATCATTAGTTCATCAATGTAAAGTGATTTTGTTTTTTTTAAAGACCACTAAATAAGTATCCACTTAATGCTAGGATGGTGATTATTGAATTTGCCTATAGGGACTAGCTGAGAGAGCAAGTACCTTCACCTCCTCAAGGGAGTATTTCAGGGACTCAAAGCCTGGTCCTTTTTTTTTTTTTTATTATTTTTGGTGAGGCAATGAGGGTTAAGTGACTTGCCCAGGGTCACACAGCTAGTAAGTGTTAAATGTCTGAGGCTGGATTTGAACTCAAGTCCTGCTGAATCCAGGGCGGGTGCTCTATCCACTGCGCCACCTAGCTGCCCCATAAAGCCTGGTCCTTTTTACTTTGGTATGATACCAAAAAAATTCCAAAGGGTTCCCTGGTCTTCTCCCTTACTCATGATAGTGGTGAGGCAGGGCTCTATGTCAATTAAAAGGAGAAAGTTTCCAATTGGTTCCCTCTTATTTTGACCCTCCAGGAAATATCCTATAACTCTGAAAATTACACAGACTAGTTGAGGAGAGCTTGTTATTCTTTTTTTTTTTTAGTGAGGCAATTGGGGTTAAGTGATTTGTCCAGGGTCATACAGCTAGTAAGTGTTAAGTGTCTGAGGCTGGATTTGAACTCAGGTACTCCTGACTCCAGGGATGGTGCTCTATCCACTGCGCCACCTAGCTGCCCCAGAGCTTGTTATTCTTTACCCAGACATCATAGCAACTTTGCCCACATGGCAGTTAATGCAGTTGAGGACATGATAATTCAGGACTCATTCTACTACAGGCCTAGTACCTGGATCCAGAGGAGATGGGTTCCTTAGAGGAGAAGTGAGTAAATACAGTACCCCAACCTCTACTGAAAGATTTAGCAGCAACTCAGCATTAGACCAGGTATGTGCATTAATAGATACAAATAAATGTAATAATAATAAGTGGTATTTATATAGCACTTTAAGTTTATAAAGTTTTTACAAATATTATCTCACTGTAATTCTGTGTGATAGATGCTATTTTCTCCATTTTACAGTTGAGGAAACTGAGTCAGACAGTAGTTAAGTGACTTACCTTAGGTCATACAACTTAGAAGTGTCTGAGACTGGATTTGAAGTTAAGACTTCATGACTCTAGGTACAGGACTCTATCCACTGAGCCCCTTAAGCTATGGTATCCATAAGAAAAACAATAAAATTAAAACAAAATCTACCAGCAGATACCTCTCTTTCATGCTGACTTCTAGTTTTTTAATCTATAAGTAAAAAACAAGTGCTCTCAGCTAAACTTATACTCCCTTTTGACATTTGCCAATCTTGTAGGAAAGATATCCTTTACCAAGTTCTGGTATTGCTGTGATCTTTTTCTTACTAGGGCAATAAGTAAAAGCTTATCTTAATTGAGAGTACTTCCTTTATCTCTCTCACTAATTACTGTTTTCCAGTAGAACCAAGCCTCTAGCTATTCACTTGGGAGACCTAATTTCCTGATCTCAGATATTTTCCTTTTAGTATTTTTTTTCCCTAACTGATTTAAATGGGAACAAGATGGGTTAGACTCTGCCCCTCTTTATCACAGGCAGTTTTATGCCAAATTAGTTAGAATGTGACATGAATTTGAAATCCTACAGGAGGCCAACCTCTAGAAGGGACATTAGTGACAAAAAAAAAATCAACCAATCAACAAGAATGTATTAAATTCCCACTGTATATACACCTGCTTCTGTGCTCAGTAGTGGAGTTACAAAAGTGGCTTCAAAAACTTATATTCTCCTGGGGGCCAGGGAGGGAAATGAAAACAAATGTTCACAGATTATGTTTTCTATGTGTAGATATATAAATAGAGAAATAGAGATAGATATACAGATATACAGAGACACACACACGTACTACCCATATACAGTGATGGGGGGAGGAGAGAAAATGACTACTTATGGGTTTTCCTTTTTCCCATCAGGTTGCACTCACTTTGGTCTTCTTTGACTTCACTATACTCTCAGCAGAGAGCTCAAGAGGATTTATGGTGGAGTACATAAGGTCCTGGACATGGTCAGGAAGAAATGGATTTAAATTCTCCCATTGTATTATTTCAGACACTTATTAGTGATGTGACCTTGGCTCATTCCACTTTGCATCTGCTACCCTGCCTGGTTTCAACTCCACAGAACAAGATACCCCCTGGGTGTCCTGTTACCTTTCTGTTCCCTCCTTTTCCTGCCTTCCCTTTGTTGTTTCCACCTTTAAACAGTAAGTGCTTAAAAAACCGGGGCTTTCTATTTAAGTAATTGTATCCTCAGCCCCTTAGCACAGTCCCTGGCACATAGTAGGTATTTGGGGGAGCTAGGTGGCCCAGTGAATAGAGCACTGGCCCTGAAGTTGGGAGGACCTGAGTTCAAATCTCATCTCAGACACTTATTCACCTTGTGACCTGGGCAAGTCACTTAATCCTGATTGCCTCAAAATATCCAGGGCTATCTCCATTTGTCCTGATTTAGATCTTGCTACTGGATCCAGGTGACTCTGGAAGAGAGATTGAGGTTGGTGAGCTTGCATAGCCTTCCCTCATTTAAATCAAATTCATTGCAAGTCATGACATCTGTCATGGTCCTCTTGGATGACCAAGAGAAAACAATAAACAACAAAACTAGGCATTTAATTGATATTTATTGGATAGTAAAGATAAGGCAATCGAGATTGGAAGAAGGTCACACAGGTACCAGAGTCAGACTTTTTGGCTCAAAATCAAGCAATCTTTGCCTTCTACCACAAAGAAATGTGGAATACCAATTACTCACTCAGTCTTTATTAGCACAACAAGGGAAGCAGTATGGCTTAAAGTCAGGAAATAAGGAATTAGGTATAATTGTGATACTAGCAAGCAGATACTGAGGAAACTTCAGTTTTGGCAAAGGTCTAACTTAGGTAGAATTGTCACTTTTATTAAGGGCTCAGCCTACCCACGAATAACTAATATTTCTCCAGTTGTTTAGATCTGTCTTTATTTGTATGAAAAGAGTTTTGTAATTGTCTTCAAAGAGTCCTTGGGTTTGTCTTCACAGGTAGACTCCCAAGTATCTTATATTATCTACCATGATTTTAAATGGAATTTCTCTTATCTCTTGCTGCTGAAATTTTTTGGTGGCTATATAGAATGCTGGTTATTTGTATGGGCATTGTATGGGCAATATTAATATAATCATAAGATTTTTATTGTTATTGATGTGGGCAATTATGTTGTTAATTTCTTTAATATTGAACCAGCCCTGCCTTCTTGATATAAATCCCACATGATCATAGTGTATGATCTTGGTGATGTATTGCTGTAATCTCCTTGCTAGTGCTTTACCTTTTTCTCTGCCCATCAATATTCATTAAGAAGGGGCAGCTAGGTGGCACAGTGGATAGAGCACCGGCCCTGGATTCAGGAGTACCTGAGTTCAAATCCAGCCTCAGACACTTGACACTTACTAGCCATGTGACCCTGGGCAAGTCACTTAACCCCAATTGCCTCACAAAAAAAAAAAAAAGAATATTTGCCTTTAATTTTCTTTCCCTATTTTTACTCTCCCTGGTTTAGGTATCAAAACTATATCTGTGTCACAAAAGGCATTTGTAGGATTCCTTTACCTACTTTTCCAAATAGTTTAAATAGTATTGGGATTAATTATTCCTTAAAAGTTTGGTAGAATTTACTTGTAAATCCATTTGCTTATGGGGATTTTTTCTTAGGGAGCTTATTTATGGCTTATTCTTTCTCTAAGAGTGGGTTATTTAAATATTCTATTTCTTCTTCCATTAATCTGGGCAACTTATATATTTTTAAATTTTTTATTCATTCATTCATTCATTTTTGCAATAAAGATTTATTTTATTTTTTCCAGTTACATGTATTTTTCTCCCTCCCTCCCTTTCCTCTCCCCTCCACAAGACAGCAACCAGGTTATATATGTACAATCCACAAGTGCTCTTTTTATCAGTTCTTTCTATGGGGGTAGATAGTAGGCAGCTTAGATATAGATATAGATATAGATATAGATATAGATATAGATATAGATATAGATATAGATATAGATATAGATATAGATATAGATATAGATATAGATATAGATATAGATATAGATATAGATATAGATATAGATTTTTTTTTTAGTGAGGCAATTGGGGTTAAGTGACTTGCCCAGGGTCACACAGCTAATAAGAGTTAAGTGTCTGAGGCCGGATTTGAACTCAGGTACTCCTGACTCCAGGGCTGGTGCTCTATCCACTGTGCCATCTAGCTGCCCCCAGCTTATATTTTTTACAAATATTCATCAATTTCATTTACATTGTCAGTTCTGCTGGCATATAGTTGGGAAAAATAATTCTCAATAATTTATTTAATTTCATCTTCATAGGTGGAACCTTCATCCTTAAAATTTTTTTTTTTCGATACTGGTAATTTTATTTCCTCCTTTCTTTTCAAAAATTAAATTAAGCAGGGGCAGCTAGGTGGTGAATAAAGCACTGTCCCTGGATTCAGGAGGACTTAAATTCAAATCTGACCTCAGACACTCGACACTTATACTAGCTGTGTGACCCTGGGCAAGTCACTTAACCCTCATTGCCCTGCCCCCCCATCAAATTAACCAATGATTTATTTTATTTTTGCCCATAAAGCCATCCTTTAGTTTTATTTAGTAGTCTAAAGGCTTTTTCACATTCAATTTTATTAATCTCTCTTTTGATTTGTAGGATTTCCATTTTAGTTTTTAATTGAAGATTTTTGACTTGTACTTTTTATAATTTTTTTTTACTTGGATACCTGATTCATTGGTCTTCTCTTTCTCCCTGTAATTGATAAACATGCTTAGAGAAATAACTTTTCCCCTAAGTGCAGGTTTGGCTATGTCCCACAAATTTTGGGAAGTGATATAATTGTTGTCATTGTCATTAATGAAATAATTGATTATTTCTATGATTTATTCTTTTACCAACTTATTCTTTAAGATTAGATTACTTATGTTTAGTTTCAAATTATTTTTTCATCTATATTTCCATGGCCTTTTATTGGATATAATTTTATTGCATTTTTTTTTTGTCTCAAAAGTATACATTTTGTATTTCTGCTTTTCCACATTTGGTTGTGAGATTTTTTTATCTAGTACATGGTCAATTCTTATGAAGGTGCCATGAATAATGGAGAAAAATGCAAATTCCTTTCAATTTTAATTTTACCCTATGGTTCTAGGATCAGGTTTTCCTTGATGATTTCTTGACATATGATGTTTAGGCTCATGACTTTAAAGTAATCCGATAATTCTTAAATTAACTCTCCTCAATCTATTTTCCAGGTCTTTTCTTTTTTCCAATGAGTTATTTAATATTTTATTTATTTTTTCATTCTTTTTACTTTGTTTTATTGTTTCCTGATATCTCATGGAGTCATTAGCTTTCACTTGTCTATTTTAAGGACAAGTGAAGGACATTTCATTTGTCTATTTTTAAGGAAATATTTTCTTTAGTGAATTTTTGTAGCTCTTCTCACATTTTGCCAATTTAGGTTTTTAAGGAATGATTTTTCATCAGTGATTTATTTGCACTTCTCTTCCTATTTGGCTAATTCTTTTTTTAAAGGTCTTATTTTCTTCAATATATTTGTGCATCTTTTAACAAACTTTTAATTGTCTTCATAATTTTCTTCCTTTAATTTCATTTTTACCTACTTTTTGCACTACCACTCTTTTTATTTTGAAAATTATTTTGAGCTCTTCTGGGAATTCTTGTTCTTGTGTCCAATTTCTATTTGTCTTTGAGGCTTTGCTTGTAGCTGACTTCATTGTCTTCTGAATTTGTGTCTTTATCTTCCTGTCAACATAGTATCTTTTTGTCATCAGTTTCTTCTTTTGTTGTTGTTTGCTCATTTTTCTATCCTATTTCTTGATTTGGAATTTACATTAATGTTGGGCTCTGTTTCTGGTGGGGGTTGGGGGTGAGCCACATTATTCTAAGCTTCAGATTTTTTCACACTGCTGTTTCAGAGCTAGTGATAAAGATCTTGAAGTTTTCAAAGGAGAGAGAAGAAACAATATTAACAATATGTTATTTACAAGAAACATACTTGAGGGTAGCTAGGTGGTACAGTGGATAAAGCACTGGCCCCGGATTCAGGAGGACCTGAGTTCAAATCCAGACTCAGGCACTTGACACTTACTAGCTGTGTGACCTTGGGCAAGTCACTTAACCTTCATTGCCCCACAAACCATCCCCCCCCCAAACCCCAGACATCCAAATAACATACTTGAAAGATCAACACAGAGTTTAAAATAAGGGGCTAGAGTAGAATCATTTATGTTTCAACTGAAGCAAAAAAGGTAGGAGTAGCAATCATAATTTCAGACAAAGCAAAAGCAAAAATAACCATAATTAAAAGGGATAAACAGTGAAACATTTGGCTAAAAAAAAAAAAGCAGCATAGATAATGAAGTAACACCAATACTAAACACTTATATATGAAATGGCTTAGTATCCAAATTCTTGGGGGTTTTTTTTGGTTTTTTTGCAGGGCAATGAGGGTTAAGTGACTTGCCCAGGGTCACACAGCTAGTGTCAACTGTCTGAGGCTGGATTTGAATTCAGGTACTCCTGAATCCAGGGCCATTGCTTTATCCACTGCGCCACCTAGCTGCCCCAGTATCCAAATTCTTAAAGGAAAAGATAAATGAATTATAGGAGGAAATATATAGTAAAAATATACTAGTAAAGTACCTCAGCTTTCTCTTCTCAGAACTAGATAAATCTAACCATCAAATAAAATTTAAAAAGTCAAAGAGGTGAAAAGAATTTTAGAAAAGTTGGACATGATAGACCTCTGGAGAAAACAGAATGGGAAATAGAAAGGAATGTGCCTTTTTCTTCACTCTTCATGACACCTTCACAAAAACTGACCATATACTAGGATATTAAAAACCTCAAAACCAAATGCCGAAAAGTAGAAATAGTAAATGCATCCTTTTGACCTTATGAACAAAAAAAGTGATTACAGTAAGTTAAATAGATAATTTTTATTATATGCAAATAAAAATAACTTTTGTACAAACTAAAGTTATATAGTCAAAATTAGAAGGGAATCATGAAATTGGGGAAATTTTTGTAGGAATTTTCTCTGATAAAGGCCTCATTTATCAAATATATAGTGAACTGAGCCAAATGTGTGAGCCATTTCCAAATCAGCTAATGGTCAAATGATATGAACAAGCATTTTTCAGAAGAGGAAATTAAAACTATCAATAGCAACATGAAAATATACTATTAATAACTATTAATTAGAGAAATGCAAATTAAAACAGCTCTGAGATGCCACTCACAACTCTTAGCTTGACTAAAATGACATAAAAGGAAAATGACCAATGCTGGAGGGAAATATGGAATAGGTAGGACACTAATGCATTGTTGGTAGAGTTGTGAACTAATCCAACAATTCTGGAGATCAATTTTGGTCTATGATTTTCTTTCTCTGTTTTGGCTCTGCCTGGTTTTGGTATCACCACCATATTTGTGTCATAAAATGAATTTGGTAGAACTCCTCCTTCACCTTGGAAGTCTCCTAGTTCATTGAATGTCCATATTTTCCTCTGAAAGAAAATGCTCAGTTTTGCTGGGTAGTTGATCCTGGGTTGTAATCCAAGCTCCTTTGCCTTCGTGTATATCATATTCCAAGCCCTGTGAGCCTTTAATGTTGAAGCTGCCAGGTCCTGTGCAATCCTGACTGTGGCTCCATGGTATTTAAATGGTTTCTTTCTGGCTGATTGGAGTATTTTCTCCTTCACCTAAGAATTCTGGAATTTGGCTACTATATTCCTTGAAGTGTTCCTTTTGGGGTCTCTTTCAGGAGATGTTCGGTGGATTCTTTCTATGATGATTTTATCCTCTGAGTCTACAATTTGAGGGCAGTTCTCCATAATAATTTCCTGTAATATGGTGTCTAGACTCTTTTCTTGATCATGGTTTTCAGGTAGTCCAATAATTCTCAGATTATCTCTCCTGGCCCTATTTTTAAGTCAGTTGTTTTTCCAATGAGGTATTTCACATTTTCTTCTATTTTTTTCAGTCTTTTGATTCTGCTCATCAGATTCTTTTTGTCTCATGGAGTTATCTGCTTCCATCTGCTCAATTTTAATTTTTAAGGCCTTATTTTCCACAGGAAGCTTTTGTACTTCTTTTTCTGTTTGGCTAATTTTTTCTCTCATTTGGCCAATTGTATTTTTTAAGGAATTGTTTTCCTCAGTCATTTTTTGTGCTTCTTTTTTGCAGTGTAACTCATTTCTCTTATTTCTTTTTCCATTTTTTCTTCTACCTCTTTTATTTGATTTTTAAAAGCTTTTTTGAGCTCTTCAAAGATGTCTTTTTGGTCTTGAGACAAGATCATCTTCCCTCTTGAGTCTTCATTTATGGGTGTTTTGGCTAACTCATCTGTGTTTGAATTTTGGTCTTCCCTTTCACCATTGATGTTGTCAATGGTAAGGGTCCTTTTTTTTTTCTTTCTTGTTCATGTTGTAGGCTATTTTTAAACTTATCAAGTTGAAGTCTGCTCCTGGAGCACAGGGTTCATGGTTTTACGCTTCTTACTGCTCTCAGCTGCCCCACTCTCAGCTGCCCCACTCTCAGCTGTGTTGAGTTGCAACAGCGTTGAGCTGCCACTGAGCCGAGCTTTGCTGAGGTGATCTGCCAGTTGAGACGAGTGGTGCTAAGCAACACTGAGCCGAGCTTTACTGAGGTGAGCCGCCCTCCACTTTTACCCCAGGTGAGACAGACCTTTTCTGAAGTCTTCTAAATTTTCTCATGTAGCAGGATTTTGTCTCTCTTTTTGTAGGTTCTGTAGTTCCAGAATCTGTTTAGAGGCTTGATTTAATGTTATTTTTGAGGGAAATACAGGATAGCTCAGGAACATTCCTAGCTTCTCTCCGCCATCTTTAAAGCATATATTTTTAAAACCCTTCTTTTTCTTTTTTTTAAAATGTATTTTCTTTTGCAACATGGTTAATATAAAAATGTGTTTTGCATTACTTTACATGTACATTCTATTGCTTGCTTTCTCAAAGGGAACAGCAAGGGCTATGGAAAGGTGGGAATTTGGAACTCTAAATTAAAAAAATAAATGCTATTTTTTTACATATAATTGGAAGATATTTAATGAAATAAATAAAAGTATATTAAAAAAATTTTTAAAACTACATGACCAAAAAGGTCACAAATATCAGAATACTTAAGTGACAGAGAGCAATGGATTTTGTATTTGATACTTAAACCAACCTCCTTAATTCTACCATCAAGTTCTGGTATATACAGGGAAGAGGAAGGAAGAGACCTTTGTGTCCATGTAACAATATTTTAATGGATACCTAGGTCTTTAGGTACATTTCTCTTCCTATTTATATTCCCTCACAATGTACATCCCCTCTCACTAAGGTGCCTTGGTTATATCTGGTGTATTTGTAGTCATTTTGGCAAATTGATTGAGGGCTCCAGGAGGCAGAACATCAAAAAAGAACTATTTGGCAGCTAGGTGACTCAGTGGGTAGAATACTGCACCAGGAGTCAGCAGAACCTCAGTTCAAATCTACCTGAAATACTTACTAGGTATATGACCTTGGGTAAGATATTTAATTTCTGTCTACCTTTGTTTCCTCATCTGTAAAATGGAGGGGGACAGCAGCACTGAGTTCCCAGGGTTGTTATAAGGATCAACAAAAAATATTTGTAAAGTGTTTTGCAGACCTTAAAAGAGCTATATCAATGCTAAGGTGATGATGATAGTGATGATAATGACAATGGCAACAACTGAGGGGCCCATGCTCAACTTTGTGGTATATTGGGGCCAACATTTTAAAGCCTATTTCCTTTCCTTTGTTTCAGATCTATGGTACAGGGACCTGATTCATCTTCCACCATTTATTTACTCAGCTCCATTACTTTTCTATTGTTTAGAGGCAACTGATAAATTCTCCTAGCAGTATTTTTGATCCTCTTACATATTTTTCCTATTCTACTTTGTATTATATTTCTTTTTATACTTGTTTATCTTCTTCTGCAGAACAGTAATCCCTTAGTACTATGATTCTTTTGTTATTTTTATATTTCCCTCAAGATCTATCCCAATGTCCTGTATATAGCTAGCCCTCAATCAATGTCTAATAAGTTGAGTTGGATGCAATCATGGTCAATTACCAAGCAATTGGTAGTAAAAGCTATCTACTGATTTATTCTTTGTAGACAGATTTTCAAGTCTGATTACTATAATATCTCAGGAATAGTGGTATTTGCTTAACATCAGAGCAACAAACTTGTAACTTGTAATAATTATGAAAATTTTATACCAAATGTCCTCTTTAATGTATAATGTTAAAACATAACAATATCCTCCTATTTCTAATAAAGATTTATGGTCAACCAGAAAATATTTAGCCACCCCTATGCTAGGTGATAGTTATTATACTAAATGTTTAGAGAAGTAAATGCTTCTTTTAATTCTAGTAATTCTGATGAAGCAAAATGATGAATAATAGTGAAAGAAAATACAATATAAAAGTATATAATCAAAAGCAATTAGGGCATTAGATATATAGGAAACTTTGAAAGATGAGCTAAATAATGATTCATGTATTTGGGAATGATTTTGTTTCCCATGGGGAGAAAATGAATATCAGATCACATTACATCACATGACCAAAATGGCCCCAGGGAAGAATGTATATTGGGCCTGATTACAGCAACCTGCCAAAATGGCCCCAAGGGGAAAATGTATATTGGACATACCAAAAGTAATCCAATTCTGGTCTTGGCTAAAAGGTGGAAGAGAACAGATGTTGAAGCAAAAGAGGACATTCAACTTTGTGGGACTATTTAATTACAGATTAGGCAGTTTAGAATTCAAATGGAGAATATTTATGAACAACAACTATATGTACATTTCTATACTTTAAAACTTGGCTTTATTATTATATTTTCTTGTTTCTTTTAATTGAGTCCTGTAAGGTGATTTCATCTTAAATTTAAGGTAGAGAAATGTTTCTTGTGTTCTTTGGATTGTAAGGGGCTAAAATTCTAGCCATACTATCTAAAAATCTAATGAGTAGTCGCTAATAAATTAGAAGCTTTAGCAAGAGTTTAGACTTTTTAAGCATTTATTAAGTAGCATCAGCATTTGGTGAAGAGAGAGAGAAAGAGGCCTAGATTCAGCTATCTATCTCAGGGAGCCAGCATCTCCTGCTCCACTCCCCCCTGAGGTCCTCCCAAAAGAGCACCCCTCACCCCTTCTTCATCCCAGAAGCCTCCTGTGAAACTGAATACAGGACCATCCCAACACACACACAGCTCCAAGCTAATTGGCTGGTAGCTTTGATCGGCACCACCCACAAGAAAATGTCACTTCCTGATGCCAAGGAACCAACTTTCCAAGCTACTTGGCTTGCTTTGAGATGCCTTCTCCTCATGGCAGATTCTTCATACAGTAACTCTCCAGCAGGTGGTGTCACTCCAATTGTCACAGGATCAAAACATTATTATTAGAAATCGAGAATTTGACTTGTTTTAAAGGTGTTTTTAGGACATGCTTCTCTCTAGTAGAATCTGAACAATAAAAATCATATTTTTAGGCTATTATCCTTTGAGACACTTTTGATACATTGATGACATTCTGTCATGGGATGTTTTCATAAGAGCAGCTTATGTGAATACTTCAAAATATTTTAATAACTTTCTCATAATAGTGCTCCTTCTTATTTCCTCCACCCCTTTCACTGGTAATAGAGCATTCTGAGGTGTTAAACATGTGTCTTGATTACAATTATTCCAAAACCAGTTCTGAGTAGTCCATTTATCATGATCTCTTGTTTTCTCTTCTAGATAAAAAATATTGTATAACTACCTATATATGTGACACAAGGGAGTAACTAGTTACATAATTAGAGTTTCTCGCTATACAACTTAAGTCTGGGCCACTTTCTGAACCCTTCCCACTCGAATTATTCCTTTTGAAGTTTGTCTAATTAGTTTTTTTTGGAATTTTTTTCCCTCTGACAGTGCCACCCCCCTCAACCCTTTCTTACTTTCTGTATTCTTTAATTTGACCAAAATTTATAGCTCTAAGCATACCTCAGCATGTCAGAATACCTCTTAGATTAGACTTGTTGAATTATGAACGACACTCATTCCACCTTGTTCAGTTCAAACTGATTAAAGTCCTAGAGAATATTAATTAATCAAAATTTATTAAGGGCCTACTATGTGTCAAACACTGGGCTAAACTCTGGGGATACAGAAAAAGACAAAAGACATTTCCTGCCCTCAAAGAATTTATAACCTAGCGGGAGAAACAATATCCAAACAAATATATAGAAAGCAAAATATATACAGGACAAACTGAAAATAATAGAGGTAAAACACTAGAACTAAAAATATTTGACTCTATCCTCCTCTCCGGCTATCCCTTGTTCTGCATTAACATAGGCCAGGTAGGCAAGATAATTTGTTGTTAAAAATTGTTCTGCCATATCCAAAATGAATTCAAAATGTTTAGTATAAAAAAGATACAGTTTTTATCATTGTATAGCACTTAGCATAGCATCTGGTACATAGTAAGCACTATATAAATGTTAGCTATTATTATTATTCCAAAATAAATTGTGTAAAAAATAATTTTCTTCCAGAGCTACAGACTAGTTAAAAAGTACTCACATATAGAAGCTGGTAAAAGACAACCCAAATAAATATTAAGAGCCCACATTTCAGCAAAAGAGTATGGATGCTAAGAATTTGTGTGACCCTAGCAGCATGTTTGCTAAAGCAGTCAGAATATATTCCTTCATATTAAAAAGTAATAATGATGGGGACAGCTAGGTGGCACAGTGGATAAAGCACTGGTCCTGGATTCAGGAGGACCTGAGTTCAAATCTGGCCTCAGACACTTGACACTTACTAGCTGTGTGACCCTGGGCAAGTCACTTAACACTCATTGCCCTGCTAAAAAAATTAAAACCCCCCAAAACAAAACAAAACAAAGTAATAATGAGGCTCAGTCCTAAATATGGAATTCCATATTTTGTTCGGATTGTTTTCAGTAATGAACAACTTGCTTTAAATGTAAGTACAAGCAGATTCACTAGAACAAACTGGGATCCTGGAATAAATAAAATCCCAGCTCAGATTGATTTAAATAATCATACTGATTAAAGGCTTAATATGTCTGGAACTATGGTTGAAAGAAGGGGATAGCAAGTTCAAAGGGTTTCAGTTCAATCAACAAAGAAGTTATACCTGAGAAAATAATGACTCAAGTAAAGCATTGTTAAGAGTTCATAGTATTTCTTTAAATTGTGCTCCTTCCTACATATTTGACATACATTTTCATATAGTTATATTATTACTTTAGAAAAGAAGAATTTTAATTGAAGAGGTAATTTTAACTATTATGATGCAGACTTTCTGCCCCTGGTCAGTTAAAATATTGTTGTCAAAACAAATACTTCATTGGTACAGGTGGGATTTTTAAGAGAATTTTTTAAAATTTGCTGGAATTTTTCTATTGTTTTATGGCATATGTGTCAGTTAAAAACATCATATTCTGTTATCTGCACCTGAGACTATATTACATAAACAACATAACTCCTGTTCATTTTACAATAACTGTGGAAATTATATGTATTGTACCTAGGAGGAACTGGTTTCTAGAAGTCTTGTTTTATACATATGTAATAGGCCAAGCCTTATCCAGGCTAATCTGGTAGCTGAGAAGAATGAAATGAGGCACTGTATAACTGTTGTCAATGTAGAACATCTGATAGTTAACAAAAGAAGGTTTAGAATTCTCTTCCAGATGGCAGAGTGAGCAGACACAGAACCCAGGTCTCTCAAAATTATTCCAGCAAGGATGAAAAAAAAAAAGCAGAAGACCCAGGAGTGATTGAGAAATGCCCCCTTGTTTCACTCTGTTGTTTGGGTTTGGTTATTTGTAATGTCTTGTTGTGGATTACCCTATGCTATTCTCAGCTTTCCCAGCTAGTCATCTATAGCTGTCATGAAATGAAAGCATTTATTTATTAAGCACTTACTCTGTGCTAAGCACTTTAGTTACATATACAAAATACAAAATCAAGATGGTCTTTGGCCTTGAGGAGCTTAGAGTCCACAGGTGGAGACGTCATCTATAAGGAAGCAGGGATCAGGAAAAGGTGTTTTGGATTAGGAAATTCCAAGAATGGTGAATGAATCTCTGGGGAAGACAATTGACATGCCCTTTTTGGAAACGGTGGTAGTGTTGATTTTTATTACTATTTTTAGTACATGAGGTAGAAAGCTAGTGTTGTTCATGAGAACGAAACCCAAAGCCTGAAACAGTTTTAGAAAGAAATTTATTAGGTCATTTGGTTATGTGGTGGGTGAAATCTGAAATGACCAAGGAAACAAAGGTTTGAGCTTCCAAGCAAAGCAATTTATTAAGCAATGAATGCGATTGCATAACAAATTTGGACAAGACCTTCCTCAGCTTGGCACTGGACCCCAAATGTAGGGGAACACAGAATTTTATTCATTAAAAGTAAACAATTAGCAAGATGTAAACCAGGGTGCAAGATTGGGTAATCTGATTTCTAATTGGAAGAAATATTAGGGGCTTTGTGAGTTGGGGAGGAGGAGAGTGAGAAGATACAATCCCTAAAATCAGTAAAAAGAGGCATCCCATTTCTCGCAAGTGTCTGTACTAGATCAAAGGAGAAAGGGAAACAGTAGCTGATGGACCCCATATGGTACCAGCTTTCAGATAAGACAGATGGGTTACTTCATGTGTATAGCTGTGAGAAAATGCCTTTAATCAATCATTAGATCTGGCTGAGTTTCTGGTCAGCATAAGCTAGGTCCTCAACAACAGGTCAATATGGTCCAGCTTCCTAGTCACACTGGGATAGGTTCAAACAATGCATTAAAAGTTTCTTTCTTTTTCTTTTTTTTTAAAACAATTCCCATAATTGAATAAAGTTTTCTCACAAGACAAAAATTGGACTAGATCATAAATGAATAGAATGGCAACTGAGCTAGATCCAGAATTAAGATACAAGATGGGGGGGGGGGGCAGCTAGGTGGCGCAGTGGATAAAGCACTGGCCCTGGAGTCATGAGTACCTGAGTTCAAATCGGGCCTTTGACACTTAACACTTACTAGCTGTGTGACCCTGGGCAAGTCACTTAACCCCAATTGCCTCACTAAAAAAAAAGATACAAGATGGAGTCAGTGTGGTTCATTTAATTCCCATAATTCCCTCAGGGGAGAGTGAGGTGAGGGGAGGCGAGCAAGAGATGGAAAGAAGTGATGGCTCTCCTACCAGGTTCTAGAAGGCTTACATTATGTAGGATTTTGGCAATGGTGTCTGCATATGGGTCACAGAGGAATCATTTGATAAAAGGATCTGCATGGGAGTCACACACATCACAGGTACTTCAGCTAAGCAATTTTGCTGAGAGGGCAACTTTAAAGCAAAGTAGATTGATGTGAATATGAGTAGATAAAAAATAAAACTTACTTGAAGCCAAAACATGAACGGAATCCAAAATACAAGCTGAAATAAATCCTGGGTATGGGGACCCAAAACATGAATGCTTTGGATAAATCCAGGACCTGAAGGAACCCCAAATTCCTTATAGTCATCTATGATTTTCCTAGCAAGTTACTGAGGTCAGGTGATATTCTGGGTGCAAACAACCTCTAATCACAAAGTTGGATATAAACAGTTATAAATATTTTCCCAAACAGTATATTAAATCATTATTTACACACTAGGGGTGTGAGGGGTATGGGTAGGGAGGGTGGAAATAATTAAGTTGGCAAGGAGGTAGTGAAAGAAAGCAGTTGTATGGGACATGAAGTATGGTATAAGGTCTAAGGCCTGTTAGATATAGTGGCCTATATGGGTTCTTGCTGGCTGATTTACCAATTGAAAGTCATCTGATTGAATTCAATGAGCTGGCATAGTGGTATAGGGGCTGAATCAGGAAAGGAAATGAAAATGGGAACTCATGAAAGGGAATATTTGAGGTAAATATGTGAGTAGAACTCCAACATGGGCAAAGTCTGATGTATCGGGAGGTGATTAGAGTTGTAACAATGAGGTATCGGTTGAGTATTCTGTTGGTTTTCTTGAACTTGCCCTTAGATTTGAGATGGTATACAACAGAGAGATCAACTATAATCTGGAAAGAGGTGAACACAGCAGACCAAAACCATGGAACAATCAGGGGGTCTCAATCTGATAGATTGTGTGACCTGATTCCACATAGCCTGTAAAAGTGATTATGCTATGTCTGGCTCAGAGGAAGAGCTGGTACAGGAGATAAAATGGCTTATGTGTGTGAATGTGTTAATCCCCCCAGGTATGGAGTGTTACCCTTGGAATATGTCAGTTCTCTGATAAAATATATTATCAAGGCCATTTGCACTCATGGTAGGTTAATACATTTTGCAAGAGTCCAAACATATCATGGGAGTCTTTCATTCATATGAGTGTAGACCTTGAAGGGATATGTATGGATGCATATACATACATGTGTATGTATATGTATATATATTTAATATGTATATTTATGTATGTGTATATATACACACATGTATATATGTATATACACACAGAGACACATATAACTATATCTGTAAATATATATGTATGTATATATTTATATATAAATATATATTTATGTCTATATACATGTATATAGACACATAGACATACATAAATACATAACTTTATAACAACTATCTATATACACATACACATACACATACACTTGCAAAGATTACTGGAAGCCAGGATTAGCTAATAGGATGGAAGGTTTCAAATAGTCTTATATGTCTTGCCACTAGGAGTGGAGGGAGAGACATAATCGGAGGCTCACTAATACTTACCTACCTGAGTCTTGGAGGGTTATGAAACTATGGCTGAAGGCTCAGTTCTCTGGAAAAGGAGTTCCCTAGGAGATGATGGCCTGAGCTTTCTGTTATAGTCTCATGGCTCTCAAAGATTCAAGTGGATAAACACTAGTCCTATTAAATAGAAGATGGAATGGCCCATTCAACACTGTCCCCAGCTTTCTGTGGTGGTGGTTTGTCCTGCTTGGATGGTTGACAGCTTGGCCAGAGTTTATGCTTCCTGTGCCTATTTTTCTTGGATCACTTCTATGAGGACTAATGAGGATTGAATAGCTGTGAAATTCTCAGGCCACGATCCTGCCTGTATCGGGTATGGGGGAGGACAAGGAGTCTTCCAGCTTCCCAAATAAAAACTCCATTTGCTGTTTGTGGCAGTAGGGGACAATACATAAAAGAAAAGTTGAACCAGCTTTAAAAAAAAAAGAATGTTTTCTTTATCTGCTCCTGGCTTCATATTTGCAAGTTAAGGATCCTCTGGGGTCTTAGGGTTTGTCTTCACTAATAGGGAATAACAGGCACCTCCAGGTAATGGTATTAAGCCTCAGATTCCACTTTTACTGCCAGCAGCTTTCCTCAAGATTCTGTAATTCCCATTAGCTGTGAATGACTCCTATAGAAAAAAAGATGCATCCCAGCTTGGACTAAGCTAGTCTCTTTCTCACATTATTGATTGAGGTCTGTCTCCACCATGAATATATTCCAAACTTCTGGTTATATTAGTCCAGAGGTTGTGGAGAATGAGGCACTTTTATCTGCTTCACTTCATCAGAAAAGTCTTTGGGAACCTGAATTGATTGATAAGGCGTATGTAGGATTAATTTGCCCTCATTTTTTCCTCTTAGTCTTTGCTATTCCTAGCTACACTCCTTGCATTGATGTCTCCACTTTATCAGATTCTGTCTCACTTTCTCAAGGCCTGTCATGTGTCACAGGAATTCCAGCTCCCCTTACTGAAAATGACATCTGCCCCATCTTGTGAACAGATGGGCAGGGTACAGGTGTTAGATAAGTTGTTTTTTTTTTTTAAACCAAGGTGACATTTTGTCCCAAAAGTAGATTAAAATGTCATTGAGATAAACTACGCCATTTCTCCTCATCTCCTCCCCACTTCCTAATCCAGAAGGTTCTGGAACACTGAGTTCATGAAAACTCTGGAAAATTCTAGGGTCATCAAATAGTCAGAAAAGAATGATCCCTCTACACGAACTGTCTCTGGCTATCTGGAAAGGAAATATTCTGCTCATGTGCATCCTGAATCCAAATAAAGGTATAGCCCTTCTGTGCACAGACACTTTGGAGAAGTTAACAGCTTGATACAGCTGGTGTAGTAAGTCAGAGGTTAAGGGCAGTCTGTACTGGTCCTGCAGAACCCAAGGGCCTGATAATTATCACACATACTTAGCTCCTCATTCTTTTTCTTCATAAATATTATAGAGTAAGTGGAGCAGCAGGGGAAGTAAAAGGACACAGGAAGCCCCTCGCCTTATTTCTCCTCAAAAATTCTTAGTGTTTCTTTCTTGGATTTGTTCTACATAGAGGCTGCAGCCAATGGAAAGAAAAAATAATCGCAAAGCTCTCACATCCATGTGATAGCATCAATTCCAGCCCAATCACACACACACACTGGAACTACTAAGATTAATGTGGCAATGTGATACCTGATTCTGAAGAGACCCTCACTGATCACCCATGTCATTAAGCCAGCAATATGGGAAGCTGAACAGCCTTGGTTCCTCTTTCCAAGAAATATCCAGTTTATATGGAAATAGCTACCTGACTTCTCAGAAGCCGCCAGCCACCAGCTTCAATAAGAGGGTTAGCCTTTATGGAGTAATTTAGATTCCAAAAACTCTTAACATGCATTATCTCACTTGTATTTACTCATTTTTGTATATGGTATATCCCTCTTTGCACCTGCTCCTTTAGAATATAAATTCCATGAGGACAATGAGTATTCTACTCTTTTGTCTTCATATCCATCCACAACTAGTACAATGCATAGCATAATTAAAATTTGTTTGACTTAGATTGAATTGATTTTGGGGAAGGGAACCAGACATTCAACTACTGAGGAAGTAGTCTCAAAAAGCTTTTTAAAAAGATTACTGTTCCTTATCACATGCCCAAAGGTATTTTTTAAATCTCCCTCAGAAATTCCATTCTGAGTTGAGCAAAATATTTTTCTCAGCCTTCCAACTTATGAGATAAGCTAGGTTTCTGGTAAGACCATCCCTACCTACTAAATGAATATTCTCTGATAATAGACTCAGATAGTTTCATCCAGGAAAGAAACTTTAATGACCCTCATTAGCCCAAATCTATCAATCAATATATCCATCATCAGCCCCAGAAGGGGAGGAGCATTTGTCATAATCTTCTAGTGTGTATGGTCCATGATCTCTAATAGAAGCAGCCTTTATCAGATAGAATTGTAATTTTCATTATATTAGCTCAGCCTACCCATGAGCAATTAATATTTCACCAATTGTTTAGATCTGACTTTATTTGTGTGAAAAGTGTTTTGTAATTGTGTTTGAGACCTGGGTTTTTCTTTACAGGTAGATTCTTTTTCTGTCATATTAGCCCATCTGATAGGTGTGAGATAGTATCAGAGTTGTTTTAATCTGAAATTACCTAATCAATAGTGATTTAGACCAGGGCTTCTTAAACTTTTTCCATTTGTGACCCCTTTTTGCCCAAGAAATTTTTACTTGACCCTGGGTTTATAGGTATATAAAATAAGTATACATAATGTTTTATTGTTGCCAAATTTTTCATGACCCCCAGAGTCAGTTATATGACCCCATATGGAATCACAACCCACATTTTAAGAAGCTAGGACTTGAAACATTTTTATGTGACTATTAATAGCTTTGATTTCTTCTTCCACAAACTGCATGTTCATCTCCTTTAGTTAGCCATTTATCAATTGGGGAATGGCTCATATTTTTACAAATTTGGCTCAGTTCCCTGTAGATTTGAGAAGTGAGCCCTTTATCAGAGAAACTTGCTATAAAGGTTTCCCCCCCACATTCCTGTTTTTCTTTTATGTTGGATGCATTAGTTTTATTTGTGTAAAACCTTTTTATTTAATGTAATAAAAAATATCCAGTCAGCTTCTGTGATCATCTCTATTTTTTTGTCATAAACTTTCTCTATTCACAAATAGTTACATTTTTTCCATGCTCCCCTAAATTATTTATATCACCCTTTATATCTAAATCATTTATCGATTTTTACTTAATCTTTGTATACAGTATGAGATGTTAATCTGTCTTACTTCTTCCAAACTGCTTTTCAGTTTTCTTTTTCTTCTTCTTTTTCTCTTTCTTTCTTTCTTTCTTTCTTTCTTTCTTCCTTCCTTCCTTCCTTCCTTCCTTCCTTCCTTCCTTCCTTCCTTCCTTCCTTCCTTCCTTCCTTCCTTCCTTTCCTTTCCTTTCCTTTCCTTTCCTTTCCTTTCCTTCTTTCTTTCCTTCTTTCTTTCTTTTGTTGTGGGGACAATGAGGGTTAAGTGACTTGCCCATGGTCACACAGGTAGTAAATGTCAAGTGCTTGAGGCTGGATTTGAACTCAGGTCCTCCTGAATCCAAGGCCAGTGCATTATCCACTGTGCTACCTAGTTGCCCCACTACTTTTCAGTTTTCTTGGCAATTTTTGTCAAATAGAGAGTTCTTTACTCAAAGCATGGGTCTTTGGATTTATCAAACATTGGATTACTATAGTTATTTTCTACTGTGTATTGCATGCTTAATCTATTCCAATGTTCTACCACTGTCTTTCTTAGATAGTACCAGATTGTTTTGATGATTATTTTGTAGTATAGTTTGAAGTCTGTTACTGATAAGCCACCTTCCTTCATATTTCTTTTTCTTTAATTCCCCTGATAATCTTGGCCTTTTGTTCTTCCAGGTTATTTTTTTATGATTTTTTTCTAGCTCTATAAAATATTGCTTTGGTGGTTTGCTTTATATGGCACTGAATAAGTAAATTAAAAGGTAAAATTGTCACTTTTTTATATTGGCACAGCCTATCTCTAAGCAAAATCACTATTTCTCCAATCGTTTAGATGTGACTTTATTTGTGTAAAAATAATTTTACAATTGTCCCTGGGTTTTTATCAGGTAGGTTCCCAAATATTTTATATTGTCTTCAGTGATTTTATTTAATTTTTAAAATGGTATTTTATTTTTCTCCTAATTACATGTCACAATTTTTACCATTTATTTTTACAAGATTTTGTAAATTAGTCTTGTAAACAAGAGTTGTACATTTTCCCCCATCCTTCTTCCCTCCCCTTCCCTCTCCTGAAAATGGTAGGCAATTTGATATAGGTTATATATGTACTATCATGTAAAACATATTTCCATATTACTCACAGAAATGAAAGAAGTAACAAATTAAAAGAAAAAAACATGAAAAAGAATAAAGTAAGTGAAAAAAATATGCTTCAGTCTGCATTCAGAAACCATCAGTTTTTTATCTGTATGTGGATAGCATTTTCCTTTGTGAGTCCTTTGAACTTGTCTTGGATCATTGTGTTGCTGAGAAAAGCTGAGTCATTCATAGTTGGTCATAGCTGATACTATGTACAATGTTTTCCTGGTTCTGCTCATTTCACTTTCCATCTATTACAAGTCTTTCCAGATTTTTCTGAAATCTGCCTATTCATCATTTCTTATTGCACAATAGTATTCCATTACATTCATATACCACAGCTTGTTCAGCTATTCCCAAATTGATGGGCATCCCTTCAATTTCTAACATTTTGCCACCATGAAAAAGGCTGATATAAATATTTTTGTACATGTTGATCCACTTCCCTTTTTTATGATCCCTTTGGGATATAGACATAGTAGTGATATTGCTGGGTTAAAGGGTATTCAGTTTGGTTGTCCTTCAGTCATAGTTCCAAATTGCTTTCCAACATGGTTGAATCAGTTTACAACTCTACCAATAGTGCATTAGTGTTTGGATTTTTCCACATCTCCTCCAACATTTATCATTTTCCTCTTTTGTCATATTATCCAATCTGGTACGTGTGAGGTGGTACCTCAGCGTTCTTTTAATTTGTATTTTTCTAATCAATAGTGATTGAGAGCAATTCTTCATATGCATATAGATAGCTTTGAACTCTTCATCTGAAAACTGCCTGTTCATATCTTTTATTTTTTTTACCATCAATTGGGCAATGGTTTATAATCTTATAAATTTGACTCAGTTCTCTATATAATTGAGAAATTAGGCTTTTATCATAGACATTTGCTGTAAAGACTGTTTCATAGCTTTCTACTTTCCTTCTAATCTTAGTTACACTGGTTTTGTTTGTACTAAAACTTTTTATTTTAATATAATCAATTATCCATTTTACATTTTGTAATGTTCTCTTTCTCTTGTTTGGTCATGAATTCTTCCCTTCCTCATAGATCTTACAGTTAGACTATTCCTTTATCTTCTAATTTGCTTATGGTGTCACTCTTTTTTGTCTAAATCATTAACCTATTTTGACCTTATCTGGTTATATGACTTGAGATGTTTGTCTATAACTAGTTTGTGTCCTATTGTTTTCCAGTTTTCCCAGAGGTTTTTGTCAAATAGTGAATTCTTATCCCAAAGGCTAGGGTCTTTGGGTTTATCAAACATTAGGTTACTATGGTCATTAACTACTGTATCTTGTGTACCTAATCTATCCTGCTGATCCATCACTCTATTTCTTGGCCAGTAATAGATAGTTATGATAATTATTGCTTTATAATGTAGTCCACTTTCCCTTGTATTATTTTTTCACATTATTTCCCTTCATGGCAAGGGTGCCCATTATCACCACTATATGCTAGGGTTGTCTTCTTACATAGACACAGCTCATAACTTTTCATGTCTTTTCATCAGGAATGCTTGAATATCTACTTCATTAAGCATCAGAATCTACTTCACTAAACATCCATTTTTCTATTTGAAGGTATATACTGTTTTCTGAGTATGGTATTCTTGGTAATCCTTTTTTACCTTCCAGATTATCATATTTCAAACCTTTTGCTTCTTTGGCATGGTATCTGCTAAATCATTGTGTGATTCTGACTATGAATCCAAAATATTTGAATAGGTTCTTCCTGACTGCTTGAAGTATTCTTTCTTTGATCTGGGAGCTCTTGAATTTTTTACAATATTCCTGGGAATTTTGACTTTGGTATCTCTTTCAAGTGGAGATAGGTATCTTCTTTCAATTTCTATTTTACATTTTGGTAGTCTAATAATTCTTAAATTATCTCTTCTTGATTTATTTTTCAGTTAAATTTTTTTCCAATGAGGTATTTCACATTTTCTTCTATTTTTAATTTTTTTTTCATTCTTTTGACTCTGTTTTATTGTATCTTCATATCTCATGGAGTCATTAACTTCTACTTGCCCAATTCTAATTATTAAGGAATTATTTTCTTCAATGAGCTTTTGTACCCCTTTTTGTATTTGACCAATTCTGGTTTTGTCATTGGTATTATTGTTGTCTTATTTGTTGAGTTCTTTCAGTCATATTCTGGTTCTTTGTGACCCCATTTGGGGTTGTCTTGGCAAAGGCACTGGAGAGGTTTGTCATTTCCTTCTCCAGCTCATTTTATAGAAGAGAAACTGAAGCAAATGGGTTTGAACATTGTTCCCATGGTCACAAAGTTAGTAAGTGTCAGGCCAGATTTGAACTCACTAAGATAAGTCTTCCTGACTTATCCACTTTGCTGTAAAGCTGCCTTTTAGCTGCCCATTCTGCTTTTTAGAGAGTTGTGTACCTCATCAGTGAAGTTTTGTATCTCTTATACCATTTGGCCATTACTTTTTTGAGGTGTTATTTTCGTAAGTATTTTTTGTGCCTCTTTTACCAAGCTGCCAACTGTCCTTTCGCAATTTATTCCCCTTACTCTCATTTCTTTACCCAAGTTTTGCTCTAACATTCCTCTTAATCTCTTTCTGACTAGTTGTCAGAACCCCTTACTATCTCTAATTTGAGAGCTCCCAAAGTTTCTGCTGCTTCTGTTGCCACCACCTAGACCCAGCACCAGTGTTGCATCCAAATGCACTCCAGGCCAACCTCCACCCCTGTAACAGATCTCTCCTTCCAACCTCTCAAGGTGTTTTGTTCTGGATATGTGTCTCACCCTGACCTTTTGTTGGTTCTGGCCACTCATTCCATTGGGGGTATTATTTTAAAGGTTTTTGAAGGGGAATGTTGGGAGAGCTCTTCTGAGTATTTTCTCTACTCTGCCATCTTGGTCTGTCCCTGGAAGTCTTATCCTACCTTCTTAAATTAATGTTTGATACTCTTTGTCTACTGATATGTATTCACAGCCCTAATACCATTGAAGTTTCTTGGAAGGTGATTAATAATAACAACATAAGATAGCCAAATTATGATATATTTTATTCAACATAAGGGACTTCCTCCCCCACTTCGCTCCAAAGCTTCATTGACTCATGAGGAAAAGAGGAAACAATCAAGGATGATATATGCACAAATCAGATTTTTTTAAGGAAGGTAAACTATTATCTTTAAATATTTTAAATTAAAAATGTAGAACAAAAATATCTATTTAAATAAATATCATAGGCAATAAAGGAATACATTAATTTAATTCTATACTTTTGACAGCTAAGGTTAGAAAGGCATGAAAAAAAGGGGGAAATAAAGAAGACACAAATTCTAACAAAGCCAACCCTAAGAAGCAGTCACAACTAGCAATTTTGGGGTCTGGGACAAAGCACAAAATATGCTCTTATGTCATCATATGTACTTGAACAGAGGGGAGGTCTAAGGAGAACTTGAGATACAAGGTCTATTGGAGGAGAAATCATAATTGAAAACCTTCAACAGAGACCCTAAGAAATCATGAGGCCACTGTGAGGGAGGGAAATGATGAGACCTGGGTAGGGAATTGTTCAAAAGGTGCAGCTGTGGGGAAGAAATAAACTATCTGTTAGTTTCCTATTTTAATTATTTGCTCTTAATAACTAGATACTAAGTTCATTGTTTCTATACCATTGGAGGACTGTAAGCTAAATTTCTGTGCCTTGCAACACAATCTTGATTGCAATGCTTGTTATGAACCTACTGAGAGATAAAGCCTTAACTCCTTAATTCATTTTTGACCTGTGTTTTTATCTTTGTAGGGAGTTCTGAGTGGGGATCTTCTACCAATTCTGACTGTTACTTTCACTACTACTTTTAGTAATAGAAGATTCTGCAGGACCACAGAAGAGTTTAGCCTTGGGCTATAGCAAGGAGGCCAAAATTCCAGAGTGAAGCCTGATCTAGATTAAAATGTAATTGGGAAACATTTAACAAAATAAATAAAAATACAGTAAATATATAGTTAAGTAAATAATGTTAATTTGTGGTTTTCTAAGTCACCAGGCAAACATCAGGGATCTATTTGAGTTTGATATAACTTTGTTTCTATTTGAGTGTCTATTTGAGTTTGACATCCCTGGATTAATTACTTACCCAGAGTCACACAGTCAGTAGGGGTCAGAGTCAAGACTTGAAGGCAGCTTTCATTTGTTCTGTCTAGCCACCAGGCCAACCTCCCTATCAGCTCATTTTTTAGTACTCATTGGGGGGGGAATATTGAAAGACTATTATAAGGGTTTTGACTTCTACCCAAAGTTTAGATGTACCAGTATTTTAAAATCATTGCTTAATTTTATTTCTCATGGAGAAAACTTTAACTTTCTGTTCTGAAAAGTAGTAAGTGTTGCAGAGGTAAAAAGATGTTTATTTGAGTGAAGTACTATTCTTTTTTCCATAAAAGTATTTTATTATTTTCCAGTTACATGTAGAGATAGTTTTCAATATTTGTTTTTATACGATTTCTAGTTTGAAATTTTTCTCTGTCCCTCAGTTCCCTCCCCACTCCCCAAGACAGTTAGCAATCTGATATAGGTTATATATGTACAAACACATTAAACATATTTCTGCATTAGCCATGTAATGAGAGAAGAATCAGAGCAAAAAAGAAAATCCCCCCAAAAGAAAAACAACAACAAAAACAATAGAAATACTATGGTTCAATCAGCATCCAGATTCAACAGTTCTTTTTTTTTTCTCTGGATTTGGAGAGCATTTTCCATCATGAGTACTTTGGAGCTATCTTGGACCATTATATTGCTGAGAAGAATCAAGTCTATCACAGCTGATCAACACATGATGTTGTTGATACTATGTACAATGTTCTCCTGGTTCTGCTCATCTCACTCACCATCAGTTCATGTAAATCCTTCCAGGTTTCTCTGAAATCTGCCTGCTCATCGATTCTTACAGCACAATAGTATTCCATTACATTCATAGACTACAACTTGTTCAGCCATTCCCCAATTGATGGGCATCCCCTCAATTTCCAATTCCTTGCCACCACAAAAAGAACAGCTATAAATATTTTTGTACATGTGGGTCCTTTTCCCTTTTTTATCATGTCTTTGGGAAAAAGCCCTAATAGTGGTATCGCTGAGTCAAAGGGTATGCACAGCTTTATAGCCCTTTGAGCATAGTTCCAAATTGCTCTCCAGAATGGTTGGATCAGTTCACAGCTCCACCAATAATGCATTAATGTTCCAATTTTTCCACAGCTTCTCCAAAATTTATTATTTTTCTTTTTTGTCATATTAACCAATATTATAGGTGTCAGGTGGTACCTCAGAGTTGTTTTAATTTGCATTTCTCTAATAAATAGTGATTTAGAGCATTTTTTCATATGGCAATAAATAGCTTTGATTTCATGAAGTACTATTCTTTTTGGAAAGACTCGTAGAATGTCATGACCAAGACAATGCTGTCTAAAAATACAAACAAACAAAAGTAATTTGTTCCCAGCTTGCCTGGGTAGCTATCTTTGGCAATAATATAAATCTCATTAGTTAGGCAGCAAGATGGCACAGAGGATATAGCACTAACCCTGAAGTCATGAGGACCCACGTTCAAATTTCACCTCAGACACTTAATAGCTGTGTGACCCTGGCAAGTCACTTAACCACAATTGCCTTAAATATCCAGGGCCATCTCCAGTTGTGATATATATCTTGCCACTGGACCCAGATGGCTCTGGAGGAGTGAAGTTGATGCCCTCACAGCCCTCCCTTATTTACATCCAAGTAATGACATCACCCCAATGTCATGGTCCTCTTCAAGAACCAAGGACAAACAACAACAATAAATATTCATTGACATTTGTTTACTTCCTTCATAATGACTTGCCCTTCCACCACTTGGAGCAATATATCAAAGTGGAACCAATTTTTTCCCAGGAGGACTAATCTAAACCCACAGTATTTGCAAGAATGCTTGTGTGACCTATATCTTTAGGGTTATTGTTAAGACATGTCCTCAACTCAATTCAATTCAAAAAATGTGTTTTTATTTTTGTACTGAGCTAGAATTTTCCCTGAAAGGGTAATTGCTCATCAAGCATTTCTTTTTCTCTCAAGTAAAATTTCCTGTTTATTCATTAGGGTTCAGACAGATGTATGACATTCTCTACTACCTAAAGATTCCAAATTTCTGGTAAGAGAATGGCAGAGGAATTGGAGGCCAAATTGCAGAATAGATGATAGATCTAGATTGGGAATGGACCCTTAAAGGCCATATAGTCCTTCATCCCTTTACTTATGAGAAAGCTGTGACCCACAGAGAGCAAGAGAATTGACTGAGGTCCCGTTAGTGATAAAGATCAGTCAGAAACTGAACAAGTTCTTTGAGTCCAGAGCCAGGTCTATTTTCAGTATATTTTCACCACTGGCAGATAGGTGGCACACTGGGCCTGTAATCAAAAAGACCTGAGTTCAACTCTAGTCTGACAATCACTAGTTTTGTGACCCTGGACAAGTCACTTATCCTCTTTCAGCCTCAGTTTCTTCAACTGTAAAATGGGGAAAATAATAGCATCTACCTCCCAGAGTCGTTTTGAAGATCAAGTGAGATAGTTGTAAAGTGTTTAGCATAGCGCCTGGCATATGTGTTATGTATAAATATGGGCTTAATAAATGGTTGTTTCTTTTCTTTCTTCCCTTCCTCCCATGCTTCCATGCTTCCTTCCATTACACTGTCTCCCCGATCTCTTAATAATTACTAAGCATATGATTAGTTCTTCTTACTTTCCCCATAAACCAGGAGGGGTGTGAAATCAAGCCAAGAAATGGAAATTGATAACTTCTATTCTATACACAGGGTCATCCCCATTTATAAACAGACTAGGAAATGCTTGTGGGATGAAAAATGAACCCCCACAATTGCAAGGCTAAATATAGATGATTTTTTTTCATTAAATGATTGAGAATTCTTCCCTCTTACCCATCCCATTAGAGTAATTTCTTAAATCCCCTTTGGAGAGATTCTTTTTGAGTGCGTTGAAGTGTATAGTGTGATGTAGTGATATTAGAGAAGCAATCATTTTCAGTAGGCAGAGAAGAAGATTGATTGGAATTAGGGATGTTGTTTTGCTGGATTGTGAGAATGACTGTGGTATAGTAAAAAATCAGCTGGATTTTAAATCACTAGACTTATAGTTTAAATCCTGACTCTTATACTTATCAGTTGGGTGACCATAAGTGACTCATTTAATCTCTTTTATTATCATTACCTGATATAATATACGTATATGTATATACATATACATATATATATACATATGTATATGTGCATATATAAAATTATACTTTTATTGCTGATTCCTAGATAATGATCAAAGTCTCTTACTTTGAAAATCATAAAGGACCATGTCAATGTCAGTAATTATTATTAGGGGTTGTGAATGTTATCTGGTATTTGCTTTTTTTAAACTAAGCTGCTTCTTTGTGAAAATCACCTACTTGAACTTTTATATTGCTCACCGATAATTGATTGAAATACATTTGGCAAGAATGGAGTAATGGGTAAATGCTTCAAAGCAAGGACTGGCCATGGTTTCCATGGATAATTTAGTGTGTAGGTATTTACTCAAAGCTCTGCTTTGGTAATTAAGGTTGGAAATCCCATGAATGAAGACCTTTTTGTAAGATGTCCAGACCTGAGTTTGGCTTTGATTGTAAATATCACTGAAAATAGGGCTTTGTCAGTGTATTTGAAAGTTTCTGTCATGGGATGAAGCTAGTAATGACTAAGAAACAGGAACATTATTGCTTTATTTCTTTTAAAGCATACCCACAGAAAGTAATTTGGGTTTGGAATGAGGTTTGGGCACAAATTCAGGACATTTGGGGTTTGAGTCTTATTTTGAATTGGCTTTTTATTCTCGTATTTTAATTGGGGATTAGGGCTTCTTTGAATTTCAATGTGTATGTATCTGTGTGTGGGTGTCAATTTCCCCCTACATTTCAAATGAAGGAAACTATATTCAATCCCCAAACCAGCAGGGGGAGGTAAGTTGGTCTAAGTGCTTCCTTTCCCTCTGAATAGGGGTATCTGTGTACTCTTTTCTGAGAGTTGCAGATAGAAATAGTACAGATGGAAATCTTGCACAATGCAATGGCATTTCAATCTGTGCTTTTATAAACATTTGTGTGATTGATGAGAAGGGTTAATTCTGGAATCTTTAAAAAAATTCATTTAGAAAAACTTCATTGATTTTTAAATTAATAGAATCCCACTATTTGACAATGAATTTCTAACAGTGTTATGGTTCTAAACATATAGGTTAGGAAGAATTTGCCACCTTCCCTCCCCACCCCTCTAAAAATAATAAAAAGACAGAAGGAAAAGTTAAAATTCATGTTTTTAATCATCATTTTTCTATCTTGTTACATTCCATTTTTAATGTGATGTGTATGTGTGTGTGTGTGTGTGTGTGTGTGTGTGTGTGTACAAGATGTTTTTTCTGGCAAATAGTTACTAAGTATTTTCTTCATTGGCATGATATGATAAATGGAGTGCTAGACTTGGAGTTAGGAAGACCATGTAAGTTTAAATGCTATCACCTCTCACATTTACTAGCTATATAAGACTCTGGGCAAGCATATTAATCTCAGTTTATCTCAAGTAATTTTTAGTCTCCAATTCCCATGATTTACCTTATCAAGTGTGAGAAAATATCTTGGGGAGATTCAGAGCTGTCCCTCTTCTTCCAAATTCCTTTAAGTCCAGTATTTCCTGAAGAGCATTACTGATGAGATTGCCTTGACTCTCCTGATCTTGGTCATATCCCTCCCAACCTTACAAAGAATTTAATCTAAGGTGGGAAACTCATTGTGTTCTGCTCAGGCTTGAATGGGGTATACATTCTTTGAACTGATGGCCCAAAGCTATGGGTGGTCTGATCTAGAGATACTTTCCCTTTCCAAGAGATACTTAGTCCTTTATTTTAATATAGCCCACCTCCAATCACATTAGCCAATTAGATTTGATTGCTGTTTTGAAGTATATCTAAACTGTGGGCCCTCCACCATGATTGTTTTTGGTTGAGGGAGCTACCGGAATGACCATTCTTTTATTGATAACCTTCTGGCCTTTTTAATGAAATGATTAAATTACTCAGGAACTATGTCTCTCCAACCTTTTAAATATCACATAAGTCGTAGGCTGAAATCTAAAGTCCTCAAGGGGATTCCACATCTATAAAATATTGGAAGAGGGGTTAGATTATCTTTAAGGCCCCAGTTTCTTCATCTGTGAAAAGAGGGATTTCAACTAGATAACTTCTAAGTTCTTTTTAAAGCTTTAAATTCATGGTCCTCTAAGTGTCTTAAAAATTCAGTAAGCTTCAAAAAGATATTATGACCTTTTTTGGCATGATTATAAACTGGCAGCCTCTCCTTAGATTTTCTGATTTCTCAGTAAAATTCTTGTTCCACATAGACTACCTTCACCACTATGCAGGGAATCCCTGGCATATTTCATCTGGTCCTGACTCCAGGGTTCCATGGTGCCACCATCAGTTTATGATTTGTTTACCCCAGATTCCAATGCCCATGAGTATTAATCTATCTTGTATCTAACAAAAAAGTCTTAGTGTTGGAACTCAATTCTGCTCAATAAACATGTGCTGTGTCCCTGGGTTCATGCTTTTAAACTAAGTACTAGGAATAAAAAGAAAAAAAAAATAGACCATGCACTAATGGCCTTATTGAGGGATTCACTTCCTACACAGATAAGCACAAGGTAGGAAATAAAAGAGACAATGAGGAGATTGGACCAAATTCTCTGGAAAGGTCTGAAGATGGAGAAACCACTAGAAACTGTGATGGGGATGGATGGGAATCTTTAGGGAAGGTTTTTTTGTAGGTGATGGCACCTTAAACTGAAGCTTGGAGGCAGACAGGGATTATGAGAGGTCAAAAATAAAAAGGGAATGTAAGGCTTTTGCAAATGCTCAGAGCCCAGAGCTACAATGTTGAATCCAGGGAAGAGCTAGTAATCTGTTTTGTCTGTAACATAGATTAAATGAAAGAAAATAGTGTTAAGGCAGCTAGGTGGCACAGTGGATAAAGCACCTGCCCTGGATTCAGGAGGCTCTGAGTTCAAATCCAACCTTAGACACTTGACGCCCACTAGCTGTGTGACCCTGGGCAAGTCACTTAACCCTTATCGCCCTGCGAAAGAAAGAAAGAAAGAAAGAAAGAAAGAAAGAAAGAAAGAAAGAAAGAAAGAAAGAAAGAAAGAAAGAAAGAAAGAAAGAAAAATGAGTGTTAAATTAAATTTTAAAGGTAAACTAGGGCTGGATTATGAAAGTCAGTATCACAAAGACAATAGGAAGCCACTGAATATTTTCAAAACAGGGAGCAATTGGTCAGTCCCAGGCCTTAGCAATATTATTTTGGCAGCTGTGTGAAGTGTGAATAGGAGAAGGAGATGAAAGATGAAAAGGGCCTTAACTTGGCTGATGGTCCCGAGTTGGGATAAGGGGATAGATACAAGAGATAGACAGAGCTTGACAACTTTTGAATATGAGGGGAGTGAGAAGGAAGAATCAAAGATGACTTCAGGGTTTTGAACCTGAATGGAAAGATGATGGAATCTTCAACAAGAGGTATGATTTGTGAAAGAGGTTGAAAAGTTCCATTCTGGACGTGCTGAGTTTGAAATGCTTATATACAATCCAGGTGGATATGTCCAGAAGGCAGTTAGCAATGTGGGCCTGGGGTTCAGGAGAGATATTAGGCACTGAATATAAAGAGTAGGGAGGTGTTGACTATTTCTATCTTTGGCATTTTTGCCAATTTGTTCACTATGAAATAAAGCATCAGAGTTGCTCTAATTTTCATTCCACTTATTATTAGCCATTTAAAGCATTTTTATATATCATCTTTTACAGTGTGTTATTCTGCTTTTGAAAACCTGAATCACAGAATTTACAGTTGAAAGAAACTGTGGTGGCCTGCTGGTACAAAGAAGCCTTGAAAGGAATACTTCCTGTATTATAGGTTTGACTGTCTCCAAGGAGGGGAAGCCATCTCCCAAGCAGTATATTTCAGTTTTGGATAGCTCCAAATGTTAGGAAGTCATTCCTGATGCAAAGCCTAAATTTCCCCCTTTTTCACCCTCTACCTATTGTTCTTAGATCTGCTCTAATACAAAAACAAACAGAACAAATACACTCCTTCTTCTGCATTACAAATATAGAAATACATCTTCAAATGCACCTTCAAATATACCTTTAAAGACCTGAAAATCACTATCAAGCATTCCTGCTCCCTCTGATTTTTATTTTCTCCCATACAAAAACCCCTCCCCTCCAATCCCTTCCTCTAACATTCCTACGACCAGGACTCAATGTCCTCACCATCCTGATTGTACTCCACTCCAGCCTACCAACATCTTTCTTAAACTGTGGTGCTAGAAGCTGAATACAATGGTGTCGATATGTTCTAACTAGGATAGAGTACATAGGAACAATCAACTCCTTTGTGCTTCGAAGTCATTCCTCTCCATGCGGCTAAAAATCACGTTAGCTTTTCTGACTGCCACATTACACTGCCGTTGAAGATTGAGCTTATGTTCCACTAAAACCCCCAGGTTTGTTTCCCAAATTCTCTAACCATTCTTCTTCCATCCTGTACTTGTAATTTTTTTAAACCCAAATGCTGACTTAACATTGATACATACTTATTTTCATTTTACTAGTTTCAGTCCAATTCTCTAGCATGCCAAGATCTTTTTGGATCCCAGTTCTATCATCCAGTGTGTTATTTATCCCTCTCAGTTTTTTGTCAACTTCAAATTTGATGAGCATGGCATCTATGCCTTTATGTAAGTAATTATTCACTTATCTATTGTGATGCATGGATTTTGAAGGGCTAGGTTATATCCAATGGGGAGAAATAATCCCAGGCACAACTACTGACCTGTGAAAACTTATTCAGAAATAGATGTACATTGAGTTATGCTTTTGGTAATAACCTTGTGGCAGGCTCTACAGCATTCTTCCAACACACATCCCTGTTGGGAGATACAAACATAATGCAGGGAATGGAGGGAGGAGGAAAGGCAGTGAAACTACAGGATGATGTGTTTAACCAACCACTTCCACTAGTTTATAAGAAGTCCAGTTAAGTGCATAGACACCCATAGGTTGGTCTGCCAGCAGCAAGATCCTTTAGTAGCCTTTGGCACTATCTCTTCTTGACTCTTTGGACTGAATTGCTTGTCCCCTAGATATTGTAGGTTCTAGTTCCATAGGACTCAGAATTTTTCACAAGTGCTATCTACTTAAGAATGGCCCAGATAAAGTGAGTGCCCTAGAGATTCTTTGTTGCCCAGGCTGTTCCCTTCAAGACCAATGACTGTGCAAGTCTAAGTGGGAAAACAGTGGCACATACACAAGCTAAATTTAATTCACTAAGCCCTCTGGATAGGTATAGCTGTATCCAGTCATCATGTGAAATTCTGAGAGAGTCACCTTTTTCTTCAAATATGAACCACTTCTTTCAGTTGTCTTACTACTGGCAGTTCTTCAGCACTAAATATCTTTCATGTCCTTTCCTATCTTCACAAATGGTGGATCATGTAGGACACAGGAAATTTGCAGATGGTCTTATATAGAAAGTCAGGGTACACAAGGGTCTCTCATTCATTTTTTGGCTATATTAGGGACTACTGTCTAAACCCAAACAGGAGAAATATATATAACATCTGCTCAGCTAGGTGTAACCATGGTCAGAGCCTAGATGGCAGAAAGCTAGAGCTTGTTCAGAAGAAGTCCCAATTTTTAACACCCAAGATGCTGAGCCATTGGGCAATCCTGATTATCCAATGATTATCCCTGGGCACCTGCCTTTGAAACCGATGGGGCTCTCTAGGTTGCATACCTCAGGATAGGTAAATAAAAGAGACTTGCTCTAGTTGACGTGGCAAAGCTTCAATCTATATCATGCTAGTGATGTCCTAAGTTGTTCACAGCTTCTTTGCAGTCACTTCTCAAAGGTTCCCCTTGGTTCTAAGCTTCCCTATTTACCACTTGTTTTTTGGTGGGGCAATGAGGGTTAAGTGACTTGCCCAGGGTCACACAGCTAGTAAGTGTCAAGTGTCTGAGGCCAGATTTGAACTTAGGTACTCCTGAATCCAGGGCCGGCGCTTTATCCACTGTGCCACCTAGCTGCCCTATGAGCTTCCCTATTTAAACCTTTCCCCCATCACCTTTAATAAAAGTTATTTTTGTTTTCATGTCATGGTTCTTGTTGCTTTAGGGCTCCCACAATTCAAACCCAGACCTTCTTTGGGTGAGAGGACTAGGAAGATTTTTCTGAAAGACGTGAGCCCATCCTTAAAAACTGGAATGAGGAAGGAGTGTGGGGGGTAAGAGTTATCCTAGTGGGGCAGCTAGGTGGTGCAGTGGATTGAGCAATGGCCCTGGATTCTGGAGGACCTGAGTTCAAATCTGACCTCAGACCCTTGACACTTCCTAGATGTGTGACCCTGGGCAAGTCACTTAACCCCAATTGCCTCACCAAAAAAAAAAAAATTATCCTAGTGAGAAAAGCCTGCATTTGGGGGAATTATATTCATTGAGACTCCCATATGAACTCCCTGACATTCTCTTCATTTTGAATTTCTAATTTCCTATAGTTGGACCTGGAGTTAGGAAGACTCATCTTTCTGAGTTCAAATCCAGTCTCAGACATTTACTAGTTCTGTTACCCTGGCAAAGTCGCAACCCTGTTTGTTTCAGTTTCCTCATCTGTAAAAGGAATTAGAAGAGGAAATGGCAAACCACTCCAGTATCTCTGCCAAGAAAAACCCAAATGGGGTCATGAAGAGTTGGACATGACTGAAATGACTGAACAACAAAAAATAGATTCTCAATAGATTGTATCCGTCTTTTGGTTCTTGGTACCCCAAAGACAACCTGGTAAATGGCCTAGCCTTGCTTTAGGAGTTACACATACTCACTTGCAGAACCTGATACTGATTCCTTTGTCCCCAGTGAAGAATAACTCTCCCTGTTCTCAGAGCTTTCCTAATTACTGGAATCTGTGAGCCTTGCTTTGAGCTGTGAATGACAAAATGGGAGGTTATGTTTTTGTTTTAGAGCTAAAATGCCCCATGTCAATACATTGCTTGGTAGATTGGCTTACTTGTATTTTTTAACTAATGTACCCACCAAGTAGTCTGTCTATTTCAAAGCATCTTAAACTTTTTCTACTCACGACCCCTTTTCACCCAAGAAATTTTTATGTGACCCCAGGTACATAGGTATATAAAATAGTTAGGCATAACCTTTTACTTTTGCCAAATTTTTGCAACCCCCACATTCAGCTACATGACCCCATATGGGGTTGTGACCCAGAGTTAAATAAGCTAGGGTCTCTTTTAGTACTTTATATAAGATAATACACACACTTTCAAAGAGAATTCTCTGTGTTTTTCTTTGATTTATTGTGATTGATTCTACACAAATATGTTCTTGTAAGTTATCTACAGATCCATGAATTTACATGATAGATTCTGTGGGAACAATTTGGGAAGCAGTGTCTTTAACAGTTCTGGTAGTATCACTCCTGACAGAACAGAAGCTGGCTTCATGGCCTTGAAAATTGTAGCAAGGCAAAAAAAGTTGTGTGTGTGTGTGTGTGTGTATGAATATTCCCTTTGAGATCTGAAACTCTTTTTTCCTAGTACTGACTTTCAGAAAGATCAAATGCAACATCCTGGATATCTGATTTCTCTGTTCTGACAGATTTCCATACCACTGTCACTTCCAATGGACAGTAGAACTTTCTTTGAGAACAGAATGAAAACGTTGTAGCAGTCGATTACATGACATGGTAGAGAATGAATTCCTTCTGTAATTTCTAAAGCTGGTGTCTGCATGATGCCAAACATCCAGATAAAGAGTGAAGCATTCAGTCAAATATATGAATGCTTCCAAAGAATATCTGGGTGTTTGATGTTGCCAGACAAAACATCTGGATGACTGATAAATTATGTCACTTTATAGCTGAGTGTTTGGGAATTTGATATAGGCCTAAGGTGAAGGTTTCAATTTTAATTTTCTTGCAAAAGTCCTTTATAATAATAAAGTGAGTCAGAGCCTATGTTATTTGTTGGTGGAGTTAGTGGTTGCCTAGTAGGTGGTAGTTTTGGGAGTGTCAGGAAGGTTTATTCCCCAGCATTTCTCCTTTTAAATCCTATCACTGAGTCTCTCCTTTCTGGTCAAAAGCTCCTCCTTTAAAAATTCAATACCATTAATAGTTCATACATTGTTTTATTTACAAATTTATGTCTAATAATGTAATGCCCTCATTTCTATTCATTTCCAATCATTTCCTTTTTCAAATCCAAAGAGCTGACAGGGATGGGATCCTTTCTTGTTTGCATATTGTCTACCCCATTAGACTGTGAGCTCCTTGATAGCAGGGAATGTCTTTTGCCTTTCTTTGTTAACCCTGGTACTCAACATAGTGCCTGGCACATAGTAAGTGCTTAATAATTGTGTAAAGACTGACTAACAGGTGGGAAAGAAGTACAAAATGAAAGGTAGTAGGATATCAAAGATAAATATTCCATCTCAATTTTGCCCTGCTTTGAGTAATGAAATCTCCCACAAGGTTCTGTTCTTCAGTACATACATAAAAACTGGTTTCTTTTTGAATAGGATTTTGTTAGTAAGTAGAACAAATGTATTCTCTCAGTCTCCATTTTTCAGGTACAGAAATGATGTGATCACACTTTTTGGACTTCTTAAATTTGTTAGGTGATATTTGGATGATAAAATTAAACACTCTTCCTTCTGGAGAAACTACTAGCTTAACTCCTTCCCACATTAAGGAAAAGATTTTCTAAATTGACTTTAGCACTAACCCCAGGATGTTCAGTAATCACCCTTTATCCATATTCTGCTTTCTAGAAATGGATCCCAGGTTTGAAAGGCAAACAGCAGCAAATGACAGCACTTCCTCTGCTCTCCAAAGTCCAAAGGTTCTGGCTTTGATTACAGGAGTGGAAATCAGCTAGATTTCTACTGCTTCTGTTCTGGGAAATGCTGTTTCTGCTTCTTCTCTTGGCCCAACTGCATAATCACAGAACACTTCAGGGACATGCACAGTGTCCTCTGGAAGCTAGTAGAGGAAACCCAATTTCCTGTCCAAATAATGGAACTTCTGGTACAAAAGGTTACCCTGGGCTCCAGCCTCTTATGTGGAATTGCAGCTCAGAAAGGGAATGTTGCCAAGCAGACATGGGCGTGGGGCAGGAGCCTGACAGCCATCAATTCCCACTGGTGGCTGGAGTGATGAACAATAATGATTCACATTTTATAGCTCTCTGCCTACAGGAGCCTAGGGGCTTTCAAATATCATATCCCTTCATTCACTACATAGCAAAACCCAGCAGAAAACACTTCACTAGCAGAATTGTTCAGTAGGGACACAGAACAGAAACTGGGTAGCGAAGGGCATTTCAGCTTGATGGATTATCTACACATTCCAGTAAGTCATATGTCTCCCTCAAAATCTCCAGTTAGTTATCTTGGGAAATCTAGGTGCCAGTCTTAGAATATGTCTAGTGGTACAAATGCATCCTTGGGGATAGGTACTGAAAATTTCTCATCTCCCATTAACATTTTCTCAATAGCCTACTCTGTCCTGTGGAAGTACACAGAGAAGCAAACAAGTCAAGAGTCTTTTCTATGTACCATAAGTCAACATATCCACCTCTATACTCTAGCACATGACCTCCCTCATGCCTAATAATAATAACAGTATCAATAATATAGCATTTTGAGGCTTGCAAAGCATTTTACATACATTAACTCATTTGATCCTAACAACAATCCTATGGTATAGGTGCTATTATAATTCCCATTTTATAGAGGAAGAAACTGAGTCTGAGATAGGTTAAGTAACTAGCCCAAAGCCACATGACCTGTAAATAGCAGAGGCACAATTCAAACTCAGGTCTTCCTGACTTCACATCCAGTGCATTATGCACTGCACCACCTAGCCACCTGCATCATCTCTATCTCTTTGAACTTCTGGACCCTTTCAATACTGAATTCAGCTGCCAGTTGTTTGCATAATCTCCCTCTTGAAATTTCTTGTATGCATATATTTTGCATTTACTTCCTTGTGTGCCTATCTATCTCTTGATAGAATGTAAGCTCCTTGAGGACAGGCATGATTTCATTTCTATCTTTATAACCAGTATTTAGCACAGTGCCTTCAGTAGGCACTTATCTGATAAATTGAATTAAGTGTGTGTTCTAGTCTGCTCTCCTCTGAACAGCAGTAGTGTTTAACATCCTTATCACTTTTATGGTTCTTAGCATATCTTACCTTGTACTATTTATTTCCTTTGTTATGTAGAGGCATCATCTTCCCTACTATGTCATAAGAAAGGTCTATGCCTTATACTTTTTTGTATCTTCTTCTATTTTTGGTGCCTGGAATCATTCCCTACATGATTCCATTCCCTACACAAAAAATGTTTGGTGAGAATGGTGATGATAAGGTAATCCTCATACCTTGCCAGAGTATAACTGTGGCACCAAATCACTGGAGGAAGGGATCATAATGACATATGGCAGACAGCCAAGGGTTTCCCATTCCTTGCCTATTTTTATGCAGTATGGTTTTCAAGGCCAATGGTCTCATGCCATTGGCAGTTCAGGCAGTAGGAAACAGGTGAATGATGGGGTAAAGGATTGGGTGAATTATTAGTGAAGAGATTAAATAGTGAAGATTATTCCACTCATTTTTTTCTGCCCTAGTGGCATAAATAGGTTTACAGAGAGAAAGTTGGTATTGCAGAGTGGGGAAGAAAGAGTTAACTTCAAGGGATAACCCACAAAATTTATTTCTGCAGGTTAACATGAAAGCTAAATCATTTGTTCACTCTGCATTTTTGTAAGGCAGAAATGGTAGCTTTCTGAGTACTGTCACAGCATCAGAAATGTTTAGATGGAAGGGAACTTAGAGATCATTTAGTCCCACCTCTTTCATTTATAGATGAGTAAAACACAGTTCAGAAAAGTGGCTTCCCCAAGTCCACACAGCTAGAAAATATTACTCTTGTGACCCCTGGGTAAGCAAAAGTCAGGTCTAATGGTTCCAGATTGTGCTTTTTCTTTTTTTATTTGAGAAGTTTCCCAGTGGGCTTTATGAGTTTTTCTACCAGAGATGACTATCCTGATAATAGAATATGTCTTTATCCAGAAATAATTCATATCAAATACATTAACTAAATTGATATTTAAACAGATTTCTTCATTACTTGAAGGAATTGTGACATTATCCTCAGGCTTACTCCCCCCCCCCCCACTAATGTTGATCAGAACCTCTCTATTACTAGCAGATGGTCTTCAAGACATATATTAGTAGTGGTAAATTATGCTGACTCTGATATAAAAAAGTAATCCCCACTAGAGAGTTACATAGTTTGCTTAGAAGTAATTTTCATTACTTGTTGAAAAGGGATGAATCTTTTCAAGCAAGTTGTACTTTTAAAAAATCAATAAATATTTTCCTAAGTAGCTATTCCTAGCTTAATGTAATCTGGAGAGGTTTGGAAAATGAAGATTAATATAAAGTAAATTTATATTCATCATGAGACTTTCATAGTTTTTCAGTATGTTAGTAAAATTCAGTGCCATTCATTCAACAAGTATTTTTGGAGGGCATACTATGTATGACATAAAGATGACTTCTTCCTACCATCTACTATCTCTTTTCTTTAAGTGTTATTGTCCGGGGTCACTGGATCATAGAGTACAGGAGAGAAGTAAAGTGTGAGGAGACTGGAAGAGTGTGAAAGGAGATGTTATAAATTGCTTTGAATACCAAAAGAAGTTCCATCTGATCATGGAGGTCATATGAAGCCACTATAGATATTTGGGGGAAGGGCTGTCTGGTAACATGGTTAGATTTTTGCTTTAGAATAATCACTTTATTGGGGCAGCTAGGTGGCACAGTGGATAGAGCACCGGCCCTGGAGTCAGGAGTACCTGAGTTCAAATCCGGCCTCAGACACTTAACACTTACTAGCTGTGTGACCTTGGGCAAGTCACTTAACCCCAACTGCCTCACTAAAAAAAAAAAAGAATAATCACTTTATTTTAAGTTGGGTGGAAGATTGATTGGAGTGGAAGAGAATTGAGGCTGGGAAAGCAATTCAGAGATTATTGTCATAGTTCAAGGGACATGTAATGGCCTGAGCTAGGAAAATGACTATGTGAAGGGAGAAAAGTGCTTGTATATGTGAGATGTTGTAAAGGCAGAAAATAATTATGGCCAAGGATTAGATGATATATGGGGTGAGTGAGGAAATGGGGGATGACACCAAAGTTTTAAGTCTGGGTAAGTGGAAGAATGCTCTCAACAGTAACAAAGAAATTCAGAAGACAGAAGGATTCTTTTTGGTGGGGGATGAGTTCTATTTTGGACATGTTTAGATGTTGAGTTTGAGATGCTTATGAAATATGTAATTTGAGATGTCCAGAATGCAGTTGGTAATGAGGGACTGGAATTCAGGAGACAGAGAGACATTAAGGTTGGCTATAAAGATCTGTGTCATATGCATGGAGAAGATTACTGAATCCGCAAGAACAAGTGAAATACTATAGTATATAGGAAGAAGATAAGAGGGTTTTCAGGGCAGAATGGGGAACACCCATTGTTAGTGGGCATGACATGGATGAAGAAGGATAAAGCAAAGGAGACTGAGAAAGAACAATTGGACAGAGAAGAGGAGAACTAGGAGAGACCAGTGTTATAAAAAATCTAGAGAAGAGAGTATCCACTAGGACATGAGTGGCTAACACCTTCCATTGCAACAGAGGAGTCAAGAAGGATCTCTAAGGAACGAGAGAAGGTCATAAGATTTAGCAATTAAGAGATAGTTGGTAACTTTGAAGAAGGTAGTTATAATTAATTGATGGGCTCAGAAGGCCAACTGCTAGGATTTTAGAAGTTAGTGAAAGGAAAAGAAAGTGAGGCACCAAATATGAATAACTTTCTAAAGGAGTTTTTCCAAGGGAGGAAAGATGTGGGTTGATTGCCAGCATATTATATATTTGATTAATAATTAATGAGTTTTGGGGCAGCTAGTTGGCTCGGTGGATAGAGCACCGGCCCTGGATTCAGGAGGACCTGAGTTCAAATCCGACCTCAGACACTTGACACTTACTAGCTGTGTGACCTTGGGCAAGTCACTTAATCCCAATTGCCTCACCAAAAAAAAAAAAAAAAAAGAATAATGAGTTTCATAAGATAAGTACCTTGAGGCTTGAAAACAGAATTGAGATATTCCCTCCATGAGGTCTCACCATGATACCACTTCCCAGCTCCCCATTTACTTCTATCCCCCTGCAGCATTTTCTGTAATATTCTAATGCCTCCCCCCCCACTGCCCCATGTTGGATGTGTTAAAATCTATTCATAAGATCTTTTAGATGTGTGTAATTGAGATTGATAGTGTAGGGAACATTTCTGTTCCAATCTCTGTCTTCCCACCTTTCTTTCATCTGTGTGCTCTTTCTACTCTAGGTATACAGACTGTTACAGATTTAATGCCTCATCTCCTTTGAAGTGGGAGCAGAACTAGGGTCTTATCCTTTTACACCGACATCTGTTAAGTTAGCATGTCAAAGCAGAGACATATGATGTCTCTCTATTTTTTGTTATCTCCCCTAATTCTGCACTTCTGTCTCCATTATTGTGTTAAATTACCCCCAAGACACAGAAGCAAAGCAATTTTTTTTTGTTTTTGATGTCAGTGCCATAGAGGACCATACTATGGTTTTTAAAGAAGAAAAATTCCAGGACCTGAAAATATCAGTTACCTTCTAAGACTTCAGAAAACCACCTACTACAAAAGGGTCAAGCCCCATTTATTTGTCAGTTCCTATAGAATCACTTAATCATTTCTCCTAAGTAAGGTATAATCTGTTCATTAGCTTCTCTGCTCAAATGAGAAACTTGGTCACATGATGATTGGAAAGCTGGTGTTTAATATCAGAAATCTAGAATGGAAGGGATTTCAAAGGCTATTAGTCCCAACACCTTCATTTCACAAATGGGAAAAATGAGGCTCAGAGAGGTTTAGTGTAGCTTTAGAGACAGGATAGGAACATCTTATCTGATGTCATATTCCCACTTTGGAGGAGAAAGTAACACCAATCCATGACAAATCCCAGTACTAAAAACACACACTTAAAAATATCCTTGAGGATTCATGAAATAAAACTGCTAGAACTGGAGTATTATCGCAGACAGAACTGTTGTCCATGTTTGCTTAGATAGATCATGACCTATACAAACTTAATGTTTTTAATACATATTACCAATACCCAATACACCTAACTTCTAACCTATCTACAATAAAAGAAAAAAAACTCTCAAAATATAGAGACCTAGCAAATGAAAGAAAAACCATTTGGGAATAGGATGGAATACATATCATCTCCATTATCCAAAATGCTATTGTAGTTGTCTGGAGGTTAAGCTTACATTCCCAAACTTTTATTCAAATACAAAAATGATGTTATTTTGTCTACCTGCATGAGTCTAGCAAATAATAAACATAAAAGAACTAGGGTATAATAATAGCCTCCAGGGTAATTTCTAACTGAATTCCCTTGAATATAAGATGAACAGAGGGAATAATAATAATAATAATAATAATAATTTAAAAATAGGTTGGGTCAAAAACACCCCATTTCACTCCACTCCACTTAGCTCTGGTACATTTAGTAGGTGAGAATACATCTTGATTGTTCATTTGGTCTGAATATGTTTTGGACGCTTCCCTCGGTGTGACAAGATGTCTGTTTTGATTGGCTGAGGGACTTGTATAAAAACATTGAGGTGGTTGAAATAGGAGATTTGAGAACAGTAAGTCAGGAAAGAGTACTCCAGCCAAACCCATGAGAAGGAATTGGGGGTGGGATTGAGAGGATAGTGCCTTGACATTGTCCTCAGCTTCATCTTTTCCAATCCATTGGGTGAAGGAAGAGCTCAGGTATTTCAGAGAAGCAGAAGATTTGGACTTTTTCATCATCATCTTAACAGTGTCCCTGGAAAAGCAATAGCTCAGTATAGTAGTGTCTGCACCCAGAGCAAGGGACAGATTGGATGAGTAGGGGAAATGGACTCAAGACTCTAAAAAGAGCACAGGAGAAACAGAAAAAAATACATCATACCTAAAAGGTACGTCTTAATAACTCCAAGGTAAAAACTTCTGGAAACCCTGAGTTATCCCTTTGCCACATGTAATCTCTAAACCCAAGCCCACTTACTGTTTCCTAGATGCTGTATATATTAGTGATAGAGTATGTCATAGACTTTCGGGCAGGCGGTGGGCAGCATCGAGGAAAGGTTGTTCTTACTGTGCTGCCTTAGTAAATACCTCTTTCTAAAAACTCTGGCTGACTAATTTATATCAATTAATAATTTGATGGTAAGCATACTGGTAGGGGGTGGTGCTCCTGAAATGTAATATTAGGCAATATTTGGCACAGGGAATAGAACACACTGGAGATAGAGTAAAAAAAAAACCTGGGTTCAACTCTAGTCAGAGACAGTTACTTGCTGTATGACTCTGGGGAAGTCACTTATTAGAGTCTGCCTCAGTTTCTCCATGTGTAAAATGAGGATAATGATAGCACCTACCTTCTATAGTTCTTGTGAGAACAAAATGAGATAACATATGTAAAATGCTTCAAAAGCCTATATACACACATAAGTATATATAATATATAAAGACCAGCTATCATCACCACCACCACCACCACCATCATCACCAATTCCCCCAGTCTCTTACATCTGAAAGGAAAAGTAGTAACTGAACTCTGTCAATGAAATTTGGGACTGGGATAGTAGCTCCAGAGCACGTTACATATACAATACTTGCTAAATTTGTATATATTATACATATACACATTTATATATATATATATATACATATATATGTGTGTGTATGCACATATATAGTCTGATCATCACAACAACCCTGATAATACAAGTTTTATTATTCCCATTGCGTAGTTGTAGAAACTGAAGCTCAAAATGGTTTAGTGACTTGTTGATGGTCATACTGCTAGTAACTGACCAAGGCAAAGCTTGAACCCATTTCTTCTAGTGCCAGGTCATTTCATTTAAGCAATCATTTATGAAGCACGTCTTGGAGGCAGAGCACTGTGCTATGTGCTTATGGAGGTAGAAAGTTGAGATAAGATTGATTTTTTTTCCCTTGAGGAGTTTACATTCTAATAGGGAACCATGCCATATGCTAGTAACTATCATACAAAGTAACACACAAGAACCACATGAGATCCATGCAAAACAATGTACTCTTTGAGTTCCCGAGGGGAAAGAGGACATTACCAGCGATGGTGAGGGAGGGAGTCATAATTCACAGACTCAAAAATATGTATAGAAATGTGGGAAGCAAAAAGGAGGGATTTGCAGGCATAAAAAGCATTATGAACCACCACTGAGGTTTAGCAGGATTAAATTTCAACACAATTCCAGTTTGGAGATAGGAACCTATAGCATGATTATGGACCTACAATTAAAAAAATTGGCTACAAGGATAGAAGAAAAAAACAACATCTGTTAGTGCCATTCATGTTCCTACATTAATTGCTTCTCTTTCTAATATGGTGTCCTTATTCCACTCTTGCATGGACAGGGATGGAGGTAGAGTATGAAAACCCCAAAATCAATTTCAGCTGCATGCTTGACACAAGGCTACCTGAGCTGATCAGAATATCCACAGTAAGGGCGGCTAGGTGGCGGAGTGGATAAAGCACCGGCCCTGGATTCAGGAGTTCCTGAGTTCAAATCCGGCCTCAGACACTTAACACTTACTAGCTGTGTGACCCTGGGCAAGTCACTTAACCCCATTGCCCCGTTTAAAAAAAAAAAAAAGAATATCCACAGTAAATAATGTTAGAAACTGGATTTGGAATTAGTAGCTGAGAACTAAGAATCAGAATTTTCAGGTCTAAAGGTCCTGCTCTTTGTTTTCTATGGTGTCCACAAAGTCCTACTGCAATGCCATATTATGGTTAAGATATAATAGCAGGCTATGCCATAACACAAGTTCTGGATGTTTTGATCAAGCTATAAAGAGTTTAAGTATGATCCTGCCAAAAGACTATGTTTGCTTTCAGATAATCTGCCAGGCCAAGTACAGAAAGACTGATTATCAGTAGGTTGGTCACTTGGTAATGTATTCTTTGGCTATGGCAACACATGAAACAGAAAAATATAAAGTAACTCTCAGTTCTGTGTGGCCCCCTCCAACTTCTACAGTTATGGCAGACCAGTGACAGCAAAAAGCTGAGATTTCTATGAATTTTAAAACATCTAAAAACATTAACTTAGCTGTTGGTGTCCTTATCCAGTGGTCAACAACTGGCTGAACTGATACATATCAATCTCAATCTTGATATTCTCCATATAAAAGAAGCTTTAAAGACAAAAGGAAGTTTCTTTTATATGGAGAATATTAAGATTGATATGTTTCAGTTCTTTCAGCTAAATATCAAGATGGCTCATAATTTTCCTTGGAGAGTCAAATCAAAAGTTGGTGGAATTGGTTTTGTTGCACATCCAAAGGCAACAAGAAACAACATTTCATGGGACATTTGGTCATTTTGTGATGCATACTCAGAATTGGCAAAAAAAACCACCCAACAAAACAACTGCAATTCTTGTGTCAACATCTCTTGTCAAGGAAATGAAGTAAAGAATTTCTATGAAGAACTTTCACATTAAATCATTACATATTTTCATACTTAGAGATGTCAATGCAAAAGTGGCCATTGATGAGAATGGCAGAAAATATTAGAAAACGTGCATCAGGAATACAGAAGTTGTGAAGTTAAACATTCATAGACGGGGCAGCTAGGTGGCACAGTGGATCAAGCACCGGGCCTTGGATTCTGGAGGATCTGAGTTCAAATCCAGCCTCAGACACTTGACACTTACTAGCTGTGTGACCCTGGGCAAGTCACTTAGCCATCATTGCCCCACAAAAACAAACATTCATAGATGAGGCTGGGGGGGGGGCGGAGAGAAGCCAGTAAACTGCCTGAGCTCTCCCAAATTTCCCTTAAAAACAACATTAGGGGGGGCAGCTAGGTGGCGCAGTGGATAGAGCACTGGCCCTGGAGTCAGGAATATCTGAGTTCAAATCTGGCTTCGGACACTTAACACTTACTAGCTATGTGACCCTGGGCAAGTCACTTAACCCCAATTGCCTAATTAAAAAAACAAAAAAAAAAATAAAAAAACCCTACCAAAAAACAAAAACAACATTAGGGGGTAGCTAGGTGGCATAGTGGATAAAGCACCAGCCCTGGATTCAGGAGTACCTGAGTTCAAATCCGGCCTCAGACACTTGACACTTACTAGCTGTGTGACCCTGGGCAAGTCACTTAACCCCCATAGCCCTGCCAAAAACCAAAGCAAAATAAAAAACAACATTAATACAAGTCTCTATACAGATTCTGAAACTACAGAACCTACAAAAAGAAAGAGGATCACAATCTTCCAAATGGAGATAATTTAAAAGACTTCAGGAAAGGTCAGTTTCATTTGGGCAGAGGAACACAGTGCACCTCAGGGCAGCACAGCATAGAGGGGGTCAGGACAAGTCAGTGGGAAGCAACTGAAGCCCCTTGATCCTGGCTCAGCGGGCTAGTGGCACAGCAGGCCAGTGGTGAGATCCACCAGCACCAGCTGAGAGGGCAGGCTGCCAGCTAGGGGGCCACCCACCAGACGGGTGTGACCAGGCCTGTCTATCCCAGCACACACACCAGAAGCAAGCCCAGGATGGTGAGAAATCCACAAGCCACAGAGGCCTCAGAGCAGAAAGCCAATGACACAGCCCCTATACCCCAGCACAAGAAGCTTGAAACAGAGACCCTGGTGCCCAAGGAGTGGACCTTAACCTTTAAAAAAAAAATAATCTGCAATATGAGCAAGAAACAAGAAAGAGCTCTCACCACAGAGAGCTTCCGTATCAACGGGGAAGAGACAAACACAAACTCAGATGACAATACTCTCAAATTGCCTACATGTGAAGCCTCAAGAGGGAAGATGAATTGGTCTCAAGAACAAAACGCCTTCTTAGAAGAGCTCAAAAAGGAGTACCTGAGTACTCCAGGTACTCCTGGAGTCAGGAGTACCTGAGTTCAAATCTGGCCTCAGACACTTAACACTTACTAGCTGTGTGACCCTAGACAAGTCACTTAACCCTCACTGCCCTGCAAAAAAAAATCAGTTGAGAGAAGTGGAAAACAAATTTAAGCAACACAAGAAAATTATGAAAAAAGAATTAGCATATTGGAAAAGGAAGCACAAAGAAGCAGCAGTTTGGAAAAGGAAGCACAAAGAATCAGCAGCTCAGAAAAAGAAGCATAAAGATGGATTGAAGAAAACAATTCCTTAAAAAATTCATTTGGCCAAAATGGAAAAGGAGGTGCATAATCTGACTGAAGAAAACAATGCCTTAAAAATTAAAATTGGACAGGTGGAAGATAAGGAATTCACGAGACACCAGGAATCAGTCAAACAACTTACAAAGAATGAAAAAATAGAAGAAAATGTGAAATACATCATTGGAAAGACAACTGACCTGGAAAACAGATCCAGGAGAGAGAATTTGAGAATCATTGGATTGCCTGAAAGCCATGATCAGAAAAAGAGTCTAGACACCATATTCCAGGAAATTATTAAGGCGAACTGCCCTGGTATTATAGAATCAGAGGATAAAATCATCATTGAAAGAATCCACCAATCACCTCCTGAAAGAGACCCCAAAAGGAAAACTCCAAGGAATATTGTAGCCAAATTCCAGAATTATCAGGTGAAGGAGAAAATACTCCAAGCAGCCAGAAAGAAGCAATTTAACTATCATGGAGCCACAGTCAGGATTGCTCAGGACCTGGCAGCTTCAACATTAAAGGATCATAAGGCTTGTAATATGATATTCCAGGAGGCAAAGGAGCTTGGATTGGAGCCAAGAATCTATTACCCAGCAAAATTGAGCATTCTCTTTAAGGAGAAAAGATGTACATTCAATGAAATTGGGGACTTTCAAGGTTTCCTTATGAAAAAGACCAGATCTCAATAGAAAATTTGATCTTAACATACAAGACTCAAGAGAAGTTTAAGAAGGTAAATGGGGAGAAAAAAAGTTACTCAATAAGGTTAAACTGTTTACATTGTGAGATTTAATGTGAGATTTAAAATTGGATATTAGATCATAAATCTCCCCTACTTAACCCTTCCCTTAATTCATCTCCCAGACTAGTAAATGGAAGAAGCTTCTGGTTTTCTAGATAGAGCCTTTATTGTATATAAGGTGTTGTTGATTAGAAGGATAGGAAAACAGAAATACAGTACAAATCGTCTTAAATCTAGGCTTAGTCTATATTCCTTATAAAAACTCACCAAACCGATTTAGGCCACCTTTGGAGTGAGTCAGACCGTCTGTGCCGCGCCGCCCGGAGTCCCGCCAAGCCGGCAAAAAAGGCTACTCCCCTTCTCTCCACCCCGGAAGTCAAAAAACCCGGCAGGCAGTCTGACATGCGCAGCAGGCGGACTGTACCCGGCAGGCAGTCTGACATGCGCAGCAGGCGGACTGTTCATCTCCTCCCCAAAAGGGTGGTCCTTGAAAAACTGGCATCTTTCAGTTATCCTAGCCGACTGTTAAAAACTTTCATATTTTACCACATTTCCCCCCTTTGCTTCCTCAAGAAATGGAATGTTTCCTTGATGGAACAGTAAAAAGAATATAATAACTTCTGCTGACTAATAATATGCGAACAACAATACAGAAAAGGAAGAGAGGAAAGTTTTGTCCAGAGGGACGATTTTTTTTTTCTTTCCTCATGAACCGACGCTTTGACATTAGTCTTGCAAAGGGAGAGCCTCTGCAGAGAGTACATGTTACAGATAGTATATAACAGAAAGGAGATAGTAAAAGCTAATAAAGCAAAACAGTTCATATAAAGTCTCTGAGTTCTCTTGTCTTCTTGAAGTGGTAAGATGTCATCAGGAGGAAACTGGATTCTGGTCTGGAAAACTGGATTCTGGACTCTGGTCTGGATTCTGGATTCTGGACTCTGGTCTGGAAAGCTGGATTTCTTCTTTAACTGTTTGAATTGCTGTATTTTTTTTTTTTTTTTACTAAACCTTAGCATAGCATTTTGCAATCAGTAACACTTTTTACCACCATGTGTCTGGATCAAAGTCAAATTTAGTATGTGTTCATGACACCTGAAAATGTTATGGAAAGGTTATCATACCATATCTCATGGTTCCGAGACAGCCAGTGATTGTGCTAGGCCACAGGTGAATTCAACTGAGTGAGATAAAAAGATAAGTAAGTTCAGTTAAATTAGGTTAAATTAGGAGGGAGAGAGGATGAATACTGGACTGTGCCTAGTAATTGTGCTCTACATAGTCACCATCATAAGCAAACCATGGACTTATGTATACCTGTCTCTCCTTTTGTTGCACATATATTCTCTCCAGGGCCTGCATCAGAGTTCACAGCAAGTTAGTCTCTGAAATGATAAGTTTCCATATTTCTGAAATCTCATTAATTTCACCAAAGACAATATGATGGTAAAAATGTGTGCTATGCTGCATAACTGAGAATATATTAGTGATATATACAATAATTCCAAACCATACCCAGAGTATAATGACATATAAATAATAAACGAATGTAAATAGCTGATTATATTAGACATTGTTACATAATCTTCTTTTAGACATTATTACATAATCTTCTTTTAGCAAGTAGACCACATCATCTTATACATGAATTCTCTAGTATAACAGTAGCAGATACTTAAAGTGGTGATTAATTCATCAAAAAGAAATAAGACTTCAATAAGCAAGATTCAATATTCAATAGCATATACTTAAAATGCCTTTGAAAAGTCACTTAGTTTACAAAATCGGGTTTTTAAAGAAAAGCAAAAGAAACAAAAGTAAAAAAAAAACAAAGCAAAACCAAAAACCAAAAATAAAAGGCAAAAGATTCGCTAAGCACCCTTTTGCGCTCTTAAAGAATTTAAAGGTGTGGTGAATTCCAGGTCTTTTCAGTGCCTTTCAAAAGTCAAAACAAAACAAAAAGCAAAAAGGATTAAAAAAAAAATAGGTATAGGGTAGGGAAAAGGGTGGGAGAAATTGAGGTGGGCCAGAAAACTAGGCCATGTGCTTCAGTGCTTTTGCCTGTGGAAGGAAATGCTTGTTAAATTTTAAGGTATTTAAGCTGCTAGAGTTTGGGGTATGCCACATTGTTTTAACTGGTTCCCCAATTCTCTGCATGCCAAAGTGGCAGGGGTTTCTGAATTGTCATTGATCTTTCTAATGCTGTCATAATGTTCTTTATGGTAGAAAATGTGGAGTTCTCTAGCATCAGTTTTGTCTGTGCCACTGATTTTCAATAAAGGCTGATTTAATTGATGAACCACAACATTCAGCTGATGCTGCTTAGCAAATGCTACAATTGTATCATTTCCTCCCCACTTTCCAAATTTCTTTAATTCATCAACATATTCTTCAAAAGGGGAGTCATTTACTATAAAAGACTCAAACTCTTGTCTATGGTTAATCATATAAGAAGCAGCTTCTTGTCTGTGTCTGAGATGATTTCTACAGTGACCTTCTAGCTGGTCTGCTAAAGCCCTAAAAAGGCAATTTCCGTCTCCTGATACTTTACGAAGACTGAGTCCCAAAGCATTTAACTGATCAGTGGGATTATTAAATGGGAACTGCCTTTTTCCTCTGAACTCTCTTTGCTCTTTAACAGTTGCTATCTTTAGGGTTTTTACCTCTTTAGCGTCTACCTCAGGTCTATCTGAAATCTCTTCACCTATGAATGGTGCAGGCTTTATATGAGAGCAATGAATCCATGAGTCTTTTTCACCAATTTTAATGGCAGTAGGAGTTGTCAATAATACCTGAAAAGGTCCTTCCCAGGCAGGTTGAGTTCCACTGGTTCTCTGAAAATTCTTTACATATATTTTATCTCCTGGGTTGAAGTTATGCAATGAAAAGTCTAATGGTCCTGCCTGGACCACAGCTCCTGCCTCATGGAGTTCACGTAGCCTGGTCTGTAATTCCTGTATATAGGAAGCAACAGAAGTATCACCTCCCACCAGTGATGTATAAACTGGGGAAAAAGTTTTAGCTTGGATAGGAGGGTGACCAAAAAGCATTTCATAAGGAGATATATGAAGTTCTCCTCTTGGTCTACTTCGTAGATAGAATAATGCCAATGGTAGAACATCAGGCCATTTCAAATGGGTTTCAGTACATAATTTGCCAATCATACTCTTAAGCTCTTTATTCATACGTTCGACTTGGCCTGAACTTTGTGGATGGTAGGGCGTGTGGAATTTTGGAGTCACTCCCAAGAAAGAGTAGATTTGGGATAAAATCGAATCAGTGAAATGTGTGCCTTTGTCAGAATCGATGCGGGCTGGTGGGCCAAAACGAGGTACTATCTCTTTAAGAAGAATTTTGGCAACAAAGGCAGCTGTGGCTCGGGGGCTGGGAAAGGCCTCCACCCACCGAGTGAGCTGATCAACTATAACAAGGCAAAATTTATAATGTCCTGCTTTTGGCATAGTAATATAATCAATTTGTAAGTGCTCAAAAGGTGTATATGCTAGAGGACGCCCTCCATAAGCTTTGGCCTTAAAAGCATACTGATTATAAGACTGACATGTGGAGCAGCCCGAGCAGATTCGAGATGCTGTATTAGTCACACCTGGTGCTATCCAGGTTCTCTTAATAGAGTCTACAATGCCTTGTGTACCAAAATGGCCTTTTCTGTGAACAGAGAGGCATACCTGGTGGTAGAATTTCCGGGGAAGAAATGGCTTACCTTCCGGAGACACCCAGATGCCATTGATCTGTTTCGCCTTAAATTTCTTTTTCCACTTTTCTACTTCAGAATCGTCATAGGTTAGGTTGGAAGGAATATCCTCAGAAGGTGAAAGGTTAAATACATGTTCAGGAGCTTCTAATGCAGCTAGCTTGGCTGCAGAATCGGCTCGTGCATTTCCCTTTGAAACAGGATCACTATTCCCTGTGTGGGCAGGGCAATGTACAACGGCTAGGGAAGAAGGCAGTTTTAGGGCATCTAAGAGGTCCTTGATAAGGTCCCCATTGGCAATAGCCTTGCCCGAGGATGTTAGAAAGCCTCGTTGACGCCAAATCATACCAATAAAGTGGCATATGCCAAAGCCATATTTCGAGTCAGTAAAAATGGTGGCACTCTTATCTTTAGCTATATTACAGGCCTGTGTAAGAGCCACAAGTTCAGCAGCCTGTGCACTAAAATGGGAAGGCAGAGAAGCTGCCCAGAGGGTGTCATAATCAGAAACTACAGCAGCTCCAGTAAAACGGGTTCCCTCTCTCATAAATGAGGAACCATCTGTATAGAGGACAAGATCAGGATTTTCTAAAGGTGTATCAAAAAGATTGTCACGGGGTTTTTCAGCCATATCAACTAAAGAAGCACAGTCATGCAACGGTTCCCCCGAGAATGGTAAGTTAGGGAGTAGTGTTGCTGGATTAAGAACTGTGCAGCGTTTTAAAGTGATATTCTCATTACCTAACAGGGTTATTTCATACTTAGCCAGCCTTTGATCTGAAAAGGCTTGTGTCCTGTGACGTAGTAAGAGAGCCTCCACTTCGTGTGGGCATTGCACAGTTAGAGGGTTACCTAGGACCAAATCAGAGGCTTTTTCTACCAAAAGCGCTGTGGCCGCCACTGCTCTAAGGCAAGGTGGCGCTCCAGCCGCTACAGGGTCCAGCTGAATTGAATAGTAGGCTATAGGACGTTGGTTAGGCCCCAGTGACTGAGTCAGGACTCCAGAAGCCACCCCCCTTTGTTCATGCACAAAGAGAGTGAAAGGCTTACTATAATCTGGCAGTCCTAGGGCAGGTGCTGATAACAAGGCCCGTTTTAATTCTTTTATGGCTGAGAGATGCTGGGGATCCAACTGTAAACTGTCTGGAACAGAACTTTTTGTAAGAGCTATGAGGGGTTTAGTAATTTCACCAAAAGAGGGTATCCATTGTCTACAGTACCCAGCTGCTCCCAGAATGGCTCTCAACTGCCTCTTAGTAGTGGGGGCAGAGAGTTGTTGAATGGCCTGGACTCTCTTAGAAGAGACAGAGCGAGTTCCAGCAGCCAAAATAAATCCTAAATATTCTACCTGGGGCAAACACCATTGTACCTTTGTCTTGGAAACCTTGTGTCCTCTCTTGTGCAGCTCCAGCAGTAAGTGACGGCTATCTTCCTGACAAATTTCAGCATTAGGAGAGGCCAAAAGTAAGTCATCAACATATTGTACTAGTATGGAGCCCTTAAAGGTAATAGAGGGCAGATCCTGCTGTAAAATTTGGGAAAATAATGTGGGACTGTCTACAAATCCCTGTGGGAGTCTAGTCCAGGTCCACTGTCTATTTTTCCAGGTAAAAGCAAATAAATATTGGAAGTCCTCATGTACTGGTATGGAGAAAAAGGCAGAGCAAAGGTCTACCACTGTGAAACATGTAGATTCATAGGGAATCGATGAAATTATCGTAGCCGGGTTTGGAACTATGGAATGTCTAGGAATAACATAATTATTAATCGCTCTAAGATCTTGCACAAAACGATAAACAGGTTTACCATCTGGCCCAGGCTTGGGTTTTTTAACTGGCAAAATGGGAGTATTGCATGGAGAATGATGACATGGAATAATAATACCCTGGCTTTTCAAAGCCTCAATTATAGGGGTGATCCCTTCTATTGCTTCCCTAGACAATGGATACTGTGGAATGGAGGGGGGTGGTCCCCCCTTAACTTTAAAGGTAACAGGCATGGCAGACTTAAGGAGCCCCACCTCATTAGGGGATGAGGCCCATAAAGACTCAGGAATGTCAGAGGGGATTTTGGATACCTCCCCTGCTGTTCCTTGAGCTTCTGTAAGTAAAATTGGTAATAAATGAACAGTATCCTCTGGCAATTGTAAGGAGACAGCCCCATCTGGAGCACAAGATATGGTTGCTCTAAGCTTGCAAAGGAGATCACGACCTAATAAATTTACAGGGGCATCAGGCATGAGTAAAAATGAATGTTCCACTGTTAAGGGCCCCATAGATACCATGCGAGGATTCAATTTTGCCACTCTCTGGCTCTTTCCTGAGACTCCCACTACATTCAAAAATCCTACAGGTCTACACCCAGCATCTGGTTTGCTTACTAATACTGATTTAGAGGCTCCTGTGTCTAGCAGACAATCATAATAAGTCTCCCCCACTTTTAAGGTGACATGTGGTTCATTACTCTGGGGAGGTGAATGGACTGGCACAAGTGCATTCAAAAAATCCGGATCTGGGAATATATGGCTTTCATTATCTATGTTCCATTCCTCCCCAAGACACCATCATTCCTGTGTCCTCTTCTGAGGGGGGTCTTGGTTACCATTATTCTGGTACTGCCTTTCTGTATTCCTCCAAAAAGATCTATTTCTATTTTGATTTCGCCTGTAATTAGAATTAGAATTTCTTCTCCAAGTCCTACATTCTCTCAATTCATGCCCCTCCTTACGACAGTAACAACACACCTTAGTGTCCTTGTTCCGGTGTCCACATGGCTGACTAGGAATCGCTGGTGCCAGAATGCTCTGTTTAGGGTGATCTGGATCTTCCTCACGTGAGTCAAAGACATAATTTGCAAGTTCCTTAATTCTATCTACTGAGAGATTTCTCCAGTCTGGACATTGTTTCAGAAAGTATCTGCGTATTTCTGGCAGTGAATTATAAACAAATGTGTTGAGAATGATACAGGAATCTCTTAAATCTACTGGATCCAATCTGGTGTACTGTCTAGCGGCCTCACAAAGTCTATCATAAAATCTGTTTGGTCTTTCATTAGCCTCCTGAGGTAGGCTTAAAAATTTCTGCCAGTTTTCCGGTTTTCTAGAGCAAGATTCCATTCCCTTCAGAAGTGTTTCTCTAGCATCTTTTAATCTTTGGAAATCCCTATCATCATTATAATTCCACTCTGGATCCTTTAGAGGCCATTCCACATCGGCCTTACCTTTCGCAACAAGGGCATTTCCTGCTGAGATAATATCTGTAATCTCAGTTGGGGACAGTAAAGTTTCCAAAAGGCAAGTAACATCAGCCCAACTGGGTTGATATGCATTAAATATAGTCCTTAACTGTGAAATTACAGTGTTTGGATTTTTCTCAAAACTAGGGATGATTGATTTCCATGCGCTCAAGTCACTTGGTCTAAAGGGGCTATATTTTCTGACTTGAATTGGCACTCCCTTCTTACTATGTTCTATAGCTTCCTGCAGAGGGAGTAGTTTCTGCTGATCTGATTCTGAACTTGGATCATCTCTAGTAGAAACAGCCATTTTGAGGTCTCTCTCCATATGTGAGAGTTTCCCCCACATCATAACAATGATAATAACAAAAACAATGATAATAACAAAAACAAAAAAAAAACAACAAAAAAAAATAAAATCCTTAGTCGTATGAACTATGGATGTGGTATTAAAAGGTATTTCAATTGCAGGCATAAAATTTCTACTTATATTAAACGTATTTTCCCAAAGATTCTCACGTATACTATTATACAAAAAACTTTTTGCTGCCTGAATGAGGAAAAAACCAATAATGTTATGAAGGACCATTGAGTAAACTATTCCTCCAAGTCGGGATGTTATGCTGTCCCAATACATTCCGATGAGAAAAATCAAAGGGATGGTAGAATATTCGAGCATCTTGCCCTTTAAACTGGGCTGGCTTTTCTGTTTAAAGCAAGACTTTTAGAGGCTTAAAGTCTTTAAGGGAGATTAGACAAAGGGAAAGTCCGCGGGGGGGGGGGGGGGGGGGGTATTTGGAAAATCCACCGAATTAGCCGGCTTATGGCCAAACTAGGGAGGGTGGGAGGGTCCTTAAGGTCCCTTCGGGGTCGCCAAACTGTGAGATTTAAAATTGGATATTAGATCATAAATCTCCCCTACTTAACCCTTCCCTTAATTCATCTCCCAGACTAGTAAATGGAAGAAGCTTCTGGTTTTCTAGATAGAGCCTTTATTGTATATAAGGTGTTGTTGATTAGAAGGATAGGAAAACAGAAATACAGTACAAATCGTCTTAAATCTAGGCTTAGTCTATATTCCTTATAAAAACTCACCAAACCGATTTAGGCCACCTTTGGAGTGAGTCAGACCGTCTGTGCCGCGCCGCCCGGAGTCCCGCCAAGCCGGCAAAAAAGGCTACTCCCCTTCTCTCCACCCCGGAAGTCAAAAAACCCGGCAGGCAGTCTGACATGCGCAGCAGGCGGACTGTACCCGGCAGGCAGTCTGACATGCGCAGCAGGCGGACTGTTCATCTCCTCCCCAAAAGGGTGGTCCTTGAAAAACTGGCATCTTTCAGTTATCCTAGCCGACTGTTAAAAACTTTCATATTTTACCACAACATCCCTACAAGGGAAGATAATACTTATAACTCTTAAGAATTGTATATGTAGGGCAGCTAGGTGGCAAAGTGGATAGAGTACCGACCCTGGAGTCAGGAGTACCTGAGTTCAAATCCAGCCTCAGACACTTAACACTTACTAGCTATGTGACCCTGGGCAAGTCACTTAACCCCAATTGCCTCACTAAAAACAAAACAAAACAAAACAAAACCAATTGTATATGTATTTGTACAGACAGAAGGATTATAGAGGGTATAAATATAAATTATCATTGATGTGATGATATAAAGAAAATTAACGGGTTAAAAAGTAGTTTAAGGGGAGTTGGAATGGGTTGAATTACATCATATGAAGAGGTGCAAAACCCCTGTTACAATACATGGAAACAAGGGAGTGGGGAACATTGTTTCAACCTTACTTTTTTTTTTCTGGTGAGGCAATTGGGGTTAAGTGACTTGCCCAGGGTCACACAGCTAGTAAGTGTTAAGTGTCTGAGGCCAGATTTGAACTCAGGTACTCCTGACTCCAGGGCCGGTGCTCTATCCACTGCGCCACCTAGCTGCCCCCAACCTTACTCTCACTAAATTTGATTCAAAGAGGGAATAACATATACATTCATTTGGATAAAGAAACGTAGCATATTCCTGAGGAAAGTAAAAGGGTAAGGGGGGAAAAGGGGGGCTAATAGAAGGGAGGGCAGAAGCAGGGGAAAAGGGTAAAGAAAAGGGAGGGGGGCTGATAAAAGGGAGGGCACATTGGGGGAGGCAGGGGTAAGAAGCAAGATGTTGGTGGGGAGGAATAGGGTGAAAGAAGGGGGAAAAGAACAAGGAGGATAAATAGAATGGAGGGAAATAGACAGATAGTAATAATAACTGTGAATGTCAATGGGATGAACTCTGCCATAAAATGGAAGCAAATAGCAAAGTGGATTAAAAACCAGAATCCTACAATATGCTGTTTACAAGAAACACATTTGAAGCAGAGAGATACACACAGAGTAAAGGTAAAAGGCTGGAGCAGAATATATTATGCTTCAGCTGAAGTCAAAAAAAGCAGGGGGTAGCAATCCTTATCTCAGACAGAGCACAGGCAAAAAGAGATAAGGGGGGCAGCTAGGTGGCACAGTGGATAGAGCACCGGCCCTGGAGTCAGGAGTACCTGAGTTCAAATCCGGCCTCAGACATTTAATGCTTACTAGCTGTGTGACCTTGGGCAAGTCACTTAACCCCAATTGCCTCACTAAAACAAAACAAAACAAAACAAAAGAGATAAGGAAGGAAACTGCATCTTGCTAAAAGGTACTATAGAGAATTAAGAAATATCAATACTAAACATGTATGTGCCAAGTGTTATAGCATCCAAATTCTTAGAGGAGAAATTAAATGAGTTACAAGAGGAAATAGCAAAATTATACTAGTGGGGGATCTGAATCTTCCCCTCCCAGATTTAGATAAATCTAGCCACAAAATAAATAAGAAAGAATTTAAAGATGTGAATAGAATGTTATAAAAGTTAGATATGATAGATGTCTGGAGAAAACTGAATGGGGACGGAAAGGAATATACCTTTTTTCTCAGCAGTACATGGCACATTTTCAAAACTATTTGGTACTGGCTAAGAAATAGAGTGGAGGATCAATGGAAAAGCTTAGGCACAGGAGAAACAGTAGTAATTGACTTTAGTAATGTACTGTTTGATAAACCCAAAGACTCCAGGTTCTGGGATAGGAACTCAATATTTGGCAAAAACTGCTGGGAAAACTAGAAGATAGTATGGCATAAATTAGGCATAGATCAACATCTTAAACCTTATACTAAAATAAGGTCAAAATGGGTACATGATTTAGATATAAAAGGTGATACCATAGGCAAATTAGGAGAGGAAGGAATAGTTTACCTTTCAGATCTTTAGAAAGGAGAACAGTTTATGACCAAACAAGAGATAGAGAATATTATGAAATGCAAAATGGATTATTTTGATTACATTAAATTTAAAAAGTTTTTGTACAAACAGAAGCAATGCATCTCAAATTAGAAGGGAGGCAGAAAGCTGGGAAACAATTTTTATGGCCAGTACTTCTGATAAATGCCTCATTTCTAAAATATATGGGGAACTAAATCAAATTTATAAGAATCCAAGTCATTCCCCAATTGAGAAATTGTCAAAGAATATGAACAGGCAGTTTTCTGATAAAGAAATCAAAGCTATCTATTACCATATGAAAAAATGCTCTAAATCACTATTGATTAGAGAAATGCAAATTAAAACAACTCTGAGGTACCACCTGACACCTATCAGATTGGCTAATATGACAACAAAGGAAAATAATAAATGTTGGAGAAGCTGTGGAAAAAATTGGAACATTAATGCATTGTTGGTGGCACTGCGAACTGATTCAACCATTCTGGAGAGCAATTTGGAACTATGCCCAAAAGGCTATAAAGCTGTGGATACCCTTTGACCCAGCAATGCCACTATTAGGTATTTTCCCCAATGACATCATAAAAAAGGGAAAAGGACCCACATGTACAAAAATATTTATGGCTTCTCTTTTTGTGGTGGCAAGGAATTGGAAACTGAGGGGCTGCCCATGAATTGGGAAATGGCTGAACAAGTTGTGGTCTATGAATGTCATGGAATTCTATTGTGCTGTGAGAAATGATGAGCAGGTAGATTTCAGAGAAACCTGGAAGGACTTGCGTGACCTGATGATGAAGGAGATGAGCAGAACCAGGAGAACATTGTACACAGTATCATCAACATTATGTATTGATCAGTGGTGATAGACTTGATTCTTCTCAGCAATACAATGGTACAAGATAGTTCCAGAGGACTCATGATGGAAAAGGTTCTCCAAATCCAGAAAAAACAAACTGTGGAATATGGATGCAGATTCAACCATACTATTTCTTTTGGTTTTGGTGCTGTCGTTTTTCTTTTTTGAGGTTTTTCCTTTTTGCTCTGATTCTTCTCTTATAACATGACTAATGCAGAAATATGTTTAATGTTATTGTACATATATAACCTATATCAAATTACTTGCTGTCTTGGGGAGATGGGGAGGGAGGGAAGGAAGGGAAAAATTTGAAACTATAAATCTTAAACAAATGTTGAAAACTATCTCTACATGTAACTGGAAAATAATAAAATACTTACATAATTTAAAAATATTCATAGACCATAAAGAAGCCTTATGCATCTATTTTGTGAATACTTTGTATGAGAAAAAATCAAAAGATGTTGAATTTTGTGAGAAATAAATAATATCATTCAAAAGTAAAATATAATAGACAAGAGCATAATTTGAAATGGACATGGGTGTAATTCCAAAACCAATTTAGACCACCAATTTGTTAAAGCAAATATCAAAATTGATATAACGCTAAAAGAAAGAATAAAGATGAAAAAAGATTTTAATTTAATAATAATAAACAATAATAAATGAATATATAATAAATATTATTATATCAATATATAATATTAATATACAATAAATACATAACTGTATATTATATAAATATATAATAAATAATATTATAAAATAAATAATATAATATAATAAATAATAATTAAATAATAATAATAATTAAAACAACTCTCACCTACTCCATTTCTGCAAATTGACACAGGAAAAAAGAGAAATAGATTAAAAAAGGAAATTTGACAAATCTATAGCAATTTTATACAAAATTTTAAATAAGATAAATTAGTTGCCATCATCAAAAGACCAAAAATTCCCTAAAAACTGTCTTGGTGAGGACTTATTCATAAAATCTTACAGAGGGGCAGCTAGGTGGCACAGTGGATAAACCAGCGGCCCTGGATTCAGGAGGACCTGAGTTCAAATCCAGCTTCAGACACTTAACACTAGCTGTGTGACCCTGGGCAAGTCACAACCCTCATTGCTACGCAAAAAAAACAAAATCTTACAGAGAAGGAGGATATATTATAAAGAGTTGTGCCCCACAATCCTTAGAGAAGTAGTGGAGAGGAAAATCAGTTTCAAGAAAGTTTGGTAAGAGACTCATATGAAATCATCCTGAGGAAATGTGGGGATGAAATGGAAGACAGAAAACAATCAAATAAAAGATAGAAAAAAAACAACAAAAATCTTTATAAGAGCTTTTTCCATCACTAGGGAAAGTGGGGCTATATACTTGGACTCCAAGATACCAGTTTCTGATGTGCTTGTTTTGCAACACTTTGGCCTCAGGTCAGCTTTATCTCTTCTTTGGGGCTGTAGGGTAACTCTGAGTGGAAAACAGGATGATATTCTTTAATGCTACTGCCTTCACCTGTCTCCACCTGTCTCCACCTTGTAGTATGAACCCCTCCTCCACTGTCAACTGCCAGTAAAATCTCGTTTTACTTAACCAATTGACACCAATTTACTTTTCAAAGGGGGAAGTGACTTTGAAGATAAAGCAAGAACAGATGTCCAAATATTCCCCTAACCCTTAGGGATAAACTCTTCCCTATACCACCTTAGACCCTGGGGATAAAGGACTAAGAAGAAATTACTTGCTTAGGGTCATATAACTATGAAGTATCAGAGGTAGGAACTGAGCTCCAGTTTTCCTGACTACAAGTCCTGCATTTTATTCAGTGTTCCACCTAGCTTCCTCCACAGTATTTATAGCTGCAAATTCATCATGGATTCTACTGTAGAACTTCCTGGTAACTTGTTCTCCTTACCTTTTTTTGGTGAGGCAATTGGGGTTAAGTGACTTGACCAGGTTCACATAGCTAGTAAGTGTCAAGTGTCTGAGGCCAGATTTGAATTCAGGTCTTCCTGAATCCAGGGCCAGTACTCTATCCACACTACCACCTAGCTGCCCCTCTCCTTACCTTTCAAAGCTCACAAGGATGTAATCATTTCTGATTTATTTCACTAGGGGAAAGAATGGACACAATAGACACAACACAACACAACAGACTCTAGAGGAGAGATGCCCTAAATGTACTCCCCTACCCAGAGGACCTTAGCAGCTCATACTGGTTCTCCAATGACAAGTCCAGAAAGAATCACTTGAAAGGGCTTTTATTGTTTTTTGGATGCAGCCTTATTCTGGCTCCAAAGCTATTCAAAAAGGCTTCTCATGATCATGTGGATCATGTGGCTAGTAGAAAAAAACAGGTATAGAATATCCGTGTATATTCCAAATATCTCCAAGGAACTTCCATTACTTGTCCCCATGCTTTTCTAGAAGCAGGACCTCTTCTCTTTGTCTTAATTGCCATAATCAAAAGACCAAAAAAATGCCTAAAAGCCATCTTAGCAAGCACTTGATATACTGCCAAATGGAAATAAGGAAGCCAAAGGCAACATAAGCTTATAATATAAATTTCATTGTAAAATCCTTGTAAATCAGAAACGCAGGCCCATTTCTTTGGGATAACATAAGCCTATCCCTACCCGCATCCTATTATACTTCTACAGAAGAACTGGAGAACTGGAAAAATGAGTGAAAAGAACAAAGATAGAAACACTGCTAGACTGGAATAAATACACAAATAGGTATTCCATGCTGAAGAGGGTACAATTTTTAAAGCAATGAAAAATCAACACTCAGGGTGTATAATATGGGGGAAAATGTCAATGACATGGGGGTGGGGAGCAAAGCTAAGACCATAGGATTGCCACAAAAACAGTTGATCAAGTAGATATCAAAATCTCTCAAGCCATGTGTCATTTTCCCCATTAATATAAAATTTCTTTATTTTTCATTTTACCAGACATTGATTTTTTCAAATTACATGTAAAGATAGTTTTCAACATTCACTTTTGTAATATTTTTTCTCCCAAACTCCCTTCCCTCCCCACTCTCGAAGCCAACTAGCAATCTGGTATAGATTATATAATACAATCATGTTAAACAAATTTCCACATTAGTTATGTTTCCACATTAGTTATATTAGTTATGCTGTAAGAGAAGAGTCAGAACAAAAGTAAAAAAACACAAGAAGGAAGAAACAGTATCAATAACAAAAAAGCAACAACAAAAGTGAAAATAGTATGCTTCAATCTGCATTCAGACTCCATAGTTCTTTTACAGGATGTGCAGAGCATTTTCCATCATGAGTCTTTTGGCTTTGTCTTGGATCATTTTATTGCTTAGAAGAGCTAAGTCTGTCACAGTTGACCATCACACAGTGTTCTTGATACTGTGTACAATGTTTTCTTGGTTCTGCTCAATTCAGTCAGCATCAATTCATGTAAGTCCATTTTTTTCTTAAATCCACCTGCTCATCATTTCTTATAGCACAATAGTATTCCATTACATTCATATACCACAACTGGTTTAGCCATTGCCCCAACTGATGGGCATCCCCTCAATTTCCAGTTCTTTGCCACTACAAAAAGAGCAGCTATAAATTTTTTTTGTACATGTGAGTCCTTTTACCTTTTTTATGATCTCTTTGGGATATAGACCTAATAGTGGTATTGCTGGATCAAAGGGTATGCACAGTTTTATAGCCTCTTGGGCATAGTTCCAAATTCCTCTCCAGAATGGTTGTATCAGTTCACAATTCCACCAACAGTACATTACTGTTCCAATTTTCCCACATCTTCTCCAACATTTATCATTTTCCTTTTTTGTCATATTAGCCAATTGGATAGGTAAGAGGTGGTACCTCAGAGTAGTTTTAATTTGCATTTCTCTAATCAGTAGTGATTGAGAACATTTTTTCATGTGGCTTTGATTTCTTCATCTTAAAATTCCCCATTTCTCATTTGGGGAATGACTTGTCTTCTTATATATTTGATTCAATTCTCTGTATATTTTAGATATGAGGCCTTTATCAGAAACACTGGCTGTGAAAATTGTTTCCCAAATTTCTGCTTTACTTGTAATCTTGGTTGCATTGGTTTTGTTTGTGCAAAACCTTTTTAATTTAATGTAATTAAAATGATCCATTTTGGATTTCATAATGTTCTCTATCTCATCGTTGGTCATAAATTCTTCCCCTCTCCATAGATCTGACAAGTAAACTATTCCTTCTTTTTCACCCTTTATGTCTAGATCATGTACCTATTTTTACTTTTGTAAGGAATTAATTGTGATTTGGTGTTTTTATAACCCCATCTTTGCTTCATCATGGTCAGACTGAAAAGACACAAGCTTTAAAAGCCTAAGAGAAGATGGGTGTATACTTTAAGAGATTATAGGAACAAACAACCCCCCCCCAAATTTATTGAATCAAAGTATCAAACTAAAGTACCTAACCCACACCTAGGAGTTCCCCCACACCCACATGGGCCTAGCCAAATTATAATGGGGACAGACCAGGGGGTATGTTAAACCAATTGGAAACTCAGCCTGGCTATAGAACTACCCTGCCTGTGAGAGGCAGGAAGGGGGAGAGTACTCAGAGAGGGACAGGAAAGGAAGGTTGAGAGAGGAGCTGGTGTTTTTTGATCTTCAGACCTAACCAGGAGACACTACAAAGCTGATTATCTTTAGAACTACAGATTCCAGGTGGTGGTGAGTTTGTGTTATTGAAGAGAGGCTGGCTCATTAAGCCAGCTGAGCTGGAAACAAGTTTAGGGTTTGAGTTAGTTTTTGCCAGACCCAAGTTGTTCTGACTAGCTGAGGAAGTAGAGCTTATTCAGGGTACCTTGGGCCTTTTTCCCCCTAGAGATTTAGATTCTAACCATCTGGGAAGAGGGTCATATTTTTCCCTTTCTCTATCCCCTTTCTCATTGTCCCTGGCTTTATTAACTCCACTTGTGTTGTAAATTTTATTCCCATTAATAAAACCTGATTTGTTTGTGGAAAAGAGGAATTAATCTCCTTTATTATTAGTCTGGGAGAAATAACTGAAAAAGAGGCAGTTTGGAGAAGGGGAAACTCTGGACCTAGAGGTCTCTCATTATTTTCTGAACCCCAATATTATGGCGAGCCACCCAATTAACTTTCCCCATACTAAATTTGGCCCTAACACTTTACTTTGGTGTATGGTATAAGATTTTGGTCTATGCTTAGTTTCTGTCATACTCTTTTCCAGTTTCTCCAGCAGCCTTTGTCAAATAGTGAGTTCTTATCATGGAGGCTTGAGTCTTTGGGTTTATCAAACAGGAGATTGCTATATTAGTTTACTGCTGTGTTTTATGTGCCTAACCTATTCCACTGACTCACCACTCTATTTCTTAGCTAGTACCAAATAGTATTTTTGTTTTGTTTTGTTTTGTTTTTAATTTTGTTCTGTTTTTGCAGGGCAATGAGGGTTAAGTGACTTGCCCAGGGTCACATAGCTAGTAAGTGTCGAGTGTCTGAGGCAGGATTTGAACTCAGGTCCTCCTGAATCCAGGGCCAGTGCTTTATCCACTGTGCCACCTAGCTGCCCTCAGTACCAAATAGTTTTGATGGTTGCTGCTTTATAATATGATTTTGGATCTGTTACAGCTAGGCTACCTTCTCTTGCATTTTTTTTTCATTAATTCCCTTGATATTCTTGACCTTTTGTTCTTCCATATGAATTTTGTTATTATTTTCTCTAGCTCTATGAAATAATTTTTAGTAGTTTCATTGGTACAGCACTGAATAAGTACATTAATTTAGGTAGAATGGTCATTTTTATTATATTATCACAGCTTACCCATGAGCAATTGATATTTTTTCCATTTGTTTAGATCAGATTTTATTTGTGTGAAAAGTGTTTTGTACTTGTGTTCATATAGGTCCTGAGTTTGCCTTGGCAGGTAGACTCCCAAGTATTTTATATTGTCTACAGTTATTTTAAATGAATCTCTCCATCTCTTGCTGCTGGACTTTGTTGGACATGTATAGAAATGCTGATGATTTATGTGGGTTTATTTTATTTGCTAAAATTGTTAATTCTTTCAAGTAGTTTTTTAGTTGATTCTTAGGATTCTCTAAGTATACCAGCATTAATATAAAGTCTCTAGAAGGCCTTCATGATGAGGGAATTAGAAGGGAAGAAGAAGACTTTTGCAAATGATTCCATAATAGATCATATATTTGCCATCATACAACTGCCTGAAAGATATATACGATACAAGGTCTCACTATATTTGTTGTTTATTGTTTAGAAGGAAGCACTTGATTCAATGAGCAAAACACTAACTTACATGTTCTACAAAAAGATGTCTCCTGTGGGTTGCAAGTTTAGAGAAGATTCCTTGAAAACTGTAATAATTATATAATGATGATTACTCAGGCCCCAGTAGCTGAGCCAGGTAGGACACATTTCATCCCCCACCCCCAGGGTTTTCTGGTACCCTTAGGGGTGTTTGGACATATATAGGTTCTCTACCATTAGCCCCCATACCTCAGTTCTATTTAACCATGAAGAATTGTGGATTAGCTTCCACAGAGGAATATTTACTTCAAAGGTAAAATGAGAGATATACAAATATACTCCTCAACATGTGGAGCATAATTCCCACTCCTTTCCCTTTGCAACCTCATACTCTAGGGAGGAGAAGGGTATTAGATTCGTAGATGAGCTCAGTTCCTATACAGAATAATGCCAAAATCCAAATCCAAATCCTTCCTTGGGCTTAAGTCTGAAGCACCCTGGCTTTTCAGGGCTTTCCCGGACAGGTTGACTGACTTCAGTATCCAGCCTAGAATGCTGCCTCCAAGGTTACCATGGTTCGATGAGTCTGGATCTGTTTGGGATTCTATTTACTGCACCTGAAACAAAGGAAGACAAATGAAGCAGTATAAACAGAAACCTCAGACCCATTTCTTGGAGCCATGGGGCCTAAAAGGTTAAAGTGGTATGGGAGGAGGAAGGAGATAATAGCCCTTCCCACGTCATTGGTTCACTTTATGGCCCCAGTGAACCTCCAGTCTCACAACACCCCAGCAGGAATGAGTGCACAGGAAAGAGAGCCAGCTATGAAGCAAATGGAAAGAAGTTGTTGCCACCCATATGAAAGAAGAATGCAGGATCTCTTCTCATGGAAGCAGGGTGTTTCCATGTTAGGTGATCTGGGCATATTCCAATATGCTCTTACAATTACTTTGTTCTATAACATGTGAGGTAGCTAGGTAGTACAGTAGATAGAATGCTGGACCTCGAGTTAGGAGGACATGAGTTCAAAGCCAGCCTCAGACACTTACTAGCTATGTGTCCCTGGGCAAGTGACTTAATCTCTCATATGCAAAATTGGGGTAATAATAGCATCTACTGGAGCAGCTAGGTGGCACAGTGGATAGAGCACCAGCCCTGGATTCAGGAGGACCCGAGTTCAAATCTGCCCTCAGACCCTTGACACTTACTAGCTGTGCAACCCTGGGCAAGTCACTTAACCCCAATTGCCTCACTAAAAACAACAACAACAAAAAAAGAAACAAACAAACAAACAAAAACCAGATACTAGCACCTACCTCTCAGCGTTGTTGTGAGAAAAAAATGAGATAATATTTGCAAAGTGTTTAGCACAGTGCCTGGGACATAGTAAACAGCATTCATTCTCACTCACACTCTGGCTCTGGCTCTCCCTTCTGATTTACATCAATGTCTACAAAACAAATTAACTGGACTAAAAATATGGCCATCCTATTTAATAATCATGATTGTCTAAAAAAGGTATTAATATGAGTCTAACTTCCAGGTATGGCTCTCACATGTTCTTCAGAAAAGAATTTCTCCATTGTGGGGTAGAGCATAAAGATCCAGTTGGAATCGGAAATTCTTACACTGTAAGCTTAATTAAAAAGGGACTTTGTTTCATCTAAACTGTGTGGGACGGCTAGGTGGTGCAGTGGATAAAGCACCAACCCTGGAGTCAGGAGTACCTGAGTTCAAATCCAGCCTCAGACACTTAACACTTACTAGCTGTGTGACCCTGGGCAAGTCACTTAACCCCAATTGCCTCACTAAAAAAAAAAAAAATTATCTAAACTGTTACACTTCCACAGGCTACCACCATGTTCTGAGCACAGGTGACACTGTACTTTGAATTAAGTCAAACTGTAAAAGGAAAGGTATGTTTGTATGTTTCTTCTTCATCCTTTCTGATCTCATTTTGAGGAAGGATAGAAAAAAACAGGAATGAAAGTTGAACATCACACTGAACTACTCGCTAATTCTTTCTACTGATTAAGATGAGTCTGATATGATGGAACAGAAATTTGTTTATTCTTTAATTAATATCCTTCCTTACTCTCCCTAGAATCTGCCATACTTCTAAGGAATCCTGATGGAAATTCCAGCTATTCCCACAAAGAATTTCTAATCATCAAAGCCACTTATAAGAGACAATACCCATTTATAATACTCCTGATTATAGCTTCCAAAGTAGCCAGATTTGTAATCCCTAGGCAATATCTGAAAAATGACATCCCTAGGTGTTATTATCCATTCATCACCTATGAATGAATGGATGGATGGATGGATGGATGGATGGATGAATGAATAAATGAATGAATGAATGAATGAATGAATGAATGAATGAATGAATGAAAAAAATATTTACAATGTGCTTATGTGACCAGCACTGTGATAAGCTAAGGAAATATTAATTTAAAAAACAAAGTCCCCATTCTAAAGACCTTCCATCCTTATACAAAGAAACAACACATATAGGGAGGGGACTGGTGACTGGGGCTGAGTATTTTTGTTTGGAAAGTTATAAGGTTAGTGATTGGAGTCATTGAGATGATTTATATGCCCTTTTCAGTAGTTTTCATTTGATTACAGTTCTAAAGTGGAGAAGGGGTGAAATAACGGAGGATAAAGGAATGGAGTGTACAATTCCAACAAATGGAAGAATATCAAGAAGATGACTAGGGTGGGATGTAAAGTATTGCTGCTGTTACCAATTTATAAGTGGACTCCGCTGTAGGAATCCCAGAGTTGAGAAGGTAAAAATCCACAAAAGGGTATAGTGGCAGGCAGGTATTGCACATGAATATTGATTTATCATACAACGAATATTTGTATACAATGGGCAGTGGAATTTTTGGCATTGATATATATGTGACATTAAAATAGCAATATCAAATATAAGAAATATAGGAATATCAAATTGTACTTCTCATATGTCCCTATATATCACATCATCTTGCATTTTAAAATGTAGGCACCTGTGCATCTAATCCATAACTAGCCCTAGCTTTAGGGTAAAGAAAGGGAACTAGTTAATGTGCTGAGGATGAGATAGTGCTCTTCTTTCTGTGTAGAAGATAGCAACAGTGCCTTTTAATAATTTACAGTAATTACTGTGCCAGTACAAAGATGACCTCTGAGAAATATTATTGCCACTAATAATCATTTGCGTTTACAGAACATTATCTTTCTCTAGAGTAATGCAAAACACTTTGGATAATTTATTTTTGTTTCAAGTAATTTGCCTTTTTAATGTTGTATTTAACATCTTAAACATTTGGTGGGGGTGGGGTATTGTGGGGAGAGGAGGGCAAGAGATAACCAATTATTCCGTTTCTGAAACGCCATGGGTCCTACCATCAAACATTTATTATTTCCTCAGAACTGTACATATTGATGCAGACAAGTATGAGATCTTTTATCTCAGTAATAAACCATTTGAAAGTATGTAACTCTTATGACTAAATTCTAAATGATCCTGAAAAAGATTTAATGAGGAAATATGCTCCTTTATTAGTGGAGACAGAAACAAATGTACACATATACAAATAAACACAGGGGGGTCATATAGACACAAATATAGTCACATTGTTTCACAAGGCAATGTATGGCACAGGTATAGGCCAGGGTGTACTAGAGCCAGCTCCATTCAGCTCAAAATCATTAAATTTTCAGTGGGAGCATTTAGATCTTAGAAATGAACAAACACTGCACATCAGGGTGTGATTTGTTGTTTTGTTCATTGTCTAGACTTAACAAAGCAATGGAGAAAATGTTGATAATGAGGATTTACCTTAAAAGTGTGTTTTTCAGAAAGCTGGTTGTCAAACATTTACTAGGAAAAAATAAAATAAAAATAAATAAATAAATAAAACATTTACTAGCATCACTGGGTATTTTTGTATAATAAGAGAATACTAGCAAAATGGGGAAGGAAGGCAGAAAGAGTATATCAAAAAAGAAAAGGTGAGGGATAGAGAATGGGAAAAAAGCTATGTACCAACCAAACTAACAAATTTAGAGAGCTAAAATAAATTTAAAAAATTCATTTGAAGAAACAAAAAGTCAACAATATTAAGTGAAATAATGAAAAAGGGGGGAAGAAGAGGACTTAGAAGTACTAAATTTCAAAATATACTATCGAGTAGTAATCATTAAAACTCTTTACTAGTAGTTAAAAAAATAGAAATGTTGATAAATGAAACAGATAAGCTACATGATATGTGGAAGCAAATGACTAGAGTAGCACAGTGTCCATTAAATCCAGAGACCGGAGCTACTGGGGTATCGACCTTCTATTTGACAAAAATGCTTGGAAAACAGGAAAGCAGTGTGGCAAAAATTATATTTAGACCAACATCTCATACTACATACCATCATAAGTTCCAAATGGATATGTGACTTCAATATAAAGTGTCATATTATACACATATTATAAGGGCAAAGAAGGAAATGCCTTTCCCAATTATTGAAAGAGCATTTGTTAATAAATAAGACATAGAGAGGATAAAATTTTAAATGGATAATTGTGATTACATACAATTTAAAATATTTCACATAAATACAATCAATACAAGTTAAAATAGTAGGGAAACAGTTAACTGGGGAAAATCTTTGCAATGAGTGGTTGTTTTATTATTATTATTATTATTATTATTATTATTATTTTTGATTAAGGTCTCATTTCCAAGATATATAAAGAACTGAATCAAATATATAAGATCAAGAGCAATTCCCAATAGATCATAAGTTCATAGAATCAAAGATTTAGATGGAAGGGACTTCAGAGAAATTCCAGCTATCAACAGCCATTTGGAAAATGCTTCAAATCTTTAATAAGCAGAGAAATGCAAATTAAAAAAACTCTAAAGTTCTACCTCAGACCCATTAGATTGATGAAGATGGCTAAAAAGAAAAGTAACAGTTACTGGAAGAGCAGTGGGAGCATAAGAACAATAATGCATTGTTTTTGGAGTTGGGACTTTGGTTTAGTCATTATGGGAAGCAATTCAGAACTCTGCTAAAAAATCATCAATTGGTCATGCTCTTTGATCCAATGGTACTGTATGAAAGAGCAGTGATAGGCTTGAAGCCAGGAATAACCAAATGCAAAATTACCTCAGGCACTTATTAGTTATATAACCCTGGGCAAGTCACTTAACCTCTGTTTACTTAAGTTTTCTCAACTATAAAATGGGGTTAATAATAGCACCTACCTCCCAGGGTTGTTGTGAGGAACAACTAAGATGTGTGTGTGTGTGTGTGTGTGTGTGTGTGTGTGTGTGTGTGTGTACATACACACATACATACACTCCCCAATATATCCCACACATATATGACTGCTCCAATATATCCCATATATGTAATTATATGTACATATACACATGCATGCACACACATAAGGGATATATTGGGGTACCAGAGGGAAGGTACTAAAATTAAGGAGGATTCAGAATGACTTCTTGCAGAATATGGGACTTTAGTTGCAACTTACAGGAAGCCAGGATGCAGAGGTAAGGAAAAGGAAGGTTCCAGGTGTGTGGGCAGTCAGTGAAAATGTCTGGAGTTGGAAGATGGAAATATTTTGTGTGAGGAACAGCAAGGAGACCAATGCCATTGATTTATAGAGCACAAGAGTTTGTCCTGAATGTCAGAAAGGGGCCAGGTTAGGAAGGTCTTTAAAAGCCAAAAGCCAAACAGAGGATTTTCCATTTGATCCTGGAGGTAATTGGGAACAACTGGAGGTTTTTTGGGAGGGTTTTTTTTTTTGTTGTTTTTTTTTTAAATAGCAGGGTTGGTGTTGGGGTGGGAGTGACAAGATCAGCTTGAAAAGTGATTGGAGGACAGATTAGAAACAGGAGAAATTTGAGGCCGGGAGACTAACCAGGCTGGTGCAATGGTCCAGGCATACATGAGATGATGAGGTCCTTCACCAGGGTGCTATCAGAGGATAGAGAAGGGGGTATATATGAGAGATGTTATGAGAATATAAACAACAGGATTTGACAACTAATTAGATATGGGGCGTGAGAAAGCTCAAAAAAGGCAAGGATGAAACCTAGGTTGAGAGTCTGAGTGAGCAGGAGACTCGTGTGGTTCCTTCAACAGTAAGAGGAAAATTAGGAAGATTGAGATTTAGATCTGACACAGATATATCCTGATTACAAATCCACTGCCCCTACCCACTGCATCATATAAGAATCCACTATCATTTCCATGCCAGAGAAAGACATGAGAAAGGTATTGTGGAGGTATTTCACTTTTTATTTGGTGTGGCTTTTGGAAGTTGGTTTGAGAACTTAACTATCATCTATAACATTGGAGAAATAAATTTCATATTCCAAACACCTGTCTTACAAATGAATTTTTTGTTTGTTTGTTTTTGCGGGGCAATGAGGGTTGTGACTTGCCCACGGTCACACAGCTAGTGTGAAGTGTCTAAATCCGGATTTGAATTCAGGTCCTCCTGAATCCAGGGCTACTGCTTTATTCACTGTGCCACCTAGCTGCCCCTACAAATGAATTTTGTAATTTAGTCTGCTTGCAAGTTAAGATGTACTTGCAATGTTTTTTTTTCCTTTTTTGCTGATCCAAACACACAGAAATCCCACTAGCAAGAAACCCTTACAAATTTAAGTGCTATGACAATCACTTTCATTTCAGAAGCATCAATCCTGCAAGCATTCTGAATCCCTGTGATGTACAAGACACTATTGCTGAGCTGAAATTAATAGAAGTGAAAAATAATGTAGGTCCGTAAATTAGCATTGATTTTTAGAAATGCAAGTGAGGGCAGCTAGGTGGTGCAGTGGATAAAGCACCGGCCCTGGATTCAGGAGGACCTGAGTTCAAATCCGACCTCAGACACTTGACACTAGCTGTGTGACCCTGGGCAAGTCACTTAACCCCCATTGCCCCACAAAAAAAAAAAAAACAAAACAAACAAACAAAAAAAGAAATGCAAGTGAACCCATAATTTAAAAAATAATGTGGCTGAATTGTAAAACATTTACGTTCCACTTTCAAATGTTAACTAGCAAAAGTGCTATAGCATGAATGATATTTCCATCTCCTACAGAACCTAACATATAGCTAATGGCTTGAGCAGCCATATATTACAGTTTCTTCAGGTATTCATAAATGAAAGCAGAGTTAATTAGACCCTACTCTTAGAATCAAACTAGTTTTTTTAAATGTCTTTTGTTCTGTTAATTTTCCCAATAAGTCATAAAGGTAATTAGCAAAAGATATAGAATTTCATTTTTAGTAGGGTTGTAAGGTGGCAAATATTAGATTGTGTTTTTCCATTATTAGAGAAAAGAGGTGAAGGGAGGGCTAGAATTGCCTAGCATGATATTGACCAAAGATCCTGTGTCTTTGTTCTAAGCTGATACTTTGGTCATTTCAATGGAATATTGTGTCATTACAATTTCTCTAAAGATAAAAAAGCAATAATAAAGCAGGGGGTTCTTGGTAAAAGAACAAATGATCTTATTTTTGTGATATAGGTACATAGGCCCCAGAGGGACCAGAGGAGGGAGTAGATGCTAAATTTAATCTTCTAATGTAGCCGTGAAAATGGAAATGGTTGCCCCAAACCAAAGGAAATCAGTGAGAATCTCACAGAGGGCCAATTATAGTTAAATCAAAAAGAATTTTTAAAACTTTAAATAATTGTTCTACTCCTTGACCTCTTCATATTTCCCCATTATTCTTTTACTTTATTCTTGGGGATACTTTAAATATGTTGCCAAAGTTTTAGCTTCTATACTTTTGATTGCTTAATACTAACTCACATATGTGTAGCACCTTAACATGTGCAAAGTGCTTTCCCTATAATAATCCTGTGACTTAGGCAATGAGAATTATTAGCTTCATTTTACAGATGAAGAAACTGAGGCTATGATTGATTAAGAGACATGCCTATAATCACATAGGTGAATCCCTAAAGTCAGATTTCAACCTAACTTTCCTGGTTTCAAGTTCAGAATATTATCTATTATGTTGTTGTAATACAGTACTATAGTGGAACATCATTAATTTGAAGTCATAGGACTTGGGTTCAAATTCTGACTCATCCATTTACTACCTGCTTGAATTTGGGTAATTTGTTTTATTTTTATAGTTTTCTCATCTATAAAATTGGGGGGGGGGTCTTGGATTAGACCATTCACAAGGTTGCTTTCAGCTCTAAATTTATGACTAAATGAATTAATGAAACTAGTTATATTAAATACAGAGCATGATATTTCAGGCTACATTTTACATGATGATGAAAAGGTCTCTGGGCTTGGATTCTGAAGATATGAGATAAAGTCCCATTTGTCTGTCCTTGGGCAAGTCATTAACCCTTTTTTGACAAACTCAGTAACCTCATCCGTAAAATGGTGACAGCTAATTAGTAAGCATTTATTAAGTATCTGACATGTTCCAAGCACTATGCTAGCACTGGATTAAAATAACAAAAGCAAAATAATCCCTAACATAAAGTTTATATTCTAGTAGGGAAGGCAACATGTACATATGTACACATACATACACACAAACATACATATGTGTATGTATTATGCATGTGTATGCACACACAGATTATGTTCAAATACAACTAATATTTATATCTCAAGGTTGTTGTAAAGAAAGTGGTATGTGGATATAATAGATAGCATTTACTGTTGATGGTTTTTTAAGTCATTTTTCAGTTTTGTTTGACTCTTTCTGACCCCACTTGGGGTTTTCTTGGAGAAGATACCAGAATGGTTTACCATTTCTTTCTCTGGCTCTTTTTGTAGATCAGGAAAATGAGGCAAACAAATTTAAGTGACTCCCAGGGTCACACAGCTAGTAAGTGTCTGAGGCCAGATTTGAACTCAGAAAGATGAGTGTTCTTGACTCCATGTGGGGTGCTCTGTCTGCTGTGCCACCTAGCTGCTCTTAAGCACTTACTACATCCAGGTACTAGACTAAACACTGGAATACAAATACAGGCAAAAAAGAAAGACAGTCCCTGCCTTCAAGGAGTTTCTATTCTAATGGGGGAAGAAAAAACATAAAAAGGAGCTGAAAAGGTATGTGTGGAAGGGTAGAGTGGAAAAATAGCCTGCAGAATCAGGAGCTGAGCTAGGTTAGAAATTACTGTGGGGGCAGCTAGGTGGTGCAGTAGATAGAGCACTGGCCCTGGATTCAGGAGGACTTGAGTTCAAATCCAGCCTCAGACACTTAACACTTACTAGATATGTGACCCTGGGCAAGTCACTTAACCCAAATTGCCTCACCAAAAAAAAAACAAAAAGAAATGACTGTGACCTGTTCAGGTATTACCTCAAATGGAGGTTCAAGGAAAAAACCCACCAGTCTGAGGAAGAAGTGATAGAAGTAGAATCAGATCCATTGTGGAAAGGCTTTGGGATGAAGGTAGAAAAGTATTCGAGAGAGTAAAGGACAGAGCTGTGTTAGAAGACCTTTAAGAGTTACATAAATATGAGTTACTATAAATTTAGGAAAATACATACACCTTTTAATTTCCAGTTTCACTTTAAAAACTATATGACTGAGGAAATTATGGGGTTACTTGTATCATGGAACCACTATTTTGTCTACTTAATATTATCTTTTTATGTTAGCATTCCTTCCTTCCTTCTTCCTTCCTTCCCTCTCTCCTTCCATCCTTCTCTCCTTCTCTCCTTCCTTCCTTCCTTCTCTCTTTCTCTCCTTCTCTTTTTCCTTCCTTCCTTCCTTTCTTCCTTCCTTCCTTCCTTCCTTCCTTCCTTCCTTCCTTCCTTCCTTCCTTCCTTCCTTCCTTCCTTCCTTCCTTCCTTCCTTCCTTCCTTCTTTCCTTCCTTCCTTCCTTCCTTCCCTCTGTTATGGGAGGATTATGGTCCCCAGTTATCCCAGAAATTGTCTGGGGAGGTCAAGGAACTTTTTCCTTGAAACCCCAGGAGATTTCCCTTGAAATCAAGTAGGCCTCTCCTTGAGCTCAGTCAAGGACAGACACACCCAAAAGAGATAAGCAGCACTGGATTGAAGCTCCAGGACCACCACCCTGCATTCCAGCCATCTGCACCACCTGGATGAGGTAATCCTGTTGGGCATGATTTCACCAGGAAAAGACCCAGGAACTGCCCACCAGCAGACTGCTTGGACCCACCAGAATAGAGTTAACGCCCATCACCAGATTGCTCACTACCAATCATCAAACTACCACAGACCACCACCAGACAACCCCCAACCCATCACTCAATAAGGGACATTTTTGCACATGCCATCTTAGCCCTATAAAAGGGCGCTCCCCAAGCTAATCGGGAAGGAAAGCGTTTTCCTCTAAAACCTTCCTCCCGGCCAGTTTCCCTTGTACCTCAATAAACCTGTTCTTTTATTCCTAAATAGGACTTGCTCGAGAGTGTAATTCTTTTTTTTTTTTTTTTAGTGAGGCAATTGGGGTTAAGTGACTTGCCCAGGTTCACACAGCTAGTAAGTGTCAAGTGTCTGAGGCCGGATTTGAACTCAGGTACTCCTGACTCCAGGACCAGTGCTCTATCCACTGTGCCACCTACCTGCCCCGAGAGTGTAATTCTTTACAGAGGAAACTTAAGGACCCACATGCTTCCTCCCTTCCTCCCTTCCCCTCTCTGCCCCCACCCTCTCTCCACCTTATCCAATTTCTCTTTTTCTATGCTACCAATTTGATCTCTGGGCTAACCATCTCCTTAACACAGTAGCAAAACTATACTTTAACTGATCTTCCATTACTTTTTCCTGTGTTTAATTCCCTAATGTCATTTTTATTAGACTTTTCCTTTTTTCTGATGACTGCTACAGATTGACTCAAAAGACCTTCGTGAATTAATTCAGAGATTTTCTACCATTAACATTGCTTCCCTTGTTCTCTTGACAACTACATCTTTTACTATTAATTGATAAAATATATTGGAAGTTATAATTTTACTCTTAATAATGCATTATGTTACATAATCTCATTTGGCCATCACTACAATCTGTGGGAAATAGGTAGGGCAAATGTCTCCATCCCCATTTCACAAGCATGGAAACTGAGGTTCAGAGAAGTTAATTGATTTATCAGAGGTTACTAAGTAATATTTAGCAACAGCCAAGAATTAGCCTTAGGTTTTCTGAGTTTAAGCATAGTCCTCTTCCCACATTCTGTCATTCTTCTTTATCTTCAGTGCCAGGAACATTTCTTGAACAATCTGATTCTCCTCACTCCATTTATCAGAACAGTAACCATGATAAGGAGTTCATCCAATTCTCTGAACTAATCAGTCATTCCTTTCAGATGTGCTTTTGACCTTTGTCCCTTGGAAGTTAATCACTGCCAGTAAGCTTGTGCCAAAAGCAAAAGAGAGTCCTTTACTACTGGATGAGTAATTTTACTGTGTTGTATGAATTACTTGAATTCTAGGTTTTGATTTAGAAATTATACTCTATGGTAATTATAACAGACAGGTACATAGATAGAGTAGATGAATAATTTATTAAGAGCTTACTGTGTACTAGGTGCTAGCAAGGTGGGAATATTTTTTAATCATTGAGATTCATCAGATTATTGTACATGGTTATTTCTGTTGTTATTTCCAAGTATTCGGGAATGATCTTGATTTTTTAGGTGGGAGACACTTTGTTGTTAAAGGGCTCTCAAAGTGCCATTTTGTTTTATTGAATCACTTTTTTTCTCTAATCAACAAACAATAGACATAACGGGATCTTATAGTCTCTTTATCTTTCAGTTAATTGAGAAATAGTTAACATGTCCTATTGTTGAATATCAACTGTAAAAATCTGTTTGATTCCTATTTATATCCTCAATAAGAATACCCTCAATTTGTGCATAAAAGTCCCTCATGAAGATTTTGTAAAATGGGAGAAGAGGCATATAGATCAATAGTTATTCATATTCTCTCAAGCACCTTTGTTATGGTAATAGTGTCTGAGCTTTTCCCCACATTTTTGTAGTTTCCTCTTTCTGATACCTTATATAGTAGTAGTTCCTCAAAACCCCTACATTTGTGTCTCCTCCAGCATGGGTCTCCTTTGATATACTTGATCAAATCCAGCTGCTTTTCCCATTTTTATTTGCTTTAGTGCCATTTCCATTTCCTCCAAAAGTGCCTCAGGGAATGTGATGGTAGGGCCCAGGTGTGATAGTTCCATTATTCCAGATGGAGAAAACAGTTTCTTAAAATGATTTTGGAAATCTCTTTAACTTCTCTTTGTTTTGTAATCCTCCTTATATTTTTATCCTTAAATTACCTTGAGATACATTTGATTAATTGGATATCTTGCCAAGCTTTCTTTATACTAGCTTTAACTTCCACTGCTTCTCTCTGCTTTATTAAGAAAAGAAAAGATTGCTTTTCTTAATAAAGGTTACTTTTTTCATAAGATTTTTTTTCAGATGAATTGATATAACTTACTTTTGCCTTTCATACCTATTTATTGGTAAGTCAAAGGTTTGCTGAATAAGATACTTTCTGACATTTTTTTACTCCTATGTTATAGCAATTAATTTGCCCTAGTTTAACTTTTGGATGAAATCATTATAATTTGTATCAATGTCATTTTTGTTGTCCATTTCTCATTTTTACTTTTTAATAGTTTAATAATTCAGTGCTAAAATTTTTATTGTGTGCTATGTCTTTACTAATTACTATTTTTCTTCCTTATAAATTCTGATATTAGTTTTGATAAGTAGATGGTCTGACTATGTACAGAGACAATTAACTCAAAGATAACTCCCACATCCATAATAAGTCACTTCTTGTCTATTAATGATGAAGTCACTTTTTTTTTTTCTGAAGCTGCAATCTCTGAAATAATAGTCTGTAAATTTTCTATATGCCAGGGACTCAGAACTCTGCCTTTGGTCATCAGATCATCATAAAACAATGAACAAATATATCTTTTATTCATCATCTCTCTTTCTGAATCAACTCAACTCTCCAGATCCAGTTTCTAGACTTTACAGCATGCTATAGGTACTATGGATTTAGTAAACAGGTTACCATTCCATAAGGGTCTTCTGTTTAGTATTAAAACTAAATAAAATTGGGATGGGGATGGGGCTTGCATCTATGAAAGGGTTCAACTGGAAGTTACCAGGGCCAAGTACAGATTATAACACATCGTTTTTGCTCTTGCTCTAAGAAATTAGGTACTAAAAAAAGTATCTTACAAAACAGACAAGTTAAAGAGGTAAATTGAATGTCTATTTCAAAGGGATTCTTTGATTTACATTTATCATATGGCTATTTCGAATAGCATATTTTTCCAATGCATTTAAAATATATTTTGAGTTTTAAAATTTCAACTTATACACAAATTTATTATAGAGATTGAATTATACCAGCTCTTCTATGAAGAAGAATATATCATTTCCCTCAGTTTCTGACTCTTCTCATTCAAGATATATTTCTTATAATCTGTCTCTTCAGGAAGTCAAGAGAAAGTATGTGTCAGATCTTCAAATGAGTATATAAACAAATTATTAAAAAGTAGCCAACACTCACGCTCATTAATAGAAAAATTATCAAGAAAAGTAGAATACGGGGGCAGCTAGATGGCCCAGTGGTAAAGCACTGGCCCTGAATTCAGGAGTACCTGAGTTCAAATCTGGCCTCAGACACTTGACACTTACTAGCTTTGTGACCCTGGGCAAGTCACTTAGCCCTCATTGCCCTGCAAAAAAACAAACAAAACAAAACAAAACAGAACAGTAGAATAGCTTGCCATGATATACATAAGAAAAGGGTGATATATCACATTAGAGCAGATGTTCCAGAACATCTAGTAAATGGAAACTATTTTAATTTATGCTTAGAGGAGAAAACAGACTGATAAGAAGGGCGGGGTAATTAAGTGCTGTGCCTTAGGCCACTTAAATTTAGAAAGCACTGATAGTATATGTACTCCTTCCCTAGAAAGCATGGTGGATAGAGCAGTGGCCCTGGAGTCAGGAGGACCTGGGTTCAAATCTCACCTCAGACACTTAGTAGCTGAGTGACCTTGGACAAGTCATTTAACCCCAATTGCCTTAAACATCTGTGGCTATATATATATATATATATATATATATATATATATATATATATATATATATATATATATATATATATATATATATATATATATATATATATATATGTCTTGCCACTAGACCCAGATGGCTCTGGAGGAGAGAGTGAAGTTGGTGACCTTGCACAACCCTGCCTCATTTAAATCCATTTCAGTGCAAGTCATGACATCACCTCTATTTTATGGTCCTCTTCTGGAAGAAGGACAAAAACAACAACATCTCATTAGCAAGAAAAATTTAAAAAGGAAGTTATCAGATAATACATCCTCACTGGGTGCAGTCCCTCACTAGTAACCTCAAAATGTCCTGTGGTCTTTCTCCTCACAGACCTTTGTTTCCCAGGTATGAGCTCTCTCCTCTGAATTTGTCTTAAAAAAATGAGGGGGCTTTTTGTACTTTTCTTATATAATCTTGTGGTGTTTGACATGAGCACCAGAATTGTTAGTTAGGTATCTGATTTTGTGAGGGAAGAGTGCTGTCCAAGAGCAGGAGGAAGGGATATCTAACACAGACCTATAGGCATACTGCCTCAACAGCTGAAATGCTGGCGAATTCATGGAGAACTCCTGGTGTGTACATCCCTAGGTCAGTTCACCCAGTTAGTAGTGAGGGCAGCCAATGGTTAGCAAGATTGGGTTTCATGATTTCATAGTTTTTTATTGACTAGTTGACTATATGACTGACCATGGTTGTAGAAAGTTGCTTGTGATTTACCAGTCGGAGCTCACTGCCTGAAACTATAAACTTCAAGTTTTGATGAAAGTATCTGCACTTTGGACACTCAGAGAGTCTGCATAACACCAAACTACAGCAACATTATTGGCACCTAAGTATTTTTGATTTATTCTTCAAACATTATTTTAGCTTTGCAAAGCTATTTTTGCAGCGGATGGTTACTCCTTTCCTCCCAAGTGGCAGGAAGAATATATTAGACCTTTTATAAATTTTTCTGGAGCTATTCCTAACTTTTTGTTCACACAACACTTCTATTACTTGTATACTTGATAACCATATTCTGGTTTTAGATGTTAATCTCTCAAGACTTCCTTTTGTTGAAATAATTTTAAAATATTCCTCTAGAAAGTTGTTTAAGCCAATTACTGGAATATGAAATAGCATATTCAAGGAGGAGCAGTAGGAAATAGGGGTACTTTAGAAAGGACTCACACTTACATTTCTATGTAACATACAAAGCTCTTTCCTCACAACCATCTTGTGGGGTAACCAGTACCGATAGTAATAATGGTACTGGTTTTACAGATGGAAAAAAAAAGGAGACTCAGTGATGGGAACACATTCTGAAAGAGGAAACTATGTGCATGCACATGTGTATGTATATGTGTGCATGTATGTTTCTATGGAAATAATGAATAACATATGGTGAGTACTTGAAGTACTTGAAGGTTTACAAAGTGCTTTCTATTTGTTGTCTCATTTGAGCCTCACAAAGACCCAGTGAGGTAGGTGCTATTATTACTCCTATTTTACAAATAAAGAAACTGAGTCCAAGAGAGATTAGGCCTCCTTGATTCCAAGTCCAAGAGATATTTGGCTTCTTTGATTCCAAGTCCAAGAGAGATTAAGCCTCCTTGATTCAAAGTCCAACTATCTACTGTACCACCTAGCTGCTTCAATTCAGAGAAGAATATGGTTAGTCTTGGCAGGAATCAAATGAGACCATAACATTTAAGAGTTGGAAAGGACAGTTGAGATTATGTAGTCCAATCTCTTCATTTTTTAAATGTAGAAATTGAAGCACATACAATGGCCTGTATAATGTCACACAGGTAGTAAAGGGTGCAAGTGGGATGCGAACATACATTTTAATGCTTCTGTTACACTCTCTTTTATGAGATTCCAAGTAATAACATTTTAAAAGCAATCTGAACATCTAGGTGGCAGATATCATCATCCGCCTTAAATAATAGTCTTTCCTGAAGAACTGGATGATATTGAATATCCTTTGGAAATGGAAGGAAACGAGTTTTACAGCCTTTCTCTGCCAAGTAAGACTAATGATAGCAACTCACATTTATATGGTATTTTACAAAATGTTTCCACCTACATTATCTTTTTTGTGCCCCACAATAACCCTGTGAGGTGGATGACTCCAAGAAAATTGAGGTTCAAGAGGTAAGATCACCTGTCTAGTAAGTAGCAGAGTGAAGAGCTAAACTCAGGACAATTCATGCCATCTCCAGTGTTTTTTCCATTGAGTCAAAGAGTCTTACATTTTCTTGGTTTCCAGCTTTAAACACTAGAGCCCATCCTTGGGACAGCTAGGTGGCACAGTGGATAGAGCACTGACCCTGGAGTTAGGAGGACCTGAGGTCAAATCTCATCTCAGACACTTACTAGCTGTGTGACTCTGGGCAAGCCATTCAATCTCAATTGCCTTAAAAACATCCGGGGTCATCCCCAGTTGTCCTCATATATTTCTTGCCACTGGACCCAAATGGCTCTGGAGGAGAGAGTGAGGTTGGTGACCTTGCATAGTCCTCCCTCGCTTAAATCCAATTTAGTGCAAGTCACAACATCACCCTGATGTCATGGTCCTCTTTGAGAACAAAGTACAACAGAATATCTTATCACTAAACTTAGGAAAATAAAATGGACAAATACCTAGCTTATGCTCTCATGCCCTTCATTTAGTCTCTCACTCCCAACATCCAGACCATTACTTACCATTACAAGTTGTTTCTACTACTGTTGTTCTCAACACAGCCAGGTTTTTCATGAAAACCCTGAAGCTGGAGCATTATTAGCTCTACTGGCCAGATTTTTTTTTTTTTTAGAATAGTGTCATCTGGAGGAAACAGGGAAAATATGGGGAAGGAAGGTTGGAGATTTGAAGTTTAATTTGTTTTCATTCTATGAATTTTGAATTGTTTTAAAAGCACTTTAGTTTTTGGTTATGGAATCTAAGGTATGATAAATTTGGTCAATTCGGGAAAACTACTTTCTTTTTTAGTATGTCATGTAATTTCTGTTAAAGCCGAAATATTTGTACCCTGGCTGGTAGAGCAAACCAGAATCTCAGAAGAGTGTGCAGAGATGTAAGTATTGGCAAGAGGGACTGGGGGGAGAATGGGCACAGAAAAATAACTTGAATTTGTGAGTTTTATGAGGCCACAGGATCTGTAAAATGAGCGGGTTCAAGTCCAGAACTTCTGAAGTCCCTTCTAGTGCTTCGACCAAATGATCTTAATAATTCTGTTAAAAGCAAAACAAAATACAGCACATTTCCTCTGGACAAGACTCTGCAATGCTAGGGAGAATGATGCTTAGAACTCAGCCTTTTCCAGAAGCTCTCTGGGGAAAAGGGAGGTCAGCTCCCAAAACATTTGTTCTCATTTACACCTTGCTCCCCACTGTTCACACACTGCATGCAGAATTTGTCCTAAATCTCAGTAGGAGAGCAAACCACAGATTAGAACAAGCACTCAAAGACTGGGCCTGGGAGAGCAGCAACTGGACATCTCCCAACAACAGGGAACACTCACTGCCCAAGTAAAGGGCCTTTGTAACAGCCAGTGTGTTCCAGACAGAATGCAGAGAGGAAAGCAGAGCTCTGAAAGAAGAAAATAGTAAATCTATGACTTGCTTCTTTGGAGTCCTCTTATCAGTTTGTCCTGTGAGGAATGTGGTTGTCGTTTTCATTCAAGAGAGCTCTTTGGACCACGACTCTCATTTCCCTCTGACTCCATCTTCCATGTGTTTGGAAAGTGTTTGGGGCTGCAGCATTCTATGGAATTTTTGCTCTTTCTGTGTGCAGCTCCTTTTAGAACTAACTGGGATCATCCATTGTACTTACACATATGTGCCAACTGGTGGCTGATCCTTTGTCTTCTTTTTAGGGACAATCTATTTTGTTTCTAGTTTTGGAAACCTTAGCATCTTTCCTTCAAAGTCTATAGAAAGTTCTTCCAGCCGAAAATATTTGTCGAATTAAAAAGGTGCTTTTTCATTTATGCTTATCTAGTAATAGCTTTAAAGTACTGGCATAATACTCACTCCATGTCTGTGAGTAAAGGAAGACATTTAAAAACAAAACATATGGTTTTTTTTTTCTTTCTATTTTGAGGTTTTGCATCACTGCTCTGATTCTTTCTCTTGTAACAGGATTAATGCAGAAATAGGATTAATGTTATTATGTGTATATATATGTGTGTGTGTGTGTATATATATATCTATCTATATGTATATGTATAGAGATATATAGATATAACCTATATCAGATTACCTGCTGTCTAGGGGAGGGAGGGAGGGGGGGAGGGAGAAAAATCTGAAATTGTAAAGCATGTATAAACAAAAGTTGAAAACTATCTTTACATGTAATGGAAAAAATAAAATACCTCATACATTAAAAAAAAAGTCAGTTCAAATGTTACATCAAGATTTCTTTTTTATGCTATTGCAACTACATTTTTAATTCAATAGTATGGGCTTATTTTTGTAGAGATTCTTATTCTTTTAAGATTGTGTTTTTTAACTTGTATTAAAATATGTTCTGATTTTTCACAAAAATAATTGTATACTTAGTAAAAAAGTTATTACTTGGAAAAAAACAAAACATAGCATTATGCTATGAATTTAAGCTCATGAAAATAAAAACACATCTGCAGGTTAGCAGTGAATTTCCTTTCATCTTGTTTTTCTGTACTTGATATACAGAGACTCAGATCAGATTCAGTCGTCCCATCATTTTTAAGGGATACTAAATTATAATTGTCCTTTTATGGAAATCAACACAGAATGAGTCGTGCTTTATTTGGAAATGTACCTTTGGTCATTGTTCCTTCTATTAATTTATTTATTTGTTTGTTTTGTATGTGTGTAAGTCCAGCAAGCTGTTAACATTATTCTTAATAACTGCGTTCTATTCTGTTGATTGTGCCTTTTCCTCTGCTTGGGGTTGAGTCCTCTAGTCACAATTAGTTATGGGAGGCACAGCAGTTTCATAGAAATGGTGCTGATGTGGATGTCATAGGACCTGGGTTCATGGCCTACCTCATCTACTTTTTTTTTTTTTTTTTGGTGGGGGCAATGAGGGTTAAGTGACTTGCCCAGGGTTACACAGCTAGTGTCTGAAACTGGATTTGAACTCAGGTCTCCCTGAATCCAGGGCCCGTGCTTTATCCATTGCGCCACCTAGGTCCCCCCCACCCCCACCTGGCTCATTCACTTTTAATGTCCTTTGCCCAATCAGCATTCCCTTCCACTTTTAGTCAAGATGGTAACTTCTAATACTAGTTCTATTCCCAGTTTTCCCTTGCCTAAATTACTCAAGCAGTTTGCTTCTCTGTGAAATAACCACCAGGTGGCACTGACAACTACTCAGTAAGAAGTCAGCTCAGACACTCAAGTTGGCAGCTCTTGTAAGCTCCCATATGGCAGGAATGCTGAGTCAGTTCTGTGATCCCTGTGTTTTGCTAGAGAGCCAATGCCAGGTGATTATCCCTCAGCTCCTTCTTTCTCTTCAGAGTCATGTCACTCATGGTCTGTGTAGATGTGTGGAACTACCCAAACCAAATGAAGTCTGAGCCCCTATCCACTGGATAATCCCAGGACGGATGACCTACAGTATTTCAGCTAGTTCCAGTCACACAATTTTTGCATAATTTGGCCAGTTTTCCCCAGAAATCAACGTACATGTGAGGATTCTGTACCTTTTTCTCATAAGCATAGAATCCATAAGTAAATAAACACTTGAAATCATAAATATCACTGAGATTTATTTGGATAAAACCCATGATTGGCATATGGCTCTGGATGGATAGACTTTTCCCAAAAGAAACAGAGTAAAGGGGTGAGATGGGTTACATAGTTTTCTATATTAAGGTATACTCATGTGAAGAAATCCAGAAATCAGAGGAGAAGCCTGATAAATATCATTCGAGTGAAGGATAATAGACCTAGAAATTGATTTTCACTTAAATATACTGTAGTATAGACCCTAACTTCTTAAACTGTGGGTCTTGACCCCATATGAGATTGTGTAACTGACTGTGGGGGGCCCCAAAATTTGGCAACAGTAAGAGGTTATGTGTATCTGTTTTATATATCTATATGCCCAAGATAGTATAAAAATTTCTTGGGCAAAAAGGGATCATGAGTGGAAAAAGTTTAAGAAGCCCTGGTTTACACCACCTGCATAGAAAGAAGAAATAGATACCTGTCACAGAGAGATGATAAAGTATTAATGGGGGACCTTAATATCAAGAACACTTTTTACTCTTTCTTTCTGTTTCTCTCTCCAGTCCACCCACACATACCAAAAAAAAAAAAGTAGCTAATGACTGCTCAACATGTCTTAGTGATATTTTCATCTTTCCAAAGGTAGAGGAACAAACAAGAATAAATTATTTTCTGGATTTTATCAACATTAAAAGGATGATTGTTGGGGTTAAAAATGATGAGAGTGGGGCAGCTAGGTGATGCAGTGGATAAAGCACTGGTCTTGGATTCAGGAGGACCTGAGTTCAAATATGGCCTCAGACACTTGACACTTACTAGACGTGACCCTGAGCAAGTTACTTAACCCTCATTGCCTCACCAAAAAAAAAAAAAAGAAAAGAAAAAGAAAGAAAGAAATGATGGGAGTGGGGGATGAGAGGTGAGGATAGGGAAGGGATCACTGCCTCCAAGAGTTTGTGATTAGAGGAAATTCAGGCATAATTTGACATAAACCCTAGATTTGGAGAGAGCATATTTTATTTTATTTATTATTATTATTTCTGTTTTAGTGAGGCAATTGGGGTTAAGTGACTTGCCCAGGGTCACACAGCTAATAAGTGTTAAGTGTCTGAGGCAGGATTTGAACTCAGGTACTCCTGACTCCAGGGCCTGTGCTCTATCCACTGTGCCACCTAGCTGGCCCCGAGAGCATATTTTAAAGCACTAGTTAGCGTCAAACCCAAATAGAAATAGGGGCCACTAAGCTGAATATAAAGATCCCTATGAACACATTAACATTGACTATATTTTATTCTATTTTTTATTTATTTTGCTAAATATTTCCCAGTTATATTTTAATCTGGGTCCTCCAGATTCAAGAGTGCTATGGGCTACCTGCAGGGCCCCATGTTAGAGGATTCAATTAAGGATAGTATGTTGTTTAAAAATCTAAGTGTGGGTTCTAATCTGCAGCCCCCCCTCCTGGTTTTGGGGGGAAACTGGCTAAAATCACTGATAAATTCAGCAAGAGTTTAGCCTTTTAAGGATTTATTTAAAGATATATTATAAGATAGTGAAGAGAGAGAAAGATTGAGAACAGATCCCTTATAGCATGGAAATCCTAGCTTTCCTAGCAGTTCTGTCGCCAAGCTGATGTCTCGAACCAAAAGAGGAAGATCCAGTCTACCAGCGTCAGCTTTCTACTTCCTGTCCTCCTCCTAGAAATGGGAGTTTCTTCAAGTTGATTGTCTGAGAGCAGTCTCCTGTTGATGTCGCAGTCCACGGCCTCTGAGAACATACCCCACTCAGGGTCGGCCACGTGTGGTCTCAATTTAATCAACCTTAACTAGGTTCAATTTCTGAGAACAACACCCTACTCAAGGCCACCCAGGTATGGTCTCCATTTAATCATCATTAAGTAGGTCCTCTGTCTCTCAGTCTCACCAAATTCAATCAAATCCAAATCAAACTTCTGGTGAGGGCTCCTGGGCATCTGCCAAATCCCATTATTTTATCACAATAGATAAGATCCCATGGACTCACATTGTACAGGGAAAGTCAGTCCACAGGAGATGGAAAAGCTGAAGAATGAAGACCCAAGGTGCGGGAAAAATATTTGTCTGAAGAGACCAATGTAGATGCACATTAATCATCCCACTTAGAGCTTTAAAAGATATATACCAGGGCAGCTAGGTGGTGCAGTGGATAGAGCACAGGCCCTGGAGTCAGGAGGACCTGAGTTCAAATCCAGCCTCAGACACTTAACACTTACTAGCTGTGTGACCCTGGGCAAGTCACTTAACCCCAATTGCCTCACTAAAAAAATTTAAAAAATAAAAAATAAAAAGATATGTGCAGATGATAAAAATAGTAAGGTTAACAGGAGAAAATATTAGAGCATAGCATAGTGCTTTTAAAAAATAGTGCCAGGAGTTAAATGCAAAATGAGATAAGGTTGGTGGGGGAAACTTTAAAAATTTTTTTTTAAAGTTATATTTGGAGAAAAAGAGATATGGCCTTTGGATTGGATAGGATAAAGATAATTGACAATATCATGGAGAGAGAACAGCAAAATTCTTTTTTTTTTCTCTGCCAAAGAAAATGATATTTGAACTGGAAAAGACAGGATAAAAATGTCTAACAGAGAACTGATATAAAGATAAGTAAGGAAATAGTAAAATAGCAATTCATTGCCTGGGAAGAATTCAAGTTATCTGGCCCATTATAACTTTGGCTACTGAAAGAACTGGCAAGTGTGATTGCTGAATCATTGTCAGTAATATTGGAAGATGAAGGAAAGGGGGAAAGGTACCTAGGGGGGCACTAGAGACAGTTTGAACTGGCTGGCAAGTACAAATTGTTAAATTTTCAGCGTGAGCATTTACATCTTGGAAATCTGCAAATGCTACAAATCAGGGCTTGATATATTGTTTTCTTCATTGTCTATATTTAAAAAAGTTATGAGGAAATGTTAATGCAGATTAAATTTAGTAGTTTGTCCTATTTATATCTATGTATACAAAAGTCAACTATTAAATAATAATAGGTAATGTTTATATAGTGCCTACTATGTATCAGGCACTGTGCTATGAGCTTTAATATATATTATCTCATTTGATATTTCCAATACCACTGGAAGGTAGGTGATATTCTTTTCTCTCTCTCTCTCTCTCTTTTTTTTTTTTTTTGGTGAGGAAATTGGGGTTAAGTGACTTGCCCAGGGTCACACAGCTAGTAAGTGTTAAGTGTCTGAGGCCAGATTTGAACTCAGGTCCTCCTGAATCCAGGGCCAGTGCTCTATCCACTGCGCCACCTAGCTGCCCTGGTAGGTGATATTCTTATCCCCATTTTGCAGATGATGAAACTGAGGCAGGATCACAAGCCAGTAAAAGTCTAAGGCAAGAGTAGAATGTAGGTCTTCCTGACTTGAGGTTCAACTCTTTATTCAGTGTGCCACCTAACTGCCCAACATTTAAGTTGAACATTTACCTGCATCCTCCTGGAGGGTACTACATTATTAGACAAGAGCAAATATCCTGTTTTTTGAAAAAGAGAAAAGAAGAGTCTTCAAATATATTGACCAGTGTAAAGTTGGTTATTAAAGAGATTGTTGGTAAATATCTAGAAAAAGAAGTAGTGATTAAAGGATTCTTATAATATAATTTTGTGGAATCAGGGCTAGTTGAGCTTCTGGACTCGAGCTGTAGTTATTAATGTCTTCATTGTGTCAGGATCTCCAGTAGAATGCTCCAAAAATAAATGCTTGGCTTTGCACTACTTAACTTTTTCATCAATAATTTGGATAAGGACATAGATGGCACACTCATCAAACTTGCAGTTGACACAAAGCTGGAAGAGATCACTAATATACTAGATGACAGAATTAGGATCCAGGATGATCTTGACAGACCAGAACATTGAGCTGAATCTGATAAAATAAAATTAAATGGCAATAAGTGTCAAGTCTTAGACTTTGTACAAAGAGTCAACTTCACAAGCACAAAAGAGGTAAGGCAGGATTAGATAGCATTTTGTCTGAAAAAGCTAGCAAACTCTATATGACTCAGCAGAAGGCATGTGAAACTATCAGGAAGCCATGCCTGGCAGAAATTACATACTGTACCCACAGGCCCATAAGCATACATGCTACATGAGACTAAGGGGACCAGGCCTGGTGTAAGGAGCACATTGTCATCACCAGAAGACATCAGCATCTTGTTGCATCATAAGTGTGAACTGCCTCTGCCTATGTATATTCTAATCACACATGTTATTCACAGGTATATACTTTTGTACATATTCCCTAAGTCTTGTCTTCTCTCTCCACTGATCATATGTGTATTCATGTTAAAATGTATCCCACATTTATAGGAAGACATTTTCTATTGCTCCTTTTCTTAGTATACTCTTCATTTAAGTGCCTTTGCTTTGAATTAACTGGATCCTCTGGCTATAGTTAGTAAAAGCTAGCACATCACTGTAGGGAGGTTCATAAGCTTTGTTTCTCAGTAGATACACAGAGTACTTTAAACCTGAATTTCCTGAGTGACCTGCATGTGAATGGGGGTATCATAGGAGGGCTTTCCACATCCATTAACACTAAGAGTCTGAAAGGTTCAGAGAACAATTATTTTACCAAAAAGGTACTTGATGACTGTCTAGTAAAAGCAACCCACAAGTCTACTGCTACTGCTGATAACAATAATAGTAATAAATGGCATTTTGTAGCACTTTGTAAATGTTATTTCATTTTTATCCTCATAACAACCATGGAAAATAAGTGCTATCATTATCCCCATTTTACAGATAAGGAAATGGAAGTAGACAGATGCTAAATGACTAACCTATGGTCACCTAGCTGGTCTAAGTGTCTAAGCCTGGAGTTGAATTCATGTCTTCATGATTCCACGTCCAGCTGCACCATCAAGTTGCCTGTGGGATCAAAGCAAGAGAGATCTCAGAAGCTCTTTGCTCAAGCCATATAAATGGCCTTTCTTTACTCTTTGGCTGAAGGGCCCAAATCTGAGTTTCCCATTAATCCACTTGGTAGCAAAATTAACTCAAACTGCTCCAGGCCACAGAGCATTAGCTCACAACAGCCCTGGGTTGATGGTATAGCTCCTCCTGAGCTTGGTGTTGTCTTATGAGAAAGGGGTGCCCCTAGTTGCTACCATCCTATGCATCATCCCTAAAATTACAAACTTCCTCTTAATTTCTATAATCCTTTTCATGATCCACCATATCTAAACTCTTGTCACTGAAGACTTAAATAACCACAGCTACCTTTTATTGGGGCTCCCCACCTTCAGTCTGTTCCCTATCTACCCTAACCTATATTAAATCAGAATCATCTTCCTCAGGCACCATTTTCTCCACATTTTCCTGTTACTGAAAGACCTACAGTAGCTCTTTATTCCTATGGTATTATATCTAAATTCTTCAGTTTATAACTTAAGAGCCTTTGTATCTTGTCATTAAGTTTAATGACCTCTATGCAAAACTTCTGGGAGTTATGTTGCTGTCACTGCAGAAATCTGAAGCAGTGTGACATAAACATATTGCAGTTTCAGTGAAGAGAGAACCAGTTTTCATGCCTTGTCTTTGTTATGTAATCACAACAGTTCAATTTATTTAGTTCTTTAAGGTTCTTTACATACATATGTAGCACTTCCTCTAGGTTATTCCCCTAATTTGTACTTAAATTCACAGGTTAGGTCCCCAGAGGTTGGCTACTTTGGGGGGTTTTAATGGTAATTCTATAGATCTTTACTCGTGAAACTTGCTCAGATGCCTACTAGTATGCTTCACCTTGAAGCCAGTAGACACGACTCTTCAAAAAGGCATTTACTGAGATGAAATAGTAAAAAATTGTAGCTATAAAACATTCTCCACCTCCTACCACCAACTGTATCTGTGAGAAGAGTAGACAAAAACTTAGAGGACAATGATAATGAGACACACACACACACACACACACACACACACACACAGAAACATAGTGTAAGTGTGACCAGTTACTCAGAACTCTGGTACTGCCAGACCTTGAAGGCCTTCTTTTCTTTAGAATACTACTTACAAAGAGGCAGTTAGGTGGTGCAGTGGGTAGAGTACTAGGTTTGGAATCAGGAAGACTATCTCCATGAGTTCAAATCTGGCTTCAGATGCTTAGTAGCCATGTGACCCTAGGCAAGTCACTTAACCCTGTTTATCTCAGTTTCTTCATCTGTCAAAGGAGCTGGAGAAGGAAATGGCAAACCACTCCAGTATCTTTGCTGAGAAAACTCCACAAAAAGGGCCATAAGAGTCAGACACGACTGAAATGACTGGACAACAACAACTCCTCACAAAACTTTTTCTTGTACATAGCGTTCAGGTTGCTCAGCTGGGCTCCTACAATCTATTCCTTACAGGGAGTTGTGATTCTCTTTAGTCTATAGCTGGCTCTCTTTTCTGATGCAAGAAGGTCATGATCCTTGAGGCTATTTCTGACCTCTAGTGACTGCCTCTCTGTATCTGCATCTGTCTAGAGTTTGTGTTTCCATCCTCTCAGCTGTGCTTTGAACTCTGTGGAGTTCTTCCTACAACTGCTGGAGATAGATAATAGATATATACACATACATATGCATATATGTATATGCATAAATATACATATATGTACACATACACATGTATTCTTCGTTTGTCATATGAACTCACCTTAATTACATCCTGGCAAGCTATTAAATCCCTTACTCCTTAAAGCAGTAGGATGTGGCTAGAGCATACTGTACTAATGACTAAGTTGACTTTAAATAAACCTGTATTGTTTATTAAATTTATTGTGACCATCTGTGTGTGGATGAATACATGACCTTGTATTTTCCTGGGAAACTGGATGTCTTCTTATTAATTTTTTTTTGATGCATAAAAGTATGCTTTCTCATTGCCAAACCTTTAGGCTCTTTCATATAATTAAAACCATGTATTTCCTGAAGAAAAAAAAAAAAGCTGACAAGTAATCGACAACCAGTGAACCCTCTCAAATCACTAACCAATTTTTACCTCAAAGAAATTCCACTCCAAATAGCATCTCTTCAGGAGGGTGAGTCGAAAAATGAGTCTGGAAACACATCTTGAAGGGTTCTAGTTTCAAGCTTAGCTAGATCAATCAGTGAATGAGATCGAGTCAAAGGATCATTTCAGGAAAAACCCTTTGTTCAAATCCTGAGGCTAGTCAAAGCATCCCATAGGATTGAAGAAGATGAACTGCTACTCAATTTCACCTACTGGTTCAGTGAATTTTAAAGAAAATTAGGCACCAAAATGATAACATGTATAATATATATAATACATATATAACATAATAATAACATACATAATAATTGTTATGGACCTTGGTCTAAAGCCTACAGCTCACTGTGGACCTATTGAATGGTACAGGAACTGCCGTATTCAAGAAAAGTTAATGCCCCCTTTCTTCAGGTTTCAAGTTTTGCAAAGTACTTTACAAATTTCTCATTTGATCCTCACAATAATACTAGGAGGTAGGCACTATTACCTCCATTTTACATATGAGGAAATTGAGGCAGACAGAATTCAAGTGATTTACCCAGGGTCATAGAGCTAGTAAATGTCTGAGAATTCATTTGAACTCAGATCTCCCTATGTCCAGGTCCAGTCAATCAACTATTACTAATAATAGTAGCAATTATAATGATAATGGAAGCATCTTATCATAATTATTGTAACCTATCCTATGGGCATTTCTATATGAACTCCATTAATGAGCATGATGTAGAATTGATGAAGATAAGGATAGTAATAGTGGTAATGAGAATGATGATAAGGATGACAAAAGGGAAGGAAGAAGATGATAAATCACACTGGTAGGGAGATTTATAGTTTACAAATAAGTCCCCATATTTTGTACTAGTTTAAGCTTCCAACAAGTAATAAGGTTCACCATGAAATTTAGGTGTAGAATGGCCTATATGATTATGTCAGGATCAATAATGGAACTGAAAAGTTTTCAATATTTGTTCTTCCAGTATGCTACTTTTCTTGATTTGATTTGTTAAATTGTTAGTTTATTAACCTGTTAATTTTCTGGTGAGTGGTAGATTTAGATAGATTTCAATTCCACAAGACATGTATTAAAGTCAACTTATGCGAGAAACATTATAACACATTTACATGGAATTTTAATTTTTACAAAGTACTTTTTTTCCACAAAGACCTAGAAAATTATGTAATGCAAAAACAAAACAAAGTAGTATTCCTAGCATCTATCAGGTGCTGGCACTGAGACTCTGAACCCGGGACTTTAGACTCTTAAAAGCTGTGTTCTTTCTACTATATCACATAGCCATCATAACAACTCAGTCACTTCTTGAGGAGACATATTTACCTAATCTTGACAATAATGTGCAAGATATTCCTGGTTATTTCAACTGGAAAGATAGTTTTTGTCTTATGCCCTGTATCAGTTGGTGTTCATCCAGGTTTAAGTTATTGCTAATCTTTACATGTAATCAGAGGCATGATATCCTGTAAATTAACTAAAAGCCTAAATCTCAGGATTATAAATGTGAATTTCAGGTCTGCCAATTCCTCAAGAAAGATACAACAATTCTGGGTCTTTGGTTCTTCCATTTCTAAACTGAGATTACTACTGGAAAACAGTCTACCTTGGTAGAATAATGATCTTGTATGCAACATCAACACTATTACAAGGCATTTAGTGAGTGAAAGGTGTTATCTACATGACAGTCATCTTTTTAGGCTACATTTTTCTATTAGCTAAGACATTTGCCTAGTTAACAACTTGGGTGATTTACTATTTAAAATACAAATTTTATTATAAAACACTATCAATATGTTCTAAATGAACACATTTTTCACAAAGTCTATAAAATGAATAGCGCAAATGCCTGCATACACACTATGTAGAGTAGATGCCAAAATGGCAATCTGTGTTGTGGACCTTGGCCTAAAGCCTACAGCTCAGTGTGGGACTAATGAATGGTACAGGAAATACCTTATTCAAGAGAAGTTAATGCCCCCTTTCTTCAGACTGTCACTCTTATGGCCAAACCCAAGCCACTTTCAAAGGCATATGGACCAATATGGGTTGGGTGTACTTTGAGTAAAGAGATGAAGATCTTTGGCTGTGTGTGGCACTCTAGGAGAAGAAAAATACTGTTGAAATTCTGACCACCCAGAAGAACAAGAGGCTTTTAATAAATTCTAATTATAACAAAAATGGCTTTGTTAACTATGCTATGGATAAGGGGAAAATAAAGGAGGGGTTAAGGGCCTTAGTTGGTGTAAATGGGACAATAGTGGATTACATAGAAAAAGCAGCAACACTCGGTGAATTTGCATCACTTGATTCAGATGAACTATATATAAAATATTAAAATAACTCATAGATATGGTTGCTGAACTGTATTTGTCCATCATTAAGGAACTGTGATGAATGAATTTGATTGGCAAAATGTCTCATGCTTTCCTAGTGGCAAAGATAAGTCAAGAGATAGCATGAATAAGGTCTTCTTAAACTTTTTCCACTTGTGACCCTTTTAAAAAAATTACATGACCCTGGGTATATAGTTATATAAAATAGGTATACATAACCTTTTAGTTTTGCCAAATTTTTGCAACTTGCACATTCAGTTATATGACCCCATATGGGGTTGTGACCCACAGCTTAAGAAACTTTGGCATAAATAAGAAGATTTGGAACTGATTGCCTAGAACTAAAGAGGGATTGTTAATTAGTCAGTGACAATTTGGAGAGAGGATTCTAGTGTGAGCCTTTAGTCCTATTTTGGTCAAAATTTTTATCAATGATTTGGTTGAAAGTATAGATGACATGCTTATCACATTCCATGATTATGATAGAGTATAAAAAAGACTGGACTGAATCAAGAGAACTGGATTTAATCCTGGTTCTGACAATTATGTTAATCTTGATAAAAATCATTTAACATTTCTGAGTCTTGCTTTCCTCTTATTAAAATGGGAATGACACTACTTACACCATTTCACCACTGATAGTTCTGTTGATGTCACTTTGTAAACAAATTGCTATATAAAAATGAGTCCTTCTCCTTCTCCTTCTCCTTCTCCTTCTTCTCTTATTTGTAGATTTCATAAACCTAGGAGGAAGAGCTAATATGTTTGGTATTAGCATCAATATCTAAAAAAAAAATCTTAACAGGTGAAGACCATTGTTTTAAAAACCTTTTCAAACATGAAAACCTCCTTTACATCATCAGAAATTTCAGCGACTCCTACAGAATAGTAGTTCTAGTGTTAGTATGTGATGATTGAGAATCTATATAATAGTAAAATGACAAAGATTTATGCACATATAAAATTTTTGATCACTTCCAGTAATTCCATTGCTTCCCAAAGGGTCTTTTTGTCCACAGGTTGGGATCCACTTGGCTAGAATAATGCACTAATTCTAATCAGACAATAAAAATATAATAAAGATGGATTCAAAGTCTTACATTTGGGTTTAAAAAATCAACTTTATAAGTACCAGATGAGTAGGCATTTCTAGACTTGTTTGTATAAAAAAGACCTGGGATTTTTTTTTACTATAAGCTCAATATGACACAGGAATATGATATGGCAAACAAATGAGTCAATATTACTCTAGGCTGCATTCAGAAAGGCAAAGGGAACTGATCGTTTCACTGTACTCTGCCCTGGTGGGAACTCAGAGGATTGTGTTTATTTCTGAGTGTCACATTTTAGGAAGGACTTTGTAAGCTAAAGTATCTGGAGCAGGATGAGAGGAAGGTATGGAGTCATGAGAACATACTATAAGAGAATCATTTGAAAGGACCGGGGAAATTTAGTCTTATTTAATCAATAAATATTTATTAAGCTCCTACAATGTACCAGGCACTGTGATAAACAGTGGAGACACAAAAAGAGGCAAAATATAGTCCCTGCTCTCAAAGAGCTTACAATTTAGCTGGGAAGACAACATGTAACCAAATATATCCAAAGCAAACTAGATATAGGACATTAAGGAAATATTTAAAAGAGGGAAAGCACTGGGATCAAGAGGGGTTAGGGAAGGGCTTCTTCTAGAAGGTGGAAGAAGCCTGGAGAAGCCAAGACTTAAGGGGAAAGTGGTAATAACAACTGGGATCCACTAAGCTATTAATGAACATTATTTCATTTAACCTTCACAACAACCCTCTGAAGTTAGAACTGAAAGTATAATAATCCACATTTCATAGATAAGGAAACTGAAACTCAGAGACTTAGTGACTTGCCCAATGTCACTCTTTTTGAAAATAAAGGCGGGGGGGGCAGCTAGGTGGTACAGTGGATAAAGCATGGGCCTTGGATTCAGGAGGACCTGAGTTCAAATCCAGCCTCAGACACTTGACACTTACTAGCTGTGTGACCCTGGGCAAGTCACTTAACCCTCATTGCCCCACAAAACAAAAAAAAGAAAAGAAAAGAAAGGGGTCTTGATTTGAACCCAGGTCTTCTAGACTGTAATTTCACCAATTTATCAGCATGCTGCATGGAGGGCTGACGTGAAAAAGGGATTAAAATTTGTTCATCTTGGTGCCAGGGGCAGGAATAAGTGTAGGTGGAAGTCTCAGTCAGATTTCAGTTTAATTTAAAGAAACATTTCTTAACAATAAGAGCTTTCCAAAAGAGGCAGCATCAGGAATTATCGAGTGTCCCCTGCTAGAAGTTTTGAAGGAATGAGAAAGTATTTCTTAAACACTTACTATGAGCAAAGCACCAAGGATACAGATGTAAAATCTGAGACAGACTATGTTCTCAAGAATCTTTCTAATACCATAAATAACATGACTATGGGAAATAGGGAGCCAAGGAGGAATGAGCGTATGGAAGAGTAGATTGATTAGGTCCTTGCAAGAGCAGTGTCAGAGTCAATCTGATCATAGGTTGAATTGGAAGCAGTGAAGGGGGGGATGCAAGGGTACAGGTGCAGTGGCCAGGCAACTAACAAGAAGATGGCCTATGAGTAGAAAGTAGAACTAAGTACAGTTTAGGCCTGCCTAAAATAGTGGGGCAGGTGAGATCAAGGGTGAAATTTCTGGAGCTGAAAGATCTGAAACCTGTAAGGTATAATCTCTAGCCAGATGGAGAAAAGATGGCTGGGGATGGTCACTTGTTTTGGATATGGTAGAAGGGATTTGGGGTCAGATATGAGTTGCATTACATATCTCTAAGTGAACCATCTCGTGGGCAACTAGGTGACACACTGGATAGAGCACTGAGCATGAAGTCAGTTCAAATCTAGCCTCTTTGACCCTGGGCAAGTCACTTAACCTTGTTTACTTCAGTTTCCTCATATGGAAAAGGAAATGGTAAACTACTCCAGTATCTTTGCCAAGAAAAACCCAAATGGGGTAACGAAGAGTTGGACATAACTGAAATGACTGAACAGCAACAACAACAAAAATCACTCATTCTGGGATTCAGTGATTATAGACAGTGAATCTCTGAATTTTGGAAACAAGAAGAAAGTGGATGCTCTAAAACCTAAGATTATGATATTACCATTGTTTCCTGATAAAGTTATTGAACAGACTATTAAAAGATGTTTTGTGATTGATTAGAATAGAAAGAGATGATCCTCGTGAGTTAGCCTCTGTTCACTGAAAACAAGTCACACTAGACTATACCTTTTTTGATAGTTGGTACTCTGGTAGTTCAAGGCAGGTAGGTGGCACAGTGGTTATAGAACTGGGTTTAGAATCAGGACGATTCATGTTATGAGTTCAAATCTTGCCTCAGATACTTACTAGCTGTGTGTTCCTGGTCAAGTCATTTAGCCCTGTTTGCCTCAGTTCCCTCATCTGCAAAATGAGCTGGAGAAGGAATTGGTAAACTATTCCAGTATCTTTTCCAAGTAAACCCCAGGTAGGGTCAAGAAGAGTGAGACATGACTGAATAACAATAACAACAGCAAAAATTACTGGTAGTTCAAAGGAATATTGTAGATATAGCTCATTTACTTTGATTGCAACAAGAAATTTGGCAACCTCTTGCTGTATCTGCATGGGCAAGATGATAAATGGAATTAGAACTGGTTTAAGATTATATTCAGTTTTCATAGATTGTTATCAACATTGAAGATGTTATCTAGTGTAATATTCTAAGATTTAGTTAAACTTATTTTGATCATTATTTTAATCAATGATTGTATGAAGGCATCTTTATCAAATTTTAAAACCTCACTAATTTAATATAGTAGATAAGTGATTTGGGTTAATAAATATATCAAAAGACACACAGATAGTGGACTGAAATTAATAAAAAAAGCAAAAGTCTTTAAGGATTGCATTTTTTCACTAGTTCTGGAATAAATTGGCATATTGATATATTTGTCACCCTCCTTTTCTCATTGGTGAGTTCCTCCTGAAAATCTATTTCATGGAAGGGCCTTCCAGTTCTACCCCTGATTTTCTGGATTTCAGAACCCAATTCTTCTCCCTCCAACCCAGGTTTTCCTGATTCAGAGACTATTTTTCTCCATTATATAATGGACCTGAAAGTTAAAAGGGAAAAATGTAAAGTCCTGAATTTCCATTAATTTTTTAAAATAAAAAGATCAGGATTGGTATAAACAGCAATTGATAAAAAAAAGGACCTAGAAAATTTAGTGGACAGACAACTCAATATGAGTCAATAATGTGATGTGACAACCAAAAAAATTCATGTGATTTTAGGTTAAATTAATGAACAACTCAAGTCATTATTCACTGTCTCATTGGCTTGTGACCCTAACTAGTTTTATCAGGGCTATATAATAGAGTAAGTTCTGTTATTTCCAGATAAATGGGAAATGCTTAGGTTTTGTGATAGATCATATATCTGTCCTCTGAGAATCAGTCTAGCTAAGTTAACAAAGGTTTAGTCACTAGGTGATAACATATGAATACATATATATATATTCAATGATGACAATTTATAAAGGTTGTCTGTTAAGACAGAAAGATTGTGGGTAAAGTAATGAAACCATAGATCTTTTAAGAACAAAAGTAAACTTTGATTTTCAGGGACAGAGTCAAGATGATGGAGAAAAGGAAGCTATCAGCTAAGTTCTCCTAATGTTTTCCTCCAAACAACTTTAAAATAATGTCTCAAATTGAATTTTGGAGTGATAGAGCCAACAAAATGTGAGGGTAAGAAATTCCTCCTGCCCAAGATACCTTACAAGATCAAAAAGAAAGATCTATGACTTGGGGAGGTGGAGGCTGGCCCAGAGATGACCAAGATGAAACACCAGTGGTAGGACTAGGTGGTGGCAATAGAAGTAGCAGCATATTTAAGAACTTTGGAGGCAGAGACAGAGCCAAGATGGCAGAGGAAAGGCAGCGACTTGCCTGAGCTCTTCCCAAGACCCCTCCAAATACCTTGAAATAATGCCATAAGACAATTCCTGGAGCAGCAGAACCCACAAAAGGACAGGGTGAAATAATTTTCCAATCAAGGACAACTTAGAACATCAACAGGGAAGGTCTACTGTACCGGGGAAAGAGTGGATTCAAGCCCAGCAAGGGCCGTGCCAGCACAGATCCAGCCCCACTGAACCAGGCTTCAGGATCCTTTGAATGAGCTGTGGTAACAGCTGCTTCTAGAACTCAGCTCATAGATGGTGAAGGGGTTGAGAAGTTGGCTAGGGGTAGATTACAGGGGTCTCTTTGCCTAATGAGGAAGGACCCTGTTGTTTTGCCTGCACTTGGATCTGGGTCACAAGTTTGGGTGGCAGTCCCAGGAGGGGGAGGAGCACAAGCATAACAGAACTTGCAGCTACAGTGGAGCAGGGATCTGTTCTGTGTTCCAGGGCAGAAAAGCAGCCAGAGCACAGGCTAGGAGAGTGGTGAACGTACCTCTCCTTTAAATCATACCACCTTGGAAGAACTAAGGAGTTACAAATTCCTAGAAGTATTTCTGAAAACAACTGCTCAACCTCCCTGGGGCTTGGGACAGTGTGGCCTCCTCCCTGGAAGTGGTGGGCCACCTTAACAAAGAGTTAAAAGCCAAGAAATAGGCTGGGAAAATGATCAAACAGAAAAAAATGCTGATCCTAGAAAGTTCTATTGTGACAAGGAAGACCAAAATACACCCTCAGAAGATAACAAAGTCAAAGTTCCTACATCTCAAGTTTCCACGAAAAATATGAATTGGTCTCAGGCCATAGAAGAGCTCAAAAAGGAAGTTGAAAATAAAGTAAGAGAGGTAGAGGAAAAAAAAGAAAGAGAAATGAGAGTGATGCAAGAAAATCATGAAAAAAAAAGCTAATAACTTAAAAAGCTGAATTGGTCAAATGGAATAGGAGATACAAAAGCTCTCTGAAAAAAATAATTTCTTACAAATTAGAATTGAGCAAATGGAAGCTAATGACTTTATGAGAAATCAAGAAACAACAAAGTAAAACCAAAAGAATGAAAAAAAATAGGAGGCGATGTGAAATATCTCCTTGGAAAAACAACTGATTTGGAAAATAGATCCAGGAGATGTAATTTGAAAATTATTAGACTACCTGAAAGCCATGATAAAAAAAGATCCTAGACATGATCTTCCAATAAATTGTAAGGGAAAATTGCCCTGATATTCTAGAAGCAGAAGGTAAAACAGAAATCGAAAGAATCCACCAATCACCTCCTGAAAGAGATACCAAAGTGAAAACTTCCAGGAATATTATAGCCAAATTCCAGAGCTCTCAATCAAGGAAAAAATATTGCAAGCAGCCAGAAATAAACAATTCAAGTATTGTGGATCCACAGTCAGAATAACACAAGATCTAACAGCTTCTACATTAAAGGATCAGAGGGCTTGGAATATGATATTACAGAGGGCAAAGGAAGTGGGATTACAACCAAGAATCACTGACCCAGCAAAACTGTTTATAATACTTCAGGGGAAAAATAGGAATTCAACGAAAGAGAGGACTTTCTGACATTCTTGGTGAAAAAACCTGAGCTGAATAGAAATTTGACTTTCAAATACAAGACCCTAGATAAGCATAAAAAGGTAAAAAGAAAAAGGAAATCATAAGGGATATCAAAAAGTTAAACTATGAGTTCTCCCTCATTGACCTCCAAAACAAAACAAAACAAAACAAATAAAAAAACCCACAAAAAACTGGATTCGGGAGGACCTGAGTTTAAATCTGGTCTCAGACACTTGACACTTACTAGCTGTTAGACCCTGGGCTAGTCACTTAACCCTCATTGCCCCACAAAACAAAACAAAAAAAGGTTAAACTGTTTACATTCCTACATGGGAAGATACTTGTAACTCATAAGAACTTTCTCATTATTAGGGCAGCTAGGTGCAGTATATTTAGACAGAGGACAGAAGTGTGAGTTGAATATTAAGAAATGATATCTTTACAAAATAAGGAATGAGAGGAATGCACTGGGAGAAAGGGAAAGGGAAAGGTAGAATAAGGTCAAGTAGCTCACATAAAAGAAGCAAGAAAAAGTTTATGGAGTTGAGAGGAAAATGGGCAAGGTGCAGGGGAATGAGTGAGCCTTACTCTCATCAGAACTGGTTGAAAGAAGGAATAACATACACACTCAATTGGGTATAGTAATCTCTCTTAAGCAGTAGGAAAGTAGGAGAGGAAGGGGATGGCGGGGTGATGAAAATAGGTAGGGCAGATTGAGGGAGGGACAATCAGAAGCAAAACACTTTTGAGGAGGGATAGGGAGAAAGGAGATAGAAAATAGAGGAAATGTCATGGGGAGGGAATAGGATGGAGGAAAATACAGTTAGCAATAGTAAATATGAAAAAAAATGAAGCAAGTTTATTGGACAGGCCTCAATTCTCAAACAGATGGAGAACTGAGTCAAATCAGTTAAAATAGGAATAATTTTCCAATTGATAGATGATGAAAGGAAATAAAGTTTTCAGATGAAATAATCAAAGCTACCTATAGCCACATGAAAAAATGCTCTAACTCACAATTCTGTGGTACTACCTCATACCTATTTGATTGGATAACAAGACAGCAGAGCAAAATGAAAAATGTTGTAGGGGATATGGGGAAAATGAGACATTAATACACTCTTGGTAAAGTTGTAAACATTCAAACATTCTGTAGAGCAATTTGGAACTATGGCCAAAGGGCTATAATACCATGCATACTCTTTGACCTAGTAATACCATTACTAGGTTGGTATCCAAAGAGATAAAAAAACAACAAAAAACAAAAAGTTGAATTAGAAATTGAGGAGATCCCCATCAATTGGGAGATGGCTGAACAAATTCTGGAATGAGATTATGATGGAACACTATTGTGCTATAAGGAATGATGAGCAGGATGCTCTCAGGAAAACCTGGAAAGAGTTACATGATGAGCTGATGCAAAGTGAAATGTACTGTATACAAAATAACAACAATATTGTAAGATGATCTGCTGTGAATGGCTTAGTTATTTTCAGCAATACAGCGATCCAAGACAACTCTGAAGGACTTATGAAAAATGCAATCCATCTACAGAGAAAGAACTGATAGTATCTGAATACAGATTGAAGCATAAGTTTTTAATGCTTTTTATAAAGTTTTTTGTCTGTTTTCTTTCACAACCTGACTAATGTGGAAATGTTTTGCATGACTACACACGTATAACTTATATTGAATTGCTTGAGTTCTTAAGGGGGGTGAGGAGGGAGGAAAGAAGATAATTTGGAACATAAAGTTTTAAGAATCAATGTTATATTTATTTTTAAATGTAATTTGAGAAAAAATAAAATTCCAAGTAAATGGGAAGACTAAAAATAGAAAAAGAAAAAAGAGAGCTTTTGAGGAAGAGATGATAAGAGGATCTGCCAAATGGTCAGAAAGAGATTATAGCGTACCCTTGTGCTGGCATTGAATGGAAGAACAGGCTTGTTGACTCTCAGGTCAGATTTGAACTCAGGTCCTCCTGACTCCTCTTCTCTATCCACTCTGCCACCTAGCTGCCCCTAAAAAAAGACTTAGGTTACATGTAACTTCTAGGAACTTTATCATAATTAGGATAGTTAGAAGGATTCTACATAAAAAAGACAGCATGAGAATAAGTTGATTACATTGGGATGATGTAAAAAAATAGAGATGTGAAAAAGAGGGAGAAGGGGGAAAGGAGAGGAAGAATGAGGCATATTAGCTACAAAGAATATACACATAAGGAAGAGCTTTTACAATGGAAAGGAAAATGGTAAAAAAAAAAGTCGGGGGAAGGCACTGCTTAAACTTCATTCACATCTAAATTGGTGCAAAGTGGGAAAATACATATGTATATATACACATATATACACATATAAATACATACTTACATATATATATATACATACATACTTGTTGGTTGAAATCAACATTACCCAAAAGGGAAATAAGAAAGAAAGAAACAGGATGTGATAAAAGGGAAGGTGGACAAAGAAAGGCAGTGGTAAGGATCAAAACAGATGTGAGAGGATGGACAGGAGAGAGAGAGAGAGAGAGAGAGGACAAATTAAAGAAAAATAGGATTGAGGAAAATGCACAGTTAATAATTATAACTGTGAATGTGAATGAGATTAATTTACCCATAAAAAAAGAAGTGGACATTAGAATAAATTAGAAATCAGAATCCAACAATACGCTGTTTACAAGAAATACACCTGAAACAGAGATGCACATACAGTTAAAATAAGGGGCTGGAGTAAAATCTCAAATAAAGCAAAAGCAAAAATAGACCCTTTTAAAAGGGATAAGGAGAGAGACTACACCTTGCTAAAAGACATCATAGACAATGAAGTAATCTCAATACTAAACCAAATGGCATATCATCCAAATTCTTAAAGGAAAAGCTAAATGAATTACAGGAGGAAATAGACAGCAAAACTATATAGTGGGGGACCTCAATTCTTTCATCTCAGAGCTAAATAAATGTAACTAAAACAAATAAGAAAGGAATTGAGGAGGTGAATAGAATCTTAGAAATGTTAGATATGATAGACCTCTGGAAAGAACTGAATGGGAATAGAAAAGAGGATAGTTGTTTCTCAGCTTGTAAATGGCACCTTCACAAAAATTGATCATGTATTAGTACATAGAAACCTCACAACCAATTGCAGAAAAGTAAAAATATCAAATGAAGCCAAAATGCAATAAAATTACCTTCAACAAAGGGTCATGGAAGCATAGATTAAAAATTAATTGGAAATTAAATAATCTTCTAAGGAATGAGTGAGTCAAAGAACAAATCATAGAAACAATCGGTAATTTCATTCAAGAGAATAATAACAGTGAGACAACATAACAAAATTTGTGGCAAGCAGCCAAAGCAGTACACAGGGGAAATTTCATATCTTTTAGCCTGTACATGAGTAAAAGAGACAAAGAGTATATCAATGAATTTGGGCATACAACTAAAAACAAAAACTAAAAATGAACAACTTTAAAAATCGCCAGTTAAGGGGGTGAAGTGGATAAAGCCCCAGTCCTGGATTTAGGAGGTCCTGAGTTCAAATCTGGCCTCAGACACTTGACACTTACTACCTGTGTGACCTTGGGCAAGTCACCTAACCCTCACTGCCCCCACAAAAAAAATCACCAATTAAACACTAAATGAAAATCCTGATAATCAAAGGAAAGACTGAGAGTATTGAAAGTTAAAAAAAAACCAACAGAAAAAACCCTAGTAACTGGATTTATAAAAAAATAAAATAGATATACCATCAGTTAATTTTATTTTTTTAAAAAGAAAAAACCCAGATTATCAGTATCAAAAATGAAAAGGGTAATGGGCCATTAATAAATGTGAAATTAAAGCAATTATTATGAATTATTTTGCCCAATGGTATGTGGGTAAAATTGACAATCTAAGTGAAATGGATGAATATTTATGAAACTACAAATTGCCCAGATTAACAGAAAATAAAATAGAATACTTAACCCTATCTTAGAAAAGAAAACTGAACAAGCCACCAATGAGCTCCATAAGAAAAAAATCTCCAGGACCAAATGGATTTACAAATGAATTTTACCAAATATTTAAGGAATAATTAATTCTAGTACTCTATAAACTATTTGAAAAAATAGGTAAAGGAGTCCTGCCAAATTCCTTTTATGACAAAACTATAATTTTTATATGAAAGCAAGGAGTGCAAAAACAGAGAAAGAAATCTATAGGCCAATTTCTTTAATGACCACCAACTCAGAGGGAGATGACAGTAATATATTAAGGAGATAATAAATTATAACCAGGTAGCATTGATACAAGGAATGCAAAGATGATTTGATATTAGGCACACTTTCAGAATAATTGACTATATTACAACAAAAACAACAAAAATCATAAAATCATATCTATAGATACAGAAAAAAAGCTTTTGAAGAAATACAACACCCATCTCTATTAAAAACACACACACTAGAGAGCATAGTGATCAATGGAACCTTTCTTAAATTGATAAGTAGTACCTATCTGAAACTATCAGCAAGCATTATCTGCAACAGAGATACATTTGAAGCCTTCCCAAAAAAGATCAGAAATAGGTAATGAGGAAACAAAACTATCACTGTTTTGCAGATAATGTGATGATGTACTTAGAAAACCCTAGTGAATCAGCTAAAAATTAATTTAAATGTACAGCTTTCACAAAGTTGTGGAATATAAAATAAACCCACATAAATCATCAACATCCAGGTACAGAAAATTAGGGCACAACATATAGACTGTGATTTTGAGAAACTAGAATGGTTTCAGAAGTGAATAACAGAATGGGGAAGGGATTCAGAACTTTGACATGTGAGGATCCATTGGAACAACTGAGGATGTTTCGGTAAGAAAAAATGACTTCATGGTAACATGATAATTGTCTTCTCACATTTGATAACAGGCTTTCATGTAAAGAAAGATTAAAGTTGTGTTTGGCTCCAGTGTACAAACCTAGGACCTATGGGTAGAAGTGACAAGGAGGCATATTTTGACTTTTGATATGATTTGATATCATATGAAATTATGTGATATGATATGGTATCATATGATTCAGTGTGATACAATATGATATGATGATCCAATATGATGTGACATATCTATATCTATATCACACATAACTCTCTTAACCTGATATGTTTAAAATATACATCTGTGCCACTTCCACCCATAGGTTTTAATCCTGCACACTGATCAATTCACACACACACATATGTGTTATGGGGTCAGTCAACAAATATTCATTAGGTATCTACTATATGCCAGAAACTGTGTTGCCAGTTCTTGTCCTTAAGGAACTCATGTTCTAATGTTTGTATGTATATACATGTGAATAAATGCTAAAGGAAATACTATATTAAAATATTTACTTTTCTGAAAAATTTCCAAAGAAAGACAGATAGTTATGGGCAGTACTCTTTAAAGTGAAGAGGAGCAAAGTTAAAGAAAGTTTAGTAAGATATATAGTTAAGCAAAGTCTTACTATGGTCTTTGAGACATAGAAGACTATAAATAGGACCAAAATGAAAAAAAAAAAGATTTGCTAAAGCTATTTCAACAAGCTTTTTTTCCCATGAAAGATAATGGAACTACCCCACTTGCACCCAAAAGAGCTGATTGAGAAGATAGAAAGGCACTAGGGAGAACAAAAGACAGGAACAAACAAAGCAATTGGATTCAGCTTGTATATCTAGAGGAGATCCATTATGAAAGTGATATAATCATGAAGGATTATTTAAGGAACTCATGTGCAAGGTATCTGAAGTAATTGTTATAATGTTATGGGACAAATCTAAACCTTACTTAAAAAAAAAGATTCCTGAAAAACCTCAGTAGCAACAGAACCATGTATCTACTCTCCCATCCATATAGAATCTTTAGGAGAGGCATTTATATGCAAATTGGGAACCTCCTTAATCAGGGGATTATTAAGGAACAATCAGGCTTTCACAAGCCATTTTAAGTTCTGGACCCTTCTCACAATTGCCTGAAAGATGTAAAGAACACAAGATCTCTGTGTTTATTATTTATTATGAAAAATATTTAATTAAGTAGAACAATATAGAGATTTTTCTAGGGTCTTTTACAGCAAGAGGTCTTCATCCATATGTCAGAATCATCCAGGAATCCTTGGAAGATATAGCTATAGAAATCAACCTGTTCAATAATCCTCTGATGATATATATTAGGCAAGGCATAAAACCCGGTTGATGTATGCTTGCCAAAAGTATTTGCCTGTGATGGAGAGGATATAGTGCATAGTTCAGTTTATTTTTTTGTTTTTTTTTTTTTTTTTTGCAGGCAATGGGGGTTAAGTGACTTGCCCAGGGTCACACAGCTAGTAAGCGTCAAGTGTCTGAGGCCGGATTTGAACTCAGGTACTCCTGAATTCAGGGCCGGTGCTTTAACCACTGTACCATCTAGCTGCCCCGCATAGTTCAGTTTAAATAGGAATTGCCTATGGGTAGTGAGTTTTTCACTATGTTCTTATTTTTGAGGACATTGTGTTCATTAATTTGAGCTCCACAACATTATAGAGCCTCCAACTTTATTGAGACTGAGAAAGTGATCACACTTTTATCTAAAACTCTCTCTTCCTCCCACTTCGGAGATGCTACCACTACGGCAGCTACTTTTGTTGATGATACCTATTTCATTAGTATTTTGTGGTTTAAAGTGGGATTTATATATATTATCTTATTTGAATTTTATAACAAACTTCTGAGAAAAACACCATAGGTACATTTACTTTTTCATTTGTTTAATTTTGAATTTATGAAATAAAACAAACATTTCCATAACATAGTAAAATAAAAAAGATGATTGCACATGAAACTGCAAATCTATTATGTACAACTGGCTATTCTTTTAAAATATATAATAAAGTTATCATATAAATTTCTTTTTCTTTGTTTTTTCCCTCCTCCCCTCACCCTAGAAATGGCTAGTGTGTGTGTATAATATGGTAAAAATTATTTACGATAAAAATTATTGGAATTTAGCTGACTCATTTGGGAGGAGGCCACTACTGGCCCACCCTGAAGTTATGTATGCTACTGCTACTGAGGTCAAAAGGAGAACTCTCCATAGGCAGTTTTTGAAGGACCTCCCCTTTTGGGGGAGGGAGATTGAATGCTAGTTGAGGGGAGTCAAAGAGTCGCTTGGAGAACACTCTCGAGCTTGGCCAGGCACTCGCTCTCTCTCTTTCTTTCTTTCTTTCTTTCTTTCTTTCTTTCTTTCTTTCTTTCTTTCTTTCTTTCTTTCTTTCTTTCTTTCTTCCTTCCTTCCTTCCTTCCTTCCTTCCTTCCTTCCTTCCTTCCTTCCTTCCTTCCTTCCTTCCTTCCTTCCTTCCTTCCTTCCTTCCTTCCTTTCTTTCTTTCTTTCTTTCTTTCTTTCTTTCTTTCTTTCTTTCTTTCTTTCTTTCTTTCTTTCTTTCTTTCTTTCTTTCTTTCTTTCTTTCTTTCTTTCTTTCTTTCTTTCTTTCTTTCTTTCCAGGGCAATGAGGGTTAAGTGACTTGCCCAGGGTTACAAAGCTGGTAAGTGTCAAATGTCTAAGGCTGGATTTGAACTCATGTCCTCCTGAATCCAGGGCCAGTGTTTTATCCACTGTGCCACCTAGCTGTCTCCATATGTTTTTCTAAGATCATCAAGCTCATCATTTCTTATAGCATAGTAGTATTACCTCACAATCATTTACTATGACTTGTTCAGCTCTTCCCTATTTAATGGGCATTCCCTCAATTTTCAGTTCTTTGCCATCACAAAGAGAGTTGCAATAAATATTTTAGAACCTATATGTTCCTTTCCTTTTCCTCTACTTATCTTTGGAAATAGACCTAGTAGTAGTATTGCTGGACCAAAATGTATAGGCAGTTTAAAAACTGTTTGGGCATACATTCTGAATACTCTCCAAATAAGTATATTTACAAATGTTAATGTGTGTATGTATGCATATAATGCTTTTAGCCTTACAAAATGAATATTATTTGATTCTCACAACAACCCTCTGAATTAGATGCTACTATTATCTCTGTTTTGTAGATGATAAGTCTGAGATTAGGAGATATTAAGTGACTTTCCCAGGGTACATAGTTAATTAGTGAAATAGGAATTGAATTCAGGTCTTTTGCCTTTCAAGTTCTGCTCACTATAAATTTCTTCACTAAGTTACCCCTAAAGAATGTAATCAAGGGCTTATTTGACAAGAGGAGAAGATGAGCTGGTTAAATGGCAGAGCTAGGAATGACAGGTGGATAGTCAGAATGATCCACTGGTACCCTCTTGTTGTCAGGAGAAAGCAAAGATTTCCCACACATTGGTTAGATAACCTTGGTGAATCTCTGGGAGAACATGGATGAGAATCAAACAAGTTTACCAGACAAAGATGGATTAAGTATCCATCATTTGAGAACACCAGATCAATGAGATAACATCCATTTTAGTATTTTAAAACATGTACAAACTTCCTACCAAATATAGATTCCAACAACAAAAAATAAATTGTCTAGTTTAAGGGGTATACTTCAATTAAAAAAAACATTCATTAAGCATCTTTCAAATGCAGGGCACTTTGCTGGGTGCTGAGTGTTCAATCAAAAATAATTAAACAACTCTACCCACAAGAAGCTTACATTCAATTGTAGGAAACAATATACACACAGACAAGTAAATATATGGTAATTTGAGCATAGGACACAAAGACTTTGGGAAGGCTTCATGGAGGAAGTGGTACTTGAATTTAACTAGAGACAATAAAGAGCTACTGAATCTTCCTAAATAAGTTACATGGTCAGATCTACCCATTAAGATCATCATTTTGGGAGTAATCTGGAGATTGAATTGGAAAAGGGAAAAGTTGATTGTAGTCCTAAGAAGGAATGGTACAAAGAACTGGTATGACCATTGGCATGTTACTTAAATATATGAATTGTAGTCCTTATCTATTAAATTAGGGTATTGGACTAAATCTACCTCTAATGTCCCTTTCAGATTTAATAATTAATAATTTTATGGTACAGCTGATTCTTCCTATTCAAGTATAACTAATATTTAGTAATTCCCTCCAACAATACAAATCATAACCCATCTCTGCCCACCCATCCTGTGAAGCTTTTGTCTATGTCCATAAGTTCACCTCAGAGGGGTACATTGTCTGAAGCCTTCCTTCCTTTCTCCTGACATGAACCAGTGGGACACTCTAGTATCTGCCATTGTTCATTTTTTCCGGTTGACCAGCCCATTCCATTATTTGGCCACTCTTGCTCTTTGTAAGTCTCATTAGTTATATGTTGCAGCCTGCTCCCATCTTCCATACATCTTTTCATTGTGCTCTGTATGATGATCATCTTTATTTCTTTGAGGAAGGTGGTATTCTATATCTCAACGATATGTAACAACATTGGCAAAAATGTTTGTTTTGAAAAGATTGGCCTTTGCTTTTATGGAAATCTTGTCACCTATTGGTAAAAGAGCTTTGAAGTTTCCTTAAAACAATCCCTCTCCTCCTTTTCTACTCAGTGTTCAGTTCATTGCTCATCTCTACTATCTGTCCCAAATATGTATGCTATTCAACAAGCTCTATTGTCCATTTCTGGTTTTAATTTTCAATCACTTGGTCAGTTCTTTTTCAATTGTGTGCTATGTCTTTTCTGCATTCTTTAAAAAAAACAAATCTTGATTTTTCTCTCTGACAAATCAGTCATCTGAACACATAAAGCTGATTCAGGTCTCATCAATAGCAAGTCTTTTCCTGACTGTCAGTATATAATCTATTTCATTCTACATGGTATTATTTAGTGCTCAAAGAGCCTAGTGCCTATAAATTTTTTCCTGAATAAAATATTTATGATATGGAAGCATGAGTTTTCTTGAAATCTTTATCTGTTCTCATTCCTTCTTTCTGAGCCATGCTTTTCTCTCCCTGTCCTTTTTTCCACGGTTGCACTGAAGTCACCAAATCTGAAGGTATTTTGACTTAATTTGGAGGATATTAACAAGTTCTTTGGAGAATTTTCAACTATTTCATCCTCCATGACCAATGTTGGGACATAAGATGAAATTATTTTCATGGTGGTCCTTTTGCAAATATTAATTATTAGTACTAAAATATGTGAGAGCCAAATATCACAAGAAATAATATTTCTTGTTGCCTTTGGGTGTATGATAAAACTCACTACCATTTCCTTTCAATACCTTTCCAAGGAGTACTAATGAGCCATCCTATTTAGCAGATCTTGTCCTCCTTCCCACAATGGTTACCACCATCACTGCAGATGTGGAAGGGGACAGCACAGACTGAGTCATTTTTTCTTTGTTTCATTCATTGTAATCACTAAAATAATCATTACCAAGTGGCTACTGATGATGTATCTCTGTAGTTACCTGGTCATAGAAAAAAAAAAAAACAAACAACAGACTGAGTCTGTTGCTAGGTACCTAGGGACTGAAAGCTACTCCATCTTTGCAGAAACTTCCAGAGCTTACACTTAACTTGCCATTTAAGGACTTAAGACCACCTCAAAACCATGATGAGGTATCTGTTTAGGACTTTGTGGAAGTTTCTTTTCATATCCACCCAAATTACTTTCTGAGACCGCATTGAATTCTGAAGTAGAATACAATCATCTGTTACAAAACAAAGGCCCTAGATTCACACTGCTTTTAAGTTTATGACTACACACCTGTACAGGAAACACTGTAGGGCATAAACACAATTTTTATAATTGGGTGGGAACAACTCAGTACTGAAAGGGAAAAAAAAATCACAACTTCCACAGGAAATTCCCAGTACACAGTCTCACAGTTGATTGCCTGCAGTCACTGCTGTTGCTATTACCATTATTCTTGCAATGGTACATAAAGTTACCCATGTCTAAAGATTCTTTCCTTGCTTATAAAATAGCATTTATGCTGACCTTTGTCCTCTGTGATTGCCATCTAGCTATGCTAAGCTAATGAGCTAAGGAAATCAATGATTAGATTCAGGAAGTCAGAGTTAACTGTGGAAAATTATCAACCTATCATAAAGTATGGTTGTGGTATCATTGTAAGAATGGAAAGCAATATGAATTGTGTGAGGCACATGCCAGTTAGGCTCGTCTTCTATAGCCTTGCAGAAAAAAAAAGTGTATAGTATTATTAAATTAACTACATTATAAAAATAATATTTCTTCCTGTTTCTCCATAACGGGAGGGTAGTTTTAAAAGAATCATTGTTTTAAGGAAACTGTGTTAAAGGAACTAATATAATGCTCTTGGGAAGTTTCTAAATTTATCCCAATTGTGAACTTGCCCTATTTATCTAAATTCCTGGAACTCATTGTTGTCTGGTGCTGACCAATTTTTGACTCATATATCTCATTACTCTTTTTTTTGTTAAACTTTAATCAAGCTTAAAGACAGAACAGGCTTCCAAACAACACAGATTATATTGTGGTGAATTTGCTTCAATTCATAATTCTCATACTCTTGTCAGAGATTCTCATGGCAAGCATCAGTTAATGTATTTGGCTTTTTTGTTACTTAAGCAGAATTATATTATTTTGTTCAGATCTCATTTTAATACAATGTATTTTCAAAGCTAAAATTATTGTACTGTTTCTTTCTTGCCTCTACAAATACTTATTTGCATTCAGTGACATGTTAGTGATGTGCTATTTCAATTTTAAGCTTTTTTTGAGTGTTATAGACCTCAGGAAAACACCTCATTGATTCTCTACTAAATAACCTGAAAGTTGATATCTTTCCAACCCCATTGAAAAATCTTTTTTTCATTTTCAAGACAATAATTGGAATGCCTTTGCTTCTTTCAATATTGTCTCATCCTGCATACTTAACTACTTAACTATGTAGAGGCAAATTAGAGATTTCATATTCCAAGAGTTATTATGAAGGGCATATGTTTGACTTCTCAGTCATTTGCTCGGTAAGGATTCTTGTACAAGTCATTTGGCTCTCCTGTCTGTGGAATTTATCTTCTTACATTCTCTAGATCTTGCTTTCCTTATCTGTAAAATAATGGGATTGGACAAAGTAGAGAATACCTCCATATTGACTAGATTATTTAAAAATATACTACTCGGGGCAGCTAGGTGGCGCAGTGGTAGAGCACTGGCCCTGGAGTCAGGAGTACCTGAGTTCAAATATGGCCTCAGACACTTGACACTTACTAGCTGTGTGACCTTGGGCAAGTCACTTAACCCTCATTGCCCGAACCCCCCCCCCAAAATATATATATATACTACTTGTAACATATAGGTTCCTCAAATTGGTTAAGTATTTAGTAGCATTATTTCCTTATATTACCTATTGGCTAAGACCTCCACAAAAGTCTCACTATGATGCCTTATCTTGATATGGAAACAACCCTGGCTCCTCAAACATTATTCCAACAGAGCACAAACTCCAGCATATCATAATAATTAAAGGCTGTGAATATAGACCAATAGTAAACCAGTTCTCTGTCATTCAAGCACCACCTTAATTAAACTCAGAGAATCTCATTACTACATTTACTATATTAATAGATTTTAAAGTCATAGGCACTCTTGAAGACCTATCTACTATGCCTCAGAAGGATTGTGAACTACATCAGTAAAGGGTATACACATATCTATTAAATCACAGACCTTTTAAATATTGCTGTATTTTCTAAAGATTTCAAATTAATTTTAAAGTCCATAGTCTATTTTAAATTTATTCATGTGATCATGATACTGTTAATCTCTTTGTTTATTTTGTATATTTCTGTCTTATGTGACTTATGGTATGAGTCGGGATCATATTCTCTCAAAAGTAAAAATGTGTCAATGAATATGTTTTAGGACTATTTGGCTAGCTGTTTGCTTGTTTAGATGAAGGAATGAGATGGAATTCAGCTTCATGCTATGATCAATTTTTGGAAACCTTACCCATCTGAAAATAAAAAAATTTTTGCATGTCAAGCATAATGTATCAATTGAAAATTTAAAGTAACTGACCATGGCTGGCAGGAATGCTTTCTCTTCTAGAATTCATAAAGGTCAATGTTTATACAGAAAGAGAGGAATATGATTTGATGGAGCATGGAGGATGGAGGATAGGGGGCATCAAAGAGAAGAAAGTTCTATTTCATAAACTTGAAGAGGAAACTGATTTTTAAAAAAATATCAATAATTTTGAGTAATACAAAATGAGATTAAATTTTGGTGTAATTCCACTGGTTTCTGTAACATTGAAAATATATTCTTTTCTCCCTTCTCTTTCAAAGAATCACACAATCTCAAAATTAAAATGGATCTTCCCATTTAGTCTGATTCATACTTGAAAAGTAGCTTCATGTGCCACCTATGCAGCTCATGCCGCTATTGGACACCTCTACCTGTTATTATATTGAGGAGTCAGTTTTATTGGTCATATATATATGTCAATTTGTGCCTATGTCTACACACATATATAAATATAGGTATATGTGTGTGCATATACATCAATACACATCTGTGACCATGTATAACATATGCTTTATAATGCATATGTTTGTATACCAACACCAATATATATATATACGCATAGCCATATATGGCTTAAAGAGGTAAAAGAGGAGAAATTCTCTCTTCCAACTTCAGAGGTATCCTCCCTAGAGAACTTCTAGCTCAACATCTCCCCAACTTTTGAACCCTGAACTTTGTCTCTGTCTTAGCTATCTAAGTGCCTAGAGGAAGGGCTGATTTTTTTTTTTTTGCTCAGTCAATGAAGTCATTCTCCTCTTAAATTAATTATACATGTGCATCATTACAGTTAGTTTCACACCTTATAATTACATTCTAACTATATCAATTGTGGTAGAGTGGAATTCCCTGTTAAATTTAGATAATGTGTTTTTTTTTTAAAGGTCTATATTTAAAAGGAGGATAGTATAGCAGAAAGAGCATTTCATGCAGCTTTCTAGTGCTGCATCCGGCCTTAACTAACTGTGATCTTGAGCAAAATACTTCACTGCTTTGAGTTTACATTTTCTTCTGTGAAACATGAGAACTGAACTAGATAAAATCCAAAGTACGTTGTACCTTAAGAATTCTGGATTTTATAATTTTATATTGTAAATATATGGGTTATATACACATATATACATATGTGTGTATAATGTTGATTAGATTGCCTATAATTAGAGATAAAATTTCAGCCCATGTTTCTTTTAACTCTAGGTTTAATCCTTTATATCAAGCAATTGATGAACATTTAGCTATTGCTTACTTGTTGGTTGGTTAGTTGGTTGTTGTACTTCATTCTCAAAGAGCACCAAAATGATATCACTATGTTGGAGTCAAGGCTTGGTGCATATGACTGGCTGATCAGGCCAATATGAGCTATGAAGGTTCTACCGTAGGTCAGACATATATAATCCACATGAACATTTGGAGTGGAGTTGTCTTTAAATTTGTGCATCTCACTTTTTTTGAGCTACTGAAATTCTGCATTGCTCATATAGCATAGAGCCTCTTTTGATGTGGCATATCATGCTGGGCTGTCCTTTGCCACTGTCTCTCATATCACACATTTGATTGCAAAGTTATTCAGAGGGATCTTCAAAGTGTACTTGTATTGCTTCTTCTGACCTCCATGTGAGCACTTGCCTTGTGTGAGTTCTCTGTAAGACAGGGAGGCTATTGCAATGTTCCAGGTGTGAAATGTTGAGACACTACGGTAGTGTCAGAGGAAAGGATGAGATGTGTTTAAGAGATGATTTGAAGGTGAAACTGACAGGTCTTGGCACTTGGATATGGGGGTTAGAGATAGAGAAGAGACAGGGATGACTCCTAGATTGCTACCCTGAAGGACTGGGAGCTGGAGAAGGGAATGGAAAACAACTCAAGTACCTTTGCCAAGAAAACCCCAAACTGTGTTAAGTGCTTTGCAAATATATTTCATTTGATGATAATAAAATAAAAGGTTAATAGCATTGTCAAAAGAAAGAATACATTGTGTTTCTTCTATTTATTACATTATTTTGCATGAATGATAAATGTATATGAGTGTTCTGTGGAGCATTCTATTTTCTCCAACAAATATTGCTCAATCATAAACATTTTAAATGTCTTTTATATGCACAGCTTCTAGGAGAGATGCTGTAGTATCAGTAAATGAGATAACTTGGAGTTCAGTTTTTTAAAAAAAATTTGTATGTGTGCTTTATGATTATTATTTTTCTCTTCTCTCATCCAGGCTTTAGTTTGAAGTTGGATTCCTTTAAATAATGACCCCCTCCCCCTTTGTCCCAACACACATCTTGCTTTAATAGAGTACCTACAGCAAGAGAAGCTAACAGATGTGTGTGCTGTGCTGCATTTTCATATTGTAATTTCCCTCTGATGAAAAAATCAGACGTGTCACTAAGGGGCCCAGGGGGATTTCCTGATTGGCAGTGTCTTTGAAGTTGAAGAGTGTCTTAGGACATAGGTTTTTAATTGAAAAATATCTCTAACATTTAGTGAAATACTTCTTTGGAATGTGTCTCTTTGAAAGGTCCATTCACCAATGAGAGTGATTGACTCTCCAAGTATGGGCCTTCAGAACTAATATTTTCCTGTCTCCCAATGTATCTTTGCCTCTTTATTAATGAAGAAACATTTTTCTTCTAGATTTCATTTAGCCAATTCCCTGAGTTAGGCCTCCTCCATTATTCATTGTTCTAAATTAAAAATTTTATCCCAAACAAGAAATCATCTGAGACAGACAAGGATGACTTTCAATCTCTAACAATGTAAGTTCCCAGTAATTGAGATTTTATATGTTTAATTCTTTAATGGTAAAATCTTGGTAGCAGGTTATTCTCTTCCTGAGAGCCACTGAAACTCCCATTAATGCTTAGTTTGGTTTTATACACATCAGTCAGGAGGAAAGCAGAGATTCCCCCCCCCTTCCCTTCTCTCACCCCTAGTCCCCATTCTACTTTTTGAAATAATTAGCTACCACTTTATGTTTGAAATATTTGGCCTTTGTTTAACATGGGGACTTGCACACATTGACTATTCTAACAGCTGACAAGAGGTGGGAAAGCCAGTCATTAGGTAGTAGTAGGGAACTCAGAAGAATAGCATCATCAAAGCTTGTTTAGATAGGCTAATTGTCACAAATCTATCATCCGTATTCCCATTAGGGTTTAGAATAGCATCTTTCATTCTACTAAAAGGAAATGCATCACAGCCAGGAGAATGTTTGAGAGTTATTATCCTTTAGAAATTAACTAGGAGTATTTGTGGGCCATAGCACTAGGCTCTGTGCAGGAAATAACAAGAAAACAGTATTTTTTAAAATGGAAGCAAACATTATTGAAAAATGGTCTATTCCTCAAAATAAATCAGCAGAATAGAAAGAATACCTTGGTAGACTAGCCTGATCTGGACCATGTGATCATCTCCCCCTTTTGGAATTATACCTTATATTTCAAGGGTCTGTGATTTCATAGGTCATGTCTATGCCCTCCCTCCACTGATGGACTACAGTATGAAGTTTTTGAGAATTATGTGGCCAATTTGATAAAAATAAGAATCAATGATAGTGGTGACATTAACTTCAGCTGAATTTTTTTTTGAGGGGTAATGAAGGTTAAGTGACTTTCCTAGGGTCACACAGCTAGTAAGTGTCAAGTGTCTGAGGCTGGATTTGAACACTCAGGTCCTCCTGACTCCAGGGCCGGCGCTTTATCCACTACACCAACTAGCTGTCCCTACCTCAGCTGAAAATTACATAGCACTTTAAGGCTAATCAATTGCTATATAATTTATATTTATATTTTATTGTATCATTTCAGCTGATTAGCTACATTGTTAAAATGTATTAAAATGATTAGTCTCATTTTACAGATGAAATTTTTACAGAGAAGTTAAGAAACTATTTTTGGTTGTTCAGTCATTTCACTCCTGTTTGATTCTTTGTGACCCCATTTGGAGTTTACTTGGCCTTCACAAGCTCATTTTACAGATGAAGAAACTGAGGCAAACAGGGCTAAGTGACTTGCCCAGGGTCATAAAACTAATAATTGTCCAAGGCCAGATTTGAACTAAGAATGATGAGCATTGCTGACTCTAGGCCTGGCACTCTATCTACTGTGCCACTGGTGCCAGGATTTAAATCTAGGTTCTTTGACATCAAGCCCAAAATTCTAGCAACACCTTCTGGAATTCTATCAATAACAAATAAGGAGTACACAGAGCTAACTTCCACACTTTCAAGTCCATTCCTATGCTGCCTGTTAGGTCTAGTATTTGTCTTTTGTGGTTAGTGTCATTACCATCTCTCAATTTAGCATCTTTTGAAGTCACTGCTATCCTTGATAATCATTTCCATGTGTGTCAGTGTGGCTAACGACCAGTGATGTTTTCCTGCATTGTAACAAAAGATGGGAGGCAAGAAGATAGTATACAAACAAGTTGTAGACAAGTAGATGAGTCTTTTAGTGAGGCAGGTTCCAGGTTTGGAGGATGACTTCTACCCATGATGCAATTGTTACCCAGGATACTCCCTTAGTGAAAAAGAACAATCACCTGGATTTTGCAAGTGTTGTTTTTATTTTTGCACTTGGGTAAGGGGCAGGACAAGTTGCAAACTAGGTTCACATGTGTAATGTTTCAAATATATTTAATGAGACAGCCTTCTCAATCAAAACTACAAAATACAACTAGGGTCTTAAAAAAAAATTTCCTCAACCTCTAATGAGAATAACATCCTGGCTAGGCTTACCCTTTACAAATATTTACTTGAGGCAAAACATAAGGAAAAATTTCTTGTCAAAACTGGAATGCTGTCAATTTCTGATGTAAATCAGTGACCACTTCTTAAGAGGGGTATGCAAGTTTGTGTCTAGAATGAGTTACTTTACTTAGAAATCTGAAAGAAGCCTTCTTTTCACATACTTTGATGCCTTCGGCTGGAGTTTTAAAGATTGTTATAATCTAATTCATACCAATTATTTCCTGATTTATAAGATTATTCTGAATTTTGAAAAATATTATAAAATAAAAACATACTTCAATTCATGAAAGCTTTGGGGTCAGGATAAATCTCCCCTTTTTTTAAACCCTCCCCATACTTTTCTCAGTTGGGACTAAATAGCTTTACCATGTTTCAGCTTTTAAAGTCTATCAAAACAGTCTATTAAATTCCAGGCAAAAAATAACTATGGATCTTTATCATCTATGTTTTAGACTCTTTGGTAATACACCAAAAAAGTAACTTTCCTTTGTAAAAACAGAAAGAATCATTAGAAAAAAAGAGCAAAATATTTTCCAGTGAGAAATTATCTAAGAACTAAAATGTTTACTATTAAACATTTGAATTAAAATGTTTAAGGCCTATAATTTAAGGAATTGCTGTTGTTCAGTTGTGTCCACCTTCTCATAACCCACTTGGGGTTTTCTTTTTTTTTCTTTTTTTTTTTTTAGTGAGGCAATTGGGGTTAAGTGACTTGCCCAGGGTCACACAGCTAGTAAGGGTTAAGTGTCTGAGGCTGGATTTGAACTCAGGTACTCCTGACTCCAGGGCCGGTGCTCTATCCACTGCTCCACCTAGCTGCCGCACTTGGGGTTTTCTTGGCAGAGATACTGGAGTGGTGTGCCATTTCCTTCTCCAGCTCATTTGACAGATGAGGAAACTGAGGCAAGCAGGGTTAAGTGTCTTGCCCAGGGTCACATAGCTAGTGTCTGAAGCCAGATTTGAACTCAGGAAGATGAGTCTTTCTGACTCCAAGCCTAGCACTCTATCCACTGAACCACTTAGTTGCTTAATTTAAGTAATATGTAACTCAATATCAGTTATTGACTGGATTTCCTTTCTGTAGGTGCATAGAAGCCACTTGAGGGCAAGGACTTTATTCATCTTTTTAGTCCTCACTTTCTAGTATGGGGTCTTGCCTGTAGGAACCATTTAATAGATATCTGTTGAGTTTACTTCAATATAATATTATTAAATTTCATTTCTGTGCATAACCTTCTCCATGGCAAATCAATTCCTCCTATTCCCAGAACAGAATCCTGATTCTTTGCAAGAAACAGTAAACCCCCAAATAAAAACAAAACCCCACATATTTCCTCTTGTGCAGTTGGGAGAATTTGAAACCAACATTTAAGAATTTCAGCACCTACTCTTTACTTCTCTGAAGTATCTTATTGTTCCGAATGATATTGGGATTCTTCAATGTTCTGTCACACATCTTCCATACAACTGAAATAGACAGTTGTGTGGCATTTTTGTTGTACTGATTAGATCCTATTATCGTAGTCTGTTCTTTAGCCTATAGAAATTTTTTGGGTTTTTTTCAAGCAACTAGATCTGGAGGAAATATGTTTAATGAGGTAGGTGAAAACACTTGCTTCAAACGATCCACAGAAGAATTCTTGTCCAACTTCCTCTCCTGTCTCACATTTCAGCTTTCACATCCTCTTGCTGCCTTCATTTTCAGGCTAGAAGCAAAAGGTGAAAACAAGGTGTGAAATACCATCTACCACCTTCTGGAAGTCCTATTATTCCTGGGCTTCATTTATTGCGTATGGCACTCAGGGTAAAACCCACATCCAACTAAAGGTTGATTCCTTCTTTCAGTCGCCCTAGCAACCCACTGGTCTCTAATACTATTCCCTAGGTGAAATAGAAGTTTTGGTGAAGTTAATTTGAGGTTTTATTTAGCACAATACCAATTGAAAAAGTGTTATATTATAAAATTCTGAGGGTATAGGTTACCTATCTGTAATCTTGAGTTTTATTCTTAGGAAATAACTAGGGGAAAATAGAGTAAAAAGCAATTTGCCCCGAATGAAAGAATAGAGGCCTGAATAATAATGAACAAAACTTTAGACAGTTCTGCTAGACTAATCTAATCTCCTTTGATGAAAGAGTTACAGGTCTGCCTGGTAAACTGAGGAGCCAGGAAAGAGATGAGGTCTCTTGATTCTGTCTTGCATGACACACTTCAGTAAACAGAACAGTAGTTCTGAAATGATTCTACCCTATGAAGGCTCTTCTGTAGGGGGGAGGGGAAGAAAGCAAGAAAGACACTACGCTGAGAGAAAGGTGGGGGGAGAGAGACAGAGAGAGGCAGAGACACAGGGAGAGAGAAGGAGGGAGACAGTCACAGGGAGAGACACACAGAAAGCAAAACAGAGAGAAAGAGAAGGGTGGAAAGAGAGACAGACACGGAGAGAGAATGGGGGGAGGCAGAGTCACAGATCCAGAGTGAAGTAGAGAGAAAAACAGATAGACACAGAGAAAAAGAGAGGAAAGGGGGGAGAGAGACAGAGACAGAGAAAAACAGACATAGAAAAACAGATAAAACAGAGAAGAGGACAGAGAAGGGGGAAAGAAAGACAGAGACAGAAAAAACAGAGAGAAAGAACAGAGAGAAAGAGAGGAGAAAGGGAGATTGTGGAAATGAAGAGAGAGGCAGAGATAGAAAGAAGGGACATACAGAGACAGACAGAAGACAAAAAGCCATAGACCAACAGACAAAATTATAGAGATAGAGAAAACTGTAATATTTTTATGTTATCAAAAGAACAATTCAACAATCCAATGAATGCTTACTAAGTGCTTATTATGTGATAGCTGCTGTGTTAGGTTTGGGGGATGAAGGAAATAGAGAACAATGGAATGCATAATCTAAGCTCCTTAGTGGCAGGAACTGTCCCCATACTTTACTGTCTTTTGATTTGAATGAATGAAACATTTATTAAGTGCTTACCATGTGCAAAATGCTGGGGATACAAGTAGAAAAGTAAGCCAGTCTCTGCTCTCAATGAGCTGCCATTCTAATGGAGAAGTCAACACTTATGGAAGTCAGATGGAAAGTCCCATGGTCCTTGGTATTCAGCATTGAAGCAGATGTGAATGTTTCTTGGTTAATGTCATTCCAAGTTCTCTTGGGTTCCAGACTGTCCCCATTTCCCTTCCTGAATCTGAGGAAAGATGGTGGTAAAGGTAATGGTGGTAGCCTGACCTGCCTGGCACATTATGCCTTCTGTCTCTGCCTCATGGTGCCCTACTGCCTCAGATGGACTGGTTTGCCTCCCCTGTATGACAGTTGGTTGGCAGTTGGTAGGGATGGTTGGTCCTTTCTCCACAAGTATTGTTTCTGCTGATGAAGGCTTCCGGGGCTGGGCTGGAAGTGAGAATTTTCTGGGAGACACTGCTACTTCCAGGATTGCTGCACCTATCTTCCTGTTGGTGGCAATTTGCTCAGATTTCCAACCTTTAAAGCAATGACTTGTACATAGTAAGCTTTTAATACGTACTTGCTAGATTTAATTGAATTAAAGGATATTTCTCTTGTGCTCATGCAGACAGTTTAATCTGGAGGGATAGGGATTATTCTCAAGACTGGGGAACTCAAGGGGAAAAAAGGACTGCATGGGAGAGAGAGAGAGAGACACAGAGAGAGAGAGAGAGAGAGAGAGAGAGACAGAGAGACAGAGAGACAGAGACAGAGAGACAGAGATGGAGAGACAGAGATAGAGACAGAGACAGACAGAGAAACAGAGAGAATTCCCTTGGTACCAGCAAACAACAACAACAATAACTAGCATTTACATTGTACTTGAAGGTTTGCAAAACACTGTACCTGTGTTATCATTGGTTAGAGCTGGAAGGAAGGAACCTCTGAGACAATCTAGTCCAATCCCCTTATTTATTTTAAAGATGAGGAAAGTGAGGCTCAGACTGTTGAAGTGAATTGCCCAAGATGACACAGCTAGTAAGGAACAAACCTTGAATTCAAGGCCTGATTCTCAGATTTCAAATCCAATGTTCTTTCCACCACACAATAGATTTTGCTGATGTATCACCTCTCTTACCACCACCAAAATGCTGTCAAGAATGCTTAGTCTTGGGGCAGCTATGTGGCACAGTGGATAGAGCACCGGCCCTGGATTCAGGAGGACCTGAGTTCAAATCCGGCCTCAGACACTTATCACTTACTAGCTGTGTGACCCTAGGCAAGTCACTTAACCCCAATCCTCTCACCAAAACAAACAAACAAAAACCCAAAAAACAACAAAAAAAGAATGCTTAGTCCTGCAGCTACAGCCTTTACGAGTACCTCAGAATTTTCTCACAGCTTCCCAAATGGAAATAAACCCCACTTACCCTCACTTTAATTTCAATTTCCTCATTTTACTGATGAGGAAACTGAGGACCAGAAGGCTAAGCAAATTTGGATCGCAAGGAAAGGAATTATCAAATGTAGGATTTGAACCCATGTCCTTTAGGTGTCAGTCGGCCTTCTTTCTATGTCATTGATGATGTCTTTTACACCATTTCTCATGTTCAAGTCAAGTAATATGTTGTATACTATTAACACTTGTCTTTTCAATGCTCTTTGGATGATCTATAATTCCCTCTCAACTAAAGAATAAAATGCAATATCATCAACCTGACATTTAAAACCCTATGCAATTCAGCTCCAAACTACCTTTCCTACATTATCATATATAGGTTATAAATATATAACCTATTTTATAGCTATATAAACTATTATATAGCTATATAACCTATTATATATACATATATAAAACCTAACATATATGTATGTGTATATGTGTATATATGTATATATACATTTATGTATGTATATGTGTGGGTTTTTTTTTTTGTGTGTGTATATATATATATATATATATATAAAATTTTTCATATCCTCTGCATCCCAGCCAAACTCTGTACTTAGTGAGGAACTAGCTACTCTCCAATCTTTAGCTCTCTATTCTTGCCTCTGAGTGTTCACTCAGGCAGCTTCTCATGGCCTGGAATGCATCTCTTCCTTTCCAAATCCTATTCTACCTTCAGGACTTAGGTCAAGTTTTCCCAGATGGCCAGAGTAAAGAATATCTTCCTTCTCCTCCTCCTCCTTCTCTTCCTCTTCTTCCTCCTCCTCCTCCTCTTCTTCCTCTTCCTTCTTCTCCTCCAGCTCCTTCTCAACCCTCCTCCTTTTCTCCTCTCATTCCTTCAATTTTCAAGAGTACTTTGTGTCTTTCTTTTGCCTTACTGAATCCTGCCTTCTATCATATTCATATATTTACCTGTTGCATCCCTCATTCAAGTATAAGTAACTTGAAGAGAGAACCTCGTGATGTTTTTTTCATTTTTCTTTCATCTTTACATGCTCAGCGCTTTGCAGTCCTTCCCACACAATAGCTGATTAATAAACACTACTGAGCTGAAATGAATGCTTGTTGATGTTTACTCATACTGTTCCCAATGTATTCTTTCTCAATTGTTTAATTCCTGCCTGTTAAAAGTCAACTCAGATGCCACCTCTGCTGTAAAGGCTTCCTTGATCCCTTCAAAGCCAATAATGACATATCTACTTTTTGACCTCTGAAAACATTTATTTTTTACCTCTCTAATCATGCTTTATTTGCATTATAGTTGTGTGTATATAATTATTTGCTATTAGATTGTAAACCCCACAAAGGCAGGGATTATATTTTATCTAAACTTTGTATCTTCCCCAGTGCCCAGCATGACATTATGACAGTAGAAACTTTAAATGTGTTCAGGAAATTGAATTAAACAAGATAAACCCAAGTCAATAGTCTCATATGTTAAAATGAATGACTAAGATATGTAGCAAAGGACAGCTATGTGGTACAGTGGGTAGAGTGCTGGCCTTGGAATCAGAAGGACTTGAGTTCAAATCCATCCTCAGACACTTAACTAGATTTGTGACCCTTGGCAAGTCACTTAACTGTTTGCCTCAGTTTTCTCATCTGTAAAAAGAGCTGGAGAAGGAAATGGCCAACTTTTGTTGTATCTTTGTCAAGAAAACCCCACATGGGCCATGAAGAGTTGGACAGGACTGAAATGACTGAACAACAAAAGATCAAAAGATATGTAGAAACAGTTACACCTATCCATTACAAGACAATGCTCCATTCTTTGCAGTATCCTAGGTGGCAGGATGGGTTGGTGTGCCAGTAGTTTCCCAAGCAGCAGTGCTTATTTGTGGGGAGAATAGTGAAGTAACAGAGGGCAGAAGTGGCAGTATCACTTGCATTAATTATAGGAAATCTTCATATAGAAGTTGATTTTGCAAACATATTTGTACAGTACAATGAAAAGATTGCAATTTGCTTTATAAAAATTGTTCCTTATACACAACTTTCCAGGGATATGTCAATTAGGCTGGACTAGATAATTGCAATAATTGACCTTTAGTTATTATTTTTAAGGTTTGCAAAGTACTTTATTAAGCTTCTCTTGTTTCATCTCTAATGTTCCTTCTAGATTTAAGCCTTGTGAAACCCTGGAGGACACATTAAGATATTCCATTGTCTTAGATTTCAGTTAAAAAAATTGGCTTCAGAAATACAATATGGGGAATATGTCTGAAAAATATCCAGTTATTTTAGTGAACTGCAAACTCAGTATGAGTGAACAGTGTGATATGACAATCAAAAAAGTGAATGCTATTCTAGGCTGTAGTAGTTAAGAGAAATAGCATAATAAGGAAAGTGATAGTCCCACTGTACTGATCTGATTAGATCACAAGTGGATTATTGTGTTCGGTCCTGGGCACCTCATTTAAAGTTGACACTGATATTACAGAGAACACCCAGAAGATTGCAATCATTCAGTCACACACTTTTTCTTTCAAGAAGCTTTGATTAAGTACTTACTATGTGTTAGGTACTTTGTACTCAGGTGTGAGGGACAAAATCAAAAGCTAGGGGGCAGCTAGGTGGCGCAGTGGATGGAGCACTGGCCCTGGATTCAGGAGGACCTGAGTTCAAATCTGGTCTCAGACACTTGACACTTACTAGCTGTGTGACTCTGTACACTTAACCCCCATTGCCCTGCAAAAAAAAAAACAAAACAAAAAGCTAGACAGTCCCTGCTCTCAAGGAGCTTACATGTAAGATGACAAAAAGATGTGCACAGGTAAATAAGTACCAAAATGTATACAAAGTTGTTGCTGTTGTTGTTCTTTGACCAATGACATCATGGGGTGATGTTTTGAATGGAGTATGGAGTGTGAATTGGATTGAAGTGAGGCAGAGTGACACAAAGCAGCTAGCCTCACTCTCTCTTCCAGAGTCATCAAAGTCCAATGGCAAGACAAAAGTCAAGATGGCTGCTGATGGTCCAAGATGCAGTGGATGACCTTGGTGTCTTTGATTTCTGACCAAGCTCTAAGTACTCCTCAGCATCTGATTCAGCCACCTTCATGGCCTTTGGAACAAATTGTTCTCATCCAATCATTCCTCCAGGTGAAGTCTTCACATACTTGGAGTAGACATCCCCTTAATTCATTGACAGGTTTGAGACCTGTTGGTTACCCTCAAACTTGTTTAGCAAATTTGACAAATTGGTTTTATCAGAATGTGACCCCTGCACGTGCTACAGTTTCTTGGACCCACAGGTGAGAGTTGAGTGATAAGTGAATGCCAAAGATGAATGAGCAGCCCCGAAAAGGTCTCAGCAAGCCTTCACATTAGAGGTGCTCATCCTCCCTGGACACAAAGTCTCCTAACTTTTGGAAGAGGGGTGTAATAATATAAGTAGGAGAAATCAAGAAAGGTCACCTTCAGGAAAAAACACGATCTGAGTCTTGAGTAAAGCTAAGGAATCTAAGACGTAAGGGTGTAGAAGAGGGCATTCCAGGGATGGGGGAAATTCTGTCCACAGGTACAAAATCTAGAGATAGAATGTTGTATGTAGAGAACAACAATAGGCCATTTTAGTTAAGGAACAATGAATAAGCCAGGTAAGCCATTAGTTTGGTGTAGGAATTTTAGTTCATACTAAATGAAGAATGAGGATGATTTGAAGAAAGCATATTTAGCCTGGAGAAGAGAATACTAAAGGAGTAGTGTTGGGTGTTGACATGGTATCTCTCATGTAGAAGAAGGATTAGACTTTTCTGATTTTCTTTAGTATGTTTTAGCTTGATATAAAGAAAAATCTTATAATTAGAGCTACCTAGAAATAGAATAGAATCCCTCTTGAGGTAATGGGGTCTCCCACATTGGTGGTCTTTGAGCAGAAACTGGATGACCACTCATTGGATATGTTATGGAAGGAATTATTTTTTAAACATTTATTGGATTAAGGTCATTTCCAGCACTGAAATTCTGAGAGTCTGTGATACCTGTAGGTCTTCCATGACCAATATGTTATATGATTATGATGTATCTCATCTGAAGTCTTTTGGCATTTTCAATTTTCTTCTGTCTTCATCTTATTAGTTTTATAAGGTGGCTTAAATGACATGCATCTCTTATGCATTAATCATGTATAATTTTATAATAATAAAAAGCTATCTATTGGTCATATCTGTATATTAGTCCCTATATAAGTATAGAGACTGCATCTTATTAACCTTATACAAAGAGTCTTTCTCATTGTGCTCAATGCCCATTTCTATCTCTGCCAGAGATGCTTTATAGATGTTTGTCGGTTGAGTTGAATGGCTTAGGGACTCTGTGTACATTACCAAGGCTTTCTTGTTTTATTTTTTACTCAAAAGGAGTATCTTCCTTCCTTACACAACTCACTGGAGGTCTGGAAGCTGGATTTAACTTGTACTAGGATCACATTTGTCTAAAGCAGCAGTCTCTGCCTCAGCCTGCCTAGGGTCTTAGGGCAGGATGTTTAGCTGTCCTTGCAGTTCACTCATAGCATGGGATCCTAAAGTTATAAGGCAACTTAGAGATAATTCAATACATGACTCCTGATTTACAGATGAAGAAACTGAGATGTAGACCATTTAAGCAGCTTGTTCACATTTCTATAGCTAGTAAATGGCAGAGCATAGAATTGAATCCAGGTATCCTGATTATCTAAATTCAGTCTTCTTTCCACCATAGTGCACAGATAGAGGGGACTGGGATGCATTTGACAGAAAGCAAGAGAATTCCATCAATGTCACAGCATACTATCAGGAGACCCCTTTGGGATGCACAATCACCATTTGAATTCACAAGCATACTTTTCCAAAGGGAAATGAATTGTGAAAGGTAAACCAAATATTTAGAGGAAAAGTCTCCTTGGAACAGAATCTGGCATCCAGAGGAAAGTGTGAGCATAAAAATTAGCTGACTACTTACTAATTACCACAACAAAACCCTTCCATGTTTCCTAGGTAACTGAATGGTTCTAGATGGTCTTTCATTAGGAAAGCAATTTTGGACAACAAAGCAGAAAATATTACCAACTATTTTGACCAGTTGTCAGATGAGAGACATTGCTGGATTTGAATCTTTGGTCCTCCTGTTGTGGTGGTAAAAATTAAAATTGAATGTGGTATATAGTTTTTGATTGGCATGTGTAAAGAGAATTTTCTTCATAGATTTAGGGAAGTTTGTTTTGGTTTAGGTGAGTTCTTTTAGTTTCCTCAGTATTCTTCCACATGCTGAGATTAGAAAAAGTTTTTTATGTTAGGTCAGATTCTCTGAGCACCAATGACTTCCTAATACTCCTGATAGAATGTAGCTTGCTTGAGAGCCAGGACATTATCATTCTTGTTTGTAGCACCTGAGTCTGACACAATGATTCTCACAAAATATAATAGTAGCTTAACAAATTATTTTGGTTGAACGAATGATCTATGGTAGATATTAAAGAATGAAATCTATTGTGATGTTAGATTAGGGAGAGATCACTTCCAGGTAAGGAGATCAAGAAAAGTTAATGAAAGAGGTAACCTCTGAGCTGAATTTTGAAGAGTGAGTAGGTGACAACAAATGGAGATGAGGGTTGGAGGGAAGGACATTCCCAGAACAGAAACTAGTATGAAGAATGATATAGAAATGGGAAAATGTGGGACATATTTGAGATATGTCAAATAGTTCAGCTGGGTTGGAGAAAAAAACTGTGATTAGATGCAGCATGAGATAAGACTGAAGAGATAGGTGAGATACAGATTATAGAGAACCTTTAATGATGGGCTAATACATTCTAATAAACATTTATTAAATACCTACTATGTTCCAGACACTGTTCTAAGTGCCTGGAAAAGAATTAATAAAAAGAAACACAATCCCTGACTTCAGGAAGCTTACAATCTAATTGATGGAGACAACACACAAAAGGAAGCCAGAATCTTATTATGTGAAGTTGAAAGCAATCAGAGCAGCAGATGAAAAGTGGAATAAGTTGAGAGTCTATTTTCTGCCCTCTGTTAAGGAAGGAATTGGGAGGAGTTTGGTACTCTACTCTGTAGTCCTCTAATCACAGAGGAGAGAAGGTTGTCAGAGGTGGTATTAATCAAGGTTTGAGTTATGAGCATGGTGATAAGGGGAGAAGTGATGAGTTTTTCATGGGAGGGACATTGTGTTTTGTGGAGTTGAAACTAGGAAGAGCAGCAGATGCAGATGGAGTCTAAAATATGGTGCATAATTTGGTAGGCAATGTAGAACTATTGAAGATTTTCAGGCAATTAGGAAATCTCAGGCAGCTAGGTGGTATAGTGGATAAAGCACCAGCCCTGGATTTGAGAGGACCTGAATTCAAATTCAGCCTCGGACGCTTGACACTTACCACTTGAATGACTGTGCAAGTCACGCAACTCTCAATGCCCAGCAAAAAAAAACAAAAAATAATTAAAAAATCAGGAAATCTGATGAGAGCTGTGCCCTTAGAAAATCAATCTGTCATTGTTATATTAGAATGAGTTGTGGGAATGAGAAATGGGATGTAGGATAAACACCTAGAAAGCTATTGTCTTAGTCTAGACTTGTAACTTGGTGGCAGGTGGAATAGTTGGGGTGGGGGGAGAGAAATCTGAAAGAAATTGAAAAGAAAAAATCCGTAGGACTTTGTGACTGATTACAAATATAAGATGATAAAATATTCTTCTGAAATCCTGAAGATGGATGGCATTATCATCAGTAAACTAACATAAGGAAGTAATAAAGAACAGATATAGGTGGAAAGATGATGACTTAGATTTTGGACACATTGAGATGGATGTGTGTTGTTTGAAATCCAAATGTGGGTTCTAATCTGCCCGCCCACCCAGTTTTGGGGGAGGAAGCTGGCTAAAATCACTACTAAATTCAGCAAGAGTTTAGTCTCTTAAAGATTTATTAAACTATATGGGGAAAAGGAAAACAGAAAAATGTCCATTTAAGTCTTTAGAAGTCTTTTCTCAGATGATTCTTGGGATGTCCTCTGGGTGTAGTTGTGGAATCAAAGTCTTTCAGGTGTGGATGCTGAAGATCAACTAACAACTCTCAGCTGTAGAGTTTCAGATGTGATTATAAAGTCCTTCAGGTGTTTCAGATGTTGATAATCAGCTGGGAAAATTTCCTACAAAATTGAGCTTAACACAACTTTAAATATCTTTGACAATAATCAAATCAAATAATGAAAGTTCTCAAAAACATGTCTAAGGAAATTCAGAATCTTTTAGAGATTTTACAATTATTGTTCAGTTATTATGCATGAAACATATAATAAAAACACAAATTGAAACATTTTCTAAAACTTAATAATATTACTACAGATGTATTAGTAAACCATCCAGGCAGAGTTTCCCACTGGGCAAGTCAGAAGGGAGGTCAGATGGGGAGGTGTGGGTTTTAACATGATCTACAAAGAAAGTCAATTCAGCAGATAATGCCTGCCTTCAAAGAGCTCACATTCTACTGAAGTTGAAATTGTAGGTTTGGATAAGCTCAGCAGAGAAGATATTATTGAAAGAGATGAGATACAACCTTAGAAAATGCCAACATTAAGAGAGCTGATATTACAAAGAGAAACAAGTAAAAGAAATAAAGAAGCAACAGTGAAGAACAGAAGAGAAGGAGGAGCACATGGGGTCAAGGAGGACAAAGGTGAAGAGATCATCAAAAAAAAATGAGTAGTCAATGACAGAGAGAAGAAAAGAAGGAATAAAAAAAAAGGCAATTGGATGATGGTAACCATGAGAAAAATAGCAAGAGGTTTAGTCAGATTAGAGAAATAAGATTAATTCAGTTTTGCATATATTAAACTTGAGATAATAGATGGATATTCATATGGGAATTTCCAGGTGACAATTAAAAAGAAGGATTAGGTTTTGGGAGTGATATCAAGGCAGGAGGTGAAGACACAGATTTGGGAGTCATTTGTATAGTGGGAGATGGCTCAGAGGAAAAAAGAACAAAGTTCCATAAACTGTAAGCTATGTGAAAGAAAGGAGTGGATCTTTATATCCCTGTATCTTCTGCACTTTGAACAGTGCAGAATTCATTATTGGTAGTAGTCCTTAATCAGAGTTTGTTGAATGAATGAATAAATTACCTTGATTACAAGTACAGAAAAATGGGTTCAATGGTTATTGAGAGGATCAAAGGAAATTTATATAAAGAGCTTTGTAAACTTTAAAGTGCCACATAAATGTGATTTAAAGTGTTTTCTTATGGTTACTCATTTTGAACTTAAATACAGACAAAAAGACTATTTCCATATGCATAACAACATAAAAGGAGAATTTAATATCAAACCATGAAATTCCATTTCACATTTTTTCTTTTTTGGAGAAAATTATGTAATATGTACTAGCTATTGTTTTCAAAGCTACACTGCTGTTCTGTACTTCCTTCTAAATTTTTTTATGCTCTAAAATTTTAATTTTTTTCTCTCTCACTCTCCACTCCCTAAATGGGAATTATTATTATTTCTTTGAAACAGAATGTCTTTATCTGTATCTCCATATAAGGCTGTTTGACTCTCAAAAGTATGTTATTGGAACAAGAATATTATTGCTTTGATTTACTGTCTAATTATATATGCTTCAATGGAAAGTGATTTTCTTAAAAATCAGGTATGACTTTGTTTACTCCCCTTGTCAATAAGCTCCAGTGGCTCCCTATTACTTCTAGGATCAAATACAAACTCCTCTGTTTGGCATTTCAATCCATTCAGACCCTGGTTCCGACCTACCTTTTTACTCTTCATTGGAATCTTCCTAATATAGTGCTTTCCAACACACACTACCATCTAGCCAAACCAGCCTTTTTTCAATTCCTCGCATCATACTTGGTCTTCTGTTTTTATGTTTAATACTAAAACCAAGCTTGATTTTCACTTTGACTCTCCCTGGAATGTTTCTTATGTCTGGAATATACACCCTTCTGACCTCTGTCTCAAAATCTCAGTTTCATTCAAAACTCAGCTCAAGCAATGTTTTCTGCAATGAGGCTTTCCCAAAGGTGCACATCCCCTCTTGCTACTCCCACTCATTATTTTTTGTATATCCATATGTGTATATTGTCTCTTCTAATGAAATATAAGCTTCTTGAGGGCAGAGATTGTTTCCTTTTTAAAAATTTATATCTCTAGTACTTAACAGAGTGCTTAGCAAGTAATGCTTAATTAGTGATTGCAGATTAATTGATTTCAGTGATGTGCACACTCTTTCAATTGGTATATATTACAACCCAGCCTCATCTCATCATATGTGCCTCTTCTCCAGATCTTCCTATAAACCCTCCACAGCATGTCTACTATGTTGACAGCCTTCTTCTAGCTTTCTTAACATTATGCTGCTATCAGTACAACATACAGACCTGGATAATTACCATAGCCTTCTGATTCAATCTACCTGCTTCAAGGCTCTCCCCACTACAGTCTAACTTCTGTTCAACTGTAAAAGTGATCTTCCTGGGGGCAGCTAGGTGGCACAGTGGATAAAACAGCGGCCCTGGATTCAGGAGGACCTGAGTTCAAATTTGGCCTCAGACACTTAACACTTACTAGCTGTGTGACCCTGGGCAAGTCATTTAACCCCAATTGCCCTGCAAAAAACAAAAACAAAAACAAAAGTGATCTTCCTAAATGTCAACCTTGGCTATGTCACCTGCCTCCCCCTCCTCCTCAATTCTATTTGGAATTTAAACCCTTCACAACATGGGTCCTTCCTGTCCTTCCAGTCTTCTTACAAGTCACTTCCCTCCACGTATTCTACAATACTGGCCTATACTGGTCTACATACTGTTCTTTACACATAATACTTCATTTACTTATTCAGTACATTTGCAACAACTGTTTACCCATCATTAGAATTTTCACCCTCCTCATACCAAATTCCTAGCTTTTCTGGTTTAATTCAGGGCTCAGATAAAATCCCATCTTCTGCAAGAACCCTTTCCTTGTCCCCACCTTGTCCCAGTCTCTCTCTAAAATCACCCTCCATTTACACTGTATATATCTCATACTTGCATGTCGTCCCTCCTATTAGAATGTGAATTCCTTGAGAAAAGGGAGTAGGCTTTTGCTTTTCTTTGTGTAGCCCACAAAAATTATGGGTATACTTAGCCCAACTTTTGTTGTCACTGGCAGGCTGGGTTTCTAAGAAGACTGCTGACTTTCTCTCTTCTCTAAGGTTCACTAGTGTTAGGATTGCTTACTTAAATGCTATCAGTTTGATGCCCATTATGGTATGTCTTCTCCAATCTCAATCTCCAGTTATGATTAGCATGTCCTATGTCAATGCCCTCCAGTGATTAGTGACCCAATTTTATTTAACCAATTAATATCAGTTACCTTTTACAAAAGGGTATTTACTTAAAATATACAGCAAGAACCAAAGGTATAAGCCATTTTCCGCAACACTTGGGGACATATTCTCTCCTAAACCACTTTAGTCCCAGGGGAGAATGGGTTTACTTTTGAAACAGTTGCTAAAAAGCATTCACTACACAAAGTTCACTTCTAAAGGCAGTATAGCTGATGGATGAATCCCTATTGCTTCCTCTGAGATACTTTTGATGGACTTCTATGCTGGCTAAAAGGTCACTGCGAACTTTGCTCCCCACCTGCCTCAGCTGTCAATAAATTCTTGCAAGGGCAACTCACTTTCCCTACCTTTTTGAAGATCACAAGGTCACAGTCTATTCCAGTACTCTTTCATCTTAAAGCAAGAAAGAATGAGCACAAAGAGATAAAGAATAGAGGACCACATTTATGGATCACATGTCAGCTCCAGGTGGGGAGGGCCCCAGGCTTCTCAGCACCCAGAAACTTATAGCAGATCCCCCTCACTCAAACTAGTCAGGCAGGGGAAAAGAAAAACAAAATGAAACAACCTGGATTGCCCCAGTGGGAGTTTTTTGTAAGACTTCAGTTCTGGTTCAGCAGCTTATCAAAAAGGTATGCAATAAGCAAACTGGCCATGGTCAGTGAACTCCTGTGCATGCTCTCAAGTGGAGAGCTACCTCCCTTAATTCTGAGTCATCATTTCCAGAAGTAGGCTCATTAAATAGACATGCAACCAGAACCAAGACTCCTAACCAAACTTAAATACTCGTGGATTGAATGAAAGAGTGGTTGGCTTCATTACAGAGTAGGCTTATTATCGTTTATTATTTCTGAATGTAGGTAAATGTTTGAATAATATAGAAGTGACAAATCCATCAGCAATTTGGATTTTTACCAGTTGTCAGTCAATAAACATTTATTGCACTGTGCTAAGTACTGGGGATACAAAAAGAGACAAAGCACTCATGGACCTCACAATCTAATAGTGTATACGACGAGCAAACAAATAGCAACAAAACTGCTATATACAGGATAAAACGGAAATAATTATGAGCTGGAAGGGACTAGAATTGAGATGGTTTGGGAAAGCATTTCTCTAGAAGATGGAATTTTATTTGGGACTTGAAGGAAACCAGGAGACAGAAACGAGAAGCAAGAACGTTCCAAGTATGAGGGATAGCCTGAGGAAATACCCAGTTCTGAGAGATGAAGAGTCTTGTTTATGGAACAGAAACGAGGATGGTGTCACTGGATCAAAAAGTATGTGGCAGGGAGTAAGGTGTAAGGAAAATGGAACGGTAGGAGGGAGCTAGGTTTTTGAAGGGCTTTAAATGCCAAACAGAGGATTTTGTATTTCATCCTGGAGGTGTTAGGGGATTTACTTACTGGAGTTTACTTACTCAGCTGAATCAATATTATTTATAATTGTATAAATAGTAATACTGGGCTACTGCCTTGATGGTGTTAAAGGCTTAAAATAAGTTTTTAAAAGAAACGTAGCTACTATTTTGTTCTTAACCTTTTGTCAACATGAAATCCTGATTTGGCTGGTTTGATAGTTTTGGTGGTACTACTTGATCTATATGGATTGATTTGTCCTATTAAGGGGGCAGGGAGGTCATTTCCTCCCCCCTCCCCCCCCCCCTCTCTCTCTCTCTCTCTCTCTCTCTCTCTTTTGGTGGGGCAATGAGGATTACGTGACTTGCCCAAGGTCACACAGCTAGTGTCAAGTGTCTGAGGCTGGATTTGAACTCACATCATCCTGAATCCAGGGCCTGTGCTTTATCCACTGCACCACCTAGCTGTCCTCTGGAGGTCATTCTCAACATTCTTAATGGTTTTGCTTCCATTATACCTTAGACCTAAAAGGTCTAATGTATGGGGAGTTGGTGTCAAAGGCTTTAGCAGAATTCTCATTCCCTCACGAGAACCCTTTCAATGCCTTTCTTTCTTTTTTTTTTGTTTTTGTTTTTGTTTTTTGCAGGGGAATGAGGGTTAAGTGACTTGCCCAGGGTCACACAGCTAGTTAAGTGTCAAGTGTCTGAGGCTGGATTTGAACTCAGGTCCTCCTGAATCCAGGGCCAGTGCTTTATCCACTACACCACCTAGCTGCCCCCCTCAATGCCTTTCTAACCTAACATGACTGATTTCTGTTCTGATTGTGGAGGTAAAAAGCTATTTTATTTGACTTATTCTGCTTTTTAAACTTCAGAAGTTTTATCCATTTTTTCCTTTGATCCAGTGTGGAAAGACCTTCCACTGATGCAGAAGAATAACATGACTATAATGTGTGGATGTAGAAAGTAAGTTTGCTCATTTCACAAAGCAGAGACAGGACTTAAACCCAGGTCTTTCTAACTCCAAGATTGGCCTTTTATCCACTCTGCTATGTTGTCTCTAAGTTGTTTTTATGGAATCCAAAACAAACATGTTTATAAAAACAGCAACCAAAAAAAAAAATCTTGTAATCTCTACACCCTTCCTCACCCCCAGTTATCTGACTTTGAATATGGAGTTTGCTGGAGTGGCTTCTCTAAGAAAGCCTACGTTGTCAGTCTCTTGTGATTTCATCAAGAATACCATTGACACAGGCACAAAGCATTCTAAAAAGAATTTTATAGCCAAGAAAACAGATACTTGGATTGTCAGATGATTCAGACTTTTCTCTCACTAATTCACTATGTCAAGATCACAATCAAGCACAGGTTTATTTGGGCAAATCTCTGCCTTCCCCTAGAATTCTCCACTCAGCCTTTATTTGACAATAAATGTACAATTGTTTTCATTATTTTTTACTTTTTCTTTTTGAGATATCTTGAAAATGTATACTGAATACTTTTAAAATTCCTTAAACTGCAGTAAAAAATTTATTTTCTTTTTTTCAGTATAGTCATTCAGATGTTCTTACTGACTTCATCTTCTTAAGGGCCATTGCTATTTTCTCATCTGTATATTAGATGGTAAAATATAAATTGATATCTCCATTTTTACTCTCAAAGATACATTAGAGGGGCAGTTAGGTGGCACAGTTGATAGAGCACCGGCCCAGGATTCAGGAGGACCTGAGTTCAAATCCGGCCTCAGACACTTGACACTTAATAGCTTGTGTGACCCTGGGCAAGTCACTTAACCTTCATTGCCCCCCCCCCCAAAAAAAAAGATACATTAGAGAAAGAGCATTAGGCTTAAGGTCAGGACCTGTCAGTTAAAAGTGGCTTCTGGCATTTATTACCTAGATGATTTGGGGCAAGTCATAACTTTTAGAATCCTAAGTTCTCTCATCTGTAAAATTAGGTTACTGGACTCTATGATTTTAAAGTCCCTTCTAGCTTTAATGGCTGAACAAGTTGTATATGATTGTGATGGAATACCACTGTGCTATAGGAAATGATGAGCTCAATGATTTTAGAAAAACATGGAAAGATGAATGAAATAATGAAGACCAAAATGATCAAAACCAAGAGAACATTGTATTTAGTAACAGCAATTTTCTTTTAAGAATGACTGAGAGACTGATTCATTTTGACTGTTATAAATACCCAAATTAATTATAAAGGAGCTATGAAGAAAGATGTTATCTTTATCCAGAGAAAGAATTAATAAATAGAAGTATGTGTAGATTAATTTTACATATACGTGTAAATATTTTTGTTCTTTTTTTCTTCCTCCCACCCACCTTAGAGATGGCTACCATTAGACACAAGTGTATATGTGTGTATATATGTATGTATCTATGTATATATATATATTTATATCATGTGTTTATATGAAATTTACATAATAACTTTATTATACAATTTAAAGGAATAATAAGTTGTACATAGATTTGCAGTTTCATGTGGTATCATGTTTATTTGTTATGGAAATGCTTGTTTTATTCAATAAACTAAAAATAAATAATTTTTGAAATACCCCTGTGATCTTGAGGCCTCTATGAAATTACCTTAGGATATGTATTTGCTTTTGTTGTATTGTTGTCCTCTTTTTGGATAGTTCAACAAATGCTCTGAGTTAGATTTTTCCCAAAGTTCACTGCAGGGTGGTTTTTTTTTCCCTCAATGACTCTCCATTATTTTGTATGACAACACTAGTTTGTAATCTAGCACCATCTGTCTGCCTATTGAGAGAGTCAGGAAGAAGTGGGAAGACAACTTAAGTTCAAATCTTGGCTTCTATACCTCTTTCCTGGGTATCTTTGGACAAATCATATATTGGACAACAGGGTTGGACTTCTATGTCCTCTGATATACCTTATAGCTATAAATCTATGATCCTTCGCTGACCACCCTCCATGATATTTGGCATCATGAACCTGTTCTTTGGTGTTTTTCTACTGGCTACTAGGTTTCTTCTTTGACCACAGTAGAGTTTGTGTTTGATGCTATGATTCCTTCAGCCTCCTCACTCTGGGAACAATCTTTCAGTTGTTAGAGTACTCTAAAAATGATCATGAAGTTAATACCTCTATTATTATCATTTCCTTTTTTTGAGTAGGCAGCTTTTTAAAGCAGTTTGTCACATTTCATCTATAATTATATGTAGTGTTTTATTCTTATCTTTATGATGTCTTCTAATTTGGTATTGACTTTGACATTTCGCCTAGTAGAATGTAAATTCCTTGAAATCAGTGGGTCCTGGACTATTTCATTGTTGTGTTTGTAACCTCTGAGCCTTGTATAGAGTTATTATGCACATTGTAGATACTTAACAACAGATTGGTAAACTGGGGTTTCTTGTTATTTTCACTCTTTGGGATTTGTACCTTTTGACTGTCTTTTTCAAGACAGAGTTCATGATGTACAGTTGTGTATATCTGAATACTCTAGTCTAACCATATTGGTTAACACTGTTTTTGTTATCTGCCCCATGACCACATTTGTATTTAAATCTCTGGGTATATAAGAATATGCCAACTTACTAAGAATGATGATGTGAAATCCTTCATAGAATGTCTCTACTTTATTCTTTATGGATGCAGAGGCTGGAGAGGCAGTTTGGTCCAATAAGATCCTGGTCAATTATTTGGATAGTATCTCTACCTGTTAGTTAGGTCAGGCAATTGGCTGCTTCCTTCTGCCACTAGTCTTAAGATACAATTTGCAGTTTAGAAAAGCTCTAGCTCTAACAGGAGTGTGCAGTGGTGGCAGTGATGGCTATTTTTGAGCATATAGGATATTGTCCAGGAATTTGAATGAAGTCACTTTTGTTTACTCTGTGAGGAATTCCATGGTTCACAGATTTAGTTCAGAAAATTCTCCAGGGCCTCTGAGAACTTACAAATTTGATTAGGAAGCTGGTATGCCAGAAGGGTATTGCTCTCAGTCAGCTGGAGCTCTTGCACCAGCTTGCCAAATTCTTATCACATGGTAGCTCTAGCATTATCTAGCTCAAACAAACATTTGGGCACAAATTGCTCAGGTTTGGTAGGGTAATGAATGGGCAAGTGGAGTCAGATAAATAGATATCTATGGTTATAATTTGGGAGTTTTATGATGATGAGTAAAAGAAAATAGTTTTTCTGGATCTTAGTTCCATGATTTATAAAATTAGGGGGGTTAGTAAGCCCAAACTGGAAACTAAGATGATGTTTACCTACTGGAGAATGGCTAACAAAATTATGATATATTAATTTAATGTGATATGAGACATGAGAAATTATACAATAGACAGTTTGAGAAGGAGTTGAGAAGATCCCTATGAATTTATGCCCAGTTAAGTGAGCAGAATAATAATTTTTACAATGACAACAACATTATAGAGAAAAAAAATTTTGAAAGCCTACAGAGCTCTGATAAGTGCCATGGTAAGCCATGAGGCCAGAGGACTAAAGATGAAATATGCCAGAGAGATGTGGAACTTAAATGCAGAATTAAATATGGATTCCTGGACATGACTAATATATGAATTTGTTTACTATGCATATTTGTCATAAGGGTTTTATTTTTCAGTTTTTCATTATTCAGTTGTGAAAAGGAGTGGGAACAAGAGAAAATAAATGATTGTAAAGGTAAATAAAAATATTTAAAAATTTAAAAGGGAATGAAGGGTGCATAACATTTCCAGACCTTAAAGTATTTTATAAATCATTACTCATAGAAGCTATATCAATACACATCAGTTACATTTTATAAAATACATAAGTAGATCAATGGAACAGACTAGTCATGAAAGAACCAAAAGCAATCAAATGCAGTATTCCCATATCCAGTAAGAATCCCATTCTTTAAGACTGTAATTTGGCAGAAAAAAAGGTAGATACCAACATTTTTATACTTCCATACAAGAATATCTCAAAATGTACAAATAACCTAAATTTTAATGATCATATCATGAAAAAGAAATTAGAATAGAACTAGATCTGATAACTTTGGTAGAAATATTTACAGTGAGAATTTTTTCAACAAACAATGGATAGAAGCAATCACAAAAGGTAAAATAAGAAATATCAATTACACAAAATTGAAAAGCTTTTGAATGAACAAAAACAATGCAACTTAACCCAGAAGGAAAGTTGTCAACTGGGGAAAAAGTCTTTGTATGAAATATGTTGGATAAATAAATAAATGTATATGTATACACATATACATATATATACATACATACATATATATATATATACACATACACACATATGTATGTATATATGTATCTCACACTGTAGGCCACTTAGAAATTGACCATTCCAGCAGCAGTGAGTTGGATGGTGGTCAATTGTGGTGGTGAAGGACTTCTAAAAAGGAATTTTCAAGGTAAGGTGGGGTGTGTTGCTAGAGTTTCACTCCTTCCCAGTACCCTCCCATCGTTGACCAGTTAATGACCTTGTGAACTTCAAAAGGTCATGTGATCTGAAATTGTCAGAGTAGCAGTGCTCACCAAGCTTGCAGCAGGGTCACTGGAGCAGTAATGGCTGACAGCAGGGGCTGTATGAGAACTAGGGAATATCACAAGGGCACTAACATTGGGAGCCCAACAGAGATCTATATCTAAGGGGAACTGCCTATATCCAAGGAATTTCACAAAGGGGAAAAAAGACTTCCAGGAAGAAGGTGCTATGAGTTTACCCTTTGGCCACATATGCTCTCTAAATCTGAGCATATAATTTTCCTTAGTGACTTTAAGCATGAAAGAGGAGACAGCCTCTGTTTTCTTTGAGGGGTATATTCTGTAATATACTCTTTCCCTATCTGCTTAGTAAATATACTTTCTAAAAGCTGATCAAGATTGGTTGATATTCATTGAGGAAAACAATTATGAAGGTTCATTAGCTAAAGTACTAACAAACTCTAGGCCCTTAGAATTATCTCTAGAACCTAGAGAGAAGTAGTCAGATTCCCTCCTCTAAGGATCCAACTTATCAATGGGAACGAGAGTTGGGAGAGCAAGTTTTGAGTAGTACATATTCAATCCAATAAACACAATTAGAAAGAGCTGGGAAATATATATTCAAGGTATATGATAGAAGAAATCAAATGAATCTACTACCCCCCTTATTGCATCCAAAATGAGCTTATTTGGGGCAGCTAGGTGGCGCAGTGGATAGAGCACTGGCCCTGGAGTCAGGAGTACCTGAGTTCAAATCCAGCCTCAGACACTTAACACTTACTAGCTATGTGACCCTGGGCAAGTCACTTAACCCCAATTGCCTCACAAAAAACAAAAATAAAAAAAACAACAAAATGAGCTTATTCGATATACACCATATATTTGATAAATATTTTTTTCTGATGCTTGAAATGTGAATGAATTCAATTAAAATTTTATTTCATTCCTAGTATGCATAGGATATAACAGCAAAAGAGACAATAAGGCATAATGGCTGGAGAGCTGGCACTGGTGTCACAAAGACATGGTTTCAAGTTCAACTTCAATGTCTAAGAAAAAACCAGGAATTCACTTAACCATGAAGTACCCTAGACAAATCTCCAAAACCATAAATAATAGAACTAGTATTAATGTGCCTTTCTTATGAAAACTTCCATTGCTAATTCCCTACAGCCTATACCAATTAAATCATAGGTATAGTTCATTCATTCATTCATTCACTCATTCATTCATTTGTTCATTCATTTCATTTATTTATTTATTCATTCATTCATTCATTCATTCATTCATTATTTGTTTGTTTGTTTGCCTACTTACTTATTTACTTATTTATTTTTTGCAGGGCAATGAGGGTTAAGTGATTTGCCCAAGGTCACACAGCTAGTAAGTTTCAAGTGTCTGAGACCGGATTTGAACTCAGGTCCTCCTGAATCCAGGGCTGGTGCTTTATCCACTGTACCACCTAGCTGCCCCCATAGGCATAGTTTAAAAAAAATGTATAGGTTAGAAAGGGATACAACAATGGACAAAACAAAGCATTTGGAACTTAGTATATAGCAAGAGATATCACAAATAGAGAAATAACTTTTTTTTCTAAAATGGAACATAATAAGAGAAACACATATTAATTATTAATGAAAAGAACAAAAACATTTCTGATTGGAAGGTGTGGGAAAGTTGCATCAAGTGGAAAAAATGTCATTAGAACCAGAATGAAGGTTAATAAGGATTTCAATGAATGGAAATAAGGGGAAAGCATTTTAAGAGTAAAGGGCAGGGGGCAGCTAGGTGGCACAGTGGATAAAGCACTGACCTTGGATTCAGGAGTACCTGAGTTCACATCTGGACTCAGACAGTTGACACTTACTAGCTATGTGACCCTGGGCAAGTCACTTAACCCTCATTGCCCTGCAAAAAAAAAAAAAAAGAGAGAGTAAAGGATAGTGTGAGCAAAGGCCCAGAGGAGATATAGTGAAGCATGCATAAAAGACAGTGAATGATCTGGTTTGGTTAAAGCACAGAATAAGTGCAGAAAATAAATATGAGATAAATTGGAAATATAGGGCCTAGACGTATTGTGGAAGACTTCAAATGCCAGGTTAAGTCCTTTGCACATTATTTACCAAGCCATTAACTATTTTTGAACAATAAGGTGACATGTTTAAACCCGAATATTAAGAAGATTAGTCTGAAAACCAAATTATGAATGAATTGAAAGTGTGATTACAAGCATTGCTCCAAGCTGCAATTCCCAATGGTATATCTGCTCATGCATTTAAGCTATCAAATGCTAGTAATAATTCATTCCGATTTAGGGGACCATGATCAGGTGATGTAATTTATTCTTCATGAAAACATTATGTACATCTCAGAGTATTCATAAGCCAAATTAATTTACCAGTCCTTTCTTCACAGATGTAACTTAAATCGCATAGTTTTTGTTTTGCTGTTTTGATCCTAAATTGGAATGACTTAGTGTGTTACTCTTGTTCTCTAGGGAAATATGTGTTTTCCTGGAGTGTATATGCCATGCTGCTGGTAATGAAAGTTATTAAGATGACAGAGAAGTTTTAAACCTGAGAACAGGGATAGCAGTGTGAGGCTGAGAGAGGTTGATGAGTATGGAATGGGATGAGTCTCAGATTGAAAAAAAAAGGACTGATGGAAAGGTCAGCAAGGAAGGAGTTATATGACATATGTATAATAAATGGGAAGAGACTGAGCAGTTGACCCATATAAATAGATGATTGGGAAGTAGAAGAAAGGAAGGAAGCAAAAAAAGAAAGTAAACTACATAATGTAGAAAGACAGTATAGTGGAACCAAGGATAGACTTGAACTATGAAGATAAAGGTCTGAGGTCATGATTCCTCCAATGAATAGCTGTGTAATTTTTGATAAATCACGTTGCAACTTTGAGCTGTAATTTCTTCATTTGTAAAATGACCTCAAGGAGTTGCTGTGGGGATTGAATGAAAAAAATGTAAACTGCTTCATGGTACCCAGGAATCTCAATATTCATGGTGATAACCTCTTCAGCAAACTAGTTTCTCAATTTATAGTATCACAGGATGATTGGATTAGAGTCAAAAGAGATGTTGTGCAGTTATGTCCAACTCTTCACTACCCCATTTGGGCTTTTCTTGGCAAAGATACTGGAGTAGTTTGCCATTTCTTTCTTCAGGTCATTTTAAAGTTGAGGAGACTGAGGCAAAGAGGGTCACATAGCTACTAAGTGTCTGACTCCAGATTTGATTCACAAATAGTCTTTCTGAGTCCAAGCCCAGTACTCTATTTACTGCACCACCTTATTGTCCTAAAGAGTTGTTGCTGGTCATTTAATTCAACTCTATAATTTTACATAGAAGGAAAATGGCTTAATTAGTATAGATATGTGTTATATTATAGATTTCATAAGATATTTTAGATAAGATATTTTAGCTATTTATCTTAGGTCATAAAAACATGTTATATCTATGTTTTAGTGGTTTCAATTTAACTGACAATGTTTCAGCTTTATGAGGCCTCCAAGTAGGTGCCCAAAGTTCTAGGTATTTTGTACTTAGAATTCTTTACAAACCATAACTCATAAACCTACATCAATATTATTCACATTTTTCCTGCCAGTGATTTAATTAATAACAAAGGCTTTTTAGTTAAATAGTAATAGAAGTAACAGCATATTTATCACATAAATCTCAAGTTCATGCTCCTGTAAATATATATATATATATATATATATATATATATGTATATATATCATGCATGGAAAAACATACCTTTATAAGAATAATGTGTGGACTACCACAAATGGGGAACAGTTGACCATGTGTGCCCCAGACACATATATCTAGGGACAAATTATATCCTTGACGCTGCTAAACTAATGATGTCTTTTCTCTGCTAGATCTCTATTGCTATCTCAATGTTCCCTTCAGGGTACTGCCTTTCACTGTTTTCTGTCAAGAGTTGCCCTCTGCTGTAGTTGGTCACCAATTCTATTTATTTCCAGGGTAATCTAATATCCTGTATAATATCTACTAAAGGTGTTATGATTATACCTCATTTACATCTCAACTATCCCCTGGAGAGAGCTATGATTAAGAAGCCTCTCCCCTTGCAAAAGGGAGGCTCCAACTATTTCATTCTTTTTTTTAATGCCTTAGCTATATATTCCTCAGCAAAAGTATTATCTTCAGAGGCATCTGCAACATGTGTTGTGATTTAATAATTCTTTCCCCTGAAAGAAAGGTTAAAGCTCTCCTTAGCCAGCATTTCTCACAATAGCTAAGAAGCTTGTTCTGGTTCTTTTTCTTTTTCGGTAAGAAGTTTCTTTCTGTATTTTCAATAAGGTTTCTCAGTCAATAGTTATGGAAGTCTGTAGTGTTCTCTCAAGCCAGGCTATAATATAATATATCATGGGACTATTATTGAGACCTGATCTTAAGTTTTCTCTTAACAGTTTCTCTTCTAATTAATTCATTTATAAATTGAACTGCTTTCAACTGCACTGTTCTCCACTGACTCCCATGGGTATTTCATTTTAGTTGTTGATAACTTTTTAGGAATTATCAAATCCCCTGACTGAGGTAAATATCTCTACAGCTTACTTTCCCAAACAAAAAAGGGGAGTGAAATATACTGTGGTAAGGAAATAATTTTAGCCTTAGTCCAGCAGCTCATATGTTCTATGCAATATAGCAACTGCTGTGCTGGTTCGAGAATCCCAAGATACTATGACTTTTGTCTCACATCCCTCGGCAACACACCACATCTTGATCTTTCTTATTTTGTTACTTGGACACACTACTCTTAGCTCACCTATGACCTCCAAAGTGCCAAATCCAACAGTGTTTTTTTCATTATTATTCTCTTTTGTTTTTCCACAATATTAAATATTGTTGACCAGTTTTTGCTAGGGTGTACTCTCTCCTCAGCTTCAAAGAAACTACACTCTCCTGGTTACTCTTCCAACTCTGCTATTTCTTTCTTTTGTTCTTTTCTTTTTTTTTTTTGGTGAGGCAATTGGGTTTAAGTGACTTGCCCAGGGTCACACAGCTAGTAAGTGTCAAGGGTCTGAGGCTGGATTTGAACTCAGGTCCTTCTGAATCCAGGGCTGGTGCTCTATCCACTGTGCCACCTAGCAGCCCCTTTCTTTCTTTCTTTTTTTTAACCTCTGCTATTTCTTCTTCTCTATTACCTCCCCTTTGTTCATTGTACTCTTCTCAACTCTTAAGTGTAGTTACTACTAAAAGTTCTGTTCTTGGTCCTCCTTCTCTACATCCTTTATTGCAAGACTTCTTAAATTTTGTCCACTTGTGAACCTTTTTTGCCTGAGAAATTTTTATGCTAACCCATGTATATTGGTATATAAAATGAGTATACATAACATTTTTTTGTTTTTGTTTTTCCTGGGCAATGAGGGTTAAGTGACTTGCCCAGGGTCACACAGCTAGTAAGTGTCAAGTGTCTGAGGCCAGATTTGAACTCAGGTCCTCCTGAATCCAGGGCCAGTGCTTTATCCACTGAGACACCTAGCTGCCCCCCATAACCTTTTACTGTTGCCAAATTTTTCATGACCCCCACATTCAGCTACACAACCCCATGTGGGATTGTGACTCACAGTTTAAGAAGCTAGGCTCTATTGACAACTGTAGCTTCAAACTTTTACCTCTATGCAAATGCCTCCTAATTCTATAATTCCATTCCTAACCTCTCATTTGAGTCTCATACCTGAATCTCCAAATAACTTTGAGACATCTGTCACTAGATATACCACCAGTACTTCTAATTCAACATGTTTAAACTTGTGCAAATAATCTTTTCCCCTCACCCCACTTCTCCTTTTGACCTCTTTCATTCTGTCTTCAACATTCATATCCTTGGCTTTAAGGGTTTTTGACTTTTCCCTCTCCCTCCATTCACATGATCTATCAATTTTATTCATATCCCTCACTTCTTCCTTAGAGTGACCTCCTTAGACAACCTCAGCCATATCTGGTTAAATTTTAGATTTTATCATTTAAAATTTTTTTTTTGTGGGGCAATGGGGGTTAAGTGACTTGCCCAGGGTCACACAGCCAGTAGGTGTCAAGTGTCTGAGGTCGGATTCGAACTCAGGAACTCCTGAATCCAGGGCTGGTGCTTTATCCACTGCGCCACCTAGCCGGCTCCAGATTTTATCATTTTTAAGACTATAGCATTTTCATTGTCTAGAACTTTGAAATTCTACTCTCCATCCCAAATGCTTATCCTTCCACTTCTCCCACTCCCTTATTTACACTAACTGTATTCTTTGTCCTTGTTAAAACATTTGTTTCCTTGATCCATTTTTTATTCTTCCACCCAGATCCCTACTCTGCTTTTACTTGCCTGGGTATATAGCTTAGAACCTTCAAGGGATCTTGTCTTTGTATGAGATGTTTTCCATGCCTGGAACGCTCTGGCCCTACACCTCATTTCCAACTTTTAATTTACCTGCCTTAACTTCAAGACTCAAATCAAATCCTGTCTTTTGAAAGGGGCCACTTCTGGTCTTGCCTGCCTTCTTTCCTCCCATCTTCTCTCTCTCTCTCTCTCTCTCTCTCTCTCTCTCTCTCTCCCCCTCCTCTCTCTCTCTGTCTCTCTGTCTCTTTGTCTCTCTCTCTCTGTCTCTGTCTCTCTCCTCTCTTTAACAAATATCCAGCTATTTACATGTCTTTTCGATTAGAATTTATGTCCCTTAAGGGCATGAAATAATCTTTCATTTTGTCTGCAGCTCAACACAGTGCCTGGCACATAGTAAGCTCTCAATAAATGTTTGTTGATTGCCTGATTGATTAATTGACCGACTCATTAGAAACTAGTAAAATAGGAAAGTGATCAAATGGTAAAGTGGTCAAATCTGGATTCACTCAGTCCTTTAACCTTTGGACTTTGCCCATCTGTGAATTTTCACACATTTGTATCCCTTACTATAAAGTTTCTCTGCTTCTTTTCCAGAGCTGCTGAGCATTGCTGGAGAAGATTATGAAACCCAGCTGAATTTGTCTACTATAAATTCACATTCTTTAACCTAAAATGGGCCCCTAGGTTTCCTGAAAAATATTTTTATTCTACCCATGTTCAATTCTTTCTTTTCTACCCACCACCCTCACTATCAATATCCATTGCAAATAATCTAACCTTTAGTTTCACTGAGAGTATGACCCTCCTCACTCCCTAAGCCTCTATCATCCATTCCTTTAAATATCTCAACTCAGGAGACATTTAAAGACTTCTTGGAGCCTCCTAAGTCATATTATATATCATTTGCCCAGTTGTTCAGTGAATGCATAATTGGATCCACAAGTCTTTGTACTGAAAAACAAAGCTTTAGATAGAATTAAGTGGTACAAATAGATTAGTGATACAAACAAAAGAAATATGCAACTTGGATTTGAGACCATTGACTTATAGTCTCAAACTGAAAATAAATCTAGTAAATTTTGGAAATAACAGATTCCTAGAATTAGAAGGGACCAACTGCAAAGTCATTACCCCACTTCTGCTTAAAGACCTCCTATGGGGGCAGCTGGGTGGTACAATGGATAAAGCGCTGGCCCTGGATTGAGGAGGACTTGAGTTCAAATCTGGACTCAGACACTAGACACGTACTAGCTGTGTGACCCTGGGCAAGTCACTTGGCCCTCATTGCCTCGCCAAAAAAAAAAAAAAGAACTCCAATAAAAGCAAACATGCTACCTTTTTAAGGGAGCCCCTTTCTCTTTTGGACAGCTCTAATTGTTAGCAAAGCTTTTCCTTAAATTAAGACTAAACATGTCTCATTGCAGCTTCTACACATATATCTCTAACTTATTGAGGATGTTGTTAAGTAGGCAATCATCCTCCCCAACAAATCATCCTTGTGTGCTACCATATTTCTTTCTTGTTCCACCCTTCCCTTCCATTCCAGGGATACAGCCTTATAGGATGAGAAATAGGCTGCCCTTCATGGTAAGGATCATCCTTGGAAGACTCAGAGAGGCAAGAGCCTGTTAAAAGTAAGTGCCAGGGGGCAGCTAGGTGGCACAGTGGATAGAGTACCGGCCCTGGAGTCAGGAGTACCTGAGTTCAAATCCAGCCTCAGACCCTTGACACTTACTAGATGTGTGACCCTGGACAAGTCACTTAACCCCAATTGCCTCACTAAAAAAATAAAAAATAAAAAAAAAAGTAACTGCCAGATGAATGGATGTGAATATTTATTAGTTCATAAGAACTTTGGTACAAATAATCATATTTCAATCTGTATGCATAAGGGAGAGAGGCTTGCCTGATAGGCTTAACTGAGTTAATCACAGGAAAGAAAGCAAATGATGTCTACAAAAGGCTTAGGCTAAATCAAGGTTGGAATGGAGTGCAAAGCAAGCAATAAAGAAAAAGAATCTATGCAGCAGGATAAACAAGTACAAAAAAGTTTTAGGAGCGTTTAGGTTAAATCAGGTTAGTATGTCATCAAGGTATATCAATACAGACTATAAGATTAAAGGCAAGTATTGTCACAGAAGATAAGTAGTATAGTGGATAGAGTGCTGGACTTGGTATCAGGAAGGGTAGAGATCAAATTGGACCTCAGGTACTTATTAGCTATATGACCTGGGTCAAGTCACTTAACCTTTATCTGCTTTAGTGTCCTCATCTGTAATATGGGTGTAACCATAAAATTTATTTCCCAGGGTTGTTGTGAGGATAAAATGAAATAATTTTTGCAAAATAATTTTCAAATCTTAAAGTGCTAACTTAAATGTTAGGTAGTAGTAGTGGTGGTGGTGGTGGTAGTAGTAGCAGTTCTTAGGCAGCTTGGGCAAAGAATTTGCTTAATTCTTACTGATAGTTGAACCAGAAACTGTGGCCTTACTTATACCTCTCCATTCTATTTGGTAAGTGGTAGTTAACAGGAATATGACCCAAATATGACAATTCATAGTTAATATCTAGTTGATGGTAGTTCTCATAGAAACTTCTCAATAGAGCAAGTATTCTTAATGGTTACATTTCTTTTTTTTTTAATTATAATTATTTTTCAAATTACATGTAAAGATATTTTTTTAGTTCCAGATTTTCTTCCCACCCTTCCTTCCCTCCCCCTTCCTGAGGACAGCAAGCAATTTGATATAGGTTATACATTACAATCATGTTAAACATAATGTTGATACATTTCACGGGGTCTGTAAACTTCTTTTTTTTGACAAGTACATTTCAATATAATTGTTTCTATATAAACCTATGTATTTTTTTTTGTGAATTTAAAGCCCTTTTCCCCCCAGAGGAGTCCATAGGTTTCATTAGACACAAAAAAGGCAAAGAATACTTGCAGTAAAGGGAGGTAGAGAGGAAGACATGTATATGGAGGATCAGGTTTTAGCTAAACAGGCTTTAGCATTAGTGTGAAGAAACTGGGACTGGCAAAATCAAATTAGCAATATTGGGTAATAGTATGGAACTTTACTTAAGTGATGGTAGGGAAGAAAGTGATAGATTGCATGTAAGGTTGGTAACTAATAAAAGTCTAATCAATGAGTAAGGATTTTAATTGTAAACTAGATCTAAAAATAGTTTTAGGATTATTTATTCTGTAAGATTTCAAAACGTGGTTTTAAAACTCCTGTTTGGAAGTTTATGGAAACCTGAATGGTTACTTTCTTACCTTGGAATAGGTAGGCTTTCAGAGATGATTCTCAGACCATATCTGGACAGTCACATAGCCAACTAAGAAGTACAGAGTATGTAAAATACTATTGTTCTTATTGTTTGCTGATTACAAAGACAAAACCGAACAAAACAAAAAGCACTTGATTACACGGATCAAAATGGAGCCTTAAAGACTCTTTTTTGATGAAGAGTCTCTCATGCATATGCTAGTATTGTATACAATTCCTTAAAAAAGCTAATTACATCGATAATCCTGTATAATGACCCTCTGATCATTAGTGTCAAATAAGGTATAGAACAAGGACTATATATATGTGTGTGTGTGTGTGTGTGTGTGTGTGTGTGTATACACATACATACATACTTAAAAATATATCTATCTTCCCCCCCCCCATGAGGGTTAAGTGATTTGCCTAGAGTCACACATCTAGTAAAAGGACTATGTATTTTTTTTTCCTTAAGTGAGGCAATTGGGGTTAAGTGACTTGCCCAGGGTCACACAGCTAGTACGTGTTAAGTGTTTGAGGCCAGATTTGAACTCAGGTACTCCTGACTCTAGGGCTGGTGCTCTATCCACTGTGCCACTTAGCAGCCCCGAGGACTATGTATTTTTGAAAGGTGTTGGCCACTGTTTTGGAGGATATATTGTTCAAGGTCCAAGTAGAAGAAAGATGACAAAGTCCCAGTGATGCTACTGTTTGCAAGTGACATGGTACTAAAAGCCCTACACCTTTACAAGGTTAGTAGGATATTGCCTCAATGATATCTATGTTTACTCAAGAGTTATTGAATAACCATACATATAGGAGAAAATAAATGGCTGAACAATATCTGTTGGTCAGATTATGATATACAGTTGGATGGAGAGTCCATTGAATTAGTACACCAGTATCTCTCTTTATATGTGTGTATATATGTATATATACACATGTATATACACACATGTGTGTATATATGTATACACATACATATGTTGTTGTTTGTCCTTCATTCTTGAAAAGTACCATGACATCGGGAGGTGATGTCTTGACTTGCAGTGAATTGGATTTAAATGAGGGAGGGCTATGCAAGGTCACCAACCTCACTCTCTTCTCTAGAGCCATCTGGGTCCAGTGGGAAAATATACAACATGACAACTGGAGATGGTCCCAGATGCAGTGGAAAACTTTGGCCATTTTAAGCTAAGGTCTTTCCCAGGCTCAGTTTGCCTGAGGTGATGCCCATTCAATCATTAAGGCTAGGTAAGAACTAAGGCAAAGAATGAATATGTGTATGTATGTATGTGTATATATATATATATATATACATACATATATATGTATATATACACATAAATATAGATCTAGTACAAGCACCATACAGTAGCCCAGAATTTTACAAAGAAAAAGGACAGGTGAGAGTATGTTTAATTAAAAACACTATATAGTATGTTTAATCCTAAACTGCTCTTTAATTAAAAGGCTCATCTTTTAAATACAAATGTCCTTCCAATAATACTGTGTAATTGCAAATCTTAGAATATAGCAATCTCTGAAAAATAACAGTTGAGAATAACATAAAGAATGGAGACAAATGGTGGGTGCAAGGAGTCTGCAGCATATTTCTTTTTTTTTTTTTAGTGAGGCAATTGGGGTTAAGTGACTTGCCCAGGGTCACACAGCTAGTCAGTGTTAAGTGTCTGAGGCCTGATTTGAACTCAGGTACTCCTGACTCCAGGGCCGATGCTCTATCCACTGTGCCACCTAGCTGCCCCCTGCAGCATATTTTGAATAATAACCTGTACAAAAGGAGCGGTTTAAGGAGCATCATAAAGGAAATATCTGTTTGGAAAGGAGCAGGCCATTCATTCATGTGCTGAGAGGGAAGGACAACAGATCATCATAAGATGGCTGCCGCTACTCATGAAAGTCATGAAATATAATAATCTCAAGGAAAGCTTCCAGGATGTCAGGCATGCAGAAGATATATCTAAGGACACTGACAAGAACCACACATGATGAGATGGTATAGGTAGTTTGACATTTGCAACAATTGATGGAACGGATATATCTATAACATCACACATCCCCTTAACTAGTGTGGTATGTGAATTTATTTATATTATTTTTCCTGCTGATACAGTTAATAGAAAAGTAATATGGAAGTCAAATAAGGGTGGCTAGGTTGTGCAGTGGTTAAAGCACTGGATCTGGAATAAGGAAAACTGGAGTTCAAATGCAGCCTGAGATACTTACTAGCTGTGTGACCAAGTCATTTAACTAACCCTGTTTGCCTCAGTTTCCTTATCTGCAAAATGAGCTGGAGAAGGAAATAGCAGACTATTGCAGTAAAACCCCAAAATGAGGTCATGAAGAGTCAGACTGAAATGACTGAACAAAAACATGATAGCCAAATAAATATTTAGGGAATTGAATATCATTTCTATAATACATATTAGAAATTACGTTCCTATATTTATTCATCAAAACATTTTTAGCAAGATAATGGCATAGCATGATGGGATATATTTTTATGTTAAAACATGAGTAAAGGGGTCTCTGACTGAAATATGACTGGAGGAGGTCCTTCATATAAAAGAACAGCATTGAATTTCAGAGAAATTCCCTGTGTTTAGAAAGTTACCCAACCTTGACCTGCCCCAGATGTTTCAACTGCATAGCTTCCCTAGGCATATAGGTTATTTAACTGTTCCTCCATTCTCTGTGACACTAAATGTTAACCAGTTTAAATGGAATGTCTGGAAATGTCTGAGCACCAAGTAAAATGAATTTAAACACAGGATGATCTGACTATCTGTTGCCTTCACTTCATAAACGTCATCTTTTCCACTTTGTTTTTTGTTTCTCTTCCATTCTAATTAAAATATTGAATATCACAGCCCTTTCTCAATATTTCTATAACTTTTTCTAACTCCACATTTAGCCCTCCCTTGTGATAAGGAAAAAATTAAACAAACTGGACTGATAAAGAAATTTCATCTGATACCATATACAACACACAACAGGTTAATCTTTCAACGTTTTACAGAGAGATGTTTTTCATCCTCTGTTTTCTGAAACCAAGCCGGTTTATTGCAATTAATCTGAGTTCAGCTGTTTTTTTTTTTTTAACTTTTTCAATTATATTACTGTCATTGTCTTTTACCATGTTTTCATTGGATATTCCAGTCCCATTAGCCCTGGTTCAGGAAGAATTGGTTGTTGCTGAGATACTGAGAACATTCCAAAAGAGAGCTCTGCATGGGGTCCTGGAGTTGTGTATTAATTATAAACGATGTTGGGGCCTACTTGTATTATAAGGCATAGTAGAAGAATGGGTAGGCATTGTCAGAATAAGGGATCTAGACAAAAACAATGCAAGGAAGATCCTTTTTTTGTTGAGAGAGGAGGTATTAGTTGTTTAGTAATTGGGCACAATTGACCAGAGGGAGATGACATTCACTAAGGATCAGACATGGAAGGAGCACTGATGAGGTTGGCAAAAGTTGAAAGCACCTCTTTAACACCGGCATTTCTTCCTTCCTGTCTTTATTGAATTGTGTAAAATATAATGCTTGTGTTTGATTTATATATTACTGAATTTTTATTTCCTGTTTTTACTGTTCTTTCTTTTTTGTTTTTGTTTTGTTAGGTGGTCCCAGACTTGTTATTTAAAGTTCTTTGACTATTGAGTGTGGAAGATCTTATTTTACTTCTGCAGAATATGATTCTAGAATCTAAATACTTAACATTTATCTAGCAAACCAATACCTGGTACATCAGTTCATCATACTATTATCAGACTTTTAACTTTAATTTGCTGTAAATGAGTACAAATAGATTTCTGGGAAAAAACACATCAGAGCACGAACTTTATTTTGAAAATGATCATAGTCTTTTCTTATGAGGCTTATCTTTAAAAAACTAAAAAGGTTTTAGGAATGCTTTTAAAAATTTCAGTTGATTTTCAGCTTCTTAATATAAAAATGCAGCTATTACTAAGGGATTATTTCAACTTAATCAGTTGGTGGTCTAAAAAAGTTGGGTTTTATAGGAAACAATCCATTCCAAAATGAAATATAAAACTTGATAACATCTGCTTTATTTTGTTTGTGTTAGATTTGTTGGATGCCTTCAGTGCTTATTAGTTCCTAGCTCTATTTACAAGTACAGCAAGACAGTCAAAATAAACATAAAAGCAAGACAGTCTTTCTCCCTTCTCTCAGAAAAAAAGATAATATTCTTTTGAATGACGTTCAACAATCGGTTTATGCTTTATTATTCACTTCAGATTTTCAGTAGCTTTAATTTGATGCAAATGTGTGTCTTGGGAATGAATTTATTAATTCTGGGAGGAAAAAAAGTTGTAGAAAAGCAAAGTGCACTCTTTCCTCTCTATAATATACTCAGTATGGCGGATATATTTATTCACTGTATCTGAATTTTATTGGTTATGCTTGCCTGTCACATTCCCAGGGTGTCTTCGTTTATTATGCTAATTTGACCTTCCAAGTGCAAAGCTGCAAACTACTATAAGAGTCTAAGTGAAGCGAGAAGTTTTCTCAGGCTTCAATTAAAAAAAAAAATTCCATTTGGGAAGAGAAGAAAAAAATCGATACATTTATTTTCAACTAGGGAAAGGTAGGCGAGAGGGTAAATATTTTCCTTCCCTAGTTATGTAACAGAGGGGACTCGTTTCTTTGCTTTCAGGATATGTACACAGCACATTAAAGCTTAACAATAGGACTGAGCCAGGGTAGCAACAGTCTAGTGGGGACTTGGGACATGATAAAGCAATTGAGTGCCAGTATCCTCCTATCCTCTTAGGTTTCCCGAGCCCACAATTAGTCCCACACTCGTGTGTATGTGTGTGAGTGACACATACAGAGACAGACAGAGACAGAGAGTCCGAGAGACAGAGACCGAGGGAAACAGACAGACAGAGAGAGAGAGAGAGAGAGAGAGAGAGAGAGAGAGAGAGAGAGAGAGAGAGAGAGAGAGAGAGAGAGAGAGAGAGAGAGAGATATGGGGGGGGGGGAGAGTTAGCTGGCATGCAACACTTCCCGAAAGGTTGTTTCCTTTCCTTTTTCCTGAGATTTGGCGAAGGGTGAAGGGTCGGAGTCACATGGATACAAAGCTTTTTGATTAGTGTCCAAGTTGCTGCTGCCGCCGCCTCCTCCAAATGAGAGAGAGAGAGAGAGAGAGAGAGAGAGAGAGAGAGAGAGAGCGAGCGAGCGAGAGCGAGCCAGCGAGAGCGAGCAAACTTAGGTCCGAAAAGGCTGACTAGATACCCCAGTCCTAGGGAACAAGAACCTCGCTCCTCTGGATTTGGGTGGTTTTTCTTTCTTTTCTTCTGCTACCCCTGATTCTTTGGGACCTGTAGACAAGGTCTGCAGGGAGGGAGGACAATCTGGAGGGAGGACTATCTGAAGGGAGGACGGACGCGGTCCTCTCTGGTGACTCGGTAGTTTGCCGGAGTCCAGATCCCGGCTTCCCCCGCCCCTCTTCCCCGCTCCTCCCCCAGCCCCCTTGTCTCTCTCCCTTTCATCACCTTTTCAACATGGAAAGTCTCCCGGGGGCCTCCTCGGACTAATCGAAGAAAGAGGCAACTTTGGTTTCTCGCGGGGGCCAGAGCCAGGGCAGGGCAGGGCAGGGCAGAGCGGAGCCAGGCAAAGACGGGGCCGGGACCGGACCCAGCACCGCACGATGACTGAAGAGAGCAAAGGGGAAGGCAAAGGGGAGAGCGGGAAAGACCTAGAGAAGCAGCTTCGCCTCCGGGTGTGTGTCCTGAGCGAGCTCCTGAAGACCGAGCGGGACTATGTGGGGACGCTGGAGTTTCTGGTGTCGGTGAGTTTCCCAAGAGCAGGAGAGGCGGAGGAGGTGGGAGGTAAGGGCCGGTGGGTATCTGCAGAGGGACTGCTGGAAGGGTTAGACTGGCCCCCCTACCCCACCCTAAGAGGTTGGGGAGAGCTTTCTTTCTGGGGGAGTGATCTTACATCCCTGTGCATTGGAGGAAGGTGGGAGAGACCTTGCAGAGGCATTGACTTCAGGAATGCTCTCTCTCCTGGACTTCAGGGCTTGGGGATCACTTAACACCGGGACAAGATTCTTGAGGAGTGGAGGCTACCAGTTTTGCAAGTGCCTTCAAGGGTCCTTGGTTTGGCAACCTTAGATACAAAAGGAGGAGGCACTTGATGATGGAAAGGACCTCGCTCTTTCCTTGCTTTTCACCTCCCCTTTACCCCTTTGCTTCCTTTTGCTTTCTTGCAGTAACATTGTAGATTGGGGCGGGGGGGGGGGGGGGGATCCTTTAATTATTTATTTCCGAGCTCTCCGGGGATCTTCCTTTAGGGGTCTGGTTTGGTGATCAAGAGTTGAGTGGTTCATTCAGGTACCTTTGGTTAAATAATCTCTGAATCTGCTGGGGTCTGAGTTCATTATTCAGATTACATGGCAGTGCAGTCCCTTTATTTATAATAATCCTTGAAACATAGTATTCTGGTAGGGGGTAACAGAAAGAGCAAAGAGGTTTTGATCTGCAGCAGCTGTTAGATATTAAAGCCACATGTGGTGCTCACACCCCTTCCTACAAGTCCCTTTTCCCCTTGCTTAAGACTTCTGTACTATACTTGTGGGCTTGATATTCACACTAAGCGCAATGAGTGTGGTGTAATAAAACTCTTGTCAAACAAAACAAACAAACCCAAACATACAAACTTTAGGATCTCTTATAACACTTTATCTCTGAGTTTCAACTTCACTGAGAACCAGCTTTGAAAAAGTTGTGTTAACTTTAATGCCAGGAGGTCCAACTTTTGGATGAAAGGAACTTCTGAAGCAGCTTCTCAAAGTGTATTTCTACTTTCTGATTCAAATCCAAAAGAGTATGGAAAATGATTCCTCGTTTTTCTATTTGCTTTGGGAGAGCATCATTTCAAGAGCTTAAGTGCCTTAGCTATAAACAGTCCAACTCATTTGCTTCACTTTGCATGATGCCTGACTGTTGTTATTAGGGCTCTGACATTCTTCTCTTTCTACCCACCCCCCTCCATCTCCCTTTGTCTGGAGGGAAGTGTTTCAAATACTAAACTTCCTGCTCAACTTTCTGAGATCTGTATACTTTCTGCATATGATCATGGAAGAGAACAATCTTTACTTGACTCTGGCAAGAATGCACCTTAAATTTAGGAGGATGCACAGGTTGGCTTTGGTAGACTGAGCAATTTTAAAGCCAGCACAGTCAGCTAAATGGAAATGCATTCTTTGGAAATCTGTAAACTTTTAACCTCAAATTTGGCTTCTCTCAAAACTTTTTTTTTACTCCTGTCAACAAAACAATCTTTCAATTTTGTAACTAGAAGTATTACAATCCTTTGGGGTGGCCTATGGACAAAAAAAAAAAAAAAAGACTGGTTAGACTGATGATTTTGCAGAAATAGCCACCTTTACCTTCTCTACAAAGCACTGATGTATGATGACTTTCATGAAATGTCTTTAACCTCTATCACTCCCAAGCTTTCCTTTTAACTTTATTGCCTTATTTATCCTAATAGAAAACAATAATGTATTCAAAATTAAATGCATTTTGGGTTTAATACATTTGGCAGTTGGATGACTGTTGATTGTATTTTTTTTATTTTTTATATTGAGAGGAAGAATAGCTACTGGAATATTTATTGTACTGAAAAGGATGGACTTTATCTACAAACATACATACACATACACAAACAACAGCAGCAGCCCCAGCAGCAGCAGCAGCAGCAACAACAACAACAACAATTCAACCATAGTAGACATTGTAAAGGACTTAGAGGAGAGAGAAAAGAGGAATAAGATATAGCCTTCTAGAAAATGAGAGTTAAGTAGAGGAGACAACATCTAGACAAATTCACACTCTTTTTTGTTTGTTTAGACCTGCAGTTTCGCTGGTGGGAGGAACTCTTGTTGCAGAAACTCCAACCAACAATGCAGATCCAAAATTATTCTATAATTTATAATATTAGAGAATGGTCTAGAAAACTGAGAGCTTGAGACTTAATCATAGTCACATAGCTAGTATGTGTCAGAGGAAGGATTTGATTCCAAGGCTGGTTCAACTTACTGAATAAGTACAGCATTTTATACTACTGACTATTGCTTCCTTTTGGATATTGTCTTCCCTGGGCTTCTGTGGCATTTTTGTTTTTATTTTATTTTATTATTTCTTATTTTACTTGTTTATTACCCTCAGGCTTCATCTCCCTCTACACTCTCTTCCTTTCTGAACTCCAAGTGATGGGTACAGTTATTGCAACTATACACATAACTCCCAAATCCTTATGTCCAGGCCCAGTTGCTCCCTTAAGAACTGGTCTCACATCTCAAACTACCTGTTGGACTACCCCACCAAGAAATACCCTTGGCATCTCAAACTCAATATGTACAAAAATGAACTCTTTATTCCTAACCCCTCCTTCTCATTCCTTCTTAACCTAGTTTCTTTATTGCTGTTGATTGTTGCACTAGACTTGCAGTCACCTGGGCTCAGAACCTTGGAGTCATCTTTGACTTTTTACTTTATTTTACAATTCCCTCTCATGTGACCAATTGCCAAGTCCCATTGTTTCTACTTCCTCAGGCAAATGTCCAGTCCTCTCCAATTCATATTACTACCACCCTAGTTCAGACTCCCTTTACTTCTGCTCATCTTTTATTATAGTTAACAGAGTACCATCCATGTTTAGGGCACTTAATACATGTTTATTGAATTGTTGAATAAAAGAGTAACCAAGTTTTATATGAAGTCTTAGTAAGAAATACCATTTCAAACTGGGCTAGTCAGTAAAGACTTCCTGGAGGAGATGGAATTTGAGCTTTCATCAAATGATTTCAATAGGCCACAATGACTAGGGAGGATGTTTAATATAAGTAAAGGGGTGAGCAAAATCCTGGGGGTGGGTAGGTGGAATAGAGTAGAGAGATGTGCGTAGTTCAGTTTGACTTGGAACAGAGAGTGCAGGTGCCATTAAAAAGTTCTGATCAGACAAATGGCATGGCCAGGTTTATTCATAAAGGAAGATTAACTGGGCAGCTCTGGTTAAGACAAATGGCTAGGGAAAAGTTCCTAGTAATGGGTCTTGTGGGGAGTAGTCTAGGAAATGAGAGTAGCCTGGGAAGGAGGACATAGGACTTGAAGTAGAGTGCTAGCAGTGGGAGTGAGAAGGGGATGATATAGAAAAGAAATATTATGTAGAATTCATAGGATAAGCAATTGGAGGAGGGAGGTAAGAAAGGAAAAAAATTAAATATGCAAACAGAATAGATTTATTGGTTCATTTTTAGTAGCAACTTATTGTCTACTATGTAAAATATACTGTACCAGAAACTGGGGATACAAAGATTTAAACATGACATAGTCCCTGTCTTCAATTAGTCCAAAAATGCCTTTCTGGAAATCCTGTGTAAATCCCAGGTTGTTCAGTTGCTACTTCTCTCTGTATGTACTTCTTTAGCTCTTTTCAATGCATTGTTCATTTCCGTAAAGTTTTTCCTGTGCTTGACTTCCCTTCTCTATTAAAGTAAAAACTAGTCTCTTTCTCTTCCCTAAGGACAGAGCCTTAGTACGTGTTGCTACTAAGATTTAGGCAGTTTCTAAATCCTGAATTCTTTTTCTTCATGTTACCTAACAAGTCAGTTGGAGCTTCTCTATTTCTGTCATAAATGTTATAGCTTCTGCTTGTCTGGACAAAGCCTTAGCCCCTTTTTACATTATCATAGGATCACAGTATTTCCTTGAAGTCTAACTGGAAAAGTTTTCTGAAAGTTCAGCCAATGTTTAGAGCTTTCAGAAGGTAGGGTGCTCAAGGAACAACTATGAAAATGGAATAGAGTATTCTATGTCAAATATGTGTGTGTGTGTGTGTGTGTGTGTTTCAGAGCAGGCTTCTCAGGCTTTGAGTACCTAATAAAATTTATTGGTTGAATGGATTTGGGGTTGGTATCCTGGCTCTCTTCCTCAATTTGTTTTTACTTCTACTGGGAGTTAATTGAAAACATTATTACAACTGTAAAATGATCCAAAATGCTAACCCAAAATAGGATACTGCCCTTGAGAAAGATGGAAATTTTTTTTAACTTCATAAGGCTTGAGTGAAATTTACCCATAATATGGACAGTCAGCCCATTTTGCTATACATTTTCTACCCTATATTGAAATATATCTATAATTTAATGTTACAAGTTTATTTATTTGCCCATGCATCCATCTCCTTGCCTCAGGTCTCTCTCTTTCTCATTAAATATGTTAGTCAGCTATCAAAGTGATTTTCTTAAAGTTGCAAGTATGACCATGTATTAGGTGACACCCTATCCAATAGCTTCATAATGCTTCTTGGTGTAAAAAGAAAATCCTCTGGTTGGATTTCAAAGCCCTTCATAATTTGGCACCTTCCTATCTTTCCAGTCTTCCTACATCTTACTTCGCTCTACATAATCTGTGATCAAATTACCCCAGCCTTTTTGTTATTTATTGAATGAGATACTCTTTTGCCTCATTCAATGCATTTTTCACTGACTGTCCACCATTTCCCGAATTCTCTTCCTCCTAATTTTTGCTTCTAAGCTTCCCTGGTGTATCTAAAGCCCCACCCTTGCCAAGAAGTCTTTTCCAGTCCACTTTCATTCTACTGCTTTTACACTCTTGATTATCTCTAATTTATCTTGTTTGTTCATAGTTGTTTGTATATTGTCTCATCCATCAGCCTAAGAGCTCCTTGAAAAAAGAGAATGATTTCTCTTTTCTCTTTTTCTTTTTTTCCCCTTTTTTTTATTCCCAGAATTTAGCATAGTGCCTGACACATAATAGGTACTTAATGCTTCTTGAGTTGACCACCATTTTAGTACTCCAGTAAAGAACAAGTCTTTATTCATTATTTGTAAACTGGAAATCTAAAAGAGTTAATAACACCATTAGAAAATTGAATCTTAGGTTGAAGCCACTCATTTCCTAATCATGAAATGCCCTGCGATAGTCTTTTACTAAGCCTATTTCTGATACTTTTTGAGGTCATTCAGTTGATGATCTTTTAAAACATTATCATATTCTTGCTATACAATCATTAACCTTTTATAATTTCCCAGGAGCATGCTGAAGAATTTAGAATGAGTATTTTATATTTCAGTTTTGATTGTGGCACTTGTGATTATTTAACTTATGCCTTTAAACCCTTCATAGTCTTTTTGTGTTCAGACCAAGATTCTTTGACTCTGCCTCTTTTTTGAGAACTATCTCTTAGAAGAAATTTGACATGCAGTGCTGGGATGGGAAGTACCCTGGACTTATAGGCATGAGAGGACTAGATTAAAATGTTTTCTCTGACCTTTACTAGCTGTGCGATACTGGATAAATCAATTATAACCTCTCTGAGCCTCATTTCCTTTATCTGGAAAAAAGTGAAAATGAGAATTCCTGTAATACCTACCTCACAAGGTAGGTGAGTATAAAATGCAATTATAGATGAAAAACTATATAAATGATAGCCATTAGCTAACATCCTTAAAATGCCAAATCTCCAATTTGTCTGTTTTCTAGTTGATGGAAGTTTCAAAACTTTTATCAGGGACATTAGAGTTTATCCAATATGCAATAAGCAATAAACAATGTTGAATACTTATTCCTGGTACAACGTTATTGTAACATGTTGGAAATGTGTATTAGCTATCTTAGGTAAGTCACATGATTCATATCTCTTAAACTTTAGATTGTTGGATCTCTATCCCCATGGGGATGGTGTTAATGGGTGCTGGTGATTAAGGTCATTTAACAGTCTTGGAGAGGGAAAACAAACTTGGTGGCAAAGGGCTTGGTTCAAACTGTGATTTGTGGGGTAGCCAGTACCCTATTCTGGGGTCAGACCAAAGAGTTAACCAAGGCCAGTAAATCCAGAGGACTAGACAGGCACCATGAAATGGTTGCCCAAAGTCAAGGGGAGGTCAGCAGGAGAGGATCAGGTAACAGTCTGGAGGAAGCATCACAAAGCATTGGAAATTGATAGTTTTCCTCATTCCAAACTTCTATCCAGGATAGCATCCCTTTATGTTGGCAATTTTATAATAATTTCTCATTCTCATGCAATTGTATCTGAACTCCTATGGGCCTATACATAAATCCAAATATGCTTTTTAGAAAAAGAATGAAATCACAGCTTTGTTTGGCATTAAGTTCATTTCTTCTCTCTCCCCCACTGAATTCTGATTTCTCCTCTCTCCTTCACTCCACAATGAATTCGAGCAGGCATTTCTGAAGCAGCTGCAATGGAGGCAGCAGGACAGAGTAGAAATGGTGCTTCAATTTGAAAGTCAAAGAATATGGGCTTAAATTCTGATCCTTCAACTTACTACGAGCCGATGAAAAGTTCTGCTGATAAATCTCAGTTTGTCTCTTTACATCACTGATATCTCCAGAAAGAAATGTGACAGCCATTGCAATATCCACATGTGATATTAATTCTTTGTGTCATTGTCTTAAGATATAGTATAGACATTTAAAAGTTCAAATAGTGAAATAGCCTCTTGTGAGAAATCTATTATAATATATTATTGTTTAATAATAATAATATACAACAGTTATATACTGCTCTGAGGTTTGCAAAGTGCTTTTACAAATATTTTCTCATTTGATCCTCACAACTACCTTGGGAAGTAGGTGTTATTATTATTCCCATTTTAAAGATGTTGAAACTGAGCAGGCAGTGGTTAATTGATTTGCCAGGAAGTGTCTGAGTTTGGATTTGAATTAAAATTTTCCTGACTCCACTGTGCTACCTACCTACCTGCCTAGACAAAATCCAAAGGATAATGCTACACTTTTTGACCATAATGTAAAACTCCTAAATTGTTCTTTTGTATCAGATACTGAACCTATTTAGCAGCATTTTTCATCAGATTGGATCTGAAGATGAATTCTTTTTTACCTGCAACCTTATTTTAAGCTCCATGTAGTAAAGTTTCAATGGGACTGGTAGTCAAAGGACCTGGGTTTACCTCTCAGCTCTGCTACTTTTAACCATTGTGACTTTGGACAAAACACTCAACCTCTCTGGGCGGTTTGACTAGACTATATTCTATTCTCTCTCTCTCTCTCTCTCTCTCTCTCTCTCTCTCTCTCTCTCTCTCTCTCTCTCTCTCTCTCCCCCTCTCCCTCTCCCTCTCCCTCTCCCTCTCCCTCTCTCTCTCTGTACCTCTCCCTCTCCCTCCTGACTCTTTGTTCTCTTTCCATCTGTCTGACCATTCCTTCTTTAGCTGGCTCTTCATCCAGGTCATGCCCAATAACCATAGTATCTTCAAAGCCTCTGTCCTGAACTTTTTTACCTTCTCCCTCTATACCATTTCACTTTATGATCTCATCAACTCCCATGGTGTCAACTATCATTTCTAGGGGTATGATTTTCAGATTTATTTGTTTAGTCCTAACTTTTATCCTGATTTCCAGTCCCACATTTCCAATTGTCTATTTGGACATGTCAAACTAGATGTCTTACCGATAGCTTAAAGTCAACATGTCCATAACTGAAATCATCTTTCTCCCTAAATCTTCCCTTCTTCCTAACCCCCCCCCATTATTGTAGAAAGTACCTTCATCCTCCCAGGCAACCATGTTCACAGTCTAAGACTCTTCCCAATCTCTTACCCTATCTACATATCCAAACTATTTGCCAGGATCTGTCAATTTTACCTTTTTTAATATATCTCATATACATTCCCTTCTCTCTTCTGACAACCCCCATCATGATTCAAGTCATTCTCTCTTTATGCCCAGACTATTGCAATAGCCAACTGGTTGGTCTTCCTGCTTCAAGTCTCTCCCCACTACAGTCCATCTTCCATTTAACTATCAAATTTATTCCCCTAAAGTACAAGATTGGCAACAGTCAATCAAACTCCAGTATTTCCCCACTTTCTTCTTTTTAGCTTCATAACCTAGCCCCTTCCTACCTTTCCAATCTTGTTACATTTTACACCAACCTTCCATTCCAAATACTCTGTAATCCAGTGATACTGGCCTCCTTACTGTTCCTCAGACATGCCATTCAGTCTTTTGATTCAGGGGGCATTTTCACTGGCTGTCCCCAGCAATGTCAGAAACTTTTCCCATTCTCATTTCTGCTTCCTGACTACTCTGGCTTCCTTCAGGTCTCAGCTAAAATTCTACCTTCTGTAAGGTCTTTCTTGATCCCATTCATTCTAGTGTCTTCACTTTTTTGATTATCTCCAATTTATCTTCCATATACCTTGTTTATACAAAGTTGTTTGTATGATGTCTTTCTCATTATACTGGGAGCTCCTTGTAAACAGGGAATATCTTTTACTTTTCTTTGAATCACTGGCACATGGCACAGTGCTTGACACATAAAAGGTGTTTAAAAAATACTTGTTGACTTTTTTGGATTCACTTGATAAGTCTCTACAACATATTTTACATCTAGCCATTCTTCTCTTTTTCCAATACCATCACTCTAGTTGAGGCTCTTATTACCAGGAGTCCAGAGTATTGTAAAAACCATCCTTACATATCTTCCCATTTCTTTTCTCTACCCTCCATCCTTCATGACAATGCCACTTACTTTCCCTATGTATGCATCTTGGTCATATTATTGTCTGCTTCAAAATCATTAGGGCTTCCTGGGCACATTTGCTTGACAGTCACAACCCTCTACATCCTTGAGCTATCCTACTTTTCCAGTCTTATCTCATATTTTACTCCTTTTTTTTTTTTTTTTTGGTGAGGCAATTGGGGTTAAGTGACTTACCCAGGGTCACACAGATAGGAAGTGTTAAGTGTCTGAGGCTGAATTTGAACTCAGGTCCTCCTGAATCCAGGGCCGGTGCTCTATCCACTGGGCCACCTAGCTGCCCCATATTTTACTCTTGATGGATTATATGCTATAGCAAAACTGGGCACATCTTTGATCTGGGAACATACACTGACTCCCATGCCTCCATTACTTTGTTCCAGTGTTCCTTGTACTTGGAATGCACTGTCTTTTACCTTTATTATTTGCCTACCTCCTTTCCTTTAAAGATTTACTTGATAAACTTTCTTTCAGTAAGTCTTCACTAATCTCCCTAACTGGGAACAAATTTCTTCCAAAGACCTTTCATCTCTGTTTTGTAGATGCATTTACCATGTACTATTGTATATACATAGCAGATACTTACTGTTTGATACTTTTAACAGTTCTGGGCTTTGTAATTCAGTTGATAAAATGATAAGTGGTATGATTAACATATAAAAATTGCTTGTTTTATAGTTATTTCCTCTTCCTCTGCTTGTCAAGTTGATGGATTTAGGGCACCATAATGCTTCAGAAAAAGCAAAGATGAAATAAAGGTTTCATTGTCTTAACTTGCCCCATAATAATTAAACTTAATAATTTAAATTCTGTCACTTCTTATGGTGGCTCTTATTTTATCTCCAAGCCCCTTAATTTTTATACTTCTTGATTTGTACCAGGACTTGAGTGATACTTTCTCCAAGAGCATTTATTGCATGCCATTATGAGGAATGAAAAAAATGAGGCAGTTCCTGGGCAATTAATAATCAGTTTATCAATTAGGCTAGCTAATAATCAATAAATTGATGGTCAGTGATTTCCCTTGGCAACCAAAGAAAAAAGACATGGAGCGCCTGAAAGCTTTAAAAAACACTTGAAAGGCAATTCCCTCAAAATCAACCCTGATTGGTGGATATTTAATGAGGAGGTGGGCTAGAAGTCTTCAGTTCCTTCTGCTAACAACATGACTTGACCATGAGACTGAGCTACCTCAGCATTCTGGAAAAAGAAATCCATCTCCATCCAGACAACTCTGGTTGGTTTTCTCTTTTATGAGCTGGATCACCCTAAACTCTAATGGTGGGGGTACAAAGACAGGGACTTATTTTCTCTGGGTAAGAAGTTACCTAGTCTGGATTCTGTTTACACTCCACAAAGAAGTAAAGTCTCCTAGTTGAGTGGGGTTACGCCCAAGATTGAAGAGCATGTGACTTGAGGGCCAGGACAATCTTATCAATCAACCTTTAGAGATTGACTTTTTACAGGGGCTGGGCCTAAATGGAGGAAATAAAGGAGAAAAACCTAGATCCCAAATTAATAATTGGTTATTAATATAATAATAAAATAATATTTTCTCTCATCAATCAATAAAGGCTATATTCTTCCATCTGTGTGCCTAAGACTCTTTTAGATTCAAGTTTTTGTAATCTTTGTCTTTTTAATATATACTAAGCATAATGTACCATAAAGAGCCATTGTGTTCTCTCATTACTATGTAATATATATTTTTCATTAAAAGGCATCTACTTCAAAAGTTAATTTGGAGGATATTTTTTAAAATAACCATAATTGGTTAAACTTAGAATACTGAAGGAACCCTGTATAGTTATATAATCTGGGATGATTGCATTTTAAATCTGTAAATTAGTTAATACTTTCTTTTAAAAAATTTGTCTCAGTATTTTTTTTTGAGGTAGTCTAATGTATTGATGGACTTTGCAGTTTTGTACTTCTTTCTTGAATTAGCTATTTTAATTGTATCATCGCCAAATAAAATGGCTTAATAGTTGCTGACACATTGTTAGTGATTGTGCAAGAAGTGTTGATATTTTTCTGTTATTTTGTTGCTTAGCGCATCAACTTAGCCTTGTTTTGCTGCTCTCCTGGAGTTCTGGGTGTTTTCCTCTTTGAAGTCAGTGTCTGGGGTGTGGGGGTGAGGGGTAAGGAACAACTTGAAATTCTAAGATCTGTTAATTTACCCAACATTGTGGTATAATATAGGGATCACAGTACTACTTTCTTTATACAAAGTATTCATTCATTCATTCATTCTTCTTTTTTTGGGGGGGGGTGAGGTGGGGCAATGATAGTGAAGTGACTTGTCCAGGGTCACACAGCTAGTAAGTGTCAAGAGTCTGAGGCCGGATTTGAACTCAGGTCCTCCTGAATCCAGGGCTGGTGCCTTATCCACTGCGCCACCCAACTGCCCCCAAAAATATTCATTCTTCATGTGCATTTTTTTTTTAGAAATGCAGTATAGATATTTAAAATTGAAATCATGAAATAGTTCTTCCTTACTTTAAATTGTTGAAAACAGTAATTCATATGTCCTAGTGTTCTGTCTCTGTGTCCTACAATGGTGCTAATTAACCCCAGTCTGATCCTTAGTATGAACATCAAGTGTCCATTTAGAAGTACCTTGCTCAGGCATCAGTCTACAAAATTAGTCCCATCATGAGTTTCTATCATTAGTTAGCTCCGCTACCAAGGTCTTTCATTAGATTGCATCATCTCCCTTTCCGTGTGGATAGCCAATGGAGCTTCTTCAAAGGGCCTCACTGCCCTAGGGAAGGAGTACATAACAACTTGTACTGCTGCTGGTAACCTTGGACAGAGCACATATTCACGCAATTAGTGAAGGAAGGGCTGGATGGAACATTGCTTGAGTAAAAGGCAGCATGGCATAGTGAGATGAGCACTGGATTTGTTTTCAGAAGAGATCAGAATTTGAATCTCAGCTCTGATGCTCACTAGATATGTGACAGTCAGGGAGTTACTTTATCTTAGCCTTATTTTTCAAATCTATAAAGTGGGGCTAACAATACTTCTACAGACAACATGGGTGGCAGTCTCATGGTAGAGCAGACCGAGCCCAGGAAACTGGAGTCAGGAAGTCCTTAGTTTGAATCATACCTAAAACCCTTAGTAGCATATAATGGGGGTACAGATCACTTAAACTCTCTCAGACTCAGTTTTCTCACCCATAAAATGAAGATAATAGAAGCACCTTAACAGGGTAGGCAAAGATCAAATGTAAAATACTTTGCCAACTTTAATATACTATCTATATAAATGTTAGCTGTGATTATCAACTTAGGAGGTTGCTTTGAGGAAACCATGTTGTATAACTTAATCTGCTGCATGAATGTGTATGTCATTATTATGAATTGAAACCAGTAGATTTGGGAGTATTGTAACATAAAGCTATTGTTCATGACTTCACACTAAGTGCAGCATCAGGAAGAACTTCAGTTACCAAGAAGAAATTGGCACATTGATTCCTTTGATAACAATAATAGTTAGCATTTATATAGTATATAGGATTTATATATTCTATGTGTTAGGCACTATGCTAAGCACTTTGCAAACATCATTTCATCTTATTATCACAATAATCCTGGGAGGCAGGTTTTATCATTAACCCCATTTTACATTTGAGGAAACTACAGCAAACAGAAGTTAAGTAACTTTGCCCAGAGTCATCCAACTATTAAGTGTCTGAGGCTTGATCCAGGCTCAGCACTCTATCTACTTTGTCAACTAGCTGTAAGGAAGATATTCTGCTGATCATTGAAAACATTCATTTTGTGAAGATGGTGGTCCTTACTTTCATCTAAGGATCATATTTAAAACCCTTCACAGTCTGTCTCCAACCTATTTTTCCAGGCTTATTATACATAATCATTCTTCTTTATGCCCTCCACATTCCAGCCAAATTGGCTTACTTGCTGTTCTCTAAATTCAGCAGTTCATCTTCCACTTCCATACTTTTGCAGAGACTGTCTTCCCTGTCTAGAATGCATTCTATCCTCACCCCCAACTTTTAGAAGATCTAGTTTCCTTTTAGGCTCAGTTCAGTTGCGACCTATTAAGGGAAACCTTTCCTGATCACTTTATTCATTAGAGTTCTCCACTTCCTCAAATTATTGTGTATGTATACTCTTCTGTTTAATATATTCCATATTCCCCGCCTCCTCATTGTATATTTCTTTTGTTTTGTTTTGTTCTGTTTTGCGGGGAAATGAGGGTTAAGTGACTTGCCCAGGGTCGCACAGCTAGTAAGTGTCAAGTGTCTAAGGTCCAATTTGAACTCAGGTCCTCCTGAATCCAGGGCCGGTGCTTTATCCATTGCACTACCTAGCTGCCCTCTTTGTAAATTTCTTGAAGGTAAGGGCTATTTTTTTTTTTATTCCCAGGATCTAGCATAGTGCCTTGTATATAGAAGAATGGAAGATATTTAATAAATTTTTGATACATTGGATTGGATCCGCTCAGCTTATCAGAAGTGCACAATCTGTGGGCACAGTATTGTCCACATATGCATATGATTATGGAAGAGAATAGTTAAGCCTCTAAGTTGTTGCACTCTGACAGTGACACCAAAAGAAGCTTTATGGGAGAACAGAGTTGTCCTCCTCTCTTTCAGTATTATAATGTTAGAATTGTAACCCAGAATACCAAATTTCTTTTAATAATCTGTTATAGGTTTATTTTCTATTAGTTTAACTACATCCTTAGAAAAATCTATTTTTATTTTCATCCTTTATTGCCCATTAGGATAAGAAGTTATTTGCTTACTACTCACTATATGGGTATAGTTGGCCATTATAGAAATATTGCATAACTTAATTATATATATTTGCCATATATTATCTTTGAAAATTTGAATTTTGATGAATAAGTTCATTTTTGGATTTGTCTGGTTCTGAATAAGTTTGGGTCTCATGATTTTCTTTGTTCATGAATAAGCCCATGTTCATCTTATCTTTTTCTCTTTATAATTCTGTAACTTTAAATCAGATCTTCTTTGAGTCTTTCTCATTTGATGCATTCTAATTTTTTTTAGCTTATTCTCATCTGCAAAGATAAATATTTAAGCTTCCATTTTATGATTTTATCCCCATAAATTATGGCTCACTTGAGGCAGTGACCCTAAATCAACACCTTGGTCTGAGTAGGAAGAACCATAATTTAAAAATTTTTATTTGTGATATATAATTATATTTTATACATATATCAAGCATAGATATAATATATACACACATACATAATGTAAATTTTCTACATCATTACATTTAGATATACCTAGATATACATAGCTTAGTTTTTTAAATCTTAAAATAACTATTTTATAAATAAGGTATATATATCAATTTATATAAATAATACATGACAAATTTGTTTAAATAGAATTACCATATAAATAAGACCTAAATAACTCAGATATGTGCACCATATATATATATACATATAAATACATATATCTCCTGAACCCTTCCCAGCATACCTCTACCCCACCTTATTAAAAAATTTTTTTTCCAGATTAAATATTTTATTTATATTTTTCTGTTCTAATCTCTATCCCTCTTCTCTTCCCTCTCCTTCCCCCTCCCCAAGGTGGCAATCAATCTGATATGGGTTATACATATATGATCATGCAAAACATCATCATATTCATCACTTAATGAAAGAATGTGAAAAATGGCATGCTTCAACCGGTTCCATCAATATGATTTCTTTCTTTGGAGGTGGAGAGTATGTTTCATCAGTAGTGTTTTGGGATTGTCTTGGATCATTGTATTGTTGAGAATAGTCAATTATTCACAGTTCTTCATCAAACAATATTGTTGTCTCTGTGTACAATGTTCCCTTGGTTCTGCTCACTTCCGTATCTTTCCAGGCTTTTTTGAAGTCATCCTGTTTGTCATTTCTTACTGCACAATAATATTCCATCACCATCATATACCATAGTTTGTTTAGCCATTCCCCAATTGATGGGCGGGCATGCCTTTGATTTCCAAATTTTAGCCATTAAAAAAGAGCTGCTATAAATATTTTTGGACAAATACATCTTTTTCTCTTTTTGGGGATGTCTTTAGGATATAAACCAAATAATAGTATTGCCAGATCAAAGGGTATGCACAATTCTATAGCCCTTGGGCATAATTCCAAATTCCTCTCCAGAATGGTTTGATTTTTTCACAACTCCACCAACAGTGGATTAGCATCCCACAGTTCCCACAATCCCTCCAACAACCAATATTTTCCATTTTTGTTATATTTGCTACTCTAAAAGGTATAAGGCGATATCTCAGAATTGTTTTAATTTGCATTTCTCTGATAAATAATGATAAATAATGAGCATTTTTTCATATGATTATATTTTTTATTTCTTTATCTGAAAAACTTTTCAAATCCTTTGACTATCAATTGGGGAATGATTTGCATTTAAAACAATTGATACAGTTCTTTATATATTTGAGAAATGAGGCCTTTATCAGAGATATTTGTTTCAAAAATTCTTTACCAGTTTTCTGCTTGCCTTGTAATCTTGGTTACATTAGTTTTGTTTTTGCAAAAGCTTAAATTTTTTTTTTGATGGGGCAATGGGGGTTAAGTGACTTGCCCAGGGTCACACAGCTAGTAAGTGTCAAGTGTCTGAGGCTGGATTTGAACTCAGGTCCTCCTGAATCCAGGGCCGGTGCTTTATCCACTGCGCCACCTAGCTGCCCCAGCTTTTTAATTTTATATAATCAGAATGATCTATTTTACATTTAATTTTATTTTCTATATCTTCTTTTACCCTAAATTCTTCCTCTGTCTGTAAATCTGACAGATAGACGATTCCATAGTCCTTTAATTTTCTTATGGTATCATCCTTTATGTATAAATCATGTACCTATTTTGGCCTTATTAAAATATTTTAAAAAGCTAGAATTATATTTTCTGGTTTTGTTTTACTGTTTGTTTATACTTTCTTTTTATATGATACTGTGCATTTTGATATGGCCCTAATGGTACTTGTGTCTGATATCTTCAAGAAACAGTGAACAGTAATGTTTCCTAGGTCTCTTTTATGTCAGAGAACCATCATATAAAATTATATATAAAATCATTTTTTCTGAATTTCATTACTCTATACTTGCTTGTAGCTTTAGCTCATCTGCTATTTTCATGCCTATTCACTCATAGCTCTTCAGAGTTATCTACAGAATCACACATTTTATGTGACTTCAAAATGCTTTGAGATCCCCAGGCCAGAGGTGATGGAATTCCAATTGAGCTATTTAAAATCCTAAAAGATGATGCTATTAAAATGCTGCACTTAATATACCAACAAATTTGGATAATGTCACAGTGACCACTGGATTGGAAAAGATCAGTTTACACCTCAATCCTAAAGAAGGGCAATGCCAAAGAATGTTCAAATTACTGAATAATTGTATTCATTTCACATTCCAGATAGGTTAGGCTTAAGAGTCTGCAAACTAGGATTCAACAATATGTAAAGTGAAAATTACCAGAGGAGCAGGCGGTTTTTGAAGAAGTGGAGGAACTAGAGACCAAATTGCCAGCATTCACTAAATTATGGAGAAAGCAAAGGAATTCCAGAAAAACACCTACTTCTGCTTTATTGGCTACACTAAAGCCTTTGACTGTGTGGATCACAACAAAATATGGCAAGTCCTTAAAGAGAGGGGACTACCAGATCATTTTTCTTGTCTCCTGAGGAACCTGTATGCAGGTCAAGAAACAACAGTTAGAACTGAACATGGAACAGAGTACAACAGGGTTGTATATTGTCCTTTTATTTAACTTATATGAAGAGTACATCATGTGAAATGCCAGGCTGGATGATTCAAAAGCCAGAATTAAGGTTCCCAGGAGAAATATCAACAATCTCAGATATGCAGATGATACCATTTGATGGCAGAAAGTAAAGAAGAATTTAAGAAGCCTCTTAAAAAAAACAAACTTTTTTTTTTTTTTTTTTTTTTTTTTTTTGCGGGGCAATGATGGTTAAGTGACTTGCCCAAGCTAGTAAGTGTCAAGTGTCTGATACCAGATTTGAAATCAGGTCCTCCTGAATCCAGGGCCTGTGCTTTATCCATTTTGCCACCTAGCTGTCCCCAAGAAGCCTCTTGATGAGGGTGAAAGAGTAGAGTGTAAAAGTTGGTTTGAATATAGCAGTTAAAACACCACTAAAATCTTGGCAACTGGTCCCATCACTTCCTGGCAAATAGAGGGGGAAGAAATGGAGGCAGTATCCAATTTTATATTCTTGGGCTTGAAAATCACTGCAGATGGCAACTGCAGCCATAAAATTAAAAGATGCTTGCTTATTGGAAGGAAAGCTATGGCTAATCTGGACAGCATACTAAAGAGCAGAGACATCACTTTGCCAACAAAGGTCTGTATGGTCAAAGCTATGGTTTTTCCAGTAGTGATGTAGGGCTGTGAGAGTTGAACTGTAAGGAAACCTGAGTGCCTCAGAATCAATGTTTTCAAATTGTGGTGCTGGAGTAGACTTTGGAGAATCCCTTGGGCAGTAAGGAGGTCAAGTCAGTCAGTACTTAAAATAAATCAATTCAGACTATTCACCGGAAGGTCAAATACTGAAGCTGTAGTTTAAATACTTTAGCCACATAATGAGAAGACAGCATTTCTTGGAAAAGACCTGATGGTGAGAAAGATTGAAAGCAAAAGGAAAAGGGAATGGCAGAGGATGAGATGGATAGATAGTGTCATGGAAACCATGAACATGAACCTGGACAGACTTTGAGAGATAGTGGAAGATAGAAGGGCCTGGAGTGCTATGGTCCTTGGGGACAGCAAGGGTTGGAAATGACTGAACAATGGAATAACAACAACAACAACAACAGACAGACAGACAGACAGAAGATCCCAGTTAATATACCTTTCTGTTCAATTGCAATGTTATGCCATGCTCTGTGGTTGGTGGGTTCCAATAGCTATAGACAGCAGTAGATCCTGGGGAAAAGGCATTAAGCCAGGACTAGAAAAGACAAAGCAGATGTTGAGACCAGACCACAAGAACATATTGAAGAGATGGTCTGGATTCTGGATTTATAGAGAAGCCAAGAAACAAACAGTGGATCAATTCCTGGTAAGCAGTTAGGAGCAAGGCAGAAAACAGAAACTAGAGGTCAAAGCATGTCAGTGGTCAAATCCAGGCAAGCAGCCAAGAGCCAGAAAGTATACAAAAGGAAGAGGTAAAGGAAAGACAGTGAGTTAGTCATTCCAGTGCAGGTTGTTTCCAGTGTACACATGGGCTTTGCTCCAAATATTCATTTGTACCTGTATAAAATGAGAGGGTTGAACAGATCTTTAAGGTCCTTATGCCATTAAAATCCTGTGATATATTTATTCAAATACATTGGTCAACATTGGTTGTTTAGAACTTGAATGCTCTGTTTTGTATGTGAAACCATTCATAATCCAGCCCCTTCCTACTTTTATGATCTCCTTATCTCTTCCTACACTGATCCAGTGACACTGTCTCCTTGTTGATTCTTGAACAACGCATTATATCTCCCAACTCCATGCATTCTTTTTTTTTCTTTTGTGTGGGGCAATGGGGGTTAAGTGACTTGCCCAGGGTCACATAGGTAGTAAGTGTCAAGTGTCTGAGGCCGGATTTGAACTCAGGTCCTCCTGAATTCAGGGCCAGTGCTTTATCTTCTGTGCTGCCTAGCTGTCCCCTCCCAATTATTTTTAATCTTGATGCCTTTTCTCTGTTGACTAACTCCAACTTATTTTGTCTATATATCTTGTTTGTACATATTGTTTCCATGTTGTCTCCCTCTTTAGATGTTAAGCTCCTTGAGGGCAGGGATTTTTCCCACTTTCTTTGTAACTTTGGCTTTTAGTACATTAGTGCCTGGCACATAGTATGTACTTAATAAATGACTGTTGACTTAACTTACCGAAACAATGTCATAAATAATTATTAGATTCTCCAGTTCTACTATAGAAATCTGTTTGAACCATAATGTAGCAGAAATACCATACATTTGCCATAAAAAATTTAAAGTAGTATTGTTGCTATACTAGTAATCAAATAAATCAAACAAAGAAAAGAAGGGGCTTAAAAAAACAAGTTTAGGGGCAGCTAGGTGGTGCAGTGGATGGAGAGCCGGCCCTGGAGTCAGGAGTAGCTGGGTTCAAATCCGGCCTCAGACACTTGACACTTGCTGGCTGTGTGACCCTGGGCAAGTCACTTAACCCCAATTGCCTCACTAAAAAAAACCACACACACACACAAAAAAAAAACAAACAAAAAAACCCCCCGAGTTTAATTCTGGTTTCCAAAGAAAAAACATATTTAATTAGCGGAAAACTGGAAATCCTTTAGGGAAAAAAGAACTTATAAGAAGTTTCAAAGGCCTTAAAAGTTAATGGCAATGTCTTCTTTGGGACTCTTATAAAAATATATTCTAGCACTAGAAACCTTGAGTTAACTTTCCTTTTTGTAGTTAAGGAAAGAGAGAGAGACAGGTACTAAAAAACTGTCAAGAATTTAAAGATAGTGCTGAATAAGAAATGGGGTCAAAAGTATGTCTATAATTTCAGAATCTTAACTCTAATTTTCAATATCTGGAAACAAATGGAAATGATTAAACAAGCAAGGTAAAGAGGGAGTTGAAGCCCAAGAGACATTAGGTTACATTAACACTTAGCCACTTTAAATGAGTTCAAATCTTAAAATTCAGTTGAATTATAACCCAAGGTAACCAAGAATTTGCGATGAGATTACAAAACCATTTCAAATAATCTCTAAGCAGTAATGCAGAGATAGTTACCAGAAGTGTTAATATGGCCAAACATTGTCCTGGTTTTCAAGATGGGAAAAAACCCAAATTATATCTTTGCCAATAACCTCTGTCAGTAGCCTAGATTATACCACTAAATAGGTGGGCTCATATGTATTTTGAAAAGGTAATCATTATACTTAGGAGCCAGCATGGGTTCCCTAAGAGTACGTCATATTTAAACTTCCTTTTCTTTTTTGATAGAATTATTAGACTGGTAAATCAGGGGAATAGTATAGACACAGAATTACAGGACAAAATTTAGAGTTAGAAATGGAATTAGATGTAATCCAATTCAACTTCTCCATTCTGCAAATGAGTAAATCAAGGTCCATACAGATTAATAAATTGCTAAAACTCACATGCCAAGAAAAAAGCAGGGTGATGACTGCACTCATATTTGTTGACTGCAAATTAAGTACTTTTTCTACTATTAGATATGGGTTATACATGTATTATTATATAAAACATTACCATTTTGTCATTTTGTACAAGAAAACTTGATTAAAAGAAAAAAATGAAAGAGTGAAAAATAGTATGTAACACTTCTTTCTTTGAAAGTGGATAGTATGTTTCATCAATAGTCCTTTGGGATTGTCTTAGATCATTGTATTGTTGCGAATAGTCAATTCATTCATAGTTCTCCATCAAACAATATCGCTGCCTCTGTGCACAATGTTCTCTTGGTTCTGCTCACTTCCCTATACATCATTTCATATGTGCCTTTCCAGGCCTTTCTGAAGTCATCTTGCATGTCATTAGAATTTAATTTTATTGGGGGCAGCTAGGTGGTTGAATGGATAAGGCATTGGCCCAGGATTCAGGAGGACCTGAGTTCAAATCTGTCCTCAGACACTTGATACTTACTAGCTGTGTGACCCTGGACAAGTCACTTAACCCTCATTGCCCTGCAAAAAAAAAAAGTGAAAAAAAGAATTTAATTTAATTTTATTAAATTGTTATGTTATGAATGAGATTATATATGTATGCAACATATATACTTAACAATCCATAAGAAAATAAATGGGTAGAGGAAATCTAATACAATAACTTTTGCTACGCTAGAAAGATTTCACTGGAGAAATCTAGTTTGGAAACATGTTATGGAAAATATTAAGACTGGTATGAAAAATTTTTTAAAATTGAGAGGATAATAGATGGTATTTATATAGTACTTTAAGGCTTATAAAGGACTATATATCTATATCTATATCTATATCTATATCTATATCTATATCTATATCTATATCTATATCTATATCTATATCTATATCTATATCTATATCTGTATCTGTATCTATATCTATATCCGTATCCATATCCATATCCATATCCATATCCATATCCATATCCATATCCATATCCATATCCATATCCATATCCATATCTATCTATCTTTCTTTCTTTCTATCTATCTATCTATCTATCTATCTATCTATCTATCTATCTATCTATCTATCTATCTATCTATCTATCTAAAATCTTTTGATCCCCACAATATTCCTGTGAGGTAGGTGCTATTATCTTCATTTTATTGTTGAGGAAATTAAGGCAGACAGATTAAGTGACTTGCCCAGGGTCACAGAGCTATCAGTTGTCTAAGACTAATTTTGAACTCAGATTTTCCTCAGTTTCCTGAGTTCACGGCTCTATCTACTGGGTTACCTAGCTGTCCCATAAATTAAGTAGTTTTCCATAATAGTATATGTATTGAGCTGCTGAGGTAGGATTTGAATTTAAATTTTCTTGATTTCAAGTCCAGTGCCCTATCCTTCAGAGCCATCCAGCTGTCTCTGATGAATGAGGTTATTAAAGCATGGCATAAAGCCTGAGTCCAGAAGGACAAGATTTGGGGTAAGGGGAATGTTATGGTAGAAGGTGGAACAGGTCTGATGTGGTAAGGAAAGGTTTTGAGAGAGCCTACTTAGGAGCCAGGTACTATAGACATCAGTCCTGGTGCTTTGAAAGAATAATCTATAATAACATCGACAGAGAATTGAAGGGAATTAGAGAAAAATGAAATTATGGGCTTTCTTTTCACAGAATCTTAACTGGCTAGGTGAACTAAGAGGTCATTTTGTCCAGCCTCTCAGAGCAGGAATTTTTCAGTTGATCACTATAGCTAAACATCTGCCTGTGCTTGAACACTTCTGCTGACAGAGAGCTTCATTCATTTATTAAACAAGCATTTATTAAATGACCACTGGATGTCAGGTGCCAAATGCACAGAGTCAAAAAGGAGTCTTGGACCTCAGGAGGTTCAAATCTTTTTGTAGGTATGGGAACAAGTAAATAAAATAATATTATAATAATATTATATAATATATTCAGTTGGAAATGTCCATTGGGCAGCTTATGATGTGGTATTGGAATTTAGGAGAGAGACTAGGATAGCCTACTTATAGACAGTTCTAATTTTTGAATGTCTTCCTTATGATAATCCAGAATCTATGTTAACAACACATTGATTCTAGTTTTGCCTTTTAGAGTTATGCAAATTTAGGTTAATCCTCCTGCTCTGTGCTACTCTTCCTAACTTTGTATGGAACTATCTTTTGTCCCTATGAGTCTTCTTTTATTTAGTGTATGCACATCCAATTTTATCAGTTGTCACTTATGTGACATAGTTTTCAGCACCATCACTATCTTCTTCACATTCCTTTGGATATTCTCCAGTGAGTCAACATCCTTAAAGTGTGGTACACAAAAATTGATTCAACAACCATTCATTCTAAAAGTAATTATGAAACATATTCTATGTCTAAGACAGAGCCTGACTGGGGCAAATTATATTGGGATTGTTACCTCTCTTATATGCTGGATGCTACTTATATCAATGTAGACCAAGATTAGGTGTTTTTTAAAGTAGCAATGGCACATCATTGGCTCGTACTTAGCATGAAGTTATCAAAAACCCTTATTATAGATACTTTTTCTACGTGAACTGCTATTAAGGTAATTCTGTCTCATCATATACTCATGCAGTTGATTTTTGAACCGATGTTTATCATTATTTGATTCCCCCTTTGTTTGTGTGTGTGTGTGTGTGTGTGTGAGAGAGAGAGAGAGAGAGAGAGAGAGAGAGAGAGAGAGAGAGAGAGAGAGAGAAAGAGATAGAGGGAGACACCAAGGGACAGAGGGGTAGGGGAGAGCAGAGGGGGAAAAGAGGAGAGAGACAAGAGCCTGTACACAAAGCAATGCGTCCTTTAGACGCATTTAGATTAACAAGAATGTTAAAGCAGACAGTTCCAAGGACAGAGCTTCAGCATGTCATTAATTACCATCTTCCAGGTTGGCATTAATAAATACTAGGTGGACAGTTTTATTGTTCTTCTTAGACTTCTCTGACTCTTTCTATAAGGATGTTATGAGTGACTTTGTCAACTGTCATGCTGAGACCAGATGTGAAGTAAAGAACACTGGAGTTAGTGTTCCAAGTCAAACTCTTTTTTATGTATTGGATCTCAGAAAAGTAACTTTATGAGTCTCATTTTACTCATCTATAAAATTCTATGATTAGACAAGATGATCTATAAAATCCCTTCTATGAGTTTGATTAGATGATCTCCTAAATCATTATACTCTATTTAACTAGGATTGTGACCCTGGGTTCTTGAAGGCCAGGCCAAGGTAGCCCAAGCTGGTAAAGTTTGTACCAAGCTGGAAAGGTATTGAGCATCATTCTGGTGACTTCATTATCTTTTTGAGGACTAGCTTAGCTAAGTATGGAGAGTCTCAGCCCAGGATATTGGTCACTAGATGATACATTCTTTGGCCATGGTTACCCATGAAACAAAGAAAAATAACAAAACAAATCTCAGTCCTCCATGGCCCCCATCCACTTCTCCAGTGACAATGACAGAATGGAAGAACAGGGCAGGAACAAGTTGTCAAGAAAATTAATCAACATTAGCTTAACTGTTGGTATTCTAAATATGGAGAAAGGCAGCATGGCATAGTGGATAGTCATCCTCAGAATCAAGAAGACCTGGGTTTAAATCTCACTCCTGATACATATTAGCTATATGATCCTGGGAAGGTGTTGTTGTTGTTATTATTAATTATTATTTTGCAGGTCAATGAGGGTTAAGTGACTAGCCCAGGGTCACATAGCTAGTAAATGTCAAGTTTCTGAGACAGTATTTGAACTCAGGTCCTTCTGAATTCAGGGCCTGTGCTTTATCTGTTGTGCCACCTAGTCACCCCCAGGCAAATTATTTAACCTTTCAGTGCCACAGATTACTCTCTAAGACTCTACGTTGCAGAGAAGGTGCCAACCTGCATTGATTGAAAGAATTTTCCTCACCTGGGAGATCCTTATGCCAAGGAAACACAGTTTCAAGCCTGTTCCTTTACTAAATATGAGCTCTTTCTTCTACAACCCCCAAATTGAAATGCTACTGAAAGAACATAACCAGACGTATATAGACATTCTCAGTATAAACAAAACTGGAAATTATAAGGAAATTACAGCTAAATTAAAGGATAGCTCACATGTTCTAAAGGCTAAAAACTTGCTAGAGGCAAAAAGAAACATCATTCCAAGGACCACTTTGCCATCTTGCTTGGTAGTGCTCACAATGAGAAAAACCTGGTGGTCTTTTTAGACCACCATGAATACAACTGCAGACTGCACCAATAGATTTTGGAAAGGATGAAGAGGTTTAAAATATTTATAGAAAATTTGACTAAATCTTTCAAACCAAGCCAATAAAATACATTGGCACTTCCAATAGTCAGTTGGTAAGCATTTATTAAGCACCTATTATGTTCCAGAAACTGTTTTAGTGGGAAAGTAGGGACCCTGGGAAAAGAAAGGAAAATGTGTTTTGGGATTCTGAAGAGAAAGAAATCAAAAGCTTAAAGACTACTCAGAAATCACACACCGGTTTTTCATTCATGGTCTCCCCCCCCTTTTAAAGTACATTCTAGAAACTCCTGGATAAGGGGAACTACACAATAGAAAATTCTAGTTCAAGTGTGGGTAGGGTGAGAATGATATCAGGGCACTTTCCAATGCAGAGATTCTTTGATTTTTTGTTTGTTTGTTTGTTTTTTTAGTGAGGCAATTGGGGTTAAGTGACTTGCCCAGGGTAACACAGCTAGTAAAGTGTTAAGTGTCTGAGGCTGGATTTGAACTCAGGTATTCCTGACTCCAGGGCTGGTGCTCTATCCACTGTGCCACCTAGCTGCCCCCTGATTGTTTTTTAGGATATTTATTTTGGGGGTAGGAGACATGCCTTCTTGTCTAATGTATATCATAATTCCATTATTTATATAATAATAATTTATATAATAATGGTCTTTGTATAGTAGGTACTCATATCATTTTGAAGAATATGAATGTTTGTTGTATTAAATGGACAGCATATTCATAATCAAAATGATCATTATCTTGTTTTTTTTTTTTTTCTGGCTCACCATTTGTGCTTTCTATCAGTTACTGGCATTGCAAACAACAACCACAACAACAACACGCCAAACTGGAACTTTTAGTTTTCACATAATCAAGTTTGGTAAGAGTTGAGTAGGCCTTTGTGAGTGTTTTTGTGTTTTGCTCAGTGATTAGGATGGAAAACCAGCATTTATCTGCATGCTGAGAAAATAAAATCAACCATGGCAAAGATAAGTAAAAATTTTAGTAAAAATTGAAAAGCTGACATGCTCATAACTAGCATTTATTTCATTAAACTGCTGATGAGCACATGAAAATATGTTATCTCTTGGAATAAATACCATTATACTGTTAAAATAAAATAGGACTATAAAGAGATATGAAAGTATATATGAAATAACGTAAAATAAAAAGGTAGAATTAGAAGCATAGAATATGCATTTCCTTGCTATGTTTTCTAAAACTATATTTACAAGGAAATGGACAGAGATCAGAAGCCTACATAAAGCTTATTGGTAGTAATTTAAGTATATTTCTATTATAAATACATCAGAATTTTAAAAAGCTCCAAATTTGTAGTTATGTTGGTTCCTTTTCCTTTTTAAATTAACAATGAATTAGATTAAAAAAAACCCTGTAATCTCCACATTACTATAAACGACCAACACTTGCCAGATCTGTTTGTTTGTTTGTTTTTTCAGTGTAGAGAATTTAAAAGATCTATTTAGAAAGCTGGCTTAATTGTATTGACCATGTTGGGTTAGGTTGTTAGAGTAATTATGAATGTCTGCTGCTTTAATAGATTCTCTCTTTCTCTCTCTCTCTCTCTCTCTCTCTCTCTCTATATATATATATATATATATGTATGTATGTATGTATATGTATGTGTATATATATGCACACATATACTGTATATATACATATACATATATATGTACATGTTTGGGATTCAATCTGCTTCTATTTTGATTATATGTGGAGCATGTAAGTAAATTAGGTGTAAAATGAAACTTAAGAGACTCAGTAAGTACTTTTTCTTCAAGTAAAGTAACTAAATTTTTTAAAGGGGAGATTCTTCTATTGGCTTATTGTATCTTGTGATATTTAATCTCTTCAAAAAGTATGATTTTTGTGAAATTTTCATGTTATGTTTTTCTCTCAGTTTTGAGAATGTTGGGTAATTTATGATCTGTCAGGGGGAAATTTTAGTGACTTTTTCATATTAGTAACATTTCATTTAAAATTTATGTGTTTACAAAAAAAAATAAAAATCTTTGAAACCAGAGGAATTATATTTACCTCTAAAGTTTAATAAAAATCATAATGAAAGCAGTTTTGTGATTTATGTATTAGATTAAAACCAATGCAAGTGACTAAAATGTCAAGTAAAATGACTTACCAAATATATTCAAAAATTTAGGTACTAGGGCTCAATTTTTTCTAGGATTGAGTTGCCCCTTTTTGGGGAGGGTTGGAGGGTAGTAAACATTGAATGGCATTGTAGAAATGGTGTAAGTGATATCAATGAACTAATATATATGACCAGAAAAGAAGCTGGGCCAGTTTTAAGGCAAGATTCTTCTTTAACAAATGAATGGTCAGAGTGTTGTGCTGGTAATTGGGAAATATCAAAAGACTTAAAAGGCTGATAGTGTATAGAGAATTACCCTGTTGAATAAAAGAATATGGATGGGTATGACACATACTAAGAAAACATGATAGGTTATGAGCCTATCTCTTGTTTATTCCACAATTATTCACCCCTCTCTGCCCCCGTTCCAATCTTCAATGTCTCTCTAACTCCTGGTTCCTTTCCTGTTGCCCTACAACATGACAAATCTCCATTTTGAAAAATGTCTTCACTAGAACTTACCTTAATCTTCATCTATTGTCTTATATATCCCTCCTCCCTTTCACAGTTGAACTCTTTTTTATTTTTTATTTTTTTGGTGAGGCGGTTGTGGTTAAGTGACTTGCCCAGGGTCACACAGCTAGTAAGTGTTAAGTGTCTGAGGCCGTATTTGAACTCAGGTCCTCCTGACTCCAGGGCCGGTACACTATCCACTGTGCCAACTAGCTGCCCCCACAGTTGAACTCTTAGAGGGGAAAACCTTTATATTTATCAATATTTCTACATTGTCTTTGAATCTTTACTCTCTCTATTGGCTGACATAGCCAATTAAGTTGCCATAGCTTGTCATTTCTATCTTCACAGTATCTCTTGCACCTGTCACCTTTTTTTCTTACTCATGTGGCCTCCATTTAAGCCATTCTTGCCTGAGCTTTTGTACTAGTTTTCTAATTGGTCTTCTTTCCTCCAGTTTCTTGTCTTTCCAAACCATCATTCACACATTTGGCAAAGAGATTTTATTAAGGTGGAGATCTGATCACGTCACTCCCCTGCTAAACAAACTGCAGCATCTCTATTGTGCTAAAGTGAAATGTAATCTCTTAAAGCCCTTCATGACTTGGCCTCAACCTATCATTCCAATCTTATCATACATTTCTCCCTGTCCTGTATTCTGTGGCCTAGTCTTACTGACCTCATTAACATTTCTTATATATAACACTCCATCTATTGTCTCCATTAATTTGCATTGGCTTTCCCCCAATCAAACAAGATAATATTTGGAAAGTGCTTAGCACAGTGCCTGGCAATATATCTGATGAAACTCTCCTTTCCTCCGTTCTCTTACCCCTCCCTCCCTCCCTCCCTTTCTTCCTTCCTTCTTTTCCCTCCTACTTGAATAGTTTTCTGGATTGCTAGCTGGTAATATCCTTCCTCATGGCGATTTGCCTTGTTTTTAATGTGTGTGTGCATTCATACACATACATATATAAACACACAAACACATATGTATACCTGCATAAATATATGGACACATGCACATATATGTGTATATACACATACACACATGTGTGTTTATGCACACATATGTGCATGTTTACATGCTCCACCTACCCTTGCTTCCTAAGATGTATATATGTATATATATACATATGTATATGTAGTAGCAAAGTGCTATACATATATTATTTCATTGGATTCTTTTAATAATTTTGTGAAGCAGGTGCTATTATTATCCCCATTTTGCAAATGAAAAAACAGGCAAAGAAAGGTTAAGTGACTTGCCCAGGGTCACATAAGTAGTAAATTTCTTTTTTTTTTTTTAAGTAGTAAATTTCTAAGGTAGGATTTGAACTTAGATCTTCCAGTTCTCTTACCCACTAACTACCTCAGTTTTGTTTTTGTATAACCATGTCAAGAGGCAGCTATAGATGGCTCAGGGGATAGAGTTCTGGGCCTGGAGTCAGGAAGACCTGAGTTCAAATTTGACCTCAGACACTCTCTAGCTATGTGACCACGGGTGAGTCACATAACCTCTGTTTTCTGTAATCCACTATAGAAGGAAATGGCAAACCACTTCAGTGTCTTTGCCAGTATGGTCCATATGCTCATGAAGAGTTGAACAAATGATCAACAATAACAGTACCAAAGATAGAGCCTAAATCATTATAGATATTTAATAACGGCTTGTTCTTTGATTTATCTATATCCTTGGGAGGAATTTCCATATCAATGGGGTTAAAATTAGTGAAGTATATGGCGATTTATATACCTGCTGTGCATAAAGTGCAGTGCTGGGGTGGGCATTCAAAGTTTGGATAAACTATTTCCTCTTGAATTTTGAAAATTAGTCAGGAAATAATGACTCATATATAATATGATAGTACAATAAATTTATGAATCTTCCTCTTTAAATTTGTTTAATAACTTCTTTTGATTAAATAATACAGTATATTTCCTCTTAGTTTTAGATGAGTTTTATTTACTTAGTATTTCAGTCACAACTCTACAAGTCTCCAAAAATAATTGAAATACTTTTCATCTTTAATGGGATGACTGTTAAACTTAGTACGTAATAAGAAGTAGAGAAAGTTCTGAGTTTCTTTATCTGATTTGTCAGGAATTTAGAAGCTTGTGAAATTCTATGTAAAACTCTTAGGAACATCAATAAACTTTCATTAGATACCTACTATGTGCCAGGCACTGGTAGCACAGAGAGAACAATGAAACAGCTAGCCACAACATATATTTAATTGTCTTTATAAGTATGCATAAGATATGTACAAATATGAATAAACCCCTGATAAAGATTTGATTATAACAGGGCTTACAGGCATGTAGTTTAGTGGGTTATTCTGTTAATTGTCAAGATATTGGTTTTAAAATAGTAATTTAATAGTTGATGGTGGTTCAATTTAAAAGAGCTTTTCTCTTCTTACAATCCTCCATTTATTTTAGAGCTGTAAAATTTAAAAAATATATATTCAAAATTGTGTTTCTATGTGTTGCTTTTATTGAAAAGAACATTCCTTTATGTAAAATGTTTCATTATTACTATTTTCTGTCCTGACAGTTTTACATCTAGTGGGAATTAAGGCAGATGTTAGAGTTAATCTTCTACTCACAGGGTAGCTCCCTGTGCTATGCTAATTAAAAATGCTGTTGTAGAGAGAAGAAATGTCCATTAACATTGAGGGGATGGAAAGGTTGTGGGAATAGGGGGAGGGGACAGATTTTGAATGCAGACTGGTAGCTAAGGGTAGTTTTTTTTCCCCTTAAATAACCCCAGGTGTGGGTTGAACGTATTTAACTGAATTCATTTTGCTTTATCATAAAAGGGTTTTTTTTTGTTTTTGTTTTTGTTTTTGGCCTTTAGAAGGTAGAATGGTGGAGGAAAAAAAAAACCTGTATGTCGTAATTGACCATTTTCCTACTTCCTTGTCACCCTGGTTAGCCCATGTAGCAATGAATCCCCCTTGAGAATTGTGGACAGCTGGATGCATCCCCCCCCCCTGCTGGCCTATGAAGTGTCACTCTGAGCCTCTGCCAAAGACAATGGGGGTGGGGAGAGGTCACTTAAGGACTGTGGAAGGCATTCTCTTTCTCCTCAGAGTCCTGGGCCCTTGTCTTTTCCTTTAGTGTTAGCCAGTGCTGGGAGCTCAGATTCTTGCTACTTTTTCCTCTTAGGGTTAGCCATATAAATGCTATTTTTTAAATCAGGTTTTTTTTCTTCTTCTGAGTATCTATATCTACCAGGGCTTACTAAAGAGGGAAACAGATTTGTTACTGTCGTCATTACCAACATCATAATTGAGATTGGTGAATAATCTTACTTATATTAAGTTGAAATTAAAAAAAAATATTACTCAATGGAAGGGAAGGGATAGAGTGGTCTGTGTTTTTTGATAAGGTTATGTGATTTCCTTTTCCTTTCCTCTTAAAAGAGACCATTCTATGGCTAATACATCATGAAAAGTCAAAAGGAAGTGCAAACAATTACCATAGAAAGTCAAAATCTTTCCCATTCACTACTGTTTTCTACTGTTTGTGGCTTGTCTGCCTGGTTGTTACAAAGTAAGGAAAAACCTGGGCCTGTTTAACTGTTCTTCCTCAGTCACACAGGGTTTCACTGACATCACCTGCTGCATTTATCAGAGGAAAATCATGACAGAATCTGGTTTAACTAATTTGCAATTAATCAATTCAAAGCATTTGGCATATTTTAAGGTAAATATTGATTAAGCCATCTAAGATAGAATTCCTGAGTGGCAGACCTAGAAGATATTTCTTTTTATTTTTCTGGAAAACAATGTCACTTCTTTAAGGTGACTTATTTATGCTCAGGTGCACTTAATTGTACTTCATCAAACATAGCTGGTGATATTATTGCTCCTTGGTTGCATTTCTGTCCCCACCCCTTTTTCTATATTTCCAATGTTTAACACAGTGCTTGGAACATAGTAAGCACTTAATAAATGTTATTGTCTCACTGTGTAAGCAGACTAGTCATGCCCAGTTATGGCCACTGTTTAGAGGTCATGGGTCTAGAATATGAGGGGCTAAGCACAGAGGGCAATTTGAGTCAGTTATCAAAAAGACAGATAATGGGGCATTGGAGAGGAAAGTAGTTCCTATTCTGAGTATCTTTTACACACCAAAGGCTAGTATGTCTTGACAAAGAAGATATTAATTTTCCTGTAGTAATAGCAGGTGTTAGAAGTCAAAGAGATAACCCAGCCTAGAACTGAGGAGTCTTTGTACACAGCCAAGAGAAGTTCAGAGTAATAGTTTTTCATCAGCTAGCAGATGATTTTTTAAGGTAGAACATTTAAGACCTGTCTTTGTAGTGTGCTTAAGGGGATGGCAAGACATCCTTAAGTCAGGAAGAACTACATTAAATTCCTCTTCTTACACCTTCCCCCAACCTCATACATTGGCTGTGTGATGCTCAGCAAGTCAGTCACTTAACCTCTCAATGTTCTTGGCAGTTCTCTAAGACCATAAGTTGCAGAGAACTTGCAGATTTTTTTGGTAGAGTGAGTTTTCTCTCCTGGGACTTCCATTTGAAATCATAAATTTAGTCCCTAAACCCATCACCTACATCCTTACCCTTAGACCAGATACCCATCTCCTAGCATATGTAAAGGTCACTTAGTGGTTCCTGGCTTTGAATCATCAGTGACAGTATTTTCTGGAGAGGGCATATTGCCTTTGAATGGACTCCTAGAAGGAGAGAGGGTCTAAATGCTCTGGTCATTGGGCTTTCTCATTGTTTCTGTCCTACACTGAAAGTCAGGGATAGAGCCATGACAAAGCAAGACACGTGGGTCCTTCCAAGTTTTTTAGCTCTCAACCTTATGATTGAAAAATTTCACCTTCTTTGCCTGTCCTGGGGTTTTAAGGTTCCATTGTAACAATTTACTACAAATTAAATACCAGATACAATGGAAAGAGCTCTGACTCTGAAGTCAGAGGAAAGGAGTTCAAACAGCAGCTCTAACACTTCTATCTAAATTAGCTTGAGAAAGTCATTTAATGTCCCTGGATTTAATTTTCATCATCTGTAAAAATAAGCATATTGGGCTACATGATGTCAGAAGTCACTTCTAGCTTTAGCTCTGTCCTATCCCCCACATGCAATGGCAAAAAGAATTCTGAAATTTCAATATGTGTTTTACACTCTCACTGTATGGTAAGTGCTGTTTACCTTGCCTACTCATAATCCTAGCTTCTGAGGGGGTTTAACAGATAAACATTTTGGAATCTAATCTAAATCTGTTTCTTTTAATTACTTTTCTCTAGTTCCCGGTATTCTAAATGTTTTGTTTCCCTGGATGCTTAGACTTTTAGAATATTGGTTGATTATAATTAGTTTAGAGTTCTAAAAGTCACTGAAAAATGGTGGAATAATGTTCTTCCTTAAAGTGTGCATAATGATTTTATTTATTTGTCTAATTGTGTTTGAGCAAATGATTAGGGCATGACTAAAGTTGTATTTTGGAGCCACATCTCTTAATTTCCTGTGACTCAAATATATAGAGCAGCAGTTCTTAAATTTTTTGGTCTCAGGACGTCTTTCCATTCTTAAAATTATTGAGACCCTCAATGAGTTTTGCTTATGTGGGTTTTATCTGTCACAATATTTATCAAATTAGAAATTAGAACATCTCAGTATTATTATTAAAATCGCTTTGACCTCTTGAGAGAGGTTTAGGAAACTTCAGGGGCTCCTAAGACCATACTGTGAGAATTGTGAGTAAACAGTTGCAAAATACATGGTTCTTCTACAGAGAAATATTATAATAATCTTTCAATGATGTGGGATTAAATATGTTTGTAAAAGGCATAATGCTTTTTAGGAATAGGCATAGGAATTTACAGCATATTTGAGGGTGTGGGAGATGTTGCTTATTGTATGGAAAGATGATAATAAAGGCAACAATTAAATGCTTCTATGGTTAAATGCCAAATGAATTATAGAAATGATCAATGATAAAGGATGGCAGAAGAGGCTTAGCATATTCTGGACTGAAATAGTAAGAGAAAGCTTTACAGAAGAGGTAGAGCTTGAGCTAAGCTTTGAAGGTGGAATAGGATTCAGCTTGGTGGAGAGAGCAGGCACAATGGTGTGAAATGAGACAGGTGTAGGAATCTGCAAACCATCTTTATAGAACAGAAAATAGATCAGTATTACTGGAGCTGAGAATTTTTTAAGACTTTTAAGGATTTATGGTTAGGTGAACAATTTATTAATAAATAAGAGATAGAAGAGTGAGGTGTAAAAGGAATAATTTCAATTACATTAAATTGTTTTTTTGTACAAATAAGACAAATGTAGCTAAGATCATAAGGAAAGGAGAAGATTGGGAAAATTTTTTATAGACAGTTTCTCAGAGGTCTCATATCTCACATATATAAAGACCTTTGTATATTCTATAAGAATATGAGTCATTCCTCAATTGGTAAATGGTCAAAGGATATGAACAGGCAGTTTTTATATAAAGAAATCAAAACGATTTATAGTCATATAAAAATGCTCTAAATTATTATTGGTTAGAGAAATACATGTTAAAACAACCTTAAGATATCATTTTACACTTATCAGATTCACTAAAATGATGGAAGGGTAAAGCAACAAAAGTTGGAAGGGATGTGATTGGGACACTAATTCTTTGTTGGTGAAATTGAGAACTTATCCAACCATTTTGGATAGCAGTCTGGAATTATTCCCAAAGAGTTGTTAAACTGCCTATGGCCTTTTACCCAGAAATATTGCTACTGTATCTATTTCCAAAGATGATTAGGCAACAAGGAAAAGAACCTATATGTTCTAAAATATTTATAGCAGCTTTCTTTGTTGTGGTAAAGAACTGGAAAATGTAGGCATCCCATCATTTGGGGAATGGCTAAACAAATTGTGGTATATGATTGTGATGGAATACTACTCTCCTATAAAAAAGGTTGAACTTGATGATCTTAGAAAAACATCGATAGACTTGTATGAAATAATGAAGAATGAAATGAGCAGAATCAAGAGAATTTGTATATAGTAATAGCAATATTGTTTTAAGTACAACTTTGATTGAATAAAATCATTTTGACTATTATAATGAACTATTTTGACTATTATAAATTAACTACAAAAGACATGTGAAGGAAGATACTATTTGCATCCCAGAGAAAGAACTGATAAATAGAAGTATATATAGAATGATGTTGCATATATACCTATTTGTTTCTGATGGCAGTCATCTCTAGGGTTGGGAGGCAGAAAAGGAAGAAAAAAAGGGAAAAACAAAATTTGCATGATAACTTTTATACATTTAAAAAGAATGGCAAGTTTTAAATAATAGATTTACAGTTTCATGTGCAATCATCTTTTTTATTATACTGTTAGGGAAATGCTTGTTTTGTTCCATAAATTTAAAAGAAAATTAATACAAACTAAAAAAGAGAGAGATGGCATAAGTTAGAATACTAGTCTTAAGAAATAGGAGACCCATATTCAGGTTATATCTCCAAAACTTCTTACCTAAGTGATCCTGGGCAGTTCACTGCTCTGGGTGCCAATTTTCTTACCTGAAAAAGAGAAAATAATTCTTGGATCACCTGACTCATAGGGTTGTTTTGAAAAAAGTCCATTAAAAATCTCACATGGGCTATTGTGATGCAACAGATGCATTTAGAAGGGCACAGTGTAGAGAGTTTTAGATACTTCTATGAGAACCAACTGAGGGGCCAGATGCACAGATGGCAGAGAAATAGACGAGACAAGACTTGACAGCTGAATGAATGTTAGTAGGGAGTGGTTAGAGAGGGAGGGACTAATCAAGGGTAACTCTAGCCTGTGGACAGCTAAGTGGCATAATGGACAGAACACTGGTTCTGAAATTGGGAAGATCTAAGTTCAAATCTCTTCCCAGTTTGGTGGTGCAGTGGTTAGACACTGGCCCTGAAATTGGGAGTTCAAATCTCACCTCAGACACTTACTCAGCTGTGTTACCCTAGGCAAGTCACTTAACCCCAATTGCCTTAAAACATCCAGGGCCACCTCTAGTCTTCCTGTGATATGTATTACCACTGGACCCAGATGACTCTCCGGAAGAGATTGAGGTTAGTGACTTTGCACCGCCCTCTCTCACTTAAATCTAATTCACAGCAAGTTATGACATTACCCCAATGTCATGCTTCTCTTTGAGAATGAAGGACAAACAACAAACAAATACACTATAGCCTGGATGACTGGAAGGATGGCAGTATCCTGAAAAGGAAGAGGGATCTATGTTCTATGATGTCTGTGGGTATTGATTCTACTGATTAATCTCATTACCTCTGCTTGTCTTGTGGGACTCATTCATATGAGCCTATATATTTTTTCAAAAGGTGTTCAGTCAGAATGCTAGAGACATTCCTTTAGACCTTTTGGCCTTTTATGGATACTAGTGGAGCGTGCAGATTATCCCTTGCTCTTACCAAATGACTAGCTCATCTCCTTTTCTGGTCTTATGTTCTCTAGTGATATCCTTTGTGGGGCTTCTCCCATCTACTTCTGTGCTGGTAATATATTGTTGCCTTTTCACATATACTACACACTTCTTTTTTTTTTTGGATGTATTACTACTTTATTATTCTGTGATTGTGGTATTCTGTGGTGGTAGCCATACTGATCTTTGGAAGACTATTAATAAAAATTATAGACTTTTCTTGAGGGGAAATCTTGGGATGATTAAAAGCACTGTAGGATTTTCCATAACCATTTCAGGCTATTCTCTTTTGGCTTTATGTATTAGCTTTGTATATTTTCTTCCTCATTTGCTATTATGTCTTAAACTTGCTATGTCTGTGCATCACAAATATCTATCTTTTATCTCCATCTCTGATTCACCCCCCCCACCAAGAATGTAGGCTCACATTTCCAATGACCTATTAGACATATAAACTTTAGTACTCTCTTCTTCTCCCCCATTTATAAGTATCCTCTAAGGGGACAGTAGGTTTATTGTTCATCTGCAGTGTCTGTCCAAGATATTCTAGTCAACTCAGCAAATATTTATTAAGTATGTGCCAGGCACAGTGCTAAATGTTGGGGACACAAAGAAAGGCAAAACAAGATCCTGCCCCTAAGGAGCTCACATTATAATGGGGGAGACAACCTATAATCAACTATGTACAAGCAAGATACAGACAGGATTAGCTGGAGATAATCACAGAAGGAAGAGTAGCATTAAGGGGAACTGGGACCATGGTTTGTAAAATAGTCATCCTTTATCCATTTGATGTTTCATTTTTGGATAACTGACAACATGATACAGTGGAAAAATTCTGAACATAGTCATAGGACCCAAGTTCAAATTTTGCCTCTGGCATCTATTCCCTGTGTGTTATTGAGCAATTCACTTAATTTCTTTGGATCTTCATCTGTAAAATTATCGGGTTCATCTTACACTGCTTCTTACACTGTGGCTCATCACTTCATATGGGGTTGTGTACTGAATGTAGGGGGGGGTCACAAAAAGTTTGGCAACAGTAAAGGCTCATGTATACCTATTTTATATACCTATATACTTGGGCTCATGGAAAAATTTCTTGGGTAAAAAAGAGTCATGAGTGGAAAAAGTTTAAGAAGCCCTGAACTAGATGATCCTGAAGGGCTCTTCCAGATCTTTGGCTATGATCTTATATTCTTGTGTTGGGTTGGAGAAGAGAAGGCATGGAGATAACTTGCTAGTTGTCCTTAGATACTTAATGGGCCACTAGTAGCAGTGGGTGAGGATTTCATAGAGGCATATTTTGCTTTAATGTGAAGAAAAACTAACAATCATAGTGCTAAAACTTGAAAAATGAATAGCTGCTTCAGGAGGTCCTGGGTTTCCCTGCACCAGGCATAATCCATTGCTTCAATTGCCTTAAGAATTTAAAAATAATTTTACTACGATTTAATGTGATTTTCCTACATGTGTAAATGTACTCTAACAATAACTTCAGTCAGACATAATTTTAATTTGAAATTAAAATTTTAATTCTATTATACTTAATATGTGTTAATGTACTTTGTCAATTGATGCAGCTTGGTCCTTTGAGGTATTCTTAAATTCAGGTCAGAGGAAATTTTCAAGTGGAAGCTGAATGATCTCTTTCAGGTTGGAGCAACTTACTTTTAAGCTCCTTTTTCAACCCCTAGTTTCTAGGATTCTATTACTGATGCTGTTAGTAGTTTTCATATGAGACAAGTCATGAAAAAAAATTGGAAAGGGAATTGTCATGTTTAAAACTATTAAGACCAGATGAAAATAACTTTTCTTATGTTGGCATCTATCTCAAGTTGTTTAGCTGGCTGTTCATCCCACTGTTTAATCATTTAGGAAATTGGGCTGACCAATGGAATGTCTCAAATTTTGTAATCAACAGGGAACAATTTTTATAAACAGGAATTTCCTCCTCCTTGTGTTGAAAACACTTTGTTAAAACTAAAGAACTGGCTTATACTAGGTATGATAAAAAGATTATCCTCTATTCTGCCCTTAAAAATAAGGAATTTGTATGATGGATTAAGTAGATGAATATCTTATTATGTAGAGATGTTTTAAACCTTTCAGAGAAATTTTTAAAAAATAACTATTCAAGGTCAATTTAGCATTGTGTGCTTATTCATTTATTCCTAAAGCAATCTGTATAAGGAATGGTAATATGTGTTAGAAATAATGGGCTCATTCTGTCACTCTGATTTCTTTTCAGCCCTAGGCAAAGGGTTTTCTGATTGTACTAAGACTTTGACTTGAATATGCAAATGCATAGCAAATTCTTCAAAGAGGTTGATCACTGTAGATCAATAACTCTGTATATCTTTATTACTCTTTGTAGTACCATAACAATGCCAACAACAAAATGAAGTGGTACAATACATATAAAGTTTCCAATCTTACTTATTGTACTTATTGTTCTTATTGTACTCACTTGGTGATTGTTTTTCTTCCTTTTGCCCTTTACTTAAGGATATTTCCCCATTGTTCTGTCCTCGCTGTTTCCATCTCCATCTTTTTCTCTGTTTATCCTATCTGTCTCTTCCTGGGAATCTCTATTCCTGTAGCTTTAGTTATTATTATTTTTCAAGTGATTCTCAAGTGAATATCTCAAGCTATAACCTCTTACCTTATTACCAGTCCTTTATCTCCAACTACTTGCTATACCTTGGTGGTTTGTCAACCTATCAAACTTACCATGTCAGTTAATCAACATTCATTTAAAAATACCTACCACACACAGACCTAGCGCTGTTTGAAGGCCCTGAAGCCTGAGTTAGAGACACTGTGCTAGGTGCTATCCAGCATTAAACTTCTCTTTCCTCCACTTCCTTACATTTCTAATTTCTATTGACACAAGTAACCTTCTCCCAGGCGTCTAAACTTGAAGAGACATTCTTGACTTATATTTCCATGATGACCAATTTCTGATCAGTTGTTGAATCTTATTGATTTTATTATATCTCACATCTCTCTTCCCTTTTGTATATTAACTGCTACTCATAGCTCAGATCCTTTGTTGCCTCTGTTACCTTTTGACTAGACTGTGATAGCTGATATCAATGCTTAATCCATTTTTCACATGACTGCCAAAGTAAATCCAATATTCAGATCTGAACTTGTCACTTAATTTGCTAATAAACCTTTGCCTACTGAGTAAAATTAAAAACCTTTATTTATTTTTTTGGGGTGAGGCAATTGGAGTTAAGTGACTTGCCTAGGGTCACACAGCTAGTAAGTGTTTAGTGTCTGAGACCGAATTTGAACTCAGGTCCTCCTGACTCCAGGGCCAGTGCTCTATCCACTGCACCACCTAGCTGCCCCTAAAATCCTTTATGTTGGTACTCAAGGCCCTTCTCTTTTGGGGCTGCAATGTAACTGACCACATTTTATACTGCTCTCCCTTGTGTATGTTCTCCTTCATTTATAATGGATGCTTCCTGGTGTTTCCTGATTTGGTCTCTCCTGCTTTGGAGTTACTTTGCACACAGTTCCTCATGCCTTTTGTACATGTTTTCCTTCCCTTTTAATTTGTAAAGGCTCTTGAAATTAGGAATTGTGTCATATTTTAATCTTTATATCCACAATACCTAGTTTAGTGCTTGAATATAAGAGTCATTGAATAAATAATGGTTAAATTTAATCCAGTGGAAAATAATTCCTGTCATTAAGTGAATAGTTAGTATGTACCAGGCACCATGCTAAATGCTAATGATTCAAAGAGACAAAAACCAATCCCGGTTCCCAAGAAATTGGTGATCATGGAAATACAAGCCAAGAATGATTCTCAAGCTTACAGTCTAATGAAGGACAGCTTGCAAACATCTAAGTATAAATAAGATGTATACAGAATAAATTAAAAGTAAAGAGTAGAGGGAAGAAACTGATGTTAAAGGGGATCAGCAAAGCCTTCTTTCAGAGGGTGAGAGTTTAGCTGAGACTTAAAGGAAGCTAGGTGTTGGAGATACATATAAAGCCAGGAGTTAGAAATGAGATACATATAAAGATACACATAAGGAACAAATAAAATTGTTGAGAAGCTGGCAAAGATACACCCTTTAGCTATCTAAAAAAGATTGTTTTCCCCTAAAGAGCCATCTGAAATTATGAACATTTTTATGACATGGAAACCATTGCATGATTTATTTTAAATCTTATTCCAGGAAAGTCAATTTATAGTAGTCTCTGGGAAGGTTGTTATATTTGTTTTATTTATTCATATAAAATTAGCACATATATTGAAGTCTCATAGAATTAGTCATTAAGAATTCTCTTTTTAGTCAACTATAGATAAAATGCAACTAAAAGATGCTTTAAAAGTTGACTGCATGAGTGGTTAAAGCACTGGCCCTGGATTCAGGAGTACCTGAGTTCAAATCCAGCCTCAGACAGTTAACACTTACTAGCTGTGTGACCCTGGGCAAGTCACTTAACCCCTATTGCCCCGCAAAAAAAAAAAAAAAAGTTTACTGCACGGGGCAGCTAGGTGGCATAGTGGATAGAGCACGAGCTCTGGAGTGAGGAGGACCTGAGTTCAAATCCAGCCTCAGACACTTAACACTTACTAGCTGTGTGACCCTAGGCAAGTCATTTAACCCCAATTGCCTCGCCAAAAAAAAAAAAAATGTTGACTGCAACTGACTGATACATTTACATCATAAATAAGGTGTACACATGTTAGAAAAGTAGGAGCGTAATTTTATTTGAGAGAATTTTTTTAAATCACAAAGCTCTTTTTGTTACAGAAACTTTTGTTTTTCTTTAATTTTTTTATTTCATTAGACATTTCCCAATTACATGTAAATTTTTAAATAATTAAAATTTTTTATTTGCATATTTTTTCACTCTTTTCTATTCAACCTCTCCATTGCCCCTCTTCCCTCCCCAAGAAGGCAAAAATTTTGTAATTAATTTTATTGATAATAAACATTTTTCTTTAAAGTTTTGAGTTCCAAATTCTATCCCTCCTTCCTTCCCTCCTCTCCCCCTCCCTGAGGCAGTAAGCAATCACATATAGGTTATTTGCCATTATGTAAAACATTACCATATTAGTCATTTTGTATAAGAAAACTTGAATAAAAGAAAAATTGAAAGGAATGAAAAATAGTATGCTTCAGTCTGTGTTCAATCAATTCTTTTTTTGGAGGTGGATAGGATGCTTCATCATTAATCCTTTGGGATTGTCTTCATTGATACTGTTTATACATGTGAAGTAATACAAAACATATTTCCACATTAGCCATGTTGCCTAAGAAAACACAAACAAAAAGCAACATAAAAATAAAGTAGAAAAACTCTGCTTCAATCTTCATTCAGAGTTTCATTCATTTTCTTTCTGCAGGTGGTTAGCATTTTTCATCATGGGTTCTTTGAAATTGTTTTGGATTATTGTCTTGGTTAGAGTAGCTAGGTATTTCACAGTTGATCATCCTTAAAATCTTGCTGTTACTATATACAACATATTCTTAATTCTGCTCATTTCACGTTACATGAGTTCATATTAAATCTTCCCAGATTTTTCTGAAACCATCCTGCTCATCATCTCTTATAGTACAATAGTATTGCATCACAGTCATATACCACAACTTGTTCAACCATTCCTCAGTTGATGGGTGTTCTTGATATCCAATTCTTTGTCACCACAAAAGAGCTGCTATGAATATTTTTGTACAAATAGATCCTTTTCTCTTTTCTTTGATATCTTTGGTATGATATAGACCTAATAGTGGAATTTCTGCATCAAAGTATATGCACAGTTTATAACTATTTGGGCCTAATTCTAAACTGTTTCCCAGAACGGTTGGACTAATTCACATTCCACCAAGGGTGTATTAGTGTTCCAGTTTTTCTGCACCCCATCCAACATTTGTCATTTTTCTTTCCTGTAATTTTGACCAGTGTAATAGGTGTGAGGTGGCATCTCAAAGTTGTTTGAATTTTTATTTCTCTAATCAGTAGTGGTTTAGAGCCTAGCTTCTTAAACTGTGGTTAGTGACCTCATATGAGATTGCATAATTGAATCTGGGTGTCATGAAAAATTTGGCAACAATAAGAGGTCATGTATACCTATTTTATATACTTATATATGCCTGGTGTCTTCCAGGTTAAAAAGGGGTTGTAAGCAGAAAAAAGTTTAAGAAGCCCTGATTTATAATATTTTTTCATGTGACTCTTGATAGCTTTGAATTTTTTCTTCTGACCATTTATCAACTTTCTTTGTGTACAAGCTTTTTAAGTTCATGTAATCAAAATTATCCATTTTACTTTCTGTAATCCTCTCTATCTTTTATTTGGTTATAAATTCTACCCTTATCCATAGATCTGACAGGCACATTTTCCCACTCTCCCTTAATTTACTTATTTAGTTTATGTCTAAGTCATTTATCTATTTTGGCCTTAGTATATGGTGTGAGATGTTGTTATATTCCTAGCTTTTGCCAAACTGCTTTCCAGCAATTTTGTCAGATGTTGAGTTCTTTTCTCAAAAGCTTGGATCTTTGGGTTTATCAAACACTAGATTATTATGTTCATTTACTAATCTATATTGTGTACTATGATGTATAAAAAGTTCAAGACATGGGGCAGCTAGGTGGCGCAGTGGATAGAACACCGGCCCTGGAGTCAGGAGTACCTGGGTTCAAATCCAGCCTCAGACACTTAACACTTACTAGCTGTGTGACCCTGCGCAAGTCACTTAACCCCAATTGCCTCACTAAAAAAAAAAAAGTTCAAGACATATTTCTTGGATAATTAATCATTTTATTAATCATGCTGGCAATAATTAATAGAAGGGGTCAGTAATTCTCCAGAATGCCAAAGATCCCTCATGGAACCCACTCAATGCAGATGTGCCCTTGGAAGAGTGGGAGTTCCTGAAGGTGACAATTGACTCTGATTGATTAACAAAAAGTTAGCTAAGCAGTTTTCTGGAAAGTAGTAACAGCCCCTTTGTCCAGATCTTTGCTGAATAATATATACAAACACACACACACACACACACACACACACACACACAGAGGCATGATAGGAAATCACCCCATGGAAATTCCTCAAAAGTTGAAGGTATTGAAATGTAAAGAAGGACTTCAGTTACAATATATACTGTAGTCCTCCCCATTCCACATAAAGAAGCCAGGGAGATAATGAACTTGCCTCCAGGACTCAGATTCCATTATACCTTTGTCCCTACCTATATAAAACATATCATCTATATAAAAAGTGATCACCCTAAGGCAAAATGATGTGGCTTTACTTAGGGAAGTTGTTTTGGCCTGATCCTCAAATAGGACTGGTAAGTCCACTCTAGTTTCTTTCCAGGAGGTGACAACCTGAGAGCTGAGGCTCTGAGGGAATTGAAGAGGCATCTTCAGATAATAAGCTAGAGTCATTGCCCAGCTAAAAGAGAACTCCAGCTGGAAAGAACACCATAACCTTCGAGGTAAAGAGAATACAATATCACTCATCCAATCCATTGGTTGATGGTAGGAATGATTCAGGCTGCACACTGAAAAATGAGTCCAATGGATCCACCCACACAGAAGAGCTACCATGTCCTTGGAAAATCCTAGAAGCCTAGCAATCTGCTTAGCCAAGCCTGGCTGAAGCACACCACTGACCAATTAACCTGCCCAGCACCACTGAATAGCAAATGTTGGGTGGCAGTATGGTCTACTTAGTACTGTCCAGCAGTAACTGAGTTTAATGAGAAGGCATTATAGCTGTCTTGTCTTTTGTTTGACCCAGTTCAGTGGCAGATTTGTTTGTCCAGCTGAGGTGCTATGTCTATGGGGAAGATTGCTTAGCTAAGCAGCAGAGTGACTTTGTCTATCATCAACACCATAGCAAATTTTGTGTGGATGAGATAGAGGGAAAGAGAGAGGAGGAGGAGGAGGAGGAGGAGGAGGAGGAGAGAGAGAGAGAGAGAGAGAGAGAGAGAGAGAGAGAGAGAGAGAGAGAGAGAGAGAGAGATGTAGGGAGAGGGAGAAGTAGGAAGGGGGGGATGGGGAGGAAGGGAGGCAGGGAGAGAGAGAGAGAAAGAGAGAGAGAGAGATCTAGGTCTAGAAGTACCAGAGTTGGGGGTTGCCTTGCCTACATGTGTTCTTTTCACACGATTCTCACAACCTTTGGACTTTATATTCATGTCCACTCTTTTCCTGCCAGGATTTGAATGCATTTGTGGGAAACATTGCCCTTAGTGTTAGAGGATATGTTTTATAAATCATTTTCTTGCTATGGATTTGAGTAAATGCTTTTGCCAAACAACTGAGTCTACCATCTTATTATTAAGGCAAAGACATTGGTAGGATCTTGTGATAGGGATAGCAACTCACTGGGTTATTCCTAGATCTCTGACAGTAGTAGCATTAGCTAACCATCTGGAGACTCAACCTTCCATCTGCCATCTCCAATGTGAGTTGGATGACTGAGTCCCAAGGGAGGAGTTATAGATATAAACACATATGTGTATTATGTGTGAATATATACACATATAGATGGATATATATATGTATATGTATATACAGTATAGAATACAAACATAGCTATGTAATTGAGATGTTTTGGAATAATTTGAATGGAAATGAGATATTCAAGATGTCAAAATTTTCGAATAGGGTATGCTATATTGTTTGCTTTTGAACTGAAATAGAACTGAGAAGATAGAAAAGAAAGATCATATCACAAATTAGGATGAAACTGTTAGTGGATGAATATTCAAAGAACCCCCACTACTGAGAGAGAATTGACTTAAATTAGTTAGATGGAAAATAGTCTGGAAGCATTGCAGTGTTAAAAGATGTTTCTAACATTAACTTAATGGCCAGGTCATTACTCAATAAAAGCTCCTTTTTGTGCATTCTGGTTCTCAATCTCATTATTCAACTGAAGTGTCTACAAGTCATTCAACTTCTCAGAACTCAGAACAACTCTAAGCTCATAAGCTGAGGATGTCAGCTCAGGTCTGGTTCTTATGCCTATTAATAATAGTAACAATTTAGCCATTATACCCTCAATGTCTTCTCAACTTTGTCCATTAATATCTCTATGTATAATTTAATATATTTTCAGTCTGTATTCTTTTCTAGTTCTTTTTTTGTTCTTGTTTTGCATGACTTTGTATGTCTTTCCATATATCTTTGTCATTTTGAATGATCCTGCTATTTTTTCATATTGACATACCACAATTTATGTTGTCAACTATTACCCACATTTTTGATATTTAGGTTGATTCCTATTTTGCTTTTACAAATAAAGTGCATATGTATACATACAAATGTATACATACACACTTCATATACATTATATATGTATATATCTATCTATCTTTGCCTATGTATAGATATATGCATAGATAATATATTTCTTTTTCTTTTCTTTTAAATTATATCCTCAGGGTATTTTCCCAGTATGAAAATATGTATGTCAAAAATATTATTAGTTTTATAATTTTACTTATGTATTACTGGATCAATCTCTAAAAAGACTGCACCAGTTTATAGCACTACCAACAGTATTTTAATATACCTGTTTATCTACAGCCAGTCAAGATAAAATTTTGAGTTTTTTCTTACTTTTCTATGAATTTTATATATATGAAGTAGAATCCCAGAAAGGTTTGCATTTGAATTTTTATGAATGGTATTGACTTTTTAACATTATTACTTGCAATTGGCAAAAAAAAAACCTTAGAAAATTTAAGAAATAACTCAGTTAACAAACAAGAATGTGGAGACAAACTGACATTACTTATACTTTGTTAAAATTAAATTTTATTTCATTTTCAGTTCCAAATTCTCTCTTTCTCCTTTCTTTCTTTCCTTCTTTCTTTCTTTCTTTCTTTCTTTCTTTCTTTCTTTCTTTCTTTCTTTCTTTCTTTCTTTCTTTCTTTCTTTCTTTCTTTCTTTCTTTCTGGTGAGGCAATTGGGGTTAAGTGACTTGCCCAGGGTCACACAGCTAGTAAGTGTCAAGTGTTTGAGGCAAGATTTGAACTCAGGTCCTCCTGAATCCAGGGTCAGTGCTTTATCCACTGCACCTCCAGCTGCCCCCCTCTTTCCTTTCTTTTGAGATAGCAAGAAAATCAAAATCATGACAGATAAATACATATATTATATAGATATATTAAAACAAATTCCCACTAATCATATCCTAAAAAACAGGAAGAAAAGAAAAGAAAAAGAAAGTAAATATACTTCAGTCTGTACTCTGAGTCCATCATCTTTCTATTTGGAGGTAGATATGTTTCCTCATGAGTCCTTTTAAACTGTGGTTGGTCATTGTGTTGATCAGAGTTACTAAGTTTTTGTCAATGTATAAATCATTCTCCTGGTTCTGCTCACTTTGCATCAATTCATATAAGTTTTAAGTTTTTCTGAAAACAGCCCCTTCATCATTTCTTATAGCACATTAGCATTCCATCTTATTCATATACCATAAATTGTTCAACCATTCCCCAATTGATGAGCATCTTCTCAGTCTCCAATTCTTTGTGCTGCTATAGTTGTGTACATTTGCATACCTTTTCTCTTTCTTTGATCTTTTTTTTTTCCGGCAAAGCCCTATAGTATTACTTCTGAGTCAAAGGATATTTATAATTTAACAATTCTGTGTAAAGTTCCAAACTGCTTTCCAGAATGTTTGCACCAATTTTTCAGCTCCAGCAACATTGTCTTGTAGTATCTATTTTCAAAAATTCTTCTAGGATTTGTCATTTTACTTTTTTTGTATTCTTTGACAATCTAATGGGTATGAGGTGGTACTTTAAAGTTGTTTTAATTTTCATTCCACTAATCATTATTAGTGATTTAGAACATTTTTAATATGGCTAAGGGCTAGAACGAAGAAAACTCTAGCTTGGGATCATTCAGAAAAGATGTTGGCATAATGTGAAAAATGAGGAGAACTATCAATAAGTTGTTGTTGTTGTTGTTGTTGTTGTTTGTTTGTTTTTGTTTTTTGCAGGGCAATGAGAGTTGGGTGACTTGCCCAGGGTCACACAGCTAGTAAGTGTCAAGTGTCTGAGGCTGGATTTGAACTCAGGTTTTCCTGAATCCAGGGATGGTGCTTTATCCACTATGCCACCTGTCTGTCCCAATAAGTTATTCTTTATCTAGAAATAAATGCTTGCTGACTCTAGAAAGAAGTAGGGCAATTGGAAGAATAATGGTATAGATGGTGAGCAGAGTATAGATATTTTAGTTTTATATTTTAATACATATTTCTTGATATTGTATTCTTATTGTTTGACTTGGGTCAATCTTAGAATTGTAACTTGAGAGATTTAGGTTATGAAGAAACCTTAGAAATAATCTAGCTTTAGCTCTCTCATTTAAATATTAGATTGCAATGAAGAGGAATAACTTTTTTTTTTGTAAATAATATTTTATTTTTTCCAATTACATTTAAAGATAGTTTTCAACATTATTATTTTTTTTTTTGCAGGGCAATGAGGGTAAAGTGACTTGCCTGGGGTCACACAGCTAGTAAATGTCAAGTGTCTGAGGCCGGATTTGAACTCAGATGCTCCTGAATCCAGGGCTGGTGCTTTATCCACTGAGCCACCTGGCTGCCCCTCAACATTCATTTTTATATTTTAGTTTCACATTTTTCTCCCTCCTTCTCTTCCCTTTCCCCTCCCTAAGATAGCTAACAATCTGATATAGGTTATACATGTACAATCATGTTAAACATATTAGTCATATTGTAAAAGAAGAAACAGAGCGAAAGGGACAAATACACACACACACACACACACACACACGCACACACACAAAACCAAAACCAAAACCAAAACCAAAACCAAAACCAAAACCAAAACCAAACAAAAAAGTGAAAAAAGTGTGCTTTGATCTTCATTCAGACTCCATAGTTCTTTCTCTGGATGTAGATGGCATTTCCTATCCTGAGTCTTTTGGAATTGTCTTGGATCATTCCTGAGAAGAGCTAATTCTATCATAGATGATCATTGCAAAATTTTGCTGTTACTGTGTACAAAGTTCTCCTGGTTCTGCTTACTTCAATCAGAATCAGTTCATGTAAGTCTTTTTAGGTTTTTCTGAAATCTGCTGGCTCATCATTTTTTATAGCACTACATTCCATTGTAGTCATATACCGCAACTCCTTCAGTCATTCTCCAATGTATGGTCATCTCCTCAATTTCTAATTCTTTACCAGAACAAAAAGAGCTGCTTTAATTATTTGTGTACATGTGGATCCTTTTCCCTTTTTATATGAAGAAAAGTGACATGTTTGACTAAAGTCATTCAGCTGCAATAGTAGTTGAACTGAAGTTAGAACCCAGGTTTCTTCTCCCTCCACTCCCCAAACAGGTTGTAGATTACTTGAGAACAATCGCCATACCCCATAGTCATAATGCCTAATAAATTTTGTTTGTTATTCTGTGCTATGAGGAATTTTAGCACACTAGAAATGAGCAAAGGCAGCATACCTAGCAAAAAATTCCACATTGAGTCCTCCCTTTGAGTCCTCTTGTTGTAGCACATGGACAAGTTCACAAACAAATAGCTTGTTCATTCATTGAAAATTTTAAAGCTCTTCTGGTTAACTTCCTAAGTAGTCCTATTTCTAATTTGTCCACAAGGTTAGCAAAATCAAACATTTAAGTATCAAAGCACACAAATTAGAAAATGCTATTTCAGTTAGACATCCTGGCTTGATTTAATAATAGTTTTCTTTTGGGAAACTATTTGATCTGCCAAGGGCTGTTATTTTCTGTTTTGTAAGTAGCATGAGAAATAAAATTACATTGTATTCTGTAACAATAAAAGATGAGACCCAAATCAACAACTGATGTTTTAGGGCAGAATTATCCTCAAGGGTTTTAAACTTTAGTGAATCACTCATCAGAATGAAGCTAATAAATTGTGTTACCACACATGCAATATCTTTTATATAGAAATTCATTTGCTGCTTAGAAAAGGGGGAAGGGAAGCGAATAAGCATTTATATCATGCTTAATATGTATCAGGCACTGTGTTAAGTGCTTTTACAAACATTATCTCATTTTATCCTTACAACAAACCTGTGAACTACTTGCTATTATTATCTCCATTTTCCATCTGAAGAAACTGAGGCAGAGTGGTTAAATGTCTTGCCCAAAGTCACATAGCTAGTAAATATCTGAGACTGAATTTGAATTCAGGGCTTTCTGACTCCAGGCCCACTGCCCCACTTACCTACTCCTGTTAGCTGCTCTCAGTAGCCACATGCTTCATGCTTTGCTACATTACTAGTAGCTGAAAGGGCCAGCTTGGTGGTGCAGTGGCTAGACACTGGCCCTGAAATTAGGAGTTCCAATCTCACCTCAGGCACTTACAGAGCTCTGTCACCCTGGGCAAGTCACTTAACCCACTTGCCATAAACATCTGGTACCATCTATAATCATCATTATATATATCTTGCCACTGGACTCCAGATGGCTCTGGAAGAGAGAGGTTGGTGACCTTGCATAGCCCTCCCTCACTTAAATCCAGTTCACTGCAAGTCATGACATCACCCCAAAGTCACGGTCCTCTTTGAGAACAAAGGACAAACAACAACAACTAGCTGGAAAAATGAAGGGTAATTAAATTAAAGTATCCTTTATCTTCCACAATTATAATCAATTTGAGGACACATCTTTGCACATACCTCTTTAGAGCAACATTTGGATTGTTTATTTTTCAGGAATATTTGAAGTAAAATTGTTCCAAATAAGCCAGATCTGACATTTCAATCCCAGTACATATATTTTAATTTCAACACCATATGGAAAAGTTTTGACTCCTGGATGCCAGCAATTTTTAAGTGTAGCACTGAGACAAAAAAGTGACATGTAGATTCAAATTAAAATCAGATGTTTCTATAGCTAGTGGTTTGTTTATATGGTCCTAAATTCAGAAGAATTTGGATATATAAAAGATTAAAGCACCCTCTTCAATAGCAAAGTATGCCCTAAAAACATATATGCTAAATGACATCTAATTTTCATCATTTCTCTTATATGTTTCTTTTATATGTTTTATGATTGTGCCTTCACATTATCCAACCCCATCCTTTCCATTTCCATTGCCACCCTCCTACTACAGGATTTTATTACTGCATTCTTGCACTGCTGAGAAAGTTTTAACTGGTCACCCTGCCCCAGCCACTTCCCTCTCCCATTCTGCCCTATATATTTCTGCCAGAATAATTTTTCTAATGTGCAACTTTACATATGGCATTCCTCTTGCTTAAAACATTAAATGATCTTCTACTGCCCATAGGATGAAATAACATAATCATGGAATTTTATGTTTGGAACTGAAAAGGCCACCCTGTGAACCTCCAATCTCAATAGGAATTCTTTTTAATATATTTCTGTGGTGTGTAGTATAACATCCTATGCTTATCACTCAATGTCTTTTGGAATATTTATAGTGATTGGGTACTTCAATTTTCTTTTCTTATACTTTCAGTATATACAGTATCCCAAAGAACAAAATCTATTTTTAATTGGACAGAATCATATTCCTCTCATTATGACAAAGTTCTTACCTTGAGCTAAAATTTAGTCATCTGAAACTTCTATCCTTGCTTTTAGTTCTGTTCTTCAAAACAACATAGGGGCAGCTAAGTGGTGCAGTGAATTGAGCGCAGGCTCTGAAGTCAGAAGGTCCTGAGTTCAAATTCAGCTTCGGACAATAGTTGTGTGACCCTGGGCAAGTCAGTTAACCCTGATTACACCCCTCCCCACTCCCAAGAAAAAGAAAGTAAAAGAAACATCATAGACTAAATTTATTCCTTCCCTGTAACAGTATATCACATATTTGGAAATTTTTATCATTTAATTTATTGTTTTGGGAGGTAGTAATAATTAAATTTATTATTTTTATTAATGACTAGATGCAGTTTTTCAGGGTAATTGGTGATGTATCTCAAACACTTTTGCTTTTTGGAATAACCTTTTGTATAGCTTTCTCTTATTTTGCATGATCATAAACTTACCATGGGTTTTCCCCACCAGAATGCCTTAACATTTAAAAGTCTTCCTCTTGGCTAGCTGCAAAATTTAATTTTATCTATCAAAATCATGCAAGTTAGCCACTAAATGTATTGGAATTTGGGCTTTCCCTATTGGAAAATTAGTAAGGACATTACTAGTAGTTCTTTTTTTTTTTTTTTTTTGGTGAGGCAATTGGGGTCAAGTGACTTGCCCAGGGTCACACAGCTAGTAAGTGTCAAGTGTTTGAGGCAAGATTTGAACTCAGGTCCTCTTGAATCCAGGGCCGGTGCTTTATCCACTGTGCCACCTAGCTGCCCCACTAGTAGTTCTTAAACCAAACCTTTCCCGGGTGGCCATTCCCTTTGTATTTGTTGCATATAGGTATGATAGTATTAGAATGTAATATTCTTAAGAGCAGAAAAATTCTCACTTTACTATTTGCATCCTTACTATTAGCACAGTGGTTGGCATACACTAATAAATGATATTTTTATTCATTAGTTCCTTAATGAAGTTGTTAAAACATTTAGTGTGTTCATTTGAGTATGCATTTTTAGTAGACTGTTTTCTATACTTTTTATAATTTGTTGGTTGGTACAGTGCAAATTAAAAGTACAGTGGTATGATTAAGCTGTTGTTGTTAATTATTATTATATCAGTTAAGTAGTTCAGCAGCTAACACACTGGGCCTAAAGTCTAGAAAACATGAGTTTAAATCCAGTCCCAGATACTTTCTAGTTGTGTGACCCTGGGTAAGTCACTTAAGTCCATTTCCCACCAGCTACATAGCATTTGGACTTCTTTGGAAATCTCTGCCATGTTTTCCTTCCCCAGGAAACTTATCCCTGGAAATCTCATTATGTTGCAAGATTGAATCTTCCTAGTACTCACATCTCATCAATACACTGCCCCTCTGGCTGGAGAACAGGGCCATGGGCTTTGGGGTCTCTATTTAAGGAGACAGATCAGCAGAATCCCCCCCCCCCCACACACACACCCACACACACGTTTTTCTACTGCTATGCTGCTTTGGACTTCTTTGTAACTTTCCATCATGCTCCATTCTAGGACTTCAACCTCTTCCCCTCTTCCCTTTTTAGCTTCCTTTTGGGTGTTGTTTGATTGTATGTCTCTTTCTTTTTATTTTTTGTGAGGCAATTGGGGTTAAGTGACTTGCCCAGGATCACACAGCTAGTAAGTGTCAAATGTGTGAGTTCGGATTTGAACTCAGGTACTCCTGACTCCAGGGCCAGTGCTCTATCCACTGCGCCACCTAGCTGCCCCTGATTGTATGTTTCTTGAAGGCAAGTAATATCTTTGTTTTTTTATTTCTTTTGGTATCTCTAACACCTAAAAGGTGCTTGGCAAATAGTAGGCACTTAATAAATGTACTGACCAACTAATTGACTAACAGCCTCTTGGTTGCTTCAGTTTCCTCAACTGTCATGGGGACAATAGTAACAACAACTACAGAGAGTTGTGAGGATCAAATGAGATAATATTTGTAAAAAGTACTAAGCTCCATGCCTGGCATAGAGTAGATGCTATATAAATGCACATTCCTATCCGCCCCTCCTCCACCTTGTTTTCCTCCTCTTCTTTCTCTTCCTACTCATTGTCCTCTTTATTTTGAGATTAGGTCCTCCTATCCTGCTGAGACTGGTTATCAGGCCACTTATCAGCCTGCTTCTATTGATTAGAATAGAAGATCTGACCAAATCTATTTCCAAACTGGTTCAGTTTGCTCCTTCCTAGGCAGCCTGGCAACAACCCCACCCCACTCCTCGGGCTTACCATATTGGTTCCAGACTTATTCTGGACATCTCATCAGTTTCAGCAACAGTGGCTCAGAACTCCCAAGTTCAGCAATCCACCAGCATTAACCTTCCTGGTAGCAATGATGAAAGCATATCATACCCAGCACCCATAAGTAATTATAACCTAGTCTGATTTATGTCATATATATTAACTTTGAAGAGGAATGCCTTACTGAATACTTAACAATGTCAACTTGATGTTATTCGAATGAACATTATCCAATTTTTGAATCATCCACGTCTTTCTTTTATTGTTTTACCAGTTATATTCCTGCTCATTGATAACTTTCCAGAAGAAAAAAGAAAAATACCTACTAATCAGTTGGCTTCTCTTCAGAAGGCTGGTCAGAGGCTTAGTGGGAGAGATGAATGAAACTATTGACCAAGATTGAGTTTCAGGATTTTTTCTGTGCCTTTCATTTGCCTATATGGTTAAAGCCTCACCTCTCACTTTGAATAAATAAGGATTGTCTTCAAATTGTATTGTAGAAGATGACTTGAAAAAATTTGCTCATTATACATACCTTACCATTTGTTATATTCATGTTAGACACAGATTTTTATATCTATAACTAAAAGGAAGAAAAGTTGCTCCTACAAATGAGCTAAGGCCTGCTCTTCCTTCTATCTTTACTCTTTCTTTCAGTAACACAACCTTTTACCAAATTTCCTATATTAGAAACCATGGGGTTGTTTTTCTTTTCCCCCTCTTGTAGACTACCAGTTATGAAATTGTATTAATTTTCTTTTCTTTTCCTTTCTTTCTTTTCTTTCTTTTTTCTTTCTTTTCTTTTCTTTCTTTTTTTTTTTTGTGGGGCAATGAGGGTTAAGTGACTTGCCCAGGGTCACACAGCTATTCAGTGTCAAGTGGCTGAGGTCGGATTTGAATTCAGTTTCTCCTGAATCCACGGCTGGTGCTTTATACACTGCTCCACCTAGCTGCCCCCCAAATTGTATTATTTTCAATTCTATAATATCACTTACCCCTCCCCATTGCTTATTTATTCCCATTACCACCAAATCACTATAGTGTCCATTAAATATAAACTCACCACAAAGCTAGATTATAGTGCCTGACAGATTAGGCACATAAAAATGCTTTTTCACTAACTATAAACTCCATGAGTTAAGGACTGTGACTCTCACCCAGTGCCTAGCAAACGGAGTGTAAGGGGCTAAAATTCTAGCTAGTCTGTCTAAAATATCTAATGAGTGGTCGCCAATAAATTATAAGCTTTAGCAAGAGTTTAGACTTTAAAGCATTTATTAAGGAGAATAAGAATTTGATGAGGAGAGAGAGAAAGGCCTAGATTCATCTATCCATCAAAGGGAGAGCGCATTTCACTCCACTCTCCATGAGAGTCCAGAGTAAAGAAAGTGAGAGAGCTAGCCTTCCTGCTTCTTCCTCCCACAAGCAAACATCACTTCCTGACACCAAAGAAAAGCCACGTGGCTTGCCTTCAGATGCCTTTTCCTCATGGCACAGCTTTCCTACAGTAGCTCTCCAGCAGGTGGAGTCATTACAATCGTTGTAGGACTTAATAGGTAGAAGCAAGGTAAACTATGTTGAGGGGCTATAATTTCAATGCCAACATGAAGTCTTTGTTTATTTTTTATTGTTTCATTTTTATTTTTTTATTTATTAATTTTTTTGCAGGGCAATGAGGATGAAATGACTTACCCAGGGTCACACAGCTAGTAAGTGTCAAGTGTCTGAGGCCAGATTTGAACTCAGGTCCTCCTGAATCCAGGGCTGGTGCTCTATCCACTGTACCACCTACCTGCCCAAAGTCTTTGTTTAAAAAAAGTAGTGGGGGGCAGCTACTAGGTGACGGGATAGAACAAGGAAGTGTTTCACTTCCATATCAGAATCAAGGGTATGACCACCCCTATGTGTAGCTAAAGTAGAATAGAGGGATGGGTAATGGTCTTTGAGTAAATTGAGGAACTGGGAAGTTAAAGCATTCAAAGGAAAATTAACATATATGTTGAAGTCCCCTATATGAGGGCAAGAGTTGGAATGGACAAAACTATGAGCTAAACACTGAGAGAAAATGTGAATGTCCTGTGGGTCAGTTGCCACCATGACCTGGATCCAGTGCTAAATTTGGTTAGTGTGAATATCACTGCAAGAGATGATGCTTAGTGATAGAGGTAGAAGAAGAGTCTGGAAGTGATTTTGTGGAGCTCCATCCCCTACCAAGTATTACTAGTGAGTGAACTGTACTGGAAAGGATGACAAGGGATGCTGTAGTACATCATTTCAGTTAGGATCTCTAGTCTGATAATGCCCCAGATTTGCATATCCATCTCTCGCCCCTCTCTTGAGCTCTAGTCCCACATCAGTAGCTGAGTACTGGACATCTTTTGGATGTCTAAAACAAAACTCACTGTTTCCTCCCTAAACTGAATAGTTTTCTCTTGAGTGCATCCCCCATCCTTCCAGGAACCTACGTTTTAATCACAGTCATCCTCAGCTCTTTCTTCTCTGTCACCTCACATATCCAGAAAAGTGCCAACTCTTATTGGTTCTACTTTCCACTCAACACCACTCTTGCTTTCATCATTTCTCACTTCATCTATTGTAATAATGTTGGCCTCCTTGCATCCAGCCTCTATCCATCCCCAACCCATCCTCTACAAAGCTGTCAAGTTGATATCCCTAAAGGTTCATTCTGATCATGTCATTCCCTTGATCAAGAAGCTCCAGTTTCTCCAGTTAACTCTAAGATAAAATACATACTCCTCTGTTTGGCCTTAAAATCCCTTAATATTCTGGCCCCAGCTTCACTTTCCAGGCTTATTGCAAATAATTCTCCTTCAAATACTTTATAATCTGAACAAAGTGGCCTCCTTCTCATGCACTATATATGTCATTCAGTCTCCTGCCTCTGCCCCTTTGCAGTTTTCTCCACACTTGGATTCCCTTTTTCCTGGTAACTCTTTGAATCTCCAGCTTCGTTCAAGGCTCATCTCGTATTCTAGGTTCCACATGACATGTTTCCTGAGCTCCCCTTTTATTAGAGTTCCTTCCCTCTCCCTTCCATACTTCAAATATATTTTGTATTTACTTGATTTTGTACATATTGTTTCCTCCAGGAGAACATAGTCTTGCTGGGGGGAAGGAGGCATATAAGGTTTTCATTTTTGAACCCAGATCTTCTTATTCCATGTTCAGATTGTTAGAAATGGAAGTGATCTGAAAGATCATTTAATTTTTCTTCACAATTCTTATTTCTCTGTTAAATCATTCAGGAATATCCTGTTTCCTAACATTTAGCCTAGTACATTGTCCATTGCACTGTGGTACCTCATATATCTGGATTAAAATTTGAACGACAACTTTAAAGAATTTCTAGAGACTAGGTAATTGACCAGTTTGGTATGCATATGTTTACTAATAAAATAGCAAAAGCAATGACTTGTGCACATACACATTTTTTTTTCCAACTCCCAGTGAAGTATCATAAATTGGTTTCTTTGACTACAAATGTAGAAATACAAAACGGTGTGGGTGCCTGTTATTGATTCATGGAAGTTAAGACCATTTTAAGAATCTGTTAATGTTAAACTGGAGTATTGTATGTCCACCAGTCCAGTGTCTGATTTAATAAACAGAAGCTCAAACAATTCAGGATGGAAAATACAGCTGAGGTTTTCTTTCAAGTGAACATGCTGATCATGCTGGATGCTTTTCTAGGTCATGTTCATTTCATGAAAAAAAAACAGTCAATTCCCCAGCTTTCTCAGAAGAGGAAGTAGAGAAGGTCCCTTGCTGCAATGGGGGAAAGGAGAGGGGGGGACAGCAGGGGGATGGGAAGGTGGATCATATCTTTTTATTCAGAACTACAGAGATGGCAAGAGGACCAGTCTCACACGGTTCCCTACACAGTGGCTTTCATTTCAAATTCATGCTGCTGATTAGATGTAAAACTTTCATTTCTTTCATAGTATCCAGTTTAAAAAAAAAATCCAATGAGCACAGTAACATAGCATAAAAGTATAGTATAGAGGACACACCAAGGCGTGACAGTTTCTGGGCAGAATAAAGCCTTCTGGGTTTCTTAAAGTACGCTCCCCTTGTAAATTTCTTTCATCACAAAGTGAGACACAATAACATAGTGAGCTCCCATAAGCATTTGGTGTGCTTTGAAACTTGGCTGCTAAGTTAATTAATGTAATCTCAATTTGGAGAAGATGAGAGATAAGGTATTTTCAGTAGAAAAATAACTTTTCAGAGAAATTTAAATAGACTTGCCATGATTAGGAGTGTCTATGCATATTTTGTATGGTTTTGTAACAGTAAATCTATATTATATGCTATGTTACAAAATTATTCATAGGATCCTAGATTTAAAGGTAGTAGAAACCATAGATACCATCTAGATATCTCTTCTTTTTCAGAAAAGGAAACTGATGCCTGGAGAGAATAAATAACTTGCCCATGGTCACACAACAAGTATATGTATGCAAAAAGTGGTATTTGAGTCCAGGTCCTATTGACTCTCCCATATAGAAATGAGATATCACTTACAAATAATAGTCCTTCAAATAGTTGAAGACTACTCTCATATCTCCCATGTTTAGCTTAAATCTAAATAAACTATACTTCTCTGAACTCCCTCTTCTCATTCCCAATCATTTATTAAGTCTAAAAAAGGTTAACAACAGTTTCTGTGCCCACCACATTTCTAGTGTCTCTTGTCTACTCAGATAGCCAGTCTTGTCTGGGTTCCATCATCTCTTCCTTCCTTCCTTCCTTCCTTCCTTTTTTGCGGGGCAATGAGGGTTAAGTGACTTGCCCAGGGTCACACAGCTAGTGAGTGTCAAGTGTCTGAGGCTGGATTTGAACTCAGGTCCTCCTGAATCCAGGGCCGGTGCTCTATCCACTGCGCCATCCAGCTCCCCACCCCCCCATCATCTCTTGCTTAGACTATTACAATAGCTTCAGAATTGGTTTCCTTGCTTCTCCCCATTTCAATCCTACCTTCACATAGCTACTAAGGTGATTTTCCTAAATCTTTGATCTCACTATATCATGCTCTTATCCAACAAATCCCAATGATTTCCTATTACCTCTAGGATCAAATCTAAATCATTGTATTGTGCTCTTTGCAACATCATTCCTTACTACCTTTCCATTGTTCATACATTCTCCACGCATTGTGTAGTCTAACCACAGTTGACCCATTGCTATCCCTTATTCACACTGCTTCAGCCCCATTGTTAACCTTTCCAAGGAATGTTGCATATGCCTGGAATGCTCTTTCTTAGAATTTCTGACTTTCTTCAAAATTCAGATTAAATGCTAAAAGTAGGAAACGTTTCCCAGTACCTGAAGTTGCTAATGCCTCCCCCTTTGAGGTTACCTTGGGTCTATTCTCAATATATAGTATATATACCTTTTCATGTGTATGTTGTCTTTCCCCTTAGAAAATAATCTCCTTGAATAGAGGATGTGTTTTCATTTTTTCATTGTGACTCCTCACTTACCACAGTGTCTGGTAGAGAAATAAGTGCTTATTATGTACTTATTGATTTCAAACAACTGATTGTCAGTTTAAAAGCAGGGGAAATAATGTTAATTCATTTTGACTATTCATGGTAAAGCCAATCAATTATGAGGTTCTTAACAAACACCAAGGTGGGAAGAGAAAGGAACTGTATTTTTTAAAGCAATTTGATAACTATTTGATTATAATTGATTTCCTTTGGAATCCTATGTTTATATTTTCCATTTAAAACATTTTGAAAAGGAGTCCAAAAGACTTTTCAGACTGCCAAAGGAGTCCCTAACACACAAAAAGGATTAGGAACTCTTGCCTTATTAATATGTTCTCAAATTTGCCAGAAAGCTAAGTCAGTCTGATTGGTTGAAGACTCCTCTTAAATAACTGGACAATCTCCCCACGCTGCCCCCCAGTTTTGTAGTACCTCTCACATTTTTCATTATCTTTCAGAAATCACTGACAGTGGCTCAATTATTTCATCTGCCAAGTCTTTCAGTAAGCAAGAACTTTTTGAGCCTGATGACTTGAGGCCCTAATAAGTTAAACTTTAGGGTACCAAGGAATCCTTTTAGTTATCTTTGTAATCAACTCCCTACTAGCCATTTCTGTTATTTCTTTTTTGCTTTTAAAGTTTTTCTCCTTGGCAAGAAAGCAAGAGCAGAATAAGAATTTACTCTCCCCTATTAGATTATAAATTCTTTGAAGGCAGGACTGTTTTTTGACTCTTTCTGTATTCCAGCACTTAGAATAGTATCTGACAAATAATACATGCTTAAGATATTAGTATTTTAAGATATTAGTCCTTTATAATTTCTATGATGTCTAGACTCTTTTTTTGATCATGGACTTCAGGTAATCCAATAATCATTAAATTTTCTTCCTTTTATATTTTTCCAGGTCAATTGTTTTTCCAATAAGATATTTTACATTTTCTTCAATTTTTTCATTCTTTTAATTTAATTTTATTGCTTCTTGAAGTCTCATGGAGTCATTCACTTCTACTTGTGTGATTTTAATTTTTAGGGAATTATTTTCTTCAGTGAGCTTTTGTACCTCTTTTTCTATTTGGCCTACTCTGCTTTTTAAGTTTTTTTTTCTTTAATATTCTTTTGTCCCTCTTTTACCAAGCTGTTAATTATCTTTTTATAAGTTTCTTGCATAACTCTCATTTCTTTTCCCAATTTTTCTTCTACCACTCATCTCTCTCTTTTTTAAACTCTTCCAGAAATTCTTGTTGTGCTTATTCCAATTTATTTTTTCCTCTGCTTTGAGGCTTTGCTTATTGCTGTTTCCATGTTGTTGTCTTCTGATTTTATGTCTTGGTCTTTCCTGCTATTATATTAGCTTTTTATGGTCAGGTTCTTCTTCTTGCTCTCTGTTGGGCACATTTTCCCAATCTATGTCTTGACTTTGAACTTTATCTTAAAGTTGAATTCCCCTTAACATATGGTGGCACTGTCCCAAGTTTCAGGCTTTTTTTGTGCTGATGTTTTAAGAGCTAGTTATGGGGTTCTGCAAGATTTCCGCGCTTCCAAGTTAGTGTGATCCAGGAAGAGATGTGGTCACCACTCTCCTGCTCTGTGCTCTGGTCTTTAGACAGGAAGGGTCCCTGCACCCCTTACAGTCACAAGTGCTAGCACTCCTTTTGGCCCTGGAACTGTGATCAGGTCCCCTCCTCTCCTGCAGCTGCAAGTACTAATTCTCTTCTCTTCCTTAAAACAGGTACTAGGACCCCTATCTCCTTGTGATAGACCACAAGCACTCCTTTCTTTTCTGAAACTGCAACCTAGAACTGTGTATGGACAATAGAGTTGCCAAACAGTGCCATGGGTGCCTCTATATAACAAGTCATAAATGAATTAACTGGATATGTCAGTTGATGGAATCTTTGATATATTACCTTTTTTTCTTTTTTTTTTTTTAAAGTTGAGGTCTGCTCTGGGGGCACCAGGGTCCCTGTTTCAAGCTTATTGTGCTGGGGTATAGGGGCTTTGTCACTGGCTTTCTACACTGAGGCCTCTATGGCTTGTGGATTCTTCCCCACCCTGGCTCTGCTAGCTGCGTACTGGGATCGGTAGGGCCTGGTCGCACCTGTCCTATGGGTGGCTGTCCAGCTGGCAACCAGCCCTCCTGCCTGGTGAAGGTGGGTTTCGTCACTGTGCTGCTGCACCACCAGCTTGTTGAACCAGGATCCAGGGGCCTCAGTTGCTTGACTGTGGCCCACAGCTTCCTGCTGACTTGCCCCAACCTCTTCTGCAAGCTGCGCTGCAGTGAGCTGAGCCTCCCTTTTGCCTGAGTGAGACCGACTTTTCCTGAAGTCGTCTAAATGATCTCTGGTTGGAAAACTGTGTCTCTCTGTCTCTTTGCAGGTTCTGTAGTTTCAGAATCCGTCTAGAGGCTTGATTTAATGTTCTTTTTCTTTTCTTTTCTTTTCTTTTTTAACTGAGGCAATTGGGGTTAAGTGACTTACCCAAGGTCACACAGCTAGTAAGTGTCAAATGTCTGAGGCCGGATTTGAACTCAGGTACTCCTGACTCCAAGGCTGGTGCTCTATCCACTGCGCCACTTAGCTGCCCCAATTTAATGTTCTTTTTGAGGGAACAGAAGGAGAGCTTAAGCGATTTGCTGGCTACTCTCCACCATCTTGGCTCTGCTCCCCTTTTTTCTTTATAGAAAAAAGTGATGGAATCTGATAGTATGGTCCTTTATTAAAATCCAACACCAATACATTTCATGTTGTGGAGTTCACCTGTATTTCTTGAAAAATATGGCTGAGAATACAAGCTCTGGCAAGTTCTACTGAGCTGAAAAATCATAGAATATCTAACAATCAATAGACCATGCTCGTCACTTGAGAATTAATCTAACCAAGCTTGGAAAGCCTTATCAGTAGAAATCTGGCTATTAAATTATGGATGACTTTTGGCCAACAGAAATTCATGATGACCATTTACTAAGGCACAGAGGTGTTGCAATATATCAGTGGAGGGAGTGCTCACAGCAATAAAACATGACTCCTTTCAAATATTGAAATTAGAGGAATTGACATTCACTGTCTGATTTAGGGTACAACTACACATTGATCAAAAATAATAGCAAAAATCCTGGACTTCATGTCATGTGAGACAACTGAAGGTATTGAAATGGCAGAAGAGAAGACAAAGGTAGAAAATGATATTTGAAAGACTATAAATAACACAGAAGAGGGGTTCTTAACCAGGAGTTCTTAAACTTTTTTTTTTTTGCAAGTGTTATGGACCTCTTTGGCAATCTGGTGAATATTAATGAAACCGATCATGTTGCAATATAGTTATAAAATATTAAAAAACAAATTTTTGATATAGTAACATGTGTTTCTTTATTGACACATTACATAATGAAAGAGCACCTTTAAAATATAGACAAGTTAAAGTTTAAAAAATTTAAAAGACAATGTAAAGGTGGGTGGTGGATAAAGCACCAATCCTGGATTCAGGAGGACCTGAGTTCAAACCGGCCTCAGACACTTGACACTAGCTGTGTGACCCTGATCAAGTCACTTAATCCTCATTCCGCACCCCCCCCCAAAGAAAAGACAATATAAAGGCTATTTCTGATTAATAAGAACATTAAATAGGGAGTGGTCTTAGACAAGACAACAGAGATGTCATATTGGACATTCAGTTCTTTTCAGTTTCTTGTTTTGTGGTTACGAGTGTTGAAAATTCTGATTTCCAAGGATGATATTGATACAAATGGAATTAAAGCTCCCATACCTTGCTTTACAAGGTGAGAATGTTTTCCTCAATAAATATCAAAATTCACTGAGAGTTTTTGAGTTAAACTACAATTGTTAGATCAATTAGTTCATTTCTGACTAGTTCAATATTTTTATATAGTTTCATATAAGAAAGAAAATAAAAAGATCACCAAACCATGGTTCAGTTCTAATGCCACAATGATAAAAATAACTTTTGAAAGAATTCTCATGGGTTTCAAGGTGTTTATTGATTTCCTTTTTCAAAGAAATTGAGAGGGATTTTTATATCTTCACTCCATCTATGTAAAGCACATCTTCCAGCATTTGAAAGTTCAAAAGATTATTAATTTCAACTCTCTTCATCTACAATAGCATCTTAGTCAATAAGCTTGTAATTTTCAAGAGCATGCACAGTGGTGACTTCAAGATTTACATCGAAAGATTTATCTTATTCATATGGTTAAAAATATACCTGTCAGTTAAGTCAACCAATGCATAAATCATTTTTTTAAAGCATACCAAGAGTAGATTTTCTCTTAGAAAAAGTGAAATTTCTACCAATTGTTTAAAGAAATGCATTAGAAATTATACTTTTGAAAACTTTTTGTGTGATAGACAAGCACTTTCTATTCTGCTATTATATCTTGGCAGAATCTTTTAAAAATACAGTAATTCAGAGATCTGCTTCTGTTAAATTTGACTTGACAGAACTTCTTTCAGAGTTGTTAGAAGAATCATTCTTGCCAGTGCATGTCTTTGTAAAAAAGCAATGTGATAAAGATGTAAAAATCTTCTTTTTTCATTAATGTAGCAAAACCAAATTATTACCAAGCATCCTAGAAGTTCTATTTCTGTGAAGAATGTGCAGGTTATTTTTTTTCCAGTCAAGGTTAGATTTTTTTTTTACTATTTTTAATATGGTTACTACCTTTATAGTTACTGAAAGGAACTCATAAAATCAAAAATTCTTCTGTAAAGCCATCAGTATGCGTGTATTAAAAAACAAACAAACAATAAGGAGCTAGCTGTGTGGAAACTTGTCTATGGTTTCATCCAGTTGGTACTGAAAGAGAATGGAAAATCTGTATTTCCTTGAAGACTTGTTTCAAAATGTTAAGAGAAATAATTAATAATCTAGAACACATCACATTATTTGACAGGATTTTTCCTCTGTTACAATCCACATACCAGCTCAACAACTTCCAATGCACATAGCTATATTAAAGTTGCTTTAATAATGTCTGTCTTTTTTCATCACCAATTCAGCAAGTGACCTTATAACATGCTTACAGAAGGTTTTTTTTTTAAATGGGAAATGTAATTTTGGAAGTGGTCTAGTATTTTTCAAATTAAACTGTCTCATTTATATTTTTTTAAATTTTTATTTTAGCCTATTTTGTGCCTTTTATGGTTGAGTTCTGCTCCTGGGGTACAGTGTGCACTGTCCAGAGCTTCTTTTGCTAGAGGTTGGGAGCTGAGTCACCAGCAGCTTTCTGCTCTGAGGCATCAGTAGCTTTTGGCTTCTTACTGCACTGGAGTGGTGCAGCGTAGTTGGGCTTGTTAGGTAGCCTATACCCCAACTTGCAGATTGCCTTCTGCATTGGGGATGGAGTGGCCTGCTCTGCCACTAGCTGGTGCTAGGACCATGGGTCCTCAGCTGCTGATCCAAAAAGGCTCTAAGGGTCTTTTGATGGCTCGCTCAGACACCCTCTGTGCCCCAGTTGAAACAAAACCTTTCCTGGAGATTTGGGTTATCTTAAGTCAGAATATCATTTCACTCCATTTTTCAGATTTTTACAGCTCTAGAATCCGTTGAGGGGCTTTATTTAATGTTGTTTCTGAGGGAAATTCAGGAGAGCTCAGGCAGCTTCCTGGTTTCACTCTGCCATCCTGGCTCTGCCCCAAATTAAACTTTCTCAACACACACAAAAAACCATTTTCTTTTTAGTTTTCAACATTCATTTTTGTAAGATTTTGAATTCCAATTTTTTCTCCTTCCCTTCTCTCCATCCTCCCTAACACAGCAAGCAATCTGATATAGGTTATACATGTACAATCATGTTAAACAAATTTCCATACTAGTCCTGTTGTGAAAGAAGAATCAGAACAAAAGGGGAAAACCATGAGAAAGAAAAAACCAAACCAAAACAAAAAGTAAAAATAGTATGCTTCAATCTTCACTCAGATTCCATAGTTGTTTCTTTCTATGTGGAGAGCATTTTCCATTATGAGTCTTTTGGAATTGTCTTCCATCATTGTATGGCTGGAAAGAGTGAAGTCCATCATAGTTGATCATCAAACAATGTTGTTATTACTATTTACAATGTTCTCCTGGTTCTTCTCACTTCATTCAGCATCAGTTCATATAAGTCTTTCCAAGAACCAGCATTTTGAGAGGAATTTTCAAGATAGATAGCCATGAGTTGTCCTTTCAGGATTGCTTGTTTCATACTTCCATTCACAGAAATTTTTCTCCACACAAACCCAACTGCATTTTGTCTCTCATCATGTTCATTAATACAAAAGAAACCATACAAGATATAGTCTTCTTTGTACTTCCTTTTCTTCAACATGCAACTCAAATCGGATCCATTAAAATTTAAAGTTAAAAAGTTAAAAATATTTGATTAATTTGATAATTTTTGTAACAAATCTGCATAGAAGTCAGTAATTTGTATGTTAAGTAAAGTGTAAGATATTTGATAATTGTATGATAAGTACAAATAAGGTAGACATTACAATTTATCTATAGTTTTAACACTTTTAAAGTCTTTTAACCTTTATAGCAGTAATTCAGGAGTTGTGCCCTTTAGAACATTCAGCTATTGTTGCACATGGATTCTTGTGGCTTTTTATAGCTTTCTTAAAATAATTGTTCTTGTTTCTGATATCATTCACAGTTTTCTTATCATTATTTTTTGAATGTGTGATATTTTAATAGAATCATAACACATGAAAAACCACTTACACTATATATTGGGTATGTGTTACTTCATAACACAGGCAATGAATAAAAATGGAATATGAAGATAAAGGCATGTAAAAAAGTATCTCTAGTCAAAGAACTTATTGCTGCAATCTGTTAGAAATAATAATGTTACTTTAAATAACACTTCAACAGTTATCTCTTTGAACTACAGATTAAGAATTCTCATTAAAATTGCCTAGGTTTATAAAATTTTAACAAACAATTGTAGAAGGGGTGACACTAGAAATCAACCTAGATGTCTTCTTCATGAGTGTACCTTAACTACTAGGTGAAGTGTTGCCTAATAATTGGCTGGATATGTCATGTAAGTATCTGTAGATAGGATCACATGGGATCTAGCATCAGGATTAATACTATAGTAATTTCAAAGTAGTGATGACCATAAATGACATTTTGAGCTTAACAGTAATTCTAATGTGATATGAATATATCTATGATTTGTCTTGGTGAAAATGTCCTAGTTATTGTTAATATTACCTTACTTTTTTTTTTTTTTGCCTATGTACCTAATTGAAGAAAGTGCTGAATTTCAGTTAGAGATGAAAATCAAAATGTAATTTTTTCCCCATGCAATTTCTTAGATCCCCTGAGGTCCTTGGACCCCAAGTTAAAAACCCTTGTGTTAAGTTAATTTTTCTTCTTTTCCCTTCTTTTCTTTTTCTTTTTCTTTCTTTTTTTTTCGGGGGGGGGGCAGTACTAGAAACAAAGGCTTACTATAAGGAATAAGTCCTTAAGAATTAGGGTTTGGGGCCGCTAGGTGGCACAGTGGATAAAGCACTGGCCCTGGATTCAGGAAGACGTGAGTTCAAATGTGGGCAAGTCACTTAACACTGATTGCCCTGCAAACCAGAAAGAAAGAGAAAGAAAGGAAGGAAGGAAGGAAGGAAGGAAGGAAGGAAGGAAGGAAGGAAGGAAGGAAGGAAGGAAGAGAAAGAAAGAGAAAAGAAAAGAAAAGAAAGAATTAGTGCTCCCCTAAATGGAAGGGTTTGACTTTGGAGGTGGGTTCTCCTTCATTTTTGATCTTCAAGCCATGACTAAATGATCTCATTGTCAGCTGTGTTATAGGCTAAATTATTTTTTAGTTATGCATAAGACTAGAAAAGGCATCTAGATAGATGACTCAGTGGCTAGAGCACTGGGTCTAGAATCAGGAAAACCTGAGTTCAAATCTGGCCTCAGACACCACTCTGGGCAAGTCACTCACCCTGTTTACCTCTGGAGAAAGAAAAGGCAAACCACTCCAGTAACCTTGTCAAGAAAACATCATGGACAATATTGGTGTGATATGGTCCAAGGGTCATGAACAATTGGACACAACTGAATGATGACAACAGCAAAAGGACTAGATAGCCACTGAGGACCCTGCCAACTTTGAAATTCTTTTTTACTTTTAATGACAAAGTTTTGGAAGATACTAGGGTTAAGCTTGAGTATAGATTTGCTTGCTTGGAATATCTATCTATTCCAGCTGATATTTGCTATTGTTCACATGCCTGGAATTTACTCTTGATGAGTGAAGCACTCACATCTGTTCTATCTGTTGGCATCTTTATTATTTGCCTGGTAGCTGGATTTTTCCCCCCAATTCATGTGGCTCTGAGCTGCAAGGCATGTAGCTAGGCAGGAAAAATTATGATAAGGAGTTGGGCTCCCCTGTGACTGTATGACAAAATTCAGTTCTAGGCTTTCTGGCCTCTTTGAATCTGAGAGCTTCCACCACAACCAACAAATAAAACAAACAAAAATCAATCCCACCCTAATGATGTCACTTCTTTGTAAAATTTCCTTCTTCCTCCCTCCCACCCACTTTGGTTGTCTGGGAGGTCTATAGAACATTGATTCCTCCACAAAGTAGTAGAAGTTGCCCTTGGGGCTGTAGATGATAAAGGGAGATGGTGAAGCTTAAGGAGGGTTGTGAACATCACATGATTTGCCCTTGGGAGTATGTGTCTGGTGACAGTAGAATTGTTCCTCTGGATAAAATGCTAAGATTATTTAGCCCTTTTCTGTTTAGTCTGAAAGAAATCATTAGGCAAAACTTTCCAGTGGTTGATTTTATCTTTTTCCCTTAAATGCTGCTCCTTCCTTTTGTCTCCAGTGGTCTTAGATTTGAAAGTTTTCAGCTGTGAGTTCTTGGACTAATATGATATAGTTCTTCCCTTTTGTGATTAAGCCCAGTCTTTTGAAAAATGGCCAATCATTCTGGAGAACAAAATTGGAAATTTGTTTGGGGAAAGAACAAAAGGGACAAATAAGATATGTGGAAAATAATGTCTTCAGATAGGAAATGTTCATTCATACTACAGCAATGTCACTGAATCTATACTTATAGTTACATGCTAATAGCATTGCGATTTATTTCCTAAAATGTTAAGATTTTGACAAAATAGTTTTCTTATAAAATTTCATTAATTATGATTAGAAAAAAATATCAAGCATATTAAACATTAAACAATCTATGGGCTGTTCAGTTTGAAACTATACCCAGGTTATTTTTCTTGTGTTCATTCATTCATTTAACAAAATGTTCTTAGGCATAATGCCTTGCACATAATCTATGGAATACAAATATACAAACATCTCAGGGAGTAGACATAAGTTGGACAGAAGAAATCATAAATATGTTCATATCAGAATTATTATAGATTTCAAAATGTTATTTATATTCAGCTGGAAGCTTAAAATCAAGTGGGTGTGTGTGTGTGAAATAGGTATAGGTATGAATAGGGTGAAATAAGTATACACAAATGTGTTTAATGCAAAATACAATGTGAAAAGTACATTAAAAAAAGTACAGCAAAATGTCAAGACAGTTCCAAGGAGGGGGAGATAATTTCCAGCTTGGGGGTCAGGAGAGGTCTCCTGCATAAAGTTACTTTTGTATTTGTCCTTGGAGTGTGGATAGGATTTTTTTTTTTAAATGTATAAGGTATTTTATTTTTTCCATTACATGTAAAGATAGTTCTCAACTTTTGTTTATACAAGCTTTACAATTTCAGATTTTTCTCCCTCCCTCCCCTCCTTCCCCCCTCCCCTAGACAGCAGGTAATCTGATATAGGTTATGTCTATATATCTCTATACATATACATATAGATATAGATATATACACACACACACATATATATATATATATACACATAATAACATTAATCCTATTTCTGCATTAATCCTGTTACAAGATAAAAAATCAGAGCAGTGATGCAAAACCTCAAAATAGAAAAAAAAAAACCAACAGCACCCAAAACAAAAGAAATAGTATGGTTCAATCAGCATCTATACTCCACAGTTCTTTTTTTTTTTCCCTTGGATTTGGAGATCCTCTTCTATCATGAGTTCCCTGGAACTCTTCTGTACCATTGCATTGGTGAGAAGAATATAGTCCATCACAGTAGGTCAACACTCAATGTTGATGATACTGTGTACAATGTTCTTCTGGTTCTGCTCATCTCACTCATCATCAGCTCACGTAAGACCCTCCAGGTCTCTCTGAACTCCTCCTGCTCATCATTTCTTACAGCACAATAGTATTCCATTGTATTCATATACCACAACTTGTCCAGCCATTCCCCAATTGATGGGCACCCCCTCAACTTCCAATTCCTTGCTACCATGTAAAGAGCAGCTATAAATATTTTTGTACATGTGGATCCCTTTCCCCCTTCCATGATTTCTTTGGGAAAAAGACCTAAAAGTGGAATTGCTGGATCAAAGGGTATGCACAGCTTTATTGCCCTTTGGGCATAATTACAAATTGCTCTCCAGAATGGTTGGATCAGTTCACAGCTCCACCAACAATGCATTAGTGTTCCAATTTTCCCACAGCTTCTCCAACATTTATTATCTTCCTTTTTTGTCATTTTAGCCAATCTGATAGGTGTCAGGTGGTACCTCAGAGTTGTTTTAATTTGCATCTCTCTAATCAATAGTGATTTAGAACATTTTTTCATATGGGAATAGATAGCTTTGGTTTCTTCATCAGAAAACTGCCTGTTCATATCCTTTGACCATTTCTCAATTGGGGAATGACTTGGATTCTTATAAATTTGATTTAATTCCCTATATATTTTAGAGATGAGGCCTTTATCAGAAGCACTGGCCTCAAAAATTGTTTCCCAGGTTTCTGCCTCCCTTCCAATTTTGGATGCATTGCTTCTGTTTGTACAAAAATTTTTTAATTTAATATAATCAAAATCATCCATTTTGCATTTTATAATATACTCTATCTCTTGTTTGGTCAAAAACTGTTTTCCTTTCCAAAGATCTGATAGGTACACTATTCCTTTCTCTCCTAATTTACCTATGGTATCACCTCTTATGTCTAATTCATGTATCCATTTTGACCTTATTTTAGTATAAGGTGTAAGATGTTGGTCTATGCCTAATTTCTGCCATACTATCTTCCAGTTTTCCCAGCAGTTTTTGTCAAATACTGAGTTCCTATCCCAGAAGCTGGAGTCTTTGGGTTTATCAAACACTACATTACTAGTGTCATTTACTACTGCATTTCCTGAGCCTAGCCTATTCCATTGATCTACCACTCTATTTTTTAGCCAGTACCAGATAGTTTTGATGACTGTTGCTTTATAGTAAAGCTCCAGGTTTGGTACCGCTAACCCACCTTCCTGTGAATTTTTTTTCATTATTTCCCTGGATATTCTTGATTTTTTGTTTTTCCAGATGAATTTTGTTATTATTTTATCTAGCTCTATAAAATGATTTTTTGGTAGTCTGATTGGTATGGCACTGAATAAGTAAATTAATTTAGGCAGTATTGTCATTTTTACTATATTAGCTCTGCCTATCCATGAGCAATTGATATCTTTCCAATTATTTAGATCTGATTTGATTTGTGTGAAGAGTGTTTGGTAGTTGTGTTCATAGAGTTCCTGGGTTTGTCTTGGCAAGCAGACTCCCATGTATTTTATATTATCTACCGTTACTTTAAATGGAATTTCTCTTTCTATCTCTTGCTGCTGGATTTTGTTGGTCATGTATAGAAATGCTGATGATTTATGTGGATTTATTTTATATCCTGCTACTTTGCTAAAGTTGTTAATTGTTTCAAGTAATTTTTGAGTTGATTCTCAAGGATTCTTTAAGTATACCATCATATCATCTGCAAAGAGTGATAGTTTTGTTTCCTCCTTGCCTATTCTAATTCCTTTAATTCCTTTCTCTTCTCTGATTGCTAAAGCTAACATTTCTAGGACAATATTAAATAATAGGGGTGATAATGGACATCCCTGTTTCACCCCTGATCTTATTGGGAAGGCCTCTAATTTATCTCCATTGCATATAATACTTGCTGATGGCTTTAGGTAGATTCTGTTTATTATTCTAAGGAAGGCTCCACCTATTCCTAAACTCTCTAGTGTTTTTATTAGGAATGGGTGTTGTACTTTGTCAAAAGCTTTCTCTGCATCTATTGAGTTAATCATATGATTTTGGTTGGTTTTCTTATTGATGTGGTTGATTATGTTAATAGTTTTCCTAATGTTGAACCAGCCCTGCATTCCTGGTATAAATCCCACCTGGTCATAGTGTATTATCCTGGTGATGACTTGCTGTAACCTCCTTGCTAATATCTTATTTAAGATTTTAGCATCAATATTCATTAGGGAAATTGGTCTATAATTTTCTTTTTCTGTTTTTGCTTTGCCTGGTTTTGGTATCACCACCATATTTGTGTCATAAAACGAATTTGGTAGAACTCCTTCTTCACCTATTTTTCCAAATAATTTGTATAATATTGGAATTAATTGTTCTTTAAATGTTTGGTAAAATTCACCCGTAAACCCATTTGGCCCTGGGGATTTTTTCTTAGGGAGTTCATTAATGGCTTGTTCAATTTCTTTTTCTAATATGGGTTTATTTAAGGATTTTATTTCTTCTTCCGTTAACCTGGGTAGTTTGTATTTTTGTAAATATTCATCCATTTCATTTAGATTGTCAAATTTATTGGCAGTTGGGCAAAATAATTCCTAATTATTGACTTAATTTCCACTTCATTGGTGGTAACATCACCCTTTTTATTTTTGATACTGGTAATTTGTTTTTCTTCTTTCTTTTTTTTAATCAAATTAACCAATATTTTATCTATTTTATTGGTTTTTTCATAAAACCAGCTCTTAGTTTTATTGATTAATTCTATAGTTTTTTTGCTTTCAATCTTATTAATTTCTCCTTTAATTTTCAGGATCTCTAATTTAGTGTCTAATTGGGGATTTCTAATTTGTTCTTTTTCTAGCTTTTTAAGTTGCATGCCCAATTCATTAATCTCCTCTTTCTCTTTCTTATTCATGTAAGCATTTAGAGCTATAAATTTTCCCCTAAGCACTGCTTTGGCTGCATCCCATAGATTTTGGTATGTTGTCTCATTATTGTCATTCTCTTGGATAAAGTTATTGATTGTTTCTATGATTTCTTGTTTGGCCCATTCATTCTTTAGAATGAAATTATTTAGTTTCCAATTGATTTTCATTCTACTTTTCCCTGGCTCTTTCTTACATGTAATTTTTATTGCATCATGATCTGAGAAGGATGCATTTACTATTTCTGCCTTTCTACATTTGACTATGATGTTTTTGTGCCCTAATACATGGTCAGTTTTTGAAAATGTGCCATGTACTGCTGAGAAAAAGGTATATTCCTTTCTATCCCTATTCAATTTTCTCCAGACATCTATCATGTCTAACTTTTCTAGTAATCTATTCACCTCTTTCACTTCTTTCTTATTTATTTTTTGGCTAGATTTATCTAATTCTGAGAGGGGGAGATTCAGATCCCCCACAAGTATAGTATTACTATCTAATTCCTCTTGTAACTCATTTAACTTCTCCTCTAAGAACTTGGATGCTATACCACTTGGCGCATACATATTTAATATTGATATTACTTCATTATCTATAGTACCTTTAAGTAAGATGTAATTTCCTTCCTTATCTCTTTTAATGAGATCTATTTTTGCCTGCACTTTGTCTGAGATAAGGATTGCTACCCCTGCCTTTTTTACTTTAGCTGAGGCACAATATATTCTGCTCCAGCCTTTTACCTTTACTCTGTGTGTATCTCTCTGCTTCAAAAGTGTTTCTTGTAAACAGCATATTGTAGGGTTCTGGTTTTTAATCCACTCTGCAATTCGCTTCAGTTTTATAGCAGTGTTCATACCATTCACATTCACAGTTATTATTACTGACTGTCTATTCCCCTCCATTCTATTTACTCCCTTTGTACTTTTCCCCCCTTCTTTCGCCCTATTTCTCCTCACCAACGTTTTACTTCTTACCCCTGCCTCCCCCGATCTGCCCTCCCTTTTTATCACCCCCCTCTCTTTTCTTTACCCTTTTCTCCCTTGCTTTTGTCCTCCCTTCTATCAGTCCCCCCCTTTCCCTTCCCCTTTTGCTTCCCTAAAGAATGAGTTAAGTTTCTTTATCCCAATGAACATATATGTTATTCCCTCTTTGAGTCAAATCTAATGAGAATAGGGTTGAAACAATGTTCCCCCCTCCTTTCTTTCCCTCTATTGTAATAGGTTTTTTTTTTTTCCCACCTCTTCATATGATATAATTCATCCCCTTCCACCTCCCCTTTCCTCTCCTCCCCATAGACTTCCTTTTTAACCCCTTAATTCTTTTTTGTATCATTACATAAAAGACAATTTATATTTATACCCTCTATGTAAAGTCCTTCTCTCTGCCCAAATACATTTACAGTTCTTAAGAGTTATGAGTATTATTTTCCTGTGTAGGGATATAAACAGTTTAACCTAGTAGGGTAACCTTTTTTTTCCCCCCTCTGTTTACCTTTTTAAACTTCTCTTGAGTCTTGTATGTTGAGATCGAATTTTCTATTCAGTTCTGGTATTTTCACCAGGAAAGATTGAAAGTCCCCAATGTCATTAAATGTCCATCTTTTCCCCTGAAAGAAAATGCACATTTTTGCTGGGTAATAGATTCTCGGCTGCAATCCAAGCTCCTTTGCCTTCCGGAATATCATATTCCAAGCCTTGTGGTCATTTAATGTTGAAGCTGCCAGGTCCTGAGCAATCCTGACTGTGGCTCCATGATATTTAAATTGCTTCTTTCTGGCTGCTTGGAGTATTTTCTCCTTCACCTGATAATTCTGGAATTTGGCTATAATATTCCTTGGAGTTTTCCTTTTGGGGTCTCTTTCAGGAGGTGATTGGTGGATTCTTTCAATGATGATTTTATTCTCTGATTCTATGATATCAGGGCAGTTCTCCTTAATAATTTCCTGGAATATGGTGTCTAGATTCTTTTTCTGGTCATAACTTTCAGGCAGTCCAATGATTCTCAAATTGTCTCTCCTCGATCTGTTTTCCAGATCAGTTGTCTTTCCAATGAGGTATTTCACATTTTCTTCTATTTTTTCATTTTTTTTTTATTTTGCTTGACTGATTCCTGGTGTCTCATGGATTCCTTATCTTCCAACTGTCCCACTTTAATTTTTTTTTTAATTTTTTTTTTTAGTGAGGCAATTGGGGTTAAGTGACTTGCCCAGGGTCACACAGCTAGTAAGTGTTAAGTGTCTGAGGCCAGATTTGAACTCAGGTACTCCTGACTCCAGGGCCGGTGCTCTATCCACTGCACCACCTAGCTGCCCCGCTTTAATTTTTAAGGCATTATTTTCTTCAGTGAGATTATGCACCTTTTTTTCCATCTGGCCAAGTGAATTTTTTAAGGCAGTGTTTTCTTCAATGAGATTATGCACCTTTTTTTCCATTTGGCCAGATGAATTTTTTAAGGTATTGTTTTCTTCAGTGAGATTATGTACCTTTTTTTCCATTTGGCCAAACGAATTTTTTAAGGCTTTGTTTTCTTCAGTGAAATTATGTGCTTCCTTTTCCAAGCTGCTGATTCTTTTTTCATAGTTTTCTTGTTTTGTTTTCATTTCTCTCCCCATTTTTTCTTCTACCTCTTGCAATTGATTTTTAAAATCCTTTTTGAGCTCTTCCAGGAAGGCTTTTTGTTCTTGAGACCAATTCACCTTCCCTCATGAGGCTTCAGATGTAGGCAATTTGAGGCTATTGTCCTCATCTGAGTTTGTGTTGGCTTCTTCCCTATTGATACAGAAGCTCTCAATGGAGAGGGCTCTTTTTTGCTTCTTACTCATTATTGCAGCTTATTTATTTATTTTTTAAGTTGAGGTCTGCTCTGGGGGCACCAGGGTCCCTGTTTTGGGCTTCTTGTGCAGGGGTATAGGTGCTATGTGACTGGGTTTTTACTCTGAGGCCTTTATGGTGTGTGGAGATCCCCCACCCTGCACTTCCTGTCTGATTGTGCTCGGCCAGCCAGGCGCCGGACCCCGGCGTCTGATCCCGCCTGACCCGTTCGTGGCCCTCTTGGCCGGTGCAGGTAGGTTTTTCCACTGTCCTTCTTGGCCACCAGATTTTTGAACCAGGTTCCAGGGGCCTCAGTTGTTCAGCTGTGGCCCGCAGCTCCTGCTGACTTGCCCCGACCCCCTCAGCGCTGGGTTGCTGCCCTGCGCTGGGCTTCCCTTTTGCTGGAGTCAGACCGACCTTTTCCTGAAGTCTTCTAACTTATCTCTGGTTGGAGGACTGTGTCTCTCTGTCTCTTTGCACGTTCTGTAGTTTCAGAATCCGTCCAGAGGCTTGATTTAATGTTTGTTTTGAGGGAACAGAAGGAGAGCTCAGGCAGCTTGCTGCTTCCTCTCTGCCATCTTGGCTCCGCCCCGATATTACTCTTTATGTCTAAATCATTATATACTTTGACCTCATCTTGATATGTGGTGTGAGATATTGCCATATACCCAGTTTCTTCCAAATTACTTTTCAATTTTCCCAGAAATTTTTGTCAGATGTTGAGTTCTTACCTACAAAGCTTGAAACTTTGGGTTTATCAAGCACTAGATTACTATGATCCTTTACCACTGTGTATTGTATATCTAATCTATTCCACTAATCCACCACTTTATTTCTTAATCAGTGCCAGATTGTTTTGATAATTACTGCTTTGTAATAGAGTTTGAAATCTGGTACTGCTAGGCCACCTTATTTCCAATATTTTTTTTTACAATTCCATTGATATTCTTGACCATTTGTTCTTCCAAATAAATTCTGTAATTATTTTTTCTAGCTCTATAAGACATTTCCTTGGTAGTTTCATTGATATGGCACTGAATAAGTAAATTAACTTAGTTAGAATTGTCATTTTTATTATATTGGCTCTACCTACCCATGATCAATTAATATTTCTCTAATTTTTTAGATCTGTCTTTATTTGTGTGAAAAGTGTTTTGTAATTATGTTCATGTAGTCCCTGGCTTTGTCTTGGCAGATTCCCTAGTACTTTGTGTTGTCTGCAGCTATTTTAAATTGAATTTATCATTCTATATCTTCTGAGTTTTGTTGGTAGTATGTAGAAATGCTGATGATTTATGTGGGTTTATTTTTTATCCTGTGACTTTACTGAATTTCTGAATTGTTTTACTAGATTTTTAGCTGATTCTCTAGGATTTTCCAGATATATATACTATTATACCATCTGCAAAGAGTGATTATTTTATTTCCTCTATTTCTATTCCCTTCAATTTATTTTTCTTGTCTTGTTACTACAACTAGCATTTTTTTTTTGGTGGGGCAATAAGGGTTAAGTCACTTGCCCAGGGTCACACAGCTAGTGTCAAGTGTCTGAGGACAGATTTGAACTCAGGTCCTCCTGAATCCAGGGCCAGTGCTTTATCCACTGCATCACCTAGCTGCCCCCTACAACTAGCATTTTAAATAAAATATTGAAACATAATGGCATTAATGGACATCCTTGCTTCATCCTTGATCTTATTGGGAAAGCTTCAAGTTTATCCTTGTCACAGATGATAGTTGCTCTTGGTTTTAGAGAGATCCTATTTATCATTTTAAGAAAGTCTCCAGGGGCAGCTAGGTGGCACAGTGGATAGAGTACTGGCCCTGAATTCAGAAGGACCTGAGTTCAAATCCGAACTCAGACACTTGACACTTACTAGCTGTGTGACCCTAGGCAAGGCACTTAACTCCAACTGCCTCACCAAAAAAACAACAACCCATACACACAAAAAGAAAGGCTCCATTGATCCCTATGCTTTCTAGTGTTTTTATTTGTTTGTTTTTGCAGGGCATTAAGGGTTAAGTGACTTGCCCAGGATCACACAGTTAGTAAGTGTTAAGTGTATGAGGTCGGATTTGAACTCAGGTCCTCCTGAATCCAGGGCTGGTGTTTTATACACTGCACCACCTAGCTTCCCTCTAGTGTTTTTAATATAAATGGGTGTTGTATTTTTTTAAAGGCTTTTTCTTCATCAGTTGATGTAATCATGTTTTTTTTTGTTATTAATACAGCTAATTATGCTGATAGTTTTCCTAATATGGAACCAGTCCTGCATTCCTAGTATAAATCCCACTTGGTTATAGTGTATGATCTATATGATATATTACTGTAATTTCCTTACTAGTATTTATTTAAATTTTTTACACTGATATTCATTAAGGAAATTGGTCTATAGTTTTATTTCTTTGATTTTGCTTTCCTTGTTTTAGTTATAAAAACTATATTTGTCTCAGAAAGGAATTTGGTAGGACTCTTTTACCTATTTTTTTCAAATAGTTTATATAGTATTGGGAATAATTGTTTTCTAAACATTTGGTAGAATTTATTTGTAAATCCAGCCCAGTTGAGTGCTTTCTCTACTCTGCCATCTTGGCTCTCTCCCCACACTGCCTCTTCAATAGCAAAGATGAAAATTCTTGGCTACTGATGTCACTGAGATGAAACACTGTATCATGGATCATCGAATTTATAAACAGAAGAGACCTTACAGATTAAATAGCCCAACACTTTCACTTTGCAGATGGGGAAAATCAGGCCCAAAGAGGTAAAGAGTTGCCCTAGGTCATATATGTACTAGGTAGATGATGAAGATTTGAACCTAGGTTCCCAGCTTCCAGTATTCTCTCCAAGAAGATTGAAGACCTCCAGCAGATGGGGAGTTTTATTCTAATTCAGAACTTCACTGGATGGTCTGAACTGGCTTCATGTAGTCAGGATATAGTTTGGAGAACTTCCTCAGAGATTATAATTTTACAGCTACAGTAGGAATACCAATTAACAGTATGAGTAATCTTGCTCGCTTCTGAACCTTTCTGCACCCATATGAATATCTAATTATATTTAGGTCTGATGCCAATTGTCTAGTGATCTTTTATTCTTATCAAATGAAATACTAGGATTAAACAGAAAAAAATACCTGATTGTGTTCTGGTTTTTCATCAAATTCTTTGAAAGAAGGGACTGTAAACCCTTATGTTTCAGGATCATATATTTTCCAAGGTGCCAAGTATTCTGCTTTAAATAAAATGGACAGTGAATAATAATAATAATAATAATAATAATAATAATAATAATAAATTAATTGACTTGCCAGCTGGCTTGAATTCTGGAATAGTTGATTTGATTTCAACCAAATGTGGATAAATAGCCATTAATATATAAGCAATAATACTTTTAGAAAGTAAAGCTTAGCAACCATAATTTCAAAAACCACACACTTGATCAAAGAGTATGTGGAAGAGAGTAAGATGTAAGAAGACTGGAAAGGTAGGAGGGGACTAGATTATGAAGAACTTTGAATACCAAACAGAGGATTTTATACTTAATCCTAGAGGTGTTAAGGAACCGTTTGAATTTATTGAGTAGGGGAGTGACATGACTGGATCCATGCTTTAGAAAAATCACTTTGGCGGCTGAATGGAGAACGTATTGGAGTGGACAGAGATTTGAGGAAGGCAGACCTACCAATGGGCTATTGTGGTAGTATAGGAGTGAGGTATTGAGGGACTGAGCTAGAGTGGTAGTAGTGAGAAAGGAACATATATGAAAGGTGTTGCAGAGGTGAAATTGACAGGTTTTGTCAACAGATTGGATATGAGGAGTGAGAGATAGTAAGGAATCCAGGATGGCACCTAAATTGAGAGCCTGAGGGACTGGGAGGATAGGATTGCTTTCTCCACTGATAGGGAAGGTAGGCTATGGATGCGGGGGAGTTTAAGGGAAAAGATAAGGAGTTCTGTTTTGAAAATATTTAGTTTAAGATGTCATCTGGATAATCAGCTTCAGGTGTTTAAAAGGAAGTTGGAGGGGCAGCTAGGTGGCACAGTGGATAAAGCACCGGCCCTGGAGTCAGGAGTACCTGAGTTCAAATCTGACCTCAGACACTTGACACTTACTAGCTGTGTGACCCTGGGCAAGTCACTTAACCCCCATTGCCCTGCCAAAAAAAAAAAAAAAAAGGAAGTTGGAAATGAGAGGTTTGAGGTCAGCAAAGAGGTTGGGGTGGAATAAGTAGATTTGACAATCATCAGCATATAGATGATAATTAAATCTATGGGAATTGATGAGATAGCCTAGTGAAGTAGTATAGAGTGAGGGTATAGCATATAGAGTAGTTTAGAGGCCCAGTACAGAACCCTGAGGGACATCTATGGGTAGAGGGTAAAGGATCCAGTGAAGGGGGTGGAGAAAGAATGAGCAGATAAGTAGGAGGAGCACCAAGAAAGTGTAGTGCCTTGACCTAGAGAGAAGAAAGTATCAAGGAGGAGGTGATCAATGGTGCCAAAGGCTGCAGAAAGCTCAAGGAGAATTATGTTTGAGAAAACGCTATTGGATTTGGCAACTAAGAGATCATTGGTAATTTTGAAGAGAACAGTTAGAGTGGAATCATAAGTTCAGAAACTTGATTATAAGGAGTTAAGAGTCTCTGCTCTTAAGCAGCTAGGTGGCACAGTCGATAATACACTGGCCCTGGATTCAGGAAGATCTGAGTTCAAATCTGGCCTCAGACACTTGACACTTACTAGCTGTGTCACCCTGGGCAAGTCACTTAACCCTCATTGCCCCACAAAAAGAGTAGAGGGAGAGAAAATGGAAGCACTTAGTTTAAATGGCCTTTTTGAGGAGTTTTGTTATAAAGGGCAGGAAAGATTTAGGATGATAGTGGGGATAGAAGGATCAAGTGAGGGATCATTATATTATTATTTACACAATAAGTATTATATTATTGAGATATCATGCATCAAGCATTAAGCAAATGTATTTGCTTCCCATCATAAATTATTCACTGTGGCATGGATCTAGAATCCATTATTTTTGGGTTATTCATCTGAATGCAATTTCTCCTTTTTCCATTTAAAGGAGCAAGAAAATTTTACATCAAAAGGAATAAAAATAAAAATAAAGTGGCCCATAACTAGCACACTTGCAAAAGACATGATCAGTTCTGTTAGAGTTATTCAAAAGGAACTGCTCAGTGTAATATATATTACTTTGAGATCATGGGAAAATTGGTTTTTTTTTAATCCATTGTAGAACATCTAGCACATGTCAATAACTCTGGGGATTACTGTATTTCAAGCAAGGAATACTTTAGAATAATTCTTATGATGGAAAAACATATTTCAGGATTGTACTTCCTTAACACTAGTGATTTCAGTGGATACTATTTGAATCTAATAGTTTTCTCCAATAATTTTCTCAACTTGCTGCTTTTTCTCATCTATGGATACTTGACAAAATCATACCCTTTTTTTGGAAAGCAAATGTAATTAGCTGAAAGTAATCACAGTATATTAATTTAGTTGATCCTTAATTGACTTATCCTTCTTAATAATATGTTAGCTAGTAAGAAGTAGCATTTGCATAGCACTCCAAGGATTGTACAAAGTGCATTACATATATTATTTCATTTCATTCTCACATTAACCACATGAGATAGGTGCTATTATTTTCCCTCTTTTACAAATGAAGAAACAGTTTGAGAAAGGATAATTGATTTGCATGGGGTCACAGGATAGGTGTTTGAGGCAGGACTCTAAATAGGGTTTTCTGACTCCAAGTTAAATACTTTATCCTCTGTTCCATCTAGCTGCCTAGGTTCAATCTTAAGATGAACAACAATCATATGAAATAAAGATACTAATCATTTGACCATTATGCTAGATGATATGATATGGGAAGAACAATTTAATTTGAAAATAACATTCCGGCTAACATAGGCAATGTCTTCCTCTAATGTTAGTGGATTTTCTTCTGTTTGAGGGTTTCAAGCAAAAACCAAAATACTCTTGTCTAGTTTGAATATATTTTAGAGGGAGTACTTTTTTAAGGTACAGCTTAGATTAAATGATTGTGGAAAACTCTTATGATTCTGAAATTCACTGCCCTTCATTAGCACAAACATTTCTTGCCTATATTAATTCTAAACCTACTTCAATCATTTCCTCAGTATAGCCACTATGCCAATTTTATTTTTAGCAATAGAAGATAAGATTAGAAAATGAATGCTAACCATGCCTGATTATGGGTGAGATTTAGCACTTGAAATGGAACATACTTAGTTTGGATCTTTGTTTGATGCCATTGCCCATGCAAATGATAGCCACTGTACGTCTTCTTATTTTGTGTTATCTTTGTCTCTCTTCTATCCTAAATTCTCTATAGAGAATGCACTGGACATGGCAGAGACATCTTTTTGATTCTTTTATCATCTTAGTGGAACCAAAGTTCTTCATATGTTGTCTCTGATCAGTGTTTGACTAGTCCATCTCTTTTTATGATACATGTCCTTATCAGTGTTATTCCTAGTAATTTTGTACAGCTAGACAGTTATTTAACACTATTCTGTCTTCACAGTAATGGTATGGTCCTTTGTCAATGTAAGGAACTTCTGGTGCAGGAACTCCCTTTACCAGTTGTCTTAGGGAGTTTCCATGGGGCACTGATTTACTGATACTTACATAGGTAGTATGAGTCAGAGTCAGGTCTGTATAGTTATAGTCCCTCAAAAATGTGTCTTACATATGAAACTTAAAAACAATTGTTAGGTTACTTTGGTGAAACTATTTATATGATTCTTTCTTAATTAAATTCTCTTAAAATATTCTACTAGTTCTCAATTTTGAGACATAAAGTAATGATTTTAAGCTATTTGCTTCCCACATATTGGATGCCTTGAATGGTTATGCATGATAACATTTCCTTATTAAGCCCTTTTTGTCCATTTCCATTTTCCCTTTTCACCAATATAGTTTATAATTCTTGAATTCTAACCAACATATGATGTAAGTTTCTGGTTTGATAGAAACTTGTGGCATTTAAAACTCTTTTTTTTTCTGTATGACATTTGCTGTCCAAAGTAAACTTTAAAAATTTTTAATAAGCAACCTATCATGTAGCATTGTGATTTATACACAGATAACTTTCATAAGGTATATAAAACATTCATTTAGTCTTATTATTATTGAAAGGTAACATATATATAATATTAGGTGATTTCCTGTAAAGTTTTATCTAATGTTTTGCTAACATATATGATAGTAATAGTTAACCACATTTAATAGATATACACACATGTATACCACACATGTACATATATGTGAATACATGCACATGTCTTTATATGTATACATATAACCACAAAATGCATGTGTATATGCATACATTCATATAGACATGCAAATATACAAGGGTCCCTCACATGTTTTTTTCACATGAAGTGAACCAGTAAAATAATGGACTACATTATTTCCTGGGTGGAAGTTATAAGGAGGTACCTTATGGCAGATTGCTAGAATGGTATTTAGTTCAGAGGTGTCAAACATGTGGTCTGCCAAACTCCTCTATGCATCCAGATCCAGAATAAAATGTAATTGGGAAACATCTATCGGCATAAATAAAATTACAACAAAGCATACATAATGTTAATATGTAATATTCTAGGTCAATATTGTGGCCTGCGGGAATCCTTATATACAGTTTACTGGTATTTGTTTAGTGCACTGTTGTTCTGGTTTATAATAAACAGTTCAATAACCCTTTAGCAGGTTCAGTGCACTAACTGGTACCAGGGAGTACTAACAAAAAATCCAAGACTGCCTAAACACTGAACTAGGGGGGAGTGATATTAGAGCATGGGGAGGCAGATTGGTGTGGGAGGCATGGCATTGCAGTGGATACTGCATTGGCCTGGGAGGCAGGAACTCTGTATTCTCATCTATGTACTACCTTGATGTGTTATGTGATGTATGCAAATCTTGTAAGTCTCCATGGCCCTCAGTTTTGGTCTGTGTGTAGTGAGGACATTGGATTAAGTGCTTCCAGCTCCAACCATCTGTGATTCTATGAGAATATAATTTGGAATGTTGGAGATTTGGGTATGGTCACTGTATCTTAATACACTGCCTTGAATTTAAATAACATTCTTTTCCCCCCCATAAAAGTATTTTATTATTTTCCATTTACATGTAGAGATAGATTACAGCATTTGTTTTTGTAAGATTTCTAGCTTCAAATTTTTCTCCCTCCCCTCCCTTCCCCCCTTCATAAGACAGCAAGCAATCTGATATAGGTTGTATATGTACAACCACATTAAACATATTTCTGCATTAGTCATGCTGTGAAAGAAGAAACAGAGCAAAAAGGTAAAACCTCAAAAAAGAAAAACAAACAAAAAATATAAATGGTATGGTTCATCCTGCATCTAGATTCCATAGTTTTTTTTTCTTTCTGGATTTGGAGAGCATTTTCCATCATGAATCCTTTGGAACTATGTTGGACCATTGTATTGCTGAGAAGAGTCAAGTCTATCACAGTTGATCAACACACAATGTTGTTGATACTGTGTACAATGTTCTCCTTGTTCTGCTCATCTCACTCAGCATCTGTTCATGTAAGTCCTTGCAGGTTTCTCTGAAATCTATCTGCTATCTATCACATTCATATACCACGACTTGTTCAGCCATTTCCCAATTGATAAGCATCCCCTTAATTCCTATTTGCTTGCCACCACAAAAAGAGCAGCTATAAATTAAATAACGTTCTTTATATGCAGAAAAGAACACTTTATATGTAGGTCTCACTTTTCTCTAGAGAACCCTTTAAATATAGCACATCATTATTTCTCACAGTATTCCTGTAAAGTTACTAGTATTGTTATCTCAACTTTATAATTGAGAAAATTGAATGACAATTCAAGGTTATTAGTATCCATTATCAGCAAAAGAATCCTGGTCTCTTGCTTCCCAGAATACCTCTTCACCTATCCAACTCTCTGTCTTATTCATAATAAGGTTATAATCATAATGTAATCCTTGTGTCAGGAACTCCCATGGCAAGATATACCAAAGAAAGCATTGGAGAATTTCTAAATTTTTCTTGACTTATATTCTCTTGCATAGTTAACCAGGGAAAGCTATTCATAGTATTTCCCCTAAGCATAAATTATACCGTTTCTCACTTACAAACATCTTGCTCACAATATGACAAAAGAAAGTTTTATTTTATTTAACAAAGTGGTCCATGCAGTCATTTTTGAAAAAAAAAAAAAGACCAAAAACCCCACATAATTAAAAAAACCCAACATTTAAAGTAATGGATGCATCTGACCAGATATATATTATTCTGTCCCAGGAGTCTTTTCTACCCCTGCCATGATGATGGAGGTGTATTTCATTATCTCATCTTCACATTCTGCATTGGTTTTTCAGTTATTCAAAGTTCCATGTCCTCTCAGGGACCTTCTCATCAACACTCATGTGGTCTTGAGTATGTTAAAATTTTGGTTCTGCTGATTTCAACTTACCTATCTTCATACAACCCTTACAATGTTTCCTCATATTCCTTATTTCTTGTTGCACAATAATATTTAATTACATTCAGAAGCTAGTGGTTTTTTTGTTGTTACCCAGTTGACGTTTCTAGCTCTTTTCTATTTCAAAGAATGCTTCTTTGAAGAGTTTGGTTTATACAAAACCTCTGCTTCTCTATGTGATTCCCATGGGGAATATAACCAGTAGTTGGATTTTTGGGTCAAATGGATATAGATGATTATTCTTTCTCTTTCTATAATTTCCAATTGATATCTGGAATGATTAAATCTATCCACAGCTCTATTAACAGCTTCTTAGGATGCTTGTTTGCCCACAATCTTTCTTACATTTATTTAATTTTTTTCAATTCAATAAATTAATAATATTAATTATTAATTTATTTTTTAATCAAATAATAAATTAAGTGCCTGCTTTGTTCCAGGCACCACACTAAGTGCTTGGGATACAAAAAGAGGCAAAAGAGAGTCCCCGCTCTTAAGGATATTACCATCTAATGGATTTTATTCTCATTTTAGCTAATTTCACATTCTGTGAGATGTAATCTCAGTTATTTTAATTTGCACCTGTTTTTCTGATTGCTTATTTAGAACACATTATCATTTGCATTTGTTTGGAAACTGTTCCTATCCTTTGTCCATTTAGTATATCTGTTGGGGAATGACCATTGCTATTTATTTTTGCCAGTCTCTTATGTATATCTGGGTATCAGTTGGTGATATCTGATGTGCAAATATTTTTCTATTCTATTTTCTCTTCCATTTCTATTTTCAATTATTTCATTTGCATAAGAATTTTTAAAAATACTTTATGCAGTCAAATGTCTATCAGATTTTTAAATAATTTCTTCTATCCCTTGTTTAGTTAAGATTTATTTCTCTAGCCAAAATTGTTTAAAAAAAATACCTTATCTGATAATCTTTTTTTTTTTAGTGAGGCTAGTAAGTGTTAAGTGTCTGAGGCCAGATTTGAACTCAGGTGCTCCTGACTCCAGGGCTGGTGCTCTATCCACTGCGCCACCTAGCTGCCCTGATAATCTTTTTTTTAATGTTGTATCCTCTATAGTGAGGTCTTGTATGCATTTTGAGCTTATTGGGGGCATATAGTATAAGGGATTGGTCTAAATCTACTTCCTGCCAAATGGCTTTTCAGTTCTCCAAGTAGCACTTATCAAAAAAATGGTAATTATTTCCACAGTCTGTTATGCTTGAGGGTTTATCAAATACTGGGCTACTATATGTGATTATTATACCTTTTTGCTTATCTAGTCTGTTCTGTCTCTTTTTCTCTCTTTTTAAGCAAATAGCAGGGGGCAGCTGGTGGCACAGTGAATAGAGCACTGGCCTTGGAGTCAGGAGGACCTGAATTCAAATTTGGCCTCAGACACTTGACACTTACTAGCTGTGTGACTCTGGGCAAGTCACTTAACCCCAATTGCTTCACACACACACACACACACACACACACACACACAAACAACAAAAACATAACAACAAAACAAACAACAAAAAAAACCCCAAACCAAATAGCAAATAGTTTTGATTATTAGAAACAATTGTTTTAAATAGGAAAATAAAAAAGAGACTTAAGAATGGGTAAATAATTAATATCTCCTTGAATTCCTATAACCTTCAAGATCTCTATGAAGAGTTAAGAATCAGTCAGAGTTTTCAAGAATATGAGGCTTCCTCTCCTGCAGTGCCACCCAGTAAATGGACTTGGCTGCTGCTTCCTTGGGTGCTGTTCTCTACAGTCTTTTGATTTTCTTTAGTCTCTTGTTACATTCATCAGGTGTTGTCTTGCAACCCCTTGATCTTCCTCTTGTTCTGCCTTGAAAATTTTTGCAGTTCCCTGTTGCTTCCTGGAGCCTATGAGAAGTCCAATTCCTTCAAATTCTAAATGTTTACAAGGTAACCCTCTGTTTAGGAATAAGAGAGAATTAAGAGGCCCTTTTCCTCCCTTTCTTTACAAGTGGTTTGCCTTTAGGGATTTTCCTAGATTATTCTCTATTCTTAGCTACCAGATGTTCAAATTCTGGCTTCCAACTAGTCTGCTATTTTATAGAAAACTTCACAGAGATTAACTCTCCCCAGACAATACCAACAAATTTTCTTTGCAGCATCACTCATTTTCACCCAGTGGCCTGCAGCCACTATTCTTTCTTCATTTTATTAACCAGTTTCTTAGACCTAATTTAAATTCATTCAATCAATCAATCAATCAGCATGTGACAGGCTCTTTGCTAAGGGAATTCCTTCTTTAATTGAGTGATTTAATAGTTCCAAACATCATCATTTTAAAATGTTTTCTAATTCTGTAATAAAGCCAATAATAAATTTCTGACAACCTTAAAAAAAAAAAAAAGAAAAGTAATGTCTATACCTAGGTCACACCTAAGTGATATATCTGAATGAGAATTCCTGGCCTTTTGTAATTATTTAAGGAATTCTATGGAATATCATATGCAAACATGTACATGCATATAGATGAACACACACATATTACATATACACACACTTATTTGTGTACATTTTGTCTGAACCCAATAGACTACTTATGTGCCTTAAAGGATGAGCTGTTTAGTTTTTTCTTTTTATAGTCCCAGATCCTGATAAAATTTTTGAGGCCATACATTAGACATTTAGTAAATGCTTATTGAGTTGACTTGATCTATTATTGTTTTCTTGAAATCCAGGTTCAGTTAAGTTGACCAAAATCTAGATCTTTTCCCCTCTATGATACCCAGGAGGGGTGTTTTTCTTTGGAAAATACTAATCTCCAGTTGGATCTTTTATGGAACTGATGTGATTAATCATCTGCTAGTTAGGGATTTCTCTACCAGTGACTGTACCCCTGAGAGACCCTCAAGCGGACACCACTCATTTCTCCAGTTGCTCTTTGGGAGAAAGGGTAGGGGGAAGATCCCCACAAAATTTGATAACTGATAGGTACCTATGGGATTGTCTAATCTGACTTCTGTTAGACTAGTAAAAATACTTATGTATTTCATTTGATCTTCCTCTTTCAATAACTGTTATTTACCCCCTGAAAAACCACAAGAATACTCACTAGATTTCCTAAAAATGTTAGTAAATATACTTTATTCCCATACTTTGGACTCAACAAAGACATTTATTATAACATTTAAACAGGTAGTAAGTAGGTTTATAATGTAATTATGAGAATCAGATTTGCTATTTTGTAATGAAAGAAAACAAAGATGGTCATGTTTGTAAATTATGGGTCTTCATTTTCCTATTTCAGAATGAATAAATGTAAAGGCAGAATGCTTAGAAATAAAATCTGTTCATGGTTATGATTAAATGAAAAATATTTAATACATATTTAATCTGTATCAAACACTATGCTAAGCTCTTTGGGCACAGAGAAAAAATGAGTACCTTTTCTCCACATGGAGCTTACATTAATGAAGAAGACGACACATTAGAGCAATTGCTGCCAGGGAAGGGAATTATGCTCAGGGAAGTCATATAATTGGTAAGTAGGTCGACATTAAAGCAAGAAGTGAGTAAGGTAAGATGGGGATAAGAGGTGGTAGGGATTTTAGAGTAGCAGCAAGGTGGAAAATGGCCAGGTGAAGTGGATACCAGATGGTCTAAGGGAATGCCCACCGAAGTGGCTTAGTTGCTTCCAAGAATGGTCACCAGAGATCTGGTTGAGAAGGGGAAGTGGCAACAGCCCACATAACTGTAGAGTTTATATTTCATCAGGGGTTGTCACCATTTTCTTTTTATCCCTCGGCTTTCAGTAAACTTTCTATGAAAGGAAATTAATTCTAGTATTTGCCATGCATATGCTTATAAGAAATAAAATTAAGAGACTTATTTAGGATGAAAGGGAATAAATTCTATCATTAACCATGCATATTCACATCAGAAACAGATTACAGCTATTGAAACCCATAGCAGTAGCAGCAAAAAAACCAAACTGAAAGCTATAGCAGTAATAGGTGCCAAACAGAGTAACTGTGGTGGGAGAGCAAAGGAATTCTTGTACCATGATTAAAACTTGTGGGAGGCAAAATTGAGGAGCATCAAGGCATAGAACAATAATTTAGAGAAATGAACCTGCACCTTAACTGGGACTGTGAGTATTGTGGACCATATAGGTATGGAAGGAAGGTGGGGCCGATGAGGGAGATAGGTTTCTTGACTCACTAGAAGGCCTGAATTCCTTTCTCTCATTTGGTGAAGGTCCTAACCTTATTGTGTCACTATAAATCTGGGGCAACTGTAAATGCTCTTAAGGAAGCTGGGGTTCATGTGGGGAGAAAGTTTCCTTTCGTGTCTGCAGAATCAGACATGAGTCATTTTTATAGACTTTATTATATGAATCATAAATTTAGAGCTGGAAGGGAACCCCAAGGGATCAAATAGTCCAGTTTCTTCATTTTATACATGAAGAAATCAAGTCCCAGAGAAGTTAAGTGATTCACCTATATCAAGCTGGGATGCAAATTTAGAGGGTCTCTGTTAAATGTTCTTTATAATAAACTTTTTCTATGCTTCATACCTTGTTAGGTTGATGTAAGCAAGATAATTGAAGACACCAAGAGGAGAGCAAAATAAGCTAAATGTTGATGTCACAAACCAAAAGAAGTATGATTATTGAGAAGTTCCCTTGATTAAACTCAGTTTATGTAAATCTAGAACTTTGTATCTGAGCTGTAGGTTATTCTAGTGGTCACTTTCCCTTTAAAATCTTGACTTTAGCAGGGATTTCATTTTAAAAATTACTAATAACAATAATAATTACAGCTATTGTCTGTATAGTGTTTTTGATTTAAATAGTTGTGTGTATACATACATACATACACACAGGGAGGGAGGGAGGGAGGGAGAGAGAAAGAGAGAGAGAGAGAGAAAGAGATCTTCACAATTGTGGCGATTAAAACTAAATGTGTGGTGATCTATTTCTGTCCCCAGTGTAGGGAAAATTAGCTGGGGTTTCTAATATATTTGTTACTTAGAAATTTGAGGCTACTGCACCAGTTTTGGGCATTAAGCATTTATTAAAGTATCTTAGATATTAGTAAAGAGAGAACACGTGAATCTGAAAGGGAGGAAAGCCTAGAGAAGAGAGAAAACGGGAACCCTAGAGAGCTGCCTCTGTACTCACCCTTTTCCCTAGCCAAAAAGAGCTCGAGTCTCTGTGCAAGCTCACTGAGGACAGGAGCAGAGCCCGCCCATAAACATTGTTCAAAGCTCATTGGCTAGTATCACTCAAATCTATTGGTTCATGCTGATGTCAGAGCCCAGAGAACAGGTCCTCTGGTGGGAACAAAGCTTTCAGATAGGTGTGGTTAAAACTCCTACTATTAATAATTTTCTCACTCCATAAACTTTTGAGGTATGTATTGCAAATAGTTTTATCTTCACCTTTCAGATGAAGAAAATAAGGCTTAGAGAGAAGGTCTTTGCCTAAATATATACAGCTAGTTAAGGAGCACAGTCAGGGTCCAAATTTAGGTCCTCAGCCTCATGAGTCAAGGATTCTGATAAGATTTGTTAACCTAAGGATTGGGTTTATGAGATCATTGATGTCAATGGAAAATAAATTTATAGAACGCTTAAGTCATTCTGCACTTCAATTTAGTATGCATTTAAAGACTTAAGAGTCTAGCTTTAGATAACTCATATAGTGGATGAATGGTCATACTATCTGTAAACCCATTTTTGCTTGATTTTAGTTTTATTTTGTTGTGGTTATGTCAGTCCTAGATGTCCATAAATGTGGTGCTCCCCTGCTTGAAGTTTCCCACTTCTTTTTTTTGGGGGGGGGGTGAGGCAATTGGAGTTAGGTGACTTGCCCAGTGTCACACAGCTAGTAAGTGTTAAGTGTCTGAGGCCGGATTGGAACTCAGGTACTCCTGACTCCAGGACCGGTGCTCTATCCACTGCCTCATCTAGCTGCCCCAAAGTTTCCCACTTCTTAAAACTGTGATATACAGGAAAAAGACATCAATATTCTTCAAATCAGAGGTGACTGATCATATAATTTAATAAGCATTTATTAGATTCCTACTATCTTCAGAGTCCTGGGACTGGAGTCAGGAAAACCTGAATTAAAATTCAGCTACAGACCCTTGCTAGCTGTGTGACCCGGGGCAAGTCACTTAACCCTGATTGCCTCAGTTTCCTCATCTGTAAAATAAAGTAGAGAAGGAAATGACAAACTTCTCCAGTGTCTTTGCCAAAAAAATCCCAAATGGGGTCACAAAGAGTTGGACACAACCGAAACAACTTCTACATACAACTGTCCTAGGCATTGGCCTAGATGAAGGGTTTAGATAAGACATCATCATCCCTGCCCTACAGAATCTTGTTGTTATTATTAGCACATATGTATGTATATATTTACGTATTTATATACATATACATATATAAAAAGTATAATAGAAAATAAAACAAAGCTAGTTGGATATGAGTTTGATAAAGGTATAGTGATATAATCATCAATAAGATAAAAGCAACTTTTATGGCTTATACAGTATTAGATCTTGGAAACAATAGATTAATGATAACACATTGTAGACATCTTGCTGTTTCTGGGAAATACAGCAAGTAACTCAGTCATCTGATTAAGGTCAGAAACTGAAATTGAAGAATGGATGATGAGTGCACAGGAGGGAACATTGTAATAGAAAACTACTTGTTAGTAAAAACAAGATTATTTTGTTAATTTAAATTCTTGTGCATATTGCTTATATAAAGTAGGTGCTTCAATAAATTCTATTCATCTGAGAAGAGGGTAGACCTTTCACAGCTCAAAGACTTCAATCAGCAATCAATAAACACTTTTCAGGTGCCTACTATGTGCCAGACACCATACTAAGCATTGCAAGGTACAATATCTGATTGTACAATTTTAATTGGAAAGTCACTAAATGACATTTTAACAAATTCTGGTACACCTAAAATGCATGATTAGGAACTGTTTAATGAAAAAAATGCCTAAAATAAGTCTCATCATGACTGCATATCCTTCAAACATTTGGTCTCTCTTACTTATTTCCTATGGGTAGAATGAGAGGAAAGAGCTTCTGGAGAATTTTCTTCTACAAGAATGTTCAGTTATAGAAATAAAAAGGCTTTTCAAATTCTGAGATTCTTATTCAGTAAGTCAAATGTCAGTGTAATTGGAAGCAAGCAGCTTTTAGCAGGACATAGAGTTATTGGATTTCTCTGCTTAAAAGGTCAAAAGGGCTTCCTGCCTGTCTCATCTTTATGCAGTCTATTTTAAGTTATCAAGGACGTGATGGAACCATTGGAAAGAAAATCTAAAAGTTAGCAATGGAATCTGACTTGATTTGCATTTCAGTCTCTACATGGAAAACTCTTGGGTCTCCCAGCCTATTTTTAAGTAATCTTTTCAAATTAAAAAGTTGGAAAGTTGCAGGACCCTTTTCAGTACTTATTTATAGTTAGGAAGGAGAAGCAAGGCTGTTGACCTGATCATTATTAGCTCATGCTTCTGAGATAGGTGGTGATTTCCACAACAGAACACTTTTCTTTGTCTTTTTCTCTTCTTTGGTCATTTCATTTTGGGGCAGGCGTGACATCATTTTGACTTGAGCATTGACTTGAATCCTCCCAAAGTCCACTGGAAATGTTTGCCACCAATAAGAAGGGGTTATTTAATTCTGTGGTTTCAGTGTCTCAGCTAGGGAACTCTAATGGAAAAATCCAATTTGGACGAAAGGTTGCACTCTATATCTAGAAGAGATCATCGATTTGAGCTTTGTGAGTCTCCCAAGTATTAAAGGGGAACTCTTCTGTTAGAGGAATCTTGGAGTTATGGGTTCTTACTTGTCAGATTGGTTATTGCCTGGCTGCTTACTTCCCCCTTGGGGAGTAGCCTGTTTCAAGGGCTAGAGCTATTTTGTTACATTGAACTAAATCTCATCTGTACTTGATCTCTCCACTGATAAAACAAATTAGATAAAACATTAATATGGAATTTCCTACCACCCACACTAGTTTACAGAATGAAGATTAACACAATAGTAAAAAGAAATTGATTTCAATTCTTAAAATGAAATTGCAGCTTCTGAGAAAACAAGGGCTCTGTTGTCAGTTTGGTGCTGGATTTAGCTATTATTCTTGCTCTGTTTTGCTGAATAACTATAAAGTCCCACAATTTAGCTCCTCAAAAATAATCTCCATAGAATAGGAATCAATCATGGAGGTGTTTCACGGAGACATGAAAAATGGAATCTGTCACAAATGTGTCCTTCATTCCATAAGAATGTGCATTTTTCATTTATATTACGATTAAGAAAGGAAGCTAGGGAATGAGCCTGTGATTTCACTGATATAGGAACCGCTGAGATTAGGAAACTCCCTTCGACTTGGTCAGCACAATCTCTGCAATTTATAGTCTTGAGCAGTGAGAATTTAGGTGACTTGTCCAGGGTCATACAACTAGTATACATCACAGATCGGACTTGAACCAAGCTTTCTTTTCCTAGAGGTTGGATATCCACTATACCACACTGCCACTGATACGAAAAAGTTCTTGTTAGATTTTATGCTAAAATAGAAATAACTTTTTTTCCATTCTCTCTGATATTTAAGTTGATTTTGGAGGCAATGAGTAAAGAGAAGGAACAAAAAGAGGGAAAAGAAAAGTTGGAAATGATGTTTATGATCACCTGATTTAGGAGTACATATGGCTGTATTTACCATATTGGCAACTATTCATTTCACTTTTAACTTCTTTTTTTTTTTTTTTAATTTTTAGTGAGGCAATTGGGGTTAAGTGACTTGCCCAGGGTCACATAGCTAGTGTCAAGTGTCTGAGGCTGGATTTGAACTCAGGTACTCCTGAATCCAGGGCCAGTGCTCTATCCACTGCACCACCTAGCTGCCCCTCACTTTCAACTTCTAATGGAACTAGTGTAAAATAGTAAAAGCTTTAAAAAGTTTTTCCAGACATTAATTGTTTTATAGGACTTAATAAAATCTGCATACATATGATACATTTCCCCTTGGCATCTTGCCTGATGGAATAGTGATTATTAGGTAAGAGTGAAGTAGAGAGAGATATTAAGATATAGCCAATTATTAGAACACACACATGTTTTGTATCTTCTTGCAACTCTGTTTTCAAAGCAAAATTTTGGAAAGATAACATTTTACCCTGTGGAATATAGTCAGATGAGATTACTCTGTTGATTTGTTTGTCTTCTTGTGGCAAATAATGGTTCCCAGACTGGGTGAGAAAAATTGACAAATAAATCTGGTATAATGATAAAAGATATCAATAAAATTTTTAAAGCAATTTAAGGAACAGTAGAAATGGGAAACTGAGAGCTTATACTCAAATGAAAATTTCTGTGATTGTACTGGTGGTGCTTACTCTCTCCACTGATACATAATCCCAATTCCTTCATCGCTCAATCCATCAGTTTTCAGAGTTTTTTGCTGGGGTGATCTTATGAGTAAAACATTTTTGTTTGAATACTCTGTAAGTAAAAAGAAATTGAGTGTACCTCTTCACTAGGTATAGATGATTTATTTATAAATTATATAATATGCTGTAGCACAAATAATTATGTACATAAAAAGCATACATAGATTAGAAATTTAAAATGAAAACATAAACATGAAATAATATATGGTCCTAGATTTAGTATGTAACCATTGAAATACTGAAGTTAGTTTAGCAGTGGCATGACATTACCTGTGTTTTAGGAAAATTAGTTCAGTGGTTGTATGGAAGATCTTTTCGATAGGGATGAGCTTTAAGTCAGGGAGAGCAATTATGATCTTATTGAAATAGTGTAGCAGAGAGATGAGGACCTGAGCTAAAATGGTAGGTATTTGATTAGAGATAAGATGACAGATGGAAGAGATATAGAAGTAAAATTAATAAGATTTGGAAACTGATTGTTTATATATGGATGGAAAAATAGTGAGGAATCAAAGATGACACCAAAGTTGTAAAAACTTGGTTGACTGGAGGGATGGTAGTGACTTCATTGGAAATGGAGAAGTTTGGAAAATGGGTAGGTTTGGGGTGGGGTGGGGAAGAATGATACATGTCATATTGATCACAAGCAGTCAGTGCTTGCTTCTCCTCTGTGACTCAAAAAGAGATGGGGCTTCTACTCACTGTTTATTTCCCCAACCATAGGGTGCCTATCATAGCTATGAGGTAATCTTGGGGAGAGGGTATGGAGATGGAATTTTCCCAGTAGCATCTCCACAGTTGCTCTAAGTAGCATTTTGGGTAAATTATAACAGTTCTAATGGGCCAATTAGATCACCTCAGAGGGAAGCCATGGTCCCCTGGGGTGATATCACTGCAGTCTAGGAAGTTCAAAGTCCCACTTTTGGATTATCTTAATCAACAGGCTTTATGAGTTGCCATGGCAAAAAATATTCAGCATTCCAGTAACGAGTCTTTTTAAACTTCTAATTAGGTGAGAGAACTCAGAGAACAGATGTTATTGTTTCTGTACTTGAAGTCTTTGCAATCTGCTAGGACCTACTTGAGTCCTGTGTAGGTTCTGTGGACATAGTCTTCAAGAACACAGGATCACCTCTAAATTAGCACTAACCACAGGAGTAGGAGTTAGCGGAGGAAAAATAAAGAAATTCACATATAATTTAAGTGAATAAGTTAAAACAAATATTTTGTATTGTTTTCTTCTGCAGTTTCTTACTTTATTATTATTAAATAATTCATGTCTCTCCCCTAAAAGATTGTAAGCTTCATGGAGGCAGAGAACATATCTTATATTTTGTTTTCCCAACATAATTTAGCTTATTATTCTTTTTATTTTATTTTATTTTATTTTTGGTGAGGCAATGAGGGTTAAGTGACTTGCCCAGGGTCACACAGCTAGTAAGTGTTAAGTGTCTGATGCCAGATTTGAACTCAGGTCCTCCTGAATCCAGGGCCAGTGCTCTATCCACTGCACTACCTAGCTGCCCCTAGCATATTATTCTTGAGACAGATCAATGTTTTTAGTGTATAAAGAGCATTTTTATACACGGAGAATGTAAGTTACAGAAAGATTTAAATTATTTGCCTAAGGTCACATAACAGTCATAATTTGAACCCTAAGACCTCTAACTCCAAATCCATTTTTTCCCCATCACATTACATGTAGGATAATAGCCATCAAATATGAATCAACTTTAGAGGTTATTTAGCCTAGCCCCCCTCAGAATATAGACAAGAAATCTGAGTCTCAGAGAGGCATACATAATTTGTGGAAGGTCATGCAGGTCCTAAATAACAATCAGAATTTGGATCTAGGATCTCTGACTCCAACTCAAGTTTTTTTTTTTTCCTTCCATAACATTAAATGTAGAATTATTTGCTTAAAGTATTCAAATCTCACTCCTTTAACTGCTAATTCAGCAGTTACCTTCCTATTAACTACTAACTTCCTACTAACTAATTACTTGGATGAATGATAAGATGCTCAATAAAATCCTGGGCAATTATATGTTTCCATTTTTGAGTGCTAACTGTGGTATACAAATAAAACATATTTCTAATTTAGAATTACAGGAAATACTCTTTTGTTTTGTTTTTGTTTTTATGGGGCAATGTGGGGGTTAAGTGACTTGCCCAGGGCCACACAGCTAGTATGTGTCAAGTGTCTGAGGCCGGATTTGAACTCAGGTACTCCTGAATCCAGGGCCAGTGCTTTATCCACTATGCCACCTAGCTGCCCAGGAAATACTCTTTTAATAAAAATGTTTGAATGGACTTAAACCACACATGTTGGAAATGAATTCTCAAAAATAAGATTTTAAAATGTTATGCATTTCCTCAAATTCTTTTTCTTAACCTTTCCCCCCTGAATATTAAGAATTGGCAATGATAGTTATTTAATAACACGGACCAAATACTGGATTTGATGCAGCTATTGACATTTCCTGTATTTTTAAGTACCCAAGCTAAATTTAAAATACATTCACATTCGACAGGCAAATTAAAAGTTCAAAATTAGATTTCCTAGTTTAACAATGATACCAATCCCGCCTTTACTTTTATGTAACACCAGTGTTTCCCTAAACATTGAGAATCATTATTGTAAAATAGGAATTATAATAATGTTCATCTATAGTATGTCCAATTTACTTAAGGTATAAACATTTGAAATTGAGACAGTGTAGCCTATTTACATGTATTTTGGAAAATAAGATGTGTTAAAATACAGTTTTCTCCTGAATATCTACCACATTGTGGATTATCTGTGGGAAAAAATAAAACAACAACCTTATCTTTAATTTGTTTTAATATTATGAAGTAGAGAAGTTAGTTGTGACCCTGTTTAGTATATTCAACTTACTTCTACAAGTCAGTAAACATTTGCTATTCTAAAACAACCCAACTAATCCTATGCCTCTACCCTGAGAAAACAGAAAGAGAAAGCACAAAAGAAATATAAGTTTATAGCTATTTATTTTAGGCAGGTAGTTCCAGTCATTTTGAAAAATGGTATTACTAATAAGTTCCAAATGGATACATAATATAAATATAAAAAGCCATATCACAGATAAATTAAAGGATCAGAGGAAAAGATACCTTTTATGTCTATGGATAGGGGAAAAGTTCTTGACAGATCTTGACAGATATAAAGGATGACAGTAAATAGAATGAACAATATTGAGTATATAAAATTTTAAAAGTTTTACAAGAACAAAATGAATACAGTTAGAAGGGGAACAATGAACTGGGAAAATAATTTTCCAGCAATTTTTTTCTGGCTAAGGTGTGATTTCTACATATCTAAATATAGGGAATAAATATAATTACATGTGTATATATACACATATATGACATATACATATAAATGATTTATAGCACCTGTATCTTGATTGTGTATATATATATATATATAAATACAAATATCCAAGGTATATAGAGAATTGACACAAATATATATACACCATACATATGTGTATATATGTGAATAATCGATAAATGTTCAAAATATATGAACATGCAGTTTTAAAAAGAAGGCATATCGACAACCATATGAAAAAATGTTCTAAGTCACAAATAAGATGACAAATACACATCTAAATAATTCTAAGCTTACCCCTTTCACCCATTAGACTGACAGATGGCAAAAAAGAAAAAATGACAACAAATGGAGGAAATGTGGGAGGATGGAAACAAAAATGCACAGTTATTGGAGCTTTGATTTGATCAAACCATCTGGAAGATAATGACTAAATAAGACACTAACTGAGTATACTCTTTCACCCAGCAATATCCCTATTATGCATATACCCTAAAGATATCAAAGAAAAAGGGAAAGGACCTCTATGCACAAAAATATTTATAGCAACCCTTTTTGTTATAGCAAACACAGTGGGTACCCATAAATTGGGGAACAGTTAAACAAATTAATATAATTGAATATAAAGTGGAATATATTGTGCTATAAGAAATGACAGAACAGATGGATTCAGAGAAGCAATGGTAAAACTGGTATGAATTGATACAGAGCAAAGCAAATAGTACCTGGATAACAATGTATACAATTACTAGAACATAATAAAGGAAAACAACTGAATAAATAAATGAATGTCCAGTTATTAATCATTTATTATGCACTAAGCACTGTGCTAAATGCTGAAGCTATAATTAGTAAAAGTGAAACAGCTCTTGTTCTCAAGAAGATCAAACTGTAATTGGGGAGACAACACATAAAAGAAAATTCAGCTGCAGAACAGATGGGAAAGTTGGGAATTCCTAAGGGTTCATTAATGTGGTGGATGGAAAGGCCCAGATGTCCTTAGCCTCCTGGGAGAGAATTGGGAATTATGGTCAATTCAATGACCAATTAAGACTCTGGAAAAACTGATGGTGAACCATGCTTTGGTGAAGAATGAGACATGCATTTTCAGACATAGCCAATATATGGATTTGATTTGCGTGATTATATAATTCATAAGAAGAGAGAGTTTTTATTGGAGCAAAGAGTTTGCAGCATGTGATGGGGTAGTGATAGTGATTAGAAAAAAGAAGACAATGAAGTAAAGTGTTTGAATGAATCATTAAAAAATAAACAGAAGGAGGAAGATCAGAGAGGAAACAGATGAATAATGCAGTCTGGAAGCTTCCACGTTAAATTAGAAATAATACCAAAAAGCCCAAACTGAATTTGTTGGGGATGAACAGTTTCATATGCAAACTTTTTTTTCCCCGTTTCCTCCTTTTTATCAGGAAATGTTTGAGTTTGTCACATTCATAATACAAAAGGAAGGGATAAGGATAAGGTTTATTTTGGTGTAGTGGCCTCTGGAATGAGGAAATCCTTTTTCTCAATACAAATTTGTAGATTCTCTGCAAATTAATAATTTTTGAGAGTTGCCTATGGCACTGAGAGGATAAACACCAGGGTCCATAGCCAGAATGTGGAGAAACGAAAGAGACTAAGCATTTATATAGTGCCTACTATGTGCCAGGCACTTTACTAAGCATTTAAAAAAAACCTCTAAAAACAATTATGTGATTTGATCTACATAACAATCCTATGAGGTAGATACTATTATTAGCCACATTTTAAGGTCAAGGAAACTGAGGCAAATAGGTTAAGTGACTTGCCCAGGGTCACAGAGCTGGTGTCTGAGGCTAGTTTTAAATCCAGGTCTTCCTGACTCCAGAACCAGTGATCTATCCATTGTGTAGCCAACTATCTAGGATATATCATAGATAGGCCTGGAACTTAAGACTTTCTGACTTCAGGACCAGCTCTCTATCTGTCCTACCCTGTTGCTTCTCTATTGATTGGAATGAAATTAAGAAAGAAATTTTAAAAACAAAACAAAACAACACAACAAACATTTTAGTATAGCCTAATCAGAATTGGGCTGAACTGGAGTCAGAGGGAATCTTGCTTAAGTACTTGGTCTAATATGAACAAGCTATGAACAAGGTACTCAATAATTCTGAATTTCCAATTTTCTTGCCTTTAAAATGAGGATAATGCTACTGGCCCTATGTATCTCACAAAGCTGTTACTGAGGACCATCTTTTATAAATCATAATGTCATGCACATATGTATATGTGTATATAGACATATGCACACATACATGTACATACATATATGTGTGTACATGTAAACACAGGAAATATATAATATATATGTAAGAAAAATATATTTGCAACATCAGTTGTTGTTGGCCTTTATCTCCAGTGTGGAGAGAGAAATGGCAAATACATTGTTGCTGTTGAACAGTGACAAAGGTTGCTCCTTTAACTGGTTTATTTAAAGTTTAATTATTTGTTTTTTAAATTGTTTTATTTAAAGTGTGAATTCCCAAACATCAGACATGTCAAGTCCTTATTTCTCTGTAGTCATAAACACATTCTACAGCCAAGTATATTTTTGTTGCCCCATATTAGGACTACTTCTTTCTATACTACCTTTTTCTATAAGTTAAAATTCAGTATATTGGCAATGTTTAATTGAACTTGGTCATTGACTCAGGGTCTACTGTGCTAGTCTGTACAATAGAGAATCAGATTTTATAACTCAGAGAATTTGAACTTAGAAGTAGCACATTTGCCATAGTTATTGCCTTTCTCAAAATATGATGAGACTTTATAGCACAACTGGAAGGCAAAATTAGGTAGATTTTTGATGAAAATCTGCTATGGGTGTGTTATGGGGAAAGCACATGGGTCCTTAGGATTCCACTGTAAAGAATTACACTCCAGCGCACATCCTAGTTAGGAATAAAAGAACAGGTTTATTGAATACAAGCAATTTTTGACATTTTAAAAAGTGTGTTATATCTTTGTGCTGTAATAATGATTATAGTGTTTAAACAGTGAACACAATCTTTTTAGATGGAGTCCAATACAGATATAAAAATTCAGACATTAAAAATGTATGTTTAGATAAATTTTTTTTTCCTGGAAAGCAAAGTAAGGCATCAGTCTTGTTTACCTGAACTAAATCAGCCTCATGAATATTCTGTTGTCAGGATAGTAGTCAACCAATTTCTATGGAAATGTGATTATTAATGACATTTTTGCTTGATTCTATTTGATTCATTGTCCAAGTTATCAATTTATTTTCCCTTGTATTTTCTCATTGGTTTGATACTTGATAGGATTTGATAAACTTTTGTTTTCCAGAATTTTACTTGAATTTAGTGTTTCTCATCTCATTGCCTTTTAAAAATATTTCAATTTTACAAATCTCAAAAATGAGTACTATGGGGCAGCTAGGTGACACAGTGGATAAAGCACTGGTCTTGGATTCAGGAGGACCTGAGTTTAAATCCAGACTCAGACACTTGACACTTAACTAGCTGTGTGACTCTGGGCAAGTCACTTAACCCTCATTGCCCTGCATAAACAAAGAACAACAACAACAAAACAACAAAAATGAGTACTATGCTCATCAGAAAATGAATCAAGTCTTAATGACTGTGGGATGGTCTTGGGGATTTTTTTTTTGTATAAATGTACACATTCTTCTTAGTGTCATTATATTGGTGGGATATAATATACAAATAAGCAAGTATAGTAGAAAGAAAACTGTGGAAAGGGTGTTCTAATTTAGGGTAAGAAAATTGAAATCAGGGAAGACTTTTGATAGAAAGTGGCAATTTAGCTTAGCTTTCAAGGAAAATAAGAATTTTGAGAGGCAGAAATGAAGAGGGAATGCACTCAGGGAAAGACTTACCAAAATGCCCAGGAATAGGACACATATTCAGAGAATGACTAATAGTCTAGTTTGGCTGGAATCTAGAGTTCATGAATAGGAACAGCCTGAAAAAATGCTAAGAAGAAGGTAGTTGCAAGCCAGAATGTGGAGGATGTTAAATACCAGCAATGAGGAGTTTGTCCTAGAGGCCACGGGAAATCACTCAAGGTTTGTTAGCTAGGAGTGACAAAATCAAGCTAATACTTTAGGAAGATTATTTTGATGGTAGAAATAGATAGGTAAAAGGGTATCAGGTCCTGTAAAGTTAAAATTTTTTTTCCAAGTTAGTAAAGAACAGTGCATGTTTGAAGGTAGTGGGGGAAAAGCTGGTGGTAAGGAATTAATTAGAGAATCTGAAAAGAAGATATTCATTAGAGTCTTTAGGATTTTTGCCAGGATGGAGATGAAATAGGGAAAATTAGCTACAGAAAAGAGAGGGACAAATAAGACTTTTAAATTTATGTGCTTCACAGGTCTGTAGAAAATTCTTACCATAGGGTTAATGCCATACTAAAAGTAGATTAGGTGTTTTTTCCCCAAAAGTTAAAATTATGTGACCATAATAAAAATAAGACTGAAAAAAAAGGAGTCAGAAGGTAGTAAAATGAAGAAGTGGAAGTCTGCTCTGTGGGCTGTTAAGAGCTATAGCTTAAACTTAGTCTTTATAATTTACTGAGAATTAGTCAGAGGAAAGTTCCTTTGAATAAAAGTATCCTTAGAGTGTTTTTGAGCCAGCATTCTTAAACTCTTTGTTTAATAAACCCAGACCCATTTGGCAGCCTGATGGGAGTATATGGTTCCCATTTCAGGATCATGTTTTAAAATGTATAAAATAGAATACGTAGAATTACATAGCAAGCCAATTGTATTTAAATACTGTTACAAAAGTATTAAAACGACAAGTTCATGGATTCTAGCTACAAACCCTTTGATTTACAGGGATTGGTTACCACTTGTAGAAGGAATCTGTGAATCATTTCCAAATGATGTTTAGTTTGAAAGTTGAAATTCCTATTTTCTACTCATTGAATCTTAAAGGTTCTATATTTTTCTTGTTTTATTCATAATTAGTAAGGCCATTTAATTAAGACTGGGAAAAACCAATGGATAGATAGTGGGATAGAACAATAAATTGAGTTCCATTACTTAATTTTGTTTCCCCATTTATATTATGCTTGTGCTGTTGATCATCCCTTGATAGGTTTGTCTCTAATGGAAACTGCATTCTTTAGTAAACACTTCAATGAGAATAAAGTGCTATCTAGATTCTAGAAATGTCTGGTTTCCTGTGACAGAGAAAACTATGTTGGATAACTTTATCCATAGTTTTACTTAGCTTGGTGGACCTTCCCATCAGATTTTTTTTCTTTCATTGTAATGCATTTTTGAAATTATCTGCTTGAGTGTAAATTCCTGAATAGCACAATAGCTTTTGGCATAGTAATTCTCTCCTTCCAGCAAACTCTCACACAAATCTATCAGCATATCTACAATGTACAAAACAGTATTTGTATGACAAAGGAAAAAAAAAGCACCCTGCTGGACTGTGATAGAATTCAACAGTGCATTCAATTAGTTATACTTATGAATGCTTCCTTCCCAGAAATAGTGATTGTTCCATATGTCCACCAGCTTAGTCCATAAAACACAAACTGGCTAACAGAAATCATTCGATGAATAGGTTTTTTTTTTTTTAATTCACCACTTTGTGATAAAATGTACTTAAAATATTTATAAGAACTATTTTTCTGTATTCCCTTTCTTTTTTTTTTTTAAATTTTGGTGAGGCAATTGGGGTTAAGTGACTTGCCCAGGGTCACAGAGCTAGTAAGTGTCTGAGGCCGGATTTGAACTCCAGGGCTGGTGCTTATCCACTGCACCATCTAGCTGCCCCCTCTGTATTCCCTTTCTAAATATATCAAAGGACTTCACAAGTATAAATTATAACACTTCCCTATTACAACTGAGGAGCTCAATTCAATTAAATCTGAGAAATATTTGTTGAACACCTACTGTGTTCAGAAGCTTGAGATGGATTCTCAGGTTAAATGATGAAATTCCAACTAGCAAGGACCTTACAATCTTTTGTGGGGCAGGAGTGGGGAACCAGGCATATAAACAAATCTCCATGCTATTCTGCATTAGTATTGTATAGAGGAGAGAGTATTGGATTTGTAATTAGGAGACTTGTTTGGCTTGGGATGAATCACTTAAACTTTTGAACCTATATAATGAAACTGGATGTTCTCTGGATCCTATCAAGGAAGTTATATTGTAGGAACCCATGCCGGGTATGTCACACAGTTCAACAATATGATCACTAAAATAAAAGATTATGCTAGATTGTATCTAAGGTCCTTTCTGGCTTTAAATTCTGTGGTTATCTGGTTAGGAGAAGAGATTAGGAATGAAAGTGAGAGATTTTGGCAAAATGTTATGAAATATTTGAAGAAAAAAAACTACTTTGAGTGTAGCACAATCAAGGAAGGTATCATAAAGATTGTACCAGACAGAAATAAAAGGAAGAATCAATTCCAGATATGGAGAATTATGTGAGTTAAGACTTGAGATAGTATTGAGAAGCATGAAAACAAGGAAGCATAGAGTATGTGAAGGGGAAACAGTATAAGATCAAACTAGAAAGAAAAGATGAAGCCAGATTGTAGATGGTCTTGCATTCCAGTATAGGAGTTTACATTAACTCAGTGGCAATGGAGAGCTGCTATAATTGTCTTTAGAGCAGAAAAAATGAGAAATGTATTAGTAAGGTTATTTGGGTAGCAGTGTAAGAATGGTTTGGGAGGAAAATTGAGAGCCAGTATTACCTGTTAAAAGACTATTTATACAACAATAAATTCAGAATATATGAAGTAGAGTAACAGTAGTTATGATAGAAAGGGGACATATGGGAGATATTGCAGAGGTAGAATTGATAGGACTTTATTAACTGATCACATGAGCTGAGGAATGTGGGAAAAATAAATGACTAAGCTTTGAAGACTAGTTCATTGATTGGTGGTGGAGCTATCAACAGAAATAAAGATGTTGAGGGAAAGGAAACTTATTTTGTAGGCACAGGGTAAGTTCAATTTTGGACACATTAAGTTTGAGGAACCAATGGGAGAACAATATTCTTTAGGCAGTGGAAATTTCAATAGAGTAACAAGAATCATAAAATCACAGAATTTCAAAAATAGATGGATTGCATGGGATTGAGGGACGAATTGTAGAGAAAGTGGAAGTAGTGAATTTAAACTATTATTTCCTGAAGCATGGAAGTCCAGGACAAATGAAAGATCATTAACATAGTAGCAGAATCAATGAAAGAGTCTTTAAAGGGTAGAAGAGACCTGAGCATTTCTGTAGGTATTAAAAGAAAGAACTAGAAGAGTGGGATGTATGATAGAGAGGGAAAGGTCACTCTATTTAGACAAAGGGATCCAGGGACATAGATGGTAAAAATAATCTTGGTCTGACCTCTCCTGTGGACTGGGTCTCTCCCTGCCTGCCCACTTTTCACAATTATTGGCTTATGTCTCCTACCCTGGGAAGGTACTCTAGGGAAATTTCTATCTATAGATTTGCCAATTACAGAAATGAGTTATAACTGCTTTGGTAGCTACTACCATGTTTCCTGGGTATGCAGGAAGGGGGAAGAAATGCCTGATAACCTTTGAGATCTCCCACTATCCTGTTTGTACCAAAGGGAAGAAGACACATGCAAGAGATGGTCTCATCTCTAGCAAAGGATTACCTAGGAGGTGATGAGTTTCCTGAGAGACAAGACCTTAGTAGTATCTATTTCACAGGGTTACTGTAAAAAGAAAATGAGAAAATATTTATAAAGTACTTTTTTAAACCTCATAGCACTTTATAAATATTATTATAATGATTGTTATTGCTGCATTGCTGTTATTGTTAACTACTATTGTTGCTGCGTGTGCTAAAACTACAACATATGATCTACGCTGAAATGATGGAAGGTAATCTCAGAGAGGAAGGCTCTAGAAGGAAATGCTTCTTATTAAAAGTGAAATTTGAGCTATCTTGAAGGAAGTCAGGTAAACTGAGAAGCAGAAATGAGGAAAGAGACATCCAGTACAAAGGAACTGAGATGGGAGATGGAATGTCATGTTTAAAAACAAAACAGTAAGTGGGCCAGTGTCACTTCATTGTAGAGTTCATGAAGGGAAGTCCTGAGAACAAGAAGACTGGAAAGGTTAGCTGGGGTCAGGTTATGGAGACCCTTACATGCCAAATAGAAGACTTCATAATTGATCCTGGAGGTAATTGGGACTCACTTAAGTAGGGGTATAATGTGGTTTTATATATCCTTTAGAAAAATCATTTGGGCAGCTAAATGAAGAATGGATTTGGGTGGAGATAGAATTCAGACTGGGAGACCAATTAGAAGGCAATTGCAAGAATCTGGTGAGGGGGAAATATTGTGGCTGTGTGAGTAGAGAGAAGGAACATGGCATAGAGATGTTGTGAAGGTGAGATTTGGCAATAGACTTAATATATGGAATAAGTGAGAATTAAAAAGAAAGAAAAACATTGACAATGAACTATAGTATCCCTTGTTTGACAACCTTCTCACTACCATTAGCTAACAGTTTTTAACCAGCAAAGGAGTAGACTTTGGGGGAAGGCATTCTTTCTCATTATTATTCTAATAGGTCTAGATGGCTCTTCTTTTTGTTTTGTTTTGTTTTTTGTTTTGTTCCAGGCAATGAAGTGTCAAGTGTCTGAGACTGGATTTGAACTCAGGTACTCCTGAATCCAGGGCCAGTGCTTTATCCACTTCGCCACCTAGCTGCCCCCAGATGACTCTAACTTTAACTGTTGTGGTGACCAGAAGAGAACTATTATTTCCTTCATCCAGTGGTTCTTGTGAGCCCCAAGAAATATTAGTAAAAATAGCAGTGCCAAATGTTTCTAGAGGAAATAGTTCTGATGTCTTGGAATCTTGGAACACTTTCAGAGTTGACCATTGTGGGGATGCCACACTGGCTGATTTGTATTCTGGATCTATTGAAAAATTAAAAACATAACCATTTCACTTTTGTTTAATCTGATAGGGAATCATGGTATATAGGATAGATGACTGGCTTCCAGGCAACTCTCTGAAATGATAATAATAGACAGTTGCCAGTTTGTGTAATGGAGAGAATTTACACACTGGAAGTCTCCTACTCCAAAAAAATCACAGGTGGAGGCGAAAAATGATTTCCTGAAGAAAAATGTTATATAAAGAAATATATTCTGAATGAATAAATCTTTAACAAGAAATCTTTGGTTTTCGAAAGGACTAATTGCAGAGAACAGCTACTGTGTGATGCTATCTTAGTTATTCTCTGTACTTTGTTCTGTCAAACACAAAATTCAGACTGGAGATTTTTTTTAACCTATTCCCTTGGCCCCTCCCCATCTCAGTAAGAAAGACAAGGTTTACATAAAAACAATCCTTGGCCTTTTGGGGCTTTTACAGTCTAGGTGGATCACTGTGTTGGGAGTGTCACACTTGATGAATGACTAAATCTCAAAGTTCAATTCAATCTAAAATCATTGTTTTTAAAATGTATTAAACTTCTTTAAATGGCTTTTTCACTTTTTATGACTTCAAGTGTCCACTCCTAGTAAGTACATTTCTTCAATAAAATAGTTTTAAAAAAACAACAACATTATTTAATGTTCTTTTAAATTCCTAGGGTAACCATTTGTTTTTGAAGCACTCTCTCCAATTTATTTTTAGTGAAATGGAGATATTCTTTCATGTAACTCTAATGACCATTTAACATTTTCCCTCTTTGCTGTCAAAGATGAAATGTAGCCATTCAATTTAACATCACTTTTTGTATATGTCCTGTTGCACCAAACCCTATTCAATTTCACTGACTAAGCATTTCATATATAGCAATCATTAGAGATAGCATGGTGGCAGCGTCTGCCTTCTGGCATCTTCTGGCTCTATAACCCTTGGCAAGGCAGTTAACCTCTCAATGCCCTAAGCTAGATATAAGTAGTTGAGGAGATGCCAAGCTTTATTGTAGATGGAATTTCTTTATGTGGGAATTCCTTCTACCAGGGAAAGCATAGATCCAATTCCTATCCCTGTCTGTATGTGCCAAGCATAGGGTTAGGTGCTTGGAATACAAAGAAAAAAGATGAAAGAGTCCCTTCGAGTAATGAACTATTTGGCTTATTCTGAATGAAGAGTCTTCTGTTTCTGTGATTTTGGTATAATCTAGTAGTCTAGGTAGGTATCAGGTTGCTAAAATGAAAGGAATGCTGGTAGGCTGCAAATAGCGAAGTTAGAGACTCCCTGCATGAACCAGGAATTCTCAAAGATTATCTTGAGTGAAATATAAGGAGAAAAGGATCTAAGAATGGGTGTCTGGAAGATGAAAAGCCTAGGAGAATGACAGAGATCTAATGGGAATCATTAAAGCTCAGCAAACCTAGAATTAAAAATTAGGGTTAGTTCTGGAGATAATAGTCGACCTGGGCTTTGATTTATTTCACTTTTGTGACAGCAGTTACCTGTGAGCAGAGAGAAGCAGGAAAGGGATTCCTGTCATCTTTTGACCTATTATGTATCAATTTGAACTTTTTTACCTCATTTGGTTTCTTTGTAGTAAATCTGTAACATTCCTAGCTTTTCTTTTATATTAATTATAGTGTGACCTTTGGTATATCCCTTCAGCAAAAGCACAGTAAGAGGAAAAACATTATAGAGTAAATTACAGAAAGGGAAGAAATAGATTTGATCTTTTGTGAAAAAAATAAAACACCTCATAATATGGACTAGCATAAGTACTCTGAAAGAAATGTGAAATCTTTTTTTTTTTTAAAGCAGAAACTCTAGAGATCCAACAGCATCCCAATATATGCACATTTAGAAAAATGGGTGCTCTGTATAGCTGTAACTCTAGTTATCTCTATGTGGCTTTACATATCTTTCTCTGACCCATCTGTCTTTGCATAGCTCTCTTCCTGGTTCCTGTGGCTATGCTCAGATTGAGACAACCCAGGCAGTGAACTGCTGAGGGTCTTTTGGCTCTTTCTCAAATAAGAAAAGTGATTGAAGGAAACATAAATTCAGAGGAGGGGCAAGAAAGAAATACATGGAAAATGAATGTTGAGGCAAATGTTGGAACAAAGGAAGACAAAAGGGAGTAGATTTCTACCCTGGGGCAAACACTAAATCATTTCTTCCAAAATTGTGTGTTTTGTTTTTGCTGACTAATGGAAAGAGAATGTAAAGTAGGCTTGGTTCTATGCTTGGCTCTATAAAAAATGGATCAAGATATTCATTTTATGATTATGATGGAATCCTGCTATGGTAAATAAATGAACAACCTACTACTTTAAGATCTGTTACTTCACTCATGAGGATACTGATTTATGCAGACCTCAGCCCCTCCATAATTTCATAGATGGTGTTCAGAAGTAATTCTAGAAATAAAAGAATGCAAAATTTAAATAGAGTATTATAATGTGCCATTTCTAGAATTTATTATAATTTTATTTGGGGGAGGCGAGTAGGGAAATGATTTTTAGGTTGATTTAGGAGATTCTTTTATATCTATCTATCTATTTATTCATTTATTCACTTATTTATTTATTTATTTATTTATTTATTTATTTATTTGTTTGTTTGTTTGTTTATTTTTTTGTGGGGCAATGAGGGTTAAGTGACTTGCCCAGGGTCACACAGTTAGTGTCAAGTATCTGAGGCTGGATTTGAACTCAGGTCTTCCTGGATCCAAGACGGGTGCTTTATTCACAGTGCCACCTAGCTGCCCAATTTAGGAGATTCTTAAAACTGCTACATTCAGAATATTAAAATTGGGACTAGATACAATGATTCTTTGGGTGAGACTTTGGAAATTAAAATAATTATAATATTAGTATTGGTTTATCCAATTCCTTGGTGTCATGTCCATCTTCTCTAATGTATAGGTTTTCTTTTTTCATAAAATTTACATGAATAATCTTGTAGTGTTTAAACATGATTTTTCACAATCATGATTTTTTGCTCTCATCAACCATGTACAAATTTGAGCAAATAGAATTCAGCTCATAGGAAACTATAAGGTTGATTAGAGATGCTAATAAGTTCCAGGTTCCCTTTTTTAAAGTTGAACCAAAAGGTTTCATGTTTTTAAGAAAGAAAATGAGTGGGATATATCATTGGGCAATTAAGCAAGGACATGGTTTATTTCTTTTAGTTTTAACGTTCATTGTATTTCATAACTCTATTATCTCCTTACTTTAAATTTTAATTACTTTAATTCATTGCTCAAGCAACTGACCCACCATCATGCAAGAATTAAAATGACTGTGAAAGTTTTAAACATTCTTTCCTTTGCTTTTTTACTTTTTTGCATTAGTTCTGGCTTGTCTATCATATGGTTGATTTGTAGTGTAAACATGACATGTAAGTCACCCATGTTATAGCAAGACTTCATGGAAGCTTCTAAAGTACATATTTTTGCTATGTACATATGGGAAAATAGGCAATAAACCTTGTTTAAAATAACATAAAGCAGGGAAGCTTGGTGGCGCAGTGGATAAAGCACCCACCCTGGATTCAGGAAGACTTGAGTTCAAATCTGGCTGCAGTCACTTGACACTAGCTGTGTGATCTTGGGCAAGTCACTTAACCATCATTGTCCTGCAAAAAACAAAAATGACATAAAGCATGAAAATTACTATGGGCATTTAGTAAATGTCAGGGAAGTCTGTCTCTTCTTTCAGAGTTCAATATGCCTAAATTCAAGTAGTAATTTGAATAATTCCATAGCATTTTTCAAATAAAGGAATCAGTGTTTAATTGCAACATTTCATTTATTATCATCATTTAGATCAGAAGTTCTTAAAGAGTCTGTGCATAGATTTTAGGAGGTGTATAAACATGGAAGGGAAAAATGCATCTTTGTTTTCACTAACCTTTAACTTACATTTATGATGAAACTATGATTGTGAATCAAATATTCTGGATTTCTACCAATAATCTCTGCATATAAAACTAGTGAATGTTGTATTTTGTAGACTACCAGGATTCTTTGGATTAATTCCCTTTGGGTTCCTTGAAAGAAAAGGGAATCTTGATGAAATATTAAATTTTTACTTGTGCCACTGCTTCTAGGCTCTGACTCTGCATTGTAATGGAAATTTACATTCTCTAGGAATGAAAACAATGCATATGTTTAATCATGTAAAAAAACTATAGAATTGGTTCTCAAAATTGTTATTTTTGTCACAAATGAATTTATTTGAAAAGATCTAGATTTATAAAATTTAACTTTAAGGCATCTTTGAATATATAGTGTCTCAAAAGAGCTTTTTAAGGTCTAAGCTTTTAGGACATGTTGTAAATGGTATCTTATAGACCCAGCACATTACCTAATACTACCATCATAATGTGTCTTCTTGTTTCCAATAGGCCTTTTTACATCGAATGATCCAGTGTGCAGCATCAAAAGTTGACAAAAATGTTACAGAAGAAACCGTGAAGGTGAATTAAAATTACCATGTACATTTTTCTTTTCTTTCTATATGGTTTTCTGTTTCTCTTACTTACTTATTATTTATTTATTTATTTACAGATGCTTTTTTCAAACATTGAAGATATACTTTCAGTTCATAAAGAATTCCTCACTGTGGTGGAAGAGTGTTTACATCCTGAACCTAATGCTCAACAGGAAGTGGGAACCTGCTTTCTTCACTTTGTAGGATATTCTTCATATGGTTTTCTGTTTATCTTAAGTATTTGTTTTCTTTTCTTTCTTTGGGAGAGGGGGGTCAGTCTTGGCATAGAAGCATGTGCAGATTCAGGATGGAAACTGAAATCTGACATCAATGATTCAAGGTCTTTTAAGGCCACTGGGAACTTGCACTCATAGCCAGAAAAAAGACTAACTCACATCATTTTATTCAATGAAGAATAAACAGCTCCTTTTTAAAAAACAAGTTAGTCTTTAGCATCCTCTGTAGCTTTGAACTCTAATGAATATTCAAGCTGCTCATCATGAATAGATTTTTATGTTTCATTAAAACATAGGGAACTTGTCTTTTCAACTGGGAAATCCTCACTCCACTGGAGTCTGGATGAACCTTTTCATCCTCTGGGTGCTCTCTTGAAAAATGACAGGTCACAAGCCTCTAACTGTTGACAGGTGTGCAAATCTAGTGACTCCAAATTTTCCATGTACCTATTTTTTTTTTTGGAAATTTCTCAAATAATAGATTATTACTTAACAGAACAGTAAAAAAAAAACAAGCAAGCACATAAACTCTTTGTGATATATCTATATGTGTGTGTGTGTGTGTGTGTGTGTGTATATATATATATATATATATGTATGTATGTATATATTTTCTTTTTGTGGGGCAATGAGGGTTAAGTGACTTGCCCAGGGTCACACAGCTAGTAAGTGTCAAGTGTCTGAGGCCGGATTTGAACTCAGGTCCTCTTGAATCCAGGGCCAGTGCTTTATCTACTGCGCCATCTAGCTGCCCCTGTGATATTATTTATTAGGTCATTCTTTCATTCATTCAACAAACATTTATTTGAATGCAGTTTCAGTTCTGCATATAGTGTGATGATCATTTTCATCACTTCTACATATCTAAAATTGTTTAAGCAAATGATTGTCAAAATGAAAGCTACCTATAGAATAAAAGGGAATATTTTTTACATTGGGCCGTTTTCATAAACACACACACACACACAAATTGCAAACTAATTCTAAAAAAGTGGAGATTCATTTTACGATTATGTTAGGCTCAGTAGTTGATAACAATGTTGTACAGATCATTACTTAAAGTGTTTGACAGTTTGTAATTTTATTGTTTTCTTCAAAGGAATCACCACCATTTCTAAATGAACAAATTACATACCTTCTCTGTGTTGTTGTTATTAACATGTGTTTTTCTAGGAATGATAATATCAAAGGTAAAGTGGATCATCATAATCCTTCTGTTTCTTTCCACCTATTGGAAAAGGGTTGGTTTCTTGGAAACAGTTGGTAGTAAAGCCTTCTTTAAAGAGGGGTTCTCTTTGCTGAATCTTCTGCCTATTACATGAACCTAGACTTTTACAGCTCAGGGTACCACAAAACAGAAACTTACCTTGTGGCAAATGGGCAGTTTTGCCTTATAGGAGAATCCAGAGAAGTAGCAAATATGGTAGTCACTGTTTTAACTGCAATACCTCTTCCTACTATGTCTTTGTCATTCAACTTTTCCCTAGAACTGGAGAACTCTCAGATTATGATCCTGTGTCTGTGTCTGGGGGAACATGTTCCCTATTCTTCCAATAAAAGTGTGTAGAGTAGGGAGCTCATCACATTTTACTACAGATGAAATATTAGCACTACATAACATTTTGAATCTGCAAATATATTCCCAGCATCTTTATTTTGCTGCAAACTTCCTTTCTGCTGTTCCTATTTATTGTTTTAAAGGATCATTTTTTCCCCTGGCAGCTGCTTGATATACCTTGGAAAATAGTTTAAAGTTATATCATTTTAAAAATCAACCCATAGGCATTCAAATCACATTGCATGCATATACTGTGCTGTATGCTATAAAACATAGTTCCAGTTCTCAAGGAGTTCATTTTTTATAATCTACTTTTATCATGCTTTTGGGTTTGATGATCTTTAAACTTTAAACCCTATGATGCATTGATCCTTCATCTACATTTCATTTCATCTTACATTAGCATATCTATAAACATTAAAAAATGAATATTATAAAAATGAATATGAAAGTAGAAATTTATCATAAGGCAAAACTGCCTATTGTAACTAATTCTGAACCTGTAGTGAATAAAATAATCTGTGGGGAATAAAGGGACAAACATTACAAGAATGCTTTTCTGCAAAATAGGAATTGTCATTTTTTTTCAGTATGACACAATAATCATAATCCATCATTTATATACCACTTTAAACTTTACAAAATGCTTTATAGATGTTATTTAATCCTGACAGCAACCCTATTTCTAAATTCATTCTCCCAATTTGCAATATTGAAAATGATTTATCACTATACATATTCAATGATACTGAAAGTTCTTTGTTTTTATTGAAAATCAAAAGACAAACATTTTCTTTGAAGATAATAGAAGTATTTATCACATCTTCAGTTTTAAATTGGGTTGACTTAGTTTACAAGTCAACTTTAGGGCAATATTTTTAAAGGCAAAAGAATTACATCCCAGCCCACATGTGAATTCTAGGTAGGTACTAGCAAAGTCCCAAAGAGATAGAAAAAAGGTATCAAATAAATTGATTTATTTCTTATCTCAAGAAAGGTTTGAATCAGACAATTTAAAAGGGAAGTCAGCTTATTATAAAAGTTGGTATTAGGTAAATACTTGAATGGACATTAGGGAAGGTGATTAGTAGTCTTAGAGAGTCTGTCTTATCTGGCATCACCTTCCCTTTCCTTTCTGTCCTTGTCTCATTATTATTACATTTATAGGCAGTCTCTGCTCCAGTGACATTGAACTAGTCTTTGCCCCTTCCTTGAATATTCCCTGAGTCTTTTATCTTCTTGCCTTTTTTCGTATTCTCTTCTCTCTACTGAGAATATTCTTCTGCTCTGTCTGCTTGATGAATTCCTACCCTTCCTTTAAAGTCCAGTTCAAATACTACCTTCTCCAGAAATCCTCCCGTTTTCTCTTGTTAATGTGTTCCCTTATTAATAAGCTTTTCTCTCTGACAATTTTCTAATGCATTTATCATAGATCATTATCTATTATAATTTTCTGTGTTCCTTTATCTCACTTATAGATTATAAACTCTACAAGTTCAGGCACCCTTCTGATTTAAGCATCTTATCTAAATTTTGTTCTTTCCCCAGAACCTAACAGGATTCTCTGCATATAGTACATACTTAATAGGAATTATTGAATGAATGGAAGAATGTAAATGATTCAGTGATTAGAATGGGCACTTTTCCCCATGTATGTAAATTGTCTTACATATACCTCTATGTCTACATCTATATCTATATACAAACATATCTTTTATATGCAGATTGAAATAGGAAATAATATAATAACCATAATTTCTACTTACTTATATTTGCAGAAAGATAAATTTCGTATTTATGATGAATACTGCAGTAACCATGAAAAGGCACAGAAATTGCTTCTTGAGCTTAACAAAATAAGAACTATACGGACATTTCTTTTGGTAGGTATATTTTTTTGCTTGTTATCATGGTGTGTGATCTCTTGATAAGCTTACTGAAAACCAGGATAAATCAGTACCTGAATGTAGAGACTTGTTTTAGTAGCATGGGTCATGTACCTTACTCTGTCTAAGAAGGTACTGTCTTCAGATGAATTTTCAGAATTAAGGGTTGAGGTAAACATGTGATCTGGAGAATGCTGAACATGCCCCCTCCTGGCTGATTCTGATTTGATTTTAAAAGACAGAGGGAGAGAGAAAGAACACTGCATAACAAAAACCCATCATTTTTATATGTCCCATTCCTCAGGGTTTAAGTTAATCTAGTTTCAGAGTCCTGGCTGGGACAGGAAGGAAAAGCCAAGTAAATGGTGGGTGTGGTAGAAAAGAAATATGAAGATTGACCTTCCCTCTTTGTATCAGAATGTCCAGAATCAAAAACGTGCCTAAGTTGAGGTTACCTTTGGATATTACTGCGCAAAATGGAAAGATTGCTACTGCATGAGTATTCTGCCAAACTAAGCTTTCCTTTTGCTTTTCTAAGCACAAGACACTATATTCCTAACTCCATACATTTTCTTCTTTCTTTTTCTTTTCTTTTTTTTTTTTTTTTTTAGTGAGGCAATTGGGGTAAAGTTACTTGCCCAGGGTCACACAGCTAGTAAGTGTTAAGTGTCTGAGGCCGGATTTGAACTCAGGTACTCCTGACTCCAGGGCCAGTGCTCTATCCACTGTGCCATCTAGCTGCCCCCATACATTTTCAAAGCTCAGAATTCTCTCCCTCCTATCTCTGCCTCCTGATTTCTCCAGCTTCTACCAAGTCACAGCTAAAAATCTTACCCTTTTCAACATACTTTTCCTGGTCTCTCTTAATGCTGGTGGCTTCCCTCTAATATAATTTTCAATTTAACTTGTATATATCAATTTATCCTGTATAGTAGTTTGCATGTAGTTTTCATCATTAGATTGTAAGATTCTTGAAGGTAGGGAGTGTTTTTGGTTTTTTGTGTATCTCCAGCTCTTAACACAATGACTAGCACATAGTAGGTGATTAATAAATGCTTGTTGACTTTGATAACATTGGTATACTCAGAAAATGTAATTGATTGCTTGGTGATGTTTGCTGAAATTTTGAGGCTCCCTTCAGAGTGATTTGACAAATCAACTGAGAAATGAGACTGTGTAATGAATTTTCTGTTATCAGCAGGGCTGGACTAGGTTTCCGGCCAAGTTTAATTGTTATCATTTAATTATATTAAACACATTTTACTGAAGGATGGCAGTTTTAGATTGTCTTGCAGCAAGGTATAATGGAAAGCACAATAGCCTGGGACTTCAGAAGCTGGACTTCTGTGTACAACTCTATCATGAACTAGCAGTATGCCCTTAAGCAAATCACTCAACTCTGTAATTCAGTGCCCCTATCTATAAAATTGGAATAATGCCCACCTTAAGAAGTCAATGTGATGATAGGGAATAAAAGAGAAAAAAGAGCTGGCTTCAGAGCCAGGAAGAACTAGGTTCAAGTCCTGCTTCTTATACATATTGGCTATGACTCAGAGCAAATCACTCTGTCCCCAGTCAAATCTCTTAGGTTATTATTTGCAGAATAATTGCTGATGTACTTGTGGAGGGAAATTCCATTTCAGGAGTTATTTATGCAAAAGGTGTCAAACTCACTCCGTGGGTCCCAAAAAACTACTGACTCCTGAGTGACTGCAGAGTGAGGACCAAACAAGATTAAAATGTGTTCAAGGAATGTTTAAGAAATAAATAAAAATACAATAGACTATAGATAAGGTAAATTGTTTGTTTTCTAAGTCACTATGTACCCTGTGGTGTGTGATAGCAAGGTAGTGTCATGGAGAGAATGCTGGACTCTTAGAATTCAGGAAGAAGATAGGTTTGAGTACTGCCTGAGACAGATCATTGCTGTGTGACTTCACACAAGTCACTTAAGTCCCAGCTTCAGTTTCCACATCTGTATATTGGTGATACTACTACCAAGTTCAATGTCATTTCAAGAATCCAATGAGATAACATATGTAAAGTATTTTGTAAATCTTAAAGTATTACATGAATAGTAACTATGCTGACTATTACAATCCCCTCCCCTCAACACTTTTCTTTTTAAAATTTTTATTTCAAATTTTTCTTAATTACATGTAAAGATATTTTTTGAGTTCCATATTTTCTCCCACCCTCCTTTCCCTCCCCCTTCCCAAGTACAGCAAACAATTTGATATAGGTTATACATTACAATCATGTTAAACATATTTCCACATTAATCAGAACAAAAGGGAAAAATGCAAGAAAGAATAAACAAGAACAAGAACAAAAAGGCAACAACAAAAGTGAAAATAGTATGCTTCAGTCTGCATTTAGACCCGACAGTTCTTTTTCTGAATGTAGAGAGCATTTTCCACCATAAATCTTTTGGTATTGTCTTGGATCATAGTATTGCCGAGAAGAGCTAAGTCTGTCACAGCTGATCATCACAAAATGTTATTGATTCTGTGTACAGTGTTCTCTTGGTTCTGCTCAATTCACTCAGCATCGATTCATGTAAGTGTTTCCAGGTTTTTCTGAAATCCATCTGCTTATGATTTTTTTAGTTGAATCAATTTTTCCGTTGTTTAGAATTTTATTTTCCAAATTAAAATTGTAAAAGCAAATTCTGACATCATTTAAAAAAAAACTTTGTGTTCCAACTTCTCTTTTTCTCTCTCTTCGGGGGTGGGGGGGCACCCCGAGAACCCAAACAATTCAGTGTAAGTTATACATGAGTAGTCATGGAAAACATCTCTACATTAGGTAAGTTGTGAGAGAAAACACATAAAAACAAGACTTCAGATTAAGGAGTTGTCCAAAAAAAAATGTGTTTCAGTTTGTTTTCAGATACCATCAGTTCTTTCTCTGTAGGTGTATTGCAATTTTTCTAAGTCCTTCAGAGTTATATTGGATCATTCCCTTGCTGAAAATAACCACACACTTCCCAGCACATCATTTTACACTATTGCTATTATTTTGTACACAGTACATTTCTCTCTGCCTCAGTTCATGTGGGTCTTTCCAGGTTTTTCTGATAGCATCCTGTTCATCATAACTTTTATATAGTACCTTAAACTTGATAAAGAATTTTCTTTACAATAGTCCAGCAGATTAGGTACCATACGTTTTGCCATTGTAGTCAAACATCATAACTATTTCCCTCCATCCTATTCTCTTCCCATTATATTTACTTTATTTTTTATCTTATTTTGCCCTATTCCTCCTCAAAAGTGTTTTGCTACTGACTGCCCCTTCCGCCACTCTGTCCCCCTTCATTCACCCTTCCCTCCTTATCCTCTTCCCCTCCTACTTTTCTGTAGGGTTAAATAGATTACTCCTTCCAATTGGGTGTGTATGTTATAATTTCTTAAGAACAATAGTATTCCATTCATTCATCATATACCACAACTGTTTAGCCATGCCCCAATTGATGGGCATCCCCTAATTTCTAATTCTTTGCTACCACAAAAAGAGCAGCTATAAATACTTTTGTACATGTGCGTCTTTTTTCTCTTTTTTATGATCTCTTTGGGATATAGATCTAGTAGTGGTATTGCTGGGTCAAAGGGTATGCAAGGTTTTGAAAGCCATTTGGGCATGGTTCCAAATTGCTCTCCAGAATGGTTGGATCAGTTCACAGCTCCACCAACAGTGCATTAGTGTTCCATTTTTCCCACATCTTCTCCAACATTTATCATTTTCCTTTTTTGTCATATTAGCCAATCGGATAGGTGTGAGGTAGTACCTCAGAGTAGTTTTAATTTGCATTTCTCTAATCACTAGTGATTGAGAACATTTTTTTCATATGGCTTCAGGTAGTTTTAATTTTATCATCTGATAACCACCTGTTCATATCCTTTGACCATTTCCCAATTGGGGAATGACTTGTATTCTTGTCTATTTGATTCAATTCTCTATATATTTTAGATATGAGGCCTTTATCAGAAATACTGGCTATAAAAATAGTTTCCCAGTTTTCTGCTTTCCATCTAATCTTGTTTGCATTGGTTTTGTTTGTGCAAAGGCCTTTTAATTTAATGTAGTCAAAATAACCCACTCTGCATTTCATAATGTTTTCTATCTCATCCTTGGTCATAAATTCTTCCCCTCTCCACAGTTCTGATAAGCAAACTATTCCTTCCTTTTCTAATTTGCCTATGGTTTCACCCTTTATGTTTGTATCTTGTACTCATTTTGACTATAATTTGGTATATAGTGTAAGATGTTGGTCTATGACAAGTTTCTGCCATACTATTTTCTAGTTTTCCCAGGAGTTTTTGTCAAACCCCCAACACTTCTTAACATGAATTAGATGTTGCTTTTCCTCATATGAAGCACTTGTGTGTTTACATGTATGTAAGTGTATGTGTGTTTCAAGTCATTTGTCAACCTTGTCTAACTTTTCATGACCCCATTTGGGATTTTTTTGGCAGAGATACCGGAGTGGTTTGCCATTTTATTCTCCAGCTCATTTTGCATTTGAGGAAACTGAGGCAAACAGGATTGAGTGACTTGTGCTGGATTTCACAGTTAATAAGTCATTTAGGCTGGATTTGAACTCAGAAAGATGAGTTTTCAGGTTCAGCACTTTATCCACTGGACCACCTAGTTGCCACTACTTAAAATCAACAGCTGCAGCTTAACCTTTTATGTATTTTCTTAATTCATGATTACCATGATCCAAATCTACATAAAATGAGGTTGGTAGAAACTTCCCTAACTCAAATTTGTGATTCTGGGGATTATAATATTTCTAAGACACAGAAATGAACACGCCATCATTTATCCTACTTAAATGTCTTTGTTGGTTCTCTGTTACCACTAGGATACCCCTAGTCTCTACTATATGGTTCCCACCTCAATACTTACTGCACATTATTCACTTTCCTACTCTCTATATCCAACCAACCTGGTTCATGAACTTGACCTTCCATCTCCTGCAATGAACTCTCTTTAAATCCCTTGCTTCCTTCAAGGCTTAGCTCAGTGCCACCTCTTAAGGGAAGGTTTTACTGATATTCCCAGTCCCCAGTTCTCTCTCTCTCATAAAATTACTTTGTGTACACACACATGCAAATACCCACACATGCACTTTATTCTTTCAATAGAATGCTAGCTCCTTCAGAGTAGGGGCTAAAACTTTTTTAATATAATCACATATATGTGGACATGTTTTATTTGTTCATAGAATGTAAGCTCTTTGGAGGTATTCTTTTTGCACTAGAATCCTTTGAATCTAGTAATATTACCTTGTACATGGTAGATGCTTATCAAGCATTTGTTGTATTTGTTCTAAAACTTTGGCCATTGCATGTATTCATGGCACTAGCACTTCAAAATCAATTGGGAACTAATTGTTTTAATCAAATGTCACACAGGAGGATAATTTTTTGGTAATATATATTGTTTTTAGTCACTTAATTCTTGGTTCACTCCACAACTCATGAGAAAGCTGTGTGCATAGAACACAATTTGTGCATGACTAGTGAATAACCTATCTGAGTTTCAATCCAGGTTGTGACAGGAAATGTTTGTTATACTAATTGTTTCACTTCTTTGGACCTCAATTTCCTTATCTTTAAAGTCTAGGAGTTGAACTGGATGACTTTTAAAGTTCCTTCTTGACAAATTCTGTGATAAGAAAAATCAGTAGATTCAGAATGTTTATGTCTATGAGCAACATCTTTGCTCATATAAATGGTATAAAGGACACAACCCTCTTTTCGAAAATTGTTTGTGATTGAATGTGTTCTTTATAAAGAAAAAAACCACATTTCATCATGTGTTTTCACAAGTTTTCCAGAGAAATATAGCAATGGAAAGTTTCATAGCCTCAGGATTTGGTAATTCAATTAATTGCTTATTCTTACCCTAGAACTGTATGCTACTTGGAGGAAGGAAGAACACGGATGTTCCATTGGAAGGATATTTAGTAACACCAATACAAAGAATTTGCAAGTATCCTCTCCTTTTGAAGGTATTTATGTTTATTTCTTTGTACCATTTCCTTAACTAGTCAATGATCATATTTCAATTCCACTTGACAGAAGCAGTTCTGCTCAGCCAGGCAAGATACTACCATAGTTGGTATAAAAAGGGTGGGTATTTATGTACTAAATCTATAAATTCTGATGATGAATGAGCATAAGCTTTTTAGTCCCATATGTAGCAAGAAATCCTTTTTGAATACAGATGTACCTTACTGATTGGGTATTGCCTTAGATAAATAGAGACCTGGGAAAGAGCTTAGCTTAAAAAGGCCAAGATTTCCCACTGCATCCAGGACCATTGTCAGTCATCCTCGCATATGTCCTTTGGAGGAGAGAGGCTGATGACTTTGCACAGCTCTGCCTCACTTAAATCCAATTCACTTGCAAATCAAGACATCACCCTCCTGATGTCAATGGTCCTCTTCAAGAATAAAGCAATCAGGGGCAGCTAGGTGACACAGTGGATAGAGCACTGGCCCTGGATTCAGGAGGACCTGAGTTCAAATCCGGCCTCAGACACTTAACACTTACTAGCTGTGTGACCCTGGGCAAGTCACTTAACCCTCATTTGCCTGGCCAAAAAAAAATCTAGGGGTTTTATTGGCCTTAAATCTCAATGTGAGTATATAATGTGACACGACTAGGTGTAGTGTCCCAAGGATAGGGAGATAACAATCCTTTTAAGCTCAGATCAGACCACAGTGGGAATATTGCATTATTTTCAACAGCTATTTTAGGAAAGAAATAGACAAATTTAAATATGTCAGGGAGCAGGCAATCAGGATTTTGAAGTGCCTCAAGATAATCTTACATGGTGAGGAATGATTTAAGGAACTGGAGATATTTAGCTTGGAAATGAGAAGTTAGGGGGAGCATGACAGCTAGCTTCAAGTATATAAAGAGCTATCATCTGTGAAAAAGATGAGATTTCTAATGCTTGATCCCAGAAGACAGCACTAAGAACAGTGGGTACAAACTGAAGTAGTTGTTTTTTAACTCCACAAAAGGGAAAATGTCCTAATATGTAGAACTATCCAAACTTTGAATGGACTGACTTGGAAAGTAGTAGCTTCTCCCTTAACTAGAAGTCTTTATGGTGAGGTTGGATAAACCATTTGTTCTTAATATCGTAGAAGGGATTCTTAGTCAATTTAGGTTAGACTAAATTATCTTGAATGTCCTATCAACTCAGATTTTGTGATGAATAGTTCTGGAAATGTTGAGTTGGAGTTGCTGGTGGGTTCTTAAAATGGAGCTATCCAATAGGCTGTTGTAGATATACAATGAGAGCTCCAGAGTGAGATTTTCAATGAAGATAAAAAGTTGAGAGTTACCTACTTTGACTGGTAATTTAAGTCATGGTAATGAATGAAATCATTAAGGCAGTATGGAGACAGAAGATAAGACATAAACGTTTAGCAAAATTCAAGAATTGAAGAATAGAATGTTGGTGTAGGTGGTCATGCTTTGGGTGTGAGAAGAGGTCAAAGAGCCCACAAAAGACAGAGACTATTTGGTTAGAGAAGTAAGAGTGTAGTATTATTATTTTTTAAAAGAAAGGAAGGGGTTGTGAACCATAGGATTTTGGTCAACAGTGTCATGGTTATTGCCTTTCATAGTCAAAGAGGACCAAAATGACATCACTATGTCAGGGTCAATGTATAGTATATCTGATTGTAGCTGATCAGACCAATATGAGCTTGGAATAATTTACCTCAAGTCTGACACAAATAGTCTGTATGAACATTCAGAAAGGAGATGTCTCTAAATTTTTGCATCTCATGTTTCTTATAAACTACTGCAATTCTGCCTTGCTCATAGAGCATAGCACCTTGTTTGATGTGGGCATGCCATGCTGAGCTGTCCTGTGCCAGTGTCTCCCATGTCATACAATTGATTTTACAGTTCTTCGAAGAGACCTTGAGAATACCCTTGTATCTCTTCTTCTGACTTCCATGTAAGTTCTCACCTTGTGTGAATTCTCCATAAAATAACATTTGAGGCAAATGTACATTTAGCATTTGAACAATGTGGCCAGCAGAGAGGTTAAGGAAGAGGAAGGCAGAAAAATGAATTAGATTTAGAAATATGAAGATAATTAGGTAAACAACTCTCTTAAATGTAACTAGAGATGAAGGGATGGAAGCCATTTTTTAAGTGATTGGGAAATGAGTGGGTGGTGAGTAGGTGGAAGCAATTACTATAATTTTTTTCCTTAAAATTTGCCCAAATATAGGATGATAAGTTGAAGGAAAACTGCACTCAGGGCAAGGTTTTTGCTATTTTGTTTCCTTTAGGATAAGGGGAGACCTTGGTACATTTGCAGCTCACAAGAAAGGAACCAATAGAAAGGGAGATATTAAGGATGTCCCAAAGGGAGGACATATCTAATGGGGGGGTAGAAATCTCAAGGTAAAGTGACACAAATGGGATCAAGGGTACAAGTGAAGAGATTGCCTTGAGCCACTGATTTTTTTTTCTGTTTTATGTCAAGTGCAATGACTCAAATATATGAATTTTCTATGTGGAAAAGAAGTTTTATAAGAGCTTCTAGTCTCAGTGGAGAGGAGCCTTATACTTCCTCTTGTCCACTTGTCCAGTGAACTGTGACAATACAAAGTATTTAAAAATATATATAAGCCAGAATAGCCTTTATTCACAGAGTAGATTTTTAAAATATATAGTTTGTAGATTCCCCCATGATGTAATCAAACCCACCATTGTTCCTGTATGGAGTGTGTCAATCTTCTCCCTTCATGCCTCACTTATCTTGTAATTTTCTGAATTAATGTATACCTCCCATAGCACCATTCCCCTCTATCTGATATCTCTCATATGATAAGCTCCCGGCATACAGAGATTGTCTTTGCTTTTTGCATTTCTATCCCCAACATTTAGTAGCATTTAATCAATCCTTTTTCATCCATCTATTCATCTATAATTCATTCATTCATGCTATGATGGCATTCTATCTATAAATGTGGACCTAAAATCTTTTCGGGCACCTTTCACTTTTCTAGGAAAAACTGCATAGATTAAGTTGTAGGACTAAAGGGATCTACTGTCTTCATTTGTGGAAACATAAATTTTGGGGGTTGACAATTAATGTATTTTTCATGCGAAGTAATTATATTCCTGGCAGAGGAATATGACTCCGCTGTACTTCCAATTTTTTGCTGCTCTTCATCAGACAAACTCCATATTCTTTCTTGGGTTATCCTTACAGTCTCTTCATTGAGTAGCTTTTTGGACATACTGGGCCCATTTTCCCACAAGATCTAGACCATGATTGGCATATAAGGCTTAGCACCTTCCTATTCATCTTTGCCAAACTTACCAGGCCTGAGAATAGCCTGGGAAGCCTGAGATTGTCTTTTATGGTGTGATGCTCTATTTTAACTTTTTAAAAATTATGTTGATAGTGATGTAATGTGTTTTCCTCTGGTGTTAGCTTTTTAGAACAGAGTGTGAACATTCTGAACAGAGGGTCAAAGTTGATGGCAGAATTTTGAACAATAACAGAACTTAAAAAGAATGTGTTCTAAAAACTGCATATTTTCCCACTGTATATTAGGGGAATTTTAGTGCCTCTTTTTTTTTTTCTAAAAGAATGCCTCATATGTGTCTTATAAAATTGTGTTAGTAATATAATGATGGCATCTGTAGTAAGAAAACAAATGACTAATTAAAAAACAATGTGGTCACAACTGTCTAGACAGTGGGTGAAGATGTTTAATTTTGTCCCTTTAGAAAACAACGACAAAGCTTTTCATTTTATTTAAATGATTAAAGATTACACTAATTCTGATATTTTGAATAGCAAATTACGATACAACCCAGAAGAATCCTTGTATGTGGTTCATTCTTATGTAGGTCATGTATATTCTAGAGACTTGTACACAATAACACAAGGACACCTATTTCACTTTTGCTACAATAAATTATTCAGCTGTATTTTAAGAAAATTATGTTGTTTTCTTTTGCTTTCTTGTAGATGATAATAGTTTTTTTGTTTCTTTAGCATTTTAAAAAGTAAAACAATTTGTTACATTTAAAACACTTAGGTCTGTTGGTCTATGACTTATTTAGCATTCTATTTATAGATTATAGCAAAATATTAGCATATCATTCAATTGTTTATTAATTATATAGTCTTAAAAATTCAAAGGTTACTTATAAAAGAGTCCTGCTTGCCAGGTATAATAATCGAAGGTCTCAGGAGGGGTGAGAACCTATATTAGCTTTTGAAAATTAAATTAAATCTGATGAAGAGAAAAAAAATAAGGAAAATGTAGAAAAACATGTATCACGGTAACATTTACTCATATAGTACAAATAGTATTTTTTTTTCTTTTTCTTCAGGGGAAGCTGTGATATTATTCCATCTCTGAAAATAGCTCTAATGATCTTTTCAGTTTCTGCTTCCTACTCAGTTTGAACCTGCTGTACTGGAGAACCCAAGATCAAAGAGTGATTTATTTTTGTGTATAAACAGGAGTTGCTGAAACGGACTCCAAGGAAACACAGTGACTATGCAGTCCTGATGGAAGCCCTCCAGGCCATGAAAGCTGTTTGTTCCAACATAAATGAGGCCAAGAGACAGATGGAAAAATTAGAAGTCTTGGAGGAATGGCAGTCTCATATTGAAGGCTGGGAGGTACAGTCATGATTCATATGTGCAGCCTGGATATGGAGGTCTAGTGGCAACTTTAAAAGAAGTAGTGTATGCTATACTTTAAGTAGTACATAAAGTAGTGGCACTACTACTTTTAGTTTAGTAAATGTTTCCTGTTTCTTGTATAAGCTACTGTCCCACATAGGCATAGGGGAGGGGACTGGTAAAAAGGAAGCAATGGACATATGTGACATGGTTTCTGTTCTTAAAGAGCTTACATTCCTATTTAAGGTATGCATACAAAAAAAAATCTACAAGATAAATGGCATTAATGTTCCTAGGTAAAGCTATTGGGTTGCAGTTTCATATGAAGTCCTAGGTTTTTTAAATTGTCTTTATACTTTTCTTGGTAGCTTCAGCGTGGTCCCTAACTAACTGTGGCCATACCCTACATCAGAATTTGTGTTGTGGTCTTCAGAAATTGCATGATCCCTAACCCTATTTCTAATCTTTAACCCTATAGTTTCTTTTCTTCTTCCTTCTCTTTCTTTCTTTCTTTCTCTCTTTCTTCCTTCCTTCCTTCCTTCCTTCCTTCCTTCCTTCCTTCCTTCCTTCCTTCCTTCCTTCCTTCCTTCCTTCCTTCCTTCCTTCCTTCCTTCCTTCCTTCCTTTCTTTCTTTCTTTCTTTCTTTCTTTCTTTCTTTCTTTCTTTCTTTCTCTTTCTTTCTTTCTTTCTTGCAGGGCAATGAGGATTAAGTAACTTCCCAGCTAGTAACTGTCAAGTATCTGAAGCCAGATTTGAAATCAGATCCTCCTGAATCCAGGGCTGGTGCTTTATCCACTGTGCCACCTAGCTGCCCCCAACTCTATATAGTTTTTTCTTTTTTTTCACAAAAGTATTTTATTATTTTCCAGTTACATGTAGAAATAGTTTTCAACACATGATTTCTAGTTTTAAATTTTTCTCCTTCCCTTCCTCCCCGCTCCCCAAGGCAGCAAGCAATCTCATATAGGTTATATATGTACAATCACATCAAACATATTTCTGTATTAATCATGTTGTGAAAGAAGAATCAGAGCAAAAAGGAAAAGCCTCAAAAAAGAAAGGCAAAAAATAGAAATAGTGTGGTTCAATCTGTATCTAGATATAATAGTTCTTTTTTTCTGGATTTGGAGAACATTTCCCATCATGAGTTCTTTGGAGCTATCTTGTACCGTTGTATTGGTGAGAAGAGTCAAGTCTATCACAGTTGATAAACACACAATATTGTTCATACTGTGTACAATGTTCCCCTGATTTTGCTCATCTCAGTCAACATCAGTTCATGTAAGTCCTTCCAGGTTTCTCTGAATCCGCCTGCTCATTGTTTCTTACAGCACAATAGTATTCCATTACATTCATATAAAACTTGTTCAGCCATTCACAATTAATGGGCATCCCCTCAATTTCCAATTCCTTGCCACCACAAAAGAGCAGCTATAAATATTTTTGTACATGTGGGTCATTTTCCCTCTTCCATGATCTCTTTGGTATACATGCCTAGTAGTGGTATTGCTGGGTCAAAGGGTATGCACAGCTTTATAACCCTTTCAGCATAGTTCCAAATTGCTCTCCAGAATGGTTGGATCAGTTCACAGCTCCACCAACAATGCATTAGTGTTCCAATTTTTCCACAGCTTCTCCAACATTTATTATTTTCCTTTTTTGTCATATTAGCCAATCTGATAGGTGTGAAGTGGTAGCTAAGAGTTGTTTTAATTTGCATCTCCCTAATCAATAGTAATTTAGAGAATTTTTTCATATGGCAATAGATAGCTTTGATTTATTCATCAGAAAACTGCCTGTTTATATCCTTTGACCATTTCTCAATTGGGGAATGACTTGGATTCTTATAAATTTGATTTAGTTATCAATATATTTTAGAAATGAGGCCTTTATCAGAAGTACTGGCCATAAAAATTGTTTCCTAGCTTTCTGCATCCCTTCTAATTTTGGATGCATTGCTTCTGTTTGTACAAAACCTTTTTAATTTAATGTAATCAAAATCATCCATTTTGCATTTCATAATATTCTCTATCTCTTGTTTGGTCCTAAACTGTTCTCCTTTCCAAAGATCTGGGAGGTAAACTATTCCTTCCTCTCCTCGTTTACCAATGGTATCACTTTTTATGTCTAAATCATGTACCCATTTTGACCTCATTTTGTATAAGTTATAAGATGTTGGTCTATGCCCAGTTTCTGCCATACTCTCTTCTAGTTTTCCCAGAAGTTTTTGTCAAATACTGAGTTCCTATCCCAGAAGCTGGAATCTTTGGGTTTCTCAAAACAGTACATTATTAAAGTCATTTACTACTGTGTCTCCTGTGCCTAACCTATTCCATTGATCTTCAACTCTATTTCTTAGCCAGTACCAAATAGTTTTGATGACTGCTGCTTTATAGAAAAGCTTCAGATTTGGTACAGCTAGCCCACCTTCCTGTGTATTTTTCTTTTCATTATTTCCCTTGATATTCTTGACCTTTTGTTTTTCGAGATGAATTTTGTTATCATTTTTTCTAGCTCTTTAAAATAATTTTTAGGTAGTCTGATTGGTATGGCACTGAATAAATAAATTAATTTAGTTAGAATTGTCATTTTTATTATATTAGCTTGGTCGATTTGATTTGTGTGAAAAGTATTTTGTAATTGTGTTCATAGAGTTCCTGGATTTGTCTTGGCAAGTAGACTCCCAAGTATTTTATATTGTCTACCATTACTTTAAATAGAATTTCTCTTCCTATCTCTTGCTGCTGGACTTTGTTGGTCATGTATAGAGATGCTGATGATTTATGTTGATTTATTTTATATCCTGCAACTTTGCTAAAGTTGTTCATTGTTTTAAGTAATTTTTGAGTTGATTCTCTAGGATTCTCTAAGTATACTATTATATCATCTGTGGAGTGATAGTTTTGTTTCCTCCTTGCCTATTCTAATTCCTTTAATTCCTTTTTCTTCTCTGATTGCTAAAACTACCATTTCTTTTTTTTTTAATTTTCTTTTCTTTTTTTTTAGTGAGGCAACTGGGGCTAAGTGACTTTCCCAGGGTCACACAGTAAGTGTTAAGTGTCTGAGGTCGGATTTGAACTCAGGTACTCCTGACTCCAGGTCTGGTGTTCTATCCACTGCACCACCTAGCTGCCCCTAAAGCTAAACATTTCTAGTACAATATTAACTAATAGAGGTGATAATGGACATCCCTGTTTCACCCCTCATCTTATTGGGAATGCCTCTAACTTATCCCTGTTACATATAATGCTTGCTGATGGTTTTAGGTAGATACTGCTTATTATTTTAAAGAAAGCTCTACTTATTCCTATGCTCTCTAGTGTTTTATTAGGAATGAGTGCTGCATTTTATCAAAAGCTTTCTCTGCATCTATTGAGATAATCATATGATTTTGGTTAGTTTTCTTATTGACGTGGTTGATTATGTTAATAGTTTTCCTAATGTTGAACCAGCTCTGCATTCCTGGTACAAATTCCACCTGGTCATAGTGTACTATCCTGGTGATCACTTGCTGTAATCTCCTTGCTAATATCTTATTTAAGCATTTGGCATCAATATTCATTAGGGAAACTGGTCTATAATTTTCTTTCTCTGCTTTGGCTCTGCCTGGTTTTGGTATCAACACCATATTTGGGTCATAAAAAGAATTTGGTAGAACTCCTTCATTTATTTTCCCAAATAATTTGTATAGTATTGGAATTAATTGTTCTTTAAATGTTTGGTAGAATTCACCTGTAAACCCATCTGGCCCTGGGAATTTTTTTTTAGGGAGTTCATTAATGGCTTGTTCAATTTCTTTTTCTATTATGGACTTATTTAAGGATTTTATTTCCTCTTCAGTTAACCTGGGCAGTTTGTATTTTTGTAAATATATATCCATTTCATTTAGATTGTCAAATTTATTGGCATACAGTTGAGCAAAGTAGTTCCTAATTATTGCTTTAATTTCCACTTCATTAGTGGTGAAATCACTCCATTCACTTTTGATACTGGTAATTTGGTTTTCTTTCTTTTTTTAAATTAAATTAACCAATATTTTATCTATTTTATTGTTTTTTTCATAAAACAAGCTTTTAGTTTTAAAGATTAATTCTATAGTTTTCTTGCTTTCAATTGTATTAATTTCTACTTTGATTTTCAGGATTTCTAATTTAGTATTTAGTTGGGGGGGTTTAATTTGTTCTTTTTCTAGCTTTTTTAGTTGCATGCCAAATTCATTGATCTTCTCTTTCTCTTTTTTATTCATGTAAGCATTTAGAGATATAAAATTTCCCCTAAGCACTGCTTTGGCTGCATCCCATAGGTTTTGGTATGTTGTCTCATTATTGTCATTCTCTTAGATGAAGTTATTGATTGTTTATATGATTTGTTGTTTGACCCACTCATTTTTTACAATGAGATTATTTAGTTTCCAATTAATTTTCAGTGTACCTTTCCATGCCTCTTTATTACATGTAATTTTTATTGCATCATGATCTGAGAAGGATGCATTTACTAATTTCTGCCTTTCTACATTTAACTATGAGGTTCTTGGGCCCTAATACATGGTCAGTTTTTTTGTTTTTGTTTTTGTTTTTTTTTAGTGAGGCAATTGGGGTTAAGTGACTTGCCCAGGGTCACACAGCTAGTAAGTGTTAAGTGTCTGAGACTGGATTTGAACTCAGGTACTCCTGACTCTAGGGCCTGTGCTCTATATACACTGTGCCATCTAGCTGTCCCCATGGTCAGTTTTTGAATATGTGCCATGTACTGCTGAGAAAAAGGTATATTCTTTTCTATCCCTATTCAGTTTTCTCTAGACATATATCATATCTAAGTTTTCTAACATTCTATTCACCTCTTTGACTTTTTTCTTATTTATTTGGTGGTTAGATTTATCTAGTTCTGAGAGGGGAAGATTCAGATCCCCTACTAGTGTAGTTTTGCTGTTTATTTCCTCTTGTAGCTCATTTAACTTCTCTAAGAATTTGGATGCTATACCACTTGGCGTATACATGTTTAGTACTGATATTACTTCATTAGCTATCATACTTTTTAGCAAGATGCAGTTTCCTCCCTTATCTCTTTTAATTAGATCTATTTTTGCCTTTGCTTTGTTTGAGATAAGGATTGCTACCTGTTTTTTTTTTTACTTCAGCTGAAGCATAATATATTCTGCTCCAACTTTTTACCTTAACTCTGTGTATCTCTCTGCTTCAAATGTGTTTCTTGTAAACAGCATAATGTAAGATTCTGGTTTTTAATCCATTCTGCTATTCACTTCTGTTTTATGGCAGAGTTCATCCCATTCACATTGATAGTTATTATTAGTAACTGTCTATTTTCCTCTATTCTATATACCCCTTTGTATTTTTTCCCCTCTTCTTTCACCTTATTCCTCCTCACCAACATTTTGCTTCTTACCCCTGCTTCTCCTAATCTGACCTCCCTTTTATTAGCCCCCCTCCTTTTTCTTTACCCTTTTCTCCCCTGCTTCTGTCCTCCCTTCTATCAGTGCCCCTCTTACCCCCTTACCCTTTTACTTCCCTAAAGAATAAGCTAAATTTCTTTATCCAAATGAATGTATATGTTATTCCCTCTTTGAACCAAATCTAATGAGAGTAAGACTCTAACAATGCTCTCCCTTCCCTTCTTTCCCTCTATTGTAATAGGTTTTTTGCACCTCTTCATGTGATGTAATTCACTCTATTCCACCTCCCCTTTCCTCTTCTCTCCATAAACTCCTTTTTTTCCCCCTAAAATTTCTTTATATCATCACATCAAAGACAATTTATATTTATATCCTCTGTGTGTATTATTTCTGTCTGTCCAAATATATATACAGTTCTCAAGACATATAAGTATTATCTTCCTATGTAGGGATGTAAACAATTTAACCTTATTGAATAACTTTTTTCTCCCTGTTTACCTTTTTAAACTTCTCTTTAGTCTTGTATGTTAAGATTGAATTTCCTATTCAGTTCCGGTCTTTTCATCAGGAAACCTTGAAAGTCCCTTACTTCACTGAATCTCCATCTCTCCCCTGAAAGAGAATGCTCATTTTTGATGGGTAGTTGATTCTTGGTTGCAATATAAGCTCCTTTGTCTTTCAGAATATCATATTCCAAGCCTTGTGATCCTTTAATGTTGAAGCTGCCAGATCCTGAGCAATCCTGACTGTGGCTCCATGGTATTTAAATGGTTTCTTTCTGGCTGCTTGAAGTATTTTCTCCTTTACTTGATAATTCTGGTATTTGGCTACAATATTCCTTGGAGTTTTCCTTTCGGAGTCTCTTGCAGGAGGTGATTGGTGGATTCTTTCAATGATGATATCCTCTGATTCTATAATATCAGGGCAGTTCTCCTTGATAATTTCCTGGAATATGGTGTCTAGACTTTTTTCTGATCACGACTTTAGGCAGTCTAATGATTCTCAAATTGTTTCTCCTGGATCTGTTTCCAGGTCAGTTGTCTTTCCAATGAGGTACTTCACATTTTCTTCTATTTTTTCATTCTTTTGATTCTGTTTGACTGATTCCTGGTGTCTCAATGGGGTCATTAGCTTCCATCTGTCCAATTCAAATTTTTTAGGCATTGTTTTCTTCATTAAGCTTTTGTACCTTTTCCATTTGGCCAAATGAATTTTTTAAGGAATTGTTTTCTCAGTCAATCTTTGTGCTTCCTTTTCCAAGCGATGACTCTTTTTTCATAGTTTTCTTGTGTCGCTTTCATTTCTTTCACCATTTCTTCTTCTGCCTCTCTCAACTGATTTTTAAAATCCTTTTTGTGTTGCTTGCAAGAAAGCTTTTTGGTCTTGAGATAATTCATCTTCCCTCTTGAGGCTTCACATGTAGGCAGTTTGAGAGTATTGCTTCATCTGAGTTTGTGTTTGGCTCTTCCCTGTTGACAGAGAAGCTCTCAATGTTAAGAGCTCTTTTTTGTTTCTTACTCATATTGCAGCTTATTTTTTTAAAGTTGAGGTCTGCTTCTGGGCCATAAGGGTCACTGTTTCAAGCTTCTTGTGTTGGTGGATAGGGTCTGTGTCACTGTCTTTCTACTCTGAGGCTTCTATGGCTTGTGGATTTGTCACTGCACTGGGCTTGCTCCCTGTGCTTGCTCCAGGCACTAAGATGGCCAGGCCCAGTCGTGCCCTCCAGCTGGCAGCCTGACTTTTCAGCTGGTGCTAGTGTATCTCACAACTGGCCCACTGTACCACCAGCTTGCTGAGCCAGGATCAAGGGGCCTTAGTTGTTAGGCTATAACCAAGAAGCTTCCTGCTGACTTGCCTATATCCTTTCTGTGCCGCTCTATGCTGTCCTAGCTGTGCTGTGCTCACCTTTTCCCGAGTGAGACCAACCTTCCCAATGTCTTCTAAATTATCTCAAGTTGGAAGATTGTCTACCTGTCTTTTGTAGGTTCTGTAGTTTCATATCCATTTGGAGGCTTGATTAATGTTTTGAGGAAAACTTGGGAGAGCTCAGGTAACTTCCTGGCTTCTCTCCACCATATTGTCCTATAGTTTCTTTATGGAAAGAAAGGCCATATATTCTTTCTCCTGCCTAAACTCTATATGTTTAAGAATCTGTGATAAAAATGTAGTGAGGGGAAGGGAAACAATTTTAATATCTATCTAGGAGTTTTTGTTTTGAGACTTTCTAAAGTAGCTGCTACATCTAGGGTCCAGTTCACAGAAGAAGAATTAGAGAGTGTAGTTGCCACATAACCACTAAGGATTTCAATTTCCTGATCTGTAAAATTGAAGAGATTAGACTAAATGACCCCTCTCCTCCACCCCCACCGTTCTCGTTCCAACTTAACATTCCTGTGATTCTCTGTCTCATTAAAGAAGGAGGGTTTTAAAAAGTTAAACAAAATGTAGTATTTAGTGTCTGTTAGATGTTTACAATTATAATTACTGGGAGTCATGGTTGTGTAATAGGATAAAGATTGTCTCTGTTTGGTTTAGTCTTGCAAGGAGAATTATCTAAAATCTTACCTTTAATTACTTTGATTTACAACCAGCACAGAGTTTGAAATTGTACAATATTTACTTTTCAGTAAATAAGCCACTTGTGACATAAAATACTTAAAAATTTTTTAAAACATGTTTTCAGCTAAGTGGTATATCATGGTTGCATTTTTCTAAGAGTATTGTTTTTCCATGCAGGTTTTCCTAGCTATCTGTAAATTACCCATAAGAGATAGCATTCCATTTAGTTATGCACTTATGTCCACAAATACAACCTGGGAGATTTGTAGAGAACCACTAAAGAAGATCATAGATTTAGTGTGAGAAGGAACTTTTGTAGATCATTTAGTCAAAACCCTTCATTTTACCACTGAAGACATTGCTACATGTATATTCAAGTAACAGAATCAGGATCTGGAGCCAAGACCTTTCACTTCATATGTACCATGCTTTCTACTATGTCACATTTCCTCTTTTTGCCATCTCTATCCTTTTGAGCTCTTTTTTGAGGGAAGGTCATTTATCTTGTCCATCTGTGCTTTTCTGTTGCACATACTCCCAGTGGCTTCATATTTCATCACTGGCTAGGCCATGCCAATTAAAATAATTGTTTGATTCTTGAGGATAATTCTATTCCTCATAAGCTCTTGTCCTTCTGGAATGATAAAACTGGGATGTTTGCCTTTGCAACATTGTTATGACTTAAAATTGTAGTAAACTTTTGATTTGTTTCAAATTGCAGAATTTATCAGGCAACTAAGACTTTTACTAAAACAACAACAAAAAAGCATTTTGAATGCTTTGGACAAACTAAAACCATTTATGTTTTTTCCCCTTTCTCCATATGACAAGAGCTATATCCTTTAAAGAATCCTTATCTGTCAAAATTTATTTCTACAAAAATATAGATTTCCTAAAAAGAAAGTTAAATGTTTTCTCTGACATACAATGATATCTTAAGGGCAGAGAAAATGTGGAGAATAATAACATATTTAGATAGAGCTTTATGGTTAGAAATTATTTTACCACTATATTGTCTCATTTGATCCTCAGAAAAAAAATCACTGAAATAAATGACTGAAGTATTGTTAACATCATTTTACAGAAGAGGGTTTTGAAATTCAGAATAGTTAATAGTAAACTGGTCAGTCACACAGCTGCTAAATGACAGAAACTGAAAATTTCCTAGGTCTCCTAACTCTAAGAGCATGCTCATTCTGTTGTACTTTATTATATAACACATGAAGTTTAGAGGAAACTTAAAACTTTATGCTTATGGATTCAAGGTTGTCATTAACATGCTTTCTTTGTATATAATGAAGGAAGAGATTATGGTTTCTCTGTTTGGCCCATATTCATCCTTTGACCATTGGAAAAATGGTTGAAATTCAAAATGGAATGAATTTATGTCAATATGATTTTAGATCTAAAGTTACAAGGAACTTCAGAACCTTAGGTCTTAAAATGAGGAGATTGTATTGCATGGCTCTTGGTCCCTGGTCTCTTCTAGCTTAAGATCTATGGTCATATAATCCTCTCCTTTAATTTTCTCCTATTTTGTTACTTATTCTGTCTTTGCTTCACCTTTCTTCATCATTTTTATCTTGGAGCCTATATTTGATGGAAGAGGCCATTCTTATGCCTTTTCAACATACTGCAGTAGAAAGGAACACTTGATTTGGAATCAAAGGTCAGTGGCAATGCAGGATACAAACCCAGGTCTTATGATTCTAGATTTGGCGCACTTTTTGCTACACAGTGGCTGCTTCTTCCTATCTGTCTGCCTGTTTAAGGTTAAATCTGTGGCCATCCAAGGACAATTGCATAAAAAACACATGACAAAACCCTAAGGCTACCTTGGGTTTCAGAAGGATCTTTGAAATTGCTACTGGTCTTGTCTAATATTGCTATCAGATGTGTTAAGAGGAAATTTACTTAGTTCTTTTTAACATGTTTATAGACCTTTCATTCTCTTTTTCTTTTCTGAATTCTCCCCAGATCATAATATAAAACCTGACATTTATGTACACTCAATATGCATTGTATTACTTATTTCTTACAATATCCCTGCCAAATAAGTTGTGCAGATATTATTATCCTCATTTTATTGTCAAGGAAAGATTCATAGATGTCAAAAGATGTATTCATGGTTTCACCATTAATAAGTACTAGAGGGAATATACAAACCCAGCTCTCCCAGTTCTAGGTCCAGTCTTCTTACTGTACACTAAGTTGCATCACAGTGAGCCAGGCCCTCCCAACAATTATAGGATCATTTATATTTATGCACACTTTACCATTTAGTCAGGTAATCAACAAGCATTTATTAAGTGCCTCCTATTTCCTAAACATTATGCTAGTATTCATGTTGTACACTGGAGATTCAAGAGAAAAAAAAAACTGAAACATTCCCCATGCTTTTACATTTTTTTTAGTGAAGTCATATATATATTTTTACTTTGTACATATATTAGATATCTACATAATAAGTATGAGGCAATATCCTTTGTGGGGAAGATGGTGGTGACATGGGATACTAGGGAGATGGATGGCTCAAGAACATATTTATATACTGTCTCAGGTTACCTGCCTGGAAACCTGACCGCTTTATGCAGTAAGCACTTAATAAATGATTTATCTATCCATCTATCTACAGGAGGTGACATATGAGACAAATGTTTGATAAACTAGGGATTCTAATAGGGAAAGGAGAGGAGAGCACCTGTTCTGGACACAGGGGATAGCCTATTCTAAGACATTGAGATGGGAGATAAAAAGTTGTGGGAAGGAACAGCAAGAAGGACAGTTTGGGTGGACTTAGTAGTAATGTGTAAACAGAATTGGAAATGTAAGCAGGACTCAGATTATGAAGAACTTTAATAAAGTTCAGAGGTGCCTGTACTTCATCCCCAAGGCAGTAGAGAGCCACTGGATTTTCTTCAGCATAGGAGTGATATGGTCCAGGCTGTACAACAGTTCTACAAGGCAGTAAATATGATAATTAAGCTAAGAAGAAGCAGCTCGTGACATGGAGCCTGGAATACATAAGACCTGCATTCAAATCCAGCCTCAGTCACTTACTAGTTGTGTAACCTTGGGCGAGTTACTTAACCACTTCTTGATTCAGTTTCCTCAACTATAAAGTGGGAATAATAATGTCACCTACTTCCCAGGGTTGTTGTGAGGGTCAAATGAGATAATATTTGAGTTTTTAGACAATGCCTGACCTGGAGGAGGCACTATACAAAAGCCTAAAGGCCTATTCTCTTCCTTTATTCTCTTCTTCTTTTTTTTTTTTTGTTAAGTGAGGCACTTGGGGATAAGTGACTTGCCCAGGGTCACACAACTAGTAAGTGTTAAGAGTCTGAGGGCCGGATTTGAACTCAGTTTACTCCTGACTCCAGGGCCAGTGCTCTATCCACTGCACCACCTAGCTGCCCCCTTTATTCTCTTTTTGACCTAATGAACACTTTACTGTGATGTGAGCAACTGATGTTGAAACTATATACATTGAATTGTAGCTGTTGTATTCACTTGTATTCATGCAATGTAAAAATACCTAGAGGAATATATCAAGCACATTGAATAGCACCTTTAAGTGTTATTTTCCTCATCTTTAAAACAGGGATACCAGTAACCCTATGATAACTACCTCTAGAGGCAGCTAGATGGCAGAAGCATAAAGTGCTAGGCCTGGAGTCAGGGAAAACCTGAATTCAAATTTTGGTGCCAGATACCAAATGACTGGGCAAGTCACTTAACCTCTGTTTGCCTTAATCCATTGAAGAAGGAGATGGAAAGCCATCACAGTATCTTTGCCATAGAAAAACCTTATGGTCCAAAACCAGAACTGGTCCAAGGGTCTTGAAGAGTCTGACACAACTATAACTGTCTACAGGTTGTCATAAGAACAAAATGAGTTTACACACACACACACACACACACACACACACACACACACACACACACACACTCTCACACACACACTCACACACATACCTATAGATACTTATGTAAATACATATAATTTATAGACACACACATAAATATTGTATACACTTGATGAATGTTACATAGATGTGAGTTATTTTAATTATTGTTATTGTTATTACTGCACCATTATTGTCTGAGGAGGACTAGTTGGGAAACATGGGACAAGAATCCTTTATAATGAGAAGTAGTGAATGTATTATGGTCAGAAGTGTGAAGTAACCCATTTCAGTGAGGTCAATAATCCATTAAAGTTTTAAAATGTAGTTATAAGAGTAGCTATCTCCATCTTAATAGAGGTTTTACTTTAAATATTTCCTTAGTTTGGGGACTTTTTCTGTCCATTTCTTTTTTCTCGACCAGATTAAATCCAGTTGGCAGCTTAGAATGCCTCATTTCTCATCCTTGTTCTCTATCTTGTTTCCACCTCTAATCTAAATCAAAACTATGCTCCTCCTACCCTGAATCTGAATATTATCCAATAAAAGGACTTATAACATTCATTCCAGCACAATCTGTTCATCCTTCCCTAGCCTAGGTAATTGGGAGTTAAGCCCAGCCAAGAATATTCAAAGAAAAAGCAAAATGTTAGATTTCACTGTGCATTTTCCTGGTTGATTGGACACCCATCCTGACATATACTTTCAGTAGGCTCTGTTTGCAATACAAGGCAATGACATAGACTTACACAAACATCTCTGAATACCTTCAGATGCCACAGTGTTTACAAAGTGGTTATATATTCCACATATCTAGAAATGACACTGTGTGTACCACAAACTGGCTGCAACTCTCAAACTCTCCCAATCTCTTTTAATATTCTACTTTTGCGGTACCTACTTCGCACCAGGTTTATTTTGTAAACTGTGTAACTTAATTTCTAAATGTAGGTTCTAATCCATTCCCCCAGTTTTGGGGAGACTGACTAAAATCACTGATAAAACAAGGTTAGGTTTTAAGGGTTTATTGAAAGATAGTAAAAGAAAGAGAAAGAATGAGAACAGAATATAAATCCTATCTTTCCTGAATTCCCCTGTGAAGTCCTCTGGAGGTCTCTCCCATTCACCATGGTGAGGTCAGGAACCAAAAAAATCAAAAAATGAGGTCAGGAACCAAAAAATGTCACTTTCTGCAACAGTTCTTTCTACAACATTAAATTAATGAGCTAAACTTTTATCCAATGAATTCCCATACATCTTTTATTCTATGATCTTAAACACCTACATAGTTCGCTGGAAATTCCTGTACTATGTCATTAGCCTTGTCATGTTCTTGGGGTTGATTGGATACATTTAAGGGATCCTTTTATTCATTTGCACACGAGAGCACCAGCCAACAATAACACCATCCTCTTAAGGCTTTTTCTGCAGCTACTGATATAATGTGATTTTTTTCTGGTTATTATTCTGGTTAATTGTGCTATTTTCCTGATATTGAACCAGTCCTGCATTCCTATTATAAATCCAGCCTGGTCATAGTGTATGATCTTGGTGATACATTGCACTATCTTCTTGTTAGTATTTTATTCTTGCACTCATTAATTCATTTTTGGATTGATGTTCATTAAGTTAATTAGTCTATAGATTTCTTTCTCTGTTTTTGCTCTCCCTGCATTAGTATTATCAGAACCATATTTGTGTCATAAAAGAAATTTGGTAAAACTCCTTCTTTACCTAATTTGTATAAAATAGTGTTAGTAGTTTTGGGATTAAGTGTTCCTTAAATGTTTGGTAGAATTCATGTATAAATCCCTCTGGTTCTGGAGATTTTTTCTTAAGGACCTCCTTTATGGCTTTTTCATTCCTGCCCCCCACCCCCCGACTATATTTATTTAATGATTTCTGTTCATCTTGTCAATCTGGGCAGTAATTTTTCCATAAATGTTCATTCATTTCCCTTAGATTGTCAGTTTATTGCTATACAATTGGGCAAAATATCTCTTCTTAATTGTATCATTTCCTTGTCATGAATTCATTGATTCTCATGGTGGTAAATTCATCCTTTTCATATTTGATACTAATAATTGTGATTATCTTCTTTCTTTTAAAACTAATTTAACCAATATTTATTTTAATTGACTTAAAAAATAAAAACCAGCTTCTACTTATTATTTATTATTAGTTCAACAGTTGCTTTTCTTTCAATTTATTAATCTCTATTTTGAATTTTCAGGATTTCTGTTTTGGTGTTTAATTGAGAATTTTCTAATTTGTTCTTTTTCTGGTTTACTTGCATGTCCAATTCATTGATTGCTCTATCTCTCTTATTGATGAATGTATTTTGAATATAACTTTTCCCTAAATACTGCTTTTGGCTGCATTCCACAAATTTTGGTATGTTATCTCATTGTTGTCCCCCGTAATGAAATTATTGATTTTTTATAAACGATTAATTCTTTGACCGCACTTACTCATTCTTAGAGTAGATTATTTAGTTTTCCAATCACTTTTTAAATCTGTGCTTCCATAGCCCTTTATTGAATATACGTTTATTGAATTAATGGTCTGAAAGGATGCCATTTGATATTTCTTCTTTCTGAATTGGTTGTAAGGTTTTTATGCCCTAGTACATGGTAAATTTTTTTGTGAAGGTTCATTTACAGCTGAGAAAAAAAAGTATACTCCTTATTATTCCCATTCAGTTGTTCTCCAGAGGTCTATTATTTCTAACTTTTATAAGATTCTATTCATATCTCCTTGACTTCTTTATTATTTATTTTATAGTTAGATTTATATAGCCCTGAGTGGGGAAAGTTGAGCTCCCCAACTAGTATCATTTTACTGTCCATTTCCTCCTGTAATTCATTTAACTTTTCCTTTAAGGATTTGGATGCTATGCCATTTGGTGAATATATGCTTAGTATTGATATTACTTCATTGTCTACAGTGCCTTTTAGCAAGACATTTTTTCCCTACTTATCCTTTTTATTTATTTACTCTTGCTTTTGTTTTGTCTGAGATCATGATTGCTACCCTGCCTTTCTTATGTCAGTTGATGCATAATAGATTCTGGTGCAGACTTTTATTTTAACTTTTTGCTTGTCTCTTTGTTTCAGGTGTGTTTCTCATAAAGGGAAATTGTTAGATTCTGGTTTTTAATCTATTCTGCTCTCCACTTCTTTTTTATTGGATAAAGTTATGATTACTAACTGTGCATTTGCCTCCATCCTTTTCTTCTTTTTATAATTCTTTATCTCTTTTCATCCTTTCCTTTTTCTAAGTTTATTTTTACTTCTGAACCACTGCCTTCTTTTTATCTGCTTTCCCTTTTATTACCCCCCCTTTCTCTTATCCCCGTTCCCTTCTACTTTCAGTTGTATAAGGTAGATTTCTATTACCAGTTAAGCATGAATATATATACACATATATGTATGTATGTGTATACATATATAATTTATATTAATTCCCTTTTGAACCAATTTAGATGTATGTTGTCTCTCCCCCTCAGCCATTTCTACTCCACTATAAAAGTTCTTCCACATGTGCCTCTTTTATATGAAATAATTTCTCCTATTTTCCTCTTTTCCCCGCTTTCTCAGGGCATTGCTTTTTCTTCTTTATCCATTTTTATGTCATTTCAACAAAATCTACTCATTCCTGCACCGCTCTTTCTGGTATAATCCTTTTAATTGTTCTAATAATGATAAAGTTCTTAGAAAATACATGTAACATTTTCCCATATTAGAAATGCAAACAAATTAACCTTATTTTTTTCAAGTATATCTTTTTGCTTTTCATTAGTATTGTATTTGAAAGTCAAGTTCTTATTCCAGCTCTGGTCTTTTTATCAGGATAATTGAAAGTCCTTTATTTATTAAATACCCCCTTTTTTTTCCTTTGAAGGATTATACTCAGTTTTGCTGTGTATGTTATTTTTTGTTATAATCCCAACTCTTTTGCTCCCTGTAATATCATATTCCAAATCCTCTTCTCTTTGATCATGTAATGCTAAAACTTGTATGATCTTTACTATGCCTCTATGGTCTTTGAATGTTTTCTTTCTGGATACTTGAAGTATTTTCTCTTTGACCTGAGACTTCTGGAATTTGGCTCTAATGTTCTTGGAATTTTCAGATCTGTTTTAGGTGGTGATCAGTTAATTCTCTCAATTTCTATTTTACCTCTAGTTCTAGATATTAGGGCAGTTTTCCTTGATAATTTCTTGAATATGATGTCTATGTTCTTTCTTTAATCATGACTTTCAGTAGTTTAATAATTCTTAGGTTTTCTCTCTTTTGTTTTCCACATCAGTTTGTTCTAATAAAAAATTCACATTTTCTTCTATTTTCTTCATTTTTGACTTTGTTTTATTATTTCTTGATGTCTCATGGAGTCATTAGCTTCACTTGACCAATTCCAATTTTAAGGAATCATTTTCTTCAATTAAGCTTTTGTAATTTTTTTCTCCCATTTGTTCAATTCTGCTTTTTAGGGAGTTATTTTCATCAGTGAAATTTTTACTTTTTACATTGAGCAATCCTGTTTTTAAAGTGTTATTTTCCTCAGCATTTTTGTAATTTTCTCCACAAGATATTGTCTTTTCATAATTTTCTTCCTTTCATTTACTTTTTTTCCTTCCTACCATTCTTATTTTATTTGAAAATCATGTTTTAGCTCATCTAGGTATTCTTGTTGGTCTTTTTTTTCGCAATTCACATTTTTCCCCTTTGAAGTTTATCTTGTAGCCATTTAAATTCAATTGCTTCTGCGTTTGTGTCTTGTTCCTTCGCTGTCAACACAATAGATTTTTATGGCAATTTCTTTCATTGTTCTTCGTTGTTCCTCATTTTTCCAGCCTTTTTCTCAATTTTGAATTTTATGTTAAAATTGGGCTCTGTTTCCAGCATGAGTGGGGAGAAGAACTGTCTCAAGCTTCAACCTTTCTCATATTGCTATTTTCAAGGTAGATTATGGGGGTTTGGAAGTTTTTGTTTCTTCTAAAGTGGTATCATCTGAGGAGAATTATGGTTACTGCTCTCCTGGTCTGTACTCTGTTCCTTATCTGGTATTTGCCGCCTGATGACTTGGGATTTCAATTGACACTGCTCCTTAGGGCCCCTGCTCTCTTGGGATCAGAAATAATGGGATTTAGCAGATACTCAAAGACCCACCTGAGATTAATCTATACTGATTGAAATCAAGTGAGAGTGATTGACTGCTGATTAAGCCTACTGCAAGTTAATTGGATTGTAATCACACCTGGCTATCCCTTAAGAAGGTATTGTTCTCAGAATCTAGACTGTGAACTCAACTTGAGAACACCTTCAAAAGCCAATGGATTTGGATGCTGCCAACCAATCACTTGAAGCAGTGTGGTAAGGACTGCTTCTGTTCCAGATCTATAAAAGCTTCCACAAACAGCTGTGCTAGAGAGTTTCATGATTAAAGCAGGGTCGTGGAGAGGACTTCAGGAAGGAACCCAACAGGCTGGAACTCTAGGCTAGACTGGTGGCTGAAGCTTCTGATTTAAGGTGACCACAATTTATATTTTAAACTTCACACAACTTAGACTTTAAAAAATTATCTATTTTGGAGGATAATATGATTTCATGATTTTTTTTCTACTTGTCTCTTTTTTTTTCCTGTTAAATGTTCTCTACTTTGTTACTTTCTTAGCTCCAAATCTATTATTCATTTTTCCAGAGCTTCTAATACTTTAGGCAAGTAACTCACTATTATTAGTCTTCATTTTCTACATTTGTAAAATGGAGGAGCTGGAATAGTTGTTTTTTGAGTTCTCTTATAGCTTGTGATTATAATTCCTCTAATTTGTTTCACTTATTGAAATCTTTTTTAATAATGTGCTCTTTTATTTCTAACAAATCCCTTCCCCATTCCATTTTCTAAAGAGCTACTCCATACAGCAGATATTTTTTTTTAAAAAAGAAGAAATATATTAAGAAAAGTTAGTTAACACATCCACTGAATATTTGTAGTGCTTTACATACATGGTAACCAAGTCTCTGAAGAAGAGCAAGAGCTACATTGTCCTAGTTCTTACTTGGGACCCAACATGGTGATGATAATTATTTGAATTCAGTTCTGATTAATTTGATAATTTCTATTTATATTCTTATAGTCTTTGTTTTTACTATTTTTCATGTTTCATTTTGTATCATTTTATAAAATCTTTCTATTCTACTCTGTATTCTTATTCATCCATCCTTACTATAATTTGTGTAGTCATCTTCCAATCAATTGCTATCTAATCTATTTCCAGTTCTTTGCTACAAAAGCTACTTTAAATGGTTTGGTTTATGTATTATCATTTTTAGTCTTTGACCTCCTTGGGATATATGTTTAGCAGTGGGATCTCTGGATAAAGGGGTCCAGACATTTAAGTTATTTTTATTATATTTTCAAATCCTTTTCCAGTGTGGTTAGACCACTCAGAGCTCCACCAAAAGTTTATTAGTGTGCTTGTATTTCCAGAGGTCCTCCAACATGTGTTATTTCTATCTTTTTAAAAATTCTGTGATGAATATTCTTTCCGTCACATAAATGTCCTTCCCTGCTAGGACTTTTTTTAAACTTTAGATGGACTACATGTATCTCATTTCATTTGATCTGAGGTAATAGTCCAGCCTGATCAAGGTGTAGTCTATTTTATCTGGTATAAATCCCATTTGATCAGAATTGCTTTTCAAAAATGCTGTAGTTCTTCTTTTTTTTTTTTTTTGCCAGAATTTTAGTTAAAGATTTTACTACCTTGGAGAGAGCCTCTGTCATGCATCAAGTTCTTTTCTCTCTTGTTAATCATATTTCTTCTTTGAGAGTTATGACTTCTATTGTAGCATCTTTTAAATGTTTTATCTTTCCTTCCATCCTGCTATTTCTTACTGTTGTTACATTGTCTCTGAGGAATATACATAGTTTATTGCCTTGCCTTCTGTTTAAATTTGATTCATTTTGCTTTCAAGTATAATTCTTATTCACTGTTATTTTTTTTAAGGATCTGTGAGCAGTTTTCGGTATATATGAAGTTGATTTTCTCATAACTATATTTTTTACCTAATATTTCTCAGCCATTTTTAATCTTTCAGCCTCTTCCATTTTATTCCCAGTAGTCTGGAGGCTAGCTAGCTAGGTCTAGATAGGAAGCTAAGTGGTATATTGCATAGAACATTGGGCATGAAGTAAGTTAGATATGAGTTCAAATCTTTCCTCAAATATTTCCCTTGGAAATTTACTTAACCTTTCTCAGCTTCAGATTCCTCACTATAAAATGGATTTAATAATAGTTCCTACCTCACATGGCTCTTACAAGAATCATATGTAAAATGCTTTATTAACCTGATCTTGACATGAAGATAGAGGTATTAGAAGGGAGTTGAGTAGTTACTTGGTCTAATCCTTTAATTTTACATGAAGGAACTGAAGCCTAGAGAGGTGAACTGATTTGTTTAAGGTCACACAGATTATAGGAGGTAGAACCAAGGTACACACGGAATCATTTGACTAAAGGTTCTGTGCTATTTCCACTGTACAATGATGTATTAATGTATCCAGTTGGAGTTACTTCCATTTCCTCTGAACTAAGCGAAGGTCATGTAGCTAAAAATTCTCTTATACTGTTCTCCTTGATGTGTTCACCTGGAGCTCCTCCTATTCCTCACTACTTGCTCTGGGTCCCTTTCATCCTTGACCATCCCTTCTGCTCTGACTTAAATCACAACTCTATCTAGTAGAGCTCATGTGTCCAATAAGAAAGCATCAAACCAAGGATTCTCTTTTAATCATTCCCTTCATGCATATTCAGGCCCACTTACCTTTATTGAAGACCCATATCTCGAATGAAGCACCTTCTTCTGAGAAGCATCTCAGATTTCAGGTACTTTGAAGAAGTGGTCATGGGAGAGACTAATTAGTCTGTAAAGTGCTTTTCAGAGAGAGTGACACATGTTATAGCGACTCTGATACTCTTCCTAATTGTAGGTGACTCTTGCCTGGGAGAATGATCCCTATTAGTACAGAAGATTAAAAAAGCTTCCTAAATGTTCATCATTTTATTACCTTCAAATATTTTGGTGAGATTATTCAAATCAACCTGGGCTTTCAGTTCTTAGTACAATTTACTTGCCCTGTAGTAGGCAGGGGTTGCATCTTCAATGTGTTCTAAACATTTATGTCCTGAGATCTGCCGAAAATTTACCTAAAGTGGGTGGAGAATTTCCATTCACCAAACATTTATTAAGCACTTGTATGTACAAATAACTGTGCTAGGTACCAGTGATAGGTACAAGGGTAGAAATGAGTCATTGCCTGGCCTCCAGCTCCTTATAAGTGAGATAGAGGAGATAGAGGGTACATATAATCAGATAAATACAGCTTACATTTAGAGCTCAGAACCCTCCCTCAGCTGAAGTAGGATCATGCTTGTATGTGAATTTTATCTAGTATATGTTCTGTTATGTCCACAACATGTTGTGAACCTTAGATCACAAATTCTTAAAGGACAGAGACTGCCTATTATTTATCCTCATGCCATGCCCAACACAGTGTCATATTGCATAAAGGCACTACATGGATTCCCTAGATGGAGCTACTTTTAATATTCATCTTATAGGAACAGGCAGCCATATGAAAATGGACTTTGGTCGTCCATTAGTACTGTTAGTCCATTAGTACTGTTAATGTTAGGGCTTTCCCTCAGCGATCATTACCAAATTATTCAATTTTGGACATAGTTACTTGCATGTTGTCTTGCTCATTGGACTAAGAATTCCTTGAAAGCAGGGACTATCTTTTGCCTTACTTTGTGCCCTCAGGTTTTAGCATTGTGACAGGATTATGGTAGGCACTTGATAAATGCCTACTATTTGATAAATACCTGTATTTATTTTTTTATATTTATGTATTTTATTTTTGTTACTTTTAAATACATTCCTATTTATACAACTTAGTTTAGTATCAGTAGAGTCCCACTTAATGTCATTGAAGGTCAATGCCTCAGTAGTGATTCAAGATGGACTTGTGTTTACTACTGACTCATCAGACCCATATCTATACATACATCTATTTCTACATACACATTTATATATGTGTGAATGCATGTTATATTTTTTATATATAGAGGTATGTATATATATATGCATAGGTATGTGTTTGTGTTTGTGTGTGTGTGTGTATGTGTATCTGACCTTCCTTTCTGATCATACAGATCCTCAATATTTTATGTCAGTTCTCTATTATAAATCATTATTGACAATATGCCTCAGCTTACTCATGGTTGCTTTGTGCCTTTTTGTTGCCTTCTGGGTCATGTACAGTTTTGTTTGTTTGTTTTGGGGTTTTTTTGAGGAGCAATGAGGGTAATGTGACTTGCCCAGGGTCACATAGCTAGTAAATGTCAAGTGTCTGAGGTTGGATTTGAACTCAGATCCTCCTGAATCCAGAGCCAGTGTTTTTTCCACTGCATCACCTATCTGACCCCTCATGTACAATTCTGATTATTTCTGAGGCTGTAGTGTTCCATAATTCACAACCATATGTTGTCATAGGAGAATATTGGTGTTTTTAAAAATGGAATTTTGTGCAGAGCTTTTGCTTGGGAGAATTGAAAGCATTGCGAAGTTTCCCTAATGTGATCTAGTCTGACCTCCAACTGTATTTGATTCTAGGCCCAGCTTATTGTTTATGTTATAGCATCTCCCTGGGATCTGTGTACAGATAGATCAATAGAGCATTTATTAAGTGCTTACTTTGGGTCAGACATGGTGTTAAGCACAATGGATGCAAACCCAACCAAGAAAGAAAATCCTGGCCCTCAAGGACCTTACACTTTAGTGCACAGGGAAAGAAATAAAGGGGAACTAGAAAGTGGGAGGGAGGGAAAGTCTTCTGTGACATAGGTTTGGAGCTGTCCTTTGTGAAGTGAGGCGGAGGCCTGGTTCTAGGCAAGATTAGGCTCAAACTCATGTATCAGAGCCCAGGGTGGTTTAGTGGTGGAGTTCAAGGTTCCTGTCCTAGGAGGTATAGGTGCGGGCACATCTAGAGTCATCATGGTTTGGAGCACAGGATTGAGGTGGAGCCTTGCAGCTGGGCAAGATAAGATGAAAGCTCACCTATTAGAGAATGATATCCAGTGAGGAAGCAACATAATTTGGAACTGGTGGCCAGGGTTGGGCTCATCGACCTGGCTCTGGCCTATTCATTTTCTTTTTTAACCACAGAAGTTTTTATACTAGCCCTTAATAAGGGGAGGAAAGTTTATCATTGCTATTATGGTATACAAACGGATTTGTATCACTTTGCATGTCTGGTGTCTTATCAATCCCTGTAGTACCGGTTGCCATGATTTAAAAGGTAGAAGACAGTGGTTAAAGCACCGGCCCTGGATTCAGGAGTACCTGAGTTCAAATCCGACCTCAGACATTTGACACTTACTAGCTGTGTGACCCTGGGCAAGTCACTTAACCCCCATTGCCTGCAAAAACAAAAAAACAAACAAACAAAAAAAGGTAGAAGACAGAATAACCTACCATGATGTAATTTATAATCTAATCAGGGAGGAAAAAGATACACAAATGACATAGAAACAAATTAAAAAGCAATGTGACTGATGAGAAGATAATTGGAGCAGGAAGTCTAGAATAATTCATGAGTTCTGATTCCATATTGAACCAAGTGAAACCACCTTATTCTGTCATACTGGGCTTTCTATATTCCATTCAAGTTTGTCACCCATCACTTAACTTCTATATGTCTCAAACTGCTTCAGCTGGAGAAAGAGGGATTTAAACTGAATGATCTCTAATTTCTCTTCAAGATCTTAATCTATGATCCTATAAAACTTCCTGACCTTCCTATCCTATAGTCATTCACTCAGCCAATAAACTATCATGTTCCAGACACTGTGCTATGTTCTTGAATACACAGAAAGGTGAAAGACATTCCCTGCCCTCTAGGAGTCCACAATCTAATGGGAGACACAACTTGCAAAAACCAAACCATATAAGGAAATAATCGACAGAGGCGAGGCACTACAATTAAGAGGAACTGGAAAAGGCTTTCTATAGAACATGTCATTTTTGTTTTGACTTGAAGGAAGACAGAGAAGCCAAGAGCATTTCATGCTTGAGAAATAGTGAAAATGCCTGTAGTTACCAGCTAGAATGTCTTGTCTGAGGAAGAGTAAGGAAGACAGTGTCTCTGTAACAGAGAGTATGTGCAGAGGTAGAAGGTATAAGAAGCCTAGAACAGTGAGGGAGGTGCAGATTATGAAAGGCTTTGAATGCCAAACAGACGATTTTATTTTTGATCTTGGAAATGATAAGGACAGCAAGCATTATATATAATGGAGATAAGTTAGAGGCCTTCCCAATAAGATCAAAGATGAAACAGGGATGTCCATTATTACCTATATTATTTAATATTGTACTAGAAATGTTAGCTTTAGCAATCAGAGAAGAAAAAGGAATTAAAGGAATTAGAATAGGCAAGGAGGAAACAAAACTATCACTCTTTGCAGATGATATGATGGTATACTTAGAGAATCCTAGAGAATCAACTCAAAAATTACTTGAAACAATTAACAACTTTAGCAAAGTAGCAGGATATAAAATAAATCCACATAAATCATCAGCATTTCTATACATGACCAAAGTCCAGCAGTAAGGGAAATGATAAGGGATCACTGGAATTTATTGAGAGGGGCTGACGTGGGGCATAGAAGGGTGACAAAGTTAGACCGGCACTTTAGGAAGATCACTTTGACAGCTAAATGGAGTATGGACTCCAGTGGAAAGAGACTTGTGGCAAAGATACCAGCCAGAAGTCATTCAGTAGTCCAGGCACGATGTGATAAAATCCTTGCAACAAAGTGATAGAAGTGACAGAGGAAAGAGGGGGAGTATGCAAGAGATCTTCCAGTAAAGCAAGCAGACCTTGGCTATAGATTGGATATGGCAAATGAGAGAGAGTGAGGAGTTAAGGAAGATATAAAGGTTGCGAGTCTTAGTGATTGGGAGAATGGTGGTGTCTACAGGACATCAAGTTTGAGATGTCTAATAAGCAGACTAGGTTTATGGCTGGACAAGCAGATTGGAGAATTGTCAGCATAGAGATTATAAATGAATCCCTGGGAGCTTATAAAATTACTAAGTGGAATAGTATAAAGGGAGAAGATAAGATGATCCAGGATGAAGCATGATGGGACACTGACTTCTGGCAGGAGTGACTTGGATGAAGACCCAGCAAAGAAGACTGAGGAGTGGTCAGGTAGGTAGGAAGATAACTAGGAGATAGCACCATCATGAAAACAAAGAGATAAGAAGGTTTCAAGGAGAATATCACCAGGATTGAGGTTACAGAGAGGTCAAGTAGGATGAGGATTGAGAAAGGGATATTAGATTTGGCAATTAAGAGATGATTTGCAATTTTGGAGAGAGAAGTTCAACTGACAGATGAGTTTGGAAGCCAGACTGTAAAGAGTTAAGAGAGCAAGAGGAAAGGGAGTGTAAAAGTGTCTGTAAAACTAGCATTATAGTGCCTCACCTTCCTGAATTTAGAAGATTGGGCCAGATAATCTCTTCAGATACTTTACAGTTTTGAGATCTATAACCAAGTTAAAGATTTAGAAAATGTACAATTTAATAAATTGCAAACTTAAGTTTTATGATTATTCTTCTGGGTTAGGTCAGCATGGTCATTTTTGTTAGCAATCAGGCTTTAATTCTATCTAATGACTATAACTTCCTAAGGGGGGAAATATATTTAAAAACATAAATCATTCCTTTGACCAAAGTGAATTATTTCAAATAACATGCAGTAGATTTATGAATCATATATATGAGAAAGAAGGTTTACAATATTATCCATATTGAATATTTATATGCAGTGACAGATTTGTAGTTCATAATTAATGATTCATGTAAACTTTCTTTTTTTTTTTGCGAATGTTTCAGATCTTAATACTTGGGGAAATATGACTGCAGTCTGTCATTGTATTTACTTTAAAATACTTGCTTGTGTTTGAGTTTCTTTTATAGTTATAATTTGTATAATTCTGTAGCAGGCTATTTCAACCAAACCTTTTCAGGGGTTTTAACCTGGGATTCATGTACTTTTTATTTTATCATGTTTATCTTGATAAATGTATTTCATTATAATTGGTTTCCTTTGTAAAAATGTTTTTTATTTTATGCATTATTTATGAAAGTTCCACCATATCAACCTTCTCCCTCTTTCTCCCCCATATTGTTGTTGTTGTTTGTTACTGGAACCATAAAATCCTATTACCTCCCGGATCAAATACAAAATCATCTGTTTGGGGATCAAAGCCCTTTATAACCTTCCTTCCTCTCCCATATTTCCAGTCATCTTAAATCTTCCTTCTTGCCATGTACTCTTCAATGACATCCTGGCTGTTCCACAAATAAGACACTGCATCTCTCAGCTCTGGGCATTTTCTCTGGCTGTCCTACATGCCTAGAATGCTCACTTTGCACATCCCCCCCAAAAAAATCATATCTTCTATAGAAAAGTCTTTCCCAACCTCTCTTATTTCTAGTGCCTTTCCTCTTTTAATTATTTCCTGTTTATACCATATATAGCTTGTTCTTACATATTTGTTTTCTTGTCTTTCCTATTAGACTTCAAGCTCCTTGAGGGCAAGCATGGTCTTTTGCCTCTTTTTATATTCATAGAGCTTAACACAGTATCTGGCACACATTTATAGCACAATAGGTGCTATATAAATGTTTGAAATTTAAAATATTATTATCAGAAGGATTCCATAAACTTTCCCAGACTTCAAAAAGGCTCCATAACAGAAAAAGTTGAGGACCTCTGTTATATGGCACTTATGCTTGATTTCATTAAATAAATATATATTGTTCATTAAATCCTTAGTACTAGAAAGGCACATTTATTACTGGCTTCTTGTCAGAAGATATTGTTTAGCCTATTAGTTGATATATAGTCAGATATTTTAAAAAGTCATTTTAACACATCGATTAGGAATAAGATATTTATCTTTCTGTATATTACTTTTACAAACAAAAGTGGTGCTGTTGTGCTAAATGTAGAAACACCAGGGAGCCATAATTATTATTTCCTTTCAGAATGATTAAAATCTACCTAGATATAGTAAATTAGACAGCATTACATTTAGTATATATTGCTTGGCGGCAGCTAGGTAGCTCAGTGGATAAAGCACTGGCCCTGGATTCAGGAGGACCTGAGTCCAAATCTGATCTCAGACACTTGACACTTACTAGCTGTGTGACCCTGGAGCAGTCACTTAACCCTCATTGTCCTACAAAATGAATGAATAAATAAATAAATAGTATGTACTGCTTGTTGGATTCCAATCGAAAGTAATCTTGTTTATATTTGCAATTTGACTTGAATTCATAGCAAAAGTGATATGTGATTGATAAATATAAAAAATGCATCTTAATATTAGGTCTTAGTATATTTGTAGGATAACAGGGCAACTGTGAGTTAATTACAAGGCTGTGCCAGTTAAGAGATTTGGTGCCCCAGAGTCTCTTCTACATCTGTAATCTGCATAGCATGCTTGGTTGTTCCAGTTCTTTTTCCTGTAATTTACTCTTCTGACTGACATCCTTAATGTGTGGACTTTGGTGTTCCTGATACTGGTCTAAGACCTTGACTTTGATTCCTTCATTGCTACTTTTCTTTGTGTCTTAGACTCTGACTTCTGTGTGGATTGCAAACTGCTTAGCTTGACCCTGCTTAGCCTCTATCCAGCTGTGTGGAAGGAAGAACCAAAGTCTTCCCTATGACATCTAGCACTCCAACTTAGTAAAAATAAAATGTCTAAGTAATATTCAGGATGTGAACTGCCACATGTGGCTTCTATCATCGGGCCGAGAATACTGTTGGAACATTGTTTAAAAGCATTTATTGAGTGAAAAGTAGGGGCATGTTTAAAGTGGGAACTATCACATAAGTATATCTTGGCCTGGGGTACTTATGATGGTGTATCTATACTGACCAAACATTGCTTAAAATGTATAGTTTTTTTATAGGTTTGTGGCTTCACATTTTTAATCATTTCCTCCTGCTAAACTCATGAAAATAATGAATAGATTAGATCCTAGTGAATCAAAGGTACACTGAAAATCTGTGTGGCCTAAAATGTAAACACTGAATGAAGGAAAATGCTCTAAGCAGTACTATTAGGATTACATTTTATAGACAAATCTGAACATTGTGAGCCAGTTTCTCTGGCTATATAAACAACTAATTGAGAATTAATTAGGCAACAAGGAAGCTACATCGAGTATTTCAGAATATGTTATGAGGCTATCCTGGAATAAAATGGCCCTTCTGAAAGTGGTCAGTTTATTCTTGTGTTGTGAAGGACTTAAGTTTCCAGGAAATAACTTAATCAGAAAGTCAAGGTAGCATGGTAGACAGCATGCTACCTTTAAAGACACTTTAGTTCTGATGGTTACTAGCTCTGTGACCAGGGGTAAATTGTTTAAGCTTTAGACGCTCAGTTTCCTCACATGTAGAATGGAGTTACTAATAGATGTGAGAGAAGCATTTGGCTTGTCTGCACAGAAGAATTAGTGATGATGTTGGATTCAGAAAAAAGAAGTGTAATGAAGATGGACTGAGCAATCAAGAAGAATACAAAAATATTCTTTGAAGATTGCTAAAACCTACAATGAACTGAGGCTGCTGAGGCTAAGGATAGAAAATAGCTTATTTTCATTTTTTTTTAAAGCTAGGTTGGAACCAATAGAAGGAATCAAAGTAATAGGGAGCCAACTATTAATAAGTCTAGGAGGCAGAGAGGGGCCTCCTTCTATCAGCCATTGAGTCTGCTGTGTCTTCTACAAATGTATTGGGGTACTGAGGACTCCTAAAATGTAACTGAGGGAAACATTTCCTAAAACTTAAATTGCTATATAAATGGGAGGTATTATTAATGCCTAGGATAATATAAATCAAACTATGGGGGTTGCCTTATTTTGAAAAATAATATTTTTCACTTAAGTAGCATTTCTTTTTCTCTCACTTTCTATTTCTACCAACTAAACCAAAAAGAGGCCCAGAAAAGAAAAACAAATCCTCATAATAAGTATATGATGTCCAAAAAAGCAAATTCCTTCATTTCCATTTCCAAAAATGTTTTCCTCATTCTCCATCTTGAGTCCATCGCCCATCTGTCAAGAGGTGGGTGGTGTGCTTCATTTTAGATCCCCTGACATCATAGTTGGTCACTGCATTGATCATAGTTCTCAAATATTTAAAATTTTTTTTCTTTATAATGTCTTTGTTATTATATAAATTGTTTTCATGGTACTGCTCAGTTCACTCTATATCAATTCATGCAAATCTTAGTTCTCTTTTTTTAGTTTTATCATTTCTTATGGCATAGAAACATTCCATTGTATTCATGTATCATAATTTGTTTAACCATTTACCAATATATAGGCATTTACTTGGATTTCCTTTTCTTTTCCAACATGAAAAGAGATGATATCTATTTCTGGTTCTATGTATCTCTGGCTCTACTATCTCAATCTCTATCTCTATCTATCTCTATATACTCTCTCTCTCTCTATCATCTACCTATCTATCTACCTATCTATCTATCTATCTATCTATCTATCTATCTATCTATCTATCTATCTATCTATCTATCTATCTATCCAGAGTCCATTTTGGTTCTAAGAGAAGAGTCTACCTTCTAAGTGCATTTGTAAGGAGAGTACCCACATTCATGTATCCAACTATGACAGTTTCTGCTTCCTTATTATTAATGTTTTTTTCTCTCTTTTTTTTTTTTTGTTGTTAGGGCTCCAACATCACAGATACCTGCACTGAAATGCTAATGTATGGTGTTTTATTGAAAATTTCTGCAGGAAATATTCAAGAACGGGTGTTTTTTCTTTTTGATAATCTTTTGGTATATTGCAAAAGAAAACACAGGTAAGTTCCTCTTTTCTGGTATTACTTACCCATCTTATATTTTAAACACTAAATATATGCCATGATACCACTTAACAAAGGTTTCTTGAAGATCTTCTATTTTGAATTGAATCTATATTTCAGATGCATATTACTTTTATGATGGTAGACCATATCCCTTCTTTGTAATGTCATATCATAGAACAGACTGTAAGATGTGAAAGATCATTTACTAGAATTCCTTCATTTTACATATGAACCAAGGGAGGAGAAAGTGACTTTCCTAAGTTCACAGGGGGAAGTACGGTAAAGAGCTGTAATTTAAACCTACTTCCTCCAAATCTCGATTTAGTCCTTTTTTCCCACTCAGTCTTTCATTTTGATAAAATAGATGCTTAATGGAAGAAAAGATGCTTATTTGTTGAAAGTAGAGTAATGCTATTTTTATTAGAAAAGTCATTCGTGCATTTATATAGTATTTAATGATGTTAAGTCAATAGATCGTTGAGTTCTAACAGACTTCCTGAGCTTTTTCAAGCTTCTTAGTTAACTAAATGGATAACAGGTATGAAGGAATAGCATTATATAATAAGAAGATATATTCATGTGAGAAATCTAGAAACTTGAGTTGGGTAACATGCTAAATGAAGCAGTTAGATAAGAACTAATGAAGGGAGGAAGAGAAAGCATTATTGTGAGCATATACTAGAGAAAACCTGGACAAAAGGACAAATTTCTGTTTGGAAAATAGAAAATAAACTTGGCATGGAAGAATGTTATTTTGGTTTTGGAGGAATTCAGCTTATCCAGACATTTGCTAGAATATCTTCTGCCAAAAACAGAGTATTAGCCAAATTTATGACTTGCTTTAATAATAATTTCATTCTTCAAAGGTAGAAGAAGCCACAAGGGGAACTTCTATTCTGGACTTCATTCTAACTAATCAAGAATATAGAAAGAAAATGAGGGTTTTTGCTAGCCAGAATATATCACCCGGAGAAAAAGAGTTTTACAATGATAGATTGTTTTTGTGTAAAACATTTCCATACCTTCTTTTTTTAAAATTATAAATAGAGGTTTTAATAATATAATAAATTATAGTTAATATAATTTCAATACAATTGTTTCCTTTGTAATTCTATGTGTTTTGTTTTATGCATTTAAAAACATTATCCTGAGAAGTTTATGACACAAAAAAATCTGGGGTTAAATGATTTTTTTTTTAATTCTGATAAAAGTATTTTATTATTTTCCAGTTACATGTAGAGATAGTTTTCAACATTTGTTTATGTAAGATTTCCAATTTCAAATTTTTCTCCCTCCTCCCCCCCTCCCCTAGACAGCAGGTAATCTGCTATAGGTTTTATATATATATAAACATGAAACATATATATTTTATATATATATATATAAACATTAAACATATATATTATATATATATATATATAAACATTAAACATTTCTGAATTAGTCATGTTATAAGAGGAGAATCAGAGCAAAAAAGGAAAAAGCTCAAAAAAGAAAAACAACAGCACCAATCCATACTGTCTTAACAGCTTTCTCCTATGTTCCTTTCTCTCCTCTGATACTGCCACCACCTTGCCTGGTACAGACTTTTTACCAATTCCCATCTAAACTATTAGAATAACCTGCTGGTTGGTCTTCTTGTCACAAGTTTCTCTCCATTCCCATCTATCCTCCACTCAACTGTCAAAATGATCTTTCCATGTTACTGTCTTACTTAATTCACTCCAGTGACTTCCTGTTACCTCCTGGAATGCATATAAAAACTTCTAACATTGAGAAGCCTTCATAAGCTCCCCACCTCACTCCAGTTTTCTTACATTTCACTCGACACTGTGCACTCAGTGATCTAGTGATATGAGCCTACCTCTGCTCCTCAAACAAGACCTTCCATCTCCCAGCTCTGTTCATTTTCATTGGCTGTCCTACATGCTTGGAATGCCCTCCTCATCTCCATTTTCTAAAGCTTCCCTGGCTTCCTTCAAGTCCCAACTTATAGAACATTTACCATAGGAAGGCTTTCCTGACTCCCCCCCCTCCATTATAATTCCTTCTTTCTTTTGATTATTTCCTATCTATCCAGGATATAAATTATTTTACATAGTTGTTTGCATTTTGTCTTCCCCATTAGAGTATGAGCTTTCTGAGAGCAGGGACTATTTTTTTTCCATTCCTTTGCATCCCCTGTGGTTAGTACATTGACTGGCACATGATAAGTGCTAAATAAATATTTAGTGACTGACTGGCAGGCAGGAGAGAGTGGGAAATCAGAAGCAAAGTCCAGGATAGAACTCCTGAAGTCCTTCCTGCTACCTTTTGTTAAAAAGTTTAATTTTATATCCCTTCTTATGACTGTTTCCTAGGATGATGCAATTCCTGTGTACAAGTAAACTAGTCGGTTCAAAAGGGATAGAGACTAACCGCCCCCTCCCCCGCCCCATTATATGAACAGAGATCTCTCTGCTTCTTTTGGGGTTTATAATCATAATAATCATTAACATTTATATAGCTCTTTAAAATTTTGCATAGTGCTGTACCTATATTATTTATTTGATCCTCACAACAACCCTGTGACTTAGACGGTGTTACTGTCATAGTTTTTCAGATGAGAAAATAAAACTGAAAGCAGTTAAGTGACTTGCCCAGGGTCATCCAGCTAGTAGTTGTCTGAGGTAGGATTCAAACTCTATGACCAACAATCTATCTCTTACACCATCTAGCTGGTTTTTATCATAATTGGAAGCAACTTGTTTAATCTATGGCTCATTGGACATAATTCCTGTGTTGACAAGTACTAGTTGGGAGAGAGGTGAGCTTCTACAACCACTTCTGCTTTTACATAGTCAAAAGATGTCATCTCTTAACTTTGTCATCATGAGAGAAGGATAGTAGAACTTTACTCCCTTCCCTCATCATGGCAGGGACTTCAATCCTGGGTCAGTGGTGTGGTAGCTCTGGCCAGTTCAGTCATCCTCTCATGAAAAAGTTTTGTGCGTGTCCCTGGCAACAGACCAAGTCTACCTTTCAAAGACCAGCCTAGATAAATACAGAAAATGAATGGATGACTGAATAAAGCACTTATTAAGCACTTACTATGTACAAAATACTGTGCTAAGTAATGGGGATACAAATGAAAAAGAAATTGCCTACTCCCAAGGAGCTCACGTTCTAATGGGAGAGACAACTCATATCAAAGGCTTCAGCTTCAAGTCTTATGGAAATGTCCCATGGACTTTAGGATGCCAGCAACAAAGAAGATAGTAATTATTCTTGATTAATGTCATTTCCACTGATAAAAAAGATAATCATATAAGTTTCTAATGTTTAATGATTTGAAAGTGCCACAGACACTGATGGTGAGGACTTCCCTTTCTGGGTCTTCAAAAATGGGGCTTTAGGAACTATGAGATCCATCACAAAGCTGCATCTTTACAGATATTTCTTTCCAGGATGACAATTTCGTGGGTAGCAGACTATAAACATTGCTGTTCCAAAGGCTCTTGGGTTCAGGCTATCCTAGAGGAGAGGCTGAACAAGGCAATGGTGGTGCTTTGATTTGTCTGTCACATGTTGCCTCCTGCCTCTCAGTTATCTGGCCCACCCATCCGATGAGTGGCATTTAGTTGGCAGCTGGTGGAGATGTCTGGCCCCTCCATAAGAATTGCTTTTATGGGTGATCACAATGAAGAATGGATTGGAAGCAGGACTGGTGGTCTTGAGAGTGCTACCACTCCTAAAGCTGCAGATTCTATTTGCCTATTGGTGGCAGAGAGTCAGTTAGCTGCCTGCTTATTAATGAAGTATTTGTCCATGGCAACCCATGAAACAAAGAAAATATACATAATGCCCATCAATCATGTGTACCTCATCTTTCTGAGTCTTCAGTGGCTGTGAAAGAGTTGTAGGAAAAGGGGCAAATATACTTTATAAATCATCTACAACCTTTAATTTGACTTATTAAGTAGCTGTCCCACTTTGAAGTTTTCTTGACGAAGATACTGGAGTGGTTTACCATTTCCTTCTCCAGCTCATTTTACAGATGAGGAACTGAGGTAAAAAGGGTTAAGTGACTTGCCCAGGGTCACATAGCTGATAAGTGTCTGAGGTCAAATTTCAACTCATGAAAATGAATATTCCTGACTCCAGGCCCAGTACTCTAACAACTATGCCACCTAGGTACTCAAAGAAGAGATAAGAATTAGTATTAAAAAAGTTAGAAAAAAGTACGTATGAGAAAAGAAGATATGATATATAATTGAAATTGCTCAACTCTAAACTACTTAATTAATTCATAATGAAAAATTGGAACTGAACAACAGGCATGACAGGCACAAATTATCTATTTTTTTTGTTTTTGTGGGGTATTTTGGTTTGTGACTTGCCCAAGGTCACACAGCTATTATGTGTCAAGTGACTGAGGCTGGATTTGAACTCAGGTCCTCCTGAATCTAGAGCCATTGCTTTATTCACTGAGCCAACTAGCTGCCCCAAATTATATTATTTTTATATAGAAGTTCAACTGCTGTAAGTCAAGTGACACAATAAGACTGAAAGAGACAAGAAAGTGATGATGAGCAAACACTTGGCTTATTTGCCAGTTAGAGTTGGGACCAAAATCATTTGTAAAATCTTATGAAGAAGAGAGAGGATGGGAATGCCATTAGGAAATTGTAAAATATCTTTTTTGATGCCAAGTTCCCCACAAAAGCAAAAGCACATCTTTTTAACACTAGCTTTTCACCAGTGTTCCTGTATGGCCATGAGCAATAGGAAACATCAGCCTCTGAAGAAATGCAATGAAATATCTCATAGAGGTATCTGGAGAAGCACATGTTGGATGTGTTTAGAACACAGGCTAAAACATGTAGTTCTTCATAGGTATGTTAGGCACTTTTCAAAATTGCTAATTATTTCAAATAATTAGTGCAACAAAGTAATCATTTAATGATTAACAGTTTAGGAGCCTAAAAGAATTAATGAGACTTTCAAAAAGACCTATATAACAAACAGAGATTAAATTTTAGGGAAGATATGGCTAATTATTTATTTAACCATGAGGAACTTTGAAGAATAAGAGTAAAAAATTTATAAGGGAGATGTGTGGTCAGAAGAAAAGATGTGATTATCATGTGACATGGTTGATTAATGGTAGTTATTTGGCCTTTAGTTTCTTTATGAGCAGAAAGCAAGGAAGGCCTTCAGAACATTGAGTTCCATGGCAGTCCTATGGGAAAATACATATAAGAGTTCCACAGGTTAAGCAGGAATGGATGGATTTTTATTTGTATTGTTGGAGGAAATGACGAATGTTTATTATTGAGTAGAACTGAGCATATGGTGATATGGTATCAGTGATGACATTGCCAAGGAAAGTGAGGAATAGGGACTCCTTTGAACATTTATCTCTTGATGAGTTAACATTACCCATTACACTCACCCAAGAAGAAATATGAGAGGTAAGAGGATACTCCATAGTGATTCTAGATAATGATGAGATCCCTAAGCTATTCAATTCATTGTTACCTTGTCTGCTCTGTAAGTCCTTTGGATGGGAAAGATAGGAGAGAAATGATTAGCAGGAAATAAAAATGCAGAGTAAGAGAAGACAGATAAATATCTCACTCTCCTTTAATGAGTTTGGGTCACCAAATTCTGATAAACTATTTCCTAGAGTAGATAAAATCTGGTGGTTATAATTGTTACACAGTTGTTAGTGATATAAATAAATAAATAAATAAATCGGAAAGCCAGAGAAGTGCCACAGGACTGGAGAAGTATCCTCATTGTTGTTTTAGAGAAGAGGATAGAGTTTGAAACTTTAGCTCCTGACTTTGGCTATTAAAGGGATGGTGGGGCGAGTGTATAGACAGCAAAGTAATGATCTCAAAGAACCAACATAGTTCAAAGCACATTATGCCATACTGACTATTTCCTTCCTTGGCAGGGTGACTAGACTGGTAGATTGTGGAAATTTGGTAGAGACATTACACTTAGATTTGCACAAAGCATGTAACAGAACTTCTGGTGTTGTCCTTCTGCACAAGGTCAAGGTATATTAGCTTGATGCACGGTCCTAGTTAGGTAGATTCAGAATGGTAAAATTACCAGGGCTATGAATCAATTGATCTAAGTCTTTGGGAGAAGGTACTAGTGGTTGCCCCTATATCTAACCTTGGCTTTGTACTGGTCCTCATTTTAATAAATACTTTAATAAATATTTTATTCTGAACTTGACAAATATCAAATAGAATGGGCATGTGTTGTTCTACTGAACAACAATAAAAAGAGGATAAAATTGCAGTTCTCTTATCTAAAGATTGTTTTTCTTTTCAAACATAAATAAGATCTATAGCTTTCAAAATGTTCTATTTGTCTTCTATTTTAGTCACCATTTTTATCAGCGCTCCTAGATGAAAGTTTAGATTATATACTTGTTGAATTTGCTGATGATATGAAGCTAGAAGAGAGAGAGAGCTAATATAGAGTCAGGGCAAAAAAAGGCTTGATTATCATGAATACTAGTAAAATTTAATAGAGATAAATATAATGTACTAGACTTGAAGTCACAATATTGCCTCTGTAAATTGTGCTGGGGTTAAACATAATTCCTTTGATAAGGATTTTAGAGAGTTTAGTGGACAGTGAGCTCAGTCTATTCTGAGTAGTATGGCATATAATGGGAAAAAAAAAGAATGTTACAAATATGCCCAGAAACATTTCCAAAGAGAAAACAAAAATTGTTAATTTTGGCAGTGCTCTATAGTGGGGTAGCACCTGGCTGAGGCAGGAAGACTGTGTTTGAATCTTAGCTCTTATTCATGCTGGCCCTGTGACATTGGGCTAGTCACTTAACCTCTCACTTCCCTAACCACTTTTCTAGACTAAACTCAGAACAATTGATATTCTGCACCAGCAAGGGCCCCTTCACTGTTCCCAAACCAGTGAAACCACAATTCAAACCAACACCTGTTAATAATAAGCTTTAAAAAATGCTTAACTTCATTAAAACAATACCTTAAAATGCAAATGCTTAACTTCATTAAAAACAATTACTTAAAATGCACTGATTTGGGAGTTCCTTCAAATATGTTGATTTACAACTCATTCATGTTTGTATAATTCTTGTCCAAGTCTACCACAGAGGATCTACGCAGTGTATTTATACGTCTTGCTTTGTCATGGCATCATACATGTATAACTTAACATTCTGACTCCCTAACTCTCATTCCTTGTTCTTGTCACATTTTTTTTTGTTTTTAGTGAAGCAATTGGGGTTACACGTGACTTGCCCAGGGTCATGCAGCGAGTTAAGTGTCTGTCTGAGGCCGGATTTGAACTCAGGTACTCCTGACTCCAGGACCAGTGCTCTATCCACTGCGCCACCTACCTGCCCCCCTTGTCACATCTTTTTTTCCTATCACATTCCTGTAGGGGTAGCTAAGTGGCACAATGGATAAATCACACTGGCCCTGAAGTTCAGAAGACCTAGTTCAAATCTAGCCTTAGATACTTACTAGCTGTTTGACCCCAAGTCACTTAACCCCAGTTGCCTAATATCCCCAGTGTCATCTCCAGTTGTCATGATGTATATCTTGCCACTGGACCCAAATATCTCTGGAGGAGAGAGTGAGGATGGTACTTTGCAGAGCCCTGCTCATTTAAATCCAAATCAGGGCAAGTCATGACATCAACCCCCGTCATGGTCCTCCTTGAAACATGAAGGATAAACACAATAACAGCATTCCTGTTGTTCTAGAGTTGTTATATTTTAAAAATGCTTTAAATGCTTATTGACTTGACTTGCAGACTGAAAGAAGAAGGAAGAAAGGAAGGGAGGAAAGAAGAAAGAAGGGAAGAAAACTTAGAAGAAGGTTTTATTCTGTGCCAGGCACTGGGCTAAACATTCAGAATTCAAATGGAGGGGGCAGCTAGGTGGCACAGTGGATAAAGTACTGGCCCTGGATTCAGGAAGTCCTAAGTTCAAAACTGGTCTCAGACATTAGACACTTACTAGCTATGTGACCCTGGGCAAGTCACTTAACCTTCATTTGCCCTGGAAAACAAACAACAAATGGAATATAAATATAAACAGAAAAGGATCCCTGCAGTCAAGTCAAGGAATTAACATTCTAATGGGGGAAAGATAATATGTAAAAAGTTGCAGAGAAGCTATTGCCAGAAGAGGTACCTAGCTTTGGTTCTCTGCTAAAGAGTCAGTAATACAGCCTGAAGGGGAATGAAACTAACGTCAGTCATTAAACAATTAAAGCTTGCCTATCAGTAAGAGTTGTTATGTAAATGAATCTGCAAAATTCATTTGTTAGAAGCTGTCATGTTATGGAAACTCATTTAGTAGGCTACTCTCTTTTGGACCACTGTTAAGGCATTACTACTTCTTGCTTAAGGTCTAACAAACATTCTCAATGTTCTTTCCTGGGTAGGTTAGGCACTTTTCAAAACTGTTGACTATTTTGAATCATTAAGATGCCCCTTCAGACAATAAATCAGTAAATTACTGAGTAGTAGTTCAGGAGTCTGGAAGAGTTAATGAAGCTTTCAAAGCGATCTACATAAAAATCCAAGAGTAATTAAATTATAGGGAGGATCTAGCTTATTGGGTTTATTAGTTTTATTGCCTTTGTGCCACTCTGGAATAAATGAACTGGCTGAAAATTTTTAAATGTGCGTTTTTATGATAATATGCTTAGATAACGCTGTGATAAGCATCATCAAGTTATGAAGATAAAGAAACAGCAGTTACTTTCCTCTGTGTATTGTACTTTAAAAAATTAACATGATTCTTTCCAATATCTTTGCTTTCCTTTGGAAACATTAATTTGAAAACATGTTCCTTTGGAACATTAATTTGAAAAGAAGACTTTTCTCCTTGAAAAGTGGATCTCCTCCTGTTATTTATTTCTCTCTTAAAGTTCAAACCTTTTGTGACAATAAAGCTGATTATTCAAATGTGGGGATCCTTCAAGACCTTATGGCCTTAATTGTTGAATAACTAACAAGATCAGTAAAAGTCTTAAGAAATTAGGATCCTACTGTTTTGAAAATGTTCTTAAGTAATAAAACATTACTAAGAACATGTGACATAAAGAACAAATTCATAGCTATTATAAATGGAAATAGCCAAATAGATCATTGTGTCCATTCCTGCCAGGAGATGAGGAGCTGTTTAAATGACACCATCTGCTCCCTTCTTAAAACACTTAATTTCTTCTGGTAGTTAAGAAGATCAACATCTTCCCAATAATTTCCTAACTTAAAATATTAAGAGACTTAGGAAGGTATTGTTATACAAATTTCCCCCATGTATCAACTTAATGGAATAGTAAACTAATTACAAGATTCTAAACTGTCATTAGGAATCAGGGATCTGCTGGAGCTAGCTAGTAGTGAGAGCCAAGTATTAAATTTTTAGTGTGAACATATTCACATTGTAAATTGACAGTGTACCGATCAGGAGCTTAATCTTTTTTTATTTGTTTAATTGTCTAGACATTAAAAAGTGATGGAGAAATTATTAATAATACAGATTAAATGTAGTTCTTAGATATTCCACCAGCAACATCTCTAGGCAGTATTTTCCAGTGGCTGGACTGGAAAATTTAAAGAACTAAATTATATTCCCAGTTCTGACACTGATGGTGTGAGGCTATCTCTATCATTCATATAAATATCTACCTATATGCATATCACATATACATACATATAAACATATACATATAAACACATATATGTACATACTAATTTTTTAAAAAGACAAAATATAGCTAGACAAAGGACAACTTTTTTTTGTAAAGACTCATAAAAGGTCATTTTCTTTTTGAAATTGGGGGGGGGCAGCTAGGTGGTACAGCAGTAAGAGCACTGGCCCTGGAGTCAGGAGGACCTGAGTTCAAATCCGGCCTCAGACACTTGACACTTACTAGCTGTGTGACCCTGGGTAAGTCACTTAACTCCAATTGCCTCACAAAAAAAAAAAAAGAAAAAAGACAGTCAGAAATTGAGACCTAGAAAAATAAATGTAATATTGTGGTATAAGAGGTAACATATGAAGGAAGGAACCTAATTGAAAACTGTTCTTGCCTTAGAATTTATTTTCACCAGTATCATGGAAACTCAGAAGGGATGTAAAGGGAATTTATCCATCCTTCAAGACCAGCTCCCTGAGTTTAGGATAGGGATTGAAAAAAGTTGGTCACAAATAGGAGGGTATACCCCAGAAGATTGGGAATATTTAATTTGGGGAATCTGTAGAACTTCGGAGACTTCACAGATCCTCTTTGTGCCACTGTATCAACAGTTCATTATCCCTTGAGAACCAGCTATCTATGCAAGATTGATTGTGAAAAAGAGCAGCAAACAAGAGGCAACAGAATGGGGGTTGGGATGGAACAAAATAAAAATGCTGAGCCTAAAGAAAGAAAAGGATTCACTGGAGGAAGAATGCTTACTGCAAGGACACTTTAGACAAATCCTCTGATGAAGACAGATAAAAGCTGTTTGAGGAAGAGAAATGTATTCATAATAAAAGAAAAGAGCCATCTCAGTGAACAAGTACTTTGTAAAACAGTAAACTGAATAGCATCCAAGTATTGATGTTAATTTTGTAAGATTCCATGAAATAACAATGGAAAACTTTTACTGGAGCTGTTTCAAGAAGCCTCAGAATGGTTCAGAAGCATAATAAGGAAATCAAATTAAAAGGTCAAAGGAAAAAGGGTATAAGGATGAGAAAATTTGGGTTCTTAAGAAAGAAATCAATAAGCTTAGCAAGATTAGAGAATTTATAACACAATACAGATATTTGCTAATCAAGTAGATACTCTGAGACCTAGAATTATATAATTATAACAGAAAAAATGCAAAGAAAGAATTAAAATTAACTGAACAAATCTCAAGACAAAGCTGAAAGAATATTGAATGTGAATAAAGGATGCAAAAAGATAGGCTAAGAATTATAGGTTTTCCACAAAAATATCATTAAAAGGAAAATCAGAATACCATATTTCAGGAAATCATACAGGAAAATTTCCTTGAAGTAGTTAAACAAATAGCAATATAAATTTTATGATAATCTTTGCATCATCAATGGAATAAAATCCTGAATTTAATTTACTAAAAAATATCTCTTGGGAATTATAACATCAAACAACAAAATCTGCAGGCGGCAAGTAGAAGAAGCAAAAAGCTTTCACAGACCAAGAACAATGAAAAAAAAATAATAAAGGATTAGATTGGATTACAAGAAGTCTAAGAAAAAAATAGGAATATGATTTTCCTGAAAACACTTGGCAGCCAAAAATGTCTTTTAAAGCTCACCCTACTACATCTAAGAAAACAAATGAAGCCTCAACAAAAGAAGAATTTGGGTTATTGTTTGAAGGAAGCCAGAGATCATCAGGGATACAACTTGCAGATTGACCAGATGAAAGAAACTTAAACAGTTTTTGAGAACAATGAAAACTAGGGAAAATATTTTTCCAAGACATTATGATGGGATGGGGAAATCTTCTTTTTCTGTTTTGATTTTCTCAGAAAAGAAAATCTGATGTTATCTAAAGTGGCATGATAGAACAAAGATAGTATAAAAGGGTTAAAGTTTCCAAGGAACAAAGATATAAGGGGAAAAATAAGAGTATCACAAAAAAGTAAATATTTCAATGACTATATATTTCATTTCCTTATTCATAAATACATATGGTTGGATTCCAAGAGGAATTCCTCTTGGGCAGTGTGATGGAAAATAAACATAAAGGCATACTGCAGGAACTTGATATTGGACAATATATTGAGGAGGGAAGAGATGGATTGGGAAAATTGATATATTATTAATAAGCAGCTTTTAGAAGAAGAATTACAGGGGGCAGCTAGGTGGTGCAGTGGATAAAGCACCGACTCTGGATTCAGGAGCACCTGAGTTCAAATCCAGACTCAGACACTTGACACTTACTAGCTGTGTGACCCTGGGCAAGTCACTTAACCCCCATTGCTCCACAAAAACAAAAACAAAAACAACAAAAAAAGAAGAATTACATCTCTGAAAACTTATAACTAAATGGAAAAGAGAATAACTGAACTGAACATAAAGTTTAAATGAATTGAAAACAAAGAACCCCAAAACACAGAAAAAGCATGTCTTGAAACTTGGAAGGAAACTAGGAAATAGAACTATATAATTGATAAAACTCATTTTATTTCTTTCATTTTTCTTTGAAAAAATAACAAAATAGATGAACCATTATCCAACATGAACAATAGAGAGAGGAAAATAAGAACAGTGAATTCAGAACAGAAAGGAAGTAAAAAATAAAACTTCAGAAAGTGATGATCAATTATATCTAGCAAAATGAGAATTCAAAGGAAGTAGATTTTTAAATATTCAAATTAATCAGTTAAAAAATCTCAGAAAAACAATAAATACATATTATTAAAGGTTGGAAAAAACCCAACTAGGTCCAGAAAGATTTTCATGTGAAGGAAGCAGCTAGGTGGTGCAGTAGATAGAGCACTGGCCCTGGATTCAGGAGGACCTGAGTTCAAATCTGGCCTCATACACTTAACACTTACTAGCTGTGTAATCCTGGGCAAGTCGCTTAACCCTCATTGCTCTGCAAAAACAAAACCAAAAACAAACAAGCAAACCAAAAAGAATTTTTATTTTAAAAGCAATTAACAGCAAAGCTAAAAGATCAGTCTCAAAAATAAAGATAGGAGAAATTTTATCAAACTCCTTTTGTGAAACAAATATAGCCCTGATGTCCAAATAAAGGAGAGAGAAAACAAAGAACAACTAAATCTCATTTCACCATTGAATATTGATATAAAAAATTCTAAACAAAATCCTTTGTAAAGAGAATATAATGGTATTTCCCATAAATCCTCTGTAGTGATCAAGAGGTAGTCATGCCAGAAATACAAGGATGATTCAATATTAGGAAACAAATATATAAACAAAAACATGGGAAAATAACATACATTATTTCAAAAGTTAAACATAATGTGTGACAAGATATAGCACTCATTTACATATGCTAAACCTCTAAAAATCATAGCTGTGGAAGGATTTGTATTCAAAATCTCTATCCATTCATCTATCCATCCACTCATCCACCCATCTACCTATCCATCTATCCAGTCAGCCACCTATCTATCTATCTATCTATCTATCTATCTATCTATCTATCTATCTATCTATCTATCTATCTATCTATCTATCTATCTATCTATCTTTCTATCTCTCTCTGTCTGTCTGTCTGTCTGTCTGTCTGTCTGTCTGTCTGTCTGTCTGTCTGTCTGTCTGTCTTTAAGGGGCCTAATTAGATTGTAGAGTGGGAGTGAGAGTGGGAATAGGATACAAGGAGGCTAGAAAAGTTGAATGGGGCCAGGTTTTGAAGGGCTTTAAAAGTCAAACAGAAAAATTTTCATCTTAACTTAGAAGCAATAGGGAGCTCCTGAGTTTATTGAGCCATAGCATTATATGATTTGACTTGTGCTTGAGGAAAATAATTCGTGCAGCTATGTATAGGATGACATTGTGGGGAGAGACAAAGCAAGGAGACAGACCACTTAGGAGAGTAGTACAGCATTTTAGGTGAGAGGTGATAAAAACCTGAACTGATGTGGTGGCTTTTTAAATAGTGAGAAAAAGAGATATATGAGAAATTAGTTATAGGTAAGAATTGCAAGATTTGGTAACTAATTGGATACATAAGATGAAAGTGAAGAGTAGGGAATGCTAATGAGATTGTAAACATAGAGTAAAGGTGGTACCCTCAATAGAAATAAGGGAGTTTGGCAGAAGCGTGGGTTTGGGTGAAAAGTTAATGAGTTCTGTTTTGAACTAGTTGAGTTTGAGATTTTTGTGAGACTTCCAATTTGAAACATCAAATAGTTGGTGATATGGGACTGGTGCTCAGAAGGGATATTAGATGTCTAAATAAATCTTAGAGTCATCTGTTTGATAATCAGAGCACATAATCTAAACTAAGAATTAGCATTATTTGTTATGGAGAAACACCAAAAGCTTTTCCAATACTAAATTTTAAAAAAAATTCCTGAAAATTTCTTTTGTATGATCTGTACTTTAATATACCAAGGCACAAAGTGACTTTATATGTCCCTTTAAATCAAAAAATAAATGTCTTTTTAAATAAAAAAAAAACACAACAACAACCAAATAGTTGTAGAGATTGTCATTGCTTATGATTGGTTCATGCTAACATATTAAAAATAATAATAATACTGTCTCAATTCAGAGTTTTAGTGAAATCAAATTACCAAGGCTATGCTTTTATATAACTAGACAAACAATAAAATCATTTAGTGGAAAAATAAGTCTATGCCCTCAAGAGAAACAACTGGACAATATGTAAATGGCATTTGGATATATATGATATTTGGACAACATATGAATGACCAAAAGACATGACATTACCAGAACCCAAACTATATTACAATATTATATCATCAAAATGATTTGATACTGGTTAGAAAGAAAAGTAGATCAGTAGAATAGACTAGATAAGTAAGATACAGAAGCAATAAAAAATAGTACCTTGGGGGCAGCTAGGTGGTGCAGTGGATAAAGCACCGGCCCTAGATTTAGGAGCACCTCAGTTCAAATCTGGCCTCAGACACTTGACACTTACTAGTTGTGCAACCCTGGTCAAGTCACTTAACCCTCATTGCCCCAGAAAAAAATTGTGCTTTGGTGTATTGATACAGTACTTGGTCTGATAAAGCTAAAAACAGTACTTAGTAAAGGAATCTCTCTTGACAACTGCTGAGAAAACTGGAAATCAGTTTGTAGAAAAGAAGTTTAGACCAGTATTTACAGACCAGTATAGATCACAATAATCTGAAAACAAATATGTAATCTGAATATAATGTCAAATTAAAAATTAGAGAGTGATCTTTTATAACTATGGGTAGGTAAAGAATTATTATTCAAAGAAAGGGTAGTTGAGATCAAAGAAAACAACAACAATTTGGATCATTTTAGTTGCACAAATTATTTTTTTAAATGAACAAATAAAGTCATTGAATATAGATAAGAAATTCTCTTTAGTGAGAACATATTTGTATCAAATATCTGAAAAAAATGCTGACATCAGTGTGTAAAGGAGATTGACATAAACATATAATTCCAGTAACCATATTCAAATTGACAAAAGGCTAAAGGATAATATTAATCTATAAATGACAATATGAAACCATGTTCCATACCATAAATGAAAATTAAAACAAATGTGAGGTTTCACTTTATATATACCTTAAAAGTTTGGGAAGATGATAAAAATGGAAATAGTTAATGATAGAGGTGCTGTGGGAAGAGATACACACTAATATATTATTTAATTATATTATTAACTATATTATTAATTATTATATAATATTATTATACTATTTAATTATTCTGTTTTGCACATCAGTTTGTAACAGGAAGTGACTAAATTGTCTATACTCTCTGAACTAGTGGTCTTGCTAATAAGAATATACCTAAAGGATTCAAAGTCTTGAAAAATTACCTAACATATAGTTAAATAACTCTAGCATCATTGTGTGTGTCTCTCTGTATGTGTATGTTAGCAAAGAACTCTACACAAAATGGTTAGTTATTAATCAGGGAATGGTTGAAAAAGTGGAATAATGGAACACGTGCTGTATGAAATAATAAATATGAGGAATTCAGAGAAATATGCTAAGATTTATAAGAACTAATGCAGAGTGAAATAAAACAGAGTCTAAAGGACTACATACACAATAATTTCAATGTAATTTAAAGTGAAATTTATAATACTCAATGATTACAGCATGGTTTCCAATGTAAATGAAAATATTATTAAATGAAAGCCAAACTCTAAATTGAAAAATCACAGAAGGCTCTTGAGAATAGATGCTGAAACTTATGTTATCTCCCTCTTGAAGCACAAAGGCAGAGGACTACTGGGGAAGAATTTTTTTATACATTGTCAAATGTCATTACTACATCAGATGTTTTTGTTTGTTTTTGTTTTTTCCTGATTACAAATAAAGATTATGGACTGAGAGGTTTTATTCCCCCTCCCCAAAATGACTCTGATATAAAATTTTTTAAAATTCTAAAATCTTATTTGCTTTTAAAGAAGAATTCAGTTTCCCAGAAACTGTGGTAAAAGTCTTATTATTATAACTATAACCTCTATATCTAAATATTGCAGAGATGTCTCTAGTTACAACCTTTTGTTTTAGCAGTGATTAGAAATTTAATGAAACGATGTGATAATTCTGGTTTGTAGTAGAATGTCACAAAGATAGTAAAAAATTAAATAATAATGGTAGTATTTATATAGCAATTTAAGGTTTGCAAAATGTTTTTACACACGTTATCTTACTTTATCCTCACAACAAATCCTGAAGTTTAGTATTATTATCCCTATTTTCCAGCAGGTAAGTGACTTACCCAGGGTCGCACAGTTAGTATCTGAGAAAGGCTTTGACCTAAGGTATTCCTAAACTCCAGGTCTCCAGCCCTTTATCCACTCTCCCGCCAGGCTAACTAAAATTGGGTAATATTTAATAGTTGGTATTATTTGCCAGCAACATAGTATTGCACAAAAAGAACTGGATACAAACTTGAAACATCAATTTGAGTTTTGCCTTTGCCATTTACTAGCTTTTTAATCTTGGACAATTCTTCCAATTTTTATGGGCCTCAGTTTCCTGAATGTGAAATAAGGATGTTAACGAGTCCATAGCATTGATATTGTGTGAGATGGCCTGTGATCATTTGCAATAGAAAAAAAGTTATACCTAAAGAACCAAGACCCAGATTAGGGAAGGTTAGTGGAAAGCATATGGGTGGTGATCAGTGGAGAAAAAGAATAGTCTGGTTGAAATATACTATATAGCACCAGAATAAAAGAAAGAAACATGACAAATATCATACATCTAGCATACAACCAAGATATGATAACAGTAATGAATAACTTAAACTATTCATGCACTCACTGGAGCTCACTCACTAACAAAATCAGAACCACTGATAAATTCTTAATTTACCTTAAGTGCAATTTTACTTTTAAAAGCATGGACAGCATGGAGCTCAGTAGTAGTGTCAGAAAAGATTTGAGGAGGGGTGGAGTTTGAGGCTGCTTGAAAATGAACTGGTTACAATGCATTTTTATGGCCTAATTATGATTATATTGTCTAAGTTAAGAATTATTACTGTATATTAAATTAAATCAGATTTTCTATTTTAAGCAAAAACATCCACCAAGTGACTTAATGGCTTCTTGTCACCCTCAACAGTCTAGTCAAGGGGCAGCTAGATGGTGCAGTGGCTAGAGCACTGGCCCTGGAGTCAGGAGTATCTGAGTTCAAATCCGGCCTCAGACATTTAACACTTACTAGCTGTGTGACCCTGGGCAAGTCACTTAACCCCAATTGCCTCACTAAAAACAAACAAACAAACAAACAAACAAAAAAACAGCCTAGTCAAATGTTTCTTTTCTTATTAAATCTACATAAAACAATTTTCTTTTCTTTTAAATATAAATAAAAATCTAAATATTTAGTTGAAAAAACTCACAATAATGTGTTTAAATTTAAGTAATGATAATAACCCACTTTTACCTAGCACTTTAGGTATTGTATACTTTTCTCACAACAAACTTGTCAGAAAGGTAATGCATGTATTTTTATCCCCATTTTAGAGATGAAGGTTCTGAAAAAAACTTAATGAGTAGATAATTAGATAGTTGTAAAAATAAAAATCTCCTGTTTTTAAAAAGACTTTTATCTGAAGTCCTTCAGTTATCCTTTAACTTCAATATTTTGCACAACTAATGTATATTCTTAAAGTGTTTCATTGGTTTTATTCCCTTATAAGGCGGTTAAAGAATAGCAAGGCCTCTACAGATGGACACCGTTATCTTTTTCGTGGCAGAATCAATACCGAAGTGATGGAAGTTGAGAATGTGGATGATGGAACGGGTAAGTAATTACTAGATTGGTAAAAAAAAAATAGTGGGAAAAAATAGGCATGAATACATATTTCATTTGAATCACCATTTATTTAATGTATTGGAGCTTAGAGACTTTTAGTTATGGGTATATAAAGAAGTAGTGGTTACTACATACATAAGCAATTAGTCTGGATTGAAGAGTAGTTTGGTTTGTAAACTGTTTTGTAAATATAACTGTAATTTTTATATTTGAGACTACTTATTTCTACTATAAGTATAAATGTGATCTAATAAAATTTAAGATGCATTTATTATATAGGTTAAATTTCCATTGAAGATAAGGGGGAAAATCTTTTTTAAAATTAGAGGTGTTCAAGTGAGGTATTGTTCCTTTGGATGGTAGTAGGTTCTTTTTCAACCAAGTTCTTTAAGAACCCACTTAGGTGTTATAAAAGGGATTCTCCTTCAGAAACTCCTAATGCTAATTTTTTTCATTTCATTTTCATTTTTAAATTAAATTTTATTTTATTTCATTGCAACCTGGCCCCATTTTTTCCATTCATTTCTGCCACATACACCATGGTCTAGCTAACCTGATCTTTCCATCATATTCATGATACTCCGTCTTCCATCTCCATGGCTTTGTGTCAGCTGTCCTCCTCTGGCTAGATTACAAGCTCCTTATTAGAAGGGACTATTTCATATTTGTCTGTTCACAGTGCCTGGCACATAGTGGTTGCTTAATAAGTGCTTGTTGATTTAGAAGCCATTTGCCTAGAGATAGTATTTGAATCCATGGCAACTAATCAAGAGAAATTATAACAAGGGAAGAGATAGAGCCTTTGTGTACACACTCACATGATATGTTGGGATGTGGATGATGGCCGGCACAAGAGATTTCAAAGCAGTGGTCAGACATATAGCCACATAGTCATAGCTAGCATTAATGTCAGGAAAGAGCAGTGTGGTGAAAATCATGAGGAAGAGAATATATGAAGGAGTGGTTTGTCAAAAGTTGCAGACAGGTCAGCAAGTATGAATACTGAACAAAAGTTTTTGGATTTAGTAATTAAAAGATCATTTGTGATGTTGTAAAGAATCATTTATTTTGAATGTTGGTGTGGGAAGCTAGATTGCAAGGGGATGATTGAAAGAGAATGGGATAGGGGGGCAGCTAGGTGGTGCAGTGGATAAAGCACTGGCCCTGGATTCAGGTGGACCTGAGTTCAAATCCAGTTTCAGACACTTGACATACTTACTAACTATGTAACCCTGGGCAAGTCACTTAACTCTCATTGCCCCACCAAAAAAAAAAAAAAGAGAGAGAGAGAGAATGGGATATGAGGAAATGGAGACATTATATGGAAAAGTGTTTCCAAAGAGTTTGGCAGTGAAAAGAGTAGTGATATAGGAAGTTTCTTAAGCATTGGGAAAGATCTGGGTGTATATTTAGGCATTAGGGATGGAACCCATGTATAGAATTTGAAGATAAGAAAATGATATGAAAAGATTAAAGCCCCTAGAGAATATGGGATGGAACAAAATCATCTATATACTGAAAGAGTTTGGCTTTGTTAAGGAAAAGGGCTACCTCTCTCTCGTAGCCTAGAGAAAGAAGAAGAAGAGAAGAAAATAAGTAGATAGATAGATATAGATATATGCTTATATTATGTGTATAGAACCTACTATGTTCCAGGCACTGTGTTAAGTGCTTTTTATGAATATTATCTCATTTGATCCTAACAATAACCCTGACGTGTGGGTGCTATTATTATCCCCATTTTACAGTTGAGGAAACTGAGGCAGGCAGCAGTTAAGTGACTTGTTGAGTATCTTACAGCTAGTAAGGATCTAGGTCCAGATTGAATTCAGACTTTTCTTGATTCCAGGCCTGGTGCTCTCTCCACTGTGCCACTAGCTGCCTCAGTGAAGCAGAAAAGAATGGGGTTAATATTGAAGGGAGCTTAAATGTGGAATTTGGGAGAAAAGGGATTTCATGGGGGAGGTCCTCAGTTTTCTTGGTAAAATAAAACTTAGCCTTTGGGCAATATTATACTAAGATTCAAATTGTGGTTTTGTTAGTGGTGAGCCAGAAGATAGGTGGATGTGTGTTTTATTGGTTTCTTTAGAGTGAAACTGAGATTTCCTGGCAAGATCTAAGGCTGTGTTTTGTAGATGATAAACTCACTCACAGCCTAGGAGGTCTTCCAGGAAAAATAGATGGTTAGGAAGTAATAAGGCCTCTATAATAGCTGTAATTGGATACTTACTACAGCTCCTTGCAAAGAAAATTAGGCCTTGTTACTGTATATATACAGCTCTGATTGTAGGACTTTGGAGAGGTTTCATAATTCTTTATTGGTAGAAGGAAGTCCTGGAATAGAATTTTTATAAATGGACGGGTCCCCAATGACCTTTTAGTCTACTGTCATAGCACCCCTCATTTTGCAGATTAGAAAATTGAGGCCCAGAAAATATAAGTGACTGGTTCATCAACATACTTAAACTTAATAAAACCTAAGTCAGGGATCATTTCATTATATTAATTTCATAGAAGGCATCATGTAAAAACCTGGAATTAAAATAGTTTTTACAGTGAGTATAAAAGATCAAAGATTTCATATTGAACTGAAAAGCTCCTGGAACTGATAAGGAAAAGAGAGGAGAAGGGAAGAAAGTAGAGGGGAATGGAGAGCTTCTTAACACCAGCCTGAATTTGACTTTGCCAAACTAAGTACTCTCCCTGCTTCATGTCTCTCTTGTTTTTCTTGATTCTTAATATTCTGATCACTACCTTGACTGCACAATTGTTGCCTGACAAGGCAGGATTTTAAATATGCTGACAGTTTCCTGACTGGAACTTTTGTTAATAGTCACTACCAATGAATGTCCATGAGACTAAATGTGTCCCATTCCATTCTTCCCCATTCCACCTTCATTTAAATGCTGAATTTGAAATCAACAAAAAGACAATTTAAGCAAGGACTGGCAAATACTTGTAGCCAAAAAAAACACATTTTTTTCCCCATTTAATGACCCCCTGATTGTTAACATCAGATAAGGCACAAAGCAGGGAAAAGTATGCTCATCAAAGGCATATGCCATTGGGACATAGGAGATCCAACACAGAGTTCTGAATAAAAAGGATTCCCTATGGATCATGATATTCTCCAGCCACTTCAGTTTGTAGATGATATTGTGCTGATATATGTAAATATGCTTCACTAAGAAGTAATCCTACCTTATGGTTGAAGAGAGGCCTGATTTGCTGATACTGAGTACACAGTGGGTTCTTGAAAAATACTTACTGATTAAATTCAACATGAAGAAAAACTTGTACTTATGGGATAAACTTTAGTAGTGAATGAAATGTCTTGCTTTTTTTTTTTTTACAGATAATTATTGTTGCTTTGTTTGTTTAACTATCGAACTTTGTGAAATTGGATGCATTACATTTAAAAAATATATTTAAAAATATTTGTTAGCCAAAGACATAATAACAATGTTTTTATTCTAACCCCATCATATAAAGGGGAACTGTATGTATGTATGTATTTTTTAATAAAGTCTTACTCCTATGCTACATCTGGGCATATAAAGTAGCCCTGGGTATTCCAACAGAGTGTAAATTTTTCAAAAGTAAAGGCTCCTATTATGGGTCTGGTTATGAAGTGTATGCATGCTCTTAAAGAGCCAGCATAACTTATTGTGTAGGACTCATCAAAAGGCAGTTCTTTACCAAAAGCTAAATTTGCTCTGGCCATTCACAGAGGCCTTTACTAAGATGTGGGAGGCTGGTAGAATGCTTCAGTGGAGAGAATATCCACAATGATGAAATGATGGATCTTTGAAGTATTGATGAATTATATTTTTAAAGGTACAAAGATATGAACTAATTTGTTATATAGTAAGGAGGAAAAAAATGTGATGTATACAAGTTAGCATAGTTTCAAAAAGTCTTATTTTCACATCAAGGGTTCTTTGTTCCATCAGGCTATAAAACATTAGATGTTGCAAATCTAATTGTTTTTTAGCCTTAAGTGGGCTTAATTCACATTGTTGTTGTTTAAAAAGAATTCCCTTGAATATATATAGACATACTCTCACATTGTTGACCACCAGAATGGGAGTGAACAGAATATTTAGTCATCAGTTTCTTGATGCAGTGAATAATGCATTCTGGCATTTTCTAACATTTCCCAGCCCATGTATACAATACTTGGCAGTTTTCCATCTCATTAAAATGCAAAGTTATTGAAAGGATACCAGTATGTCTGCTGAGATTTATGGTTACTTCACTTTTAGAAAATCCCATCTCATTATGCAAAAGTGTGCTGAATTAAGAATAGAGAATTTGCAAAGTATAAAGCTCTAAAGCAATTAGTGACTTATTCAGGGCTGCCCTTTAGATTTTCCTTGCCTTTACAAAAAGTCAGTGATGACCTTTGATAGTTTGTACTCATTGTAAAACTATTTTAATTCAAGATTTTATATTATGCATTCTGTGAAATTAAATATTTTGACCTGTTGAGATCTACAGCTCCCTTTAATTGCCAGAGAAAACATGTATGGTGTTATTGAGCCTTCTCATTGTAGAGAAATGCAAGGAAATCAGTGCTTCTGTTATTATTTGACTATTTGTGCCCTGGGCATGAGTGCTGAACTAAATGGGAATCAAAATTGCTAAAAGCCTGTGCAAGAAACAGTTGTGTAATCATTGTTAAAATATAAGCTACTTGGAATATTAGTTTTCTATAAATGCCCTCAAATGCTCAACTGCTTTTCATCAAGAAATTTAAATAAAGTAAGGAGATAAAATCTAACCCCATGAATGTTTAATTATCACTTCATATTACATTTTAAAATATGCTACCACATTTGCTTTCTTTCGAAGTTATCACTTATTATATCTGTGAGGCAATGAGCTTATTTTTATCTTGTTCCTAGAATAGTAGACTGATCTTGTGGAGTTCCAAATCTAAATTAGATATTCATACATATATAATGGGCAGCTAGGTGGCACTGTGGATAGAGTGCCTGGCCTAGAATAAGAAAAACTACACTTCCTGTGTTCAAATCTGGTCTCAGACACTTACTAGCTGTGTGGCCCAGGGCAAGTCACCTAGTCCTGTTTGCCTCAATTTCTATAATCTGTCAACTGAGCTGGAGAAGGAAATGTCAAAACCACTTCAGTATCTTTATAAACCATCCCCCCAAAACACAAACAAACCCCAAAAGGGGTCACAAAGGCTGGACACAACTGAAAAATGATTAAAGAAACAATACATATAATAGCAGCAGACAGCCACCTCTTGAAAAATGGGAATTGTCACAGGGGAAATTGTTTGAAGGGAGATGAGGGGGTAGAGAGTTGTGATAGGAGACTGCTATAGCTACTTCAAGGTGTGAGGAAATAAGGCCTTAGACTGTGGCAGTAGGAATTGTGGAGCCTCTACAAAAGTAGTTTTGTGTTTCTTGCAATCTGAATCTACCTCTTAGTTCAATCAGAGATAATTTATAAGTGAACATGGGCTTTCCCACCTTCTTCCTTTAGCTGCACAGTGTAAGTGTAGGGTGCTTGTATCAAGGTGTGTGTGTTCCTTCACAACCAGGCTTGAAAGGAAGATTGTCCCGGGAATTGCCTGGAGTGGGAGGGGGGGTAGTATTTGCTTGACTTTGGGGGTGTGGAGTCAGACTAGGTAAATCTCTTACTTGGGGACTGTCTCTGAAAAAGCAAGAAGTATTAAGGAGGGGAAGAAGGATACAGGAAGGGAAGGAGAATAGAGAGTGAAGGCAAGGGAGGAAGGAAAAGTAGATGTGGAAGAGAGAGTGGAGAGAAAGGGACAGAGGGAGGAAGAGAGAGAGAAAAGGGGAAAGGAAGAGTGTAGGGAGAGAGGGAAGGGAGAGTGTAGGGAAACGAAGTAGAGACAGAGATAGAGACAGAAAGACAGATACAGAATGGAAGAGACAGAGAGGAGAGAAAGAGACAGAGAGAGAGAAGAGGTAGCAATTATGGCTATTCCTTTATTTTAACTTGGCCACATAAGGGAAGAAGTGAGAGAAATAGTACACAGATAGTGAATATAGGGACAATTTTTGGTTTAATTCTGTGCTAAAACTCAAATTTTTCTAGTAATTTAATGAATATCAAGGTATATAATTTATCACTTTTAAATCTTTAGGGGTGGTGATGATTGTCTTTTGGGAGTAGGGGCAAACAAAACCCTGCTACTTTCAGTTCCCCAAAATATTTATAATATTATGACATGTATTATATCTGATTTAGGAAACATAATGTAAACTTTGACATGCTTAATTAAGAATTGTTTCAGATAGCTCTGGAATTAATTTAGTAAAGTTTGGCAATATGTTCTTTGGAAGTATATGTCCATACCTAGAAATAATCTGATAAAAGCAATAGAACAGATTAGGGGAAGTGTAGATTTTATTCTTGTCTTCATTTAACAAAGACATTGGCCCTTTCCCATCTTTCCAGTCTTTTCATGTCTTAATCTCCTTCATGCACTCTACAAACCAGTGACACTGGCCTCCCTGATGTTCCTGGAACATGACATTCATCACTTGACTCCATGAAATTTCACTGGTTGTCCTCCATGTCTGGGATACTCACCTTTCTTATTTCTCCCTCCTGGTTTCCCTGGCTTCCTTCAGGTTCCAGATGAAGTAACACTTTCTGAAAGAAGCCTTTCTCAATCACTTTAATGGTAGTGCCTTCCCTCTATGATTATTGCTAAATATCCTGTACCCTTATATCCTTGTTTGTACACAGCTCTTGGCATATTGTCTCCTCTATTAGACTGTGAGCTCCTTAAGGTCATAGACTTTCTTTTGCATTTCTTTGTATTCTCAGCACATATTAAACTCTTAATCAATGCTTGTTGATTTGATTTGACCTGATTTAACTTAATGACTGACCAAATAAAATCCATCTTTTGGGAAAATGTAAAGGAATAGTTTGCTTTTCACAATGTCACAGTGACACTTTCTCAGGTTTTCTCATTTTCATCTGCTCAAATGTTCATTTTGTCCAGGTAAAGTTCTTGTAGGGAAGACAAAATGTCATTTTGGTTCTTCGGATTGCTTACTGGTAAAGATTCTACAGTGTAGTTAATCTCTAGTGACTCCTTTGTCCTGTTTGCATTTTTTGTTTGGTTGGGGTATGAAGAAAAAGTACATGGTACTAATAAGAAAACACTCATTCATATCTATTGTTAGGTGAAATGAAAGTAGCACTAGTTTAACCTCCAGTATTTTTGACTGCTATGTGGCTTTTTGACAAAAATGGACCTGTGGGATCTGGAGAAAACCACTTAGCATGTAACAGATTCTTAGGAAAAAAATGGGTTTGGATTCATGCCAACCAAGGGGCAAAAGTACAAGACAAGTTTTGGGAACAAGGATAGGTAGCTTTTAATTGTATACAATAATGCATTTATTACCATAAATTTGCATTATTTCCCCTTCGTAATACTATGTGGTAAACACATCTTTTGAGAATTCTTCAGTTTTATTCTAGTTTTTATTATGCTTTGCAAAACCTTGGGAGTCTATTCTGTTCTATATGGTGTTTCCCAATACAGTTTTTGAAAAAGGATTTTGGATAGAATAAATGAAATGTCACTCAGAATGCTTATGATAGATCGTGAGCTAAAATAATTAAGAAATCCTTCATGCAAGGCTTGGGAATGCCTTTTGGTACTAGAAATTGGAAGAACTGAATGTCACTATAATTTTATTCTTTTAGAATTTATCACTTTATTCAATTCATATAAGCACTTTGATGGAAATGTTTTTCTAGATCACATGCTTGTGAAATAAAGTAACAACTACCAGGAGTTTCACGGTTCTAGGGGTAAACTTGAGGGTCTATGTTTCTAGTACTATGAAACCCCTGTTTGTGTGGCTCCTAATGATCATCAGCCTGTGTGACTCTTAATTAACTCTTAGCAAAGTTATTTACTAAGGTGGGATGCTAATAACACTAGGAACAAAATATTTTCTCCCAAAATTCTGGAGTACATTCTCCCATAAATAAACACAGCATGTATGAGGAAGTAGGCACAAACTTAGAGTACAAATATAGTAAAGCATATATGTAACGATCATTTGTCCAAAAAGTAATCTCATGATCTCAGGTTGCTGTAAGTCTTTTCTTGAGTCCATATCCAGCATTGTTTTCTGGTGTAAGAGATTATGCTTTTTGAAGATGACTCCTTACTCTGGGGACTACCATTCTGTATCCATCTTTGTCTATGTTTTTCTGCATTTGTTTTCAGTCTTTCTCTGTCTCTCTTTCTGTCTTGTCTATCACTGTTTTTGTCTCTCTTTGATTACATATTTCCTTCTGCATCTCTATCTCTGATTCCTGTCTTTTTTCTGTCTCTGTCTCTGTCTCTGTTTTTCTGTCTCTCTTCACAGGCTACCTTTCTCAAGTGACCTATTTTGTCCTAGGTATGTCCTTCTTTTAGCTGGATACTTTGTACCCTACTGGTCCCTTCTGTCTGGTGACATGGTCACTGGAGTGGAATTACTACCTTTTGGACCCATATACTCAGATACTCTGCTTATAGGCACAAGGTTATTCCCAGGGGTGTTGTGATGCTCAAATGAATGAATGGATATGACACTTTGGAAAACTTAATGCACTTTACAAATTCCCGTTATCATTAGTTTATAGTCATCAGGCGTCTAGGCTGGAGATGACTTCATTCTTTGATTCTCTACTGCAGTCATATTATGTTCAGACAATGTCTATAGAACAATGCAGGGGCTAAGATGGTGTTGGTAAGAAATACATATGCATGCCTTTAAGTTTTATCTGCCTTATTAACACTCACTTCACTAGACAATCAACATAATCATAAATCAAGCCCTGATTTGTTGTGATTGCCTTTCTGAGTTGTAAATGCTCATTGTTAAAAAAGAACAATGGGCTCACATAAACCTGAGAACTGGCTTGAGTACAACCCTGGTTATTACCTCCTCAAGGTACTTGGCAATCTGGGGTCTTCTACCACTCAGTTGGTCTACTGCTTATCTGCTTAAAACCTTCCTCTTCTTAGAGGTGTGACTGCCTTTTTGATAAGCTAATCATTCCCATTCCCTTCTTGATCCCATCACAGGGGTTTATACCTCATGAAGAAATCACAGGACTATCTTGTTTATACATTTAAAACTTTATTACTGGGGTGGGAGTGGAATCCAACCCTTATAACTATTAACAGAATGTGATCATTTGAGGTATTGGTCATTTTGTTATTTGAAAAATTCAGAAATTGTAGATTATGGAATTTCATACAAATTACATTCTATTCTTCAATTTTAAAATTGTTTCATTCCAGCTGACTTCCACAGTAGTGGACATATTGTTGTTAATGGTTGGAAGATACACAACACAGCAAAGAATAAATGGTTTGTGTGTATGGCTAAAACACCTGAAGAAAAACATGAGTGGTTAGAAGCTATTATGAAGGAAAGAGAAAGGCGAAAAGGTAGGTGCCAATGATTAGCGACTATATTTCATTTTTTGCCAAGTTTTACTTCTTTGCTCTGACCAAAAGAAATCTCAGCTTTCTGTGAACTCCCAGAGCACTGTCATTGTTCTTCTCTCATACACTTTCACACCCTTATTTATTTGTGAACTTGGCTTACCAGAATGCAAACTACTGAGAGTCTCACATTTATTTTTATAGCTCTCTCACAGAGTAGGTCCTTAATAAATATTGACTTGAGTTCTTCAAGTGGTCTGGTAATTAGCAATCATAACACTGCATCAACAATACTTCCACAATTAAATAGAAATTTAAAACATAATGAATACAGGATAATTATATATTTTATGGTTAAAATGCTTGGCATGCATTATCTTATTTTATTTTCACTCAGCCCTTATGGGTTGGGCATCTTACCCCCTCCCAAACTGATAAAGAAGTTGCTTCAATGACATAACTATTCCATTTTTATAGTTGAGGAAACTGGGGCCAAGACAGGTTAAATAATTTGGCAAAGGTCCAACTAGTATGTGAAGATTTGGGACTTAAATCCTGATTTCCTGAGCCCAAGTCTAGATTTCTTTCTATTATACAATACTGCCTATGAAAAAACAAAGAAGAAAAGGCTGATGATTCATATTGATTTACTATCTTATAAGATGTCCCCAAAGCTTAAAACTTTGCTAAGAATTCTCAGGCAACCCTCTCTGTGAGCATCCTATTATAGTACTTGTGATACTGAAAACAGAAAACAGGAAAGAACAAAAGATTATTGATAAAACAATCACATTTTTCTTATCATTATATTGGAAAGACTACTAATTTTTTTTTGGAGGCAATTGGAGTTAAGTGACTTGCCCAGGGTCACAGCTAATAAGTGTCAAGTATCTGAGGCCGGATTTGAACTCAGGTTCTCTTGACTGCAGGGCTAGTGTTCTATCCACTGCATCACGTAGCTGCCCCCTACTAGCTGTTTTTAATCTCTATCTTGTTCCATCATTTTTGGAGCGTAATCATGGTATCTGACAAACAACTTCATATTGTTTGTTCATAAGAGACAGAATTGAGAAGTATAACATAGCATGGAATGTTGATTCTCTTATTTGATCCCCAGAACACATTGTATGAACTATAATTCCTATTTTGCAGATGAGGAAGTCAGAGGCTAAGAAAAATTAAATAACTCATGCTTATACAGCTAGGATGTGCGGATATGGGATGCAAACTAAGGCCATCCTTAGTCCAACACTTTCTACTACAGGAAGCTGCCCATCATGGCCCATTGTCCTAAATTCCCATTCAGTGGCTTAAGTAGTAAGGGACTGGGTGAGTCAGTTTCTTAAGAATTGCAAAGTGAATCCTTTTGGAGGCACATTATTTGAGAAGATCAGGATGCTATGTAGTAAGCAGTACGGAGCTATTACCTCCATCATACTCCCCTGGAAATCTGTAATCTGAAATGCTTCAGCATTTAAGCATAAATATTTATGGAGAAATGTGTTGTGGTTGATCAAGAACTGGCCTTCATCAGGAAGAGCTCTGTTCAAGACGTGCCTTTGACATACAGTGACAATGTAATTCTTAGCCCCCCCCCCCCCCCCCAGGAACTAAGAGTATAGGGTGCAGAGCACATGTTAACTTCCATAGGTAGAAGGAGTTTCCTCCCTGGAGATTTTTTTATAACAGTGAAATCACAGATCTGCCCCCTTCTCATTCTGAATGGCACAGGAAGGAAGACTCCTGAATTCTAAATCACTATCTCTGAATCATATGAAATCTATCCTAAGTCAATACATTTGAGGAATATGGATTAAGAAACAGAAATACCTATATATTTGCTTGAAGATATGCATTATGACCAAGCAATTTCTTTATCAACTTGTGAGAATTAGATCACTATGTTCTTTATTCCCTAGTTAGCACAAAGAAGATGTGTCTGATGAATTGTTAGTTGAATTAAACCAAAGAAAAATATCTTTGGTTGAAAACTTTTTTTAAAAATTACATCATTTCTTACAACTTTTGATGTTCCCCTGATAAATGACACATTCACTATAATTAGAACAAGGGCAATGGAATAGTCAACAAAAGTAAGTACTAAGACTTTACTGATGACTAATAACTGATTTGAGTTCACCTACCATATTTTACATTCAATAAGTATCTATTAATTTTCTTATTATATACCAAGCAATGTGCTAGTGGATGGGAGAGTAAAGGCAAAAATGAGAGAGCCTTTGCCCTCATGGATATCATGTTTTACTGGGGGGAAATGACATTTACAGATAGGCGAAGAGAGAATATATAGAAAATACATTTCAAGTAATTTGGGGTTGGAGGAAGAACATACTTGAGAGCTTTGTCTTCAATCAGCTATGGATATTAAACAATATTATTATTCAGTTAAAAAAAACACCAACTGAATTTTTGATTCAATTGACCAATTAATTATTTTTAATAGTTGGATTAATTGTGCATAAACATATGTCCTAAAACACAAAGTGGAAATTGAAATAAGAGAGGAAGATGCTATGTACAATTGTCTAAGATTCTTTTAATACTAATGATAATGTTGATGGATTCTGAGACATTATTTACATCTATTTACTTTTTTCCTCAACCATAAAACAAAGTTGGTCTAATGGTCCCTTACACTTTAAAATTCCACAAATCTGGGGCAGCTAAATGGCACAGTGATAGAGCACTGGCCCTGGATTCAGGAGGACCTGAGTTCAAATCCAGCCTCAGACACTTGACACTTACTAGCTGTGTGACTCTCGGCAAGTCACTTAACCCCATTTGCCTCACACAAAAAAAAAGAAAGAAAAGAAAAGAAATCTATAAATTTTCATCCTTAAACATTATTTAATATAATTTTGATAACTAGAGAATAAAAATATATTTATGTCCAGAAAAAGCTAACCTCATGGTTTGTTTTCTTTTCTCATTTTCGTTTGTGTTAGGTTTGAAACTGGGGATGGAACAAGATACTTGGGTCATGATCTCTGAACAAGGAGAGAAACTTTACAAAATGATGTGTCAACAAGGAAATCTTATCAAAGACAGAAAGAGGAAATTGACTACCTTCCCTAAATGTTTTCTTGGAAGGTAGGTGTCATAACCTTCATTAAGATATGTGTTTCTTTTAAAAATATTTATTTTAACATTAATATTTAAAAATTTTGAGTTTCAAATTGTATCCTTCTCTCCTACCCTTCTTCCACCCATTAAGAATGCAAGCAATATATGAATATGTGAAGTCACACAAAACTCATTTTCATAGCCATGGCAAATATTAAAATTAAAAACCAAGAAAGTGAAGAAAAAGTATGTTTTAATCTACACTCAAAGTTCATCAGTTCTGTCTCTGGAAATGGATATTTTTCATCATGGGTCTTTTGGAATTTCCTTGGATCATTATCTTGATCAGAGTAGCTAAGGGTTTCACAGTTGGTCATCATTAAAATATTTGCTATTACTGTGTGCAATGTTCTGCTGGTTTTGTATATTTCACTTTGCATGAGTTTGTCTCTTTTCAGATTTTTATGAAACCATCCTGCTCATCATTTCTTAAAGCACAATGGTATTGCATTGTAATCAATGTACTACAACTTGTTCAGCTGTTTCCCAATTGATGGGAATTAATTTCCAATTCCTTTCCACTGCACACACAAAAAACAATTGCTATAAATGTTTTTGCATATGTAGGTCCCTTTCACTTTTCTTTTATGTATTTGGGATGCATATGCAGTATTGATATTGCTGGGTCAAAGGGTATGTGCAGTTTTGGGCATAATTTTGAATGATACTACAGAATGGTTGGACCAGTTCACAACACCAACAGTGCATTAGTGCACACTTTTTTCCATATCCTTTCCAATATTTTTCATTTTCCCTTTCTGTCATGTTAGCCAGTGTGATAGGTATGTGGTGGTACCTTAGAGTTATTTTAATTTGCATTTTTATAACTAATAGTGATTTAGAATATTTTTCATGTGACTGTAAAAAAACTGATTTCTTTTTCTGAAAATTGACTACTCATATCCTTTGACCACTTATCAATTGGTGATTGCCTCAAAGTTTTTATTTATTTGGCTTCATTCATATGTATATATGTGTATAGGAATCTATCTGTCTGTCTGTCTGTCTGTCTATCTATCTATCTATCTATCTATCTATCTATCTATCTATCTATCTATCTATCTATCTATCCATCTATCTATCTATCCATCTATCTGTACCAGGCCTTTGTTGGAGAATTTGTGGTAAATTTTTACCACTTTCTTGCTTTCCCTCCAATTTTAGCTGCATTGGTTGTGTTTATACAAAAACCTTTTTAATTTCATGTAATCAAAATTATCCATTTTACTTTCTGCAGTACTGTTTATCTCTTCTTTGTTCATAAATTCATGGATCTGACATATTTTTTCATCATCTCTTATTTTACATATGATATTACCCATTGTGTCTAATTTGATTATTTTCCTATTTTGATCTAATTTTGTTATTCAGTGTGATATGTCAGTATATGGCCAGTTTCAGCCAAACTGCTTTCCAGTTTTCCTAGCAGTCTTTGTCAGATACTGAGTTCTTGTCCCGAAAACTGGGGTTTTGGGGTTTATCAAACACTAGAGTACTAAGGTTATTTACTACTGTATCTTGTATACCTAATCTATTGCATTGACTCATCACTTTGTTTCTTAGGCAATAGTAGATCGTGTTGATGACTACCACTTTGTAGTGTAATTTGTAATTTGATACAGCTGTCTACTTTCCTTCCAAATTTTTTCATTGATTCCCTCTATGTCCTTGAATTTTTGTTCTTCCAGATTAATTTTGTTATTATTTTTTCTAGATTTATAAAATAATTCTTTGGTAGTTTGAATAGTATGCCAATGAATAGGTAAATTAATTTAGATAGAATAATACTTATTATACTTGTTCAGTCCACCCATGAGCAATAAATAGTCCTCCAATTTTTTAGGTCTGTCTTTATGTAAAAACATTTTTGTTATTATTTTTATTAAGACCCTGGGTTTGTCCTGACAGGTAGACTTCCAAATATTTGAAGTTATTTTAAAAGGAATTTCTCTTTCTATCTCTTTCTGCTATGTTTTGTATATATATATATATATATATGTTTACACACACACACACAAACACACATATATATATGCATATTTGGTTTTGTTTTTTGTTTTTTGGTGAGGCAATTGGGGTTAAGTGACTTGCCCAGGGTCACACAGCTAGTAAGTGTTAAGTGTCTAAGGCTAGATTTGAACTCAGGTACTGCTGACTCCAGGGCCAGTGTTTATCCACTGCGCCACCTAGCTGCCCCATATATATATACATATACACATGTATGTATGTATGTGTATCTATAAATGCTGATAAATTATGTGGGATTATTTAATATCCTGTACATTTGCTAAAAATGTTAATTACTTCAAGTTGTTTTTTGGTTTATTTCCTAGGGTTCTTTAAATAGAGCATAGTTTTCTTTCCTCATTATCTATTTTTATTTCTGTAGTTTCTTTTAATTGTTTCATTGCTATATCTATTGTTTCTAATACAATATTGAACAATAGTGGTGATAATAGACATCCACAATTTCACCTGTGATCTTATTGGGAAAGCTTCTAGCTTATCCCCATTACAGATAATTCTTGCTCTTGGTTTTAGATAGATACTACTTATCATTGTAAGAAAGGCTCCATTGATTCCTATGCTTTCTGGTGCTTTGATTAGGAACTGGTGTGGTTTTGTTAAAAATCCTTTTCTCTTTCTATTGATATAATCACATGTGCTTGTTGTTGGGATTTTTTGGTTATTGATATAGTCATTTATGCTGATAGTTTTCCTGACATTTAACCAGTCTCATATATTCAGTATAAATCCCACCTGGTCACAGTTTATGATTTTAGTGATATATTACCCTAATCTCCTTGCTTCAGTATTCATTAAAGAAATTGGTCGATTTTTTTTATCTGTTTTTGTTCTCCGTGGTTTAGGTATCACAGACATATCTGTGTCCTAAAAGGATTTTGGCAGGACTTTCTTCTTTACCTATTTTTTTTCAAGTAGTTTATATAGTATCATGATTGAATAATTCTTAAATATTTGATAGAATTCACTTGTAAATGCACCAGGTCCTTGGACATTTTTTTCTTAGGGAGCTCAGTGATACCTCATTAAATTTCTTCTTCTAAAATAGGGTTACTTAAGTATTCTATTTCCTGTTGTGTTAATGTTTATGTTTTTCAAATATTTATCTATTACACTTAGATTGTTAGGTTTATTGGCAAACAAACAAACAAACCAACCCAAAACTAATAATTGCTTTAATTTCATATTGTTTTGGTGGTGAATTCATCCTTTTCACTTCTACTATTGTTAATTTGGTTTTTTCTTATTTTTAAACAAATTAACCAATGGTTTATCTATTTGATGTTTGTTTATACTATCAGCTCCTAATTCTATTCATCTATTTATTCATTCATTTATTTATTCATTCACTTTTTTTTTTGGTGGGGCAATGAGGGTTAAGTGACTTGCCCAGGGTCACACAGCTAGTAAGTGTCAAGTGTCTGAGGCCAAGTTTGAACTCAGGTCCTCCTGAATCCAGGGCCGGTGCTTTATCCACTGTGCCACCTAGCTGCCCCCTTATTTACTTTTTATGTATTTATTCATTCATTTATTTTTGTCTGTTCAATTATTTATTTTTTTTGGGGGGGGTGCAATGAGGGTTAAGTGACTTGCCCAGGGTCACATAGCTAGTAAATGTCAAGTGTCTTGAGGCCAGATTTGAACTCAGGTGAATCCAGGGCCAGTGCTTTATCCACTGCACTGACCTAAACCCTCCTAATTTTGTTTAGTAGTTGACTTTTTTACTTATGACTTTATTCATCTTTCCTTTTATTTTCAGGATTTCAATTTTGGTGTAATGGGGGGGGGGTTCATTTGTTCTTCATCCAGTCTTTTTTTTTGTTTTTTTTTAGTAATTTGACTGCCCAATTCACTGATCTGTTCTTTCTCTCTTTTACTGATATATGCATTTAGAAATATAAATTTTCCCTGCTTTGGCTTCATCCCACAATATTTGGCATGTAGTCTTATTGTTAATATTCTTTTGAATGAAATTATTGATTGTTCTATTCTTTGAAAACTCATTCTTTAAAATTAGATTATTTAGTTTCCAACTAATTTTAAATCTATGCTTCCATGGTCCTTTGTTGAATGTAATTTTCATTGCATTGTGGTCTGAAAAGGGTGCTTTTAATATTTTTACTTTTCTGCATTTGGTTGTGAGGTTTTTATGGCCTAATCCATGATTAGTTTTTGTGAAGGTGCCACATATAGTTGAGAAAAAAGTATATTACTATTTCCTTTCAATTTTCTCCAGAGATTTATCATATCTAACTTTTCTAAGATTCTCTTCATAGCCTTATCTTCTTTCTGATCTTTTCATCAGAAATGCTGAAAGTTCTGTATTTTCATTTTCTCCCTGAAGAATTATACTCACTTTTGTTGGAAAGGTCATATTTGATTATAATCCTAGCTCCTTTGCTTTGTGGAATATAATATTCTAATCCTTCTGCTTCTTTCAAGTGGTTGTTGCTAAATCTTTCATCATCCAACTGTGGCTCCATGATATTTAAATGGTTTCTTTCTTCTTGCTTGAAATATTTTCTCTTTCACCTCAATATGTCTATAAAATTCCTAGGAGTTTTAATTTTGGGAACTCATTCAGGTTGTTTTTAGTAGATGCCTTCAATTTCTATTTTATCCTCTGGTTCTAGATATTTGGGGCAATTTTCTTTTAAAATATCTTAATATAAATTCATCACCAGTATAATACACTATGACCAGGTAGGATTTATAAAAGGAATGCAAGGCTGGTTCAACATTAGGGAAACTATCAAAACTAACCAAAATCATATGATTATCTCAATAGATGCAGAGAAAGCATTTGACAAAATACAACACTCATTCCTATTAAAAACACTAGAGAGCATAGGAGTAGGTGGAGCTTTCCTTAAAATAGTAAACAGTATCTACCTAAAACCATCAGCAAACATTATATGTAATGGATATAAGTTAGATGCCTTCTAAATAATATCAGGGGTGAAACAGAGATGTCCATTATGGCCTCTATTATTTAATATTGTACTAGAAATGTTAGCTTTAGCAATAAGAGAAGAAAAAGGAATTAAAGGAATTAGAATAGGCAAGGAAGAAGCAAAACTTTCACTCTTTGCACATGATATGATGGTATACATAGAGAATCCTAAAGAATGAACTAAAAAAGTACTTGAATCAATTAACAACTTTAGCAAAGTTGCAGGATATAAAATAAACCCACATAAATCATCAGCATTTCTCTACATGCTCAACAAAGCTCATCAGCAAGAGATAGGAAGAGAAATTGCATTTAAAGTAATGGTAGACAATATGAAATACCTGGGAGTCTACCTGCCAAGACAAATCCAGGAACTCTATGAACACAATTACAAAACACTTTTCACATAAATTGAATCAGAACTAAATAATTGGAAAAATATGAATTGCTCATGGATAGGCTGAGATAATATAATAAAATTACAATTATACCTAAATCAATTTACTTATTCAGTGCCATACCAATCAGACCACCTAAAATTATTTTATAGAGTTAGAAAAATAATCACAAAATTCATCTGGAAGAACAAAATGTCAAGAATATCAAGGGAACTAATAGTAATTTACAGTTTGATAAACACAAAGACACCAGCTTCTGGGATAGGAACTCAGTATTTCACAAAAACTGCTGGGAAAACTGAAAGATGGTATGGCAGAAACTAGGCATAGACCAACATTTTACACCATATACCAAAATAAGGTGAAAATGGGTAATGATTTAGACATAAAGGGTGATACCATAAGTAAATTAGGAGAGGAAGGAATAATTTACCTCTCAGATTTATGGAAAGAAGAGTTTATAACCAAACAAAAGATAGAGAATATTATGAAATGCAAAATGGATGATTTTTATTAAATTAAAAAGGTTTTTTTGTTTGTTTTTTATGGGGCAGTGAGTGTTAAGTGATTTGCCCATGGTAACACATCTAGTAAGTGTCAAATGTCTGAGGACAGATTTGAACTCAGGTCTTCCTGAACCCAGGACTGGTACTTTATCCACTGTGCCACCTAGCTGCCCCCAAATTAAAAAAGTTTTTGTACAAACAGAAGCAATGCATCCAAAATTAGAAGTGAAGCATAAAGCTGGGAAACAATTTTTGTAGCCAGTATTTCTGATAAAGACCTCATTTCTAAAATATATCAAGAATTAAATCAAATTTATAAGAATCCAAGTCATTCCCCAATTGAGAAATGGTCAAAAGATGAACAGGTAGTTTTCTGATGAAGAAATCAAAGCTATCTTTTGCCAAATGAAAAAATGCTCTAAATTAGTATTGATTAGGGAGATGCAAATTAAAACAACTCTGAGCTACCACTTCACACCTATCAGATTGGATAATATGACAAAAAAAATGAAAATAATAAATGTTGGAGAGGCTGTGGAAAAATTGGAACACTAATGCATTGTTGGTGGAGCTGTGAACTGATCCAACCATTCTGGAGAGCAATTTGGAACTATGCTGAAAGGGTTATAAAGCTGTGCGTACCCTTTGACCCAGCAATACCACTACTAGGCATGTATACCAAAGAGATCATAGAAGAGGAAAAAGGACCCACATGTACAAAAATATTTATAGCAACTCTCTTTGTGGTCACAAAGAATTGGAAATTGAGGGAATGCCTATCAATTGGGGAATGGATAAACAAGTTGCAGTATATGAATGTAATGGAATACTATTGTGCTGTAAGAAACAAGGAGCAGGAGGATTTCAGAGAAACCTGCATGGACTTACATGAACTGATGCTGTGTGAGATAAGCAGAATCAGGAGAACATTGTACACAGAAACAGCGAAATTGTGTGATGATCAACTGTGGCAACTTTGGCTCTTCTCAGCAGTGCAATGATCCAAAACAACTTCAAAGTATTCATGATAGAAAATGTTCTCCATATCCAGAAAAAGGAACTAAGGATTCTGAATGCAGATTGAACCATATGGTTTCTACTTTTTCACTGTTCTAGCTGGACTTCATGTGGGTACACAGTATAAGAAATTTGATTATTTTTAAATTTTCTTATAATAAATTGCTCCCGGGGCAGCTAGGTGGTGCAGTGGATAGAGCACCGGCCCTGGAGTCAGGAGGACCTGAGTTCAAATCTGGCCTCAGACCCTTAACACTTACTAGCTGTGTGACCCTAGGCAAGCCACTTAACCCCAATTGCCTCACCAAAAAAAAAAAACTTGCTCCCCAGTTTTTAGTTCTTTCTATTGATTGGAGGTCTTGAATTCAATAAAAATTATAAAAATTATACAAATTATTAAACATGGATTTGGAATGTATCAACATAGGCCTGATTATGTGAAATAGACTTAGATACTTAGTAGGATTAAACACATTTGATACAAGAGTATTTTATAGCAACCATTTATATTGTGAAGATCCTCTTTTTAAGTGCTTAGTTAAAGGACAGTACAAGAAGAAAATAAGTCTATGTATTGAATGTATTTTTTTCACATTGTCTTTCTTTCATAGTGAATTTGTATCCTGGTTGTTGGAGATTGGTGAGATTCATAAACCTGAGGAAGGAGTTCATTTGGGACAAGCATTATTAGAGAATGGTATTATCCACCATGGTAAATATATTTTAAAATATATTATTAAAGTTTTTTAGTGAGGTATAATTCCAAGGTTACATCTATTTTCTTATATGTATTTAATCTCAATTCTTATATATTTGTGTTTCTCCGTATATGTAACATTATGGTAATCTAATATATTGTGCTTTTAAAATATCAATAATTTAGATAAGATGAAATAAGATAATTACGTACAATTAAATGTAAATATTATTGTATCATTCTTTTGCATATGGGATTTTTAAGTATAAATACACTAGAATAACTTGATTTTCCAGTTTTTATTTTCTCCTTCCATATAAAGAAATATCTAGAAAAATTTGAAAAATGTTAAACTAGTTAGATTCATCTTTTCCCCCTTCTCCACATAATAATTGTAGTTTTTAATCTTCTTATTTTTTCTTTTACTTATGGGATCCTAAGAGGTTTTCTGTAGTGAGATGGAATCAATCACTAAATAAAAACATTGACTTGAATACAGTAATAGTTGTTTTTCCATTCAATAGATTTCAAATTTCTCTCCAATAGGTCCTTAATACCATACCAAAAGAGTAATGGTTGTGTTACTATCTCTATACCAGTCTACTAGTGTAGAGGCTGATCCATGAGTTTTAGCATTTATTTTTTCCTGTTAGGTATAAACCTACCAATTGCCTGGGCCTTTCATTCCAGGTCATTGTAAATTTGTACACTCCTACATGCAAAATGTAATGATTAACCTCCAAATAAGTAGAATTTTGTATGGTGTAATGAGATTTTCCTTAGAACATGGGAATAATGTCATTCTTTTAATTGAAGGGCTTTTTGCAAATCTGTTTTGAATTGGGCTTTCTGAAACTCATGGTTATTTGAAATCTATTCAACATTTTATGATTTAGAAGTCATCAAAGAAAATGACTAGATTTCAAAAGCTGCATTTCTTAAAGTTGTGAAGAACTATAGAATTAGGAATAATAGTCAGAGACTTCATTGAAGTATATTTAGACTCCATGTAAGGAAGAACTACCCCTAATTAGCATTTTACCAAAGTGGAATATGTGAGACCATGAGGTAGTGGGTTCTCCCTCATTAGAATTCTTCAAGCAAAAGATGGTTAACTTCTTGTCAGGTACACTATAGCAGGATTTCTTATTCAGATATAATGGGGACTACTTTATTTCTCCATTCCATTTATTACAATTTTGAAATCTTTGATTCTTTAATGATTATTTTATTTGCATGATAAAGATAAAACCAGCAATGAACAGTAAACAAACTATAGCTTGGTCAGAAAAAGAAATGTTTGTCAAAAGTGTATTTCTGGTCCTTTGACTCTCTGAATGATTCATTTTTAGTTAGTTTGTTTTTTCTCCTAAACATCATCAACTTAGGAGTCAAGTTAGATGCCGCAGTCCTTTTGGTTACGTATTGTTGACCTCTCATTCCATTTTTCACATTTCAATCTTATTTTCATTAAGGCCTCAGTTTCTTTCTTGTAAGCTCTTGGCACCCTTGAAAAACAGCTCCTCCTTTCCAATGAAGACTGGGGATATCTAACATGAAAGAATTTTCTTTGCATTCTTTCTCTTCAGCTCCAAAATTTTGTATCTCTACCTACCTTCTTACTCTACTGTGTTCTAAATCAATCAACAAGCAAAAAGGACACTGTGTTAAGCAAAGGATACAAAGGTGAAAGTGAGATAGTTTGTTTTTTCCTTCAAGAAACTTCTACTTTTAAAAAATAACTTTTATTTATATACTTTGTTTACATATTGCCTTAAATTTTCTAATATCTCCTTCCTCTCCCAGAGAGCCATCCCATATAAAAATAATTTATTTTTTAAAAAAAGAAGAAAAAGAAGGAAAAAGAAAAAAAAAGAAAAAAGAAAAAGAGGAAGAAATTATCCAAATCAATTAATGCATTGGAAACAAATCTGACAATATATACAGTATCCCATACCCATGCACCCCTACTTATACAAAGAAAGGGAAGAGGTGACTTTTCATATCTCTTCTTTGGGGCCAAGCTTGTTCTTGATGATTTTCCAAACATTTGTTATTAATTGTTTTGTGGTGGTTATATGTTTTACATTGCTGTAGCTATTATGTACATTATATCCTTGGCTCTGCTTACCTGGACTTTGCATTAGTTCATGGAAGACTTTCCATGCCCTCTGTATTCATAATATTTTAATGCTTCTTAAAGGACATGAATATTCCATTATATTCATGTTCAAGTTGTTGGCCATTCTTCAAATGGATCTGCATCTGTTTTTTTTTTTTTTTCCTAGTTCTTTGCTACCACAGAAAGTGCTGCTATAAGTATTTTGTTGTAAAGAAGGCCTTTCCAAAAAAAATCAGTGACAAGAGCCCTCTTCTAAAGAAGAGGAAAAGACATTCCTTCTTGTTAAAATCAATCCTTCCACCTTAGCTTTTTTTTTTTTGGGTGAGGCACTTGGGGTTAAGTGACTTGCCAGGGTCACACAGCTAGTAAGTGTCAAATGTCTGAGGCTGGATTTGAACTCAGGTCCTCCTGACTCCAGGGCCGGTGCTCTGTCCACTCAGCTACCTAGATGCCCCTCCACCTTAGCTTTTGATTTCCACTTCCTCCTTCTCTGCAACTTTACCAATCTTCTATATTTTGTTCTCAATGTATTCTTCCTCCCCCTTCTATATACAGTTTTAGATATTTTCATTAAAAAAAAATCTTTCATTGACAGTACCATAATACTTATTGAAAGGTAGTCTGTACTTGTCTGCCCATGTATGATAGCCATGAAGAACATTAAATTAATGTCCTCTCTTCCTTCCCTAACTCCTCTAAAATGACATCATATATTGTCACCTTTTGTCAGTCAAAAGGACACAGTCATTTGTTGTTGTTTGGTCTTCATTCTTTTTTTATGTTTTAGAATTTATTTTTCCCTCAAATTACATGAAAATACAAATTTTTATATCAAATTTTAAAAAACTTTGTATTCCAAATTACTTCCTCTCTCCCTTCCCCCTGCCCAAGAATTCAAGCAATTAAATATAAGCTATATATGAGACGTCATGAAAAACATTTCCAAATTAGCCAGGTTGTGAAAGAAAACAGACAAAAAACTTCAGATAAAGGAACACAAAAAATTATCCTTCAATCAGTATTCAAACACCATTAGTTCTCTCTCTGTAGATGGACTGCATTTTTCATAAGACCTTCAGAGTTTTCCTGGATCATTGCACTGCTAAAAATAACCAAGTCATTCAGAGCAGATCATTTTGCAGTATTGCTGTTATTTTGTATACAGTACATTTCATAGTGCATCAGCTCATGAAGGTCTTTCCGGGTTTTTCTGATAGCATCATGCTCATTCACTTTTCATTTTTTTATAGCAAACTCTATTTATATAGTACTTTAAAGAGTGATTTACTTATAATAAACCCATGAGGTTGATTATTGCAACAACAGTAATAGATAACATTTATATAGTACCTTATATCTGACAAAGAATTTTCTTCACAGCATCATCATCATCAATCATCATCAATCAATGCTCCTCATCATCAATCAAACCTCATCTTCATCACTTCATCCTCATGATTTCTAATCAGTCCTCCTCCTCAATCACTTCTCATCTTCATCCAATCATCATCAATCCATTTGACAATCTTCATCATCATCTTCTTCATCATCATCATTTTACATTACTCTTGCCTCTGCTTCAAAATTTTTTTAAGTTACTATTGTTAAGTGTTTCCCTCCATTCTATTCCCTCCCTTATGATATTTACTCTATTTTCTATATTCTTTCATCCTATCCATCCTCAAAGTGTTTTGCTTCTGACTGCCCCCTCGCCCAATCTGTCATCCCTTCTTTCACCCTCCCTCCTTATCCCCTTCCCCTCCTACCCTCCTGCAGGGTTAGAAAGATTACTCCACCCAATTGAGTGTGTATGTTGTTCCCTCTTTAGGCCAACTCTAATGAAATTAAGGTCTTTGAGCCAATTCTGATGAGTGTAAGGCTTATTTGCTACCCTGCTCCTCCCATATCTCTCCCCCACTCATAAGCCCTTTCCTGCTTCTTTCATGTGGGATTTCACCGCACTCTACCTTTCCCCTTCCTCCACCCCCAGTGCAATCCTCTCACCCCTCAGTTTTACTTTAGAGATGTTATCATGGGCATCTAGGTGACACAGTGGGACAAAGCACCCACCCTGGACCCAGGAGGACCTGAGCCCAAATCTGGCCTCAGACACAAGACCTCACCCATTGCTTGACCTGGGCATGCCACCCAACACTGACTGACCCACAATAAATAAACAAAAATGATAAACAATAAATAAATGCTTTATAGATACCATACTTTCTCATAATCAATTCCTACCTGTACCTTCTGTCTAAATTTATTCCTATTATCTGCCCTAATACTGAGAAAGTTCTTATGATTTAGACATATCATCTTCCCATGTAGGAATTTAAACAATTTAACAATTTAAGATCCCTCTTGCTTTCTTTTCTTGTTCACCTTTTATCATTCTCTAGGGTCTTATATTTGAAAGTCAAATTTTCTATTTAGTTCAGGTCTTTTCATCATGAATACCTGAAAGTTCTCTTTTTCATTGAAGTCCCATTCACCCCCCACACACACACACACACCCCTGAAAGATTATACACAGTTTTGTTGGGTAGGTGATTCTTGTTTGTGATCCCAATTCCTTTGTCCTCTGGAATATCATATTCCATTCCTTTTGCTCCTTTAATGTAGAAGCTGTTAGATCTTGTGCTATCCCTACTGTGGTTTCCACTGTACTTGAAATATTTCTTTCTTGGTGGCCTGCAATATCTTCTCCTTGACCTGGGATCTCTGGAATTTGACTGTAATATTCCTGGAAGTTTTCATTTTGGGATCTCTTTCTGGAGGTGATTAGTGGATTCTTTAAATTTCTATTTTACCTTCTGTTTCTAGAATATCATGGCAATTTTCCCTGACAATCACTTGGAAGATGATGTCTAAGCTCTTGTTTGATCATAGTTTTTCAGGTAGTCCAATAATTTTCAAATTCTCTCTCCTGGATTCTTATTTTTCTAGGTCAGCTGTTTTTTTTCAAGAAGATATTTCATATTGCCCTCTATTTAAAAAAAAAAATCATTGGATTTGCTTTATTTTGTCTTGGTTTTTCATAAAGTCACTAGCTTCCATTTGTTCAATCCTAATCTTAGGCAATTATTTTCTCAGAGAGCTTTACTATTGATTTTTCAAGCCGTTTTATTTTTTTTTCTCATAACTTTCCTGTATCACTCTTGTTTTTTCCTCTATGTCTCTTACTTTATCTTCAAAGTTGTTTTGAGTGCCTCTATGGCCTGAGACCAATTCATATTTTTTGTGGAAGATTTGGATGTAGGAAGCCTTGACGTTGCTGGTCTTCTTCTGAGGGTGTACCTTGATCTTCCTTGTTACTAAAGAAACTTTCTGTGGTCTTCATCTTTCTCTGTCTGCTCATCTTGCCTGTATTTTACTTGACTTTACCTCCTTCTTAAGTGGGACACTGCTTCCAGGCTGGTACTGTCCCAAGCTTCAGGGGGTCCCAGGTGGTACAGTTAAAGAGAGGCACGTTCACACTTACTCTGGCCTGTGCTTTTGTTCTGAAAATAACCCCAGGCCACTTGTTCTTCAACCAGAAGAACAAGTTCTCTGTAACTTCATGACCGGTGAAGGTTTGAAATCTTAAGGTTCCTGGCCCAGGTTTCCCAATTCCAATAGGACTCTGAGAACATAAAATATGCTGTACCATCCAGGATGCATTTAGGAATATTATTATTAGTTATTATCTTTTTCCATGCATGGTTTGTGAATGAATTGTGATTAACATTTAAATTACCCATATAAATGTTAGCTAGTAGATGAACAAATTTACATTATAATTAAATTTTTCAAGATATTTAGCGGAGATCTAAACACTGTGTTCCTAATAAATATATATCGTTTTTCATGTATGACTGGGTACATGTTTGTGTGAATGTGTGTGTTTATTAGTTCTAATCTGCCAACACATTCTGTTGGCAAAGTAAAAAGACCTTGAATTTATAATATTCTTATTCTGATAGAGAATATCATAAATCAAATTCAGTAGCAATTCATTGCCTTCATCTTATATCAAACTATTTACTAATCAGTCCCTTGTAATGTAGCTTCTATCACAACCATTGGCCAACACTGCTCTCTTGAAGGTCACCAGGGACTTCTAGTCTACAAATTAACAATGTTTATTTTTGTCTTTTTCCATTTCAGCTTCCCTTCAACTTTTGGACCACCCCACCCTTTCTTAAAGTTTATTTTTTCTATCCATGTCTCCAAATTGTCTTGATTCTCATACTGATGTTCTCTTACTTCTTGTTTCTCCCATTTACTTCTCTTCTTTCCATTCCTTCAACACTGGCACTCTCCAAAGTTCTGTTTTTCAGTCCTCTTTTTTTTCCTCCTCTGCATATATTCTCCTTCTGAGAGTTACATGGCTTTAGTGATCACTTCTATAAATAGACCTTCCCAAATTTTGTATCTACAACCCCAGCCTAAAGTATCTGGTCCTGGCCCAGAATAATTACCACCAAAAAATTGTTCACCTGGCTTTCTCTCTTTCCTGCTTACCTACAAAGTTCAATGACCTAAAGGTCTAGACATGTTTCTAGAAGTGCATTAGTATTCGGTTATTCTCAAAACTCAAATTTGCTAAAGCAAAAATTTATTATCTTATTCCCCAAGTGAACTCCACCTACTAACTTCCTTATTTTTCCTAATACAGTCAGTATCCTGGTAGTAACCCAGGCTTGAAAAATTAGATTTATCTTTTATATCTCTCCTCCTTAACCTGGTTTATACAGATGTGAAGTCACATTGATATTTGTTCTTGTGTCTGTCCTTACTTTTCCACTCCTATGCTTCCATAATAATTCAGAACCCCCATTATCTTCACTTGGACTATTTAAATAGTATTATAATAATGATAAATAACCCCAGTCTTTGCCGCTTTAATCCATTCTACATACCATTCTTGGATAAATTTTCCTAAGTACAGCTCTGACCATGGATCATACGATTTAGGGGGTAAAATAGATTTAAAGGTCATCTAGTCACTCTAACCTCACTTTATAGATGAGGAAGTAATAGATAACCTGAGATTTGAATGCAAGACTTTTGACTCCAAATGTAGTATATTCCTTATTACACTGCGCATTTCTTTTCCTCATAGAGTTTTAGGTTTTCTTCTTTACCTACAGAATTAAATCTATACTCAATCTGGATACTAAGGAGTTCACAATGTAACTGTGAACTACTTTTCCAGCATATATGTTCTTATGTACTCAATGAATTATTGTGTACCAGAGTACACATTCTTCCTGAACTCACTATTTGATTTCCTGCTTCTATCCTTTTTCTCATGCTCTTTTCCTCTTCTTAGGATTCCCTGCCTTTTTATCTATTCCAGTTGAAATTCTACTCACCCATTCAGGGCCCCTTCTCAAATGTTGCTGCCCTTCATATAAACTAATATCCCCAGCTTGATTAATTCAATTAAACAAATAGATATTAAGGGATCACTTTGTACAAGGTACTATTGATTTCTTCTACAGTCCTATAATTTTTTGTTTGTTTTTGCTTTTTTGGTTTTTTTTTTTGGTGAGGCAGTTGAGGTTAAATGACCTGCCCAGGGTCACACAGCTAGTAAGTGTCAAGTGTCTGAGGCCGGATTTGAACTCAGGTACTCCTGAATCCAGGGCCGGTGCTCTATCCACTGCACCACCTCGCTGCCCCAAGTCCTATAATATTTTTAAGAGTACTTACATCCTACCTTCAAACTTTATTTGTGGATCCCCATCTATCCCCTCCTACCTCTTTCCCCACACTAAATTTTAAATTATTTGAGGAAGGAACCATACCTACTCATCTTTTATCCTCCAGTCTGACTTAAGCTAGCTGTTAAGCAAATATTTGATGATATTGAATGAAGTGAATCATCACATTGAAATATGAACACAGAGAACACAATGCATTTTAGCAAACTTATTTGCAAGTGATAATTAAAAGTTGATTTGTGGGAGTTGAAACTTTTGGAGTGATGAATACTTATCATAATAGGAGTCAATTAGTGGTGCAATGGTTAATGTTGTTAAGGGTATTTTTTGTTTGTTGTTTGTTTTGTTTTGTTCATAGTTTGATTTCAGTAGGTATTATCATCCTTTATCTGGATATCACCATGTATAATGTCAGATTGAGTTATGCTGCAGAATGTCAGAAAAAAAAAAAACCCAAGTATTGACCCTTTTGCAAATAGAAAGCTTTTCTTGGCCAAAAATTATCTACAGATATTTAATTTTCTACAAAATACAATGATCCAACAAAGAGTTAAAAAACCCCACATCATATGGTTTCACAATAAAAGAATACTTACATTAGAGTATAGAAACATGAGCCAGACATGCTACTTTCATTAGTATGTGGTCCCAGCTGTGTTCAGTGAAAATAGAATTTCTTAAAATAAAGTTGAATGAACCATCTGTTTTATGAGAGATTGAGCAAGAAAAGTTGGCTATTATTGTTATTATTCACATTGCAAATATTGCTGAGAACTTCACCAGAGGCCAAGGCTTAGTACAGTGGACATTGTTTCCTTGAGCTCATATGCTCTCTGTGGTATTTAGAAAGAGTTGGTTTCTTCCTTCTTGCTTGTTCAACATATTCTGAGGACAAATGCTTCAGCTCATACATGGGAACTCCAGAACACCTAATGATAGGGTTGCATTGTTAAGTCATTGGCAGTACTGAGAACATGAAAACAATTTTTTCAGATCAAAATGGCATGAAAATCTGCCAATTAATTAACTAGGTAATTTGCTGTTAACATATGGCAGCAAAATAGAGAGAATTTGGGTAGAGGTGAAAATGTTTCTGTATTTAGACCTTTGTGCTGGATAAGAGTTGCACCAATACCACTTGAGCCAAGGGAAAAACATTGAAGGTCTGCCTGGAACTTCTGGCCCACTCTTCAGCCGTCTACAAGTAACTACATGGTTGTACAAAAGGCCAGTTGGTTTCAAAATATCCTGGCATTATGGCAGAGTTTTATGGTAGCATTTTAAATACTTATGAAAATAGGAGGATGGTTGGAAAAAATGTACTGACTGACCTTAAAACATGGCATGGGAAATCAAAAAAACTTCTTTGGATTTTTTTCTCTTTATTTTTTCTTTATGTACTTCTGCTTCTGGATTTCTTTAGCTGGCCCTTGGAGGAAGAGCCAGAGATCTGGGGAATCTACCTAGTTATAACATTCTTCTCTCATTTATATGGGTTTGAGCAATGCAAATGCCTGGATAGAATTGGGGAATAGATAAACCTTTAGATATTTATTTTTTCAAACTCATATTTGGAGTTTGATTCACTCTGCCAAATGTACCCATATGGAACTCATGTTCCTTAGTGATTCAGATAACTTCCTGTCATTCTGACATTCAAGCAAATAACCAAAAGCCCTAATCTTCTATTTAGGCACAAGTTAGAGCTCACCGAATTAAGTGATTAATTGTGTAAATGTTAAACTCCTCCCCTGTAAAGAAACATATTAAAATAGACATATTTTGAGTTTTAATTTAAAGTTTTTATTTTTCTTTGAAGAATAGCAGTCACCATATGAGCTTAGTTAAAATGGATTATACAGCCTACAGAAGGGAAAGCCAAGTGGCAGTCTAGTGATTTTTCAAGCAATTATGTACATAAAAAAGATAGATATACTGAAGTTAGAGTTCATCTGCCTTTAGTTCTTTCTTTTCTTTTTTTTTTTGGACTGGCTTTAGTTTCTATTGAAGGCAAGCCAAGAAAATGGGTCTATAGTGAAATATGAGAGATTTGGCCTAGAGATAAAAAAAAACCACATTTCTTCATAGTCAGAACTGTTACCTTTTGGAATAGGTGACACAAAGATGTTTTGTAGTATAATCCAGAGGGTTTAAAATAGTTTATCTTATCAGGCATAGTTTAAGTGAGACTGAGTTGAGTGGGCCCACCCAGGTTGGTGAATGAATATCTAAAGCCTCCAGTCCTGAGAAATAGCCAGTCATTTATTGAGTTCCAAGCATATGAAAAGGCAATATCCTAAATTTTATAGGAATATAAAGGATAGGGCATTATCCCTAGGATTCTACTGTGTTTTGTATTAGAATTGTATGAACTATCTGCTACTAACCTATAATGTTTTTAAAAATTACACTTTAAATTTAAGGAATTTTTATGATTTTATGCTTTTATTGCTCTTATTATTTAGTTTAAAATTGAAATTTGTTTTCTCAAATTAGAAGTTTTAAGCCTTATGAAAGATAGACTTCATGATTAAATTCATGTTAAGCTATATTATTCATGGTGTTTATTAGCAATTCAGAATATTAATATATCATTTTTGTCCTCTTAGTTACTGATAAACATCATTCAAACCAGATCAGATGTTATATAGATTACGCTATGATGATGGGACATTTATCCAAGAAATGAAATGCAGGATGTGATTTCCAAGGTAATAAACTCTCCCAACCACTTTGTGTTAACCATGGATTTACCTGTTGTGAATCTCCATCAGGGCACAGTGTTTTTTTGAGAGACTGAAAAAATTCACAGAGGAATTCTTTTAGTATGGTCAATTCCTAAATGGAGTATAAGAATGAACCATTTTCTTTCTTCTAATTTTTTGAATGCAGATTTTAGAGGCCTAAGTTTAGGCCTTTGCAAAACTCTTGAAAGGATCAACAAAACTGAATCATTGGAGATTCTAGATGTTGGTAGATGTGTGTGTTTATGTATATATGTGCATATGTTTACATATCTACATACAAATTTAGATATAAATGTTAAATACAAATGAACAAGACTACAAATACATTGGAATATAGTTGTCAATTGTTCCCTTCACAATTTCTCCCTGTTCAGAATAGGAGAAGTGTATGTCTAGAATGATATTAGCAAATAGCAGTGCGTTATTACCTATGTTTATATGAAACTATGAATACATTAAGTATATTTATTTTTTTTCTATTTCAACAAAACATTCCTATATTAAGAAAGCATTTGAAATCCTTTGCCACATTACAGGAATATATTCATTGTACAATTTTCATTTTATTAAGTTATTTTGAAATTTATGTGAATTGCTTTAATTCAAATAACTCCTAATTTTTGTGAATTTGCAGCATAATATAAATTAATATATTTGTTATTCATATGTCCTTGAAGTGACCTTACTTCATCTGAAATATCTTTATTTTGTGTAGGTGTAAGATTGTACTGCCGCCTTCACAGTCTGTTTACTCCAGGATAAGGTGAGGCCAATTACTAAATTCTTAAAATAATTATATTGTGTGTTCTGTAAATATTATTAATCTATAAACTGTTACATTTTTCAAAGGTGAAAAGCTAGAATTGAAAGAGATTAGATTAAGTATCCATTCTAATGTAGTTAACATTTAACTGTCCTAGGGCTATTCATCTAATTTCCATAGCCTCTCCATTTCTGGGCTTTTTTTCAAATTATGTCAAATCAACAAGCATTTAGTACTTGTGCCAGGTCCTGTTCTAAGTGCTGGGATGCAAATGAAATATGAATAAAAAAGATCAAAAAATTCCTGTGCTCTCAATAAAACTTACAACCTAATGGGGAAGACTGCAGGCAAACCTTTATATACAAACAAGGTGGATACATGATTAGAGATAATCTCAGAGAGACAGCACTAAAATAAAGATGACTGGGTCACTGGAGCGTTTGTAGGGTAATCAGGAAAAGAGGAATCCAAATGACTAGCTCATTTCTGTCAACTTATTCATTCAGATTTGGGGTTGTAATGTAGTATAGTATTTGGGGATCATTGAAATGCTTTAAACAAATCCTTTATGATAAAAAACAAATTTCTGCTTCTCTAGACCTTTGTATTTCTACATAACAATGACTGTACTACATCTGAAACTAATCACTGGAGGGCAGAGAAAATTCTGTCTAAAACTTCCAGAGTTCTGTCCAGACTGCACTTCTTGTTCTTGTCCTAAAGAACAGCCAAGTCCCAAATATGATCTCATCGTGCACCTAAACAAAGGACAGAAAGATCATAATTTTAAAATCTCAGACTTGGTAGAGTGCACAAGAATGCAGGATTTGTATTCAGAAAACCTGAGTTTGAATTTTGGGTCTTATACTTAAGGAGGTCTTTTTTTTTTTAAAAACATGAGCAAGACTCAAAGCCCTCTGTTTCCTCAATTGGAAAAGGAAGGTATGGGATTGGATGACTTCTAAAGCCATCTAGATTTTCCAGCTCTATACTTTTGTCAAAATTAGAATACTTTCAGAGATAATTGGTCTAATTTTACCTGCTATTAGTATATTCTCTTAATATTCATATAATTTTGGAGGAATTAGAGTGACTAGTAACTCAGCCATATAAACATAGTAGGGAAAATATATAAATAAGTGAATATGACTCCAATATTAAGAAAAGGCATACTCAATCAATCAGTAAGCTTTAGTAAGTACCTGCTCTGTGCTAAGCAGCATGCTAAATACTTGGCATACAAATATGACAATGAAATAGTCACTGTCCCCAGTGAATTTACATTACAAATAATGGTGGTTGCAACATACTCAGTTAAATAAATATAGGTTATATATGAAATACATATACAGTGAATTGCTCAGTCCAACTCTTCATGACCCAATTTTGGATTTTCTTGGCAAAGATACTGAAGTAGTTTGTAATTTCTTTTTCTATCCAGCTCATTTTCCAGATGAGGAAACTAAGGCAAACATGATTAAGTGACGTTCCCAGGGTCACTCAGCTAGTATGTGAGTAAGGCCAGATTTGAAATCAGGAAGATCATTCTTCCTGACTCCAGGCCTAGTACACTATCCAATGTGCCATCTAAGTACCTAGACAGTGAACCTGTTCCCCTCAAATGAGGAAGATCAGGAAAGATTCTTCCTCTTGAAGGAAATGGAACTCGAGCTGGCCTTGAAAGGAATTAAGGGCATCAAGAGGTACATGCTAAAATAAGATCAAAATGGGCATATGATTTACACATAAAGGTGAAGCCATATGCATATTAAGAGACCATGGAATAGTTTATCTGTCAGATTTATGGAAAAAAGGAAGAATTTAGGACCAAAAGAGATATACAGCAATTCAAATTAAAAAATAGATAATTTTGATATAAAATCAAAAAGTTTTTGCATAAACAAAACTAATGTAACCAAGATTATTAAGGAAGCAGAAAACTGGGACTTTTTGAAACAGGTATCTCTGATAAAGGCCTCATTTCTCAAATATATAGAGAATTGAGTCAACTTTATAAAAGTCCAAGTCATCCCCAATTGATGGATGGTCAAAGGATCTGAACAGGCAGTTTTCAGACAGAGAAATCAAAGCTGTCTATAGTCATATGAAAAAATGCTCTAGATCACTATTGATTAGAGCAATGCATGTATCACCTCATACTTATCAGAGTGGCAAATATAACAAAAATGTAAAATATTGGGTTTGGTTGGGATGTGAGTAAACTAGGATGCTAATCCATTGTTGCTGGAATTGTGAAAAGATCCAACTATTCTGGAGAGTAATTTGGAACTATGCCTAAAGGGTTATAGAACTGTGCATACCCTTTGATCTAGCAATACCACTGCTAGAATTATATCCCAAACACATCCCCAAAAAGACCAAAAGACCTATTTGAACAAAAATATTTATAGCAGATCTTTTTTGTATTGACTAAGAATTGAAAATCAAAGGAATAATTGGGGAATGGCTAAACAAGCTTTGGTCTATGATGGTGATGGACTATTATTGTGCAATAAAAATGATAAGCAGGATGATTTTTGAAAGGCCTAGAAAGACTTATAAGAACAGATGGGTAGTGAAGTGAGCAGAACCAGGAAAATTTTGTCCACAATGACAGCAATATTTTTTGATGAAGAACCGTGAATGACAACTATTCTCAGCAATACAATTATCCAAGACAATCGCAAAGGACTAATGATGAAGCATACTATCTACCTCCAAAGAAAGAACTAGTATTGATTGAACACAGACTGAAGCATGCTATTTTTCACTTTCATTGTTTTCCTTTTTTCAAGTTTTCTTATACAAAATGACTAACATGGTAATGTTTTAGATAATTGCATATGTTTAACCTATATCTGATTGTTTACTGCCTCACAGATGGGGAAGGGGAAAGATTGAAGGAGGGATAAAATTTGGAACTCAAAACTTTAAATAAAGGAGTATTTGCTGAAAAAAAGAGGTGGAATTGAGGAAGGTGAATACCAGACATAGGAGACAACTTTTGCAAAGTCACATGCTGGAGCTGAAATGTTGAGTTCAGCAAATAGGCCAATTTGCCTAGATTATAGGGCAAATAACATATGATCAAGTTGGACATATAGGCTAGAATCAGACTGTGGAAGTCCTTAATTGCAAAATGGCAAGATTTAATTTAATGCTAAAGGCAATTTTGAGAACCACTGGAGCTTTTGAAGGGAAGAGATCTGATTTTGCTTTAGGAATATCATTTTGGTGGCTATGTGGAAGATGGGTAAGAAGGAAAACACTAGTGGCAGAGACCAATTAGGAAGCTATTTCAGTAATCTAAGTGAGAAGTATCAGGGCCTGAACTTGGGTAATGGGTGATTGGAACAAAAGGGGTTTGATGTTGAAGGAGCAGAATTGATGAGACTTGGAAAATGACTAGATATGGGAGGTGAGTGAAATTGAACAATTGAGAATAACTCTTAAGTTTTTGAGCTGAATAACTGGCATGATGGTAGTCTATTAGACAGAAATGATAAAATTGTAAGGAGGAGCAGATTTGTTCCTAAGGATAACAAATGATAAAGTGGAGGCAAAGAATAGAGAGAACTAGTTTCTGTCAGTTTGACTTTAAAAAGGAAGAATGATATAGGATGAAAGGTTGAAGGTTATTTTTTTAAGGATGGGAGAGATTTGGGACTGTTTGAAGGCATTATGGAGAAAGAGATTTTGGAAAGTTCAGATTGTTGAAGGAGATAAGAATAGATGGGATTAGGGGCACAAGTAGAGGGACTGGCATTGACAGGGAACAAGTGGATTCACCTTATCTTTTGATACTGGAGCAAAGTAGATGATGGGGGTGGCATTGAGATGGCTTAAAGTATGGAATTGGGGAGAAGAAGGAGCCCCCAGTGGATAGCTTCATTGTTTTTCAGTGATATATGCCACATTTCTTTGCTGATAGAGAATGGGTGGAGGTGGTCATGTAGGTGACTTGAGAAGAGAAGAAATATTTTGTATCTGCCACACTGGGAACCTCAGTAGAGTGCTGATCAGGGAAGAGTAAAAGAATTGGTATAAGCAGTAAGGACCCAGTTGAGATTAGATAACATAATTTATTAGTGAATCTAGTATGCTTTGTAATATAAATTAATTTAATGAAGGTCTATAGCATCGGGACAGGGGCAGAGAAAATACATGGTTGGCTGAAGGGTCAAAATTTGGAAAGGAACAACGTGGCCAGAAAAGGGATTTAAAGGTCATGGTAGGGACAGCTAGGTGGTGCGGTGGATAAAGCACTGGCTTTGGATTCAGGAGGACCTGAGTTCAAATCCTGCCTCAGACACTTGATACTGACTAGCTGTGTGACCCTGGGCAAGTCACTTAACCCTCATTGCCCCCCTCCCTCCAAAACAAAAAAAAACAAACCCAAAGACAAAATAAAAATAAAGGTCATGGTAAAGACCTAAACTTGGTGTAGAAAGGATGAAGGACAGGGATGTCTGGAAGGATAGAGTATGATGGCCAGAACGAAATTTCAGAGTTATGAATTATAGAGTTGGAATATTTGTTGGAGATTAGGTAAAGATAATGATGATAATAATAATAATGAAAATAATAATAGAATTTATATAATACTTCAAGGTTTTCTAAACACTTCTTATTTCCAACAATTATATTTTAAACAATTATTTTCTTATTTTATTCTCCCAACAATCTTGGGAGGTAGTTGCTATTAATATTGTTATTTTTAAAGATGAGGAAACTGAGACAAACATTAAAGATTTTACCAGAGTTAAAAAAAATACTAAATTGTCTGAGATAGGATTTGAACTTAAGTCTTCCTAACTCCAGGTATTGCACTTTATCCATTGTACCATTTCATTGCAGGAAAGACCACCCCTGTTTATGTAATGAAGATGCAGATCATAGGACTTATGAAGGTCTGATCAACTAGGAAGTAAGAATATTTAAGGAGGATAGCTGCAGAGAAATGAGAAGACTTCAGACTTCAGACATAAGAGAAACATTTAAATATCATAAATACTTATTGTTGCAAATTCATTTTAAAGGGCATACCAAATTTATACTTAATTGACTACATAGTGTTCTCAACCCTAAGGTGCTGATAAAGCTTTTTTACAATAAAAGGAAAATGATCTCAGTCCTTAGAAATAAAAACCCAAATAAATGAATTAAAGTTTTAATTTTTTCCTCATTTTTCAAACTAGTTTCATGCCTAAAATGAAAGAATAAATTCCAGTAGTTCTCAGAATATTTATGAAAGACTCCAGATGGAATTACAGAAGTGGGTTCACTAAGGTATCCTTTGAATGTTCTGAAGGGGGATTGAGGTCTTCTACAATGCTACTTGAAGTTAAAACAAGGAAATAACACTCCCTTGGATCTGTTTCCTCAAGAAGATATCATCCTGCATGGAGGGAGTACAGGGAAGGGGATTATATAGTCTGGGGTGATTTCAGAGTGACCTTAGTTCCATTGAAGATAAGCAAACAGCATCTTTTCTCAACTTCTAATTTCCTGAACTTCCTTACTTAATAGCCAATTTTTGGAATGTTCATACATTACTTTGCACAAGTCCCTCTCAGTATTTATATGTTATTTTTCAAGTGCGAAAAATGTATCCTTTCTACATGCAAAGAAATATGAGGAGTGAAATGGTTTTCAGTACTGTGCTGTGATGGAAAGATAATTAGATTAGTAATCAGAAGACTTGGGGTAGAATCCTGACTCTGTTAATTGTGATCTTGGGGAAGTCACTTAAAAAATCTGGAACATTTTTTCTCATATTACTAAAAACGGTGGGGTGGATTATATGATTTCTAAGGTCTTGAGTGCAAATCTTATGACTTATAAATTTTAGTTATAAAGCAACTATATTTTATTATTTATTTCTGTCAGAAATATCCACACAATTATACCAAGCTTCCATTTGACCTGGCATTGATATAACTTATATGTGAGGAAATAAGAGCAGAGTAAAAATGTGTGTTCCCATCATACTTGCAATTAAAATAAATCTCTTATCAGAAATGTATATTTAATGTAGAACCTGCTAAGGAAATACTATTTATTTGGCTACAAAATGTTATTATTCATTCCAGCCAAAGATAAATTTATGGGAAGAACTATAAAATAGAAGGAATGAGTGAAAGTAATATTTTTGTATGTGGGTAGTTTTATGAGACTACCACAAGCACCCAAATTAATCCAACAATAGGCTTTCCTTTTCAGATATGTTTTGACTTGTGGTAACTAATCTGAATTGAGTAATAATATATCAGCAACATAAGTTATTGATGTAGCCCATAACAATAATAGCTGACATTTTTATAGTCAAGAAGTTAAGTGGTTTACCCAGGATCACACAGCTGGTAACAGTCTGAGGCAGGATTTGATTCTGGGCCTTCTTGCCTCTAAGCTAAGGGCTTGTACCACATAGCTTCCTCATGCTCCTTTTGCCAAAAGTCTAGCATTTTTCCCATTATATAATGCTGCCCCTGGTGAATATAGGTTCACATGGTCCATTATATCCTCACATGCAAACACATACATGCTTATCTTTCTATATACCATAAATAGTATACAGACTCAATACATATATGCACATACCACAGAGCATGTATGCACCATGTATACATATCTGTACACATGCATATAAATATGCATATGTATATAGAAATATATTTAAATTTATTTATGCCTATGTGGTGTGTGTATATATATATGTATGTATCTATATTTGTGTTATCCCAGGTATGACAGTCATTTATTCTATTGGGGTTGTAATGGCGCACAATACAGTAAATAATGTAAAGAAAAAAGTCATCATACTTGATGAACAGAAGATATAGAAGCTAAATGTAGTGAGTAAGGCTAAACTGCCTTCAGTTTAGCTTTAGCAATTATGGATATAATGTCACTTTCTTATCCTTTTTTGATCTAGGCCTGTCAAATTATAAACTTGATTATTCTGTGCCCAGGGCTAAATTATACTTGTGGTCACTGTTTCTCCATATCTCTGTGTGGGAAAGTCATAGCTGGGGAGCTCACTGGTATGGTAATTTCTACCATCTTGCCTCCTTGATTCTTCTGTTTTCCCTGGAGTGTGGCCTTGCCATGCCTGTATTAATGCTTCCAAAATGGAAAGAAAAGTTTTAATGTACAGAGAGGGACATAAGAAGACATTTATTTTCCCTTTATCTATAATTCTTTCCTGGCATGCTCCTGGATTTGAAGAGAACAAATCCTCTTTTGTTAAGGAATACATTGTTTCTCTTTAGCATTCAATGTGAAAAAAAGATAGATATATATTTTTAGAAAACATAAACAGAACAGAATAGAGAATAGATATATTCTTACTCAAGTAGAAAAACATATAAAGAAATGGACACTGTGTAATGAGCATTCTTAGAAATTCATTTTAGAATGTGCTTACCCTTTGGATATACTACATCTATGGAACAAATCCTCAAAGAAGTTTCCAAGCTTTTCTGGAGTATGTGGAAAATGATACAAAAAATGTTAACCAGTGCTTGTTCATTTCCTTTGTTTTAAAAAGTAGTTTTGGTCTTTTGTTTTTGTTTTCCTATAGGGATAAAGATTACCATCTAAGGACCTATAAATCTGTGGTCATGGCCAACAAATTGATAGACTGGTCAAATTGCACAGGTAATTAGATTTTTGTTGCTTGGTGATTTGAATGATTATTACTACTCAAAGTATTTATTCTACCTTCTATTAAAATTATGTTTATACTTGTCTCTCCCCTGCTTCAGTCCTTACCTTCTAGATGTGGTACAGAGTGACCTTTTGATTTTTTGTAGCCAATGAATGCACACATATGATTAGGCATCGAGTATTTATTGAACAGATTGAATGTTTGAATAAAATGCTGTGAACATGATTGCCTATTATGTTGCTTGTTGTTCAGTCATTTTTAGTCCATGTCAACTCTTCACTGACCCCATTAGGGGTTTTTCCTTGGCCAGAGGAAACTGAGTAGTTTTCATTTCCTTCCTCCACGTCATTTTCCAGATGAGAAACTGAGACAAACAAGATTAAGTGACTTGCCTAGGGTCACATCGCGAGAAAGTGGCAGAGGCCAGATTTGACTCAGGAAGACAAATCTTCTTTATCTACAGGCCCAGTCATTCTATGCACTTATACCATCCTACCATGGCCCATACTTTAGTACATGGGACATATTTATTGTGAAAAGCTTCTAAAGAAGATGTTATTAAAGATAAAAAGATTGAAAACTATTTAAATAAATTTATTTATAATGAATACCATAAAAGGCAAAGGATCATATTTTGACCTTCCTAAGTGGCATATTTTATTCACTGATTTATTTTTAAAAGATTGTTGACTGCTTCTGTTTAATTTCTCTGCATCTCTATTTTCTGTTATACAGAAATAATAACTGTGCCTGATGAATGAACATTAATCTGAAATCTTTGTAGGTTTACTATAAACTGTGAAAGGAAGATGATAGTAAAGTATCATATTATTTGTTTTTCTGTGGTTCTCATGAGACTGGTCATTTGGCTCCATGTTAAAATATCTTTGATGTCACCAGTATTGAAAAAAAATTGTATTTGTTCCATAAGCAATGAGAAGCATGGTACAAAACTTACATTAAAATAATATGATTTAGGGGAAATATTTTAAATACCAAGTCTTTGTCAGAAAATGATTTGACAGAGTTGACATCCATTTAAATGAACACATTATTTGTTATCATTTTTTGTTTTCCTGTGCTAGGTCCTAAATATAATAATTTTTATGTCTGGACTTTCATAGTCTCATCAGATTTATTATGGGAGAAAACTATGATTGAAATACATAATTTTTTATCAAGTTGGTTATTGCATACAAATGAGGTATCATTGATGAAAATCTGAAAAGCAAACTGGAATTCTTTTGCATGAGCTTTTCTAAACAAATCATATCTTCCTGGTCATATACTTTACTGAGTTGTGCTTATTGATTTAATATGAAATAAATCATTAAGGAGTACAAAATGTGATTTTAAAAGCTTTCCTCCAACAAGGTGTCTCCCACAAATACATAAAAATTATACAAGAGTATGGCAGATGTGACGTTGGAACTAACCTAGCATACTGAATATTAACATAAAGTGAGTAGCAAAATATTTAAAACTCAGATACATAAGATATTATCACTGCTTTGGAGAAGGTCCTGGCAGATTCCAAGTAGAAGAGTTATCCTTTCAATAGTGTACTTCTTCAAATGACTTTGTAGTAATTTTATCAATACTTGAACATTATAGGACATCCTCAGAAAAAATATTATTATTTGAAAGAGATTATATTGCAATCAAACATTTAGAAAAATGGATGAAAATTCATAATTATCCAGATTATGACCTGAAGTTGGATAGGTAACCCATTGAATTAGTCTGCTATATCCAGAACAGTCACTGAAATGGAGAGTCCTGTAAACTCAGAAATGAATAGAGGGAAGAGATAATGTTAGATCTTATTGAGAAATTGCAAATTCATTGAATGGATTCAAGTTCCTTACTGTTACAAAAGCCCATATTTTTAACATTGATGTTCTCTCATTGAAGCTGTATCACTATGAATCAGAAAACCCCATATACTTCTCAGGAAACCACAATTATTGGTGTTTCAGAATGCAATGCAATGATGTAGGGTAGGTGGAGATTGATTGACATATACAAGCACTTATTTGAAGTAAGAATGGTATGAAAGACATCATTAAGGGTATCATAAACTAGAAAAGGAGGTGGACTATTCATATAGTGAAACGATGATCAATGGAGAAGTTGGTGAAGTCATCGGAAGCCATACAGACATGGCATAGGTAGAAGGAATGGAGGATATTTAACCTGTATGGGAGAACACTTTGGGAAGGTAGGGGAAAGATATCCGATAACTGTTTTCTTGTATTTGAAGGGCCCTAATATGTGAAAAGGCTAGGTTTGTTATGCTTGATGCTAGAGGACAGCAGTGGGAACAATAGGTGGAAGGTAGAAAGTGCTATCAATAACCATATGAAAAAAGGCTCCAAATTATTAATAATTACAGAAGTGCAGTTAAAGCAACTCTTGTGGTTCCATTTCATATCCATCAGATTTGAGAAGTTGAACAAAGAACAAAAGGACAATTGTTTCAGGGATTATGGGAAAAGAGGCACATTAATTTCTCCCCTCTGGCCTTCAAAATTATATTTCATCCTGGAATTTCCCTTAGCTCCTGGACTTGCTCACCCAGGAACATTCAATGTCCTCCACGGGACCTTCTCACCTTGAAATACCCCTCCACCAGATTTGTCCCCCTAATCTCCTAGGTGAGTTCCTCCTGGATCTCCATTATTTAAGTGTGGGGGGTGATCAGGCCAAACAACTTTTATACCCTATACTGATCTTGTTTGTGACATTTTGGATGTCAGGTCACACCTCCGCTGCTGTTGTATCTTAGAGCATCCCTCAATGGCTGGAGCTTCCTCATCCTGGAATATCCCTCTGTAAGATCTACCCTTTTCTTTCACTGATGAGAGTAAGGAAGTTTGGAAGGTATAGGACATAGATAATACAAATGCTTGCTATTTGAAAACATTAATTTTTTTTAATATTTGCCCCCCTTTTTTTAAGGGGCAATGAGGGTTAAGTGATTTGCCCAGTGTCACACAGCTAGTAAGTGCTTTATCCACTGTGCCATCTAGCTGCCCCTCTTAATTTTTTACATTGACAGCTTTGCAAAATATTAAACTTCCATTTAAAAGATGTCTTTAAATAAAGGCTGTATGTGTAGCTACTTATTGGTTATGTTGCAAAGAGGTCCATTAGTCAAGTGTGAGTTGGGCTTCTTATGCCCCCTATAATTCTGAGATTCTGTGGCCCTGTGTTTTACTGATATCAGTGAAATGTTAAAAAATTTGAGGAAGATCTTAAGCCTTCCTCAGTAGTAGATACCCTGGTAGAGTAAGTTGATACCCTAATGTAGGGTATATGGAAAGACTTAGGTGACAATAACACAGGATGAGAAGGCATTGAAGACCTGTTTGCTGTAACAGAGTGGGAGTAACTAATAATGAGAATATAAATCTATTAAAAGTGAGGAAAAGACTTCAATTTTTGTTGTTTACAAATAAGTGCTGTTTTTAAACTTTTTTTAGCCTATGGTTTCATTGGTGTTCTCTGTAAGGAAACTCCCTTTAGGAAGTTTCTACTATTTCTACTGGTCTTAGTGTGTTTTCTGGGGCACTGAGAGAAGATAAGTGATTTCACTAGGAATATATAGTCACAATATGTCAGGGTGCAACGTTGTGACCCCATGAAGTCCTTCTTAATTCAAGTCCAACTCCTCCTCTACTGAAGCGCACCAACTCTCATTGCAAGCCTTTTTATTACTTAATCATAATGGGTTTAATTTGTGATTCATATGATAGTGAAGTATTTTAAATTTGATTTATCTTTATGATAAGACTCTTGAGGGACAGCTAGATGGCTAATATGCAACTAGTGGATAATATGCAGGACCTGGAGTCAGGAAGACACATCTTCCGAAGTTCAAATACTGACCTTAGACACTTATTAGCTTTATGACCCTGGGCAAGTTACTTAACCCTGTTTGTCTCAGTTTCTTCTTTTGTAAAATGAGTTGGAAAAGGAAATGCCAAACCACTTCAGTAACTTTTCCAAGAAATACCAAATGGTGTTATGAAGAGTAAGACGCAACTGAAAAATGACTGAATGAAAAGACTAGTGGGTTTTTCCTCATTTTAAATTTATTTATAGAATACTAAAAAGAGGCCTCAGGTTTCTGAATAACTTTTTTTTTAGAATTAATCAAACAATTCAACAAAGATTTATTGAATACTTATCACATACAAGGCAATGTACTAGATATTGAGGTTAAAAAAGCAGAAAATAGGAACCCTCAAAGGAATTTATATTAAAGAAGACATCATTTATACACATCTATAATTATATTACTAGATAGAGTTTAATGAGTAGAAGAGAGATCCTGATGAAATGATCTAGAATAAATTGGCTGAGGATGATACAATGATATTTTTTTTACTAAAACAGAAAGTTTAACAAAACAAAAAAACAAAAAGCTAACACTTTTTGATAAAATAGAAAAGGATGGCCTAAAGATATAAAAGTGAAATATGATATTTCCAATGATTTCTAAAATACTTTCAAAAACCATTTATATAATAATGGTAGCAAAATAATTTTAATTAGGGTAGAATGTGGCTTATAAATAAACATAATTCAGTTAGCTTTATATTTTATGTAGTTATTATAATTTTCTTTCATTCTGATGTTATGTAATATTCTTCAGAGAAATGTGTAACTAGAGTAAAAGAACGGGCTGGTCTCAGAGCAAGGGTGCAAGAATAACTGTTGAGTAGCCCTATGTCCCATTGGTATACAATCCTTGATTTCAAGAGAATGAGAGAGATATTCTTGGTACACTGGATGGTCCCCCTATGTTGGATTTATGGGAGGCTTGCATAAGGATTGCACACAATTAGCAGGCATTGATGGGCTGTAATCTGCATCTTCAGTGAGGAAACCCACATTAATGAAATCACAGATCTATTGGAGAATTATAAAGTGATATTTTTTATTCTTCTGAGTTCATAAAAGGCTAATGCTTATCATCTGAAGCTATCCTTGTATAGAGGGATTATAGCTTTAATGATAGATTCATAGATGCATAACTGGAACAAAGCCTCCATCTCATTTTAGAGATGAGAAAGATGAGGCCCCATTATGGCTATCTTAAACTGTTCAAAGGGTTATCATGTAGCAGCGAGATAAGGCATTTTCTTGTTTGACCACAGAGGACATATTTAAGAGCAACAGGGAACTTGCAGAGGAAAAGATTTAAACTTTACATAGGGTAAACTTCCAGACAATTAGAACTGTGAATGGACTGCCTTGAGATTTGATTGGTTCTTTCTTTTTTTTCTTTCTTTTTTTTTTTAAGTTAGGCAATTGGGGTTAAGTGACTTGCCCAGAGTCACACAGCTAGTAAGTGTTTAAGTGTTTGAGGTCGGATTTGAACTCAGGTACTCCTGAATCCAGGGCTGGTGCTTTATCTACTGCGCCACCTAGCCACCCCGATTGGTTCTTTCTTAATAGAGGTCTTTAAGCAAAAGTTAGATAAGCAGTTATTTGGGCAAAGGGATACTAATTTTGACCATGTAACCTCTAAGGCCCCTTCCAACTCTAAATGGAAAGGTAGGAAATAGCATATTGAGTTTGGGGAATTAGTTGGTTAAGATGGATCATATTAGTAAGTGAAGAGAAGTAATGTGAAAAATGATTGGAAAGGATGATTGTAGTCAAATTGTTGGGGCATGGTCACAATGCTGCTTTTGAAAATTATTTTGGTAGCTGTAGATGAATTGGAGAAGGAAAAGAGGATCTAAGGAGACCGATATTGAAGCTATTACAACTCTAGGTAAGTGGTAATGAGAACCTGAACTTGAAAATTGGCATTGTAAATGCAGAGAAGGGCAAGAGTGGTAGAGAGGTATTGAAGGTACAACGAGTAGGGATTTAGGAAACTGGATATAAATCACCATGCTGTAAGAAATGGTGAGCAGGCAGATTTCAGAAAAACTTGGAAAGACTTAAGTGGCTGATGCTGAGTGAAGTGAGCAGAAGCAGAAGACCATTGTACACAGTAACAGCAACATTGTGTGATAATCAACTATGATAGACTTGGCTCTTCTCAGCAGTGCAATGATCTAAGACAATTCCAAAAAGCTCATGATAGAAAATGTTCTCCACATACAGAAAAAAGAACTGTGGATTCTGAATGCAGATTGAACCATACTGGTTCTACTTTTTGGTCATTTTTTTTTCTTTTCTTCACAATATGACTAATGCAGAAATATGTTTAATGTGATTGTACATATATAACCCATATCAGATTGCTTTCTGTCATGGGGAGGGGAGAGGAAAAGGGAGGGAGGGAGAAAAATTTGGAACTAAAAATCTTATGAAAACAAATGTTAGAAACTATCTTAACTGGAAAACAATAAAATAACTTTTATGATAAAAAAAGAAAAATCACCAGGCAGCTATGTGGTGCAATGACTAGAGAGTAAGACTTTGAGTCAGGAAGACCTAAGTTTAAATACAGCCCCAGATAATTTCTAGGTATGTGACCCCTGAGCAAATCAGCCTTAGTTTTCCTATCTGAAAAAAGTGCACCTACCTGACAGAATTGTGAGGACAACTGTGATAATTTATGTAAAGTAATTAAAAAATTTTAAAGTACCATAGAAGATGTTAGCTATTGAGCAAAAAGGAATGCTGTGGAGGTTTTAAATCCAGAAAATTGGGAAGATGTTAGTACCTTCAAGAGAAATTGAAATGTTTGAACGAAATGGTAGGTTTAGGGTAGGGGTAGGTTTGAGCTACCACCTTGGCATTCTGGTGATTTGTCTGGTTACATTGCAGACACATAATAAATGTTCATTGACCATTGAGTGTGAAAGCATTTGGAACTGCACAATTGGAGTAATTAATGTGACATATGTGGATTCTGGAATCTTTAATATAGAAGTAATAATTAAAACACAGTCTGCTATAGTAGAAAGAGCACTAGTCTTGAATCAAGAGAGAATGAAGTTCAACTTCTGAGCCTCTGTTGCCTAATCTGTACAATGAAGATAATAAAACCTGTTGTATTAGATAAACTATAAGCTCCTTGAGGGAAGTGGCTATTCTCTTCTTGTTTTGATGCTGGCATGGAGGAATAGGGGCATATAGTCTTTTTTAGGGGGAAAGGGAACTTACAATGGAAGAAGGGAGCCAAAAAGACAAAGGGAGAACATAGTTGAAGAATGATGGCAAGTTTGGAGAGAGCCAACACTATTTTATTAGGTAGTATATGTATGACAATGACAAGAGTTATAAATTAGATAATTGTATAAACTAATACTATTATATAGGATTGTATATAAAATTAAGTGTATATACATACACATATGGACTCTGAATTCAGAGGAAAAGAATCAGTGGGAAATAGAAAAAAAAAAGGAAAGGTTTTAGGGAAGTGGAACTCAAAATGTGTCTTGGGTAGACAAGTGAAAAAGAGTTTTTAAGGCAAACACAGAGAACATGACCTGTTTATAGGATAGTGAAAGGAAAAGCCTAATAATTTTAGGAAGATGTAGAGGGGAATAACTTTGGGTAGGTGGGTTGAAGCAAAACTGCAAAGGATTTGGAACACCCATTTCTATTTGTTGCATTTGGAAGTTGGAAGAAATACAATATCTTTTTAAAAAGATTGCCTTGCCATTGATATTCATAAGACAGAAGGGATGAAAGGCTGGATTCAGAAAGTCCATCTCAGAGTATATTCTAGTATTCTATTATCCTTCAAAGATAGGAATCTGTATGTTTTAAAATAATTCTCTGAAGGAAGTTTTCATAGTCTTCTTAAGTTCCTGGAACATCTTTGTTGTCCCATTGTACCATGTTGCATACAACAGTTCATGACATCATAGGATCATAGAATTAAGACTGTATGTGGCTTTCTGGAAGACAAGGTTCACATCTGTATAAATTCTTTGAACAGTTTTACATAGAACATATGGGCTTATGTAACCTTATAACATTATTAGAGGCAGGAGGCACATCTGTGCAATTTTCTTTGTACAGATTTTACACATTGAATATGGGGGCTTAATAATATTTCTTGGTCATGATCATGACAACCTCCTTTAGTACTTGTGTTCTCAGTTGTTTTTTTTCTTTGTTTTTCTTTTCATTTCTTTTTTTCTTTTTTTTTTTTACTATGTCTACTATCAAAATCAATAGATGTTAAATTTAGGATATTTGAATAATATGATTACTTATTCATTTTATTTTTGTAATTAATATGCAGGTTTATTTTATTTCTCAAGAAATGTTATATCTATTTTGCTAATTTAATGCTGAAGAAAAAAATTTAATGACCATGTGACAATTTTCTAGGGAGAAAATACTCTGTGGGATGGTGATCAAACTGTATCCCACAATCTGTAATGATTTTTTATTGGAACATGTTAATGGTAATTAGACACATGGGAAAGGGTGAAGCAAAACCTCTCCATTCTCATTAATTTAATTGTGCCTTGCTTTTGTGGATAATAGGGGGATTGCCGGACCAGAGAAGAGGCAATGATCTTTGGTGTAGGTCTTTGTGACAATGGATTTATGCACCATGGTAAGAATTCATCTTTTAAAAGTTTAGATGTTTAATCTATTGTTTTATTGTCTAGTGAGAATGAACATGAGTTCCTTACTAAGAATGGAAACATCAGCATGTTCTAATTTTCTCCTCAGATGAAGAAGAAATTCAGAGCAGGGCCAGAGTAAAAGTATACCCAGTGTAGGGCCCTCCATAAATATGTAACTATAAAAGAATGGCAATATCACCATATGACATGATAATGATAACCTCTATATGGCTCTTCATAGTTCACAAAGTACTTTTAGGGTGGTAGCTAATGAATATTTATTTTCATTTTGAAAATGAGAAAAAAGTCTTGAACAGATCAAGATGCCTAGTCTGTGGTAACAAACAGCTTGTAAGTAGCAGAGCCAAGAAATGGACCTTCTCATCCTGATTTAAGTTCAGTATTCAGTATCCAAGCTCATGGTGATTACCTTCCCTATTTCCCTATTATTGCTACTCAGTCTTCCATCCCTTCCAAATAATTCTGCCATACATAGCATGTTAACATATTAGGTTTTGAGCCTACAGATGATTCTTCTGTCCTGATGAAATGACAAGTGGGTTTTTTTTAAAACATCAAAATTAATGGTTTTATTAAATGTTGATTAATATAGGAAATCATTAAAATGTGATTAAAATTATTTGATAATTCCTCAGGTTGAAATTCTACTGAAACTTTCAAAAACTACTTAGAATTATCTGAGGAAATATTATACTTTCCTATTACTTCATTTTTTCTAGGAATTCTAATTGATCTTGTGTCCAATTTGAGGTTTTGCTTATATGTGTATTAGAATATTCTCTTCTCATATTCCTCGCTTTATAATAGCTCTTTACTTGCTTACTCATTCTATAAGCCTTAGTTCATAGATCAGGATTTTATGTTAGGGCTATGCTCTGTTTTAATTCTGCCTGGACTATGATGACTTTGTATGGTCCTAGCCTATTAGTATATGGTATCCTGCCTCTATGTTCTCCAGGTATTGCATATTGTGTTTCCTCAACAATCACAAGGAAACTTGGGCAGAGAATTGCAAACTCTCTACTGATTCTCATGTGGTCTAATGAATGGTACAATCTGATTGAAGTCCTCCTGGGCTTTCTAGGCTCAAGATTCTGGTCTAGGTCTAGGTAATACAGATATAGATCTGCCCTTGAGTGTGACTCCAGTAAATAGTTGCTAGGACCAAAACCTTATCAACTAGATAGAAGATTCTGCAGCTGTAGCAGTGGCAATATTGACTGTTAACCTAGTTCTCCCCTCTCCTAGTTTAGAACATCAACATAGTTCCTGCATCTTCAACATTCCCAATTCATGACCTGACATCAGCGCTTTAGAATTGTGGCCCTGTTGTGCTTCAGGGGCTTTTTCCATGATCTTGACCCACTTCTCTTCTGTTCTGATCACTTGCTCATAGGTCAGCTCTTGCAATGGAAAGATATCCCACTGTGGTTTAGCTACAGATTTCCAATCATTCTCCAGTTTGATGCTCTTCTGAGATCTTTATGAGAATAGTTATCAGGAGAGATGGACTATATTGTTTCCTCCTATTCTGCTATCTTATAAAGATTATTGACTGTGTGCTTTTAAGGGTCCTTTTGCTTTGAAGTTTCAAGTTAGAAGATTGCTTTCTTTCTTGTCTGCTCTGTTTGACTTTTGCACCCCCAGATGATTCCTTTGGCATTTGATTCATCTAGAATGTACTACCTTAGTCAGCTGAGACTCTAGGAAGATCTTTCATTTTTATATTTTTACAGCATCTGCTACTTTGACCTAAGCATTTCCCGAAGGTTGCTAATCTTAACAGAAGAGGAAGAACTATAAAAGAGAACCTTGGCAAACCCAAAGTTGTAGAATATTTCTGTTTAGAGTATTGACCTAGAGCAGTAGGTTAGAAATATGCCATCCTTGCCCTTTAGGAAATTTAAGATAAAGAAAAGAAATTGTAATTTCACAGAAATGACATTTTAACATGGCAAGAAAACCTGTAGACTTTTATTTCCTCCTTTAGGGAATAAGTTGTTATTTAATAAATACGTCTATTTTAAATACATGTTAAAGAAAGGTTTTATAGAAGATGTAGCATTCCAGACTCATGACCTGAATTTTATCAATCATCCAATCAAAGAACAACTAGGTAGCGTAGTAGAGGGTTTGACCTGGAATCAGGGAGATCTGAGTTAAATCTAGCCTTAGACTAATTTTGTGAACCTGGAAAAAGTCACTTAATTACTCTCAGTCTCAGTTTCCTCATCTATAAAATAGAGACATTCATGACAACCTACTTCTCTGGGGTTCCTATAGATATAAAATGTTATATTTTAAATGATTTGTAAAACTTAAAGCCACACAAATTGGTAGCTATTATTATAGTTAACAAGAATTTATTAAGCATTTTCTATAAGCCAAATACTGCATTCAGTGATTTTTATAGACAGACGCTTGTTATGGAAAAAAATTGGGAACCAATAGTATCTATGTTTTTATAAAATGTTTGTATCATATAGATAGGGCATTTTTTAAATTTTTTTTTTTTTTTTTTTGCGGGACAATGGGTGTTAAGTGACTTGCCCAGGGTCACACAGCTAGTAAGTTTCAAGTGTCTGAGGCCGGATTTGAACTCAGGAACTCCTGAATCCAGGGCTGGTGCTTTATCCACTGCGCCACCTAGCTGCCCCCGATAGGGCATTTTTTTAAAAAAAAAAAGACATGCATATGTGTATGTATGTATGCACACACATCTGTTTTGGATATGAAGCATTTCCTTTGGCTTAATTTTTATCATTTTTAAGTGACTTCCTGTTACTAAAAATAGAAAAGATGAAATACGTATGGTTAAACTTTTTAAAAAAGTGATTATCAAAATCCTATAGAACACACATTATATGGTCCAATCAAACTTAGTTAGCTTCATTTTTCTTAATAGATAAGGACCTATAGATCTGATAAGCAATTAAAACTTACAATCATGCTAAGACTTTTAGAGACTCTGTATGGCCCAAACTGTACTATATATTGTATATTACTGGCCTTTATTAGCCAGTAATCTTAGAGGCATTGTTGGATATGTTGAAGTTAAAAATAGATGAATAAAATTTATTTTTTTCAAATGTTTATCTGAGACTTTTGCTTTTGAAAAGCAAAGTGCTGGAAGTTCATGGAAAACTAAAATCACATTTAACCCAGAGGACATAATTCTGCTTAGAAGTTTTAGACCAAATATCTAATTAAGTGGGAACTGTACACACATCGTAAGGCAGCATGCAACACATTTACATTTTTTCATAGTTACTTAGGACTTTAAAAAACATCCTAAGAATGTTACTAAACTTCCAAAAACACATAATTATGTGTTAAGGGCATGGCAATGTCCCCAATAGATTTCCTATGTCAGGATTTCATGACTTTCTTGGATGCAGTATTATAATCTGTTTAGCTACAGATGTCATTTAGAGAGCAACAGGTTTTGCTAATAACAAAGATGTTAAAATTAGAATGTGTTTTTAATTTTTGAAATTCACATTTCCTTAGATAATAGCTTAAATAAAATATTTGTCCTTTGAGCTATGTATTCTGGGGAACGGAGATAGTTTTATTAATGTAATTAGAGCCTTAACACTTTCTATGGACCATACAATCCAGTTCATTAATAGTTTCAATTTGTGTCAAATGATTTATAGTATCCATTCATTTTAATTTATTAAAAATATTAATCTATCTTTTTGTTTAGTCCTTGAAAAAAGTGGAATTCAAAGATGAACCCTTACTTTTTCGCTTTTTTGCGGATGAAGAAATGGAAGGATCAAATATGAAACATAGACTTATGAAACATGATTTAAAAGTTGTGGAAAATGTTATTGCTAAATCATTATTGGTAAGTTGATTGATATGATCTATGGATTTTCCTGTCCAATAGATACCAAGACACTAATATACTTTATATGATCCTATTTGAGATTTACCTTTGGCTTCCTATGATTTAATTATAACACCAATTTTTATCCCATTTCAGATTAAATCAAATGAGGGAGAGCTATGGTTTTGGATTAGAAGATAAAATAAAGTGCCAATCATTAAATTGGTGGAAAAGGGATCAAATGCAGAGGTAAGGAATTATGGTATTTAAAAAAAAATATGGTGCAGAATTTTTGTGGAATTTATAAAACACAAGTATAAGGAATCCTTCCATACTTTCCTTCAACCTATCTAATTTGTTTTGTATATATTATACAGACTTTTATAGACAGATGTTGTCTTCCCCATTGGAATTTAAGCTCCTTGAAGTCAAGCCCTGTTTCCATTTTGTCTTTGTTTCTTGATTGCTTAGTACAGTGTCTGGCTTATGGTAAGGTGTCAATAAATCCTTATTAATTCAATGGTTGTGGTTCTTCTTAAATACAATATTTGTTGACTTTCAATTCACAATCTCATTGCCAGGATCACAAGCCATAAATGAATGGAAATCCTAGGTCTTTAAGTGTTTTTATTAAGGACTGAGGAACACTGTTTGTGGAAAATTTTTCTCTGGCACTACCGTTCAGGACATCTCTCAAATCATTCCTCTCCTTTCTTGCTCCAGTGATGTATAGGTTTTTGAAGAGTGGAATTGAGAGTTCTTTTTAGGTCATAACCTGACCAGAAATACTAGGAGACCTAGTAAGGTTAACTGGAACCAGACAAAATCATTAAGTAGGGGAAATATGTCAGATCTCCATCTAGTCAGCATAGTGGAGATGTTTACCTTGAGGCAGAATTTGAATCCTGCATCAGACGTCTTCTAGTTTTCTGACTCCTGGTAAATCATGTTGAACTCTTTCAGCCTCAGTTTCATGTGTGTGATATGGGGATAATAATAACATGTAATTCACAGGGGTTCTTGTGATGATCAAATGTGATAATATATGTAAATGCAGAAGTTTGCTGGTAAATGAATCTCTCCTGAAAAAAAAATTCAAGTGACATATTTTGAAGTTCAATCTACATTATTAAATACTTTCTTAAGTATAGCCAATCAAGAAAACAAGAAATCAAGATAAATCAAGAATTAATTTGTGGCACCTCAGTATATTTCTGTGTAAATGATCACATGGAAAATTTAACAGTTGGTTCTTGTGAGCTTGTTCAAGCTGAACTGAACATGTCTGTGTAAAAGCCCTTTGCAAATCCTAAGCCATCATTTAGATGTTTGATATTACTACTATTTTAGAAAGCACTGGATTAGACCTGAAGGAGAAGTAGATGTTTGAGATAGAAATCCCATTTAGCTGCTTTAAACAGAGGATTTTTTTATATTTCCATACATTCCATTATCTATTTCTAGAGTGTTTCTGAATTCCAAGGTAAATGTATATCTTTCTGATTTTAATTGGTGGAATGTGAACAGAAGAAAGTCTGCTTTATTTATTAAAAAACATTTTCTCCATTGAAGATAATGGTAATAGAGATTTAATAGTGATAATAATCCATTAAACAATGGATATCCATTCACTTCATTTCCTCTCAACAGTTATGTATTCAATATGTAGTATATCACACTTTACTTCCTCAAATATCACTTCTTCTAAATTTTGTCATGTCACCTTACATATATGTGATTTAGCTTCTCATTTTGATCACAGAGTATGTGGTTATATTATTTGTATATTCAATACAATTTCATACTCTCACTGTAGACAACATGATGATAATGGGTTTTCTTTCATCTATGAAGATAATGCTAGTGATCCTAATCAATAAGGTATTTGCTTGGGGTTGTAATTTCTATTAGTGGTAATGGATTTGCACAGAACAACCCATGCTTTTTTCCCTATCAACCTTGTGAGGAATATTCTAAACTTATACTATATATTTTATATTCAGAAATCTCCTATGGAATTATTTGCTTCATTTTCAATAGCAATCAGAATTTACAATGGAAAAATCACTGAATAAATCCTCCACCATTTACACTTTCCATCAAGATAGAAAAATATGTGTGATAGCTTTTGGTATTGAATCTAATTCCATTTCAGATACCATGATAAATGACAGAACTTCAGAGTTGAAAGAGACCTCAGAGGCTGTCTGGTCCAACCCATATGTGACTAAGAATTCTACAAATAATGCTGCTGACAAAATGGTCATAATGTTTGAAAACCTCTAGTGAGAAGGAACTCATTACTCCGTGAAGCAACACATCCTGCTTTTAGAAAACTCTTATTGTAAGGAAATTGAACCAATTTGTTTCAAAATTCCAAAATGCTATTATCATATCTCAAAATCTAGCAATTGTAGTAGCACAAAAAATTCAGCTATTTACTAATAGAAGTCAGAGTTCTATTCTAGACAGCTCAGAGTACTCATAGGACAATGAACTCCAATTACAATAATAAAAAATATCCACTTTCCTATACCTTGTGTATTCCACATATACATTTAACCCAAAATTATACACACAGAGGCTTCTCTCAAACTACCTATCTTCTGATAAAAATCTTGTTAAGTGGTCCAGTCAGGTAAAACACACACACACACACACACCCCAAAAATATTTGCAGTTGCCTCCCACAGCTCCTGGGGAAAATATTATTTTCCAAAGGAAATCTTCCTAAAACAGGTCCTTCTGGATATATCTTTAATAAAATGTTCTCTAGCAGAGCTTGTTCCATTAGATGGTACCCTTAGACAACCTTTTATAGCTTTGCCTCTGGTGAATCAATTAATGTAAGAGGAGTTGGATTTTATGCAAAACTTGGATATGTTCAATCTTATAATTCAGTTACTTAACTTTCTGAATCATACTTTTTCAGTTTGCTCTTTTATTTCATGTATTATTATATTCAATGGAAACTTGTAGATTGGTAGAGTTTTTGCTTTTTTTATTTTTGAGTCATAACATCTGTTAAACAACAATTTCTCAGTCTATCTACATGTTCTAGGTAGCTCATGTACTCGAATTTCTAAGTTGCTGTTTTCAGAAACCATTTCACTACACTGATACTCTGGTGGCCTGAAAGAATTAACACAACTTCCAGAGCTGTTTATTTGGATCAGGATAGAGACAGACAGCAAAAGATATTGCTCAGGATTGTATGTACTTTAGGACCACAAAGGAGGTGGTAACATATTAGTAGAGATTAAAAACTTCCTTCCTCTCCTGTTCCTGGCTACAGTTCTTCATAAGCTGATGCCTTTACTCTATTCCCATGCCAAAGGAGAGAACCCAGGTATTTTCTCTAAAGGGAGGTAGAGAAGAAGCAATAGTAAATTATTCTGATGATGATAATTTTATTATTGATTATTCAGGACCTAAAATATAGCTTTCCCTTTAGTCTCTATGATATTCAAAAGAAATTTGAGATGTGGTCCCTGAACTTAAGAGGTTTATAGTCATGATAGGAAGATAAGGTTTGCATAAATGAAACAGAGAGTGAATGGGCAGATTTTAAAAATTGAATTAAGTGCCACAGAAGTCAATAAACTTATTTTCCCTTCTCCTTTCCAACTTCTCCTACTCACAAATTATAAAGTTTATCATAGTTTATAAGGGGTCAGTTCATAACAGTACAGAGAAGGAGAGATAATTTCATGTTGGGATAATCGGGTTGATCAGGTTTTATGAAAAAAAGGTGGATCTTAAATTTAAAAAAATTATTGATGTGTTCTGTTTTTACATTACACATTTTACAGATTACTCACTTCCTGAGATGTCTTTTAGAAAAAAAGTAAAACAGTTAAATAAAACTAACAAACAGTGACTTCATTTAAAAGTGCATGTAGGCAGTGGATAGAGCACCGGCCCTGAGTCAGGAGTACCTGAGTTCAAATCCGGCCTCAGACACTTAACACTTACTAGCTGTGTGACCCTGGCAAGTCACTTAACCCCAGGTGCCTCACCAAAAAACAAAAACCCAGAAACAAAAGTACATGTAACATTTCTCATCTATATCACTCTGTTGTTTATTGTTGTTGTTCATTTTAGTAATTTTTGACTCTTCACGACCCCATTTGGGGTTTTCTTGGAGTAATTTTCCATTTCATTCTCTAACTCATTTTACAGTTCAGGAAACTGAGGCAAACAGGATTAAGTAACTTGTGTTGGGTCACACAGATACTAAGCATCTGAGGCTAGATTTAAATTTAGGAAAATGAGTTTTCCTGACTCCAGGCCCAGAACTCTCTCCTCTGTGCTACTTAGCTTTCCAGAGCACCCCCACCTCTCTTTAAAAAAATAACAGAAATTTTAAATTGATTTTAGAAAACAGATTTATATTTATATAGGAGAGACATACTATTATGTTTGAGAGTAGAGAAGGTAAACCAGCTAAGCAAAGGTATTACAGGTATAATAACCTGTTAGGCTAACTGGATTCTTTAAGGCTAGATACAAAATAATAGCCCCTCTGGTCTATGAAGTTCATTCTTCTTCAGTTTTATGGAATATATTTTAGATGAAAAACTTATGAGTTTAATCAAATTTTTTTCTGAGCTCTCAAATTAGAAATATTCCTAACACAGTCAGAGATTGAGATATTTGCCTAATTTTACATGTATATGCTATAGTTAATTTCTATTCTCTTTGAGGTTGAGGCAATTTTCAGTCTATTGGAAATTTCTGACTAACTAGTGAACAGACAACATGAGAAAGGGAAGTTGGGGAAAAAGCCAATGCTTTCTAGGGACTTCCCTGAACCTGGGTCTTCTGTTCCAAGGTGCCTCTAGTTGACAGATGACTCTTCCCAATATCTCCCTTTTTACTAAAGGTTATTTCTACCATTGTTTCTCTGAATTATGCTGGAATGCCAGGTTTACTCTAGCCTCTCTTCTTCACAACCTCCAGAATCTCTATCTGATTCTCAAATAAATCCTTCCTTTATATTATTTCTTAGAAATTTATTTATTTTATTTATTTGTTTGTTTGTTTGTTTTAGTGAGGCAATTGGGGTTAAGTGACTTGCCCAGGGTCACACAGCTAGTAAGTGTTAAGTGTCTGAGGCGGGATTTGAACTCAGGTATTCCTGACTCCTGGGCCAGTGCTCTATCAACTGTGCCACCTAGCTGCCCCCAGTTTTTTTTTTATATACAGTGTTTTTGATTATTGCAAGGAGATGTTCACAGCTTTAAGTGATTAGTTCAATCAGTGTTCTAATTGAACAAAGGTAGTTGATTTTAAGAGGGTGAAAAAGTCAATATAGCCCCACCCTTACACAGGAAATCACCTATATGCATATCAAGTGAGTGGGGGGTTAATATTAAGAGGCAAAAGTTTATGTATGTCTAGGACTAAGGGTTTTCCAAACATGGCATTCCTTGTCCCCCATCCATGCCTTTACATAGGCAGTTCTCTATATCTGTAGTAGAATGCTTTCTTTTCTTAAATTAAAAAACATATTTTAATTTATCATTTTATTTTCGCCCAATTGCATGTAAAAGTAATTTTTAGCATTCATTTTTAAAACTTTGAGTTCCAAATTCTTACCCTTTCTCTTTTCCACAACATCCCCCCATTCCTCCCATTGAAAAGGCAAGAAATTCAATTTGGGTTATACATGTGTAATTAGTACAATCCTTTCTTACTGGAGCCTCTTAGAATCCTTAACTTTTTCAAGACTGATATTTGATGTTGCCTCCTTTAGGATGTCAGCCCTTATCCTCCTGATTATTAGTGGTCTCTTCCTCCTAAATTATATCACATTTTCTTAAGGTAGAATATAAGTGATTTGAAAGCAGGGGCAGCTAGGTGGCGCAGTGGATAAAGCACTGGCCCTGGAGCCAGGAGTACCTGAGTTCAAATCTGGCCTCAGACACTTAACACTTACTATCTATGTGACCTTGGGGAAGTCACTTAACCCCAATTGCCTCACTTAAAAAAAAATTTTTTTTAAAAACAAAACAAAACATAGTAGGAACCTAACCTGAATTTGAGTGGATTCAGAGTGTGAAGAACCTTTAATTATAGACTGAAGTCTAAATGGTAATGTTTAACTAACAAGGATGTAACAAACCTATTTTCCTCTTGGTATATATGGGCTTTTTAACAGAAGACTTTATATTCTTCATGTGCCAGCTGGTTGAGAAAGGCAGATGAAAGTCTGATCAACCTTTCAAACTTCTTTTCTTCTTTCTCTCTATTTTCTTTAGTTAGGTATCAGGAATGATATGAGAATAGGCTAAATCAACAGAAAAAGAAATAGAGAAGGCTAAACCCAGTGTTAGTAAAACCTTTGCAGTAGGTACAAATTCTGCTTTTATACCATCAGAGTCTCTATATGGTTCTTATATAAATTTCTTAAAGTGTTCACTACTTTTCTCATACAGTGATTTTGTTTATTGCAAGGACCTGTTCACAGTTCTAATTGATTGGCTCAATCATTTAAATTTCACTCATAGTTTGGTTTATAATCCAACAGAATGAGGCTAGTAGTTTTGATGGAACCTTATCAGTTGGAACAAATTTGGCAGAATCATTTTCTGGGTCACAATGCTCAGCTGATACAGATTATTATATATTATTTGAATAATGGTCACAGAGAAGTTACTCCACATAACAAAACAGGGATCTGGTTGGCCAGGAAGATAGAGTGCTGGCCTTTGGAATCTAGAAGGCCCTAGTTAAAATCTTGCTTCTAATGTTTAACCTATCTCAGCATCACTTCTTTAATGGATAAAATGGAATAATGATTGTACCTATTTCACAGGATTCCCATGAAGATTGGAGCTAATATAGGTAAATCACTTTGTGAACCTTAAGGTGCTACATAAATAAGCAGCTCACACCTGTATAGAACTTTAAGGTTTCAAAGAACTTTACAAATATCGTTTCATTCTATCCTCACTACAGCCCTGAGAAGTGGTTGCTATAAATTTTATAGGATGGTGGTGGTGGTGATTATGATGACGATAGATGTCTGTATATTTGGGAAGAATGGTGCAAATGATTAATTCATTTATACACCATAATGGTTTAGTGATAGAAGGGAATATAGGATCATAGATCTAAAACTGGAAAAGATCTCAGTTGCAATCCAGTACAACCCCATCATTTTATATATGAGGAAACTCATTCCCATTGAGATTGAGGGACTTGCTCTAAATCAGAGACAGGATTTGATTATAGGTCCTCTGACTCCAGGGTGGTGCTGTGGATAGAATACTGTGCCTGGAGTCAGGAAGACTCCTCTTTTTAAAATTCAAATATGGTTTCAGACATTTACTAGCTGTGTGGCCCTAGGCAATTCACTTAAACCTGTTTGCCTCAGTTTCTTCATCTATAAAGCAAACTAGAGGGAAAAATGGCAAACCACTCTAGTATCTTCACTAAGAAATGCCCAAAATGAGGTCATAAAGAATTGGACAAGATTGAACATCAACCTTTGACTCTATAGTCAGAATTCTTTCCAAAATACGACACTATAGTTTTAAAGATCATTTACTCTAAACCTCTCATTTTTCAGATGCTGACTTTGATGAGGCCACACATCTAGCCAGTAATGGAGCTAATTTCTCCAACTTGAAAAATAAGTGCTTATTTCATTGAATCACCCCATTGCACATTAGGGAAGTGTTTTGTTTTGTTTTTTTCATTCTTGAGAACTTGCTCAAGCATCTTGAGTTCAATCAGTCAAAGCATCAATTAAGCCCCTAGTATGTGTCAGGTACTGTGATGAAGGATAGAGACAAAATGGGCAGAAAACAGTCCCCGCTTCCTAGGAGCTCATGGTCACATACAAGGTGTATTTGAGCACCCCAAGCTATGGTGAGAAAACCTTGGAGAAATAAAACAACTAGATGTTCTAAGAGATAGAAGTGAGGCTGGAGCATATTCCAGGAATGTTAATGCAAAAAAACAGAAACAGGAGATAGAATGAAGGGTACAAAATATAGTCATCAACTTCATGAAACCGTAGAGTAGCTAGAGGGAGCTTTATCCTAATCAAGTGCAAACTCTTTTGTTTAACATTCAAGGCCTCTATCAATGTTCAAGTCCTAAAATGGATTTTGTTGTTGTTTGAGCCATTTTCAGTCATGTCAGACTCTTCATGACCCTATTTGGGGTTTTCTTGTCAAAGAAACTGTAGTGATTTGACACTTTTTTCTCCAACTTGTTTTACAGAAACTGAGGCAAACAAGGTTATTACATTATATTAATAGAATTGGGAGTGGGGAACAGTCCCCTAACCTGATCACCTTGTGTGGCTTTGAGCAAATCACTTAACTTCCCTGGGCCTCAGGATAGTTTTCTTTAACTGCAAAATGAGAGGGCATCCTCTATGAAGTCCCTTCTAGCTCTAGTTCTATGATATGTTCCTGCAACTTGACCAAGAATCTGAACTACTTGAGGTCAGGGGATTTTATGTTTGTATATTTGTATTCCCCATGCCTACTAAAGTGATATATAGTTAGTACTTAATACTTTTAGGAACAGAATTGAATAATTACATAGCTGAGAAATGTCAGAGGCATGCTTCAAACCCAGCTTTTCTGCCTCTGATTCCAGTATTCTTTCCACCATGTAAATTGTCTTTTTTTTGCATATATGGAAATATATCAGAACTCCAAAATGTGTTGTGTTCTGTTTCACTTTTAATGTGTTTTTTTTTCAGTAAACAAAAATACATTTATTATTCAAGTATAATTTGATTTTTTCCTCTTTCTTATTTCTCTCTTAGATGGCTGGAATGGAAGTTGGGAAAAAGATTTTTGCTATTAATGGTGACCTAGTTTTTATGAGACCTTTCAATGAAGTCGACTGCTTCTTGAAATCATGCTTAAACAGCAAAAAGCCTCTCAGAGTTCTTGTGAGCACAAAACCAAGGGAGTAAGTTGTTCTACTTTCTATTTTCAAAAATGTATACAGATGAGTGAAATAACAAAGCTTTATAAGTTAATACAACTGCTAATTTCTAAAATTAAATACCCCTTTGCTTGGATTAAAATAACTGATCAACAGAGGACTTTAGAAGAAATAAGAGGAGTGACATTTATTACTTATGATAAAATATTCGGTCATATCTACAATTAAACAGGCTTATTGATATCATATTTGACTCTGAATGTATCAAGTTTATGTTGTAATAATAGAGAAAAGTATAAAAGATATTTTAGGGGCTAGAACCTTACTATATTTCTGGCTTAAAATTCTTTCCTATGGTGAAAATATGTCACCTCATTATCTCATCCTTATAATAATAATGACTCATATGATGCTTTATAGCTATTATCTCATTTGAACTTCACAGTAACTCTATGATACAGGTTTTGGTAATGGGAGAGGAATGGGTACTAGACGACTGAATTCTCTGGTATAGGGAATTCCCTGGTGAAGAAAGTCCCTCTACAAATACAGGTCAGCCACTTCTCTGTATTTTTTAGACTTAGAGAGGTGGCAAGAACTGTGAGAGATTAAAAGTAGGATTTAAAGCTAGGTTTTCTTGGTCAGGTCTCTAATTACTATGTTACTGTCTCCTCATACTTTTATTTATTGAAATGTGATGCGAAATGCATTACAACCTGATCAGTTAGTAGTTACAGATCTTTTGAAAACTTTTCAATATGATCCTTTTGTTTTTGTTTATTTATTTATCACTCTTATGGCACTTGGCACTTGCATTATAATTTTTGTTTGTTTTGTACTATTGTATCATTCTTGATAGTCTATGAGCTTGAGAGTAGAAATTCTGTTTTATTCATCACTACTTCAAACTTTCTCATAAATCTTAGGTGCTCAATAAATCCATTTTTGATCAATGAATTAATACATAATTTAATTATTATGCTGGAAGAGCAAACACAGTAATAAAAAACCAATCAGATATTCCTTAGAAATAAATCAGTGTAGACACCAATTTTTAAAAGTTTTTTTAGGGGCAGCTAGGTGATGTAGTGGATAAAGCACCAGCCCTGGATTCTGGAGGATCTGAGCTCAAATCTGACCTCAGACACTTGAGATTTACTAGCTGTGTGACCCTAGGCAAGTCACTTAATCCTCATTGCTCCCCTTCCTCCTCCCCCCGCAATATTTTTTTTTTTTGAGAACTAGCCCAAGGTAGAGGAGCAAAGAATTGGCAACAGATTGAAAATGCTGGGAAAACTGGAAAACAGTATGGCAGAAACTAGGTATAGAATAACATCTCACACCATATACTAAAATAAGGTCAAAATTGGTAAATGATGTATACATAAAAGGCATAGAATGGTTTATCTATCAGGTTTATGGACAGGGGAGGAATTTAGGACCAAAGAAGATATAGAGTGCATTACAAAATGTAAAATAGATAATTTCAATTATATAAAATTAAAAAGGTTTTACACAAACAAAACAAATGTGACCAAAATTATAAGGAAAACTGGGAAATATTTTTTGCAACAAGTATCTTTTTTAAAGTCTTCATTTCTGAAATATATAGATTACTGAGTCAAATTTATAAAAATACAAGTCATTCCCCAATTGTTAATGGTCAAAGGATATGAACAGGTACTTTTTAGACAAAGAAATCGGACCTATCTATAGTTATATGAAAAAATGCTCTAAATCACTATTGATCAGAGAAATACAAATTAAAACAACCCTGCGGTACCACCTCACACTATCAGAGTGGCAAATATGACAAAAAAGGAAAATGTTGAATGTTGGAGGGGATATGGGAAAACCTGGACACTAATCTATTTTTGGCAGAGTTGTGAACTCTGCCATAGGAATTACACTCAACCATAGGAATTATGCTCAAAAGGCTATAAAACTGTGCATACTCTTTCATCCAGCAATACATCTGTTAGGTTTTTATCCCAAAGATTTAAAAAAAAAAAGAGCAGCTCTTTTTGTGGTGACTAAGAATTGGAAATCAAAGGAATGTCCATCAATTGGGGAATAGCTAAACAAGCTGTGCTATATGATTGTAATGGAATATTATTGTGCTAAAAGAAATGACAAGCAGGATGATTTCAGAAAGACCTGAAAAGACTGATATGAGCTAACATATCAGTTAGCAATATTGTTTAATGAAGAACTGTGAATGACAACTATTATCAGCAAAACGATGATCCAAGACAATCCCAAAGGACTAATGATGAAGCAAACTATCCACCTCCAAAGAAAAAACTGATAATTATTGAACATAGACTGAAGAATGCGATTTTTAACTTTCATTTTTTCCTCTTTTTCAAGTCTTCTTATACAAAATTACTAGTATGGTAATGTTTTATATTATCACATATGTATAACCTATAACTGATTGCTTAACTACCTCATGGAGTGGGGTGGAGAGGAAGGAAGGCAGGAATAGAATTTGGAACTCAAAACTTTAAATAAAAATGTTTATTTAAAAAACAGATGTAGGTAGATCTGGGTTCAAATCCCTCTTCTGACAGGTACTAACAATGTCACTTGTCAAGTTCCTTAACCTCACCCTGTTCATGTCTCAATGAATATAAATTGCAGAGCAGGTGCTAATTTGCATTGTTAGAAAGAGTTTCCCTATCCCGATGTCACAGGTCTGGAAGAAAAAAATAATAATCAAAATATATTGTTCTGCTATTAATTTGTCTTCCCTTTTGGTTTATTCCTCTTAAAATGATCAAGCTTGTCACAAATTTTGCATTAACTAAGAGTAAATAGAATTAGAATGAAAATATAAAGACTATACACAAAGTAAAGTTGATAGATTTAAGTTAGGGGTTCTAACAACTATTTGGAATATTCAGAAGCCTTTTTTGTTTAATATTGGGTTCAGAGCTGTGTTCTATGAAATTGAGATTATTAGAAGTCCAGCTTTCAGATAAGTGAAGTTGAAATATTCATTATCAGGGTTCTTTTACTTCAAAATGTCAGATTCTCCCTTGTTCCCAAGTTGTTTTCTGAATATGTTAAATCCCTACCTAGCTTTTTGGAAACAATGGGTAAGCTAGGTGGCTCAGTGGATAGAGCACTGGCCCTGGATTCAGGAGTACCTGAGTTCAAATCCGGCCTCAGACACTTAACACTTACTAGCTGTGTGACCTTGGGCAAGTCACTTAACCCCAATTGCCTCACTAAAAAAGAAAAAAAAGAAAAAAAAAAGTAGTCTGAAAGAATGAATGTGCCTCTCATTATGTGCCTAACTTGCTTTTAGAGGGTAAATGAGGTAAGAAGATGATGGTTTTCTTTTCCCATCCTTACTACCTAAACTATAACTAGTACTTTTTCCTGAGTGACAAGAGCACTTTTATAGAATGTGTCTCCCTCCTTGAAATTCCCCTTTGTCCTATGCAGAAAAAGTGTTACTTATGCATCTCCTGATCATACTCAGTCACCTCTGCTTTCCTGAACTCTTACTCTTCTGTCCATTTTTCAACTGGAGAATGGTGAGGAACTTTGGGGAAAAGAATTTAAAAAATAAGAGAGTTGGAAAATACTCTACTATTTCTTCCTCTCCACCACATTTATATATGGCATACTATGTGCTGTGTGCTAATCACTTTATAACTGTTATCTCATTGGATCCTTACAACAACCCTGGGGGCTAGGTACTATTATTATCCTCATTTTGCAGATGAGAATAACTGGACTGTCAGTAGTTATGTGATTTGCTCATATTTACACAATTAGTAAATGTTTGAGACTGGAATTGAGATCAGGGCTTCCTGACTCCATCATGCCTTTATATTCCTATTTTCCATTCCCCTCTCCATCCACTGGGACACCCAAATGTTATAGAATAAAAGGGAAGTCTGAGAGGGAAATATTGGAGAGACACTCCAAAGAGGTTTATACACACCCAAAAATGGAAGGGAAAAATTGTAGCAGCTAAAAGAAGACTTAGGTTGCTACTTCTTTTTATTCCTTCTTTATTGATTCAGGTCTGGTATCTGTTTTACCTGCAGGTGTTTTCTATTACATGAATATTACATTGAAAAAAGTTCTCCCTTATTTGCAGATTTTTTTCATTTTAAGACTTTTGTTTCATTCAATCACATTACTTTTTATTCCATTTCAACTCTGACAATATTATTCTGTCTGCTTTTCTTAGTTCAGCAGCACATTTTATTCCTTTTGTCGGATTGTCACATTTTTTACATTGGAAAAGCTAACCTTTTCTCTTTATTTTTTTAAAGACTGTAGTACTTCCTAACCTGTGCTTCATACACCTTAAACTTTTTGCACTGGCTTTCTATTTCTTTTTTTCTCTTATTCCCTGATACATGTATCTATATTTTTTCATCTCTTTAAGTCTTTTTCCATTTTGTAACAGGTAATAAAATATAATGGTCAATATCATCATGGCCTTTTAAAATTTTTAACTCTTTGCCCTTGATAATATATTAAGAAACCTTTATAATGATTTCTTTTTTAATATTTTACCAGTGTTATCTCCGTAAGTAATCCCACACACATATTAGTCTCTGCAGGAAACATTATATCTTAATTCCTAAGGCAAATTAAATTTATCCTTTCCCCCATAATATGGTATTTCAAGTAGGAAGATATGTTTGCCAAAGTTAGTCATCCTAAAGCACGGTGAGAGTCTACATTTCTTTTCCCAGAATACTGTAATGATTGGAATGATGCCACCTACTGGAGACTTGCTGTGGAAAGCTCCACCATGAGGAAAATGCCTCAGAGGCATTGTGGCTTTTCCTTGGCGTCAGGAAATGACGTTTGCTCATGGGTGCTGTCTATCAAGGCTACCAGCCAATCAACTTGAGGAGCCTCCTATGGTCTGGGAGGAGACAGGAAGGAGGAAAGGGAGCCTGCGCAGAGAGCGCTGGCCTTTTGGCTTCCGGACTTGATGGTGGTGGCGGTAGAGGACTTCACAGGAAATTTGAGGAAAGATAGGAATGCCAGGCTGTTAGAATTCTGTTCTCAATCCTTTTCTTTCTATTTTCCAATAAACCCTTAAAAACCTAAACTCATTTTATCAGTGATTTTTAGTCAGTTTCCCCCAAACTGGGGGAACAGATTAGAATCCACATTTAGAATCTTAAATTACACAATACACTTGTGTTTTTCACAGGCTGTACTAAGGAGAATAGAATGACCTGACTAGAGGTCAGAGTAGGATCCACATTCCATCATAATATTAAAGTTACAGACAGACTATATTTCAAAACGGCCTAAGAGACCACTTTTGCTACCTGAGAATACAAGAGGGAGAAAAATTCAGCAAACCTTTAAAGCTCTAAGTTATTTCAGCAAAAGGAGGATTTATCCACCATTAAAATTAGAATGGGCTTCTCTCTATACCTCTTCATGAACACTCTAACAGACATTTGTCCTCTTTTCTTTCTTGCAGCCAATGTTCTTTCATTCTGAATTGTATTATTGACAAGCACTGGCAAAATAAATGAAACGTTGAAGACTGGTACTATTCAAAGAAAGTACATTCAACCCTGCATACCAAAAGGGTAGAGATTTGAGAAAACAGATTTTTCTGATGTCAGTCCTATCAATATGAAAATAATTTATCTTTGTGTAAACTAATTTACAATAAAACTATCAAGGATAGTTTGGTGCCATGGAAGAATCCATTGCTTTGGACTTAGAGGTCTTGGGTTCAAATACTTTTTCTGCCACTTAATAACTCTATATTCTTGGGTAAATCACTTTATTTCCCTGTGACTTAGCTTCCTCCTCTGCAACACACAAGGGTCAGATTGGAAGGCCCATCAGGTTCCTTCTGGCTCTAGATCTAGGATCTTAAGATCTACTAAATAAATTATTTTCATTTCTATTAGAGTACTTGTATAGCTTCTATTTCAGGTGAGTATTTTGCCTTTTCCCACAGAACTAAACCCAGTTAATGACCCATTCTGAAATATTCAGTGCGATGAATTGGCCAAACCAATAGTTTAGAGGGGTAGCCATAGTGCTGTGACATACTTTTCTGTAATTAACCCTTCATGTTACCTTACTTCAGACTGCTTAACATGTCCTTGAAGTGTTAGTGAAATTTGTTTTCATGATTTTATAGACCTTATAATTTTATAATTTTCATCACTTTCCCATTTGGAAACTACCTTTTATCATCAGTATGAAAATTATCTACTCATATTTATTATATACACTTCATTCAATCATCTATTCATTCATGCTTATTTTTCCTCAGTTTGTTTTTATAACTAGACATAATTTTTGGAAAATGTATTGGGATTTTAAGCAGTTTTCTGTGTGATATTCCATTTATTTTAAGTGTGCCTAATGTTCTTGATTTCCCCCCTTCTTATTTATTGCAAGCCTTCTGATTTTCTTTAATTTTTGTATGGTTTTTGTGAAGTTCATTTTAGCATACTTCTTGTTCAGCTTTGCTTCTTTTTAGATTTATTATTTTATTTCCCCCCAATTGCTTGTAAAAACAATTTCTAACATTCATTTTAAAAATTTTGAATTCCAAGTTTTTTCACTTCCTATAAACCACTCCCAGTGAGCAGGCAAGCAATTTGATATAGCTTATATATTTGTAGCCAGGTAAGCCATTTCCATATTATTCATATTGTAAAAGAAAACAGACAAAAAACTCAAGAAAAATAAAGTAAGTAAAAAAGAATTATGCTTCAATCTGTATTCAGACACCATCAGTTGTTTCTCTAGGGGTGGATAGCATTTTTCATCATAAGTTCTTCAGAGTTCCCTTGGATCATTGTATTGCTGAGAATAGCTGTCATTCAAAGTTCAGCTTTGTTTCTTTATGTGATACTAAAAAGTTAATTACAAGAACAAAACTAACAAAATATGATATTTAGTTTATTTTCTATATTGCTTGAAATAGCTATTTCTTGGAGCCATTCTTGGAGAATTCTGCAGAATTCTGTTTAAATGTTCTATTTTTCATGTAATTAAAATAGAATAATCTCAACTTTCATATTATTTTACATTAATTTTATAATCTAAATGCATAACAGATTAAGTATATATGTGTTTTAATGACCATTAAACCTTTATTGTTTTATTTTGGGTTTTGATTGAAATTAGGACAGTGAAAATTCCAGATTCAGCAGATGGTCTTGGATTCCAGATTCGGGGATTTGGTCCTTCTGTGGTACATGCTGTTGGAAGAGGTATGAAATTCAATCTAAGTGTCAGATTTTTTTTTTCTGATTTACTACCTTTATTCTTCAAATTTCTTATTGGGTTATATTAATGATATAGTTAGCATTTTGAACTTGTTCATATTTCACTTTTTAATCCAATGGTAATAGATTTTTAAAAAAAATACCATGTTGTGGGTGTAGATAGGTGGTACAATGGATAAAGCACCAGCCCTGGATTCAGGAGTAACTGAGTTCAAATCTTGCCTCAGACACTTGACACTTACTAGCTGTGTGACCCTGGGCAAGTCACTTAACCCTCATTTCCCTGCCCCAAAATATAGTATGTTGACTGTTTTTTTTCCATTTTCCTTTTGAAAACAAAATTTCTAATTTCAATTGGGTAGCCAATAAAGATTTATTGCTCTCTTACCATGTGTCAGACACTGTGTTAAAAGCTGGGTATACAAATTGAAGCAGAAAGAAAAAAATAGTACTTCCTCTCAAGGAGTTTATATACTAGTAGGGAAACATAACACATAATAAGAAGCTTAAAAAAAAGGGTTTGGGGAAAAAAGCTACTTAGCCAACAAATGGTAGAGAAAGTCTTTTGGAAATGAGTCAGTTGTTCAATCTGGGGAAGGATGAAGACATCTTTGACTGGAACCTCTTCCTTAAATTAGAGGTTCTGGGAAGAATCATCCAGTCAGAAGGTGAGGCCACTGGAGTTGAAGGTACTTCCAATGTGAGAAGTTGGCCTGGAATTGAATGAGCATCCAGGGTGAAGAAGTTTATCACTGATGCAAGATTGCTAATGAAAATAGGTAGTCTTACAAATGTCTCAAAGCATACTCCAGTTCTGCCTAGGTTGTCTTTTAATCATAGCTTTTTTTTAAACATATTCATTTTTTTGGTCATTTCCAAATGGTTATTTTTATCCAAATTCCATCCATGTGAATATTCAAGATCAGAATTATCTGCAAGATTAAAAGTGATTCATTGGACAGAAAATAACTGAACTCATGTTAGAGCAGTGAAGAAAATGGGTAAATATTTTAATTGCTTAATTAAAAATATTAACTTATACTATGCAAATGGTTTATTCAAGTTATAGTCACTTTAAGAAGATATATAAATTAATAATTGAACCCATGCTAGTGCAGTGAAGAAAATTTAAGAAAGTAGTTGCCAAATATAGTAAACAGCTTGCTATCTTTTATGAGATAACTTTATAGTTGAAAAACATTTGTGTCTATTCTGGGACACATAATACTTACTAAGAAATTAGACATTTGTTAATGTGATCAATATGAAATATTAACATTTGATTGAGTGATTTTGACTACAGCATTAAAGAACTTTACAGCTCCAGGTCAGAATCTAATTGATCTAAAAATTTAATGTTATACAGAAACTTTCAAACCAAGTATATTTCATCAAATGCTGATTCAATCCTCTGAAAATTCTCTGCAAGGAAGTTTATTAAGATATTTTTATTAAAATAAAATAAAATTTTAAAAATGAATTAAAAATAAAAAACATTTTTCTTAAAATTTTTATAATATGGATTGTTACACAGTTAAAAATTTTCATAATACACTAATTTTGTAATGCTCCAAAATGCGATACCAAAACTAGATGCCTTACTTTTCATTTTTCTAACATAAAGGTATATCTCCCCCTTTTTGGCCTTGGAGAATAATTTAAAAGATCACTGATATTCTCTTTCTGCTTGAATATTATCACTAAAGGAAAATGCTTCAGTCAGAATAATGTAAAGTACAATGTAGAAGCTCTGACAAGACAAAAAGAGGCTAAAGACAGTCGTTGGCCTTAATCTATTTGGGGAGAAGTATACTTCATCAGTTTGTAAAACTTGCTACCAAGTAAATAATTGACTTTATGTTTCATGAAAAATATGAATCTGAAATCAAACACATTTTTAAAGGGAAGCGTGCAATTTGACAGAACTATCTTGGGTTTTAGTGAGATGGACAGATTTTCCCACAAGATATCTGCTATCTTTGGCTGTCTACAGGACAACAGATGCATGTTTTGGCTCAGAGTATAGTACTGCACTGAGGCAGTGGTAGTATATCTTCATGTGGGAACCAGTTTCACCTTTTTTTCTAACATCTTCATTTGTAACATTTGCTTCTTTTAGACTGAGGGGAATTTTCCCATACTGAAAACTAGTTGTCAGCTAATTACTTCTAGTCAATTTATCAACAGTTTAGATTTCCTTATCTTAAGCTTATTTCTGTGACAAAATAAAAGGACTGGAGATTTAAAGAAAATAAACTAAGTCCATACAAAATAATAATATTTTGTAACACTTGCCTTTTAAGAACAGTTTGCAAATCAGAGCAAAAAAATTAAATTGCTACATATGCATATAAAGATGTACCTAGAAGAAAAGCTAGGTCATATCTCAGTAGATTTTTTCAATCTCATATTTAGGTTGATTTACTTTTAATAGGAAAATATTTTTATGGTATTAAGGAAAAATCCATAATATCAGTCAATCAATAAGGACTTACTATGCGGCAGCCATTGTGCTAAACACTGGGGATGTAAACAAAGGCAAAAGATAGTTCCTGCTTTCAAAGGACTCTCAGTCTAATGGGGGAAACAAGAAGTACACAAATATATGCAAACAAGGTATGAATGGGATAAATAAGAAATTATTAATGGAGGGAAGATATTACAATTGAAAGGGATTAAAAAGGATTTTGATAGAAGGTTCAATTTTAGTTGGGTTTGAAGGATGACAGGGAAGAAAGGAGGCAGAGATGAGGAGGGAGCAGTTCTAGGTAGGGGAGACAGCCAGAGAAAATTCCCAGAGATGAGAGATGGAGAGTCTTGTTTGTAGAGCAGTAAGGATGCCAGTGTCCCTGGATGGAAGAGGGCATTTTAGGGGGCTTTGTGTGTGAAAGGTATAAAAAGACTCAAAGGTAGGGCAGGGATAGGTTATGAAGGGCTTTGAATGACAGAAGATTTGAATTTGATCCTGGAGGTAAATAAATATTAGTGATCAGAATAGAATTATATATTAATTATTGCAGGGGACCAGTGTGGTCACCTAGTCAGTCTAACCCCATAAATGATTCATGAATCTCTATACTGAATCCTCAATAAGTGGTAGGTAATACAACCTCAGTTTGAATATTACCAATAATTTGGAACTCACTGTCTATTGTGACATTTTAAAAGTTCAAGAGACAGAGTTTCTGAGTAATTAATCATTTTATTAATAGTACTAGCATTTCATTAATAGAGGATCAGTGACACTTTCAAATGCCAAAGACCTCTCATGGTGGTGGGCTCAGTTTATGCCCTTGGAAGAGTAGGTGTTTTGATTATTAATATGAGGGAGAAATAATCATTTCTCCTCACTAGTGAATGTTATAGACAAATCTAAGAATGTTAGTTCTTCCTTGTCTCCTTTATTTCAAACTACCTACTGTCACATACCAATTTGCTCTATTTTTATCTCATAATTACTTCACAAAATAGATCTAATCATTATTATACATTTTTGTTGTTGTTGAGTCATTTTCAGTCATGTCCAACTCTCTGTGTCCCCATTTGAGGTTTTGTCAGCAAAGATACTGGAGTGGTTTCTATTTCCTTTTTCAGCTCATTTTACAGATGAGGCAAACCAGATTAAGTGACTTGCCCAGGGTCACACAGCTAATAGGTGACTCAGGGGAGATTTGAACGAGTTGTTCTGACTCCAGGCCTGTCACTCCATCCACTAACTGCCTAATATATCTTATTTGTACATTTCAGATTTCAACTCAGGTATTCTTGACTCCAGGGTTCACACTCTATCCATTGCATCACCCCACCATATAGTTGAAAGATAGCTATTATGGTTCTGTAGGTATTCTCTTTTCCATGTTAATATCTCTTGTTCTTTTAACCATTCATCATATTGACATATGTTTAAGTTTCATTATCATCCTCAGCTACTACCTTCTGGATCTCATTTTGTTCTTCTCTCTCTAAAGATAGAGCAATGTGGTAAGAGAAAGTTAAAGTCTATCAAGACTGTCACCTTTCTTCTGAACATCTTACTTGTATTAATGCAGACAAAATTGAATTAATTTTTTTTGTCTAGGCAATGCAATGATAATCTTATTCATTAATAGCCTATTGTATTTATTCAAAGGTGAGACAACTGAAGGCTAGTCAGGAAATAAAATAAGTCTGGAAGGGCACTGAAATAAGCTAATAAATGTTTTCCATGTTTTATTACAGAGATAAATCTCTATATTTAAGCTTGAACCCACAAAGACAGAATGAATTTAAGCAAATATCAGAATAGCTGAGGAAAAGAAGTTTTGTTTTTGTGTCCTTAGCAAATTGGGGGAACTGAGTGGCCCAACAGAGAACTGGGCCTGAAGTCAGGAAGGCCTGAATTCAAACCCAGCCTCAGACACTTACTAGTTGTGTGACTTTGGCCATTTAACCTCTGTCTACTCTAGTAATTTAAACATTGTCCACCTCAGTTTCTTCAATCATAAAATAGTAATAATAAGAGCACCTACCACAACAACAGGCTTGCCCTAAATATTAATTGAACTAATATTTGTAAAGCACTTACACAATGCCTGGCACATAGTAGGTGCTGTCGCTGTCGTCCTTTTTAAAAAATTTGTATAATTGCTTCTCCTCTTCAATTTGATGAGTAGGAACAGAAAATCTGTGAGATATATATATATACACAAACACACACACAAACATATATACACACATACTAATATATTTATATGTATGTGTATATATGTGTGTGTATATTTTTTCTACAAGATTTTTTTCTTGTTAAAACTTCTCTTTGGGGTGCCTATGTTAGGTTTTTTCAGTATAATTCTGCTTCAATGTTAAGTTATTGGCAATTAACATCATAAATGGCAAGATGAAACATTTTAGACTTTCTGACTTTAGGATTACATGTTTTAGGAAATTAGATTGATGTGATCTTGAAAGGGGGAATAAATCCCTGTAATTAATATTAGAAAAGTTGCTTTGTAATACTTTTGCAAATGAATTTCCTGTGAGGGATTAAAAGTATTTCCTTTAGTTACTGCTAGAATAATAATTTAAAAATACTTAAGTTAAATTTTGGCAATTTTCCCATTTTTTTAAAGGTACTGTGGCTGCAGCTGCTGGTCTTCACCCTGGACAGTGCATAATCAAAGTAAATGGAATTAATGTCAGCAAGGAGACACATGCTAGTGTAATTGCCCATGTCACAGCCTGTAGGAAATATAGGCGACCAATGAAGGTAACTCCCCATTCTGTTTGTCATCTTATTCTTGCTAAGTAGAAATCCATGCCTACCCTGGAGTATAGAAGAGCACAATTAGATAATAGCAAGATGATGTTAATTTCCTGTTCAAAAGTCAGCTTTTAGCTCAGCATTTCAACTCTCATATTGACAATGGATAAAATTGGTTTTATTTATACACAACTGGCTATTGTTATCTACATCACAAAAGTATTAGTTTAAAGGATTGCATTCTTTTGTTATAGAATAGAACCATTGCCTATTTAGAAGGTGCTCCAAGAAAAAAAAGGTCCCATTTTAATGTCAGAGCTAACTTCATCATATTAGAATTCTGAAGATTGGTCTTTTTCTTGACCCTGTAGTGCTTTAGAAAATTACACTGAGTTATACATGCATGGGATTGTAAAGAGTGCCTTTCTGCATCTGAAGTGTGTCTGTATTTCTGTAATGTAACACTGCCCCAGAAGAAACTCAGTGATTCATGCAATTTGTGCTTTGTTAGTGATTATTTATGTATTTGGCAGAGGCAACTAGATGCCTCAGTGAATACAGTACTGGGCCAGAAGTCAAGAGGACCTGAGTTCAAATTTGACCTCAGCCACTTACTAGCCATGTGACCCTGGGCAAGTCACCTACTCTCTGTTTGCCTAGAAGATAGCTAGGTGGATAAATGATAGAGTGCTGGAGTCAGGAAGACTTGACTTCAAATTCAGCTTCAGACATTTACCAGCTGTGTCATCCTGGCCAAGTCACCTAACCTCTGTTTGCCTTAATCTACTGGAGAAGGAAATGGCAAACCACTCCAGTATCTTTGCTAAGAAAACCCCATGGACAATGTTATGATCCATGGAGTCACAAAGACTCAGACAGAACTGAACAACTGAACAACAACAAAATTTATGTATTTATGAGCTTAAAAAATTAAGGCTATATATTTTTGCCTTTTTTTGAAATGTAAAACCTTTATATATATATATACATACACACACACACACATATATATATAGATATATATTTCCCCCCCTCCCCCCACCCCGAGGCTGGTTAACATGGAATCCAAGGATCATTGAGCTAGAACTGGGTGGGGAGACATTAGAGGTCAATGTGTCCAACCTCCTTACTTTACAGATGAGGAAATTGAGACCTAGAGAAGTTAAATAACATGTTCTGAAGGTGACACACAGGTAGCAAATGACAGAGTGAGAATAGTCTAGGTCCTCTAACTCCAAATCCAGTACTCTTTTCAGTGTCCTGTCTACTTCCCCAATAGTTCTCAAAACCTATTGAGCTCTGCAAACCTATCCTTATTACCAAAGAAAAAGAAACATTAAAAACTCTACCTCACGAAACCATGTCAAAAAAATTATTGGGGGTAGCTAGGTGGCACAGTGGATAGAGCACTGGCCCTGAAGTCTGGAGGACCTGAGTTCAAATCCGGCCTCAGACACTTAACACTTACTAGTTGTGTGACCTTGGGCAAGTCACTTAACCCCAATTGCCTCATCCCCTCAAAAAAATTTATTGGATTTTTTTCAATGTTTCCTGCTTAAGGAGGTTAACAGATGCTTTAATTTTTAACCAAACTTGTGAAATAAGCAGGAAAAATTCTTTCATTTAGATACTTAGCATCATGAAGAGATTTTCATACTTCTCACAAAATTACAAATGCTAGAAATGTTTTCAGGGTCATTTAGTTTGACATGACTCTGACTAGAAATCCTCAAGTTGTCATTGAGGCTTGAAGAATTCCAGTGATGGAGAACTCACTACTTCATGAGGCAGTCCATTGTTCTACTTGGGACAGCTCTAATTGTTAGAAATCTCTCCATTCCTTTACCGCCAACCCAATTCCAAAACCCTTGCCATTATGTTGATTTGACATTTGCCTCACTGCAACTCATTTGAATGTCGCTCTTATGTCAAGCAGGAAAAAAATAATGAAATTGCATTTTGTCATGACAGTCTTTTTCTCACTCCATTTTTTCCCTAGTAGATCAAGTTTGGATATTGTCATGAGAGAAAGTGGTGGGGGTCATTAGGTATTCCTCTATAAAGAATATACTCTTGGGGCCAGTAGGTAGTACAGTGGATAAAGCACTGGCCCTGGATTCAGGAGGATCTAATTTCAAATCTGGCCTCAGATACTTGACACTTACTAGCTGTGTCACCTTGGACAAGTCCCTTAACCCTCATTGCACCACACCAAAAAAAACTACTCTTGCTCACAATCGAATTAGAATTAAAATGGTCTTTTATTTGGCACAAGAGAAAGTCACCAAGATGTAAGTGGAAGAGATGGGTTAGAAACCTCTTCCTCCCAGAGCAGAAGGAAGGCAGAAGGTTTTATAGAGGATAGATGAGGTGACCACCTAAAAATTGAAAATTCCTTTTGGGGGTGGGGTGGGGAAAGATTCCTGAGAGTCAAGGGGATTTTTTTTTTTAATGATAGTCCTGACCTCTGGAGTTATGTCTGTCTCCTAGCTCAGGTAGTAACCACAAAGAACTGTTTTCCCCTGCTATAGAATTTTATTTCCCCTTACTTCTTAGATGTGTCTGTCCTGATATGTAGTTGGCCAGTTTAAACTTTAATAGTCCCTTGACTTCTTGATATGTCTGTCCTGTTATCTGGTCATCCTAAGCCCCATGTCAGGTATTATCTTTACATTTTGTTGATATCTTTAATTTTTACATGACCAAAATTTCTCCTAACATCCCACTCATTTTCACTCTCCAGAAAGTATTCCAACATTATAAAAATATCTTTAAATAAAAGCAAAAAATAAAGGAAAAGAAAAAAATCAGCAAAATTGATAAATACGATGAAAATATATTCAATGTTCCACACCTGTGGAAAATACCACTGCAAAAGAGCAGGGTCAAAGTATCTTTTCATATCTTCTTTTTTCTTCTTCTATTTTGTATTTTATTTTTCCTTTTATTAAATTTGAGTTCCAAATTCTCTCCCTCCCTCTCTTTCTCTCCTGCCCACTCCTTGAGATAATAAGCAATTTGATATAGATTATATGCCTGCAGGAGCCACGTTAAATATTTCATACCATTATAGATCTTGCTTTCATCAGTAGATTTCCAATATATCATTGAAGTTAGGTTATACATTTTAACACTTTATGGTAAAAGTATTCTATAAAAAGAAATTCATAATTGAGTAATTTCAGTATATAATTTTAAATATAACCCATTCATCTTTTCAGAAGTTTTACTTTGTTTCACTACTGTTTAGTGTAAATAATGTTTATTTACCTTTTTTTTCACATTTTCATTCTTTTAAAACAAGCTACAAGAAAAAATAAACTGCATTAAGAATTTTGAACTGTAGAGGACAGCTAGGTGGTGCAGTGGATAAAGAACCGGCCCTGGATTCAGGAGGATCTGAGCGCAAATTCAGCCTCGTCACTTGACACTTACTAGCTGTATGCCCCAGGACGAGTCATTTAACCCTCATTGCCCCACTAAAAAAAAAGAATTTTGAACCGTAGATAAATTATATACTTTTAATAACTTTTAAAGTGAGGGAGCTTTTATTTTATTTTATTTTTTTAATATTGTGTGGTTTTGTTTTACATGCATGTGCACATACCTTTGGGGACTATTGCATAGAGAGAGCATTTATAGCCTTTGACATTCTTTCCCATTTCAGCAAGATTCCATACAGTGGGTCTATAACAGCATTGAGAGTGCCCAAGAAGATCTTCAGAAAACAAATTCCAAACCTCCTGGGGATGATGGAGGGGATGCTTTTGATTGCAAAGTGGAAGGTATTACATTTCCCCATATAACATTCTTTTTCATTTTTGTTTATCTTATAATTATAGATCTTCTTCAACAAAAGTACTTCTGTGAGAATACCCTATTGATTACCAAAGAAAAATAGATAATCTCTTCATTGTAAGAGCTTTAGAAAATCATGGCTTTATTACTGGTATCGTGAAAAAATGTAACATCTCACTTGTCACTGAAATACCAAGTAACTCTTGTGAAATCAAGACATTTTCCTAGAATAGCACTTTCATGTAAATGTTCAGGTAATTTAAGTATGAAGTATTCTGTTGAAAATAATACAATAATAGCATATATTTCTGAACTTTGTTACAGTTGTAAAATTGAAAATTGATTTTCATTCTAGTTTTAAGACCTTGTCAAGCTGGTATAGGTTTTAAATCTCTCCCATGTCAAGTAAGTCCAAACTCCCTACCTTAGTAACTTCACCCTTCACCCACATTCCCTAGAAACTTGCCTGAAGTCCCAGCTTTTATCAAATCAATTTAGGATTAAATTCTGTTGTGAATCGAATTTCTGCCTTTGTTGTCTTTGTCTCTTCCTGAGTCACTGAAGTCCAATGACAAGACACAAATCAGGAAGATTGGTGAAGTTTCTAGATGTAGTGGGTGACCTTGACATCTTCAAATCTGACCTAACGCCTCTAAGTGCTCTGCTCCATAATACCCGCTTCATCTATCCTTATGGCTGGTGGACCATTGGAACAAATTATTCTCATCCTCCCATTCCTATAGTGAAAGTCTTCACGTGCTTGGATTAGATATCCACATAGCTCACCAACAGGTTTGAGGCCTCTTGCTTACCTTTAACCTGATTTAGCTGATCTCCTGACATAGTTTATCAGGATGTGGCCCCTGCACAAGCTACAGCTTCTTGGAGCCACAAGTAAGAGTTGGGTGAATCAGGTGGACACCAAAGGTGGATGAAAAACCCTTAAAAAAGGCTCAGCAAGCCATCACACAAGAGTTTGGTTGTCCTCTTGAACATCCCATACACCTTTGTAACCTCACCCACAACCTACTTTAAATTCATGTTGATTCGGGGCAACTAGGTGGCGCAGTGGATAGAGCACCGGCCCTGGAGTCAGGAGTACTTGAGTTCAAATCCGGCCTCAGACACTTAACACTTACTAGCTGTGTGACCCTGGGCAAGTCACTTAAACCTAATTGCCTCACTAAAAAAAAAAAAAAAATTCAAGTTGATTCAGTCAAAGTCTCTCTTTAAGAACATATGCATGTTAGGGGCAGCTAGGTGGCACAGTGGGTAGAGCACCAGCCCTGGATTCAGGAGGACCTGAGTTCAAATTTGACTTCAGACCCTTGACACTTACTAGCTGTGTGACTCTGGGCAAGTCAATTAACCCCAATTGCCTCACCAAAACAAAACCAAACAAACAAAAGAACATATGCATGTTTTACAAACTAATCCAATTACCAGAGGATGATTCCCATCTTCCAAAGAGGAAGTAAATAATGGGAAGGAGCTGACATGACTCTTTGCCCACCCTTTCATTAAAATGTCTACCAAACAAGATTGTCTTACCTTTACCAGGAGAAGTCCAAATGATATACTGTCAGGTCAATCTGAAGGAAGACATACATTAACAGACTCTTTCAGCCCTCATTTAGGGTCTTTTGCCATTGAGAGAGGCTATTGGCCCAATTTTTTTATTATTGCTAGCCTAACTAATAAATTGATCATGCTTAGACCACTGTCTGTTTAATTTTCTTTTTTGTTTCTTTTTAATTTTTCAGGGCCACGAGAGTTAAGTGACTTGCCCAGGATCACACAGCTAGTAAGTGTCAAGTGTCTGAAGCCAGATTTGAACTCAGGTCCTCTTGAATCCAGGGTCAGTGCTTTATCTACTGCAACACCTAGCTGCCCCCTGTTTACCTTAATTTTCAGATGTAACAGCTTGAAAGGGCTTTGAAGTCAGGAAGACTCATTTTTGTGAGTTCAAATCTGACCTCAGATACTTGCTAGCTGAGTGACCCTGGGTAAGTCATTTAACCCCATTTGTCTCAGTTCTTAACAATCTAAAAAATAAGTTGGAAAATAGTAAACCACTCTAGCATCTTTTCCAAGAAAACCTCAAATGGGGTCATGAAGTTGGACACAACTGAACAGCAACAAAACAATTTAAAAAACATTTTATGTATGTTTGCTCATGTAGGGTAGCTAATCTTTCTGACTTCAAATCTGGCTTCAGATACTTACTAGCTGTGTAACACTGGAGAAATCACTTACCCTTGTTTGCCTCAGTTTCCTCATCTGTAAAATGAACTGGAGAAGGAATTGGAAACTGGTTTAGTACCTTTGCCACGAAAAACTCAAATGGGGTCCAAAAGACTGGCATACAATGGAAACTACTCAATAACAACACTTTTTGCCGGAGACCATGCCACACCAGTGGGAATACAAAGAAAAAAAAAACAAAATTAAATAGTGTTTATGAATTCCTTTTGGTCTGTAAACTTGATATGTGTAAATGATTTCCTTATAACCCTGACGATCATTTCAAAGCGTTTGTATGCACAATGCTCCATGGTCGGCATATAAAGAGGTAGGAATATAAAGAGGAAAATGAACTCCCTTACCAGAATACATTTATTGGAAATAGTCACAGATTTAGAAATGGATGTCGATTCCATATGGTCTATCCACCCTCTCCCCGCACAAATCAGCCAAGGAAATAGAGACGCATAAAGAGCACCTAACTTCCCCATGGGCACATAGGTGGTAAGTAATTGGCAAAGCTAGGCTTTAAACTCAAGGCCTCTGACTCCAGATCTAGCATTCTTTTCCTTTTACCACACTGTCGATCTCCTTGTCTCTCCTTTCCTCTACCTCTAATTTATTTGCCACACAGCTACAGATTGATATTCCTAAAGCACAGTTATGACTATGACATTTCTCTCCTGAAGTAGTTTTAGTGGCTGCCTATTGTCTTTCAGAGAAAATACAAACTCCTTTCCATGCCATGTAAAGCCATTTACAATGTTCAATCACAAAGCATATTCTAAAAACACTAAGAATTACTTTCTGCCAAATACCATGAGGCCACATATGAGCTCTAGTGGAGCTGATGCTTCAGACATTCAGGGTTCATTCTAAGCATCTTATAATGTTCTTAGGATATAGTCATCATCTGATTTTGATTGATGCCTACATGGACCTATTGCTGTAGTTATTCTTCCCTTGACAGTTTCTTAACCAGGTGTACATTAATTATCTATCCTTCTATATAGTATATGATGTTACCTAGTGGCAGAGACTTGAGTAGTTGGTTTGTTCTCATGGATAAGGAAAAAAGATCCTTGATGAACTGCCTTTTTTATATCTTTTTGAAGAAATCTGGATGTTTTTAGTGAAACCCCATTTTTGGCATGTCATTTTCTTCACCAATAACATGCCATCTGAAAGAACTAGCAAACTAATGCTATATATTCCCTGTTTCCTTTCACATTTGATTGTCATTATATTGGAGGTAGCTTAGTACACTTAGAAAGTACTGAAATTGGAATCAGAAAACTTGGGCTTAAATGCTGACTTTTTGGCTTATTTGTGGCATGGTCTTGGGCACTTAGCATCTCTGAATTCATTTCATAATCTTTAAGAGGAGCTAATTGTATTTGCTTTATCTGAAATTTCTGAACAAATTTGGGTTTTTTTGTTTTGTTTTGTTTTGTTTTTGTGAGGCAATTGGGGTTAAGTGTCTGAGTCCGAATTTGAACTCAGGTCCTCCTGACTCCAGGGCTGGTGCTCTACCCCCTGAGCCACCTAGCTGCCCCTGAACAAATTGTTTTAATGAATGTGAACCTTTGTAAAAATGGGGAGATTAGTACTACTGTTTTTATCCTTACATTATTAATTTTTAAGCTTGAAGTAATTTAAACAGTTTGCCAGGCAGAATTTGTTGGGCAAGACACTTAACATTTCTCAACCTCAGTTTTTTTTTTTTTCCTCATGTGTGAAATGAGGAGTTTTAACTATGTGACTTTTAAGGTCCTTTCTACATCTAAAAAATGTGATCCTATAATCCTTTGTCTGGTCTTATGGAGTTTGTGATATATGTATGTGTGTTTATTAGCAAAAAAATTGTCAAGAACAGTTCCTTGCCTTTGGGTGCCTTACCTTAGGATAAGGGACCCTTACCTTTTTTTGCGTGTACACTAAAAGTCTCTTGAATTTCATTTGAATCTAAGAAAGTGTATTTTTCTGAATTGACTGGATTAAAATTATCTTTATTCTAGAGGTAATTGACAAATTTAACACAATGGCCATCATTGATGGGAAGAAGGACCACGTGAGTTTGACTGTAGACAATGTGCACCTGGAATACGGTGTTGTATATGAGTATGATAGTACTGCCGGCATAAAATGCAATGTGGTAGAAAAAATGATTGAACCCAAAGGTTTCTTCAGCTTGACTGCAAAGGTATGAGAACTCTTGGGGACAGTGGGGTGCTACTGAAAATAAACATTTTTGTAACTCCTACCACTTAAATGTTTAGTCTTAGGGCTTTAATTTTTCAAGTGATCTTATTTATTGAACTGTTTTCACCATGTTCAACTATAACTTTTCATTCTATTACCTTATCCCAAATCTGTGCGTACCTTCTATATTCCACTGATCTATTTTTCTATTTCTTTTTTAAATGGTAAAAGGTAATTTTGAGAATTACTACTTTATACTATAGGTCAAGGTCTGATCATTATATTCCCTTAATTCCTATTTTTATACTTTTTACAGAGAATATTCAGATATTTCAAATAAAAAACCACACAATTAGATAGCATGCTCCTCTTTTTCAGGTATTTATAGAAAAATGCTTTGTGTTAAAAATGACTATAACCTTTTCTATACTCATTTCTGACCAAACAATTGGCTCAACTCTGCATTTAAGAATCCTGAAACATTGTTATTGTTAGACTGTAGCTCATGTTTAATGGTTTTATATGCTGAAAGTCAACAAAGAGTAAGGAAACTAAATTTGTATTCTTGAGAAGACTGATTTCATACTATTACATGTGTTTCATACTAATATGTATCAAAAATTCTTCTGCAATCATTTATAATTTTATATTTAATTGTAATTGGCATAATTCATTTATGAAAGTCAGTATTTCATGATTAAAGCAACAGTTGAATAATTACCTAATAAAGTGAAATAGGTGTTTTAGAACAACAAATGCCTGTATCTGTTTCCTGATAGGATTGTTTTTAACATTCATTTTAAATTCTGAGAATCTATATTGTTATATCAATGATTGAGTTTTAAAATATCAGACAAAACAATTTTCAATGTTCTTAACCCCATAGTGCTAATATATAATGGTAATTCATAGGAGAGGCAACTCATTTTAATGGGAAGAGCAAAGGTCTTAGAAACAAAAGATCTGAGTTTAAATCCCCAAACTAGTTTATGACCATGGGCAAATCACTTTTACTCTCACTTACATTATATGTAAAATGGGATAATATTTCCACTTTCTACTTAAGAATTTTTGTGAAGGATATATGTTGTATTTTATGTTGCATAAATGTTGGCTATCTATAGCCCTTCTGATGACTTATTGTGTCAGGAAGATGTAATGCTGGGCTCTCAAAGGCAATGCCAGCAGACAAAAAGTTCTGGTTAATTTTATCAAGTTAGGTATGGATAAGCTCATCACCAGGTTGGCTACAGGATGATGTATTTTTTGGCTATAGCAGCTGTGGAAGATCATCTATTGAGTTCTAGAGTGTTTCTGCTTTTGCGTAAATAAAAAGAATATTCACACTGACAAAATTAAAGATCTAAGACTCACCCAGCCCTGTGATAGCAGCCCAGCTACTTCTGCAATCCCCCTTCCTCTTTCCATCCCTACTTCATTTTTCTCTATATTGTATTTGTGATTTCTTGTATATTCAGTTCATAACACTGAAATAAATACATAGGACTAGTAGTGTTAAGTAATGTGAAACTCTCTGTAAAGACTCCACTTGTAGTATCTGTCTATGGGTTGCACTGGGTGCCTGGTTGAGAGATTCTAGTCAGTTATGTTCATGTAGAAATATTGAATGACATTAAAATGACCTCAGGTTTGACCTGGGTGTATATGCCTAAATATTTTTAACTGAGACATTTCCTGCTTTCCTAGTCAGTGAATCTGGCTCTTGATTTTAGTTTATATGTCTCTGATGCTTTTCTTAAAACATATAGGTATAAAATAAATATTTATTATTAAATTCTTTTTCCCCAACTGGCATGCATCATAAAATAATCTTGAAGATGTCCCCCCAAGGAAAAATAGATTCTTTTTTTTTTAATTGCCACATGAATCCCAAAATGCACTAGTGGGAAACGTCTACATTTGTCAATGGGGAGTCTATCTTAGTTTAAGTCTCCTATCCAGGTTTGCAAAGTGATTAACCAAGTAGAAAATAGAATATAAAAGTTCTAAGATAAAGTGAGCTTTAAAAGTTCATTCAAAACCCAGATATATTAAAATACCCCATGCCATTGTAAGGCACTAAAATTCTAGCTAGTCTGTCTAAAATATCTAATGAGTGGTTGCCAATAAATTATAAGCTTTAGCAAGAGTTTAGACTTTTAAGCATTTATTAAGGAGAATAAGTATTTGGTGAAGAGAGAAAGAAAGGCCTAGATTCATCTATCTATCTTGGGGAGCTACCGCTCTCCTGCTCTGCTTTCCCTGAGAGTCCTGGCGAAAGAGAGCGAGAAAGTCAGCCTCGCCTCTTCTTCCTCCCACAAGCAAACGTCACTCCCTGACACCAAAGAAAAGCCACCTGGCTTGCCCTCAGACCTTCTCCTCATGGTGGAGCTTTCCTACAGTAGCTCTCCAGCAGGTGGCATCATTCTAATTGTTACACCATTAATTTCATTTCATTGGAAAGCCTCATGACTTAAACCTAAATGTTTAAGCATCTGCACATCTAGTGTAGATGTCAGACTACTTGTCTGACTAGTAAGCAGAATTCATTAAATAGAAAAGCTATGCACAGAAGCTGAGATAAAAAATATATGTGAGGGGCAGCTAGGTGGCGCAGTGAGCATCAGCCCTGTAGTCAGGAGAACCTGGGTTCAAATCTGGCCTCAGGCACTTGACACGTACTAGCTGTGTGACCCTGGCCAAGTCAACCCCAATTGCCTCAAAAAATATATATATTTACATATGTGTAATGATTTATACTATAATGAGAAAGATACTGTTTTCCTATAGTTGTAAAAGCTAGTCTATCCCTTTTCCTCAAAAATTGAAAGAAAATAATTCTAAGTCCATCTTCCCTAATAAACATTTATTATGTTTATTTACCCATAAAGGGTTGGCTTGCTGTACAGTCAAAGGCAGTCAGTAGTCTTCATAATATGAGCCACCAGAAAAGTGAATTGATCATTATTTAACTCTTTTCAATATGTACCTCAAGCCACCTCTAAACAAATATGTAAAAAGTAAAGCTTTCCTGTATTACTAATTAATGGCTGTTTAAGTTTGTTGATTTTAATGTCTCATTTTGTTGTTTTTCCTACTACAGATTCTTGAAGCTCTGGCCAAAAGTGATGAACATTTTGTGCAAAACTGCACTAGTCTAAACTCCTTAAATGAAGTCATTCCTCCTGATCTCCAAAGTAAATTTGGCACCATTTGCAGTGATAAAATTGAACACATATGCAGACGAATATCCAGTTACAAAAAGGTAAAACTCTTATAATTTTTAATGGGGTAATTGATTGGTAAAAGTTCATTCAACTATTTTCTTTTACAAATGTTTGCCACTTCATGGAAGTTACTGATGAAACCTGCTATTGAATCTACCCAAAATATATATTATGAAGGCTGCTGTCTGCCTTTGACTGTACAGCAAGGCAACCTTTTATGGATAAATACACATAATAAATGTTAACTAGGGAAGACGTACTTACAATGACTTTCAATTTTTGAAGAAAGGGTGTAGACTAGCTTTTAGAACTATAGGAAAACAATATCTTTCTCATTATTTCTCCCCTTAATAGGATTCAAAATGTGGAATAAGATATGCAGTTTTGGTCAAGAGCACTATGGAAATATATTTTACTTAACTGAATATTTATTACCATGGTTTTGCTTTTCTTTTTCTTTTCCCCAAATGGGGAGTGTGGTAGTTAGTGAGAGGCTTTCCCCCCAAAACAGTGACAAAAAAGAGAAAAGAATAAAAGTGGGTCATTGAAATGGTTTTGTTTGATTTTATTTCAGAAAATAACAGAATGAAGGCCTTTGGTAACACAAAAAGGAAAGATTTAGAAGTTATCTGTTGAATTTATTATATAGTGAAAAGAAAAAGTGAGGTATACTTAAAAGATTTGTAGTTTCATTTATGATCCTTTTTCTGTTCTACTTTCTATATCGAACTGCTCATTTTTTAGCGTTTATTGATTTCAGCATAAAAAAGATAAGCAATAATATTATTAATTTCCCACATTGCAATCTTAAAATTCTTATTTAAAAGTATTGCTTAAATCAGAAGTATTGATACTTTTTTTTTTACCCCAAGAACTGTTGGATTTAATTTTACTCTTTGTTTCTGAGAAGTTTCCCAAGAACTGTTGGATTTAATTTAACTCTTTGTTTCTGGGAAGTATCCTATCAATGTTCTTTCATGGATACAAATAATAAAAAACACTCCCCAAGTCTTTTCTTCCAGCATATGAAACTTCATTGAAGACAAGCTCAAAACATTACACAAATGTAACATATGATTACTGTATTCTTTCTATGAGTGAGGCTAGAAGAAGAAAATCAAACCATTTTAGAGTTAGCTAAAACAAGGTAACAAAGTAGATGATGATGTTGTAGAAGGTCAAAATGCCCAGGGTCCAAAATCTTTTGTGAACTCTATCCTTGGAACACTGGAATGTGCCATCAATTTTTCCTTTGTTACCCATGGATACTGCTTGGCATCATTTTCTTGGACTGGAAAAAAGAAATAAATTCAATTGGTACAATGAAAAGAAATAGCTTAGGACTTCATCTGACCCAGGCTTTTATCAGAGTTTTGTTTCCCAGCTGTGGGCATATAGGCTTTAGAGCAGTGGTAGTCACTAATGTGAACTGACAGTCATCTGTGAATATCTCTGCTCTGGATATAATTTAGCAAACACTAGAAAACTATCAGGGAGTCACTAGAAGGGGAATTGACTATAGAAGCACCAGGAGCACTGACTTTATTTGTGAATGTACTGCTGCACACACAGCACAATACATTACACACCTGTGTGGTATATATTAAATATTTGTTGAGTTGAGTGAGAATTAATTGCAATCCAGTCTTTTTCTTTGTCCTGAAATTAGAGCTGAGTGTCCCTTTGAAGGGGAGTCTACATTGTTGCTTGATGATGCTCGTCAGTACTTCATGGATGAGGCAAACATGTAATGCTTGAATTTCTCAAAAGTTTTTGTGCAAAGGATTCTTGTTGCTTGTGTTCTCTGTAGTCTGTAGATTTTCAAAATTGTCTGATCTGAAAAAAAAAAAAAACTACTGAGGCAGAACTCTATCAAAGGGTCCATGGCCCTCACTAATGAACTGGACCTCAAATCTTCCTTACAATATGAGATACCCACGTCCTCCAGGGCCTTAGTTTTTATAGTGCTTGATACCTGGACAGTGCTGGTGAGGCAGGTCAAAAATACAGAATTTTATTGACTGATAGACTTTGCCCTTGGTACTCCAGGAGAATCCAACCAAAATACAGAATCCCATTGGTTGACAAATGAGCAAGTGAGCACACATTTATAGACCTATCTTGATCTTTCAGGGGGTCCTACCAAGTCAATGAGCATGCTTATGGTGCCAGACGGACAAGTGGAATCATATCAACATGGTTAATACTGATTGGAATAAAATAGGGGTCCAATAAATCACCTATCAAAGTAGAAGTTGTGCCAGTCCCATTGCATTCCCTGTGTTCTTAGATACCACTTAACTAACTTAATAATATTCTTGATCTATTTTTTTCTTGGTACTTTGTGCCTATGTCATCCCCTTCCACATTCTGTACAATAATTTTTCACAAAGCCCCATACAGAATTTGGTTATGATAAAGACTCCTGTTCTGCTTCTTCATTGGTCATAATGACTCTCATTTGCAAAGCACCAAGGATTTACACAAAATTGTCATTACAAAAAACTTGTGCGATGGACAATATAATTCTCATTATCACTATTTTGAAGATGTGCAAACTAATGCTCAGAGAGGTTCTCAGTTTGCCATAGAGTTGCTCAGAATATTAAGTTCATGAGCTGGGATTCCAACACAGATATTTTCATTCCAAATTCTGCGCTCTTGTCACAATACCACAGTGCCTGGAAACTTCTTGTACATTTGAAAATAATGTGTGTGTGTGTGTGTGTGTATGTGTGTGTGTGTGTGTGTGTAGGCATCCTTCTATAATCTTATCAATTTAGGAAATTCCCAGCGCTGAAACTCTCTCACTGATGTGAAAGAGCAAATCATCTCTTAACTAATATTCTTAGAGAGATGTTCTGGTTAATTGACTTGTTTGTGGTCACCCAACTAATATGTCTCAGAGACAGAATATGAACTCAGGTCTTTTTGGATAGAAGTCCAACATTCTATCAAGTTTGTCATGCCACCTCTCACAATAAGTATAAATAATGATAACATAAAATATAAAGGAATTGAAGTCCATGAGAGAGGTATAAACCAATTATTGTGCTTGATCTCAAATGAAAACAAATTCATTATTAACTATGTAGATAAAAGAAGATTTAGCGGAAGAGCTAGGATTTTAGTTGCTCTTTAAAAGCTAGGTAGTATTTCAATAGAAGGAAAAGGCAGAGAAGTTACACTCCAGGAAGATGAATAAGCATGGACAATATCGTGTTTGGAAAGAACAGGATGTGTATGTAGAGGAAGACAGTAGCAAGTTACTCAGTTTGACTATAGTACATGGAAGAAATAAATGTCATTATATTGTGAAAGTTCTTGAAAGTAGAACTAAGAGTTTTCAATTTCATCTTTTTAACCAGTAGAGGGCGATGAAATGTTCTAAGTAGTAGAATGTTATCTTCAGTATTAAGTGCCTACTATGGTTAGGCACTGTTGTGTATGAGGATGTGAAGACAAAAACAAACAAACAAAGAACCCAAAACCGAAAAAAAAAAAACAAAAAACCAAACCCACCTTCTTTCAAAGAAATTTTGGAGATAGGCCAGTGAGGAATGGCCTCATATCATAAGGAGTAACAGGTTTTAGAATCAAATTACTAAATTTGATTTTGACCATTTATAAAATTTAAAGCACAGGTGGGACACTGGAATGCAGATATATGGGACAGCTAGGTGGCGCAGGGGATAAAGCAATGGCCCTGGATTCAGGAGGACCTGAGTTCAAAACTGGCCTCAGACACTTGACACTTACTAGCTGTGTGACCCTGAGCAAGTCACTTAACCCTCATTGCTCCCTGCCCCCCCCCCAAAACAAAAAGCATCCTGAGGTTTGATACCCTAGCTGGAATGCAGATATATGTGGTTGGAGATGCAAATCTAGAGTTTGACAGGGAAGTCACAGCTGAAAATATTTCCTAAACATGTATTTGGTTGTTTATATTTGAAGATGGTCTCAATATAAATAGGTCTTAAGTCACATAAACTACTCTTAGTAGTGGTGTATAAATCCTGAATTGAACCATGTAGATTTTTATTATAATTATTTTCTTTGTTTTTTTCATTGAGGAATGAAAACAATGTTCCATTGACTTAATTTCTTTGACTCTTTATGAATTGTACTTTGTTGACTATAGATGAATTTAGTCTAATTGAACATCTCTTTCCCTTTTGGAAGACAAGATTGCCAAAGATTAGAGAGATAATTTCAAGGAGCTTTGGCACAATCTGATCATTCGAATTCAGTTAGAATGTCTGAAATATTACTCTGTGTACAATATAATATGCCAAACTTCATTCATATACTAGATTGATGGCACTATATGTGCTAACATTTACTATTATCAATTTATAATTTTATCGTATTTTAGTCATTAAAGCATATTAACATTAGCAATGTAGTTTTATTCTAGATGAACAATTTGCAAACATCCCACTTTCTCTTAGCTAAAATGTATCCATAGTAACCAAAGTCTTAGAATGTCTTAGCTTTTTTCTTAGTTGGATTACAAAAGTTTAAATTCTAAAAATGGAAACTATTAAGTTCCTAATGTTTCTATTATCAAGCTTATTTTTTTGGGGGGGGGCAGGGCAGTGGGAGTTAAGTGACTTGCCCAGGGCCACACAGCTAGTAAGTGTCAAGTGTCTGGGGCCAGATTTGAACTCAGGTAATCCTGAATCCCAGGGCTGGTGCTTTATCCACTGCCCCACCTAGCCGCCCCCTATTATCAGGCTTATTGAGCTCATTATGGATTTTTTTTTTAGCTTGGTTTTATAGTTCTTAAATGTTTGTCAGCATATATATGAGAGAGATTTGAACCTTCCTCGTGACTTGACTAAAACACGATCAGGGATTTATTCACCATGGAACAGAATGTGTGAGTGATTCAGATATAAAATATGTACTGTTTGAAGCAAAGCTTTAACCATAAATTCTCTTTAATACCCTTCTTAATTGGGGGTAATCTTCAGTTGTAGAATAATTTCCACAATTGGTCGTGTGTGTGTGTAGGATGCTTTGATTTAAATATTTAATGAATATTCATAGGATAGTTCTTTTTTATCCATGTGAACATACATAAAACATGCATATCTACATACATAGTTTTAGAAGGCAGAGTCATATAGTGAAATGTGTACTGACCTAGGAGTCCAAATTTAGGAATGTAAGACTAGACCTATCTTACCTCTCTAAGTCTTCATGACCTTTAAGCAAGTGATTGAACCATTCTGTTCTTCAGTTTGAGGGCTCTGGACTAAATAAAGCCTTTGCCAGGGCCATCTAGGTGGTACAGGAAATATATAGAGTGATGCACCTGGAGTGAGGAAGATCCAAGTTCAAATGTGGCCTCAAACACTATTTATGTGACCCTGGGCACGTACCTTAATCCTGTTTGCCTCACTTTCATCATCTTTAAAATGAGTTGGAGAAATGGCAAACTACTCCAGGTTTTTTGCCAAGATAACCCCAAATGTGGTCACAAAGTACCAGATATGACTGAAATAACTGAAGGACAACAACAAATTAATGCCATCTAATCACAACATGATGGAATTTCAGATCTAGAAGCGATCTCAGAAGCCATCAAATATAAGCTTGGCAGGAATACTATTTTTTTTTTTTTTGCGGGGCAATGGGGGTTAAGTGACTTGCCCAGGGTCACACAGCTAGTAAGTGTCAAGTGTCTGAGGCAGGATTTGAACTCAAGTACTCCTGAATTCAGGACTGGTGCTTTATCCACTGCACCACCTAGCTGCCCCTGGAATACTATTTATAAAAATATAGTGAGGTATCATTTCCATTTAAGATCTCCAGGGTTTTTTAAAAAAGTCTATTTTAACAGCTGTTTCTTTCCAGTTTGGGACAACTCTAATCCTTAGGAAGCTCTTTACTGTTTGTTACATAGACAAAGAAAGCTTCTCTACAACTTCAAACTAGTGGTCTAGTCTCAATGCTTGGGATCAAGTAGAAAAAGTCTAATTTCTCTTCCATGTTATCGTCCTTTAAATCCTTGAAGAATAATATCATGTCCTTCCCTATCCTTGTCTTCTCCAAGCTAATCATCCACAGTTCCTTCAAGTCCTTTTATTTTTAGTATTACTTCAGCACCATCAATCTTCTCTGGATCATTCCAAGGCATTGATGCCCTTTCTAAAATGTGGTACCCAGAACCAAAACTCTGGGCAGATTTCAGTTATCCAGATATGTTCTCCATTTCTGTCTCTCTCTATCTGCTTCTCTTGCAGAGCAACTGCTGATACAGAACTTATCTGCAATAAATAATAATTTTATCCTTGAAAACATGGAGGAATTAATCATTTCCCCAAACCCAGGGAAGGAGTTCTTAATCTAGAGTCTGAAGATTTGTCCTTTATTTCATTTTAAATTTGATGACTATATTCCAATAAAATGGATTCCATGGCAATCACTTGTATTGTATTTTATGCATTTCAAATATCATTTTATTCTAAAAAGTGGTTCATAGGCTTTGCCAGACTACCAAAGGAAACACACCCATCCTACAGATTATTTCCCATATTCCTAAGAAGCAGATTCTACCATAGAATTTCATTTCCCACCTCGCCTGACCCAAAGGTTCTCATTTGTGCTTCTTTGTCACTTTTTATCCAAAATTCTATCACCAAATTGAGGTATGGAGTCTCAATTCCTAAGTTCCTAAGAAGTCTTCTTCACTGCCTTAAGCATCTGAAGGGTTTATTGCACTTTGCTCTCAGTGAGCCATCATTATGGCTTCATCAGATTTTAGAATGGGCACAGGCATTTCATATTTATGATTTTCAAATGCTTGCTTGCTCATTCTAATTAATATGATTAATTCCTTTATGGTGTTGATGACTGTCATGATGATCTATTTGATAGAAAACTTTATATATCTCTATCTATATTTTGTTTAATTCACAGTTTTCACGTGTACTTAAGAATAGAGCCTGGCCCACCTTTAAACAGGCCAAGTCAAAAATCTCCCCACTGCACAGCAGTGATTTTTGTCCCACTAATTGCCACGTCAACGTCATGGAAGTCTCTTATCCCAAAACCTCAACATCTCTGGGAAGTGCCTTTGGTGTACAACTGGACAGCAGAAAACTTAATTCCCATGATAAAGAAAATAAACTTTCTGAGCAAGGTATGGTGGTTTGGGTAAAATTTTCTCAAAATTAAAAAAAATAGATATTTATAACTATTCCTACAGTTTTCATGACTACATTATTCTAATTTGTGGGTTCTTAATCTAGAGTCCACGCACTTAAAAACTATATTTTGATCACAACTGAATTTCAGTACGATTAATATCATTATTTTATGCATTTAAAAACATTCTGAGAAGGGATATGTAAGTTTCATCAGATTGATAAAGGAATCCATTAAAAAAAGTTGAGAACTCTGGTCTTTATGAAGTTCATTAGTAATATAAAAATAATCAGAGAAAGATGAAAGGATGGATGTACTATTCATTTCTGTTGGGCACTTTGTTTCTTGACTGTCTCTACTGGTCCTAGAGAAGCAAAGCAACAAATATGGAACTTATTGAGAAACTTGGCCCTTTCTAAAATTTCAGGTTAGATCTGAGTGGTGATAGCACTTAGGGGACAATTGTTTAATGTTCAGGAAAATAAAGACTAATAGAGCTTTCTTCATATACACTAACAGTCTTTTGGCACCATTTGAATATCTAAATCAATAAACTAGCTCAGGAATTGGCAATGTTTCTTTGAAAGGGCAAGGGAGACTAGGAAACCTGTATTGATGGATTTTTCAGGCATTCTAGCTGTTTTGGCCCATCTGGCTTCTTATAGAGGATTGGAGGAAGGCATAATCTAGCAAGATTATATCATTGAAATAATAATAATAATAATAATAATAATAATAATAAATAGCAGCAACAATAATATTACTGATAAGAATAACTGACTTTTTCTGCAAGAGGTCTTTCTCAGACTCTCTAAATGTTACTGCTTTCCCTCTGAAATTATCCTTTGTACATCGCTGTTTGCATTTTGTTTCTCCCATTAGATGATAGTTCCTTAAGACCAGAGACTGTTTTTTGTTTTTCTTTATCTCTCCAGAACTTAGCACCATAACTGACACATGGTAGGTGCTGATTAAATCCTAGTTGACTGACATATTTATTATTAGCACTTTTGATATCGTATCTCATTTGATCCTCACAAAAACCCTGTGAGGTAGGTACTGTGACTATTTGTTTTCCTTTTCTAGAAGAAGAAATGTAGTCTTCGATTGGCTAAGTGACTTGCCCAAGGGCCATTCAACTAGCAAGAACTGGAGACCCAATTTGAGGCTAGATTTTCATTATTTGAGATATAGCCCTTGTTTTCCTGCTATGCCATACTGTCAGTTTTAAGTTTGGTAAATGCTTGGCCCTTTGGAAGCTGGCCTACTTTTTAAAGAGTGGAAGCAGATTTATTATTTGTAGACATGTACTTTTTCATGTATGTGTCTTTTCATAAGACCATAGGTTGTAGCCATTCCTTTTTGTATTAAATATGGAAATTAAATTTTCTTTCATCTTCAATGTTCATGCACTTGAAATGATGGTGGTGAGTTCAAAGCTTGTCTCAAACATATACTAATTGTGTAAACCTGGGCAAATCATTTAACCCCTCTATGCCTCAATTTATTCATATGTGAAACGGGATTGGGGAATCAGTTTCCATCAGTGATGTCTAAGATCCCTTCCAGTTATAAAATTATGACCCTGTGATACTAAAAGGAGAATGATGATTTCAACTCTACCACTTTCTTATCTCAAATGAAACTGTAAATGAAGGGGATGGGTTGTGTTACAGTGGCAGTGGCAGCTATAGTGATGGATGCAGTCATTACTCCTTTGTTTTGAGCCAGACAGCAGGGGAAATCTTTTTGTCTGGCAGTGGGAAAGGTGCTTAGTGTGGTTTCCCAGGCATTAAGGAAGTCACCTCAGGAGCTTCAATTTCCTCATTGCCCCAGTTAGGATAAGAAGGATGTTATCCTCATTATTAATGGCTTGGTCTTTAAAATTCATTAAAATAAAGGTATTATAAAAGTTAATGGTTATGTGGGCTCATGTGAAAATATTTGCATCTTGCAGGAAAACTAAATCCTATGGTCTATATCCAGCATACCATTACTACCATGGCAGCCCCTTCAGGACTGTCTCTGGGACAGCAGGATGGGCATGGCCTCCGGTATTTATTAAAAGAAGAGGACTTGGAAACACAAGATATCTATCAGAAACTGTTGGGCAAGCTTCAGACTGCTCTGAAAGAGGTCGAAATATGTGTATGTCAAATAGATGAGTAAGTACATTATATAATATCTTTACACTTTTAACTTTCCCATTTTCATAAAATGTGACTGCTGAAATTATTACCACATGTTCATCTCTGTTATTCCCAAGTATGATGAGAATTATGTTAGAGGTCTTACTTTCCAGAAGCTCCACACTTGAAGACTATGATGAAAATGCAGTGAACATATCTGCAATGAGATGTAAACATATAATGTAAAACTCACATATAATTATACTTTATAGTATTAAATTAATACTAAAAACAAATATAAAAATAAATTAGAACTACACAATTTAAAGAGGAAAAAGATAAAAAACAAAGAACCTTATGGCTAGCACAGTGCTGACAACATGATAAGTGCTCAGAAAGTATGGGTTAGATTAATGAATAATGACTATAATTTACAAAATTCATAGCTGTTCCAACAAATAAATAAGAAGGCTAAATGAAGCATATCAATTTAATTCAAATCATAGGTTCAAATTTCTACTTTCTAAGACCAAATCAGCATTTGCATCTAAGATATGACTCATTTTACCTTTTTGACTGAAATGAATATTTTTACCTTTAAATATGGAATAGTTCTGCCTTCCTATGGTTTTTATTGCTTTATCTTTTAATTATTATATATTATCAGATATACGCATATACATATAGACATATGTATGTATATGTTAAATATATGTATGCATATATATGTATGTAAACATGTGTATATAGATCTTTATTTGATGGCAATCCTTTTAAGAAATTCTATTAAACTAATATAGGTCCCCACTGTTACAAAACTTTACCTTTCTCTTTATGCACTTGTAGTTACAAACTGCTGTCACTTGTGCTCAAAAAGGGTGTTATGATTGGAGCATGGATTTTATTTTGGAATCACAATTCTGGATTATAATTTAATTATTAATAAATGATGTATGATTTACTTTTGTAGCTATTGCTTCTGCATACCTTTGTTGTAAATATACATGCAGATATTCAAGTCCCCATTAACAACTTTTAGTTTTTAAGCAAATCATTCCAAATTAGGAGCTCAAAATCTCAAGGAGAGATGTATCATAATTTAAAAATTATCACTGCAAGTTTTCTATATAATTTTGTCTGTAGTTTTATTAAAAGTTTGAATTTAATCTTTTCCCCAAATGAGGTGTTGTTAAATGAATAATAGTCACTTAAAATGACTTTTTAAATGATATTTGGTGTGGCATACTTATTACTTCCTCTCTTTACCAATAATTAGGAACTTGGAACAAAACTGATATGGGAATGGTAAGCTATTTTTAAACAATTGTTTGTTACTTCCAAAACAGAGTTCAAAAGTGACCTTTTGCCAGAAAAGTTGACATTTTATGACATTAAATTTTACTTCATTTAATAAAGGTAGGTTTATTATTTGGATTGTACTGATCTATATAGGAATGGACTATAATAGATTGTTCTAAAACTGTGTTTACAGAGTGCTCAGAGACCTTTCATATTTATTTCGGAAATAGTTGAATAGAAATATATCTCTTAATACTTTGGTGGACCTGGGATCTCATCAATGGGGGTACTTCCTCCAACATTGCAGCTCAAAATAAACCCACGAGCCACTATCCTGCACATCTTCCTGTAAATTCTCCATGGGAGTTCCCTGCAATGTCCTAAGCCTTTTTTCCATTTCTCTTGACAATGTATAGGTACCACTGAGGCACCAGGGCTATCCCTTTCTCCCACCATGTGACTGTGTCACCTTCTTTCTGTCCATATTTCTCAAATTATTTCTTTTATCCCACTTCCCTTACATAATTCTTGTTTGGTGATGTCTACTCACACCCACCTCTCTCCATTGACTTCTGGATAATCCTTGACTTTAATTCTTCAGAGATTGTGATGTTTTGTGACTTGCAGTCATATAGCACTTCTGGAAGAATATTCTTGCTATAAAGATGAGCTTTTGTTTCAAAGTAAAGCTTGGGAGTTACAATGTCCTTTGCAATTTCCCCAAGGCAATCCTATTCCCTTTTTTTTTTTTCCTATGCTGCAATGTGTTCAGGCAGGTGTGGTCAGCCTTGGTAGGCAACTTGCCTAGGGGAAGGAAAACCCTGATTTTAAACCTCCACTGCCTTGCGGCTATACCCATATATATGAGAAAAGCTTCCGGAGTTAACCTCAAGGAAAAATCAGGAGTCAGAGTCCCTTAGGCAGTTGGATGTTGGACATCACATCCCTCTGGCAATTCCTGTGGCAGCACTGGTGCCATACTGTACTGGCTCTGCCTTTCCTTTGGATCCACCAATGTAGCAGAGAGGCAAAACCTGCTGCATGGGCAACAGCTTGTTTCCCATATTGATCTGCCCAGGCCAGCAACCTGGAGAGGACACTCCAGCTACTCCTCATGGGGTAGATACAACACACAGCCTTTTCCTCATATAGCCAGTGAGGAACTGTGTTGTTACATCTAGATATGGTTCTTTCACTGTAATAATGGAGAAAACAGATTTTTATAAAAATATTGACACTCATTCAACTGTTTGTTCTCCTCCTTCTAATTTCATCTTAAGTGCCCTCAATTAGATCTCTTTAAATTGTCTCCCAAGCCTCCTATCTTATTGCTTCTTATTGTTTTTCAGGACAGTACTACTTGTAGATTTCCAGCCTTTTCTGTAAGGTAGAAATGAGTAACAAAAATATGATATGAATGAATTTATATGCTTAAATAATGTTACTTTGGCTGTCATGTCTTTGCTTAGTAAAGTGATCCAAGGTTTGATGACTGAGGGAATTTCTTGGATTTTTAGGTCTTCCAATTGTAGCAGTTAATCTTTATCAGTTATACTCCCTTAGGAAATGGCAATAGTCTGTTCATTCTCCCCTTCTCCTCCTTTTTTGGAACAACAACAACTTGTTTAAGTAGGTCAAGTTGGAGTTGCCTCAATTGTTTGCTATATCTCACTTTTATCTTTCATATTTCACATTTTGATATTTGCTGCATGTTTCTCATCTTGACAACACAGAAAGATGAGAGAGAATTATTAAATGACTCACATATTACTAACCAGTCAACTCATGTCTGTTAAAATAATAAATTCCATTTTATTATCTTAATTCTAGCCATGCCCTGCACTTGTACCCCCAATAATCTTTTTTGAAATATGCATGCTATAGAAGAGTAAGCTTTCTGTATCATCTACAAGCCCTTGTTCTCTTTCATTTCTTCTTCAGAAACATTTTCCTACATATTATTTTTCAATCTTTCCCTATTTGTATTGGAATCATCAAGTTTTAAAGTTAATGTGAATTTTATTTGGAGAGTCATATTAAGTTTTTTTTTGTTTTTTTGTTTTTGTTTTTGTTTTGTTTTTAGGCAATGGGGATTAAGTGACTTGCCCATGGTCACACAGCTAGTAAGTGTCAAGTGTCTGAGGCCGGACTTGAACTCAGGTACTCCTGACTCCAGGGCTGGTGCTTTAACCACTGCGCCATCTAGCTGCTCCCTCATATTAAGTTTTTAATAGGATTGATCTACCTCATGATTCTCTGCTAGAGTTGTTGAAACATAAATTGTAATTATTTTGTGGAAATCTTGCAAATGCTTATCATGAACACCACAAGGTGTGATAATCATATATTGTGGACATGGATATTAATGGACCTGGAAAAATTTAAGTTAATCCTCACACTCCCACCATAAAAATCAGAACTGTGATAGCCGAGAAAAACTGGAGCAGACCTAGGGTTAGTTGGAGTCAGCTTTGCCCTCAACTGGATTGTTCTGGGACCCAGTTGTGGGCCCATAGGCAAGAAGAATATAAAATGTATATTTAGGACTTTGGCAGAGTATGCACTGATACCCTAGCAAATTTCTTTGTTGACTACTTTTAATTTCCTTGCTGGTTGTTTTTAAATGTTTTTACATTCCTCAATAGCTTTTTACAGCCTTGGGAATTGCTTTGACCTGAGAGTTATTAAATATATATTTTATTGAAAGAATTATTTATCTGAATTCTCAGGCTCTGAGTAATATATTGTTCCAGATATAAGACCACAATGGTGACATGATGTGTCCCATGAAATGTTCATTTTTGATGCCTTTGGACATGTGATAAAATAAATTCCACCAAATCTTTGATTTGCTACTTCAGTGAGAACTTGTGAACCCTCCTACCTTTTAAGCATAACTCACATTTCTGTTCTGGGTTGATTTATTGCAAAAATGCTGATATGATTAAGTTTCTTCAGTTGTATATCCACATATTAGTCACTGGACAAATATCTTATATTTAAAGAATCAGTGGTTAATTAAGATGCACACAATTTTCAGAGGAAAAAATCCAAGCTATAAACAGTCATATGAAAAATGTTCTCTCTAAATTATCAATAATTAGAAAAACATAAATTAAAAAAAATCTGATATACCCCTCAGATAGGCTAAGCTAACAGAAAAGGAAAATGACAAATGCTGGAAGTGCTGTCTGAAAACAGGTACTTTAATGCACTGTTGTTAGAGCTGTAATCTCTTCCAACCATTCAGGAAAGTAATTCAGAACCATGACTAAAAAGCTAACATGACCCCAAACTGTGCATTCCCTTTGACCAAAAGTATTGTTACTAGGTCTTTACCCTAAGATGTTCAAAGAAAGAGGAAACAGACTTATATGTACAAAATATTTATAGCAGCTTTTTTCTGGTGATGGCATAAAATTAGAAACTGAGTGTTTACCCATCAATTGGGTAATGGCTCAATAAGTTATGGCATATCAAAGTGATGGAGTACCCTTTTGTTGTAAGTAATGATGAAGAGGATGGTTTCATAAACACCTGAGAAGACTTGTATGAATAGACACAAAGTGAAGTGAAAACAACTGGTACAATAACAAAAATATTTGAAAAATAATAAACTTTGAAAGATTTGGGAATTCTGATCAAAACAGTGACCTGACCAACCATAATTCTGAAGGACACCTGTTGAAACATCTATCTTCCTCCATATATAGAGCTGATGGAATCCGAGTTCAGATCAAAATCATTTTTCTTTCCTGTCTGTTTCTTTCCTTTTCCTTTCTCTTTCCCTTCCCTTCTTTCTCCCCTTCCCTTCCCTTCCCTTCCCTTCCCTTCCCTTCCCTTCCCTTCCCTTCCCTTCCCTTCCCTTCCCTTCCCTTCCCTTCCCTTCCCTTCCCTTCCCTTCCCTTCCCTTCCCTTCCCTTCCCTTCCCTTCCCTTCCCTTCCCTTCCCTTCCCTTCCCTTCCCTTCCCTTCCCTTCCCTTCCCTTCCCTTCCCTTCCCTTCCCTTCCCTTCCCTTCCCTTCCCTTCCCTTCCCTTCCCTTCCCTTCCCTTCCCTTCCCTTCCCTTCCCTTCCCTTCCCTTCCCTTCCCTTCCCTTCCCTTCCCTTCCCTTCCCTTCCCTTCCCTTCCCTTCCCTTCCCTTCCCTTCCCTTCCCTTCCCTTCCCTTCCCTTCCCTTCCCTTCCCTTCCCTTCCCTTCCCTTCCCTTCCCTTCCCTTCCCTTCCCTTCCCTTCCCTTCCCTTCCCTTCCCTTCCCTTCCCTTCCCTTCCCTTCCCTTCCCTTCCCTTCCCTTCCCTTCCCTTCCCTTCCCTTCCCTTCCCTTCCCTTCCCTTCCCTTCCCTTCCCTTCCCTTCCCTTCCCTTCCCTTCCCTTCCCTTCCCTTCCCTTCCCTTCCCTTCCCTTCCCTTCCTTTCCTTTGTCTTCTTTTTCTTTCATTCTTTTTCTTTCATTCTTTTCCTTTCTTTATCTTTTTTTTCCTTTTCAGAGAGTCAAAAAGAGAAACTGAAATTTTCTTCTAAAGCCTTAGTTTTCCACTATAGTTTCTTCTTGTCCTCTCAACATTTCCATATCCATTAAGGAGACAAGATTCTAGCTGCTCCTTGGAATATATAATCTGAAGTTATGGGTTTGGTCATTAGGAACAAAATTCAGCTTGTCATGCAGAAAGCTAAGTGCCTTTCCCTTTTAAGAAAGTACATTCTAATAAGAGACAGTTTCACATTTCTATCTGTTTCAGTTTTTGTCTTATGAGGAGAAAAATTGGTGCAGAATCCAAAATTGTTCAGAGAGGTAGGGAAGAATGAAAAGGGCAAAGTAATCAGTAGAGGTTATTGTAGTAAATGGATAAATACTAATGCAAGGCAAGAAAGAATAAATCATAGAGAATAGGAAAAGACTGAATCCCGTGGTGGGCAAAAAAGACTTAGGGATTTGCTTGGTAAGTTGGTTTCTGAGTATGTGACTCTCATCTATAAATTCCAGCTCACCAAAGTAGGAGTAGACATTAGGATGCCCTTTGGTGGCAAACCGAATTTGTAATTGTTTAGAGATTATCATGAGTACTTTCCTAAATAATTTAACAGAAATTATTGTAAAATCAGATCAAAGAATGCAAAAGTGACTGGTCTCACCTCAGAAAATAAAGGAAATAGGATAACCTGCTCCATTTCAAATGCCCATAGTTTCTATTTATCTCCTGAATTTGGATTTGGTATGGAGTACTCTTCTATTCCTGCTCTTTCACAAAACAAAATGAAAGAAGACTAGAAGATATTATAAATGACTGCAAAGGTGATATGGAAACATCTACCAACTTTTTTTTTCCCAGTGGCAATAAATCAGGGGTTCTTACCACAGGTTCCACAGACAGATTTTCTGTGGATAAATTTCAGAGGGTTCATGAACTTGGATGGGGAAAAAAACGCAACTTTATTTCACAACCTTATTTCTATATAATGCGTTTTGTAATGCATTTTATTTTATGCATTAGTAAACATTCTGTGCAGTCTACAGGCTTCACAAGAATGTAAAAGGGAATCTATGAAATACACAGAAAAAGGCTGGCTCCTGCAATAGATGATGCATTTAAAGGGATGTGGACATGTTGAGATGTGCATGTTTGTTTGTTTTCCCCCACTTATGGCTCCAACAATTGCTTCGGCTAGGTCAGTGACAGCTGATTCTCTATATGCCCAATTCCTGAACTCTTTTCTCATTCCCAGGTCACCATTTCCAAATGCAAAGAGCATGTGGACACTTTGTTGTCCTGCAAGCACCTTAAATTGGATGTCACAATTTAAGCTTAATGGTTTTCTCCTAAACCTGATCCTCCTCTTAAGTCAGCCACTTCTTTTCATGGTACCACAGACTACAACATGTCCCTCTCTCTCACTTCCCATGCCAATAAGCTACCAAATCATGTGTATTATTTGTGTGTGTAAGTGTGAATGTCAATCTGCTTTCTATCCCTCATTTCCTGTACATCTTCTCTCTCCTATATTTACACTGCTACCATCCTAATGCAGATTGGCATTACCACTCAACTCTCCTGTTACCATAACTGCTTCCAGATCTTTCCATCTTCATCTTCTGACCCCTTCAATTCATACTTTGTACTGCTGTCAGACCAATCATATGCATAGATTTCATCATTTCACTTCTCAGAACTCTTCAATGACTTTCCTTACTCTCTGTCAAGCAATATTCAAACTCCTCAGCCTAGGATTCAAGGAATCCCCCACCCTAAATTTTGACATGAACCTAGCTTTCCCATCTTAATTAATTATCTCTCACGGGCCTTTGCCATGGGCCCTCTTCTTTTCTTCCCCTATACACTTAGTGATCTCATAAGCTCACATATCTATTTCTCTATGTATATCTACCTATCTATCTATTTATCTATCTATCTATCTATCTATGTATCTATCATTTCTATGCTAGTGATTCTCAAATTCACTTATATAGGCCTAACCTCTCTGCTCACCTCCAGTCTCGTGTCTCCATCCTTCTATTGGACATTTTCATGAATATCCTGTAGACATCTTAAACGCAACTTGTCCAAAATTGAATTCATTACCTTTCCTTCCCAGATGTTCTCCGCTTTATAAGTTCCCAATGACTGCCAACGGTACTATCCTCTATCCTCTTCCCAGTCACCTGGCTTCTCTATCTAGCATCTTGCTTAATTCTGCCCTCTTACCTCCTATAGGCAATCAGTTGCCAAGGCCTGCATTTTCTTCCTTTTTACATCTTTCACATGTCATCTTCCATCCTTTGACACTTCCACCACCTAGTTGTAGGTCCTCTTCACCTAGATTATTGAAATAGGTTGCTAATTGGTCTCCTTTTTTCAAATCTTTCAAATTCCTGTCTCTTTATTACTTGACAGAGAAATTGATTTTTCTTATATGCATGTATAATCATGTTACCCCCTTCCCATTAAATCAACATAACTGGTTCCTTCTCGCCTTCAGGATCAAAGAATAAATCATCTGTTTAGGTTTTGAAGCCCTCTATTATAACCTGGTTGCTTCCTACTCTCCCAGTCTTCTTACTCCTTACCACCTGCCCTCATGTTCTTTTTGATTCAATGACACTGGCCTCCTTGCTGTTCCCAGAACTAGATACCCCATCTTATGACCCCAAACATTTTTGCTTGCTGTCTCCCCTACCTGGAACTCTCTACCTTCTGATTTTTGCCACTTAGCATTCTGGTCTTCCTTTAAGTACCACTTAAAATCCCCCCTTCCATTTGAAGCCTTTCCTTATCCCTCTTAATTTCAGTGCCTTTCTTCTGTTACCTTCAATTTATCTTGTACATAACTTGTTCTTTGTATTTGTGTCTCTCCCCTAACCCCCTTAGATATTAATCTCCCTGAGGGCAAGAGTGCCTTTTGTCCTTCTCTGTTTCCACAGAATTTAGCATAATACCCAGAACATAGTAGGTACTTGCTTAATAAATTTTCATTGGCTTTGAGTATACTCTTTCCCAAATATAATATAATTTATCTCTTCCTTGTTATCTATTTTTTATCTCACCTATTTTTCTTTCTGTCTTTTTTTTGTGGGTCAATGAGGGTTAAGTGACTTGCCCAAGGTCACACAGCTAGTAAGTGTCAGGTGTCTGAGGTCAGACTTGAACTCAGCTCCTCCTGAATTCAGGGCTGGTGCTTTATCCACTGAGCCACCTAGCTGCCCCGCCTCACTTATTTTTCCAGGTAGTTTTTATACATTTATTATACATTGAAGGACTAATTCAACAGGCTGCCAATCCAAATGTATGTTTTTGTCTTGTAAAAAGCTGTTTTTAATCTGTGCTTTTTCTGTGTGAAATATTGGGTCAATTTCTTTTGAGTAGTTGCAGATTTCATTGGAGATACCCTAAAGACTAGTGGAGATGGATGCAATCAGCTTGTTGTAATCTATAAACAACAACATTGATCAGACTTCACCATCCCTGAGGGAATTCCTTTTCCATCTGAACTCTGGCAAGGTCATCCTCTATGCAAAGGTCATCATTCAAGACGATAACAGATTTCTTCTTATTGTATGATTCATTGGATAATCATGGGGCCATTTAACAAAGTTATCTCGGTGGCTGGATATTGGATGTTATATATTGTATGACCCTCCCTACCCTGTGCATAAGAAAGACCTTGTTGGAAAAAAAGCCATTGATTCTTTTCCATGTTCAAGACATTAGCCTCATTAAGTCAATTTTTTATGTTGACAAAAAGTAAAAACAGCACAGTCTTCTCTTTGTATCTTCTAGACAGTCTTGTAATTGAAGATATGGTATGAAGTAGAAAATTATTTGTGAAAGCCATACTATTATTCCCTTCTCATGTGTACATCAAGGATACCCTTGATTAATGTTTATTACATTCTGACAAAAGATTATGGAGATGAGATGGTAGGCAAGTAGTTCAGTAATTACTGATGAACTCTTGTCACCTTTATTTTAGTAATATTCTTATCCAGAATTATTTCTCAGAGTTTCTTCCTTTTCTCTCATGTGATTTTCTGAAAATTGATTTCTCAATGATTTCAAAATTGTTATGCCTTTAGAAAAGATATCTCCTGTGTCAATTTGGTCTATTTCAGACATCATATTGCCATTGGGTAGTGAGATATATAATGGTGCTATTTTTATTGATAATGAGAATAGATTACTGTCATGATGCTGTCCATTGTTTTCAATTTTCTATCGATTTAGGATTCTCTTTCATGTTTTATGTTGAGTGACCTGTGTAGGTCTCAAGCTAAGGCTTTCTGCAAATTTGTTTTCCCTTTCCCTGATATTCATTTTCTTCTGAGGTGACACTGCTTGCAGTCTTATGCCACCATATTCTGTATTATTTAGCTAATTAGTTTGTACATTAGAATGATGTTGCCTTTGGATAACATGTTTCTCTTCTTCACAAGGAAATTAATTATTTGGTGGTTTAAGACAGTTTCTCAACCCTTGGTCTCTGTTACAGCAACTGCTTTACCACAGTTAATTAAGAAACAATGATAGTCTGTCATTGGGTTTACCATTACCAATTTTCTATTTCTCAGCACTCAACAATTTCTTTGAAAAGTCAATTTGGAGCTGGTATAAATTGCATGTACTTTCTTCTATGTAAATTTAGGAAAGCTATTTTCCAGGAGCAGGGAAGGGGATATTAGAAAAATAATAAAACAGTTTGGTGAAATTGATTTTATCACGTAGACCAAAGCAACAAATATCACTTCTTGGGACATTGGTCATGTTAAGATAGTCAATACTGATGATAATACTTCCAGGTAGTGTAGTGGATAGACTTTCAGACTTGGAGACAAGAAAACCTGAAGTTGCATCCTTCCTTAGACATTTACTGCCTGTGTGACCCCAGACAACTGATTTAATTTCTCCAGCCCAAATTTCTTCATCTATACAATGAGATGTTGGACTAGATGACTTCTAATGTCCCATTTTAAAACTTATTATTCTGTAGCTACAGTGTTTAATTTTTAAAGTCTTTCCTAATCTGACCCCAGTCTACTTCTCCAAAAGTCTTATAAATTGTTCCCCTTAGCATACCCTTCAATCTAACTTTCTTTCAAAATTGTGCTTAAATGACACCACTTCTGTGAAGCCCTTCCTCATTTCATCTTCTAATGCTTCTCTCTCAAGAATATTTAGCTTGCAATTTAGTTCATTAATATTTTACATGAGTTTATTTATACATACATAGAATGCAGCCTTCTTTATAGCAAAGACAATTTCACTTTTGTCTGTTTATGATTGCTGATTGATACATAGTAGATACTTAATAAATTCTTGTTGATTGATGAAGTCAAGAGACATAATCCATTCAAGAGAACTGAACTAACAATTGGGTTCTGTTGCTCTATGGTAGTTGGTCATTGGCTTGAAAGTTGAGGGCAAAAATTCTAGAGGAATGAACCTATAATTGAGGGGCTGGCCATTGGGCCCATTATTTATAGGAAGAGAAAATAAAGAAGAGCATGATTGATGAATTGAGGAAATATGGAGGATTTGATGAGGTTGGAAAGCCAGAAGAGTAAGTTGAAGAGTTGAACGACAGGTGATTATATTAGGAAAGAGAAAAGACCTAAAAACAGCATAGAAATACTGAGTAAATCTCTATTCCACCTTCAAGTTTATCTTACCTGTAGAGTATTTTATTATGTTTAAGGGCCAGAGATGATTATTTTTTTTTTAGTTCTAGTTCATCTTTGTGTGTTCATCTTTGTAATCATAACATGTAGAATGGTAGAGTATTCTAGAAGAAAGAAATCCCTTCTAACTCTATCTCTATGATCTGATGTTCTTTAACCTTAACTCTTGGACTCATTCTTTTATATATCAGGGAATTGTACCTCACGTCATAACTTGTTGCTATTTTTCAAGGCTATGAATTGCATGCAGCATATTTTTATTTTCTGATTTATTCAGTTGATGAAAACAAGAGGGAAGAGCCACAGAATTGTGTGTATATTTGTCATGTTTAATAAATAACAGAGTTATTATCTTTAGCAGACAGTGCTGAAAAATTACATTTATTCTGTTTGGCTTTTTATCATATTGCAGCCTTCTGTCTTCAATAACATATTCTCCCAAATTGGAACATAAAACATCTGAGTCTTTAATACCAACTGACAGTGACAATGAGAAGGGAGAAAGGAATGGAAAAAAGGTCTGTTTCAATGTAGCAGGAGATGAACAAGAAGATTCAGGGCATGACACCATCAGCAATAGGGATTCCTACAGGTAATTCATTAATTCCTTTGTTGTGTATAAACCAACTAATGCAACCAGATGTAATACTGTGCTCTCAACAGGTTTTCCAAATAATATTTTGTAGCTGACAAGTCCTTTCAGTGCAAAGTAAAATAGAGGTCTGAGGAATTTGGGCATTTAGAAAAGGAACCAGTCAACAAAATTCACATCTAAAACATTCCTTTTCTAAAGTTATCTTAGTAACTCTTGCAAAAGCGGGTTTGTTTTTCTTTTTTAGCTCATCAAGTCGTGGGAGGATGTGGTCTATAAATAAGTAAGATAATTTATATATACAGTGTTAATATTTCAGGCAAAGGTCAAGGTTCATTGCATTGCACAACCTGTCATCAACTTAGTAGATAAATCCTAACAAGGTACCTGATACTTAGGGAGGTTAAGTGACTTTCCCATGGTTAGTTACATAGCTAGTGTGAGGGCTGAAATTCAAACTGGGAATCTTCCTGTCTGTAGTTTATAGCTAAGTGACTTTATTATTTAACTAGCCTTATTAGAGGCTGATTGGCATTTTTAAAAAGAACAAGGTTACAGAAATAATTCAGAAGATAAGGGTTTACAATACAAATATTTTACTCTTGGGGACTCTGATAGATCACCAGGGTGATGTTCTTACATCCCCTAAAAAAAAAAAAAAAGATGTTACCAGTAATTCTTTGTTCTTTAATTCTTGGATAGATTGAATGGAATACATCCTGGATAATGAGCTACATATATAAATTATTTTCATATAAGCTTTGGACACAGCAAGAGTAGAAATTATAACCACCCTAATTTGTTTGTATGTATGCATGTATGTTTGTATGTATGGATATATAGTTTGTGTATAGATACATAGTTTGTGTATAGATACATACATGTATAGGTATTTATGTGTATTTCTATATCTATACCTGTATATACGCATATACATGCATAAGTGTGTGTGTGTATATATATATATATATGCATACATATATGATTCAGATCAATGTAGTATTTTTTTTGAGGGGCAATTGGGGTTAAGTGACTTGCCCAGGGTCACACAGCTAGTAAGTGTTAAGTGTCTGAGGCTGGATTTGAACTCAGGTACTCCTGAATCCAGGGCTGGTGCTCTATCCACTGCGCCACCTAACTGCCCCTCAATGTAGTATTAATATTAATTTGCCTGCAGTAAATGGAAAATTTTTAAATCCCTAATATGCCCTCATTATAAAGCAAGATTTGAAACAGATTCATTTATGTATAAGCTGTTAAAAGAACTGAGAGGCAGGTTGTTGGTTTTTTTTTTTTAAGTCAGTGGCAAATCACTATATTCTCAGTCCTAGCATTTACCCTCTTATATCAAAGTACTATAGACATGAACTCTAAAGTTGGTTAATGAGAAATTACAAGTTTGGCTTGATTGCACTATTTTTATAAGAGATTATCTTCTAAGTTTTATAATTGCTTTATTGTTTTTCACCATCCCAAATTGGAGCTACATGGCATACGGGAATTTGAATTATATAGCCCTTTCAGAGAACTAGATTGTATATGTCATTATTGCCTATAGTAAATTGTCTACAATAAAACAACTTCCATTTAACTAAGACAGGAGTGACATGGGAAGAGGTCAGGGGAGGAGACATTGTTGAAATTCACCTTGGAAATGATCTTTGCTGTTTCTTCTTTTCAGTGATTGTAACAGCAATAGAAATTCCATTGCCTCTTTCACTAGCATATGCAGTAGCCAGTGCAGTTCCTACTTTCACAGTGATGAAATGGACTCAGGTGAGTTTAGGGAAACTATCTAAAGTTATTTTGTCTTGCTAGAGATATTATTAAGAGATTGTTTGGTTTTTATTCATTTCGCCCTTTTATCTGTCATAGTAAGCCACAAGAGTGTGTTATTTCACTCCAGTTTAATGTGCTCTGTGTTTTGGGAGTCCTTCAATACAACAAAGCCAATTTTTCTGATCCACGATGGAGAGAACGGTTTAATAAGATCTGACACAGACTGATTAATTTTAACCATATCTCCATTATGGCCTTCCTGATATAACTATGAGGAATTGGAGGCAAACAGGGAACAAGTTATACTCAGTCTTTCACAAACTGAAAATAACGAGAATACAATCTGAGACCACAGAAGAAGTCCAGAAATATGAGTGAAAATGAAAAAAGAACAATCATTCATGCAAATCTTTTATATGTTAAGGATAAAGAAGTTTTACTAAACTCCAAACAGAGTTTTTAAATTGCAATTCTGAACCGACATCAGACAAATTTTGCTTGAAGGAAATATTAAAATATGTCACTGCAGTGTAATAAGAGCTCACACGTATAGAGCGTGCTAAGGTATGCCGAATTCCTAACATACATTTATTTGATCCTTTAAAAATCTGGAAGGTAGGCACTGTTATTATCATTCTAATTTTACATATGAAGAAACGGAGGCTCAGAGATGCTAACTTATTTCCTTAGGGCCATATAACTAGGAAGTAGCTAAGATAAGATTTGAACTCACATCTTCCTGACTCTTAAGTCCAACCCTTTTTATCTACTGCACCAGTGATAGCAAGCTCAAATAGAAAATAGGGCCAGTAAACCCTCTGTCAGGATCCCTGTGGGCTGAATGTTGACTTGGAAAACAATATATTAATATTATCTATATTATATTGAATTTTTATTTATCTTACTAAATATTTCCCAATTACATTTTGATGTGGTTCAGACAGCACTCTGCACTCCAGCCCATCGTGTTTGACATTTCTACATACTAAACCAGGCTACTTCTATGGACTCTCAAAATGTTCTTTGACTGAACCAAACTTTAGTGTTCTAGGAATTATTATGATTCCAGATTTTTTGAGAAAAAATGATTCAATGAATTTAGATCTATGGAGATAGCTGATATTTATTCCTATGGAAATTACTAGTTTTAAAAATTCATAAATCAGATGTTTCTTTCATTGTGGTGCTATTTGTAATTTACAGGTGATGAACTTCCCTTGAGCATTCGGATTTCTCATGATAAACAGGACAAGTTACATGGCTGTTTAGAACATCTTTTTAGTCAGGTAAGACTGGCTGAGGCTTTTCATTAGCTTTTCAATGAGAAGAGTTCAAAAACTGCTTTGAAAGAGGAAATCTTTCTTTATTGAAATATTATCTGTTTCCTCAAGGGTTGTTCAGAATCCTCAGGGAAATGCTTTGGTTTTGAATTTTTATGACTCCTAACTTCAAAAAATAAAAGAACAGCCTTGTGCTCTTATAACTGCTTGACTTTGATGGTGACAACAAGAATGAAAAATGGCTCGTTTTATTGTTATTGTTTTAAAATCTGGTAGATTGTCACTATATATTCTTTTACAGTATCACTTAGTATTCAGCCATCGAGTATATTCTAATATTGGGATGAGGGACAAGGATAGGTACTTGACTAATGACCAAAATTGTGATCTTTTAGGGAATTCTCCATGATGAGGAAACTGTCTCTACCAATCCCTTTCTTCCAAATATCTAACCATCCCTACCATCACAACTTATAGAGAGTTGCCTAGAACATTAAGAGGAAGGAAGAGAGAAGGAGGTGTGGAGGGAGAAGGGAAAAGGAGGAAAGGAGGAGGGGAGAGAGAGAGAGAAAGAGAGAGAGAGAGAGAGAGAGAGAGAGAGAGAGAGAGAGAGAGAGAGAGAGAGACAGAGAGACAGAGAGAGACAGAGAGAGACAGAGAGAGACAGAGAGACAGAGAGAGAGAGAGACAGAGAGAGAGAGAGAGACAGAGACAGAGAGAGAGAAATCTCTGATGTACTAGGTACTATGCTAAGCACTTTATAAATATTATCTTGTTAGATCCTCAGAATCACCCTCCAAAGTTAGTGCTATTACTGTTTTACAGTTGAGCAAATTGAGGCACATAGACATTGAAAGACTTGTGTAGGGTCACACAGCTAGTGCCTGGGGCTGAATTTGAACTTAGATCTTCCTGATTCCAGTCCCAGCACTCTATTGTGACGCTTAGCTTCTTCTTGAGGTAGGGATAATGAAACTAAAGAATGCAGAAAACATGGGAGGACATTCATATTTTAGTTGATAAAAATTGAACTCCAGGCAATATACATGTGAAGTATCCCTCAGTTGCTATAGCCATTTCTGTAGTAAATGGAAGATGATTGTTTGGTAAAATGATTATAGCTGCCTTTCTGTGTCTTTTAACTTACCACATCCTCTCCTCTGATTCTATGACAGAAAAACAATGGCTGGTTCCTGTTCAATGATTAAAGAGAATTTAGTCCTTTATTATATAGTGTTTGAGCACATGCATGCAAACACACACCCCCATACATATCTTTAATTTCATTATTATAAGGAGCTCTCCAGTGAGGAAAGTAACAATTGAAGGCAATAACTATTCCATAACTAAGGGTCTTGGAGAACACAAAGTCAATATTATGTCAAAAGCAAAATCTGATCCTAGGTCTTCCTCAGTAATAAGTCTTCTCTCTGGCTACCAGACTACATTACCTTCCTATTAGGTGTATGTTTAAATATAGGAAGAAAACATAACAAAAAACACTCTCAACTTCGAAGTTTGTTTCATATGCCTTTATTCTCAGATGCTTCTCTGAATTCCTATGGATTCTCCAGAATTCTTCAGAATGACAGTATGTTTTTTCCCCAGTAATCTTTGCTTTAGGAAGTATAATGAAATACAAACACAAAATTGCTTTTAAGATTCCATAGTACTCAGAAACCTCTAATATTGACAGGTGGACTCAATTACCAATCTACTTAAAGGGCCCGCTGTAGTGAGAGTCTTTGAACAGACTAAGTACTTCACGCCAGGTCGAGGATTGCAAGGTAACATTTTAAAATAACTACTAACAGTTGGGGAGAGAAATAAAGCATGTATATGAAAATAAGGGATAATTAATTTCCAGATCTAGCAAAATTATGTTCTAAGTTATTCTTTTTTTTTAAAAAAAATCTTGTTACCCCAGTTTCATGATTTAGTCACCACTGATTCTTTAGAAAAAAAATGCAAGTTTTCTAAACCTGATGCAAAAACTTTACAACATAAAATGGAATTAAAGTGTTTGTGACTAAAAAGAACTTCTCCATATAACTTTCAGTACTTTTATAAAAATAAGACTAGTCTCTGTTGTTACAACATGACTTTTTATAGTTGGTATCTTCTTATATAAAATGGCTTCAGAAACAACTGTCATAAAATATGTTGGTGGTAGGTGTAGAGATTAAAGGAATCTCAGAAATCTGTAGGATTACAGGCTCTCTTTGAGAAGGTTAAAACTCAAGAAATATTTTTGTTCTTTGTTTAGAGTTTCAACAGGAAATGGAACCTAAGCTAAGCTGTCCAAAAAGACTTCGGCTTCACATCAAGCAAGACCCTTGGAATCTTCCCAGCAGTGTCAGGAATCTTGCACAGAATATCAGAAGATTTGTTGAAGGTCAGGATGAAAATCAAAGAAAAAATGTTTAATTTTAGAAAAAGATACTTTTGATACCCCTGTTAAATACAAAGGCTTTGTATTTCTTACAGGTTAACTTTTTATAGTGTATCATATACCAGTTGAGTATGAGTAAGAGAGAAAAGTCATTCTGGAGAGGAAGAAAAGAGAAAATAGAAATCCCAGAAACTTGTAATTTCAGCATCCAACCATTAGAAGTTTATGAAGTTACTCCTTGAATAACTTAAGGGACTTGTGAGAAAATGATAGGGAGAAAAAATGACATTAAATAGTATGAGACAATCTGGGGGGAAGAAAATAGGGCTTTAAAAATAAGGCTCATGCTTTTTCAATAAGCTTCATTTTATTCTTAAGAGACTTAAGTCTTCTTAAGAGACAGTTATTCATCTTACACCTTATACTAAAATAAGGTCAAAATGGATACATGATTTAGACATAAGAGGTGATACCATAGGTAAATTAGGAGAGAAAGGAATAGTCTACCTTTCAGATCTTTGGAAAGGAAAACAGTTTATGACCAAACAAGAGATAGAGAATATCATAAAATGCAAAATGGATGACTTTGACTACATTAAATTAAAAAATTTTTGTACAAACAAGAGCAATACATCCATAATTAGAAGGGAGGCAGAAAGCTGGGAAACATTTTTTATGGCCAGTAGTTCTGATAAAGGCCTCATTTCTAAAATATATCAAGAACTAAATCAAATTTATAAGAATCTCAGTCATTCCCCAGTTGAGAAATGGTCAAAGGATATGAACAGGTAATTTTCTGATGAAGAAACCAAAGCTACCTATTTCCATATGACAAAATGCTCTAAATCTCTAATGATTAGAGAGATGCAATTAAAACAACTCTAAGGTACCACCTGACACCTATCAGATTGGCTAAAATGACAAAAAAGGAAAATAATAAATGTTGGAGAAGCTGTGGAAAAGTTGGAACACTAATGTATTGTTGGTGGAACTGTGAACTGATCCAACCATTCTGGAGAGCAATTTGGAATTATGCCCAAAGGGCTATAAAGCTGTGCATACCCTTTGACCCAGCAATACCACTTTTTCCCAAAGAGATCATGGAAAGGGGCAAAGGACCCACATGTACAAAAATATTTATAGCTACTCTTTATGTGGTGGCAAGGAATTGGAAGTTGAGGGGGTGCCCATCAATTGGGGAATGGCTGGACAAGTTGTGGTATAGGAATGTAATGGAATACTATTGTCCTGTAAGAAATTATGAGCAGGAGGAGTTCAGAGAAACCTGGAGGGTCTTGCGTGGACTGATGATGAGTGAGATGAGCAGAACCAGAAGAACATTGTACACAGTATCATCAACATTGAGTGTTGATCTACTGTGATGGACTATATTCTTCTCACCAATGCAATGGTACAGAAGAGTTCCAGGGAACTCATGATGGAAGAGGATCTCCAAATCCAGGAAAAAAAAAAAAGAACTGGAGTACAGATGCTGAATGAACCATACTATTCTTTTGTTTTTGGTGCTGTTGTTGTTGTTGTTTTTCTATTTTGATGTTTTTCCTCATTGCTCTGATTTTTCCCTTATAACTAATATAGAAATATGTTTAATGTTATTATATATATATAAATATATATATAAAACCTATATCAGATTACCTCCTGTCTAGGGGAGGGGGGAGGGAGTGGAGGGAGGGAGAAAAATCTGAAATTGGAAAGCTTGTATCAACAAAAGTTGAGAACTATCTTTACATGTAACGGGAAAAAAATAAATAAAATACTTTATTAAAAAAAAGAGACAGTTATTGCACATGCATTTATATGAAACCAAGAACAGCAAGGTAGTTTGATTCAACTTACAATTCCTTGCACTTTATTATTTAGCCAAATTGATTTTTATGGCTATTTTCTATATCACTACTATGATCAAACTAATGAATTTAGCACTACAAAAGAAATTGTGATCTTCATTTAAAAAATAAATTTGAACCCCCACCACCACTGTAAAAGTTTTAGACAACCCCACTTAACTTTCATTATAGATAACTGAAGATCAGAGTCAATAAGATCTCACCAGTTTTTTCAATCTTTTTTTTTTTTTTTGGCAGGGCAATGAGGGTTAAGTGACTTGCCCTGGGTCACACAGCTAGTAAGTGTTAAGTGTCTGAGGTGAGATTTGAACTCAGGTCCTCCTGAATCCAGGTCCGGTGCTTTATCTACTGTGCCACCTAGCTGCTCCTCAATCTTAATAGTATTGTATTTTCCCCCAGTTGCATGTAAAGATAGTTTTCAATATTTGTTTTTTAAGACTTTGAGTTCCAAATGTTTCTCCCTCCCTCCCTTCCCTCCCCCTCTTTAAAAAACAGAAACCAATCTGATATAGATTATATATGTACAATCACATTAAACATAATTCTGTATTAGTCATGTTGTAAAAGAAAAATCAGAATAAAAGGGAAAAAACTAAAAAAAATGTAGAAATAATATAGTTCAATCTATCTTCTGATTCCACAGCTCTTTTTTCTGGATGTAGAGAGCATTTTCCATCATGAGTCTTTTTGAATTGCTTTGGATCATTGTATTACTGAGAAGAGCTAAGTCTATCACAGTTGATCATCACACAATGTTGCTGTTACTGTGTACAATGTTTTCCTGGTTTTGCCCACTTCATTCCGCATCAGTTCACTTAAGTCTTTCCAGGTTTTTCTGAAATATGCCTGCTCATCATTTCTTATAGCACAACAGTATTCCATTACATTCATATACCACAACTTGTTTAACCATTCCCCAGTTGATGGGTATCCCCTCTATTTCCAATTCTTGGCCAACCCAAAGAGAGCTCCTATAAATATGTTTGTACATGTGGGTCTGTTTCCCTATTTTCTGATCTCTTTGGGATATAGACCTAGTAGTGGTATTAATGGGTCAAAGGGTATGCACATCTCACCAGTTTTAAGGATCACTTTTAATATATAGCTAATCCAATTAATTAAAATTTCTAAATGTTATCTACATTTAGTTAACTAATTATGTAACATACTTATCCAATAAATATACTTATGCAGAAGCCTAATTTAGGGCGAAAACCCCTGATGAGAATTTGAATTTTTCTTTTAAATTTTATGTCCATTTTTAAATTTTTAGAGATGTGTTTGTTTTGTAATCTGTCATCTTTAGCCATTCTTTTTTGACATAGATATCATGAACAATTAGAATTCAGCAGTGACTTAATATGGATTCATTAAACAGAGTCCTACTGGACATTATTTTTTGTTATACCATTTTGTTATGCTATTTTGGGGGGTTATACCATAATTTGAAGAAAAACAAAGATAGGATAGGGAGGAATAAAACACAAGTAGGATCATATTCCTTGGATGGCCATTGGGTTATAACTGGAACATCTTGTAAGAGTTCACATCTTCAGTAATTTAGATCAAATGTACAGAAACATCTTGTGAGCAGGAACTGTTAACATTTTTTTGTCTCTGCATTCCTAATGGTTAACATTATAGTAAGCATGAAATAAATGCTCACTAATAGGATGGAATTGATTGAATTTTTGAGCAGCACTCCTTATTCTTTATCGAATAACACTCTATTTGACTGGGTCTTGACATGTCATTTAATTGTTAACCAAAGAAATTCTAAGATTTCTCCATTCAAGTTGATCATTTTTATCATTATACGTAGAATTTAGGTGAAAGGCCAGGCTGGAGATATAGGTTTTCAATTTACCTGCATATATATATATATGCCACAAATTGAACTCTACCCCATGAAGAAAAGCAGTAACATCATTGTATCTTTTTATTCCCGGTCACCTTCATTGCTCTAATCTATTTTTTATTTTGAAGATGAAAGGACAAAGGTACTTTTCACACATTTGGAAAGGCATTATTGGTTCACTGAATTGATAGATTCAATAACAAGAAAAGCCAAGTACAGAAGGTAAAAATAATAACAAAAAGTAGGTGTTGGGGTAAAAATGTTTAAAAGGCAATTTAGTTCATGACAGATATTTCTTTATTAGATGCTTTCTAGGCAACAGATGTCAATATTATAGCACAGTATAAAATTTTGATTTATGCCTTTGAAAGCTGCAATGTACTTTTTTACTCATAATCCTTGAATTTTCCATTTTAAGTCATATCTTTAAGGCAGAGAAAAACTATAGTAGAAACAGATTATTTTTGTAGAACCTAGTAATTTTTGCTCAAGTAAACTTTTTTTTTTTAAGTGACTTGCACAGGGTTACACAGCTAAGTGTCAAGTGTCTGAGGCCGGATTTGAACTCTGGTCCTCTTGAATCCAGGGCCTGTGCTTTATCCACTGTGCCACCTAGCTGCCCCCTCAAGTAAATTTTTAAATGTAAGGTTAACATACTCAAAGGTTTTAGGAATTTTGCTTACTGCCTTTGTTTAATTTTCTTCATTTATACCCCATTGGCTACATGAGTATAGACATATATAATCATTGGTCTTTTATGGGCCTGAAGACCCATAAAGAAGTGGGGTGGGAGGTGAGGAAACACAGACTGCATGGTGAGAGTGCTGCTGGGATAATTGTAATTGATTGGGCACCTTTTGAAAATGTTTTGCTTGTGACACTAAACTTTCAATGTGTATTATTTATTGTAGGATCAAGTTAATGCATTAACCCATAAATACATATAAATATAGAGAATATTATCCAAGTAATAAGGTCATTACAAAATCCTACTTTTACTTGCTTGTACAGTTGATGAATTAAAGTTTTTGTAATGCCATGTGAATTGATATTTTTTCATAGGTAGGGAAGGAGCACTATAGCTTGATTCCATTGTAATTCATTGTTTGTTCGTGTTCCTAGTCTCAATTGAATTCTGTCAACAAACTATGAATTTTATCATGTTCTGCTAAAGATTGCCTCATTCTGACTTCTTAGATCATCTTTATGAGAGAATTATTTTAATTCATCATTAATATTAAGGATCGGAACTATAACTGTGAATTCATTACCATAGAAAATTCCCCCTGTCGATACAGGTCAACACTTTCTCCATAACTTAAGAAAGTTGCCCTAGATCAGTAGTGTTAAAATCAGATCCAAGTGGTATTCACTAAGCCATACTTGAAGATCTTGGTGGCCATTTCTTGGCTTAGAAAATCACATGTTAATATTATCTATTTTTCTTGTATTTTTTATTTATTTTGTTAAATATTTCTGAGTTACATTTTAATCTGGTTCAGATTGTATGCAAGAGTGTCGTGGGCCACATGTGGCCTTTAAATTATACATTTGATACCTGTGCCCTAGAGAACTAGAGAGGCTATGTGATTTGCCTAGGGTAACAGGCAATGTCTGTCAAAAATAGGATTTGAACCCAGGTATTTGTGACTCTGAAGGCTAGCTTTCTATCCAATATGACATGCAGCCTTATGTGGCATGGCAACACTGGACTAGGAGTTAAAAAGCCTGAGTTCTAATGAAGGTGTCTATTAAATAGCTGTATGACTTTAGACATCAGTTATTTCACATGTAACATGAAGGAATTGGATTAGACAAGTAGTATTCAGCATTTGAACCATGAACCCTTTGATGTCTTGGTGTAATTGCAAGGGGTCCATGAATCCATATGTACACTTAGTATCTTCATTTTGATCTCGATTCCATTCCAACACAGTACATATCTGTTTGGTATGATAAATAAGCAGATCTATTTAGAGTGAATAGTGTTGTAATGATAAAATACTAATTCATTTAAAATCATTATTAAATTCATAGTAAATCTTTGTCATATATTTTCTCAGCTAATACTACAGGTATCTAATACATTGTTTTATGTTAAAAAAAAGGATTTTTAATCAAAAACATTTGAAACAATTAGACCAATTGATAAAGCAGATGCTAATGTAAATAAACTGATATTATTCCTTCAACCTCCAAAGTTCTATAAGTATATGATCCTAATATAATTTAATTTTTTTGTGTTTTCTCCCAAATAGAAGTGAAGAGTAGAATACTTCTGGCTCTTCTTGAATATACAGGTAACTTTAATCTATATGTTCACTGTTTTCAGTAGATATGACATGTCCAAAAAGTGAATGAAATTGCCTTGTGAGCAATTTGGCTAACAGATTTGACTAACAATGTAGTCCCTATACTTGCCCTTAGTATAGAAACTAAAGTAGAAAATAAATACTAGGGCCAGCTAGGTGGCGCAGTGGATAGAGCACTGGCCTTGGAGTCAGGAATACCTGAGTTCAAATCTGGCCTCAGACACTTAACACTTACTAGCTGTGTGACCCTGGGCAAGTCACTTAACCCCAATTGCCTCACTAAAAAAATAACTAACTAAATAAATAAATAAAAATTAAAAAATAAATAAATACTATTTTTTCTATCTTTAAATGCAAAAAAAAATCCCAAACACAAAAAACTCCCCAGACCAATACATATACCTAAAATTATAGATAAGTATGTCAAAGATCTATTATTTTGTCATTGTGAAAATTCCCATTTACCTACAGCTAGAGTAATCCTTCCATAATTTAAAGGTTTAAAGAGCTTCTTGAGGTTCATTTATAGAAGTTAAACCATGGTCAATTAGCTAGTAAGTATAAATGGCCCTATTAGAACCCAGGTCTTTCTGCTGAAGTCCAGAACTCTTGTCTGTTATACATTGTGCCTCCCACCCAATATATAAGCTCCTAAATTGATACTTTTATACAACATAAAATGATTAGTTCATGTTACTGTAAGGTTGAGTGGAGCAGCTTCTTTTCCTCATAATAAAAACATTTTTCCAGAATTTCAGCAAATAATGAGAAATGAACAAATGTTATGAGGATGTCACTAAAGTATTTATTCAGACTATAAATAAGAAATTATGTAGACTGTGAGAAGCTATGAACTTATTAACCACCTTTTTTCTTAATATAAATAATACTCTGGCCTCCAGAGTATGACAAGTCAAATAAATGCTGCTGAAATAGAATTTAAAATAAGATGTGTTAGTCTATTTCATAAAATTTCTTGTCCATTAATTTCTGAATGACTGCATGCACAGCTGTCATTTGACCATGATTCTGGTTTGTTCATTTTCTGTTTTATTTAATATGTTGTTTCTGCCAGTCCTTGATCTCACATTTATATTTTATTTTATGTTTTTGTTTTATACATAAAACAAATCATAAGCATATGTGAATTCAGAATATGCATAAACAGAAATCATCATATCCATAGTTTGCTCTTATAAAACCATGTTCAATCGACATGGTTTGGATGGTATAAATGAAATTCATATTTGTATTGTATTCTCCATTTTTTCTCTGACATGTTCTCCTCCCATCTCCATCTGGCCACACCCCTACTTCTATCTTGTTTTGGTTTTTTTTGGTGAGGTAATTGGGGTTAAGTGACTTGCCCAGGGTCACACAGCTAGTAAGTGTCAAGTGTCTGAGGCCGGATTTGAACTCAGGTCCTCTTGACTCTAGGGCTGGTGCTTTATCTACTGCGCCATCTAGCTGCCTCCCTACTTCTATCTTAGACAAATGTATTTCTTGGAGAACTTTAATTTCACTAATGATACAACTTAATTTAACTCAGTAAACATTTTTCTCCTAGCAGAGCATAATGGAAAAGCCAACATGCTGGGAGGTAAAAGGACTAAGTTTTGTTTTTTTTTGTTTTGTTTTGTTTTGTTTTGTTTTTGCGTAGGCCAATGAGGGTTAAGTGTCTTGCCCAGGGTCACAAAGCTAGTAAGTGCCAAGTGACTGAGGCCGGATTTGAACTCAGGTCCTCCTAAATCCAGGGCCGGTGCCTTATTTACTGCACCACCTAGCTGCCCCCTAAGTTTTAATCTAAGCTGTACCACTCGTTGTGGCAGCCATGTGACCCTTGGGCAAGCTTCTTGGGGACATTGATTGCTTTTTACCTTTTTTTGAAGCCCTTTGCATATTGACTGTAACATAGTAAGTAACCCTTAGTAAATGCTTGTTGACTTATTGACTCAACTTCTCATTCCTGGGCTTGAGGAGATTGGCCTAATGTATCCCTGATGTTTTTCTAGCAGTATTATTCTGTGATATTACTATGTACAAAACATTGTGCTGAGCTTTAGGAAGATACAAAGATTAAAAAATGTTTAATTCCACCAAAGAGCTTAAAATTGAGTAAGGAAAATTAGGTGTGCGTGCAAATCCCCACACTTTAAAGAAACCATCTTGAGAGAAGGATGAAGTACCATGATAAGGTTGGGGGGGGGTGGGAAATTGCTCTGGAAACAAAAAGCAATTCAGTTTGGGTGCTCATTGCATGAAAGGGAATAGGCAATAAGAGGGGGAAAATGAAGAAGGAAATTATTATTGTTCAGTTGTTTTTCAGTCATATCTGACTCTTTATGACTCCATTTGGGGTTTCCTTGGCAGAGATATTGAAAAGGTTTGCCATTTCCTTCTTCAGCTCATTTGACATATGAGGAAGCTGAGGCAAATAGAGATTAAGTGACTTACCCAGCATCACACAATCTGAGGCAAGATTTGAACTCAGAAAAATGAGTCTTGCTGAATTCAGATACTGGAAATCTTTCTACTGTGCCGTCTAGCAAGAATTATATTAGTAGCAGGTTGTGGAGGGCCAGGCTGAGGGATTCAGGCAATCAAGTGTTTAGAATGGATGAATTACATGATCAAATCTGACCATGAGGGATGTTAATGTGTTGGTAGCAGTATGAATTGGAAAGAAGAGAGGGAAATGGCTTAAAAAACTATTAAGACAAAAACGAGGTATTGAGTTAAGGGCATAGGCTTAGTATGGTTGTAGAGAAAAGGAAAGAAAGTATTCAGGAGAAAAATAACAGAAATAGAAGGGACAGGAACTGAAACTCATTGGATGAGTGGGAGGTGAAGGGAAAAAAAGAATAAAAGATGACACTGAGGTTTTAAGAATGAATGACTTCAAGAGTTGTTATATCATCCATAGATAGAAGGCAAAGATAGAGGGGAAATAAGGAGCTGAGGAAAAACTTGTTCATTTCTGTAGAGTATAAACAGAAACAAAATTTCTAGTGATATTCAGCAAACAATTGAAACTTGGGTTTGTTGGTCAACATTGTAAAATTTTATTTGGAAGTCATTAGAATGGTAGTCATAATTGAAGCTGTGGGAGTCAATGATCTTTTTATGGGACAGAAGTAACAGAGGAGGAAGGAGAAGGGAAGAGAAGAGAAGAGAAGAGAAGAGAAGAGAAGAGAAGAGAAGAGAAGAGAAGAGAAGAGAAGAGAAGAGAAGAGAAGAGAAGAGAAGAGAAGAGAAGAGAAGAGAGGGGAGGGGAGGGGAGGGGAGGGGAGGGGAGGGGAGGGGAGGGGAGGGGAGGGGAGGGGAGGGGAGGGGAGGGGAGGGGAGGGGAGGGGAGGGGAGGGGAGAGGAGAGGAGAGGAGAGGAGAAGAGAAGAGAAGAGAAGAGAAGAGAAGAGAAGAGAAGAGAAGAGAAGAGAAGAGAAGAGAACAGGAGGGACAGAAGAGGAGGGGGGTGAGAGAGAGAGGACAATATGACAACACAACATAGGATCTAGGAGAGAACCACTAGATGGAGTAGTAAATGTAGTCTTAACCTTGGAGTCAGGAAGATCTGAGTTTAGTCGTGTGGCCCCTGGGCAAGTCACATTACTTCTGTCTCTCTTAGTTAAATGAGGTAATTATAGCACCTACTTCACAGGATTTTGTGAGGATTAAATGAGATAACATATTAAATATGTTGGAAACCTTAAAGCACCATATTAATGCTAGCTATTATAATCATTATTAGCTTCTTTAATTATTTCTGTTAAAGAGTTGGAAAGAGAAAGAACCAGAGAAGGAGGCAGTCAAAATGGTTGGAGTAGACAGGGGCAGCTAGGTGGCACAGTGGATAAAATACTGGCTTGGAGTCAGGAGGATCTGAGTTCAAATCCAGCCTCAGACACTTGACACTTACTAGCTGTGTGATCCTGGACAAGTCACTTAACTCTGATTGCCTCACCCCCCAAAAAGTGAAATGATTAGCGAGTTACTAGAAAGAAGATGGTGATCATCAGTGTCAGATACCTCAGAAAACTCAGTGAGTTTGACAACTAAGAAAGGACTTGGTAATAAGAGGTAATTGCTGACTTTTGAAAAGGCAGTTTCAGTAGGTATGGTCAGGGAAGATTGTGGAAATGATATCCTTAATAAATAAGGCTCATTACTATAAACTCAAGGAAACAGCAGGATGATATAGAAAGATCTCATTTCATTCCAGCATGTGAGAAATTGTTGATGCCAGGGTCTACTGGGTATATTTAACTTCATTGTTTAAGCCACAAATAACTTGTATTTGGCAAATCAAAATCCTTAAATCAAAATTTTGGGCCAGGGAAAGAAGGGTTTGGCTGGAAACATTTGAAGTGAATACATTTGTGCACATACTTTGGGGGCTCCATATTGAGAGTAGTCCCATAATTCAGTAAGGTCTCTTGATCTCGTATTATTTTTCAGTATTATTTTAGTTTTCTAAAATAGAGGTGTCAGTACTGGATTGAGGGGTAACATTGCAGGGCTAGAGAAAAGGAAGATATTAATGAGGTGGTCTTTCTGTTGGTGGCTGTAAATTTGAAACTTACCAGGAAACATTTTCCTTGTTTAATTACTATTTAGAAAAGTCACTGGGCTTGCATATTGAGCAGGGACAGTAAAGTTTCAGCCTTTCTCTATTTTCATTAATTTTGAAGGGAAAAGTGTCTCTGTCACCCTTCGAAAGTAGAAGGTTAATGATGGAAACTAGATTGAAAGTGATTGAGGAGTTGGTGCATAGGGAAGAATTCATATCATGTCTTGATTACTCTTTCAAGAAATTGGGCAGTTAAAGGTGGGAAAGAGATGAGAGGTATCCCAAAAGGGAAAAAAAAAAGAGATGAAGTGAGGTTGTTATAAGGTATGAATACATGAGCACACTGATAAGTAGAAGGAAAAGAGTAATTGGTAGTGAGAAATTAGTAATGCTTGAGAGATGGAGATTGATCCTAGAGAATGTGAAAGGGGTTGGGATATATAAGGATATATTTTTTTTCCTGAGGCAGGGGTGGAGGAGATAATACTTAAAGATTCATGAAAGTTTTGAAAATTAAAAGGGGAATTGTGAGGCTTCATAAAATAGGACCATTTGGTAAATGTTTCTGTGGCCAGGGGGAGGGGAGAAAAGAGCTACAGAGAGAGGAGTGTTTTCTGTATCACCCCAACTATTAAAACATCAATAGTAGTAAATAAAATGCTGGTATTTTTTTAAATCCGTAAAAGCTTCAGGAAATATTTAAGTGAAGCTGAAATCTTCCATAAGTACAAAAGCCATTTATTTTGTACATGAAAAATTGTCAATCTGCAGGAACAACAAACAAATTATAGCATAAAATAATTTTATGGTTTTTAAAAAACTTTATTTCAAGTAGAAAACAGGGGCCATAGTTCTTTTTTTTTCTTTCTTGTTTTTCACTAAAACAAAAAAAAAAGGCGATTGGGGTTAAGTGACTTGCTCAGGGTCACACAGCTAGTTAAGTATCAAGTGTCTGAGACTGGATTTGAACTCAGGTACTCCTGACTCCAGGGCTGGTGCTCTATCCACTGCGCCACCTAGGTGCCCCCATAGTTCTTGCTGTATGTTTTTTTTTTTTTTTTTGGTGAGGCAGTCGGGGTTAAGTGACTTGCCCAGGGTCACACAGCTAGTAAATGTTAAGTGTCTGAGGCCAGATTTGAACTCAGGCCCTCCTGACTCCAGGGCCGGTGCTTTATCCACTGTGCTACCTAGCTGTCCCTCTTGCTGTATTTTTAATTGTGAAGTATGGCTCTGGTAAATGATAACTGTAAATCGCAAATATCTGTGAAATTGTTGAGGAAGACCTTGGAATTAATAATAGAACATCGTAGACCTGGTTTCTGGTTTTCATTTTGTCTCTGGCTCGCTCTGTGATATTAGGCAAATTTCCCCTTCGTGATTGTTTTTTCATCAACAGGAAATTAGAATAATAATTCTTACTTGTATATAGAATATAAATGAGATGGCAATGATATGTGCCAATTTGTAAAAGGAAGAATTTCTGGTCTGTGGTTGGCAAGGAAATTTCTCCTGAATGTATAGTGCTTTTAATTAGCTGTCTGTTGCTCCGTTTATGATGTAGTAATTTATCTGGTTAAATATTCAAGGACTCATAGGAGCCTTTAAGGCTTCATAGTCGAAGAGGTACCTTCTTTTTAAAAGATGAACATTGCCATGGGAAAGTATCTATTCATTGAAATTTGTTAAGTATGTACTATGTTCAAGTAAATGGAGACACCATTTAAATAACCACCTAGGTCATATTACTCTGGGTAAAACAGTTAGTTATAAGCATAATTAAGTGTTAGAAAGGTCCCACCAAGTGTTAATTATGGTAACTGAAGGATTGATAACCAGTTTTGAATAGCTCTTTTTAATTTGGCTTATCGTTAATATAGTATATAGTAGCCAAGACTAAAAGGATGAATACTTCACTTCTATTAGAAATAAGATAGAAATTTGGATACACTCTTTCAATCAATGACAAAGTTACCAACTATTTTGACTTGATGTTTACCCACATTGAGGAAAGAACAAGGCTTTTCCTTCCATGAACCTTGTGTGTCTCCTATCTATATTGCCATATCTTTTCTTCCTATTATGTGTTTCATTAAGAAATTAAATTAAGAAAACAGTGATGAAATTGCTTAAGCTAGTAGGTTGAAATGCTCCTTCAGTAACTCCCTCAAACTTTTATACTCACTTGAATAACATTAGACACTATGGCTTGAAAAAGAAGGAATGTTTGCAGATGCAGCCCAGGCATTGTTGCACCTGACAGTTGTTGAGATCCACTGGGTTAGAAGTCAAGAATCTTTTTAAAGTAGATAATGAATCTACAGATAATAGTATTTTCACATTTCATAGTGGGTTTTAGGGAGGATCCAGTCTTAAAGATAAGATAAAAATTCACAAAGATTCAATGGGAAAATTTTGCTCATTAAGGGTACAGTTATAAACTAAATATCTTAGATACAAAATGCTTTAAGACTCCCAAACTTTTCTGTTGACCAAATTAAATACTAGGCTTTGGAGAAAAAATCAAAGGAATGATATCATGTATCCTCATCCTAGTACTTAGAAATTAAATATGTTTATCAATAAAATAAAACAAAACTGAATGAAAGCTACATTTATTTACATGATTTATTTCCACTTTGAACTAACTCCCTGGATCTTCTTCCCAAAAGATTCTATGAACTTTGGCATTAAAAAAAATCTATACTTCTGTTATCAAATGTTAACTTTGTTACTTAGTCCAAGGGCAAGCAGTTTTTATTATTATTATTCAGACTTTATAATATTTTTCCTCTGTAACTGAGGAAATGGAACAGTTATCTTTCATGGTCAAGAGCTCAGAAGTCTTTGGTCATCTTTCCTCTAGAACAGCATGGAGTTGTAGGGTGATCCTCTTACTGATTAACCCTTTACCTGTAATAGGTGAGGCTTAGGTACAGACAAAAGCCAAAGCCGATACTGTCTCATTTTCTAAACTTATTGTAATAGAAGTTGTTAGTTAATTAAAACATCTCTGCTGAAGCATACACATTCTTGCTATACCAAAGAAGAGAAGAACTCAGAGCTGGAAAACTGTAACTTACCTTAAAAGTGAAAACTTATATGAACTAGATGCAGTCTGATAAATTCGATGGTATAGGAGATCATAAGTGATATGAGGGCAATAGCCCTCAGATAGATGCCTCAGATAGTTCCCCTACTTAAATTACGCATTAATATCTTATACCACTATTAAACAATCCTCCCAAAATAGCACTGATAGCATCTCTTTACATTTGCAAACCCAAACCAAGGGTTGTTGTTGATATTATTGTGGTTAAACAAATGCTATCAAAAGCAAATTCTGGAGTCCTGAACAAGAAATAAATCAGTCCTATGGAAGATGAGCATGTCTTTTTTTTTTTTTAAGTGAGGCAATTGAGGTTAAGTGACTTGCCCAAGATCACACAGCTAGTAAATGTTAAGTGTCTGAGGCTGGAGTTGAACTCAGAGTTGAACTCAGTTGACTCCAGAGCCAGTGCTCTATCCACTGTGCCACCTAGCTGCCCCAAAGATGAGCATCTCATAGAATGTTAGAGGTGTAATGGATCTTGCTAATCATTTAATCTCATTCTTTCATTTTATAAATGATGAAATTAAGGCCCAAAGAGTCAAAGTGTCTCTCCCAAGAGACTGGGACTAGAATTCTTGTTTTCTTAGAGTTATTGTTTCTGAAATAAATCTGTTGGTCTTTAAAAGTTATTTAACAGGAACACCATAGTTATAACATACAAATATTGTGTAAGCATTTCTTAAAATCGTGTTTTAGCACCATTGTTTTATAACAGAACATCGCTAAAGGCAGTTTTAAAAATATACTATGTTGAAAATGAACATTTTTCTCTTTATCTATATTTAGACTATCTCATTTGTTGATAAGGAAAACTAATAGCAAATTGTCAATGTGACTGCTTAATTACATCAAGTTATCAACCAGTGATCTCTTTCAAAGTTGTTTGTTATATTTTTTGTTTGTTTGTTTTGTTTTGTTTTTTGATCACAGATAGTGAGATACAGCTCAGAAGAGACATGGTTTTCTGCCAAAGCCTAGTGGCCACAGTCTGTGCTTTTTCTGAGCAACTAATGGCTGCCTTAAATCAAATGTTTGACAACAGCAAAGAGAATGAGATGGAGACTTGGGAAGCCAGTCGACGGTGGCTGGACCAGATTGCCAATGCAGGGGTTCTTTTTCACTTTCAGTCGCTGCTCTCACCCAACTTGGTAAGCTACCACTGAAGCCCAATTTCTTTTCCTTATAAATTTCCATGGGTTTTAATATGTATACTTATACATTCTTCATAGTTTCATTCCTTTAGCTGCTGATCCACTAATTTTAGGGTTTTTTTTTGGTGAGGCAATTAGGGTTAAGTGACTTTCCCAGGGTCACACAGCTAGTAAGTGTCAAGTGTCTGAGGTTGGATTTGAATTCAGGTCCTCCTGAATCCAGAGTGGGTACTCTATCCACTGTGCCACCCAGTTGCCCCCTGATCAACTAATTTTAAACAATTCTATTCAACAGGCACATGTTAAACACCTATCATGTGCAGAGCATAATATTTGACTACGAGGAAGACAATTTTCATATTAGACACATTCAATACTTTCTCTGACCTCATGGAGCTTATAGCCCTGTTGGAGAATATGGTATATAAACAAATAATTTATTTTAAATGATTTTGGATTGAGTGGGTAATCATGGATTCACAAAACTTTATCATTAGTTGAAATCTTAGTTGTATCTATTAATACTTTCACATTTTATAAATTTTATTATTATTTATTTCATAACTATTAATGTTATATATTATTTTATCTTTATTATTATTTATAGCCACTTAACCTCTGCAGCTCTCATTTTTCTAAACTGCATATTGAGGTAATTGTACTAGAGGATTCATCTAGGGTCCTCCAGCTCTAAAATTCTAGAATTCTAAGAAACATGGGTGCCAGAGAGGTCAAGTGCTTTTTTTAAAAAGGTCACAGTACTCGTTAATGAAATACTCAGAAATATATCCCCAGTCTCTTGACTATTATATGTTCCTATCATACTGCACTTCTCTGAAAAAACTCTGTTTTGTTAGATTATTTAAGAATGTTTAATGCACACTCCTTCCTGACTCTTTGTATAGACTTCATGGTCATAAAAGCTCAACTCCAGGGGCAGCTAGGTGGCGCAGTGGATAGAGCACTGGCCCTGGAGTCAGGAGTACCTGGGTTCAAATCCGGCCTCAGACACTTAACACTTACTAGCTGTGTGACCCTGGGCAAGTCACTTAACCCCAATTGCCTCACTAAAAAAACCAAAAAAACCAAAACAAAAAAAAGCTCAACTCCTTCCATGGGCTAACTGATAATGTATGTTTCAGCAATGACTAGATAAAATCATCAGAGAAGAGAAGCTGATTCTGCTATTATTTCTTATTTACCAGAAACAGAAGAGACAGCCTGCAATAAAATCAAAGTCCTTCCTGGGATGGGTATTTTGGGCCTTTGTTTGATAGACAAGCTATGACAGTGTTCATGGCAGTACAGTTTGACAATCTGTTTAGAATTTACAATTGTTGACTAATTCCGCTCTCCTTCATCCTCTTAAAACTCCAAATGTTACCATCACGACACTGAAATATCATTTGTTTATGCGTTCTTTTCCTGCAAGGGACATGAAACAAATATGATGAAATATTTAGGAAATATTTCTAGAACAAATTCTAAATCTTACTTACCACAGGCATTTTCCCTGGTTCTGGTAGATGCAATAACTGAAAAATTATTAATTAAACTCATTCATTTTGATTTATCACCTTTCATAAAGGTTTTTCTACCTTGACTCCTGGAGGCCTTTGTTTTATAAATCAACTTTGCATTTCAAATCATTCTCTGAACAAGAGATGCTTGGCTTGCTGCTTCAGAAGCTACACATATAAATAAGGGTATGATCCCTGGAATGTAGAAGATTGGCCATCACTGAAGATCCTCAAAATAATTGGCTTATAGAAAAGGACTTTAGACATCATTTAGTCTGATGCTCTCTTATAGATATAGAAAATTAACATTGAGAGAAATTATATTACCTGTCCAAGGTCATACTGATTGCAAATGATAGAGCTAGGGTTTGAGTCAAGATTTTTAGCTTCAAATCAAATGCCCTTTTTGTAATATTTATTTTTAATGTTTTTTGGATTATTTTAGTACAGCAGTTTTAACCTCAGGTCCATGAATGTTAAAGTATATTTTAATTTTATTTCAATAAAATTAATTTCTTTTATAATCCTAGGCGATATTTTATTCATTTAAAATCACACTTCTGATAAGGCACCCATAGGTTTCACCAATATACCAGAGAAGTTTCTGACACACAAAATGACCTAGAATCAATAAATAGGAGGAAGTTCAGTCTAAAATTAAACAAACCAACAAACAAAGCAACCCTCAACTTTTATAGATAGAGCAGTCTGAAAATGGCATGGATGGCAATGTAAGTTAGTGAGTTCCTCATCATTGAAGGTCTGATGAGGCTTGGTGTAATAAACGTGGCATTATATGCAAAAAGGAACATGCATAGGACTTTATATGCCACAAAGAAGGCTCTTCGATTAGGAGTCTTCTTGGAGTATCCTTCACAATCATAACAAACAACTCTGCTATGTGTGTCTCTCTGGTTTATGCCTGACTTGATATTTATAATCAGGGGGTTATCAAACCAAGTTCTTTCTTATTGCAGATAGTATGTATATCCTTCATAATGTCCTTCTCAATGCTTCATCATGGTGTAAAGGTGAAAATTGGTTCACAAAGGCTATGCTAGGTAAGCATAAGTTTTGGCATTTCTACCATGCTGGAATGCTTCAACTACAGTGACATTTGAAGGATAATCCTTGCTAAGAAAGGGTCATCAAGAGTAGACTGACCATTTTGTCATTACTTCACTAGCAACTCATGGAACAGAGGAAAGTCATAACAACTTAGCCCTCAATCAGTTGTAGCTTGGGGGCTGGATGAAATTTATTTTATTTAATTCAGTTCAACTCAGTAAACATTTTTTGAATCTTATGATTTGCCAGGTACTGTGCTAGGTGCTAAGGGAAACAAAAATAAAATAAGGCTCTTCTCCCAAGATTGCTGCCTAGTACAAGTTCTTAATTTTTGTGTGTGTATGCCATGGTCTGGTGATGCTTATGGATTCTTCAAAATAATGTTTTAAATGCATAAAATACATGGGATTATGAAAGAAACTAATTACTGTATAATGAATTAAATATGTAATTTTTTCCCATCTAAGTTCATGGATTCTGTGCAGTCTTTTGGTGATTAAGAACTTATGGTCTAGTAGAAGAATAATTCATGTGCACAGATAATTCTTAAACAAATTAAATGCAGAAAATAAATGGAAATATATTTCTAGAAAATGTCTGTGGAAGTAAAATGCATTTCCAAATAAAAAAATATGTGATAGCTTTGTGGAAGGGGCAGCATTTGAAGTATCTGAACTGGAAATATTTTCCAACAATGGCCATATGACAAAAAAATCAAGGAGGTAGAAGAAGATAGGGTTTATTTCTAAAATGGTGAGCAGTACACTATTACCAGAGCACCACATACACGAAGGGAAAAATAGTATGACAAGACTAGAAAACGAGGTTGGAACATGGTTTTGAAGCATTCAGGAAGGCCAGGCTCTAGAATTTGGACTTTTTGTGTGTGTGTGTGTGTGTGTGTGTGTGAGGCAATTGGGGTTAAGTGACTTGCCCAGGGTCATACAGCTAGTAAGTGTTAAGTGTCTGAGTCTGGATTTGAACTCAGGTCCTCCTGAATCCAGGGCCAGTATTCCATCCATTGCACCACCCAGCTGCCCTTCGGAATTTGGACTTTTTAAATTATTTTGAACAACTCTGAACAGTGGAGTGATGTGATTAGAACTGAATTAAGATGATAAATTTGGCAATCAAGTAAAAAAGAATGGAGGTACAGAGACCAGTTAGGGGAGAGAATTTTCCAGGGTAGTGATGAAAGAGGGAATAGAGAAATTATATTCTTAGAAATATTGTTAATGTGGGACTGGTAGGACCAAGCAATGAAAAAAATGTGGATGCCTCTTTGTTTGGAGGAATCAAATAGGGGAGGTAATAGAAGAGCTGCTGCTACTAAGGTTTTTTGGTATAGGTGGCAGGAAGAATAGTAATGTCATTAACAAAAACAGGGAATCGAGGAGGTAGGACATGTTTTGATAGATGTTATAATTATTTTGTACACATAGGACCTTTTCCCTCTTTCTTTCTGATGCTTTTGGGGTTCTAAAGAACTGGAAACTAAGGAAGTACCCATCAGTTGTGGAATGGCTGAAAAAATATGGTACATGAATTTAATACTATTGTATTATAAGAAATGAAGAGATAATTTCAGAAAGACCTGGGAAGACTTTTATGAACTAATGCAGAGCAAAGTGAGGAGAAGCAGCAAGTACTTACATAATGCAATATAAAAAAACGATACCAAATAAAACAATGCAATACTATACCATACAATACAATACCATACACATTTATGAAGCACTTACTATATGACAGGTATTGTGATAAGCACTGGGGACTTAAATAAGAAAAATAAAAGATATTCCCTGTCCTCAAGGAGCTTACAATCTAATGAAAGAAGACAACACAAAAATGGAAGCTAAAAAGGACAGGGGCTGAGGTATGGGTGAGGAAATATGATACTCAGCACAGAGGCATTACGATGGTGGTGTTGAATCTAAAGAGATTGCTAGGCTTTTGAGTGCTCTTTATATGGAGGCTTTGCTTGGAAATTTTTGCTCTATTCTCTAGACCTTCAATCAGAAGGGCACAGGGTAGTGACCCAAACTGATATAGTTTCCATGATGATTAGTTTCCTGGTGATGAGCTTTGTGGTGGGGGGGGGGAGGGGAGTAAGGAATCAGGGCATGATGGTGGTGGAATGGAATCTAAAGAGTAGTTGATGGGGGAAAAGATGAAGAAGAATGCTACATACTTCGTGACAGAGAGATAATGGACTAATATGAAGAACCAGAAATGTATTCTGAATATAGCCAACATGGGAATTTGTTTTTCTTGATTATGCTTATGTTATAGAAGCCTTTCTTCCTTCCTCCTTCTTTCCCTTCTTTCCTTCCTTCTTCCCTCCCTCCCTTCCTTCCTCCCTCCCTCCCTCCCTCCTTTCCTTCCTTCCTTCCTTCCTTCCTTCCTTCCTTCCTTCCTTCCTTCCTTCCTTCCTTCCTTCCTTCCTTCCTTCCTTCCTTCCTTCCTTCCTTCCTTCCTTCCTTCCTTCCTTCCTTCCTTCCTTCCTCCCTCCCTCCCTCCCTCCCTCCCTCCCTCCCTCCCTCTCTGCCTTCCTGCCTTCCTGCCTTCCACCCTTCCCTTTCTGAGGTTTTGAAGAAAAACACGCACTAGTCTCCAAATAGTAATTTAATAATTTTTTTTAAAAATTGATCCAAAAAATTAAAAGGTCAAACATTTAAGCTACTTAAGTTTAAGGAAGTTTTTAGTTTTCATCTTTTCATTTCCAAGTATATAATATAATGCTTGTCATTAAAAAAGAGTCTTAATTACTTTTTGGAAATCTAGGTGGCACAGTGGATAGAGCACCGGCCCTGCAGTCAGGAGTACCTTAGTTCAAATCCGGCCTCAGACCTTAACACTTACTAGCTGTGTGACCCTGGACAAGTCACTTAACCCCAATTGCCTCACTTAAAAAAAAAAAGAAAAATATTGTGCTCAGTTTTGAACATATTGAGATCATGGGCTCATGTTCATGTATTAAAAGTTTTCTTTTCAAGACTGAAATGTTTCATGCTGAATGCTTATCTTAATACACAGAAGTTAACTTTCAGAAATTAGAATGCAGTATTTTTTTTCCCCTCTTGGATCGGCTTTTGCTAAAGTGCTATGGAATGTTTATATGACTTCCTATCTTGTCACATGCAATATTCATTCTGTTTTTATAGAGAAAGTCAGCTAGTGGCAATCTGGTTTTGTGGTTTGGCAGCTGGATTTGCCTTATAAAAACAAAAACAACAGGAAAAAAATAAGAGCAGGGCTATGATATGTGCTGTCACTGAAATGGGTTCAACTTCTGTGAATGAACTCTTAACTTCTTTCTAATTGTTCAGTATTTGTACCAATAGACAGTGCACTTTCTTATTTGACCTCTAGGACCAAGAATCCAAATAGCATAAGAGCTGTAGATACCAGTATTTTCATTTGGAAAGAATCTTAGATATAATCCGGACCAACTGTTTCATTTCACAGATGGTGAAAATGAGATTCAGAGAGGTCAAGTGACTTGTTGGACTTTCACAGTAAATATCAGATTTGGGATTTAAGTGCCTGCTCTGACTCCAGATTGCATATTGCATTTCTTACTCTACATACCTTAGTTCAATTCAGAGTGTGGAGCCGTTCATTAAGTACTTACTATGTACCAAGCGCTTGAGATACAAAATGAAAAACAAGATAGTTCGTGACCTCTAAAAGTGCCCTTTCTCATTAGAGAAGACAGCCCATAGGAGAGTGTTCAGCTGAAAGGTGGATCAAAGGGTCTGGTGGTCTCTGGGGTCAGAACTTCTTTGGGGCCAATTATATACATACACACACACATATACATATATATATACACACATATATGTATACATATATATGTATAAAATATAAACCATCATAATGAAATAAGCATGGAATTGTGTCAAAGTCCCATTACAACTAAGAAATGTTATTATTCTAATGATGAATAGTGTAAACTGAGGAAGGTCCTAAGGTTGTAAAGTAAATATTCTTGTTCTAAGTAATGAAGAATAGTCACTTTTAAAAGCTGCTTAGTTTCCTATTCTAATTTGCTGGTCAAATCAGGAGGTGGGGCAGTGGAAATAAATTTAGCAGAGCATAAATTGCTTTATAAAGCTACCACTGTGAAACAGAATGTCCAATATTCAGTATGTACTATTTAAATATCTAATATTTGTTTTTAATAAAATAAATTCAGGGGCAGCTAGATGGTGCAGTGGTTAAAGCTCCAGCCCTGGATTCAGGAATACCTTAGTTCAAGTCCAGCCTCAGACACTTGACACTTACTAGCTGTGTGACCCTGGGCAAGTCACTTAACCCCCATTGCCCTGCAAAAACCAAAAAACAAAATAACCAAAACAACAACAAAAAAATTAATAAAATAAATTCCATTAACTATCTTATCAGATTTGATTAAAAATTTTGTCAAAAGTACAACTTTGATAAAATTTTGATGTTGTTCATTCATCATGTCCTACTATTCCTGACCCCATTTGAGGTTTTCTTGGCAAAGATACTGGAGTGGTTTGCTATTTCCTTCTCCAAATCATTTTAGAGATGAGAAACTGAAGCAAATAGGGTTAGATGACGTGCCTAGGGTCACACAGCTAGTTAAGTATCTGAGATTGGATTTGAACTCAGGTCGTCATGACTCTAGGCACGGCACTCTTTCTACTGCACCATATAGCTGCCACTTATATAAGATACTTAAAAATAAAAATAAACTCAAAAAGATTAGAAAATTTGACTGTAAATAATCTTTTAAAATATTAGAGTAAAAATAAATTGTCCTGAAGAGAGAGTAAAACTTTGTATCAGTAGAGGGATATTCACTTTCTTGTGACTTTTCCAAGGTCATTAATTTTATTGCCCTTCTGTTCATAGGTAATGATGTGCTTTTTCTGCAGTAGCTACTGACAGTTATGTTTCTTGTAGAACAAAAAGGTAAAAAACCCCAAAATTGTCTTTATTTTTTGTTTTGCTTGTTTTGTTTCCTATTTAGACTGATGAACAAGCCATGCTAGAAGACACACTTGTTGCCTTATTTGATTTGGAAAAGGTTTCCTTTTATTTTAGACCAGCAGAACAGGAACCACTAGTTGCAAGTAAGTAATGCCATTTTGGAAGATGTGTTATTTCCCACGCAAATAATAACATAATGCACTTTTTTTTTTTTTTTAGTGAGGCAATTGGGGTTAAGCGACTTGCCCAAGGTCACACAACTAGTACGTGTCAAGTGTCTGAGGCCGGATTTGAACTCAGGTACTCCTGACTCCAGCGCCGGTGCTCTATCCACTGCGCCACCTAGCTGCCCCCATAATGCACTTTTAATAGTGACACATTCCTGGGGGCAGCTAGGTGGCGCAGTGGATAAAGCACCAGCCCTGGATTCAGGAAGACCTGAGTTCAAATCTGGCCTCAGACACTTGACACTTACTAGCTGTGTGACCCTGGGCAAGTCACTTAACCCCCATTGCCTCTCACCCACACACACAAAAATATAGTGACACATTCCTTAAATGGTTTATACAGTTTTTATGAGTCTCTAAAGGTCTATCGTGGAACCACTTAGACAAATTATTAGGCAAAGACATGTATTTGGGGGAGGTATTGAATTCCTTTGGTAATCCTAAATCCTCTTTCTTATTTATTAATATAGCCTCTGACCCTCTCAAACCAAAAAGAGTTGTGTTTTACTAGAACATTTAGCAAATAAATAGCAAGATAATTTCACTGCTTGACCTTTTCATATTCTTCTTCTGAGAGAAGTATGTTAAACTACCAAGGTTCCTTATTTGTCACATATTTTTCTTAAAGTCATGTCTTTAGGCAGCATTCTTAGGGCCATTTTAAGGACTTGAAAGATTTCTTGCTAGCCTTATATTCACAGATCTACATAGGAATTAGAACTAAAACTGTAAGCCTGGATTTAGGATCTTACTAAGAATTTGTACTTAACAGTCTTAACTCATTGTGACATAATCAGGAAGATTCATAGTTGAAATGTTTTACATGAGTAATAGCTATGTATCTTGTGAGAGATATATAGGTGGAAAAGAAAGTGCATTGAATTAGGAATCAAGAAACCTAGTTCCATCACTAACTCATATGGGTATTGGGCAGGTTTCCTATCCCCTCAAGGACTTCTGGTACCTCATATATGAAAAGTCCCATAACAGCTCAGAAACGTTATTATTCTATAGATAGTATAAACTGAGGAAGCTCCAAAGGTTGTAAAAAATGACTGTTCTAGTTCTGATAAAGAACAATCATTTATAAAAGCTGCTTACTCTTCTATTCTGTCAAATCAGGAGTTGGGGTGGCAAAAAAAATATCAGGGAAGACACAATCATAATGATAGTATGTATAGAATGCTTAAATATTCAAAACAACTCATTTCATCCTCACAACTCTGAGAGATAGGCGTTATTATTATCCCACTTTAGAGATGAAGGAACTGAGGCAAACAGAAGTGATTTGCCCAGGTTCATTGAAGCAAATGAAAGTTAAGTAGCTTGCCCAGAATCATTTAGCTAATAAGTATCTGAGGAAGGATTTGAACTTAGATCTTACTGACTCCAGGTTCAGCTCTCTCTATACTGTGCCACCTGGCTGGTAGTAAGATATGACAATTCTTATTAATTCATAATTCCATTTTTTCCTTTGGGATTCTAATGCGGTGGATAGAACACTTGGCTTAGATTCAGGCATACAAGCTCTAAACCTGTCTCAGTCATTTACTAGTTCTGTGACCCTGAGCAAGTCACTTAAAATAGCGATAATAACAGCACCTAACTCACAGGGCTATCTGTAAAATACTTTACCAACCCTATATTTCAGTTAAATAATAAGCATATCTATAAAAATTCCTTTTTTTAATGGGAATCATTTTATATGAACTTTTTTTTATTACGAAAAGAGGGAGTGTGATGACTTCTCCATGAATCATTTCTACCAAATATGCATCTTTGGGGTTTGTGATTTCCCTTTTTGATAATTCAAAGCTAGGCTTATATTTTTCATAGCTTAGTTTGATGATTTTCAGTGACTTTCAGGCCAAACCTTAAGGGAATACGTGTTTAACATGGTGCTGTGGGAATTGTTCAAGTAAAACCCTAACCGTGTTTTATAATGGAAGCTGCATGCCCAGTTTCTTGAACACTGCTTGGAAAGTGAACCCCAAGGAATCATTCCAGCTAAACTATGAAAGAGACAGCTGTGCTGGGAGATTTTGAATTTGAACCACTGTGAATCTAAACCTCTTATTTAGTTGAGTGAGACATCTGGTGTGTCAAAGTGTAAGGAAGCTTCCTATTAGAGGATGTTATATACAGTAGAACAGTGAATCTGTTGTCTCTGCTAATGAGAATCTGATTTAATCCTCCTTCACTGAACAATAATGCAAGTATACACCATCTGAGCCATATGTAATTAAGAACTTTAACATGTTGGTTTCTAGAAGTTTTGGGCATTTTTTAAAAGTTAAAAAAAAATGATGGGGCAGCTAGGTGGCACAGTGGATAGAGCACCGGTCCTGGAGTCAGGAGTACCTGAGTTCAATTCCGGCCTCAGACATTTAACACTTACTAGCTATGTGACCCTGGGCAAGTCACTTAACACCAATTGACTCACTAAAAAAAAAAAACAAAAACCAAAAAACGATGACCTGTAAAATTAAATATACTTTCAGATGTGCCTCTTACATATCAAGCAGAAGGGAGTCGGCAAGCTTTGAGGGTTTATTTCTACATCGATAACTATCACTTTGAACAGCTGCCTCAAAGACTGAAGAATGGAGGAGGATTTAAAGTCCATCCGGTTCTTTTCGCACAAGGTAGAAGATGTGCACTTTTCTTCTTTCAAATAGGCCAATAATGTGTATCTTTAAGTGTATTAGTGATATTTAATGATATATTTATATTTTTACTTTCATTTTGATTTTGTTATTATTAATATGCATTTATATTTTAGGGCTTATATAAAGTATTGTTCCTTATTCTGAATCCTATACATTTAGTGAGATGTAAAGAATTTGGGCCAGCTAGATGGATCAGTGGATAGAGCCTTGTCCGGAGAATCAGGAAGACCTGGGTTAAAATCTGGCCTTAGACACTTACTAGCTATGTGACCCTGGGTAAGTCATTTAATCCTGTTTGCCTCAGTTTCCTCATCTGCAAAATGAGCTGGAGAAGGAAATGGCAAAACCACTTCAGCATCTTTGACAAGAAAACCCCAAATAGAGTCACAAAAAGTTAAACATGACTGAAAAATGACTGAGCAACAAGAAGGACAGAATTTGGAGAGAATCAAGGTGAAAATATCACCCTTGATTAAAGGGCTGTAGAAGTGATGAAATAAATGACACCCATTGTTCTTTAGTTAAAACTGACATGTATGCATCACTTTAATGCTTGCCAAACATTGACGTACTGTGTCTCATCTGAGTTTTACTTACAACATCCCTAAGAGGTACTGTGAGTACTATAGGTATTATTATTCTCATTTTAGAAATAAGGTAGCACAGCAAAGAGTGGTAGACCTGGAGTGAGGAAGATCTGGGTTCAAATCTTGATTCGGACATTTCCTAGCTTTGTGACCCTGGGCCAGTCACTTAATCTCTGTCTTATAGCTATTACTCATATAAATAGGGATGATAATAGCACATATCTACCAGGGTTATTGTAAAGAACAAATGAGATATTCACAAAGTACTTTGCAAACCTTAAAACAAGATACAAATACAAGCTATTATCTGTTATTATTAAATAAAGAACCTCAGGCTTAGAGAGGTCCAGATTCTTGCCCATGCTCATATAATTAACAGTATCAGAGTCAGCATTTGAACAAGAGTCTTCCTGACTTCAAGTTAAGCATTTCCCTACTGTGTCACACTGGATCGAGTTCAAATGTCTAGGAGAAGAGGACTGTCTTTTTCATTGTCCTCAAATGACCTCCATTACACAAGACTTGTTCAGAGGAAATGTTTTTTTGGTTTTTTTTTTGTTTTTTTGCAGGCAATGGGGGTTAAGTGACTTGCCCAGGGTCACACAGCTAGTAAGTGTCAAGTGTCTGAGGCTGGATTTGAACTCAGGTACTCCTGAATTCAGGGCCAGTGCCTTAACCACTGCGCCATCTAGCTGCCCCAGAGGAAATGTTTTTTTAAGCGAAGAAATAGATTTTAAGATTATTGTTGTTGTTCACTTGTGTTCAACTTTTTGTGACCCCATTTGGTATTTTCTTGTCAAAGATAGTGGAGTGGTTTGCCATTTCCTTCTCCATCCCATTTTACAGATGAGGAAATTGAGGCAAACAGGATTAAGTGACTTGCCCAGGGTCACATAGCTAGTAAGTTTCTGAGGCTGGATTTGAAGCCAGGTCTTCCTGACTCCAGGCACAATGCTCTATCCACTGTACTACCTAGATAGAGCTATTATGAAAGGTAGAATAATCTATAGAGGGTTGTAAAGTTTTCTTTTTCTATTTTAATGAAGTTTTATCTGGAGCAGTGGTGTCAAATTCAAATAGAGGGGCAGCTAGGTGGTGCAGTGGATAGAGCACCGGCCCTGGAGTCAGGAGTACCTGAGTTCAAATCCAGCCTCAGACACTTAACACTTACTAGCTGTGTGACCTCGTGCAAGTCGCTTAACCCCAATTGCCTCACTAAAAAAAAAAAAAATTCAAATAGAAAATGGTGCTACTAATCTGTATATTAGGATCCCATTGTCTTGTATATGAACTTATATTTTTCCATGTTTTATTGTGTTTTAGTTTATTGAGTATTTCCCAATTACATTTTTTTTTGCTAGGTAATTGGGGTTAAGTGACTTGCCCAGGGTCACACAGCTAGTAAGTATTAAGTGTCTGAGGCTGGATTTGAACTCAGGTCCTCCTGAATCCAGGGCCAGTGCTCTATCCACTGTGCCATCTAGCTGCTCCCCAATTACATTTTAATCTGATTCATACTGCACTCAGGTGTGCTGTGAGCCACATGCAGCTCATGGAACTCATGTTTGACACCTCTCGTCTAGATGATGTTATTGTTTAGTCATTTCAGTTATATCTAACTCTGATGCCATTTAGAGTTTTCTTGGCAAAGGTACCAGGGTGGTTTGCCATTTCTATCTGAGCCAAACTTAAGTGACTTGCCCAGGGTCACACAGCCAGAAAGTGTCTGAGTCCAGATTAAAACTCTCTCTATATATTATATATGTATAGGCATGCATATATACACATATATGTATATATGCATATATGTGTATATGTATAGACATATATACATATACTTTGAAGTTCTAACTTATGATTTCTCTAGGAAAATCCATACAATAAGTCACAAATTTTACTTAGTCTGTTTCTCCCCCAATATCTTTATATTACTAGTACCTATTATACTATCTAGTGCATTGTAGATGATTAATAAATGCTTATTGAGTAATTAATTGCTATTTTAATGTGCCATGGATTTCCAATAATAGTCCCTGTCTTTGATATTACATACTTTGAAAAAAATTATTGTGGGTACCTCTAAATGCTCTTTATCAATAATTAGTTTTAGAAAAGTAGTAAAGATCGTCAAGAGAATAATGATTGTGACATGATTGTGTCATGATTGTGACAATAGTAACTTACTTGTATATAACATTTAAGGTTTGCAAAGAACTTTGAAAAATCTTTTTTTTCTCATTTACTTTTCCTAACAACCCTTAGTTGGATATAATTTGGGAACAATTTCTCCATTTTGCAGATGAGGAAACTGAGTCTCAGAGAGATTAACTGATTGTCCAGGGTCACACAACTTGTAGGAAATAGAGGTAGAATTTGACCTGAGTCTCTACTCACCAGATTCAGTCCTTTTCTCTTCTTCCTGTCTGTCTACATAGTAAAGGAGATGGGAAAAGTAGTTTTTAAATAAGCATGTAATTTTAAGGAGATAATTTGAGCTAAAAGTAGTATGTGTCATTGTAGAGGGTTATAAAAGTGATAGTACAGGGAATAGGCTTGTGATTTCATTAAGTAAAGGAACTGCAAGATGAGGAATCTTCCACCAATATAAATGGTCCTTTTCCTGAAACTTAAAGTCTCAGAGAATTGCTCAGCGCTCTGAGAAGTTGTGACTTGCCCAGGGTCCCATAGGGAGTTTGTGTCAGAAGCATCTTGCTGCCTCCAAGTTTGCCTTTCTATCTCCACAATACTATACTGTCTCTCTAAAAGTGATAGGTATCAGAAAATAGAAGGGCCTAGCAGAGCAAGTTTATAATAATGGAAACATCCTGCTATCTCTTCCTTTGAAATGATTCTTGACATGATAGATGATGCTGAACCACTTTTCTTGTTGACTATGTGGGATGTCTTTCATTAAAGCAGAATAATCTTACTCCACAGGCAATTTAAAAATGGAAACATCAAGATGTTTCTTTAATTTTCATCATTTTAATTTGTTAACTTATACGTACTAACAAATATATAACAGATTTTTGCTAAAGTTTGATTCTATAAAACAACTATAATCACTCTGAAATTTTATTTAAGTAAATTGATTTGTAAGAAATGGAAATAAAATCATAATAGCTCACTTTGCATAGTACTTTAGTTTTATTGGAACATTTCAGCAGCTGAGGTCCTATAGAGGTTAAAAAAAATGTGAAACAGTTGGTCTTCTTAATGATCTGACAATAACAAAGGTTGTTTATCTAGATAAGGGTACAGATTGTTCTTCAGCATTCACAAAATGTACAGGAATCATTAGTTTTCCTCAGTATTCATTAGCTGGATGTAGATGCAGGAAATTTAGATGGTAGCCTGAGTAGAGATTAGCATCTGGTAATTGAAAAAGGTAGGAAATGAAGAAAGATTTCCAATTGGAGACTGTTCCTAGGATACAAGTTTGTATTAAGGGGTTTTAGTTTTAAATGTTAGTTCTATGTTCTTCCTTAGATCACCAAAAAGAAATGGGTTTAGACTAGGATAAAAGAAGACTTCTATAAATTCATTTTCAATATCATCCATGAGATGTTCTGAAATATTAGATATTTTTATTAAAGCAAATAATAGATAACGTGATATATTTCTGTTTTTCTTTCCCTGTTTCAATTCAACAAGCATTTATTACACACCTACTATGTGTAAGACACTGAGCTGGTCCTCCTTGGTAACATTTAAAAAACCATGATGAATCATAGGCAGTAACACAAGAGGGGTCCTTTCCAATTAGATGCTATCACTTAAAAGATTCAAAATTTAGTGAATATATAACATATAGTTACCAGAAAGCAAGGAATGTCAAGAATCTAGGTGGCAAGACCAAGCATTAAGGAATATTTAATTAACTAAGGGTCAGAGAAAGTAATTGGTCCAGAACTCAGGTTGGCAATAGAAGGGAGGAAGGGTAGGGCAGAAATCCAATAAAACTCATTTAAACTCTGAGGCATTCTCATCTCAACTCCCATTACTGCTCACTCAGGCTACATCTCACCCTTAGGGGTAATTCTGTAATGATATTGGTTTGATCCCCTCCTTATGTGTTTACTTACAATTACTCCCAAGATTAGCAGTTGAAATTCATTTAGACAGCCAGTCTTAAACAGCTTTTAGAAAACGGGATTTACTTAGACAGAACATTAAAACTTCCCTGTCCCCAAATTAATGACATACTCTTCCTCAAATACATAGAATTCCAGAAAAAAAATGGACACAAGCATAAAAAGTGCATAGACCAAAATGGTACCTCCTCACAGCTCCTAGTTGCTGCAAGTTCTTTTCTCCCATGTATGGGGTTCTTGAGAAGTTCTCTTAAGCATGGTGAATTTGCATCCATCTATCCATCTGTCCTTGGCACCTGATAAAGGCACTGCTGATCTCTGTTTCCCAGTAAGACACAATATCCTTGGGGCAGCTAGGTGGCGCCATGGATAGAGCACCAGCCCTGGATTCAGGAGGACCTGGGTTCAAAACCAGCCTCAGACACTTACTAGCTGTGTGACCCTGGGCAAGTCACTTAAACCCAATTGCCTCACCAAAAAAAAAAAAAAAAGACACAATATCCTGGAGACTCCTCAAAGCACTTTCTAGAAATCCTGCTATTCCAACTAAAGAAATCCCATCACCACTTAAAACAGACCTATCTAGCTTTTCATTTAATCAGATGTCTTTCAGAGACTTCTAATTTAAACTAAGGTCTTTTGATTAATTGAATGAGATATGTTCTCATCTGGTTAAGGTGCCATATTAAAATGGGGTAGAGCTTTTTTTACAATTCTTTCTGCCTTACACAGGGACAGGAAAATAAGTCAAAATTGCCAGCAGCAGACAGATTTTTAGCTGGTGAACCTGGTGCTGAAAGCGGTTTTTGGTTTATATTCTTGTCTAGGCAGGAAATAAATCAAAGGATATAGATGATCATCAGGTGAGGGAAGTTAAGTTATTACTGAATATATTATTTTTAAAGACAGCACAAGGCTGTTGAAGCTAGATTCTAAGAGTCAGTTAACATAGGACTGTAGAACTGCAGTCTTAACTAGCCTTGCTTAGGTACCAAAAGTGAAATATGTCTCATCTTTCAAAATTTATTTAATAGATTCTGGACCAGTCTTAGGATCAATTCAGATTAATTAGGAAGAGGGGGATTTTTCTGCTATGGTTATAAAACAAAGCAACTAATTAAGCCTCCACTAGCCTGGTGCTCATGAATCCATAGTGGTAAAAGAGACATTGCAATAGTCAGCTAAGGGTAGCCTTACAAGAAACTAGTATATCTGGTTTTCCATTAAATGAGTGTTTAGTGTTATAGACAGCTTATAATTGGAAGTTTGAGGGTTTTTAATTTTATTTTAATCATAGATGAACTCAACTTTAGTTTTGCCTCCATAGTTTAAATTTTTATTGATTCCTTTGAAATGCTATGGCTCTAATACTGAGGGTTAATAATATTATTCTATCCCTTGTCCCTTGAACTTTCCCTGTCTTTCCAGTTCCCTCTCTGAAGATTCTTCTTCATAAGTCATCCCCTTAAATTAATATGTCCAGAAATCCTTTTTCTCTTCTCTTCATATTTTGTTTATTACTTCCATCTACCTATTTTTCAGGTCATATGCAGGGGCAGCGATGATGCTGATTAGAAACTTATGGTCTTAGAGAGTTGCCAGCAACCTTGAAAGATTACATTTCTTGCTCATTTGGTCAGAGACAGGATTTGGACCTAGATCTTCCTAACTTTTTGTACTATGTTTTGCTATCCTACTTATATCTATTGGGGAAAAGAACTCTGGCCGATAAGGGACCAGGCCCTACTTAGCCTTTTTAAAAATTTTGTTGTGACTTTATGTAAATCACTAAAATGTGTTGTGTCTTAGAGTCCTTTTCTGCAAAAGGGTTGGGTTAAATCTTTAAGGTGACTTTGATATTAAAAATAACAACAACAACAAATCTTGGTATCATAAATTCCATATGTGGTGGCCCTTGATCAATAAGTCCAACCCTGAAAAATAAAATTCTTCCATATCTCCACAAAAAAGATGTTAAAAATAGAGTGTCCAGAAAGTTCCTTTCACTTAGGATCAAGTTATTTAAAGCAAGAACAGACTTCAGAAATCATCTGGATCTACCCACTTTTTAGGAATAAAACTCCCATATATTAGGAATCTAAGAATCCTGCCGGAAAGTTATCTGACTTGTTCACCAGGTAACAAGTAGAAGAACCAGGATTCTAGTCTATAACTCCAAATCCAGAGTACATTCAATAAATGGTTAATGAATGTATATACCAAAAAGTAGATACTCCAATATCCAATGAGTGGTTGCCAATAAATGACAAGCTTTAGCAAGAGTATAAGTATTTATTAAGAGCATTAGGATCTAACTATCAGAGAGAAAGGTAAAAATCTAACTATTTCTAAGAGACTCCAGCATCTGACCTGCCATGGCAAGGTCAGGAACCAAAAAAGGACCCAACGCCTCCTGTAAAGCAGGAACATTTCCCACCCACCCCTGCCCATGCACACACAGCTCTAAGATAATTGGCCGGCAGCTTTGATAGACAGCCCTCACGAGCAAACGTCATTTCCTGACACCAAGGACCTGACCGTATGGCTTGCCCTCAGACGCCTTCTCCTCAGGGCAGAGCTTTCCTACAGTTACTCTCCAGCAGGTGGCTGTCATTCTAATTGTTACACTTTATATACAGTATCATCATTAATGGGATATTTTCCTGTGTCTACCATATGTGGCATTTGCTTTATAAAAATTTATGATTATATTTTTATCAGCATCTGCATAGGTGTGTTTCAGTATGCCAACCTGAGACAACCTCCATCCTGGAAACAGTGAATAGAACCTGTTACAGTAGAAAAAGAATACATAAAAAGCCTCCTATCCAAGGCAAGATTCTGAAGTTGTAATGTCCTCTTGTCTATGCTTCTTAGGCTATAACTTCTTACCTATTCTGCCTCCTTGTCTGTCCTGATATATGACTTCTTATGTATTTATTGGTTTCTGATTGCTGACATGGTCTTGACCTGCTCCATTCGGACCTCTGGCTTTTCTCTGCAGTATTCAGTTCATATCCTTGATTTGCTCCTGCTTGTTATTCCAAGTCTGGTATCCTGGGTCCTACCTTACAGCTTTGTCTCATTCATCAACTTCTCCCCACAGTATATCATGCTAATTTTTCTTCAACTATCCAGGTGATAGGTGAGCAATATGCTGCTACTTGCTTTTTTTATCATTTAATGATGAAAAACTCTACCAATGCTACTATCTTGCTAGGAAGAAAGATATTTAGTTAGTCCATTATCATTTATAAAGTGTCTACTATATGCCAAGTACTATGCTAAAAGCTGAGGATAACATAGGCAAAAGATAATCTCTGCCTGCAAGAAGCTCACAAAGGGGGGCAGCTAGATGGCGCAGTGGTTAAGCACCGGCCCGGGATTCAGGAGTACCTGAGTTCAAATCCGGCCTCAGACACTTGACACTTACTAGCTGTGTGACCGTGGGCAAGTCACTTTACCCCCATTTCCTGCAAAAAAAAAAAATTATTAAAAAAAAAAAGAAGCTCACAAAGAATGGGTGAGAATTAAGAGGGATTGGTAAAGGCTTCTTGCAGAACATGACATTTTAGCTAGGCCTCAAAGGTTATTGCAATAGACAAGATATAAAGAGATTAGAACTTGCACCAGGAAGGTGGTAGTATCAAAGTTGAGAAGAAAGGGTATTTTAGAGATGTTGTAAAGGTGAAATTGATGGAAAGAAAGCAGGAAGTCAGGGAGGAAGGGAGAAAGGGAGAAAGGGAGGAAGGAAGGAAGGAAGGAAGGAAGGAAGGAAGGAAGGAAGGAAGGAAGGAAGGAAGGAAGAGAGAGGGGGAGGGAAGCAGGAAGGATCAAAAGCAGTACAGAACTTATTAAACTCTTCCTATAAGCAAAACACTGTGCTAAAAATTAGAGGATACAAATAGAAAAACAAAGCAGTTCTAAAAGACAAGTTCTAACATATAGGAGGTTTCAGTTATTAGTTAGAAATAACCAGTGCTTGTTAGGGTACAGTGACAAAGCCTGAGGGCTGTCATAGGTCTAGAGAATCGATTACATTAGTTAGGAACTTAAAAGATAATTTACGTTTCATAAAGTACATTTACATTACATTAAAGGTCATTTCTGTATAAAATAAATTTAAAGAGGATCATGTGTGGATGTATATGTTTAATAAGGTGCAGCTAGGTGGCACAGTGGATAGAATACTGGGCCTGGAATCAAGAAGGCTCATCTTCCTGAGTTCAATTCTGGCCTCTGACACTTAGTATCTGTATGACCCTGGGAAAGTCACATAATCCTCTTTGCCTCAATTTCCTCATCTGTCAAATGAGCTGGAGAAGGAAATGGCAAAGCACTCCAGTATCTTTGCCAAGAAAACCCCACAAGGGGTCACTAAGAGTAAAACATGACTGAAAACTACTGAACAATAATCAATATGTTTAATAAAGATTATATGTTATACAGAGTGTAGCAAAGGTCTTATTGAAGTTTTAAGCTATTAAATATTTATATTTAAGCTATCAAAGCTTAAAACTTCAATAAGACCTTTGGAACATGTTGTACGCGCACACACACACACACACACACACACATACATTCGCATTTACATATATATGCACATTTTTTACATACAAACAGTTTTTAAAGGTATATCTATAGTTTTAGGGAATGTATAACAATTTTTACCAACTAACTCAATTACCTATTTGAATTTGATGATTTGGATTTACTTCTTATCTAACTTGTTTATAGGATCATAAGATTAAAAGGTGGAATAAGGGGGAGGCAAGTAGGTGGCACAATGAATAAAGCACCGGTCCTGGATTCAGGAGGACGTGAGTTCAAATCTGGCCTCAGACACTTGACACTAGCTATGTGACCCTGGGCAAGTCACTTAACCCTCATTGCCCCGCAAAAAAAAAAAATAGGTGGAATGGATACTGAAGGCAATCTATTCCACTCACCACCTGATTTTTCACATGAAGATCCTCAAAACTTGAATAGGCTAAAAGACTTGCCCCGATTTGCAAAAATAACCCTAAGGTAAACCCACTCTGAGGGAGTATGATAGAAATGATGAATCAACAAAGGAGACTGAGAAAGATCCATGAGGCAGGTAGAAATTTAACCAAGAAAAGGTGGTGTCACAAAAAGTCCTGAGAGTACAATGTATCTATGGAGGAAGAAATCACCAGTAGATCAGCCACCTGGGATTTGTGTTTGGGTCTTCTGTTAGTATTTTAGAATATCACACTTTAAAAATAAAGTTTTAAATATGGAAGAGGCCTAGAATGCTCAATTTTTGTGTGCTCATGAAATAATAAATGGGATAACCATTGAATGGTTGAAAGTTAATATTAAATATTATTTTAAGGATCATGAACTGTGTTTATATGCATACTTTGGACTCCCTGAATATATTTTCTCTTATGCCTTTTTTTTTTTTGGTGAGGCAGTCGGGGTTAAGTGACTTGCCCAGGATCACACAGCTAATAAGTATCAAGTGTTTGAGGCCATACTTTAACTCAGGTCCTACTGACTCCAGGGACAGTGCTCTATTAACTGTGCCACCTGGCTGTCCCTCTCTTATGCCTTTTTATCATTGATTCTCTGCTATTAAGAGTTGGAAAAGATTTTTAAGATTGCACTATGAAAAATAATGCCTAACAATATGTTTTCTAAAAAAAACCCAACACATTTCCTCCTTCACACAGCACTGGAGAGCATGGAAGGATATTATTACCGAGACAGTGTTTCAGTGGAAGAATTTCAAGCCCAGATTAATGCTGCTTCATTGGAAAAAGTTAAACAGTATAACCAGAAGCTTAGGTGAGTATTAATCCATTTATTATACATTTTCATATTTGATCCATAACAAGATCATAGGATTTAAGGCTAAGACGTCATCTGTCATATGATTAGCTGGTGAACAAACCATTCATTGTAGGAAGTTTTGTGAAGTTATACAACCATCAGAGCAAAAAACCTGTATTTTTTTAAAAATTGCATAGTAATTTGTACTTAAAACATCACTAACTTTATTAAATAGACTTAATGGTATACACGGGGCAAAATTCTATTAATATTATAATATAATATATAAATGCTTGTGACATAGTTTAAAAGAGTATTATTGTATTTCTCAATTTATATTGAATTAAATATGATTGTATATGGCTTAAAAGTTTTAAAATATGATACTCAATAAGTAAACACATAGATTAGCAGCCGATTTGATAAGCAATGTGAAAGAGTTTTCATCCCCTACAGTAGACCTTTACCCACTCCAAGGGAAAGGAAATTTCCTCAGGAGGTTATATTGAATAAGCAGCAGCAGCTACTCCACAGCAGACTGTCAAGCTCCGAGTCCATGGGCCTTTGTGGCCTACAAAAGTCCCAAGTACTAGGACCAGACTACAGTGCAACTGGATAAACAAAAATAAATAAATAAATAGAAATACAGTATAACTAGATAATGTTAACTTGTAGTTTCTAAATCGATATGTGGCCTGCAGGGATCTGTTTTTAATTGAATTTGACAGCAGTACCGTATATTCTGGGACATCCAGGAAGAGCACCAACTTGACCACAGACAAACAAAATATACCCAGGAGGAAATTGAGGTGCTTCTTCTTTGTTTGCTTTCTCCAGACAGGTGACATGTTAGGAGAAATGTCACTGACATGCCTAACAATAATGATAATGTTGATAGCTAGGCTTTACATAGCTCTATAAGGCAGGAAAAATAGTTTACACACTTTTTTTTTTCATTTGGTCCTCATGGCAACCCTGGAAAGGATGGTTTATTATTAACCCCATTTTACAGATAAGAAAACTGAGACAGACAAAGGTTTAAGTGACTTGCCATGGGTCACAAAGCTAGTGTCTGAAGCAAGAATTGTACTCAAGTCTTCCAGAACTCAATCCTGTTTTCTTCCCTATAAGAATATAATTTCTTTGAGTTCAGCAACTTTAAAATATATATTTATTTAATTTGGAACTTAAGAAATAAAACAGGCATTTTTATACCATGGAGGGGTAGGAGAGGAGAAAGAGAAAAAGAAAAAAAGTTACAGATAACTTTATTATTGATTTCAAAGAAATAGAAGCAACTGCTTTTGCTTTTTATTCTGTTTTCCCCCTCCCCCACCTTGGCACAGTGCTTGGCCCATAGCAAATGCTGAATAAAGGCTTTTTGACTATTGAATGCATCAATTCAGCTTCAGTGTTTGCACTATTGGACAAACATGGTGGGTGACCCAACTGCTTGAATTCTTAATCTGTTCAAGAAGACAAGAGTGGAACCATTTTGAAGCAAGAATAGCACATTTATTTGTTTGTCTTTATCATTAATTGCTTTATTTAGGAGCTGGATAAAGTAGTGAAAGACTTGGAGTCAAAACATCTTCATTAAAATCCTGATTTGGTGGGGGTGCAGCTAGGTGGCGCAGTGGATAAAGCACTGGCCCTGGATTCAGGAGTACCTGAGTTCAAATCTGGTCTCAGACACTTGACACTTACTAGTTGTGTGACCTTGGGCAAGTCACATAACTCCCATTGCCCTGCAAAGAAAAAAAAAATCTTGATTTTGCCATTAATTAGCCATATGATCTAGAGGAAATAGCTCTGTCTTTTTTAATTATATAGCTTCCTTATCTGAAAAGTAGACACAGCCATGTTTGTACTCTGTTACATTATTTTCATAAGGGTATTATTTTGTAAACATTATTAAATTAAAACTAGTATGTTCTTTGTATGTGAGAGAAAGCATGGCTTACTGGATGTAGGGCTAGCTTCAACATCAGAAAGACCTATAGGTTCAAGCCCTGCCTCTAAGACATACAACATGTGTTATGAAAGGCAAGTCACTTAACCTCTCAGTTCCCTAGACATCCCTCTAATATTGTAAGTGACAGAACAGTTTCCAATTTGAGTCTGTGGGAGGAGTTTCCACAGGAGGGAGTTCCTTAAATAGCTGACTAGATTCTTTTTAAAAGTACTATATGTAGGGGCAGCTAGATGGTGCAGTGGATAGAGCACCGGCCCTGGAGTCAGGAGGACCTGAGTTCAAATCCGAGCTCAGACATTTAACACTTACTAGCTGTGTGACCCTGGGCAAGTCACTTAACCCCAACTGCCTCACTAAAAAAAAAAAAAAAGTACTATATGTAAATGAACAGTCAACAACAGCACTAGCAGCATCATTATTAGCACCATCATTTTATATATCATTATTACTTTTTCAAGCAATCTTAATAGATGCTGTTTTTAATAGTAAATGAATTTTAAAATTAGGTACTAGTAATACATAGCACTTATTCCAGAAGCAGGAAACAATATTCTTATTATTAAAAGGTTAAAAGTCTTTATTTTTCTTCATATGAAAGTGTAGTTTTAGATGACTATGGCCTCCCCTACCTCATCCCTGCTGTGATTTTCTCTATTACTGTGCAGTAGGAGAGAATTCCTTCAGGCAACTAATTATCTAGTCACAATTGCCTTTCTTGACCTGGTTTAATCTTTTTCTCTTCATTGTAACTTTGTGGGGAGAAAGTAGCTTCACCAGTAATAACATCACCACTAATAGCTTCACACTTCCCCATGTAGGAGGCATGCCTGCCTAGTCAGTTGGCAAATCTTGTCAGTTTTTTTGGTCCATATTTCATGCACTGGGCCCTTTCTCTCCACTCACATAGCCATCCTCAGGCCCTCATAGCATATCACCCAAACTGTTGCAGGAAACTGTTATTTGGTCTATCTACATCAAAGCTTTATTCTATTCTATCTTCCACATGGTTGTCAAAGTGATTTTCTAAAGTACAGATCAGATTGGGGCAGCAAGGTGGATAGAGCATTGGGCCTGGAGTCAGGAAAACTCAACTTCTTGAGTTGAAATCTGGCATCAGACACTTACTAGCTCTGTGACCCTGGCAAGTCACTTAACCCTGTTTGCCTTAGTTTCCACATCTGTAAAATAAACTGGAGAAGTTAATGGCAAACCACTCCAGTATCTTTGCCAGAAAAACCTCAAAAGGGGTCATGAAGAGTTATACATGATTGAAACAACTGAACAACAATTAAAAAAAACCACAATGGCGATCTTTTATTCTCTACATCTTTTTGTTGAGTATGTAACTAAAAGATGTGGTCTACTGTAAATTATAGTTTTGTAAAGGTCCAGTTGATTTCTCTCTCATGTTTTCCTCAAGGATATCTAATATCCATACAAATCATTCCTCATAAAGACTATTTTTAGAGATGGGCAAGTGGGGATATGGGTTAGTATTTTTTTATACATTCTAAATTGCCCCAAATCATGGTATCCTTGATTTTTTCCAGTCATTGGGTATATTCCTCTAAAAATTATGTCACCCTCAAAAAACCAAAACAAAACAAAACAAAAAAGGGGGACATCTAGGTGGCGCAGTAGATAAAGTACCAGCCCTGGATTCAGGAGGACCTGAGTTCAAATCTGGCCTCAGACACTTGCCACTATCTGTGTGACCCTGGGCAAGTCACTTAACCCTCATTGCCCTGCAAAAAAAACCCCACAACAAACAAACCAAAACAAAAATTGTCACCCTCAACACTGACCTCTGTTTATCTTTGACCTGGTCCAACTATTCTTCCTGTCTTCCTTTCCTTTAGTTACATTTTCTTTTCCTTGAATAACATGTTGCAAAATTAGATTTTAATACATGAGGTTGTTGACATATTTTTTGTTTTCTTCTGTTTTTTTTACACTCCTTTTGAGTTCAACTTTAAATATTCTAGGAATGATCTGGTTTATTGAGTCTCACAAAAATTTTGACAAGTAATTTCTCCCTCCCCCTTCTCTTTTTATGTTGTTGAAATTGCGCATAATCTTCCACTATCTTCTTCTTTAGTGTTATTAAAATGAGTTCATGTTTTAAATCTACTGTGCTTTTGACTTCTGTGTTTCTACAACTGTCAAAGAGATCAAATGTGTGCTGGCTGAAGTGGTTTCTAAGCCCTTTTAGCCTCTTGGTTTTCATAATTGCTTTACATTGATCAAAATTCTATTGAATACGCTAATAGTCTGTATCAATGTCTTCCTATATTGGTGTCAGTAGCCTGTTAAAATAGGTCATATTGATTCTGTCCTAACATGGTAGGACATTCTGTCCTACCATGCCTGATCACATTTATCTTTCCTTCTAATTTAATCTTGATTATGATAATTTCTGCAATAATTAAGTGAACTGACCACACACAGGCAATTCTTAAATGACTCTGCCATCAGTAAACAGTGAGTTATGGTTTGTCAAGGTAAAGTCAATACTATTTTTAAAATATTGTTGTTTCTTGTTTACCATGTTTAGTATCTTCCAATTCTGTTCTTTAAAAAAAAAGTATTTGTAATATATAGACATGAGACTTCTGCGTAGTCTAAAAACCTATTTGTCCTCTTATGTTTCTTGATCGTGAGGTATTTTCTGATATATGATTCTGGCATCTTTTATGTCTGTCCTTGTATCTAAGGAACCAACTATTAAAATATGTGTTGCTTTAATTTGGAAGGTCTTTTGAAGTACTAGAGTATTTCTCTAAATCCCCAACCTCTACTACCGATGCAGCCACATAAGCTGATGTTGCTTTCATAATATATTCCCCTGCTGTTGCTCATGAGTACTCCAAAGGGAGATGACCAACATCCCATGAAATGCTGTTTCTTTGGAATTTTGGTCACATGAAGAAACCAATTTTGCCAGCTCCCCTTTCTCCTATCCAAGAGAATCTGTGAACTGTCCTTCCATTTAGCTGTCATTTCCTTATATCTTTTGGGTTTATTTAGAGAAAGAGTTTCAATGTTGATACATTTCAGTTCCAGTTGCATTTCAATTCTGCAGTCATTGGATGAGGATCTCACATTTAAGGTATAAGCAGTTAAATTCATTTTTGGGTTTTTTTTTTGGTTTTTTTTTTTGTTTTTTTTGTGAGGCAATTGGGGTTAAGTGACTTGCCCAGGGTCACACAGCTAGTAAGTGTTAAATGTCTGAGACCGGACTTGAACTCAGGTCCTCCTGAATCCAGGGCCAGTGCTCTATCCACTGCGCCACCTAGCTGCCCCTTAAATTCATTTTTAATGGTTGATTTAAAAACTGCTATTCTTAGCGCCCTCTCTCCCTTTTGTTGCCACTCTATTTTCACTATAGAAGAAAAAAAGAGGCCTACAAAGCAGTAAGGGCCATTTTGTATTTTTTTTTTTTTTGCTTCATGGGTTGCCATGGTAAATAAACCTCTCTCTTTATATAGACTGGTTCTTAGATAGTAGAGTCAGTCTGGCTCAAAGGCCATACTGCATAAACTTTTCTGGTATGGTTGGTGTTCTTCAAGCCTGTCATGTATTTCAATAACCCATGATCACCTCTACACCCTTTTATAGGGTATAAATATATGATTTTGTGGAGGATATATGTGTAAAGATCAAATATATTAGTTATAGCCTTGATACATTCCTTTGACTAGCTCTTAATTCCAATGTCAAAGCTACACTTGGCATCCTGAGTTATGGGTCCCGGTGTGATCTCTTTCTGCTTTCAGCCTTGTAAATATCTTTCTTGGGATGGAGGCATATATTTTCCTTTTAATCTTGTATCCACAGGTCACTCTGACCTGTTAAAGTAAAAAGTCTTCTTCTTTTTGAATATTTCCTTCATTTTGTAGCATAATTTTTGAAATAGTACTGTTAATTCTCTTCTTCTAAAGCATGAGATTCTGCTTACTCTTTGTTAATTTCTTGCATGCAATCCTTTCCCTACCTGAGGTAGATCCTGGTTTTCAGGGCTTATATTAGACATTCTTTTCTCTTGAAAAAGCAAAACAAATCTCCCTCCCCCAAATGCATAACCAAACTCAAACAGTTAGGAAGCCATTTGCCAGCTTGAATATCATCTATTTGGAGATTAGAACTTTGAGTATAGGCTACTATATTCTAGCATGAGTTGACTAAACAGATTAAGAAACACCTATACTTAGGATGTTTTTAAGCCTGCAGGAAGCAAGTAATTCTCTCTTGTTCAGTTGTTTTTAGTTATATCTGGTTCTTTGTGACTCCATTTAGGGTTTTCTTGGCAAAGATATTGGAGTGGTTTTCCATTTACTTCTGGAGCTAATTTTATAAAGAGACTAAGAAGAAAAGGATTGAGTGACTTGCCCACGGACATAGAACTAGTAATTATCTAAGGCTAGATTTGAACTCAAGAAGATGCATCTTCCTGAATCTAAGCTGGCACTCTATCTACTGCACCATCTAGCTGCCCCATCTCTTGTAACAGGTAGAATCCTTAGCCCCAACCACTAGCTTAACAAATAATTCTGCAAGGTTCTTTTAACAGTTGAGGAGAAGACTTCTTCATGTTCTCTCACAATACGGGTTCTTTATTGACCTTTACCTCAGGTCCCTCACCATCTGGGCCAAGGTGTCTATCACTTGGACTGAACCATTCATTGCTAACAAGACAAAGACTTATCTTCACACAGCATCTTGACCTATGGAGAGATAGAAGGTACAAAGTAGACCTTTGCATTTGTATCATATCACTGACCATGAGGACAACTAGGGCCATTTTGTTGCTGATATCGAAGTGAAATTATAGTAAAGCTTAAAATATGATCTTTTATAGAACGATGGCTTCCATTCTTTGATTTTTCCTGCACACACCCTATGTACCTTAGTTATCACTATCAATGAGAATGGAATGCTATTAGAAGCTTGCCAGATTGATTGGCAATGCCCTCAGGAGGCAGCCAGTGCATATATAAGATACCTGCTACTCTTGAATACTCTGGGAGTCGTTGAGTACAAGGCCTTATGTGGGCTCATAATTAGGTGATAAATCCCTTTCTTATTATTCAGGTAGTAAATATTATGACCTACTTCCATGGAGTATCTTTCTTGCTATGGATATATCCTGTTTTCCACTTGCCTTTGTTGTGGCAAGCACAAACCTGCCAGATGTTTATTTACCTTTGCTAATCCTGGGTGGAAAAGAAGAATATATATCCCCAAAAGTTCCATTTTTATGAAAATGAGAGGATTATTACCAGTACCTAGTTGACTGAAGAACTATGACAAATAGGAAAGAACATGAGACTAGCATGCAACATAAAGGATTGAGGGTTGATTGAGGACTATCACCACTGATATCAAGAAGTGATAGCCTCAACCTGATTCCGAGTATACAATCCAAAGGGGTGAATGAATGAAAGCAAATTTATCACCAAGAGAGAGAGAGAGAGAGAGAGAGAGAGAATGCAAAGCTCATGAGGTACTCAAGGTTATGTTTTTTCACAAAGAACAACATTCATTTTATTTTTTAATTTTGTGGGGCAATGGGGGTTAAGTGACTTGCCCAAGGTCACACAACTAGTAAGTGTCAAGTGTCTGAGGCCGGATTTGAACTCAGGTACTCCTGAATCCAGGATTGGTGCTTTATCCACTGCGCCACCTAGCTGCCCCCGAACAACATTCTTTTAATTGTTTTTTGTTTTGTTTCAAATTAACTTATGGGTACCAAGTGCACTACATTTCTATCATGGGAAGGACAGACTAGTTAAGTTCAGAGAGGTTTACCACTTAAAAGTTAGTCATCGGGGGGCAGCTAGGTGGCTCAGTGGATAAAGCACCAGTCCTGGATTCAGGAGAACATGAGTTCAAATGTGGCCTCAGACACTTGACACTTACTAGCTGTGTGACCCTGGGCAAGTCACTTAACCCTCATTGCCCTGGCTAAAAAAAAATTAGTCATCAATTGTATTTCTTTGACCAGTGTAATTCTAAAAGATTAGCTACTAAGGTTGTGTTCAACTTACTAGCTGTGTGACCTTAAACAAGTTATTTAATTTCTGTTTGCCTCAGTTTCCTCATCTGTAAAGAAGAGATATTAATACCTACCTCTTAGGATTGTTGTGAGGATCAAATGAGATAGTAACTATAAAGCACTTAGCACAGTGTTCGGCACATAATAATTTCTAGGTAAATGTTAACTTTGTTGTTGATATTATTATAAACTGAGATTAATATAGATTTATGACAATGAAAAGTATACACAAGCTAACTGAAGGAACAAAAATGTTCTTTGAAACATTACAGTTATTTGTTAAAAGGCTAAGTAGCTTATACTTTAGAGGACATGTAAACATGACACTTAGATGTAAATTGTTTATTGGCCTTAGAGGCCACCAAATACAACCCCCTCCTTTTACATATGAAGAAACTGAGGCAAAGAAAGGAGTTGAGTAACTTACCCCGTGTCACACAACTTATCTCTGGCTACTAGACTCTTTTATGTATAGTCTACATATAAGTACATTTGAAAGCACAGCCCATTACCAAAACAAGACAAAGAGTTCAGTACAGGTGACCTGTGGGTTAAGGTCAGAAGAATCATATTCCTATATGAAGAATAAACACTATGCTATTATTACTACTTGGTCATGATGAAGTATCCTCAGCTTTGTTTAAAAAAAACAAAACAAAAAATAACAGTTAACAATAGGACAAGACAATGAATTAAAATTCATTAGAAAATATAAGGCAATTTATTCTCCCTCCAGTAACTGATGCAATCTCTTTAACTCATGAAAATGTTATCATCTCTATTTCTAATTTTTGCCATAGCTGTACTTTTCAACACTATATTTTTCGGTGGAAAAATAAAACTTTGGATTATTCATTTAATCAAGAGCTGTGAAAACTTATTTGGAATCTGTTTAGAATATATGTAAAAGTACAAGAAGGGTTTGAGGTTTTGTTAACCTATATTTAAAATTTTGTGATAGGTAATATCAATTAAAGGTAACATTAATTTTGGTCCTGAGGATGTAGTTGTTTAAACAGTCTCATAAAGACAATATTCAAGTGAAATTTTGCATTTTTTATAGCTTCTACTTTTAGGAATAATGGGCTATGTGATTTCCTTTTTTAACTACCTATGAATCTGTCAGTCTCTGTACCCTACCTCCTCCTTAACTTTATATTTCTCTTTTCTTTTCTTTCAGCTGAATTGCATTTACTTTTATTGCTTAAGATGCTTCAGCATTTCTGTTTCCCTGACATTTGCAAGGGGAAAATAAAGCAACATTCTGTCCCTATTTACTTGCAAGTTGGGGCTTAGAGTTGTCAGTATTATAAATTTAGCCTGATCTAATAGTTTGCTAATGAGATGTTAGACAACCAGGAAAAAGTAATTATGTCTGCAAAGATTTTAAATTACTTTATTATGTTTAATAGCTTAGTGGATTTTTTAACTTTATTTAAAAAAAGAATATGAAGAGCCCAGCACTTAGGAAATAGGACTGATAATTATGTGGCAGATTCTTCAACACAATGTAATTACATGAAGAACTTAGTTAGGCATATTTATTTATCTCTAGATATCTCTAAACTTTAAATAGGCCATTCAAGTTATATAATTGATGTTTACCACTTAAGAACACTGAATTTGATGACAGAGGACCTAAGTCGAAATCATATTACTAACTTTGTGACCTTAAACAAGTGACTGCACCTCTCTGAACCTCAGTTTCACCATCTGTAAGATGAGGTTTGAACTAGGTGGCTTCTAAGGATTCTTCTAGCTCAAAATGGAAATCACCTCAATTGCTTCAGAAACTTAATCAGAATCTGTTTCAGAAAAGTTTTGGATTTTTTTTAAGCTTGCTCTTCATTACCTTCCCCCCCCCCACATGATTCATGGTCAATAATTGATATCTTCTTTGACATATAGAAATGGCACAAAGCAATATCACTTTAATTACATATTTGGGAAATAATTGAATAGTTACTTTGGGTTTCTCTTGTCCAATACATTCTAATTAAAACTAGAGTATATTGGTTTTCCTTTTGTCATGTGGATATAGGTATATAAAATATTTAATGTGTTTTAATGTTGCTGTAATTGATCAGTGATTTCCTTGCCCACTCAACATTATGCCCTATAATGGTGAAGTAGAACTATGTAAAATAAATAAAAATCTTGTCCTTGTCTGACAACGTATGTCTCATGCTACACTTCAAACATACTTCCTTTCTACTGAGAAGAGGTAGTCGTTCTTTATCAGTCTACTGAAAGTAAAAATGCCCACTACGTTGTTCAAAATTATGATGTCTTTTAGTGTTTTCCTTTATATAACTTTTGGAATTGTATAATTTATTCTGATTTTTTTTCTTTCATTGCTTTGGATCAACTCATAAAAATATTCCCAGGTTTCCCTAATTTTATGTTCATTTCTTATAGCTCTATACCATTCTGTAATATTCACATATACAAAATTATCTAGCTACTTCCTAACCAATAGGATACCCACTTTGGTTCCAGTCTTTTAACACAAAAGTATTATAAATATTTTGGAATATATAAGCTTTTTTTGGATGTTGGCCTCCTTGAGATATATGTTTAGTAGTATAAAGTTGGTGGGTCAAAAGGTATGTGATTATTATTACCTATATAATTCCAAATTATTTTCCAGAATAGTTGTTTGAAATCGCAATTCTTCCACAAGTGTATTAATATGCCTTTCTTCCCACTTCCTCATGAGCATTTATCACTTTCAGCCTGTCATCTTTGCCAAATCTATTGGGTGTGAGATGAAACCTCAGAGTTCTTTTAGGTTTCATTTCTTCTATTATTTGGAACATTCTTTGTGCTATTCATATCCTTTGACTTGTCAAAAAGTAATTCTTATTTTTGTGTATTTCTATTAGTTTCCTACATATCTTGGGTATCAGATATATTGACTGCATAAGATGGTGTTATATTTGTATTGAATTTATCCTGGTACTTCTATAGCTTTTTTATATCTTGAAAAATCCAGGTCATTTAAAATATACAGATGCTAACCCTGTTGGAAGCCAACCTCTCAAGGAAATTCATCAGTGTGTTCAAGGCTCATAGCACTCACACTGGAATATCAGATGAGGTGAAAATGATAGTGGAATTAAACAACTCCAGAAAATATCTGCCTGTGGGGGTAGGAGTGGGGAGAAATTCATGAGATCTATTGAGTAAAAAGATAGTTGTTCCTAGAATTTTTAATCATGTTTTTGTCTTATCAGTCCAGTATATTTTTCCACATCCTCTGTTCATAGTATGTATCATGTGGGAATAGGTTGATAGTGTTGGGAGATTTCAGTTTTAGTTATTATACAGCTAGGTAACACAGTGAATAGAACGTTAGACTAAGAGGCAGGAATCCCTGACTTCAAATCCTGCTTCAGACACTTACTAGTTTAATTGTAGCCCTGGGCAAGTTACTGAATTTGTCTCAGTCTCAGTTTCATCATTTGTTATATGGGGATAATATTAGCACCTTTCTGACAAGATGATTTTAAGAACAATATAAGATAGTATGAAGCATTTTGCAAACCTTAAAGCCCTGTATAAATGCTTGTTGTTGTTGTAGTTATGCTAACAGCAGCACTGAACCATATTATTCTTCCTTTAAATTAGTACCAAGAAGAGATGGGGGCTTAGCTAAGAGAGAGAGATTAGGTGGTAGCAAAGAACCAGAGCAAATATCATTTTGTGTTCATGTTCCATACCTTGAATGTGGGAATAATCAAAGGATACCCTATTTACTTCACTACTATTATACTGGTATACTCATAAACTAACTTTGGGTTAATTCTGATAATTAGACGTGGAGCTAGAGAATAGCTGCAATAGGTGATGATTATTTATATTTATCTTTACATAAAGAGGTCTGTTAGTACATTTCAAATTGTATTTGATTACTCCTAAAATGCTATATACATTGAGACATGTTGTAAAGTGGGTAAAGGAATGAATTTAGAGTCATGGAACCTGGGTTTGAATCCTAGCTTAGCCACTTATTAGGTTTATGACTTTGAACAGGTCACTTAATCCCTTTGCTTTGGTTTCCTCATCTATAAAGTGAAGGTGGGGCAGCTAGATGGTGCAGTGGATAGAGCACTAGCTCTGAAGTCAGGAGGACCTGAGTTCAAATCCGGCCTCAGACACTTGACACTTACTAGGTATGTGACCCTGGGCAAGTCACTTAACCCTCATTGCTCTGCAAAAAAAAAAAAAAAATTTTAATGAAGAGGATGGACTAGATGTTTTCTAAGTTCTCTCTCAGCCTCACTTTTATGATCTCATGACTCTTCAGGAAAATATCTATTGCCTATAGATATATCTGTTCTAACTTAACTAAGGGTGTTGCTTGTTTTTTAACATCTGTATTGAAATCACTTACCCTGTTATTGAGAGGTTGTATTCATAGCCTATGTTCCACATTCAGTTTTATTTTAGTCGAGGCTTAAAGAAACTGTGTAGAAGATCTGGTTTAAAAAATACACAAATATGGATAGCTAGATAGAAAGACAGAACAAGTCTTTGTTGCAAGATAGCTTAGTTTCCACATGTACAATTAAAGAGTTTTAATATTATGACTATGAGCTCTCTTATCTTTCTAACTAATAATTCTCTCTTTGGTGGCAATATTTATCCAACTAAAAAAAAGTAAAAAGCATTTGCTGGTATCACAAGAATTTGGAAGTGTCTTCAAAGGAAAAATTTGCAGTGAATCACCCATTTCCTAAAATTAAGTAAAATTTATTGTTTTCACCAAAACAAGGGAAATAGACATCAAAGTGATCTGAGGCTCTGAGTGACCTGTAGAATTAATGAGAGTCTGGAGCAACAAAAGGGAAATTGTGCACCCAGAAAAATCAATGAGAACATGCCATTTTTTGTAAGAAAGAATGGCCAGTGCTTTGGAAGGAAGATTGATTTATGTTTTTAACTTTACTGACTTCTCCATCTGATCACAAGGACAATAGCTCTTGACAATATATTTGAGATGTTCCACTATAGTTTCTTGGGTGAATTTCATTCAGATTGGTCTGTTCAGTTTCATTTATTCTGACATTCCAGAGTTCTTCTGTTTTGTAAATACATAATGGAATATGAATGAATGGTAAATTATCTTTTCATAACTTTACCTCCAAAACAGCAAAGGAAATGTAGTCTGAGATTACAGCTCCAGCCATGAAAGACATCATTTTGGGCTTTAAAAAATCAATATAAATGTTCCTCAAAAACATTTGATTATTGTATAATGATTCTTGTGGAAGTGAGGGAGAGATCTAATAAAAAAAAACAAAAAACAACAACTTGGCAACATAAGCTCTCTAATACACTGTTTTTTTTTTCTTTTAGCAATATGTGGAAAAGATAGCTATAGGTGCACATACCATGGACAAATTTAAGAGTGGTATGAAATTTTAAGGACATTGGAAATGAGTTATTTCAACCTATAATAAAATTGTCATCAAAGCTATAACCCAAATAAACTAAGACTTGGGGAAAAAATTAACAACAATGGAAAAGGACTATAAAACACCCTGTTTTCAAATGAAAAGGGAGGACAAGAAAGGGGTAGGCTGAGAGTTTAGAGCAGACAGCATTATTGCAACACCTCAAAAAGAGAAGGCTTTATTATTCAACTATTTTGCTTTGCTCATGTCTATTGAAGGGAAGGGGAAAGGGAAATGAGCAAGCATTTTCTGAGCCCCCATTACATGACAGGCACTGTACTAAGAATTTTACAAATATTATCTCATTTGATCATTACAAGAAACCTGGGAAATGGGTGCTATTATTATATGCATTTTATAATTGAGGAAAGTGAGGCAGATAGGTTAAGTAACTTGTCTTGGGTTGCATAGCTGCTAAATTTCTGAAATGACATTTGAAATATGATCTTCCTACTCAAAAAAATAATAAGAATTTTCTCAAAACTGAAAAAGGCATAAAAATATAATGAAAAGGCGTTAGAGCCCAAGATAAGTATGGAGACAATAATAAAATACTTTAATACTTTACTTAATAATAGATAACACATAGCACTTTAATATCTAAAACATTTAGCATATATAATTTCATTTGTTTGAGTTATATATATTATCTCATTTATTCAAGTTTCAAGATCCAAGCAATTCAGAATCATAGACTCTTGGTCTCCATCGAATCCACCCCACAAGTAGATGTCCACCTTTCTAAAATATTCAGCTAAAGTAAAAGCTAAAATGAAAATACTCATTAGTATTTAGAGAAATCTCATGATGCAATTATGAAATGGGCTAACCTAGATAGCAGGCATGGTCCTTAAAGAAGCCAATTACCAATATTCCATGTGAGGCTTAAGAAGAAAACTTTAATGGCGTTTTCTGTGCACTATTCTCATTAATCAAACTAAGATCTCATTTGCTTTTTTTAGGAAGCCAGTTCCTGCCACTGGCATATTGAAGATGTAATTATCTCAAAGCTTTAAATCTTTTTCACTTGAACTGGCTTCTAGTTATGTCTCCTTCACTCTTCTGTTATCCCATACTTGTACAGCTGGCCTCAAAGTCCTAAAGTTAAAACTTTACTTTTATCCCTCTTGAAGTTCATATTCCTGGATTCATTTCATCTTCCATCATATTGAAATCTGTTTAAATATTGATTTTGTCATCCAATAAGTTAGTTATCTACTTTAGATTTACCTCACATGAAAATTAATTACATAATTTCATGAAATATACATCTTCTTAAAGTCTTTCCATTTTAATCAACTCTTCTTTAATTTTAAGGATTTTCAATTTGGCGTTTAGTTGGAGATTTCTAATTTGTTCTCTTGCTGTTTTGCTTTTTAGTTGCATACCCAATTCATTGATCTGTTCTTTCTCTCTTTTATTTATTTAATATTTAGCAACCTGCTTTCCCCCCAAATCCTGCTTTGGTTGCATCTCACAAACTTTAGTATGTTGTCTTATTGTTTTTTGTCTATATAGAAATTATTGATTATTTCTATATGTTCTTTGATGTACTAATTCTTGAGGATTAGACTAGTTTCCAATTAATCTTTTTTGGGGGTGGGGCAATGAGAGTTAAGTGACTTTCCCAGAGTCACACAGCTACTAAGTGTCAAGTATCTGAAGCTGGATTCAAATTCAGGTCCTCCTTAATCCAGGGCCAGTGCTTTATCCACTGAGCCATCTAGCTGCCCCCCTCCCCAAATTAATCTTTAATATATGTTTCACAGGCCTTTGTTAAATGCAGTTTTGTACTATGGTGTGAAAAACGTGCATTACTATGTCTTCTTTTCTGCATTTGTAAGGTTACTGAGGTATAATTCCTAATACACAGTAAGTTTTTGTGAAAGTACCATATATAGCTCAGAAAAAGAGATACTCCTTTCTATTCCCATTCATACGTAAGTTTTCTAAAAGTATTTTCTAAAATTTAGTGCATGTGTTTAGTATTGAAAGTTCTTTGTTATCTATTATCTTTATTATCTTTAGCAAGATGTAGTTTCCCTGGTTATCTCTTTTAATTAGGTCTATATTTGTCTTTGCTTTGTCTTATATCATGATTCCTGTCTTTTTCTTTTTTGTTTCAGCTGAAGCATAATTCATTCTGTTCCAGTCCCTTCTTTTAGCTCTCTCCATTTCAAGTGTGTTTCCTTTAAACAACATATTGTTGAATTCAGGTTTCTTCTATCAGATTCTATTTTATGGGTGAATTCTCACCACTCAGATTCACAGTTATGATTATTAACTATTTATTTCCCTCCACTGTATTTTCTTCTTTTTGTCCCCTTCTCTCTCTCTTTACCCTGTCCTTTATCAAAAGTCTGTTTTGTTTCTGATTGTCTTGCTTCTGATTATTGCCTCCCTTTTATCACTCTCCCTCCATTTCTTCCCTTCCCCTGATATTTCCCTGTTGGGCAAGATAGATTTCTATAGCTAATTGAGTGTGGGTGTGTATGTAATTATATATGTATGTATGTATGTGTGTATATGTTTATTTATTTATTTATTCTTCCTTCTTTGAACCAATTCTAGTGAGAGTGAGCTTCAAATGTTGCCTGGCCCCCATTTTCCCCTGCACTGTAAAAATTCCTCCTTGAACATCCCTTTTATATGAGAAAATTTCCCCCATTTTCCCTCTCCCTTTCCCCCTTCTCCTAGTACATTTATCTGTCACCTATCCATTTTTAGAGCTTCCCAACTTAACTCATTTCTGTGTCCTCTATGTAGTCCTTCTACCTACCTTTAAAATTATAAAGTTCTTAGAAGTTATATATATCATCTTCCCATATAGCTATAGAAAAACTTTTAACTTATTAAGTCCTTTATGTTTTTTCTTTCATGTTTAGCTTTTTATGCTTTTCTTGAACCTAATATATGAAAGTCAAATTTTCTATTCATCTCTGATCTTTACATCAGGAAGGGGCAGCTAGGTGGTATAGTGGATAAATCACTGGCCCTGGAGTCATGAGGACCTGAGTTCAAATTTCATCACATACACTTACTATGTGACCCTGGGCAAGTCACTTTTCCCCAATTGCCTTAAACATCTGGGGCCCTCTCCAATTGTCCTTTTGTATATATCTTGCCACTGGATTTAGTTGGCTCTAGATAAGAGAATGATGTTGGTGACCTTGCACAGCCCTCCCCCACTTAAATCCAATTCAGTCCAAGTCATGACATCATATCTGTCATGGTTCTCTTCGATAATGAAGGACAAACTACAACATCAGGAATGCTTTAAATTCTTTTATTAAATGTTTATTTTCCCTCTGAAAGACTATAGTCTGTTATACTGTGTAAATTGGTGGTAATTCTAACTCCATTGCCTCCCAAAATATCATATTTCAAGTCTTCAACTTCTTATTGTGGTAGCTACTAAATCTACTATGATCCTGACTGTGGCTTCACGATATTTGAATGGTTTCTTTCTGGCTGCTTGAAGTACTTGCCCTTTGATCTAGAAGCTTTTGAATTTGTCTATAATATTCCTGGGAGTTTGATTTTAATATCTCTTTCAGGAGGTGATCAGTAGATTCTTTTAACTTGTCTTTTACCCTCTGGTTCTAGGATACTGGGACAGTTTTTCTTTATATTTTCTTGAAATATGATGTCTAGGTTCTTTCTTTTATCATGGCGTTCTTGTAGTCCAATAACACTTAATCCCTCCTTTATCAATTTTCTAGGTTGCTTTTCTTCTAAGTTTTCATTTTTTTAGCTTTATTTTATTGTTTTTTGAGGTCTCATGGAGTCAATTAGCTTCCACTTACCCAATTCTCATTTTTAAGTTATTATTTTCTTCAGTGAGCTTCTTCTATATGGCTACTTCTGCTTTTTAAGGAACTATTTCCATCAGTAAAGTGTTGTACCTCTTTTGTCATTTAGCCAAATCTGTTTTTTAAGGTGTTATTTTCTTCAATAATTTTTGTGCCTCTTTTACAAAGCATTTAATTGTATTTTCATAGGTTTTTTTCTTTTCTTTCATTTCTTACTTTTTCCTCCACTTTTATTAGATTTTGAGATCCAATTTTTGCTTTTCCAGCAAGTCTTGCTAGATTTGTGTCCAATTCACTTTTTTTTTCCTTTGAGGCTTTGCTTGTAGCTATTTTAACATTGTTGTTCATGTCCTGATATTCCTTGTCACCATTGTAGATTTTTATGGCCAGGTGGTTTTTTTTTTGGTTGTTGTTTGCTTATTTCCCTTGCCTATTTCTTGATTTTGAACTTTATGTTAAGTTTCGACTTTGTTCCATGAATGAGGGCGGATGAACATTGTCCCAAGCTTCAGGTTTTTTTGCAATGCTGTTTTCATAGATGGTTCTGGGGATTTAGAAGTTTTCAGGGGTTTCATATAAGAGTAACCCAGGGAAAGGTGTGGCCAGTACTTTCCTGATCTGCATCTGGTCCATACCCAAAAAGGGTCCCTGATTCCTTGAACCTGCAAGTGATACTACTCCTCAGTATACATGCTCCCCTAGGAATGAAATTGATACTGCTCCTCAAGGCCCAGATTCATCCTTACTGCAAATGTTCCTCTTCTTCTTGAACTGGGCATAGGAAATGGAGTTGCCAAACAGAACCCTGTCCTATGCCCAAGGCCAGCACAGAGGTCCCCTGTAATCTCTCTCTGACCAGTTGCCAGATCCCCTTACTATCCCTGGCTTGAGTGATCCTGAATCTTTTGTTGCCCCCAATCCCTAGCTGGTGTTAAAGTCGTGGATTCTAGGTTTGCCCCAATTTCTGTCACAGATCTCTCCTTCTTTCTTCTTAAGTTTTCTTTGGCTAGAATAATGTCTCACCTTGACCTTTTGTTGGATCTGCCAGTCCAGAATTCAATTTGAAGCATTATTTTAAAGTTGTTTGTAGAAGAATATTGGGAGAACTTGGCTGCTTCCTTTGCTCTGTCATCTTGGCTTCCAGGATCACCCCTGCTCTCAAGGAGTTTATAGTCTAATGGGAAAGATAAAAATGCAAACACCTATGTAGAATATATATATATATATGTGTGTGTGTATACATGTATATATATACACACATATGTATAAGATATATATCCTATATATAAGATAAAACGCAAATACCTATGTAGAATCTCTATATACACACATATATGTATAAGATATATATCCTATATAAGATAAAATGCAAACACCTATGTAGAATATATATACACACATATGTGTATGCACATGCATGTGTGTATATATGTACACACACAAATGTGTGTATACGTATGTGTACATACAAATACACGCATGCATACATACATGTGTGTAGGTTTCTCTCTGTGTATGTGTTTGTATATAATCCCATAGGATAAATAGGAAATAATCAACAGTGGGAAAGAAGGAAAATGCTCTTATTAAGGGGGATGATGATAGACTTCTTGAAAAAAATGTATTTTTCACTGGGACTTGAAGGAACCACGGAAGCCAAGAGGCAGAGATGAGGAGGAAGAGAATTCCTTATATAGGGGACAGCAAGTGAATATGCCCAGAGTGTGGAGATGGAGTGTCTTATGTGTGGAACAACAAGGAGGCAAGTGTCAGTCAGTCAGTAAACATATATGAAGTACCTACTTTGCATTAGGCTCTGTCCTAAGTGCTAGAGATATAAAAAACAAAAATACTCCCTTTTCTCAAGGGACTCACAGTTTTATGGGAATACTACTTGCAAACAGCTAAGTACAAGTAAGCTATATATAGGATAAACTGGACATAATGAAGAAGACATTTGATTAAGAGGGATCTGGAAGGGTGTCTAATAGAAGGCAAAATTTTAGCTGGAACTTGTAGGAAACTGGTGAAAGTAGGAGGCAGAGATAAAGAGGGAGAGATATGAGGGAGGACCAGTGAACATGCCTCGACACAATAAAGACCTGTACTGGGGCAGTCAGTGGCAGTGTCAAAAGAAAGAAAGGGGCAAATGAGAGAGATGATAGGAAGAAAATCTTGACAGAACTTTTTTAAAGTTGAAAGATAAGGGAAAATGAGGAGTCAAGGATGGCACCTAGATTTTGAGTCTAGGTGACTAGGAGGATGGTGGTACCTTTGGCAGTAAAAGGGAAGTTCTGAAATGTGGAGTGGTGACAAGAGAGAAAGAGAAAATTCCAGGCATGGGGGATAGCCACTGAAACCACATGGATCCCAGAGATGAAAGGTCTTGTTCAAAGAAGAGCAATGAATCCAGTGTCACTGATTTGTAAAATACATGGAGGTATAAGAAGTATTTCCATTTCAAAAGTTCCTCTCTTTAATAGAAAAAGCATATGCAAATTAGGAATGTAGTAGTTCTACTTTCTGTTTCTTACCAATTAACATTTCATTATTTGCCCCAAGAAACAGGGTTTTTGCTTTTCACAATTCTCTCCCTTTTGCTTAAAATAGCTAAAATAATAAGAATAATGATGGTAAAGAAAAAAAATCCTTGAAATTTCTCCCCAAGCCTTAGGCTCCATCTAGGATTTATTTTTCCTGATATTATTCTAGCTGTTCCATGCTAACCTTTTGTATTTATCTTTGGCTAAATATTTCTGTGCCATCACTAGAATATGCCCTTTTGAATTTGAAATAATTAGTTCCATGTGTATTATATTATATTAATTACTTCTACAAACGAAGTATTTGTTCAGAGTTTTTTGTTTTGTTTTGTTTTGTTTTGTTTTTTTCACCTTCTATGCTTCTGATGCTACCTTCTCATTTAGAGCCTTTGACCATGGAATTATTGCCATCTATTTTACTGACCTTTTTGAAATCTTAAAATCTCAGAAAAATAGCTCACAGTATCCAGCATTTGACTATCATGAAATTTGGGATTCTATATCTGAAGGTTCTAGTCATGTCTCCTCTTTCTAATTATTGGTCAGAATTAGGTAGACAGTGACAATTACCCGTTATCTCCTATAACTTGTAAAACAGAGGCAGTTAACAATTTTTGCTAACAATCTTTGGCAGTTTGGTGAAACCTATGCACCTCATTTTATAGTAATATTTTTGAATGCATGTTTAAATGCATAAAATGAACTGCATAGATAGGATTACAATAAAATTAATTCTATAGAATATTATTATGCTATAAGAAATGACAAACAGAACGATTTCAGAGAGGCCTAGGAAAACTTATTTGACCTGATATATAGTGAAGTGAGCAGAACCAGGAGAATGTTGTACACAGTGACAGCAATATTGTTCAATGAAGAATTGTGAATTAACTTAACTATTGTCAGTAATACAATCACCCATGACAATCTCAAAGGACTAATGATGAAGCATACTATCCACTTCCAAAGAAAGAACTGATATTGATTGAACACAGACTGAAGCATACCATTTTTACTTTCTTTCATTTTCTTTTTACATGACTTTTCTTGTAATGTTTTATATAATTACACATGTAAAATGATTTTTAAAAAAAATTAATTATATTAAAATAAAGACATAATATTTCCCCATCCAAATTTACAGACTCCCTGAAATCTATCCATGGACTTTAGGTTAAGAACCTCTGTGAGGTTCTTATCTACAATGTTAATCTCATAGAGAGTAAATAACTTTTTTTAGAAGTTGAATTACTTGGAGCAGCTAGATGGTGCAGTGGATAGTTGAATTACTTGGGGCAGCTAGATGGCGCAGTGGATAGTTGAATTACTTGGGGCAGCTAGATGGCACAGTGGATAGAGCACCGGCCCTGGAGTCAGGAGTACCTGAGTTCAAATCCGTCCTCAGACACTTAATACTTAACTAGCTGTGTGACCCTGGGCAAGTCACTTAACCCCAATTGCCTCACTAAAAAAAAAAAAAAAAGTTGAATAATCTAAAACAAACATTAAACCCAACTATAAAGAAATGGCACTTTAAAACTCCAATATAAAAATGAAGAACCATGTTTCTTTCAGATCTATTTTATCCTCAACTACTTTGTAGTCTTATAAAAGTTCCACTGAAATGTGAAAACATGACTCTAATGAGGCTTACCTGGGGCAAGATCTGCAGACATTTTCCCCCTGACCATCACTGTGTCTCACTGGGAAAGATGCTGCAGAAGGTGATGTTCTGTGAATTTCATTTCTGATTCATATTCTGTTCAACAAACATTGATTAAGCATCTCCCACAGGCAAGGTACTGTGATGAGTGCTAAGGGAGATATAAAAATAAATAGGAAATCACCAGTGTACAGTTTCCCAATGGAAATGTTGACCACCTATGAAATTAATTTATTAATCAATCAACAAGCATTTATCAAATGCCTATTGTGTCTGGCACTGTACAAGGGATAAAAATACAATAAATAAAACAATCTGAACTATTACATATACAAACAGAATAAAGATGAATAAGCACAAACAAATACAAAGTTAAATATATGGTAGTTTGAAAGGAAAGGCACTAGCAATTGAGAGGGGATCAGGAAAGATTTCAGATTAAAAGGCTTGAACTGAGTCTTGGAAAAAAAAACCCAAAGGAATTTATGAGGCAGAGATAATAAGGGAGAACATTTGAGAAGTGGAAGGATAACTACTTCAAGAGACATAGATGAAGTATTCCAGGTGAGGAATGGGATTAAAGTGAGGAAGAAACTTTGTCTTAAAGTCTCAATGTTCCCTGCATCCCTGTTAAATTGTTAATGATTTGTAAACACAAACCATAAGGGAACGATATTATACAAGAATCCTTTTGAGTAATTTCTCTTATATACTTTGCAAATTATTTTTTCAATATGTTTTTTATTACATTGCAGCAGTCTCTTTTTTAGTAGTCTCAAAGTCTCCAATTCTTCTCCTAGACTTCTATATATAGTATTTTATTAATTGTAGAACTCTAAAAAGGCAGATAGGTAATGCAGTAGATAGAGTTCTGGGCCAGTAGTAAAAAAGATCTGAGTTTAAATCTGGCCTTAGACACTTACTAGGTGTGTGACTCTGGGCAAGGCAATTACCCCTCTTTGCCTTAGTTTCCACATCTGTAAAATGATCTGGGGAAGGAAATGGCAAAGCATCCCAGTTTTTTTGCAAAAAAAAAAATACCAAATGGGGTCATGAAGAGTTAGACATAACTGAATAATGGCTGAACAACAAAGATCACTTAAAATGAGATAAATATATTTCATAGCATATGTGGAAGAATTAAATCTCTTTTTTTTCAAACTTTGTGTCATTTAAGGCATGAGAATCATTTAAAATTTTTCACTTAATTTAAAAAATATAATATGAAAATTCCAAACTTTCTTGAGATGCATATTTTGTCAGACAACTTTGTTATTATTTTGTTTCAACATTTACATAAAGGTTCTTTGTGTAATCTTATACAATAATATTAATGATTGTGTTTGGATAGCGTTTTATTAAAAAGTCACAGGTGGCTAATCCTTCCCCAAAGCATCTTAACAGAACATTTATTCAGGTAATGGCTAAGGACTTTGTTGACATTCCATAGCCTACCACTAGATGGCAGTTGTGAGAATAGATAACTGTAATAGTAGCCAAGAGGAGAAACACATAAAAAGAACTTAAGAAAGATTTTTAAAAATCAGAATGGAACAAAGTAAGTTTTAGGAAAGCAGACAACTTATTTTTCTCATGCAAATCAAGGAGGACCAGCAAATACCAAAGCTATGTTCCTACTTTGAAGAATTGGAAACTTCATGATATAGTAGAAACAACACTGGGTTTAAAGTCAGAGGGAGAGGGGAAAAAAAAAACCACCGAGGGGCAGCTAGGTGGCGCAGTGGATAAAGCACTGGCCCTGGATATAGGAGGACCTGAGTTCAAATTTGGCCTCAGACACTTGATACTTACTAGCTGTGTGACCCTGGGCAAGTCACTTAACACTCATTGCCCTGCAAAAAATAAACAGCCAGACAGATGATAGATGATAGATAGATAGATAGATAGATAGATAGATAGATAGATAGATAGATAGATAGATAGATAGATAGATAGATGTGCCTTCAAACTCTATAATTCTTTCTTGTGCAACTTAGGAATTGGCTTAGATTGTTTCTGAAGTCTTTTAGGCTCATAGATTTAGATCAAGAATTGCTCTTAGAGGTGATCTATTCTAAACATCTTGTGGGTAAGGTAACTGAAGTCTAGGCAGGATTGACAAAGTTCAAACCAGATAACAAATTATAAAGAAGTATATGGTGGTAATTTTGAAACCAGATCTTTGGCTCCCACCCCAACACTATTTCTACTACCAGGTGTCCAAATTAGAAACAGCTGAAGGGAAAAAAGGAGTATTTAGCCTCTAGAAGTGAAGATTCAGCATGGGCATAACTATATTAAGGTATTTGAATGGTTGTGGTATGGAAGGGAAATTAGACTTTTAGTATTTGAACACAGAGGGAAGAACTATGAACCGTTAGTGGAAGCTTTTTTATTCAGTTGTATCTGACTCTTCATTGACCCTATTTGGGGCTCTCTTAGCATAGATATTGGCGTGGCTTGCCATTTACTTTTCCAGTTCATTTAATGAGGAAACTGAAGCAAACCGGGTTAAGTGACTTGCCCAGGGTCATACAACTAGTAAGTGTCCAAGGGTGGATTTGAAGTCAGAAGATGAGTCTTTCTGGCTCCAGGCCTAGCACTCAAATCCCTGTGCCACCTAGCTGTCTTAGTGGAAGCAACAAAGTTTGCTGTATGAAAAACTTGCTAATAATTCCAGTTAATAAAAAATGAATTAGAAGGCCTCATGAAATAGGGATTGCCTGTTAGAGGTCTTTGAATAAAGGCCGTATGACTATGTGTCGAGTTTATTGTAGATGGGATTCCTTTTCAATGATTGATTAGCTGGCTCCTCAGATCCCTTCTAACCATGAAATTCTGCAATTCTATTATACTTATTAAAAGGTAAAAGTTAAAATACATCATTTACATCATTGTGTTATCTGTTACACTAGTAACGTATTCCTTATTCATTAGTAACTTTCACTGAGACACAAGGGGAAAGGGGAAAAAACTTTGATAAATAAATCATCTATGCCTTTTTTGTTCTTTTTTATCTAAGACCTTCCAAAAAATCACTGTCAAAATTTAAGTGTGGTAAATGAATAATAAACATATACCTGGCACAAATTTCAGTCAAAATGTTCTGATACTTGCTTGGTAGGGGGCAAAGATGCACAGCCAAATTTCAAAGATTTATTAATAGTCATGATATGTATCCACTGTTGTTCTAAAATATTGGGAGTAACAAGAAAAATAAAACCACTAGGTTTGAAGAACTGGGTTTGGATGCCTGCTCTACCGCTTGGTAGCTGTGTGATCTTGGGTAAATGACTTAATCATTCTGAGTCTGATTCCTCATATGTAAAAATAGGGATAATAACATTTGTACTACGAACTTAAGTTTTTTGAGAGGTTAAAATAAAATTTTAGACTTAAAATTCTTATAAATGACAATAACTATTTGCTATCCCAGAGCTGTTAAGTTTTTTGTTCATGACAAGGAAGTTGGGGTTTAAGATGCAAACATATTTTTCTCTCCTTACACTCTGACCATTATGTTCTTTTGCCATTAATGTATTCTCTTATCAAGAAGCTATGTGGGGCAGCTGGGTGGCACAGTGGATAGAGCACCAGCCCTGGATTTAGGAGGACCTGAGTTCAAATCCAGCCTCAGACACTTGACACTTACTAGCTGCGTGACCCTGGGCAAGTCACTTAAACCTAATTCCCTCACCAAAAAAAAAAGAGGCTATATGTAGTGAGCAGCTAGGTGGTGCAGGGGATAAAGCACCAGCCCTAGATTTAGGAGGACCTAAGTACAAATCTGGCCTCAGAAACTTGACACTAGTAGCTAGTAAGCTGTGTGACCCTGGGCAAGTCACTTAACCCTCATTGCCCCTCAAAAAAAAAAAGAGACTATGTATGATATTTAAAGAACTCTACTAGGTGCAGAGGATACCAAGACATAAACGACATAGTATCTACCTTCAAGGGACTTACATTCCACTAAGATACAAAAATAGCATGTTATAGAACTAAGCAAATGCAAAGTATATACAAAAGAAATGCAAAGTAATTTTGGGTATTGGTGGGTTTTAGAGCATTAACAACTGTGGAAGATTGGAAAAATCCTTCTTTAAAAAATGGAGCCCTGGTCTAAAATTTGAAGGAAACTAGATCTTTCAAGAGATGATTGTAAGGATGAAGAATCTTCTAGGCATGAGGAAAAGTCTATAAAAAGCAAATTTAGCAGGGAAGTGATATATTCAGACTGTTATTTACAAAGATTATTTTTTTCAGCTTTGTGGTAGATGGATTGGGGAGAAGAGACACTGGGAGTAGAAAAATCAATGAGGATATTATTCCAGGAGTCTAGGCAAGAAGTAATGAGGGCTACCACTGGAGCGGGGGGTTATGTGATTGGAAAGAAGAAGATGGATATGAAAGATGTTATGGAGCTACAATTGGCAAGACTTGTCAAGTGAGTCTATATTTGGCATACAACAGAGTGAAAATTTGAGGCTAACTCCAAGGTTTAAAACCGCTTTGGCTGGAAGGATGATAATAACACCATCAACAGGAATAGGAAGGTTAGACAGAGGAGTCAGTTTATTGGGATTGGATAATGAGTTCTACTTCACACATACTGACTTTGAGATATGCAGAAGGAGTTGGTCATACAAAATTGTAGTTGAAGAGAGGGACGTGAGGACTTGATATCTATCTAAAATGTGGGAGGTATCTTTTTGTAGACAGCAATTCAACCAACAAAAATTGATGAGATACTGGAGAGTGTAGAGAAGGAACAGAAAAGGACCTAGAGTAGAGCTATTAGGAGATAGCCCACAGATTTAACCCGTAAAGGAAACTAAGGAGGATGCATCAGGAGAACCTGCAGGAAACAATGTCATGAAAAAGTATGGGAGGAGAGGGGATGAAGGAGCCAATAGCAGCAAAAGCTGGAGAGAGATCTTAGGATTATAGATTTTTACAAAAAGAAGGGGACTTGGAGGTCATCTCATCCAACACCTTCATGTTACAATTTAGAGAGCTTAAATGACTTGGCCAGGCCACCCAAGTATTAAGTGACAGAACTAGGATTTGAACATCATGGTACTCCTGTGTGGATGCCCTATTCTTCCCCAACCCTGGTTTTCAGCTCCCTTTTATGTGTTTTCTTATCCCACTAAAATGTAAACTCTTTGATGGCCAAAACCCACCCATCTTTTCTTTTCTTTCTTTCTTTCTTTTTTTTTCTTTTTTTTTTTTGCAGGGCAATGACGGTTAAGTGACTTGCCCAGAGCCACACAGCTAGTAATTGTTAAGTGTCTGAGGCCAGATTTGAACTAAGGTCCTCCTGAATCCAGGTGCTTTATCAACGGCACCACTTAGCTTCCCCACCCCCCTTTTAAATTCCTTATATATTTTGGAAGCTAGACCTTTATTTTATTTTTTTATTTTGGTGGGGCAATGAGGGTTAAGTGACTTGCCCAGGGTCACACAGCTAATAAGTGTCAAGTGTCTGAGGTCACATTTGAACTCAGGTCCTTCTGAATCCAAGGGCAGCGCTTTATCCACTGCACCACCTAGCTGCCTTGTGGCCAAAGGCTATCTGTCTTTTTGCTTGTATTTTTATCCTCAGTGCTTACTAAAGTGTCCTGCACACAGTAAGCACTTAATAAATGTTTCTTGACTTAACTTGGCTTGACCCAACATCTATGACTCCAAATTCAGAATTTTTAAAATTATGTACCTTGTTGTCTCAAGAAGTATGAAGACTGAGAAAAAGTTTTATAATTTAGCAGTTGAGACCTTTGATAGCTTTAGAAAGAACAGCTTCAGTCAAGTGTTGTGATTAGATGCCTGCTTAAAGGGTTGAGAAGTGATAGGGATGTAAGGAAAAAAAATGAAGCAGAAACAACTGCTGGATTTTTCTAGGACTTTGTGAAGGAGAGAATGTGTGTGGAGATAATATCTTGAATATATTGGGGAGGTATGAGTTTTTTTTTTTCCATTTTTAATGGTTGGGGGAAAAAAGAACCTGGGTACAAGTGCTGCCACTGACACATTCTGGCTTGTGACCCTGAGTAAGTTATAACCTCTGAGTGCTTTAGGTGAATCTCTAGACTACTAGTTGAAGAGAAGGTGCACATATTCACCTGGGAGTTCCTATATCAGTGAAATCAGAATCGTAGTCTTTATTCCTGTCTCCTTCAAAGGTTGTGCCTCATGATCCTGACAATGCAAGGAGAAGTTATCTGATACTACAGAGATGTGAATAATAATCTTCACATCACACCTATATGAAAGCATCCTTTAGTATTACCCTTCCTTGTTCTTAGGTTCATTAGTGTTCAGATTTCTTTCTGTGCTTATCTCTGTCTTCCCCATAGACTTTGTTCCTCTCTCCATTTGCACATCATCACCTCCTTGTTCACACTGGCATGATCTTGTTGACTGATGCCAGGTGATTATTTCCATTTGTAAAATCTTCTCCTTGCTAAGCTACTAATTTAAACATCTCAGCCAATGTGCATTTTCTTCCGCGTCCTTTAACATCCTACTGCACATGGCCAGACTTATCAGAGAATGCCTTTATCTCGCTCTGTGATGTTATGTTTTATTTATTTTTTTATTTTATTTTTTTTGCTGTGCAATGAGGGTTAAATGACTTGCACAGGGTCACATAGATCGTAGGTGTCAAGGATCTGAGGCCGGATTTGAACTCAGGTCCTCCTGAATCCAGGGCCGGTGCCTTATCCACTGTACCACTTAGCTGCCCTGTGATGTTATATATACAATGTTATTATCTTGGTCTTAAGTTATTTGATAATATGTTCTGTGAAATTTCATGAAAAACATGCCAAATAAGAGATATTTTATGCAATTCAATTTTGCATAGTATAGCTAGTTTAGGGGGGAAAAAACAGGCAGTAGAACACCAAGTTTCTCCCACTCAATGACCGGATTACAGAAAAGTTATCTATAAGATTATAAAAAGCAACAGTAGGCCTCTCAGAAGTCTTAATAACATTTAGTATATTCAGAGTGCTATGACTTCATTCTTGCTCACTTCAAAAGCATAATAAACTGTTGTCCAGCTTTGGATCAAGGCCAATATTACCATTAACTTTTCCCATAAAATTTGATTAAGGAGCATAACAAGCCTTTTGTAATTAAGTGAAGTGCTTTAGAAATTTATTTGCTGTCCACGGATTGTCATACTCTGAGAAATACTGGAGTTTGATAAAAAGCTATAACCTTAGGAGGCTGGTAGAATTTCTATCTCTTTCTGATGGAAATTATCTTCTCTAAGAAGCATTTAATTTCTTTCTCTTTAAATGAATTGTAAAGTTTCAAGTTGCAGTCCCTTAGATTAACAAGTAATTTTAACTGTATTTAAATAGCAAATTAATTATATAGCATATGGATTGCTACATTTTCTCATCATTGTCCTTGAAATTCATGGGTGTATGGTTGTTTTTCATTTTCCCATTTTGAGGATTTGTTTTACTAACTTCAAGTAAAGAATATGAATTTCTAGTTTCAGTAAATCACTTTGTGATTCTGTGGCAGGAACTTTTGTTGGCTTTTGTTTTTAAGAATATACTTTATATGTTATCACACATTGCAGGAAATCTTTGTTTTATTCATGTGATATAGTCAAATAGAAAATATAGAATCACTTTTCCTTAAGCTTTCTTTTACTGATGATGACAAACGCTACCTACCTCCTGCCAAAGAAATATATATAAAAAAAAGACACATGTTTTTTGCTTGTTTGTTTTGGCGGTTTTTGTTTTTGGGGTTTGTTGGGTTTTTGGTTTTTTGGTTTTTGGTTTTTGCTGTGACAATGAGGGTTAAGTGACTTGCCCAGGGTCACACAGCTAGTAAGTGTCAAGGGTCTGAGGCTAGATTTGAACTCAGGTCCTCCTGACTCCAGGGCTGGTGCTCTATCTGTGCCACCTAGCTGCCCCCAACACATGTTTTTGTATATAGTCAGTTTGGGAATTCATTTTCATTGATTATACATATACAGGGCAGGCCAAAAGTCATGGAGGGGTCTGATATTTTTATAATATAAATTCATTTCCTATATACTGTATGTGATGTACTATAAATTAAAAACAAAAAATAAAGAAATTATTAAATATTCATGACCTTTGGCCTACCCTGTACATTGAAAAAGGTTCTTATTTTCTTGTTTGTTTCATTTTCCCTCCAGTCGAATTGGGGATGGGAAGGAGGAAAATGACTGATAGTAAAAAAAAAAAAAAACATAATTACAAATAGAGTGCAGTAACATTCCCTACCTATGTCCTCCCAAAAAGAAGCTTTCTTTTTTGATGTTTCATAGTTTTAAATAATTTCCAGTCCTGTTTCCTAACTCACAGGGACAGGAGGAGAATTCCTTATTTCTCACAACTACTTTTTGACTCTTCCATCACTCAACAACTTCTCCTTCTTTGCAGTTATTATCCAATGACATCTTCCGGTGGGATTGTTTTGGCAGTTAAATATGGGTCTAAAGAATACTTTTCAACTTTCCTCAGTAATTGAATACCACCTTGCTTATAGACGTCCTCTATACCTCAACTTTTTTCATCAATGTTGATGACTTTACTATACATGTTGATAAATAACCCCTTTAAAAATTCTGGCCTCCTAATTTATCAACCTCCACTCATGACTCACTCATGCTTCCTCAGTCACCTATTGTGACTCAAAACTTCTCTTGATCCTGAAGTCTGAAATTCTTCTCTCTGACAACCATCTCCTATCCTTGCATCTTTTTTATAACCTCAGCATCTTTGGACCTTCTGTTCATTTTGTTCTATGCTCCTTCCTCTCAAACCCCTGTGCCAGCTTCACTTCCTGCTTGTGATATTAATTTTATAATTAATCATTTCAACAAGTCACCATCTTCCACTTTCTACCTTCTCTTTCCATTGTTTATGTTCCACAAATCTCCAAATATTGGTCATGCCCTGCACCCACCATCCACCATCTCTATTCTTGCTCCAGCTGAAAGCATTGCAGGAATAAAAGATAGCCTTGCAGTGGCCCAGAGGCAAGAGATAGAACTTCATCTGTGTAAAACAGCAAGTAAGCAAGTTTAGCTGGACAATAAGTACTTGCCAAATTAATTTTCCTAGATATATTTTGTATGACTTCAAATATATAATCATAATCAAATTGCTTGCCTTGTCAAGGAGGTGGGTGTGGCCAGAGGGAGGGAGATAATTTGGAATGCACAATTTTTAAAAAATGAATGCCTAAAATTTTTAAAATATAATTGGGAAATATTTAATGAAATAAATAAAATATATTTTAAAAAAGACTTTAAGCCTTAAGAAAAAAGTTACTCTTCCTAAATCATAATCTGCCTATGTTAGAGACCTGTTAAGAGCTTTCACTGGCTCCCTATTGCCTGTAGGACAAAATAAAACCTTTTTACCTTAGCCTTTACGGCTCCCCACTTCATGCATTCAACATTCTAATGAAATGGTTCTCTAATTTCGTACCAACTCTTCATATCTCTGTGCATTTTTGAAAGCTGTCTGAAATATAATCCCTTCACAGTCCTAGATGTGAAGTAATTCTTTTCTCTTAAGGTCTAGCTGAGGTCTAGCGTTCTCTGATCCTCACAGCTGAAAGTGATTTTCTCCTCAAATTTTCTTGTAGAATACTATCTGCGCTGTTGTTTGGCCTTTATTCCATTCTACTTTCTTTCATAATTTTTGTATTTGTATTTATATTTGTGTTATCTCCATACTGCTATGTTCCAATCTCCTTAATTTAATCCCCTTAATGGCAGGGAATGTCATTTTCATGTTCATACCCCCAACACCTTGCATATAGTAGATGCCTAACCAATTTGAGTTGAATTTAATTGAAAACTGCCATAAAACTTTTTCCCCCATGAACTCTTCACTTCTTGAATTTATCTTTTTCTTATCAGCAAATTTTAAGGTTCTGCCAACTCAACCTAATAGAAAATAACAGAATGAGATCAATGTGATTCTTCTTAACTTAGTCAGCAACATTGCCTTTTGGAAGGGAATAGGACTTTCTGAAAGAGAAAAGAGTATACTCAATATAGTAATCAGCAAAAGCCCCATGTATATAGCATTGTAACGTTCAGAAAGCTCTTTTTTAGATGTAGTAGAACTTAGTCAGCAGTAATGTCAGGTTAGTGTAGTACAGTATCCTGAGGAGGTGATAATGATCTTTGGTAAGTATTTATATAACACATTTTTCTCCAAGTGCCTCAAGGTTTAGAGATGCCTTTAACTAGCTGTGTTCAGCTGTGAAACATTTTCTTCCCTGATGTAGTCTTATTATTACTGTTTCCTTCACATTCTGTACTTTGACACATTTCTATACACAAATCGTGGAATGATGCCTTAAAAATTCTGCCTCTCCAATTTAACTTCTAGTGATATGACCTGGGAATGGCCAAATTAAGCTTATTATCTTTCCCCTAAATCTATTTCTTGTTCCCATTTCATTATATCAGTAGTACTATAGTTAACCCACTGTTCGGTGTTTAAAGCGTGACTTATATGTATCCTGTCAATTACTAAATCCTGTCGATTTTTACTTTTGTAACATTTTCCACACCTGTCTCCTCTTCTTTATTCCCATTGCTGCTCCCCATTTGTGATGTTCCCTCATTACCATTCAGCAGAACTAGTGCAATACCATCCCAATAGATCTTCCCATTTTGAGTCTCCCTCCTTTTTGGCCTCCTTCATCTCTTAATCCCATACCACATTTTCCATTATATTTTTCAATATGTTTCCTTTTGCACTGTGTCAATGTATATCAAAGGAATGCATGCATAGTTTGTACACTGTATGTGTAGGACTGTTGCAGTGGGGTGTTGACATTGGCCTGTTCCCCGAGGGTAAATGAAGGGACCAATGCTTGTGCTTCCTTTGGGAAGAATTAAGTACCATATGCATATGCACTATAAATTCCTGGGCTGTATGTATTGAATTATCTTGGAGAATCCTATGACAATCTTCAGAAGATATCTCTGTTGGGGGCAGCTAGGTGGTGCAGTGGATAAAGCACCAGCCCTGTGTTCAGGAGGACTGGAGTTCAAATCCAGCTTCAGACACTTGACACTTACTAGCTGTGTGACCCTGGGCAAGTCACTTGACCCTCATTGCCCTGAAAAAAAAAAGATATCCCTGTCTTCATTCATTGAAAACATGTTGGTTCATAAACTGTAATTATTTTCAGGGTTGTCTTTTTCTTTGGCTCTTCATTCTCAATGCTAGGTCAAATGACTAATTGTCCTATGAAGTGGTGCTTCTTGTGGCCTTTGAGTATACAACGAAATCAATACTGGCAAGTCCTTTATTACCCTCTCCTAAGGGAATATGAGAACCATGTTTCAATTTAATTGCCACTTCTTAATGTCTTCTGGTTTCATTTCTAATGAGCATATCAAAATTGATATGTTCCATCAGGGTTTCTAGATGACCTAAAATCTATGTGATAGCATTATCTGATAGTTGCTACACTATCATTGCTGGACTAAAAGGGGGAACCACAGGGCTGAGGCATATTTTGTATTTTACTTTGTTTTGTGGGTTACCATGGCCAATAGAGTCATAAGTTAAGGGTCAGTCTACCAGTGAAGAGCCCTTCCATACTTAACCGGGCTTACCTTCAATAGATAGAGATTCCTTTTGGAACTATACTTGAGTTCTTTTCAGCTTAGCAAGACTTGTCCCTGGTATAGTCTTTGAGAATCCTGCATCAATATGAGAGCTTTTTGGAGAAGAGAATTTTTGCCTTTTTGTTCTGGAGATACATCAGTGAATATTAATTGAGTTTCTACTTGAGAGCACCTTATTTTGTAAAATCAAAGTATGTTTACAGATATTATTAAAATTCCAAGTTATCACATAGCTTTTTTTGACATGAAGAAATAGTTATTTCATAGATGTAAAAAATAAGCCACATCTCTAAAACTGAAAGGATCAAAATATTCACAAAATCAATCTAACTATTGTCATGTGCCAACTGAGGCAGGATTTCTAACAATTAAGAAAATATCCATGAGGCATAAGGATAAACCTTACTAAAGGGTAAAGATGACAAGTCAGGACAAGATGAAATGCTAAGAGATGACAGTGAGTTACCAGAGATTATATGGAGACCATTATCCAAGAGATGGAAATAAGGACTTTGATGAGTTTTGAGTCAGTCTAAGCCAAGAGATTATACTACTGATTAATATGCTAAAATGCAGGGAGAATTTAAAAGTTCATTTGTACTCAAGATGCTCCCTGGAAGTTTAGGTAATTTTATTCCAGAGAGATATGTAATGCCTTGTCCTGGATGACCCAGCTGCTCTTCCTTGTCTCAGAAGGGCAGCACTGTGACATATACTTACTCTGCCATATCCCAAGATCTGAGAGTATAACTTTCATTCCAGGCTGGCTTTGAACATGCATTGAATTAGCAAAGGATGTACTAGTATTATTTTTCTAACTAAAAAGGATAAGTGAATCTTCCATTATTATTTCTGAGGAATAGGTAGCTTAGGCCCCGGAAAATTCTGACTAACAAGTACTGACCCCTAGGATAGAAGATTATTTCCAAGCATACCCATTGTGTAAAAAAAGTAAAATTGGGGGGAAGGGAGATTATTTTTTTCTCCATGACTACATGGATATGTTATTTTGGGAATCTGGAGATTTAGTAGTTACTTTGAAAGGAGCAATATTGATTACTCCATCATTGCATTTCCCTTTCTTTAAAAATAAACAGAACTGTAAAAAAACAAAAAAAAATAAAATATGTGTGATCATTTTTAAAGAATATTTCCTAAAAAATAAGTAACTTTTTCCCTCCTCTGGATTCTTTTAGGGCTTTCTACCTGGACAAGTCAAATTCACCTCCTAACTCCACATCAAAAGCTGCTTATATAGATAAGGTAAAAGGAGATAAACTTAAATTTAATATTTCTTTGTCAGCTAAATGTACTACTCTGTTAACATGTTTGGTTTTGTCTTGGGCCATGGCATAATTGTAACTTCTTCAATATTAGTATTTGAATTATGCTATTCTGTCATCTCAGAAGAATGGTAATAGCACATTTTTTCTAGCCTGTTCAGTAAACACAGAAAGACACCACAGTTGCAAAATGATTCTTGATGGAATGTAGTCGTCTTTCTTTATGTGTTCTTTTTCCTGCAGCTCATGAGACCTCTGAATGCTTTGGATGAACTTTATCGCCTGGTAATCTCATTCATTAGATCTAAGCGAACAGCGGCCTGTGCTTACACAGCATGCAGTGCCTCAGGAGTTGGACTGCTGTCAGTTTCTTCAGAACTCTGCAATAGGCTGGGAGCATGCCACATCATCATGTGCAACAGTGGAGTGCATAGGTAGGTGCCCTTATCCATCTTTCTTGTTTAAGGGGAAGTGTGAGGTTTCACTTAGTGCATCCTACTTGCATTTGGTTACTTGAGAGGTGGCATTATGTAACCACATTTTTGAAGCAGAAGCAGTCAAATATTCTGAACATTTTTTAAAATTTTGAGATTGGGTAATTAAAACAAAAAATTATGAGTAATGATCACTGACCTTATATACATTTTCAACTGCTCCTTGTTTGTACAAATAAATAAAATTATAATTAATGCTGTAAATAACAATTTGGGTTTATATCAATGCTGTATTTTGTTAATGAAGTCTCAGCTTTATCAAGAAGTTCTCAATTATTATCACTAGAGATCATTAGTGGTAGGTGATCAGAATAGGTATTTGAATCCCCTGCAACCCAACAGGTAAGACTCTAAGGAGTTTTTCCCCACTTATTTTTATACCACAAGTTGAATTGTGTTCTCTAGCAAAGGCAGAATTCCTACTGAGGAATGGAAGAGAGATCTTTTTAGGGAAATTTTTTCTCAATGATTTTGTCTTTGACAGGCATGCTTTAGAGAGGGAAGATGAAGGGAGAAAAGGCAAGTATCTATAAATATGGATGAGAAGTTGGGAAGAAGTAAAATCTATTATAGAAATAGATTACCTTTTGTTCTTTTGTCATCTTTATCAAATGTTGGAGGGACTATAGGATTATGTGCATGTTAATGCACTGGTCTAGCTATTTTAGAAAGCAAGTTGGAGTTATACTAAAAATTACTAAACTGCATATGCCAATTGACCTAGTAATTTCATTAGGAGTCATATACTGTAGGGATGGCAAAGACAGAAGGAAGTGCTGAACATATACAAAAATATTTATAACGGTATTTTTTTGCAGGGCAGTGAGGGTTAAGTGACTTGCCCAGGGTCACACAGCTAGTAAGTGTCAAGTGTCTGAGGCCAGATTTGAACTCAGGTCCTTCTGAACCCAGGGCTGGTGCTTTATCCACTGTGCCACCTAGCTGTCCCCTATAGCAGCACTTTTTAATGGCAACGAACTAAGACAAAAAAATTGGTACTGATCAATGAACACTGTGTAATCAGAGGACATTGGTTCAAAGCTTAATAATTCTCCTCCTTCTCCTTCTCGTCGTCCTCCTCCTCCTCCTCCTCCTCCTCCTCCTCCTCCTCCTCCTCTTCTTCCTCGTTTGACTTGGGCGAGTCAATTAACTTCCCTGGGTCTCAATTTCCTCATCTATAAAATGAGTGAGTTGGGGCAAGGTGGGAGTAGTCCTCGATCTATGAATGTAATGGAAGATTATTGAGTCCTAAGAAATAACAAATATAAAGAATTAAGATAAATTTGTAAAGAAATAAGAGTTAATGCAAAGGAAAATAAGGAGATCTAGGAGAACATTTATACCATGATCACCCTAATGTAAAGGAGAACAATATTGAAAGACATAATAATAATTCAATTCATTACCCAGTAATGACTTCAGAAAACTGACTGATAGTTAAGTATACCTCCTATTTTTGGACAAAGAAATGATCAATTAGCAATACAAAATAAAGCATGCATTTTCTGAGGTAGCCAATAATGTGTTTGTTTTGCTTGAGTGTACTTACTGGTTACAAAAGGTTCTATTGGAAGCAATGTATAATTTATGTAAAATAAAGAGATTAAATAAATAATTTTAAAGGAAAAAAAACAGTGAGTTGAAAATCCCTGTTTACCTTTCCAGAATCCATTATCTGGTGATGAATTAAGTGATTTATAATTTCACCCTCTTCTTTCCTATCTCATGGTTAAAAATGGGTCAGAGATGAATGTGTCTGATTTGAAATAGCATTCTTCTGTCACTAGATGCAGCCTTTTTTAATCATATAGAAATGGAAGCAGGCTATATATTATTATAGAATTTCCTGATTTTTTCCAATCCAATATGGTTCACTCTCTAAAATGTGCTTGTTCTGTTAAAATAATACTTTTAGGGGCAGCTAGGTGGTGCAGTGGATAAAAGCAGCAGCCCTGGATTTAGGAGAACCTGAGTTCAAATATGACTTCATACACTTGACACTAGCTGTGTGACCCTGGTCAAGTCACTTAGCCCTCATTACCCTGCAAAAAACAAAAACAAAATAATAATAATACTTTTAACTTTTGAGCTTTGGGTGGTTATGGTTTTTTGTTTGTTTGTTTGTTTGTTTTACTTTCTTTGTATCCATAGCATCTCTATCTTTCTATCCTTGGAATTGTAGCTGGCACATAGTAGACACTTAATAAATGTTTGGTGACTTGACTTGAGGTGGATTTAAAATAGGTGGTCTTATTTTGCCACTATTTTAATTATCATTGTAAAAGATGAGTCTTAATTAAGTAGCAAGTGACCTGAGAAGGAGAGAAGAGGCATCTTGAGCCACCTAAGTTAAACCACCACTATCTTCTTGACCACAAATACCCCTCAGGCTGATTGGGATAATCTAGGATCTTAAACACAAGATCCTTGAGAATATCAGTATCATCTAGAAGATCGGAACTGCTTCCAGCCTGGGCTTCTCAGACATCACTGAGGAGAGAAATCACAATGGAATATTTCCCACATTTCTACTACCAGTGCCAACCATTGAACAACTGCTATTGACAGATAGATAAATCCAGGAGCCCCAAGAATGTCTATATTCTTACCCCCTCTTAGATCACTGTTCCGGCTTCTAGCCTGGTCTACCACAGCTAGTCCACCCCATAGAGATGTAATGTGACAAATTAAGGTATTGAAACTACAGCTACTAAAGACCTGAAAACAAAATTTTCTGCACCACACTTCATAACATAGTCAAATCACTCAGCACCAAAATAATATTTAAAGATGATGCATCGACAATTATTTTTCTGCATCTTGTGGACCCTCCTATCTGACTGGCAGCTGAAATCTTTGAAATATATTTTATACCCCTATTAGAATATAAGTTCCTTGAGAGCAGGAAAATTATTAATTTAAAAAATTATCTTCTGTACTTAGCACAGTACTTTGCTCATAGTAAATGTTTAAAAAAATACTCCTTCATTCATTTATCCAATTGCTTTCTTCACCATCTGGGTCAACTTGGGCTATTCCTATTCAGATATTCCTCCTATTCATGAAGTCCAATTGAATTTTAGGTTTAATCCTTAGAATCACAAGGCATTTATCCAAATTATTCCCTCAGAGAGGGGTGCAACAATTTTAGAATGGTCTTTGTAATAGCAACAGGTATCTATTTCATACTCACTGAATTCTCTGAGCATATCAGGTATATGACTAATAATTTTGACTCCTGATATATTAGGACCTTCTGTCTTTCTGACATCCAAGCTAAATTGCCCTTTTTTTCAAGGTAAAACTACTTGAAAGTCATAAAATTTCATTTCTATTATCTATGTGGGTTTTTTTAAAAAGATGTTTGATTTTTTAGTAAATGCTATATTTATACTTCCAGATTTGTAAGATATGTGCTGATGCCAGAAATCTCAAATCTATTTCCTGAAGAGTCCATTAATTATTGTAATTCAGAAAGTAGAAAGAACACAAAACATTGATATCTGTAATCTTTACTAACAACATACATATTTACTATCAAATCTTCACAGTGGAGGTTCACTGTAAAAATGTAATAAGATTTCTGAGATTTTGTTATGTGATCATTTCAACTAAGAATAGAAAATAACCTATAATCCATGTCATCTGAGAAAATTACATTATTCTGGCTAACTATCATGGAATCCTTGATTCTAATGGACTTTGTTAGTATGTTGTAGGAAATCAGAAAATCTGCAATGATCCAAAGCATTAACAAAACCCTATGGAATTAAAGTGCTTACTTTTTGTTTTAGAAGAATCTAATTATGCACAGATTTCTAGTTTTTTCTGACAACCTAAAAAATGTTACAGCTGCACATGCTGGATTTGAAATTAGTAGTAGATTTCAACATGAATTATTAAAAAGCTACCCATAATATGTTGCCTGGTTCTGTGTTTTATTAGATTTTCTTTCCTGAGGTAGTCCTTTGCATATATTAAAGCTCTCTGAATTATTTCCTTTAGGTGCATTTGTCTTATCAACTGTTCTTATTCATTATGATTTCAGTTCAATTCAACAAACATTTATTGTGTGCCAAGTACTTAATTCTTTAATTGTAGAGGAGTGTAGAATGAAGACAGTATCATCATTTCTATGAGACCACACACGACCTTGGCCAACAAACATTTAATATTTTTGCCAAGTGAGAACAACATGGTAGTCAAGGGCACAAGGAGTTTAGAGTACAAGTTAACATGCTTGAAACTCTGGTGGAGGAGGATGAAAGATGACACATAATATTGCTTCAGAAAACAACAACATTAAGCATTAAGTGACCTATAGCTAAGGAAGGTTATATTAAGAACATCCTTACAGCAATATATGAAAAATACTGCGTTCCAGGCCCTGTGCAGGAAATACAGAAACAAAAATTTAACCATCTTTGCATTTAAGCAGTGTCTTTCTACCAGGGGAGACAAAATTTATGAAAATATATGATGTGGACAAACTAGACACAAGGTAATCTTTTCCTGTCTCTGCTTACTTCACTTTGCATCATCATTTCATGTGGGAAGGCACTAGCTATTGAGGGCATCAGAAAGTTCTTCTGCAAAAGGTGGAATCTAAGCTAAGTTTTGAAAATACCAAGGACTCCAAGGATCAAAGGTGAGGAGGGAGACCATGCTAGGCAGTACAAGGGTACACAGAGGGCTAATGAAGGGTCATGTATGACAAACAGCAAGTAGTACAGTATGGCTGCACCACAGACTATGTGGAGAGGATTATGAAGGGCTTTATATAACAAAAGAGCTTTTTTATTCAATAGGCACTAGAGAGATAGCAGAGTTTATTGACATGGTGAGATCTATGTGAAGGATGGATTGTAGAAGGGAGATATCTGAATACAAGGGACTAGTTAAGAGGCGATTGGAATAGTCCAGACAAGAGGCAATGAGGGTCTATATTAGGGCAGTGATTTGTAAGTGGAAAGAAGAGGATGTATGTAAGAGATGTTATAGGGAAAGAAACTAGATTTGGCATTAACTGGATATTTGGGATAAATAAGAGAGGAATTGAAGATGACGGGGTTGGAAACATGGGTATAATAGGGAAGTTTAAAAGAAGGGTGAGTTTGTGGGGAAGTTTATAATAGAGGTAGGTCCTGAAAATAAATTATCTTTAGATGCAGAGGAAGGAATTAAAATTAAGAAATTGAGATGATTTGCACAAGGACACATTGCTAGAAAATGACAAAGCTGGGATTTGAACACTAATCTTTTATGACTCCAAGTCTATCATTCTTTTTTTTTTTTTAATTTATTTTTTTTGGTGAGGCAATTGAGTTTAAGTGACTTGCCCAGGGTCACACAGCTAGTAAGTGTTAAGTGTCTGAGGCCGGATTTGAACTCAGGTCTTCCTGAATCCAGGGCCAGTGTTTTATCCACTGCGCCATCTAGCTGCCCCCAAGTCTATCATTCTTGACACAAGATCACATATGGGGCTTTCATTTAAAAAAAGGCAAAAGGGAAAACATCCAAAACTATCTGTCCATAATACATATAATTGTATCTTTATAAAGCTCTATACATTTCTCAAAGTATACTTAATGAAAACAGGAAAAGGGAGCAGAAAGATTTTTGTAGAAACAATTCTTACTGATATATTTTCTTTTTACATCAATGATATTGCTCTCTGTATCCTTTCCCTTCTTGAAGAGAGTTATTCTATAGAACAGGGTTTTTTTTTTTTAATAAAGAGAAAGAAGAGAAATGAAATCAGCAAAGTCAATCAACATATTCAAAAAGCCTGATATTATTTTCAGTGTTCCACATTCATGGACCCCTACCTCTAAAAAGAGTTGAGGAACTTATCTTAGGGGTTAGATGTGAATTTTGTAATTTGGCAATATTTGATTTTGATTTAGTGGTGGTCCTTTCATTTACATTGTAGTCATCGTGTATATTATTTTTCCAGTTCTACTTTACTTCATTTTACTTCAGTTCACATAAATCTTTTGCACATCTCTGTATTTATCCTATTTATCATTTATTACAGACCAATTATATTTCCATTCCTTCATGTGTCATTTCCCAATTGAGGGTTATCTACTTTGTTTCTACTTCTTTGCTACAACAAAATGTGCTTCTATGTATTTTAGTGTAGATGGAGGGTTTCTTTTATCAGTGATTTCTTTGTACTATATGACTAGTAATGGGATATCTTAGGATATCTTAGTTAGAGGTGTGGATATTTTAGTGTTTTTACTTATATAATTCCAAATTACTTTCCAGAATAGCTATGCCACTTCACAGCCACACCAAACTATGTTACATACCCATCTACCACCCTTCCAACATTAACTATCCCTTGCTTTTGTCATCTTTGCCAGTTTGATGGGAATTGGATGAATTTGATTAGCATTTATCTTATTGTTTGTAATTTGTTTTGTATGCTTATTAATCATTTGTAATTTTTGAGAATTTTAAAAATTAACAATAATTTATATTCTTTACTCCCCCTCCCTCTCCCATCCCTGGGGAAAAAAAGAAAGAAAAAACCCTAGTAACACAAATACAGAATCAAGAAAATAAATTATTGCATTCATCTTATACAAGAATGTAGATATTATTCTCCATTTTGAGTGAAACCTTCACTTCTTTATAAATTAAATAAATTGGACAGCTAGGTGGTGCAGTGGATAAAGCACCAGCCCTGGATTCAGGAGGACCTTAGTTCAAATCCGGCCCTCGACACTTGACACTTATTAGCTGTGTGACCCTGGGCAAGTTACTTAACCCTCATTGTCCCACAAAATTTAAAATAAAATAAATTATATAAATTTTTCTCCTACTTCATCTTACATAATTCTTCTTCAGCTCACACAAGTCTGACCTGGTTTCTCTGAAATCATTCTTTTTGTCATTTCTTAAACCACAATTATATTCCATTGTAGCCATAAACTATAATTTATCCATTTATCCATACATAATATTTATATATTTATTCTCAACTTATGGGTACGTCCTTAGTCTCAAGTTCTTTGTAGCTACAAAAAGAGCCATAATAAATATATATGTATATTTAGGTTCTTTTCCTCTTTCTTTGATCTTGTTGTGGTACACACCTCTTTGTGGTATCACTGCATACAAGAATATACTCAGATTGGTGACTTTGGGGGCAAAATTCCAAGTGGCTGGACCAATGTGCAGTTCTATAGACATTACATAATTTGCCAATTTTTCCAAATATCCACCATTGATTGTAATTTTGCTTTTTTGTTACCTTTGCAAATTTTCTGTCCGTAAGATAGAACCTCAGAGTTACTTTTATTTGCATTTCTCTAATTATTGATAATTTTAGAGCATTTCTTCAGATGACTATTGATATATAAGTTGGATTTTCTCCTCTTAAAACTATTTGTTCATATCATTTGACCATTTATCAATTGTTGATTGATACTTATCAATTTAGATATTTTTATATAGCTTGAAAATTGAAACATTATTGCAAATTCCCCCACCCCCAGATTTTCCTTTTTCTCTTCTTATCTTACATGCATTGGGCCTGTATAAAAATGTTTTAATTTTCTGTAATAAACATTATTCATTTTATTTTCTGTGATCCTCTATTATTTCATCATGAATTATTTTCATATTAATAGATTAGAAGAAAATGTCTCCCTTTTTCATATCTAATTCATTTATCCATTTGGAATTGATCTTGATGTATGGTGGCAGATGTTGGTCTAAATATAATTCCTGCCATACTACTTTCCAGTTTTTGCAGGAGTTTTTGTTGAACACTGCATCCTTATCCTAGTAGCTGAGGTATCTCTATGCTTATCAAAGGCTACACTCTAGATTCATTTGCTTCTCTCTGTTCTTTACATAACCTGTATTGCTGATTAACCTCTCCATTTTTAGCCAGTACTAAAACAGAAATAAATGTCAAATTGCTCCAGTATATTAGCTTGGGAAACATCAAAAAGGGTGACAAAGAATTGGACATGACTGAAAATGCATCTAAATTATATCTGTTTGTAGTATAGCTTGAGATCTAATACTGCTAGGCTCCCTCTCCACTCCCACCCCCCACTTTGTTTCATTATTTTTCTTGAGTTCCTTGACTTTTTGTTCTTCCAATTGAATTTATTGCTATTTTTTCCCATTTCTATTAGGTAACTGATTATTATGGCATAGTATAAGAAAAACAATTTAAGTACTCTAATAATTTTGTTCTCTTGGGTCGGCCTACTTGTAAACAATTAATATCTTTATAATTATTTAATTTGATCTTTATTTCCTTAAAGAATATTTGTAGATGTGTCCTTAGAGTTCTTTGTATTTAGATTCTCAAGTATTTAATATATTCTGAAATTATTTTTAGTCAAATTCCTTTTTCTCTTTGTTTTTGTAAAGGCTGCTGATAATATACAGAAATACTGATGATTTATGTGGATTTATTTTATGTCCTATTCTATTTTATCAAAAGCCCATTTTTATATTTATTGATATAAACATTTGAACTTTGCCGTTCTTATTAACATGGTCAATTATTTTATAGTTTTACTGATATTAAACCATCCCTGCATTCCTGGCATAAATATAACATGAGCATATTTTATGATCTTTTTGACATGTTGTTGTAACGTCTTTGCTAGTGTTTTACTTAAACTTTTTGTATCAGTATTCATATGGAATATTGAGCTGTAGTTTTCATTCTCTATTTTGACTCTCTGTGGTTTAAGTAACAAGATTATAGTTGTAACATAACAGCAATTTAGTTGGACACCTTCCTCCTTCCTTTCCTTTTTTTTTCATGTTTCATAGTTTGAAGCCTTTTTTCTTATCAATACCTCTGATCCTATACACCTAGCAGTAAAACCTCTGGGTTAAAGAGTAAAGATTTTTACTTTATTTACATATTTCATATTGCTATTCAAAATGGTGATTCTGATTCATGGTTCCAACAATAGTTTTTTAGTTTATGGGGGTTCAGAGAGGACTAGCACCTCTGGTATGAGGGCTTGCTGAGCCCTTTCAGGGCTGCTTATCCACCTTTGGAATACACTTCTACCCCTGCCCCCCCCAACTCTCCAAGAAGCTGTACCATGTGCAATAGCTACAGCATGGTGAAATCATCTCAGCAGCTGGACTAAAGCAGGTTGAAGATAACCCATTAGTGAGTTAGGGGATTGTCTACTCCAAGCATGTGAAGACTTCCTCAGTGGAATGGGCAGATGAGAGCAATCGATTCCAACAAAAATGAAGGCAGCTGAAGCAGCTGTGGAGAGCTTGGTCAAACACCAAAGATGCCAGAGTCATCCACTGCATCCTCAGCCATTGCCAGTCATTTTGCCCTTTGTCCTGCCACTGGACTTGGATGACTCTGGAGGAGAGAGTGAGACTGAATATTTTGTGCGACTCCGCCTCACTTAAATCCAGTTCGCACACAATGCAAGATATCACCCATCATCTACTGTCTTATCCCAGCATTTGTTCCTCTTCAAAAATGAAGGATGAACAACAATGAGAAGTGTGCCTATTTTCACAGAGTTCTGCCCTTCTGAAATTGTAGCAGCTTCCTGATTTTGCATCCAGTGTTCTGTGCTTAGAGAAGAGTGCTGAGAAACACAGGCTTGCATGATATAATCATAGAGGTCTCACTGCATAGCCCTTCAATTCCCCTTCCTTTACCTCAACCCCATCCCTTAGGCTGCATAGATGAGGTATGAGATGGGATTAACAGGATCTGCCCTGCTTAAGTGTTTATATTTCATCTCTCTGATAAAGCTTCATTAGCCAAATGTAAATAAATGACCCAATTTCTGCCATTGGTAGCTGCAAGAATAATTTCTTGGGGTTGGGTGTCACATGCAGAAAGAAGGTAAAAAGTAGAAAGGTACAAATAGTGGAAGAACTAGATTAGTAGGGTTTCCAAGCTTTGGAATGCAGTGAGAGAATAACGTGAAAGAGTGGGCACAGAGCAAATGAAAATGTCACCTGCATTTATCTTACTCAGAAAAAGCCCAACTTTCTGAGTTTATTTACCATTCTCAATTTACTGGATACCCTTTTAACTTATCACAATACAAAAAGATAAATACAGTGGTGGTGTACTAGAGACCCAGTATGGGTTTTTTGTTTGGGTTTGTTTTGGAGTTTTTTGCAGTTTGTGTGATTTAAAAAAAACTATTTAAGAAAAAAAATACATTTTTCCAAATTGAGAAGGGTTTTTGGTTTTGGTGTGGTCATTTTTTGCATAATTTATTTTCAGTATATAAATAATAATAATATTTACATTGTGATTTAAGGTTTACATAAGTCTTTACATGTTTAATCTCATCTCAGATCCTCACAATAACTAATGACATTATCTACATTTTACAGAGTAGGAAATTGAGGTTAAGAGAAGTAAAGTGGCTTGACCAAGGTCATAGAGCTATTAAGTGTCTAAGTAAGGTTTTGAAATCAAGTCTTCCTGATTCTAAATTCAAGTTTCTGTGTACTAAATCACCTCAAAGATCACATTTTTGAGGAGTGGTCTAAATTCTGGGACAGTTTAGATTTTGACCAAGGGTTCCCTCTTTGGCAGTGGATAGGCATTTCTGCAGTAGACAATGGGGGTTTGGGAGTAAAAGACCAAGTTCTGTGTATGTATCTATTTGTGAGAACAAGGAAAAAATGGAAAGAAGTGGTTCTTCCATTTGAGCGGCAATTTATCTTAATGGAAAGAATACTGGATTTAAATTCAAATCCAGCCTCAGACACTTACTAACCATTTGACCCTGGGCAAGTCACTGAACCCTGTTTGCCTTAGTTTTGTCATCTGCAAAATGAGCTAGAGAAGGAAATGGTAAACCATTCCTCTATCTTTGCCAAGAAAGCCCCAAATAGCTTCACAAAGACTTGAACTGAAATGATTAAACACTGGATTTAGAGTCTGAATACACCGATTTAGATTTCTAAGTCTGCAGCTTATTACTTATAGGTAAAGCCATCACTTGCTTGGAAAGTAATATTATTTTCTAGGCCTCAGTTTCCTCATCTGAAAAAAGTGAGTAGATTCAACATAATGATCTTTTATGTCTCTTGCAACTCTAAATCTATAAACTAACTTCAGACTAGGCTAATTGGTATGTTTCTTAGATGTCCCTTATTTCCACTTTCAATGAATGATAGTCCCTAGCCTATATTGGTTACTTCTAATGAATGGTTTCACTTTTGTTTATTCTATTTCTTCCCTCATTTATATTGTCCATTTTCACCTTGTCCAGTAGACCAAAAAAAAAAAATTTCCCATAGGGATGGGCAACCTCTTGACAAACTATGAAGAAAAAAAGACATCCTTATGCATAGTACTCATATCCATAATTATATTTTGCCCAGGTTACATATAAATTCCTAGTATGTCATCAAAATTATTTTTATATAAGTTAATAGCCTATTTGATACTGTATTATGGCTTTCTAAAAAAATACTAATTTTAGGGTGAGGAGAGTTTGGATGGGTGGAAAGGAAAAATTTTTCCCTGGTAGAGGAAATTAGGAAGAGTGCTAAAGGGATTTCTAAATCCCCTTATTGTTTTTCACACTGCAGCAACTTTCCGTTCAATGTAGTGTTTGATTGTTTATTCATTACTCCTGTGTCTGCCTATGAGCTAACCATTTTTCATTGTGCAGTAAAAATCAGGATACTCTAAAAAATATTAGGACTGAAAGTATTACATTTTTTCATCCAAAACCAAGGATACCTCCTTCCACTTTATTTGTTGCTGTTCCCCAGCTAGTAGGAATAAGTAAAATTAAAATAAAAGTTACATCTCTAGAGAAAATTTTTCAGAAATTGAAGATTTTTTTTAAAAGAGCAAATGAAATATAAATGATTCAGGGTGAGACAAGGAATCTAGAAACACTGGTATTTATTCAAAGAACTTAGTGCAGAATGATTTTTTCAGTTGCTCCATCTATTATATGCCATATATACATACGTATATATATGTGTGTGTGTGTGTGTGTCTGTGTGTGTATGTATAATTATGTTGGGTTGGGTTATATTATTTATATATTCACATTTATTTATATAGACTTATATACATACATATGTATACATATAAGTATTATATGTATAGACATACACATCTACCAAATGTGACATTATTAGCACCTATTTTTACTAAGACTTCATTATTCAGATTAAATTTCATGAGGACCAGGAGTATTTCACTTATTGTATATGCATATTCAAGGCCTACCATAATGCCTAAAACATAGTAAGTTAGCAAATAATTTATTGAAGTCCACCCTGGCAATACTCTGGTAATATGTTTCTAATGTCTAATATATCTAGACATATCTTTGAACCAAAGCACTGATCCCATGAAAAACCTGTAGAGTTGGAGTCAAAGTACCAAGATTCAAATCCCAGTTCTTCAATGTATAAGCTATGTGACCTTGCAAAATTATTTCTCTTTCCTGGCCCTCATCATTTTCATCCATAAAATGCTGGATTAGATGACCACCAGGGCACCATCCTGATTTAAATTTCCTATTTTATAAATTTAACTGGGTTGTTGGGGGTCAGGGGAGGGCAAAAGACTCTTTCCAAAGGGGAGCATACTGCAGTATTGGGGGGCAGATAAAAGAGCTCTAATTACTTCATAACACAAATTCCATCCCAAGAGATTTAGTTTTTGAGAATGTTGGAGAGACCCTATCATAGAATGACCATCATAATCCACACTTTGGAAAAGCAATTTATTGCTAAATGCATGGTTTCACACTTATAGTTTAAGTTCTGAAATAATATTATAATGCAGCTCATGTATAGAAAGAAATGTGAAAATTACTAAAGATTGAGAATGAGGTCAAGGGAAGTTGTCCCCATCCTCATTATTATTTTTTTGCATTATAGGTTTTCAATTTATTGTGTCAAGGATACAATTAGGCTATATTGAATATAATTTTGTTTTACAATAAAAAAATACAAGGACAAATGGTGACAAATTCTGGGAGTGCTTTGAAATCTTTATAAAAGTATATCCTAAAATACCTAAGATTATTATTACCTTTAATTATCCCAGTTTTTCTGATATGCAGTGCCAGGGGCAGAAATTTGTAGTTATCTCTCCTTTTGAATATTTGATGGTTTGATTAAGCTTTGAATAGACTTTGGTAAGAGCTATCTTTCAAAACCAGAAATGGGCTTTTGTGATATCCATTGCATTTGACATTAAGGATTGGTACTATTTGCTATCAAAAACTCTCCTGTCAGTTAAAAAAAAAGAAACTCTGGACATGAATGAATGTTCTCTTTATATTTTCTTGGTGACAATTGAATTTACCTTTGATGGGAAGCATGTTCAATTTATTAGTCTCAACCCAAAAATGTCTTCAGATGCATGTACACATAATGTCCATAGACCTATGCATAGACTTAGAAGTTGGTATATGACACATGAATTTAGGCTCTCTGTTCTATATCACTGATAATTGGCTAACCAAGTAAGCCAACATTTGAGTGGTAGAATATTTAGATGTTTCTTCTCTTTCATAATAATGGGCTTCCCAAGGTCATGCATCCCCTTGAAATAATATAATATGGCACCTGATTCTGAGGCATGTATTGCACTTCAATGAATTCAATATAGCACCAATTGACATTGAGAAAGTTGTCATTTGTAGTTTGCCTCATAGAATAAGTCCCATAAAATAGAATGCCAAAACTTATAAGAAACCAAAGAGGTCACGTAGTTGAACACTCTCATTTAACAGTTGGGAAACGGAGACACAGAGCAGTGAAGTTATTTGTCTAAAGCTGTAAAGCTAGTATGTAGAAAAACTGATTTTTCAATCCAAGTCTTCAACCCAGTCTAGTGATCTTTCCACTGCTCCATGGGGATTGCTATACAGACTATTATGTTACTCAGCCTGTTTATTCTAAAAATTCAAACTCTTTATCTGTAATGATATGCAAATGCATATGTACAAGTAGTCAGGAAGCATAAAAAAATAAGTCCAGGCAGTCAGCATTATAGGTATAGGTTTTGTTCAAATAAGTTTCATTTTAAACTGAGTTGTTTGGAGATCAATTCGTATTCCCATAAAAACAATGCTATAAAAGGTTTATGCTTCCATACTAGTCCACAAAAACCCATTTAACTGAACTACATAAAATGTAATACCAACAGCATACTTATAAGTTAATTTGATTGGGAAATGGGAAAAAACAAAAAATATGAGAAATAACAATTAGAGTTGATCTATGGAATAGTTCTTTCTTCAAACTGATACACACACACACACACACACAGAATAACTAGATGGTACTATTGCTAAAGTACTGGGTCTGGAGTCTGGAAGACCTGAGTTCAAATCCAGCCTTAAACAGTTAGTAGCTGTGTGACCTTGGGCAAATCACTTGACCTCTGTTTTATTCAGTTTCCTCATGTGTGCAATAAGAATAACACCTGCCTTTTAGTGTTGTTGTGAGGATCAAATGGGATAGTAATTGTAAATCACTTTGCATAGTACCCTCTCATACATTGTGATTTCTCTAATTTAAATTAAATAATTGAGTTTTTTTTAAAAAATATCATCATGTAAACACTATTGTTAACTTTTAAGACAAATTGTTATTTGGATTTTTAAGAACTTTGCTTCTTAGCAAATATTAACAAGTCATTCTTGTGACACTAAAGGACAAATAGACAGATAGGAAGGGTTTAAGTAATGCAAATTGTTGTAAAAGTAGAACATTCAAGGTAACATACTCAAGGAGTTTAAATGAAGTGAAGGAGATAGCACATTTTATTTACTGTACTTTGGAGAAACATTTAAATATGCAATTTCCTCTGGGAATTTCCAATATTTAGTGCTTGATTCTGGCTTTTGTTTAGAGAAAAAGTAAATGACTCCAAAAAGCAAATTAACCTTTCAAGTGTACCCATTCTTTTTTATGTTTTGAATATGATTTGAAAGTTACCTAAATCATATTAGTAGGAACACATAAGGTGAAATCACCTGAATTAACTACCAACTGTGGTGTTAAGGGAAGGCTTCAAGGAGGAAGTGACATTTGTTCTGGGATTTAATCATATTATATAAAGAATCCTGAAGCTAAATTGTTGAAAGTAAATTACTTTGCCCGACTACCATACTCTTCCAAAACAAAAGAATAGTCTTTGGGAAGCCATTATTCTAGCAAAAGGGAAACTCTTATAGAAAGAAAGACCTAATAAGTTTTCCTAATCTTTTTAAGAGACTGAAAGAATATATTCAAATATGATGAAACTTGGTAATCATCTTCTATTATAGTGAACTCTACTTTTCCATATGCATTGACTCAACATTTATAAAGTACCTCCTCTGTACAAAGGATTGTCTCGTGCTAGAGGGGATAAAAGTTTAGCTAAAATACAACCCCTATATTCATGGAGCTTAAATTCTAGAAAGGAGATGATATACAAACACAAATAACTATGATACTTGTTGCTTGCATGTAATAATTCCAAAGCAAAGTTCTATTCTATGTATAAGGGTAAAGATTGTTACCAAATGGAGTGTTGTATTGTTTGTCTTTCATTCTCAAAGAGGATCATCACATCAGGGTAATGTCATGACTTCCAGTGAATTAGATTTGATTGAAGGAGGGCTGTGTGAAATCACCAGCCTCACTCTTTCCTCTTGGATAGATAGATCCCAGATGTTTGAGGCAATTGGTGTTTGCCCAGGGTCACAAAGCTAGTAAGTGTCAAGTGTCTGAGGTGGGGTTTGAACTCAGGTCCTCCTGACCCAGTGCCAGTGCTCTATCTACTGCACCACAGTGCCCATAACAATGGAGTGCTGAGGGAAGACTTCAAGGAGGGACTGTATTTAACACTCCAGTTAAATTCCTTAATTCTTTTACCCAAGAAACTGGTTTATTGTAATGTATCTTCCAATGCCACTGTTTACACGTTTTATCTGGAATGTCCTTTGCCTTCTTCTTTATCTGTTTAATTCCTAATCATTACTTAAAGATTAATACAAAGAAAAAATATAACACAAATAACTATTAAACTAGATCTATGGAATAGTTCTTGTTTCAAACTGGTACACATACATACTCATGGTAGCTAGATAATACAGTTGCTACTAATTTGTACTAATCTTTAAGTAAGGGGTTTACATTAAATATATAAAGAGGAGGGCAAAGGACATTCCAGATAAAAAGTGTGAAGAGTGGCATGAAATTAGAAGATACTTTAGAATAAATCAATTTATTGGGTAGAAGGAGAATAAACCAGTTTAACTGGAATATTAAATAGTTAGAAGGTAGTAATAGGAATTAAGAATATAATGGTAAGGTTGCTTTAGATTATAGAGAGCATTGAATGTCAGGCTAAGAAACTTGTATTTTACCTGGAAGACACAGAATTCTGAAGAGAGCACTATCATGAGCATATCTATGTGTAATCCCAGTCCCAAAGCCCATTGATTTTGGACCCTCCTTATTGAGATCTATGTTTTGTGCTGATGTGAGGAGTGAGGAATTTGTAAGAAAGAGAAAGAAGAGGGGGGCAGAGCCAGGATGGAGGAGGAAAGGCTGTAATTTTTTTTGGAGCTCCCTACACAATCTGTCCACATACCTCCAAATAATGCCATAAGACAATTCCCGGAGCAGCAGAACTCACAAAAGAACAGGGTGAGCTCATTTCCGAACCATAGCTTAAAAGGGTGGCAGGGAAGGTCTGTTGTACCAGGTTGAGAGGGGAGCACAGCCACAACATGCAGATGCAGCACCAGGCAGCCTGCAGCTCCAAAGCTTTGGAATCATTGGGATCAGCAGCTACTTTTGGAACTCAGCTCACAGAGCGGTGAGAGGGTCCAGCAGTTGGCCAGGGGAGATAGCAGGGATGTCTGCTTAAACTAAGGCAGAGCACTGTTGTGTTGCCCATGTTCAAAACCAAGAAGCAGACTTGAGTGGCAATGGCCCAGTGGGGGAGGGGCACAAAGTACACCAAGCTTGTAACCACAGTGAATGAGATTTCTGCTTCTGAATCAAAGAGCAAGCAGGCCTGTAGTTACTTACAGTACAGGCAAACTGAAAACAAGCCTCTCCTTAAATTGTACCACCTGGGACCTCCTGAAGCTTGGGACAATGTGTCCTGGAAGCAGTGTCCCACTTTAAGAAGGAGTTAAAAGTCAAGAATTAGGCTAGGATAATGAGTAGACAGAAAAAGATGTGGACTATCACAAGTTTCTTTGGTGACAAGGTAGATCAAAATACACCCTCAGAAGAAGATAACAAAGTCAAAGTGGCTATATCCAAAGCTTCCAAGAAAAATATGAATTGATCTCAGGCCATAGAAGTGCTCAAAAAGGACTTTGAAGATAAAGTAAGAGAGGTAGAGGGAAAAGTAAAGAGAGGTAAAGGAAAAAATGGAAAGAGAAATAAAAGTGATGCAGGAGGGTCATAAAAAAAAAGTCAACAGCTTGAAAAGCCAAATTGGCCAAATGGAAAAGGAGGTACAAAAGCGCTCTGAAGATAGTAATTGCTTAATAATTAGGATTGAATGAATGGAAGCTAATGACTTTATGAGAAATCAAGACATAATAAAGCAAATCCAAATGAATGAAAAAATAGAGGGCAATGTGAAATATCTCCTTGGCAAAACAACTAACTGGGAAAATAGATCCAGGAGAAATAATTTGAAAATTATTGGACTACCTGAAAACCATGATCAAAAAAAAAAAGAGCTTAGACATCATCTTCCAAGAGATTCTCAGGGAAAATTGCCCTGATATTCTAGAAGCAGAAGGTAAAATAGAAATTAAAAGAATCTACCAATCACCTCCTAAAAGAGATCCCAAAAGGAAAACTTCCAGGAATATTATAGCCAAATTCCAGAGCTCCTAGGTCAAGGACAAAATATTGCAAGCAGCCAGAAAGAAACAATTCAAGTACTGTGGAGCCACAGTCAGGATTACACAAGATCTAGCAGCTTCTACATTAAAGGATTGGAGGGCATAGAATATGATATTCGAGAGGGCAAAGGAACTGGGATTACAACCAAGAATCACCTACCCAGCAAAAATGTGTATAATCTTTCAGGGGGAAAAATGGGACTTCAACAAAAAAGAGGACTTTCAGGCATTAGTGATGAAAAGACACTAACTGAATACAAATTTTGACTTTCAAATATAAGATCCTAGAGAAGCATAAAAAGGTAAACAGGAAAAAGAAATTGTGAGGGATGTTAAAGGTTAAACTGTTTACATTCCTACATGGAAAGATGATAGTTCTAACTCATAAGAATTTTCTCAGTATTAGGGCAGCTGAAATGAATATTCTTAAACAGAGGGCACAGGTATGAATTGAATATGAAGGGGTGATATCTGTAAAGCATTTATTTTTGTTTATGTTTTTTGTGGGGAAGTCAGGGTGGTGTGGCTTATGTCTGGGGCTGGATTTCGCCTTGAGGCCTCCTGGGTCCAGGGCTGGTGCTTTGTCCACTGTGTAACCTAGCTCCCCCATGATGACATTTTAAAAATAAAATTAAGGGGTGAGAGGAATTCACTGGGGAAAGGGAAAGTAAGAGGTGGAATGGGCTAAAGTAGCTCACATAAAAGAAATAAGAAAAAGCTTATGCAGTGGAAAGGAAGGAGGGGAAGGAGTGGGGGAAGTGAGTGAGCCTGACTTATCATAATTGGCTCAAAGAGTGAATAACATACACACTCAATTGGGTATAGTAATATATCTTGCCCTGTGGGAAAGTGGGAGGGGAAGGGGATAAGGAGGGAGAGGTGAAGGAAGGGAGAGCAGATTGGAGGAGGGGGCAGTAAGAAGCAAAACACTTTTTTTCCATATAAATATTTTATTATTTTCCAGTTACATTTAAAGATAGTTTTCAGCTTTGTTTTTATAACATTTCTAGTTTCAAATTTTTCTCCCTCCCTCCCCCAACACATCAAGTAATCTGATATAGGTTATATATGTACAATTACGTTAAACATATTTCTGCATTAGTCATGTTATGAGATAATATTCAGAACAAAAAGAAAAAAACCTCAAGGAAGAAAAAACAACAACAAAAACCCAACAGAAATGATCTACATCTAGATTCCACAGTTCTTTTTTTCTAGATTTGGAGAGCATTTTCCATCATGAGTCTTTTGGAACTATCTTGTACTGTTGTATTGCTGAGAAGAATCAAGTCGGTCTATCACAGTTGATCAACACATAATCTTGTTGATATTGTATACAATGTTCTCCTGGTTCAGAAGCAAAACACTTTTGAGGAGGGATAGGGTGAAACAAGATAGAAAATATAGTAAATATCAAAGGGAGGGAATAGGATGGAGGGTAATGCAGTTCAATAGAAACTGTGAAAGAAATGATGAGCAGGATGCTATCAGAATGATTTATGAAAAATGCAATCCATCTACAGAGAAAGAACTGCTGGTATATGAATATAGATTGAAGTATAATTTTTTGTTCCTCTTTCTAAAGTTATTTTTTCTGTTTTCTTTTACAACCTGACTAATGTGGAGATGTTTTTCATGACTGCACATGTATAACTTATATTGAATTGCTTGAGTTCTTAGGGAGGGGTGGGAAAGGAGGGAGGAAGAGAATCTGAAACACAAAGTTTTAAAAGATCTAAGTGAAAATTTGTCTTTACATGTAACTTGGGGAAAATTCTGAATAAATTAATTAATTTTTAAAAAACAGAAGGGAAAGAAGAGGTTTGCTCTCTTCAAGTCTTCAAGGTCTTTGAGTCTCTTCAGGCTCTCTGGATTCTCCACTTGTTTCAGAAGCTTCTTCAAGAGAGAGGGGAGAAGATGTACAATGCCACTGCACCCTGATGGACACTTCCTGATCATATTATGTAAAAGGCATTGATCCCCAATGTAGAGAGTCTCACACCAATAGGCTTTTGGATGGGAGTTGCATTCAGATAAGAAAACTTATGTCATTAGTATGAAAAACAGATTCAGAGAAGTGATAAGAAGTAAGGTGAAAAGATATGTATGGAGGCTGTTGCAATATTCTGGATTTGTGATAATAATGGCCCGTAAGCATTTTTCCATAGACAAAAAGTACACAAATCATGCTCTGCTTATTGTAGATCAGTATTGTTAACTTTATGGAAGGACTACATCTAATTCATAATAATCCTTTCAGAGTTTACTGATTGAAATAGGAAATTTATTATCATTCAAACAAAGCCCCAATGTTAAAAAAATTTCCAGATTGATGTACATGATGTGAGATGTTGTAATAAATCTGGTAGGGCACTGAGAAATACCAGATCCATAACTATTATGGTACTTCAAAACTGACAGTGTCAATGCCATTGAATTATACATGGGAAACCAAAATGAGTTCATTTATATTGACTGTGTTATATTATCAGAAATATCTCTTTTACAATCCAAGATAATTCATTCAACAACAATTAACAATGGAGTTGGTATTAATTAATGGTTTAGCAGTATGCTTCTGTCTTTCATTTATCTAAATAAATGTAATAAATGTCTACCATAATACATATACCATGTAATATAAATCTTTTTTAATAGTGAGTTCTTAACTGTTTATGAGCTGACAAATCATTTATTTCTGTAGTTTTATTGTTGCAAAGAAGCAGCTAGGTAATGAAGTGTATAGAACATTAACCTAGAGTCAAGAAAATTTGAGTTCAAATAGGATCTCATATACTTACTAGCTGTGTGACCCTGTGCAAGTCATTTAACCTCTGAATATTTCAGGTTCCTCAACTGCAAAATTGGAATAATAATATAACATCCCTCCCAGGATTGTTGGGAGGTTTAAATGAGCTATTTTGTAAAGCACTTAGCACACTGCCTGGCACATACATAGTAGGCACTTGTTGTTGGGTTAGATAAACTCTGTCCTATTATCAAAGTTTTGTTAGACTTGAGCAAAGGAACTGAGGACCCTTTTTCATTTGTTGTGAAAACCTAGACACTAAGTGAATTCTGATGTTTCCAACACAAACCTTTGGTGCAGCTAGACAGTACAGTGGATAGAGGGCCAGTCCTGGAATCAGGAGGACTTATATTCTGTTGAAGGAAGACAACATGTACATATATAAGTGTATAGGGAATGAAAAAATGTGATAAAACACAAGGTAGTTAGTCATGAAAGCATTTATATGGATGGTGGTGTGTTAATACTTCAATGGAATTGTGATCTGATCAATGTGTTTATTCTCTCCTTTTGTTCAGACTGCAACTGACTCACTTCTTTCTCATCGGCATAATTTTTTTCTATGCTCTTTCATGAGTCTTCTACAGAACATACACCCAAGATTTTGTCCTTTAGTTATTTTTAATATGAATGGAGAACTTAGGTCCATTCTTTACTCTCTTTCCTTATGATTTTCCTTTTCATTTACAATATCCCTTTGTTGTTGTTGTTGTTGTTGTTGTTTTTTAAGTGAGGCAATTGAGGTTAAGTGACTTGCCCAGGGTCACACAGCTAGTAAGTGTCAAGTGTCTGAGGCCAGATATGAACTCAGGTCCTCCTGAATCCAGGGCCAGTGCTCTATCCACTGCACCACCTAGCTGCCCCTACAATATCCCTTTTGGGATAAAATATCCCCAAAGCAGAGACAGTTTTATTTTTTTGTCTATATCTCCAGCTCCCTACCAGAGTGATAAGAACACAGAACGTAGTAGATATTTAACAAATATTTGTTGATTCATCGATTGAATTATTATATGTTATTCCAATATGATCTGTCATAAGAGATTCTTATAAAAAGAAGTTGCATTTACATAGGATCTATTTGGTCAGTAACTTTAATTTTTATTAGCAAGTTTCTTTACAACGAATATTATATAATGATGTTGTATTTTCATGAACTTATAAAACTGGGTCCTGTAAGCAAACCTGTTTATTGGATAATTTTTTTAGAATATGCAATAATGTCTACTTATAGAACTTAAATTGTTTGACTGTGGACTTAAATAGAGTAAAAGTCTATGGCTACATGCACATAGAGATTTGCTGAACTTTGTAATGGAAATAATTAGATCATACAAAAATATTAATATTGTGGTATGGTATAGTTAATATTGGTACCATCTTAATAAAATATGTGTGCTATTACCAAAATGTATTTGTACCTAATTAACTACCTGCATAGTATTGACATTAAGGTCAACTGAACAAAGCTTGGGTTATTTTTTGTCGTTGGTTTTTTGTTTTATTGGTTTGGGGTGTGTTTTTTAATGAGGTAAGGTCTGGTTATTTCTGCAAAAAATGTGTTTTCTACTTAAGAAAAATGGAATTCAGGAAATTTCATTGGATTTAGCTAGTTGGTTACTAAATTTTTTAAATTATTTAGTTCATGTAATTAAATCTTGGATCCAAGTTTTCTTCTAGTAACAGTAAAAAAAAGTAGTAAATTTAGACTTAAACACGACTTAACAATTACCACCTTTTATGTGCGTATTCTAGAATTTTGTCAGGGTTTGAGATCAAGCTCTCAGCTCTGTGGTTTTCCTCTTTTTGAAAATTAGGACATTTGCCAATCTCTAGTGACAAGTCCATTTTTCCATATGGTACTTACTGAAAGATCACTGGAAGAAATTGAGTATTTGCATTTCTACAATAGCTGGGGGTATAATGTGTCCAAATTTTGTGAGTTGATTGACTTTATTTGGGGCTTCTAGTTACTCTTTTATTTTGTGTTTCATTCCCATATTAATCATTTGGACTCTATTCTTCCTGGTCTGAGATCTGGGACCCTTATTAGAGAAAACAATTAGAATGGGTGTATGTGTTTGTGTGTGTGTGTGTGTGTGTGTGTTTATGCATGTGTTTGAAGCAGGTAGGGAAATGGAGAGAGATAGAGAGAGAAAGAGGAAGGAGAAACAGCAGAGATGGAAGGGGTTGGTTCAGAGACTGAATGAAATATTAAAAATTGGGATGAGAAATATATATGTGTGTGTGTGCTTATGTGCACACATATGTGCACACACATTCAAATGTGTATTTGTATATAGATATATACACATTTATAGAAATAACATTTAAAGCTTTGCAAACATTAAAGCGTTACACACACACATCACAGCTTGCTTTGGTATTTTGAAATTGAAAATCAGAAAGGAAATGGAAGAAAGCTGGTGAGTTCCAAAGTCTAAAGCAATGGAGGAGGGCAAGAATCATTTACTTCATAATAAGCTTATAAGACCTGGTTGAAAGTGGTTTCTGTGGAGTAAAAGGTTGACAGATCATTCACAGTGAGTTTCACTTTAAGATGTTGAGACAGGACAAAAAGAGTCACCCCAGAAAGCATATTCACTTGAGTCAGAGACAACAGGAAAAACTGCCCAATGCAAAATCTAAAATGTGGACAAGAGGTGGGAGGTAGAGATATTTTCAAACCTGATTGCTTAAGTTAAACGACTTGTGCCTAACCGAGTTTCTAAACCTACAGCAGTAAATAGGTCCTTGCCTGAGGACTCCATTCTGCTTGTTTGGAAGCTTAGTGATAACCTAAATGTTAACCTCAAATACAAAAGTATTGCTAAGATCTAAGCAAATTCTTAATGTATTTTTAAAAGGAAGGAATAGGTAGCATAAAATGTATGTGTACATGACAATAGGTTTTTAAGTTTAGGTTTTAAGGATAGGAGTTTAGAATTTTCAGGAGTTGTAGAGAGTGAAAATTTTAAGTCTCATTATCTGTAATGGGACTTTCATGGCTAATTCCCTGCATTGCACTGAAAATGTACCCTGTAGACATGATTGCTTTTTTTGCCTTAAGATGTATGGAATAAGTGAAGTATTCCATTTGGCTCTGCTTATGCACGCTCGCATTTAGCTCCAGCTGTTGCCCATCACTTCTTAGTTCTGAGTTGTTTTCCACAACGCTATTTACTGCCTGCAATCTCTTGATTTTCCTTCCAAATTCTGGTTAACCCCTTATTTTCCAACTAAGATAATAAACATAACTCGGCCCTAATTCAAATATGTAAATGTTCATCCAGAAGTTTCTATAAAATATGTTACTAGCTGTCAAATAATTGGTAGTTTTAGTAATTTTTTCATTATGTATTAAATTATCAAGTCTAAACACTACAATTTACCTTTCTAATTTATATTTTACATGCAGTAATGACTCATCTTTGTAGTACAATTACTATTTTACTGCAGTTCAGAAATTACTTAGGACATGAATGTTGAAATAAGGTTCATGATTTTATTCATTGGGATATTATATTTGCCTCAGAAGGTAGCAAATTCCACCTTACTATAGGTCTTCAAGCAAAGATTGAATGATCTCTCTTATCTGGGTTATTTGCTGTGCTGTGCTTCCTCAGGTACAACATGGAGTGGATGGTCTATTTTGTGGTTCTTGATTTTACCTCTAGTTAAAAAGGGAATTTTTAAAAAAAAATTAAGTGAAAATGTATGACTTGTTAAAACACCTATCATCTATCTATCCATCCATCTATCTATCTATCTATCTATCTATCTATCTATCTATCTATCTATCTGTCTATCATCTATCAATCTACTATCCACATACTACACATGGAAGAATTGATTCTTTTTTCTTTTTGACTTTTCTCTTAATAAAGCATGCTTTCTCTGTACTTATAGAACAATGATATACGTGATAGTTTTTGTAAACTCCATATATTTTCTAGAAGTATAACACACTTTTTATTTATTTTGAAGGCATTGCTATGGGTAAATGAAACATGAAAGATCAATATATGAACAGTAGGCCTATCCATACTAATTGAACATAGGGATCTGTTTTGTGTAAAGCAATAGAATATATCTAGGGATGGGTCAATATGTAATTTTATCAGCTCTAAAAGTTCTACCTAAATTCAAGATAATTGAATGGGACAGAGAAAATATCCCCCACAATAAGAATCAGTTACAATCTTTAATCAGGCATTTAATTGAAGTTGCAAAGAGACTTTTTGACACTATAAATTCAATATTCAGAAGCAAACAAAAGCTAAATTAAATTTGATTACTATAAGAGATAACTTTTATAAAAACAATAATATTTTATATAGGAAATATAGAAATATCTTTGTAACATTACATTTTTAGCAGATCTATACTTTTTAAAAAATTCATATCTTTCCTTGACTTTAAAGTCCACAAGACACTATGGAGAGGGAATGAGTTGCACAAGCTCTGGTAGTGTTTGTCTGCCATCTGCCTCAAAAAGCCCCATGTTCAAATGAATGTTTTTCAGTTAGAAATCACAATTGATGATGTTCCACAGTCTTTCACCTTTGCAATTCTCTTGAGGTTCTGACAGGCAATAATTATTCCCTGTCTAAAATTCATATGCTGTAAGGTAACTTTGACATAGTAAAAATATCACAAAGAAGCACTGCTGATGCAATTGCTAATATCTTTTTATTGTGGGATTTTGAGCAAGAGCAATGTGGTTGGCCTTTAATGGAAGGAAAGCAATTGACTCTGACATCGAATTAGGGGAGGAAATGTCATGATAAAAAAATTCAGAACTACCTAGTGCAAATAAACTCAAATATATATAGGCATTCATTACATGTATATGTATGAACATATAGTCCATGTGAAAGAACAACATTCAAATAATAACATTCTTAGGTGTTCTTAATACCTTATCCTCCAAGGATATGATGGTCTTAAGGGATTCCTCTACTTTGTTGTTTTTGTTGTTAATAACTAAAGCCATAGATAATGTTTATAAAGGAAGGGAAAACTGAAGAATGTATGAATGCTTCATTATTTCAGTAGATTAATGTGGTTATTCCTTCTATCTCCCATTGATATAGATTGCAACCTATCCATGCTTTCTCATTCCATATATTTTTGTCCCTATCTTCCAGTAAAGCCTTTGTAGAACATTCATCCAATGTGATGAAGGGATTCTTCTATACATCCTATCTCAGTACCTGTGAAGTAATGATATAGATGTTGGTTTTGGTAAATTGCATATATTTATTGGAAGTGTATCATGCTTTCCATTTATTATGAAGGCACTGCTAAGGATGAATGAGGCTTGAAAGATCAACAAGTAAGTAGCAGGCTTATGCATACTAATTCAACATGGAATCTGTCCTGTAGCTAGTGATAGCTTGGGCTAGTCATATTCACTTCCATTATTAATATATTTTCTGTTGTTTTATCTGTTTATGCTCAAGTTCTTTAACTGAGGTTTCTTCCTTCTAAGATTCTTTCTAATTTCAGCCTTTTAGCTTTTATTCCCCTATTGTTCAGTTTTGGAATCCTTACCCTTTAATAATAGTTACACCTGAAAGCTACCACTTCTGTTTTTCCTCAGTTATGTGACTAAGGGACCTCCTATTTTGATGATATATTTTCACATCGAAACTCTTTTTTTGGGGGGGGGTGAAGCAATTGGGGTTAAGTGACTTGCCCAGGGTCACACAGCTAGTAAGTGTCAAGTGACTGAGGCCGGATTTGAACTCAGGTCCTCCTGAATCCAGGGCCAGTGCTTTATCTACTGTGCCACCTAGCTGCCCCAACATCGAAACTCTTTATACTTCTTCTTGAAAATGTGTAATCATAGGAAGTATACTTCATTCTATTTGTTCCCACCTTGAATCTCCCCATTACCACTTAGATAACCAATAACTTTGATTCTTGAAGTTTGGAGTAGTCCATGATTCACAAACTTATGGCATCATTGGGAGAATACTTATGATACCAAATCTTAAGTTCTTTCCAGGGCAATGAATTGTTTATAAAGGAATGAGAAAAATATGTTTATGTTTCTTTTTACTGTGGACTTATATTTTTAATCATACTTTAAATTTGGGAAATTGATAATATATAGAGAGATTTTAGAAGTCCTTTGACAATTTTTAATTTCAAAAACAACTTGACTTTTCAGCTAGCATTTCAGAGAGTTACCTTAGGTTGTTTTTTTTTTTTCAAGTAGTTTAATGCTCTATTAGAGTATAAATGGAAAGATCCTATTTTACAGGCAACAAAATGTATGGGATTTATGGAATGGATAGAAACTTGATGTTTAGCTACCATTGTAAAGCAGACAGTGTTGTCAAAAACTTAGAAAAGGAAATAAATCAACTCTACCTAGAGGGAGCTTAAAGTAAAAAACAAAAAGCAAAAAACCATATGGCTTTAGTTCTAACAATGCTTGACAGTTAATTATAGCATGTGACCTTTGTGTTTCAAAGAAGTTAATGTCTCTCTATAAGTGCACAACTTCTTATATAATACAGTTTTTAGGAGACTGAGTTTGTTCTTTGATACAATATAAATAAGTATCAAGTGAATCCATAGATCTCTGTTGATTTTTAAATGAAATTAGTATAAAGGTCAAGTTTCCATTTGTGGCCATATTAAAATGCCCAGTCATTTACATGGTTTATATTATGGTTGTTAGTATAATCTTTTGCAATTTAATTGAAAAGCAAGAAATATGCTTGACAAGAGCATTTGAATGCATTGAATCATAATGGTGCTTAGATATGTAGCTAGAGTAGAATAATATTTGTAAAGCAATTAAACTATTAAATTAAACTTAGACTCCAGTGAATTTATATCATGACTATGAAGAAAAGTATAATAACATAACCTTGAATACTTTTATTTTTCCCTTCTTGGTTTATTCTCTCTTATAGAATTTACCAGAAATAGGACATAACCTTCATTTGTTTAAAGTTAGGTTCTACAATGGAAACAGAAATATCACATTAGTGAAATTATGACATACTACAAAAAAGGCTTTGCTAAATGCAAGGATTCATCGTGGTATAGTGAGAACTCTAAGTTCTAGAATATCATTCCAAGATAACACTGGTGCTTGAAAATCCCACATGTATGGAAGAGCAGGCTCAGTCCCAAATTCTTTTTTTATTGTCCCAAAATCAGCTTGGCTAAGTTTGGAGAGACTCACCACCAGTTTTGCAGTGGGTGATGAAAAATTCAGCCACAATCACTCTCAAAATATATTTATTAAGGGGCAGCTAGGTGGCACAGTAGATAAAGCATTGGCCCTCTATTCAGGAAGACCTGAGTTCAAATCCAGCCTCAGACACTTAACACTTACTAGCTGTGTGACCCTGGGCAAGTCACTTAACCCCAACTGCCTCACCAAATAATAATAATAATAATATCAAAATAAAATATATTCATTAAGTTGTGAAGAGGTTATGTTATGTGTTGGTAGACGGGGTATCCATATGAATCATAAATTTTTGAAGTAATGAAGTAAAATGTTAGAATACCCCAAGCATTTCAATATATTACTATGATCAATGACTCACTTGTAAAAATGAGTTCTGGAATGAATTAAAAGTAGCTTGCATGATGTTTTTGCTAAATGCCAAGGACCTAATGGGAATTGAAAAAAATTTACTCACCCCACCTAAATAATAGATTGGTCTGAGTGAATTTAGTTGAGTGAAGTTGGTTGGTATGTGTGCGTGCACATGCATGTAGTGTGTTTGTGTGTTGCGTGGGGGTAGGGGTATTCTTGATTTGAGGGACTCTTCTTCTGGCTTGTTATGGCTATGACTAGGCAAGGAGTTAAAATGCATTAGCTTAACTAACAAAAGAGGTAAAGGGCATTAATTAATTTGAGGCATGGGCTATCTCCTGGTGCTTTGAGATTCAAATCCTACTTTTGAAATTTACTAGTTGTATGAGTAAGAGAAAATTACTAAGTTCATAAGTCATACATCTATAGCTAGAAAAGACTATTGAAGCCATCTGGTCAACCCCCCTTGTTTTATAGACAAGTGAGGCACAAGGAAGTGAAGTGATTTATCTAAGGTCACGCAAAAATTAACCACCAAAGGAAGGTTTTAAGCTTCACTGACTATTAGCATCAGTATTCTTTTCTCAGTATAATGTTGCCTCTGGGCTTCACATACTACTTATCAACTTACCTAGATTGTTGTAGGAACTTGTAACTTGGCTGAGGAGAACTAACCCAAATAATTGGATGCTTATAGAAAATCTTGTAAATTAAAAAAAAAAAAAAGATTTATTAGGAGAGTGGAATATATGGCCAGGAGACAGAGTCACTATGGAGACTGTCTCCCTGAGTAAGAAAAGAACTGGTCTCTCTATCTATTTACCAACAAAGAAAGCTGTCAAAACAACTGGGGAGAGCATTACAAAGCAACTGGGAGGTGATTGAAACAACTGGAAGGGGATGCCTAGAGTTTGAATAATCATCACCCATCAATATCTTGTATATCATTTTTGTTCCTTGTAGACCAAGGTCTTTGTGTTCTGGCTATACCTGCATTCCTGAGATGGGAGACAGAGCTGTTTTTCCGTTGAGAAAGCTTAAGGATTCTAAAATTTTTCGGGGTCCTATGTTCCACTGCACCCATTACATGATGACGTGTCCTTTTGCTTTTATATGTGAAACTAGTTCCCTCTTAAAAGATGTGACTTTCAGGTTAGAGGCTCAGTACAGATCATACCTTATTACAACTATTATTACTATCTTCCAGAAATCATACATTTTTTTGCTATATTAAATGATTTTCCATATAAAGGAAATGATTGTTAATAACCAATTATTAATGCAGAGATCCAGGGTTCTTTCTCTTTTTGCTCCCTCATTCAAAGCCCAGACATTGTAGGTAAAGGCAGCCTCTGAAGGACAGGTCTGATCGTGAGATTGGCCTAACCCTAGGAACATTCTTCCTGGTCTTGGGTAGGATCCCATCAAACTGGGAAAATTTATTTATGATTAAAGGGTAAAGAGAATCAAAATTAGGTGAATTCTGGGTCTAAAAACCATTATGCTCATCCCCTTGAAACCCTATTGTTCAACTTAAGTGGTCTAGGTTGAGATGGATGCCTTTGTTCTGGATGGCCTGAGGTGAGAGTGGTCTATATGTCTTTGTATAGATAGCTGGAGGCAGCTGAGCTTCATTGAGCCACCTCCTCAGCCAGAGGAGCTGAAGGCTTTCAGCCCACCTCCTCATTAATATGTGTCTGTCTTCCTTGATTGTTCACTAATCAGAGTTGATCTCTGCCTGTCTGGGATACCTGATTTTCCAAAAGTATTTAAGCATTAGATGATCTCCACAGGCTTTTGTCATTGGTTACCAAGAGAAACCACTGACCATGGATTTACTATTTGCTAGCCTAATTAATAAATTTGTTATTAATTGCCTAGAAACTCTGTCTCTTAGACGCTTCATACCTGACACAGGTATTAGTTTCACATGAAAATTTTCCATTGAGAAACAACTTAAGAGCTTGTGGTGACTTTTCCAGAAGATCAGAAAACAAATAACACATCAAAATGTGAACATTTTACTTTGAAGAATCCATTTTGCCATCTATTGAAATTTTATTATTTTATTATATGATAGCCATCAGTTTTAGACATTTTACTAATTTCTAATTGCCAGGGTATAGTCTGATAAATGCATTGGGATCTGAATTTTTGGTCCTTATAGATTAAACAGAATGCCATTATTTAATATATGGCTTTGTTTAAACTGCAATTTACATTCTGAACTTATCATTCTCTCTTTTCTTTCTTTTGATGAGGTTTGTCACTGAGTATTTAAATTTTTATATTCTACCAATTATTTCTAGTATGCAGGCTTTATGCTTTCATAATTTCATAATTTTTATCTCTATTTTAAACCATTTGGGAACCCCCTACACTAATTTAAGACTCTCTTGGTAATTCACGAGGTTCAATGATCACATGTTGATTCATTTTCCTTTGTCTTGTAGTTACTTATTCATAGTTATCTGAACTCTTTATTCTGATCTAAAAGCCATATCCTCTTCTGTTATTAATGAATTTCCTATTGTTTTATCTGCTTATGTGTAAGGTCTTTAACTGAGTTTTCCTCCTTCTGAGATCTTTGCTAATTTCAGCCTGAGGTGCAGTTTCCTTTTTTTTTAGATGTAGCTTCTTACAGTAACCATTATCAAAGGGTAAGGACTCCAAAACTGAACAATGGGGGAATATAAGGAAAAGGGCTATGATTTTTAAAGCAATAGATTGAAATAAGTTCAAGTAAACAAAGGAAAGTCCTATAATAGATTATTAATTTCTTTTTTTTAATGTTTTTGATTAATTTCTAAATGAATTATATAGACAGTAATCAACAAGTATTCATTAAAAACTACTATGTGCCCTGCATTGTGTTAAGCATGGGGATACAAATTTATAAACAAACAAAACCTGCCCTCAAGGAGCTTATGTTCCAATTCTAAAGCAATATTTTTCACAGAAATTCAAGAGAAGGATGAGGTTCAGTTGAACTTTATAAGGAAAAAAAATGCTTTCACATGGCAGTAACATAATACTTTTTTGTTGTGGTAGTCATATCTTTATAATTTCTCTAATGCTTTTTCACTTGTCATACCTACAATGGCATCATGTACCACATGATCATCCAGTCAATCAGTACTTAAATGCATAGGGTAACATTTTCAGAGTCTGGCTTCTGGGCATAAACTTTTGATTAATGATGTTAATATAACTGCTGACCCATACCTGCCTCCCAGTGTATTAGACAACTCCCTAGAAAAAGCAGGAAGACTGAGGTCTTTAAAGATTGAGCATTGGCTTTATTATGCTGTATCGGCATCCTATCTAGCTTTCCTGGCTTGATTTTTATTATAATTTGTGATTCTAGCTTCGATTTCTGGTTTTAGATTGGATAACTGCCTTCCCTTATCCTCACCCCACATTCCCCAACTCTCCCATCCCCATCCCCATCCCCACCACTACAGTTTCTTTGTTCTAATCTTGAACATATAATGATCCTTGGCTAACTATTTCATGTATCCTTTCTAACATGTTAACACACCAGCAGTAAAGGTAATGCAGTAGAACTGCTGGGTCAGAAAAGGAGCAGTCTTACGCACCCGGTAAGGACAACAGCATTTCCCCCAAAAAAGAATCATGTGGGTGTAATATTTAAGTTAGAGAGATTCCCTGGAATCAATATTTGCATATAATTCTGAAGGTACAAAGTGATTAGGAGAGGAGAGGAGAGGAGAGAGAGAGAGAGAGAGAGAGAGAGAGAGAGAGAGAGAGAGAGAGAGAGAGAGAGAGAGAGAGAGGAGAGGGGAGGGGAGGGGAGGGGAGGGGAGGGGAGGGGAGGCAGGGAAGAAGTTAGGTGGGATTATTAATGAAGTAAAGCAGCCTAGTGTCAGTGAATTGGAGTCCTATGTGTCCTATTGGCATGTTTCCAACAAGGGTAATATCTAAGAGGCCAGGAGCTATTTTTCCACTTCCCTAAAAGTTTCTGTTTTTAAATTTCTAAATGGGGAGGGATTTCATGAGTAATCTAAACAATCCTAAACAAAAATCCTCTCTGCAATGTAGCCAATAAGTGATTATCCAGCCTTTGCTTGAAGACCTTTAGTAACCTACTACTTCTAAGAGTAGGCCATTCTAGTTTGGCATAGCTCTAATTGTTAGAAAATATTGCCTTACACCATAGGTTCTTAACCTGGTGTCTGTCACCTTTTTTTTTTTTTTTTGGTGAGGCAATTGGGGTTAAGTGACTTGCCCAGGGTCACACAGCCAGTAAGTGTTAAGTGTCTGAGGCTGGATCTGAACTCAGATTCTTCTGACTCCAGGGCTGGTGCTCTATCCACTGCACCACCTAGCTGCCCCATGTCTGTCACCTTTTAAAAATATTTTTATAATTATATTTCAATATATTTGGTTTCCTTTATAGTTTATGCAGTTCATGCATTTTCTGACTTAAGATGCTGCCTTAGAAACATATTAGTTGTGTGACTCAGGCTAAATCATTTAACCTCTGTGCATCACAGTTTCCTTAAGTGTAACAAGAAGATAAATACATCACCTGTCTCACAAGGTTTGTTGTGAGGATGATGTACAATGTTTGAAAAGCACTTAGCACCATGCTTGGCAAATAGCAGACAATATATAAATGCCTAAGTCCTTCTTCCTTCATTTACCTTTCATATATCCATACCTGCATAAGCAAAATGCTTCAAATCCTGGGTACAGCTATCATTTTCTCAGGTTCATAAGCTCCTGGATATAAAGCTGATGGATCCTCAAAGATCATCTGGTCCAATTTCTTCATTTTACAGAGGACAAAGCTTCTGAAAAAGAAAAGTGACTTGAATAAGGCCACTCAGGTTGTTAATGAACCAAGCTTCAAATTAAGGTCCTCTAGCTCAAAAAACTTTCACTCTTACCAATGCATCAATGAGCTACTATCAGGATTAATATAAGCTGCATCTATGATAAAGAACCTTTTGAGGCAACTTCCTTCATTTGAAGGCTTTCCATAGGAGTTCTAAATATGATAGATAGGTAGAGAATCATTTTGGTTTTTTAACATGACTCCCTGCCAGCCCTGGATTATAATACTGCTTCCAGACAGTTGTTTTAAGTTTTTCCATCACATCTTTTATTTTCTGTTCATCTTCAACTTTGTCCTTTGAAAGTTAAAAAACTTTTAAAAAAGGAAAATTAAAAACTAAATAGATAAAGAGATGTTGCAAGTTCCATTTACAATACTAAACATATACATGAAATCACTGAAGAACTCTTACAAAGTAATTGACAGCTTGAAGTTGTCACATATGCTTAATTCACTTGAGCAGTGACCATCAATAGAAATATTTGGGTATCCCTCAGAGGAGCCTCAAAGTTTATGAATGACTATACTATTATTCCTAGGGAGCCTCCCCTCCTTTCTTCAAGTGGCCATGATAGATGGAAAGAGATAGAGACAGAGAGAAAGAGATAATATGAGGGAGCTAGTGAGCATTCATTAGGTACTTACTATGTGCCAAATAGCCCACCTCAGTCACTTACAGAGATAGTCATATATCTTTGATTTTGCCATCATTCCCAAGTGTTCCACTTCCTTGTTCATGAGGTCCAAAATTCCTTTATCTTATCATGCTGTGCATATAATTCATATGATATGTTTTACTTACAGAATCCTAGACATTCCCTGAAAAAATTAATTGAAATAATTAGTAACAAGTGAAGCCAGGGTGTCCATTTTCACTACTATTTTTAATAGAGTTTAGAAATGCTAGCTGTAGCAATAAGTAACAGTTTGAGGGAATAAATAAATGTATACAACTGGAAAATAATGTTTATAAAAATAAAGGAATTTTTAAATAAAGATTAAATGCTATCCCCAATCCCCAACCGATTTCTCTTTTAGACTCTACCCTCAAGAGTACTACCTGTTCTAGGAGGCAGCTAGGTGGTGCAGTGGATAAAGCACCAGCCCTGGCTTCAGGAGTACCTGAGTTCAAATCTGGCCTCAGACACTTGACATTTACTAGCTGTGTGGCCCTGGACAAGTCACTTAACCTTCATTGCCCCCCCCCCCCCCCCCCCGCAAAAAAAAGAGTTCTCCCTGCTCTGTCCCTCTCCAAATCTGCCTGCCCCTTCTAGTGGAGTATCTCATGCATAATTAATGAGCTTCCTTTCATCTTAAACTTTTCCTTTCTTACTCTTTGTCTTCTAGCCCTCTCCTCTCTAAATGCTTATTGGTTTGTTGGCTATTCTGGGTTGGATCACATCAATTTAATGCAAATTATGATACTACTTTTGTTAATTTACCAATTAAGTACCTTACTAACCAAACTTTTTGTAATAGCAGAGAATTAAAAGGCTATACCAATCAAATGGAGAATGGTTTAACAAATTGTGTTATCTGAATGCAGTAGTATATTTTGGTCCATACAAAAAGACAAATATGAAAAAATCAGAGAAATGCATGATGACTTGTATAAAATGGTTGGTACAAAATGAAGTAAACAGATCAAGAAGGAGATTTGGCACAGTGAGTAAAATATTGTAAAACCAAAAAGTACTGCAAGACTTTAGGAACCTGAGTGCTGTAGCAAACACTAAGAAAGTCAGAGAAATGATGATGGAGACTTTCCACCCATTGTGAAAGAAATGGCCAAAGATGCATCAGATGGAAGGTATGCATTCTCAGGCTTGGCCAATGAGCTTTTTTGTTTTGCCTGACTGAACTTGTTACAGTGATGGATTCTATTGCTGTAGGAGAGCTGTCTTTAGGGAGTATCAGCTATGTTTTGTTTTTAAAAGAAAATCAATAAACAATAATTAAATGCCAATTTGGGGACCAGGAAAGGGCTCCTGGAGAGAGTGTTACATTGATTGAACTGAATCTTTTAAAGAGGAAGGAAGGAAAGAAGGAAATGAAAAGAGATTCTAAAATTCAGAGGTGAGAAGGGAAAACATTCCAAACATGGGGAAGAGGCCATTTAAAGTCCCAGAGATGGGAGGTGGAATATAAGGAATAGCATGGACAGGATGGCTGGACTATGGAGAACTTGAAGGAGAGTGACATAAACAATTAGAAAAATTAGGAAGGGGACAAGTTGTGAAAAGTTTTAAATGTCAAATAGAGGAAGTTTGTATTTGCTCCTGCAGTTAATAGGGAACCATAGGATTTTATTGATGGGAGTGATGACGTGCTCAGACCTATGGTTTAGGAAATCAGTATGGTAGTTCTGTGGAAGATGTTTTGGACTGGAGAAAGAATCGGGGAAGGGAATTCAAATAAAAGGCTATGCAAATGGTCAGTCAAAGCATGATGAGTTCCTGAACTTGGATAGTGGCTGTGAATAGAAAGAAAGGAATATATGTGAGAGAAGTTATAGAGAACTTAAGAAAGTGGTTGAAAAATTTGGAAGGGATGGAGGGAGAGGAGAGAAAGAGAAAATAATAGCAAGTTTATAAACTGAATGACTGACTGAATGGATAGTGGTGCCCTTGACAAGAACAGGAAATTTGGGGAGGAGAATAAGTTTGGAGAAAAAGAGAACAAGTTCTATTTTGGAAATGTTGAACTTTAGATTCTTAAAGAACATCCAGTTGCAAATGCTAATTGGCAGTTGGTGATCAGGGACTGGCATTCAAGAGATAGCCTAGAAAAGAGCATCCAGGTAACATTTCTCTTTTAAGAGGAAAAAAATTAAATTAGTAGGTCCTTCATAAGTTCTTTCTGCCATTTTGATTAGTACATTGTTAATTTTTCATGTCAGTTTAGAGAATGTTAAGTAATAACCTAATTTTAATATCAGTCATAGAAATAAATGAGCAAGTGTTCTTTTACACAGATATTTTTGTACTTAAGAGCTAAGATATAAATATGCAGGAGGTAAAGATAACTTTATATTTTGTTCCAAATTATGCTATATGAAAGGGTTTTTTTAATTAGTTACTAAATTGTATCCAATACCTACATGTTCCACTCACAGTATTATAATTTAACTTTATATTGTTTGTTGAGAACTATTTGGAATTTTAAAAAAGTCAAGAAGATTTATTAATTATATACAGAAATTGATTATTTCTTTTTACTTTCTATTGGGAAACTACCAATATCATTATAGACATATAGTCTTGTCAAATTAGCGCCCTCAGGAGTATGCACTAAATTAAACCATAGTCCAGAATATCCCATTGTTATTTTTTAGAAAAATAACATCACACATCCAACAGATCAGTCTTGCAAAAATCCAACTACTTTCTTTGTTGTTGCTCAGTTGTTTCAGTAATATCTGAGTGTGACCTCATTTGGGGTTTTCTTGGCAGAGATAATGGAATGCTTTGCCATTTCTTTCTCCAGCTTATTTTATAGATGAGGAACTGAGACAAATAGGGTTAAAAGACTTGCCAAGGGTCACATAGCTAGTGTCTAAAGCCATATTTGAACTCAGGAAGATGAGTCTTCCTTATTCAAAGCCCAATATTCTATCCACTGTGCCACCTACCTGTTCAATTACCTTCTAACAAAGTAAAAATGATAATTCATACCATTATTTTATTACCCCTTGTGTTGTTTAAAATCTAAATTGTGGGTCCTAATCTGCCCAGTCTTGCAGGGGAAGCTGGCTAAAATCACGGATAAATTCAGTAAGAGTTTAGGCTTTTAAAGATTTATTAAAATATATATTATAAGTTAGTGAAGAGGGAGAGAGAGAGAGAGAGAGAGAGAGAGAGAGAGAGAGAGAGAAATCAATTTCCTTTCCTAGCAGCCCATGTGTAATCTAGCACCACCAAACCGATGTCCCAAATAAGAGGGACTTCTGTTTTCCTTCTGCCATCATGCACCTCTTCCTCACCAAAAAAAAAACTCCTCTATGAGCAAGCATCCCCTTCCTAGTTCTTCTCTCCCTCCCCTAATGAGGAGGTCCTTCAAGCTGAATTGTTGAGAGTGATCTCTTGCTGACATCGGTAGTACACCAACATGTCACTCAGGGCTGACCAGGTGTGGCCTCCATCCAATCATCCCCAAGTAGGTACTTAGTTTCTCATTCTCACCCAATTCAAACAATACTAAATCAATCAGGTGGGTCCCCTGGGTGTCTGCTAAATTCCATTATTTTATCACATTCCCCCTTTGTTTCCTCAAGAAACATGGGGTGTTTCCTTGATGAAACAGTAAAAAATAACAGAATATCATAACCTATGCTAACAAACGATATGCTAATAACAATATAGTAAAGGGAGAAAAGGAAAATTTTGTCCACCCTTGAACTCTGAGTAGAGGACTGATTAGTAAGAAATGATGTCAGGAGCAGGAACTGGAAAATTCAGGAGACATTTTCTAGGCTGCAGAAAACTCAACTTTTGTTATAAGTAAATAAAAATTTAAGTACAACATTAAGGTAAAATACGGTCAATAGGAATCAAGGTAGAGATATTTCTTTTTTCTTTTTGCTGGGGCAAGGTGGGTTAAGTGAGTTGCCCAGGGTCACACAGCTAGTAAGTGTCAAGTGTCTGAGTCCAGATTTCAACTCAGCTCCTCCTGAATCCAGGGCCGGTGCTTTATCCACTGTGCCACCTAGTTGCCCCGAGAGATTTCTATATTAAGCATTAAGCATTCATTTGAGGAGGGGTAGGGATGTGATGAGGATCCTCCACAACCTCAAAATTTTACATTTTTTTTCCATATTGCATTTCACTCTTTTCTCAAAGTGGTTCTAATACCCTGTGGTAGAATGGAAAGCATGGTGAATTTGGGGTCAGCAAAAACCTGGTTTCAGATCTTGGCTCTGACACTTACTAGCCATGTGTATGTGGGCAAATATCTTGTTCTCTCTGAGCCTCAGTTGCTTTATCCTCTAAACTTGCATGACACGCATATTATGAGAATCAAATGGGATAATCAATGGGATAATGTAAAATGGAAGGAAGGCTACATGACCCAGTGGCACCATCATTGAACTGTCACTAGAATGCTGGACTTAAGATCCATCTCTGACACTCACTAGCTGTGTGACCATGTAGAAGTCATCTAAGCTCTTTGAACCTTGGATTACTCATCTGCAAAATGAACATAATAGTACTTCTATTATGTCCCTCATGAAGTTGTTTTGAGGCTAATATAAGATAATAAATGCAAAATGATTTGCAAAATTTAACACCATATAGTCAAGATGCAGCATGGTATAGTGAAGAGAGAGCCAGCCTTGATGTCAGAAAGTCCTAGGTTTATGGTCAGCCTTTAATACATGAGAGAGTCTCTTAAGTGAGTCACTTATTTTCTCTATGTGCCTGGCAACTCTCTTAACACTAAGTTGTAGATGAGTTATTATATTGTATTGTATGTTATTGCATTGGTATTGGTATTGGTATTAGTATTAGTATTAGTATTAGTATTAGTATTAGTATTAGTATTAGTATTAGTATTAGTATTAGTATTAGTATTAGTATTAGTAGAGAGAATTTCCACACTAGGAATTCTCTGTACTATGGCTACAAATGACTAAATTAGATAGACAGATAAATAAATGGATCAATATAAGTTTTTATTTGTAAATATTAAAGCACTATATAGTTATATAGTTATTATTATCATGAACATTATAATTGACATAGCATACTTTTCTATTTTTGTATCTATGTTGAAACCTTGATATATATTAGGGCATAATTTCCTAAACTAATTTTGGACAGCTAGGTGGTGCAATTATCAGGCCTCCTGAATTCGAATATGACCTCATACACTTAATTAGCTGTATGATTTTGGGTAAGTCACTTAACCTCTGTTTTTCTCAATTTAATGATTTGGAAAATGGGGCTAATAATAGCACCTATCTCGCATGGTTGTTGTGAGGATCAAATGAAACAATATTTGAAATGCACTTAGTACAATGTCTGGCAGCTAGTAAGCACTATATAACTTAGCTATTATCCCAACTATTATTTATTTGCACATAGAATACAATAGACCTGAGTATTGATGGAAACCATAAGTTGACTTATGGGATTACAATGCTTCCTGGAGAAAGAGAACTCAGGAAAATTTTAAAGCAAAAGATAGGATATTAGGTCTTTTTTCCTCCATGGCAGTTCAATATAAAAAGCAAATATTGATAGCTAGAGATATGTATATGTGTGGGTACATATGAACATATGTACCCACACATATAATTTCCTATTTAATATTTTAGAGTGAAAAGTATCAATACCTAGGAATTTTCTCATAAACCCCTATTCATATTGTAAGAAGCACCACAGTTCCATGGAACGCTGCTCAGGAAACTCATCTTTATGTCAACATCTCTCTATAGATATTTGTCCCTTAAAACTAAATAAATTTAATTGACCAATAATTAGGACACCTGATTGGAAAGAACCTTTAGGCCCAGAGTTCCAAACAATACTATACTGTCTTTCTGCATGAAACATAATAATTGAATCCTTCTCTAATCATCTCTTAAGGCTAATAAAGTTTATATATGACTTTCTGAACTTAAAGACTATAAACTTGGGTAGAGTGTGGCATTGCTTTCCCATTGTATTGATATAGTCTGATAAATGTCCAATATGTAGGAAAAATATATGCACCTTTTATAAGCATGCACATCAGAATATCATTTATAAACCATGTAATGGTATGCAAATATACTTCCATACTACATGATACCACTCCCACCCTACACACATAATTGTTTAAATTAAGTATTTGTAATTTAGTGCTGAGGGAGTTCCTGAAAAATGAAAAATGCTGCGGTAGCATCTGATGTTGACACCACATTCATGCATCATTGAAAAGCCATTTGCTTGCTGGTTTGTGAATCCAGATTCTTCCTGAGACTGCCAGAATTTGAAATGATTTCTGCAAGTGTTGTATTTTTCCACTCAGCTTTCACAATGGAATCATTGGGAAGATGTGTAAAAGCTCATGATTCAAGGAAACTTAAGTGCTGGGGTGACCACAAACCCTTCAAATCTTTAACTTCAGTCTCTCTTCTGACCTCTGTGTGGTATTATTAAGGTCAGTATTTGACCTTGCTTTGGGAAACTCGTCACTTACAATGAGTGGCAGCATTTGTTTCCATTTCCCTAACTTTCCCCTGACATTTGACACTGGTTGAGATTATTTCAAAATTACATTGTGAACAGATTGGAAAACAAATCTCCAGGGCAGTTATTCTGTGAAAGAGGGCATCATCGCAGCCACTTTGATAAACTATAGGCAGAAACACAATAGCACAAATCCAAAGAAAATGATCCCATTTAAAATAGATTTTCTGTTAGAGGCATCATTTTTGCCGGTATTACAAATTCTAAATGAACTGTACTTTTGATATGCTGAGAAAGAGAGCAAGACCCTAGTCCTAGTGATTTCTCATCCAGGACCATAGTCCTTTTTTGAAATACCACCTTTCCCCCCCAAAAAAAGTCAGGTGGCACTCTGGAGCATATTTTTCTTTCTTATGCTGTGAAGATAATTTTCTGCCATATTGCTGAATAATGAAATTGTGAGAACTTTCATACCTTGGCCCAAAAGAATAAATCTGTAGAAATGAATGAAGGAAATAGATTAAAAATATTTGAATTCTAGTTAAAACTCTTTGCAATGAGTAAGTACTTATTACAAACAGAGAAAGGAAATGTACCCTTTTATCAGGATTCCAGAAATATATTTCAATGAATTTAGGAAAAAATTGAATATTTTCTCTTATTCTTTCAGTTACAATGTAATGGTTTCTATTGATTGAAATTTTAAAGTCAATAGAGATTTAAAATTGGTATGCTAGAGACTTTATATTAGATTGAGGAAGAAAAAAGCTATGTACTTTCACAGATACTGACAATTAAATCGTTTTGGGGGAAATTATTTTTTATTAAACTTTTAATTCCACTTCTCGATATGCATTAATATTTGTTATTTTATATTAGTTCCCTTCACACATAAAAAGCAATATCAATCTTGTCAGATTGATAGACTGTACATGTTACTGGCAAACAGAACATATTCTATTAGCAGCTAATTATAAAATACTGACCCATTAGGGTATCATTAAGGGTTTCAAATGAGTGCCTCTGATAAACTAATTTGAAGGCTGCTGCTCAAGTCATTTAACAGCCAATGAAACTTAACATGTTATTCGTAAGAAAATAATTGATTACTTCTATGAATACAATGGAAGGCTATTAGGCCATTTCTAACGTGACAGTAAAATGGCTCAACTTTCTTTACCCAATCTTAAAAGTGTATTATTGGGGTGGCTAGGTGGTGCAGTGGATAAAGCACTGGCCCTGGATTCAGGAGGACCTGAGTTCAAATTTGAATTCAGACACTTGACACTTACTAGCTGCATGACCACAGGCAAGTCACTTAACCCTCATTGCCCCAAAGTATCATTATAATAAACTTTTATATGGCTTAGATAAACTTTTTTTTGTACTAAAATCTCACAGCTAATGATATTTAAATATATCTGTTTTATAAATTCTTCAGTAAAGCTCTTTCTAGGGCACTTTATAGTATGGATCTAACAATGGGTTTTTGAAAGCTGTAGGTACAGAAAATGAGTTCTGATAGATGCTACGAAGCTGTAAAGAGTTGTACATCTGCAAGCCGTAGGGCCTTGCCCTCTAAGGCATTCTCCTCATGGTGGAGTTTTCCTATAGTAAGTCTCCAGTAGGTGGTGTCATTCCAATCACTACATGTCCAAGGGCCAGACTAAGTTTGGAGAAACATGGCTTCAGAGACTTACCAAAGTATTAGAACTTTTGGGTCCCATCAGCTCATAAAGACCATCTTATTAAGACAGAGAGGTGATATAATCTGCATCAATAAAGGAAATACTAATACTTAAAAATCACAAATCCTTGAAGGGATAAATGATTTCATTTAAATAAATGAAACATAAAATACCATCAAAAGAAAGGAACTGAAGAAGGTAATTGGGGAGGTAGAAAGGCATATAAAGAAGAAAAGTTTAGCAAGTTAATGAAAAATTAAGGGATAAAGTAACAAAATGGCTAGTAAAATAACTATTAGAAAAATAGAATTATATGCACAAGGAGAAGTGGCATAGAATATTCACTAGAGAGTTGGCCTTGGAGTCAGGAACACATGGATATGTGTTGCTTCTATCACATACCACCTAAGTGACAGTGGCAAAGTTACTTAATCTCTAACTGTCCAGACAACTTTCTAAGACCATAAATTACAGATGAGTTACTGATATACATTTATAAAGGGAATTATCCCACCAGGAGTTACTCACAAAGAAGAAATCACAGTTCCAGACTCCCTTGTCCCCTCCACCCAAAAGTGATAGTACCGGTAAGCCAACTTCCAAGTAACCACTTTAAAGAATAAAACACAAAACAAATTCATTAAAGAAACAAGTTGGAACTATGTATTAGAAAATATGAAATGAAAAATTTGAATGAAGCTGCTTTCAGAGTAAATCTGAAGAGAAATAAGAAAGAAAGCTAATCCCTTACACATGCTAGAATCTGAGTCTCTCACTTTCCTTGGAGTCTTTGGGTAAGACTATGTTCTAAAGGCCAAATTTATAAGACCCTTTTGGTACAATAGTAAACATATACCCCTAGATAGTTCTAAGATAGCCTCTATTTATAGTACCAAATTATACTCTTTATTTAATAATAGGATAGTGTAGTTTCATTTTAGGTTTTTTTTAGTTTCTATTTATTTTATCTTTAATTTATGGAATAAAATAAACATTTCCATAAAGTAGTACAATAAAAATTATTGCATATGAAATTGTAAATCTACTATGTACAACTTGCTATTTCTTATACAACAAAATTATCATGTAAATTTCTTGCCTTTTCCTTTTTTTTTCTTCCATTCATTCCTCCTGCTCTAGAGATAGCTACCATTAGACCCAAATAGGTATACAGTTGTAAAATTATTCTATACATATTTCTATTTTTCAGTTCTTTCTCTGGATGCAGATAGCAACTTTCTTCATATGTCCTTTATAGTTAATTTGGGGGGCAGCTAGGTGGCACAGTGGATAGAGCACCAGCCTTGGATTCAGGAGGACCTGAGTTCAAATCTGGCCTCGGACACTTAACACTTACTAGCTGTGTGACCCTGGGCAAGTCACTTAACCCCAATTGCCTCACCACCAAAAAAAAAAATTAAAAATTATAGTTAATTTGGGTGTTTATAATAGACAAGATAACTATAAACTTCTTATAGAATGCAAAAATGGATAATAAACCTGAGGTTATCCTTTTATTAGCTATAAAACATCTGTAGGATGTTATCTGAGAACAAAAGTGGCAGAGAGAACATTATAATTTTCGTTATTTAATCTTACTGTATAAACACTAGTACAAAATCCTAATTCATTAAAGTTTTGACTTGGAATTTCTAGGTTAGTCTCTTCTTAGTTCTATTCATGATATATTTGTAAAAAATATTTGAATATCTAGTAAATTTTTTTATTGCCAATTGAAATATATTTCATTGTATAGTAGTTTTATTGTTGACTTGTATATTTTGATCTTAACTGATGGCTTTTTTCTTTGACAACATGAAACATTTCACTCTGTCTCATTGTCTCTGTTTCCTAGCTTAATACCTGGGACCTAGCAGATAATTAAAATAATGCTTGCTGAAGATCAGGCTATTTAAATAACTGCATATTAGAAAAATAAGTTGAACAAGTGATAAATTAAATCTACCCCCAAAAACCCTCCAGATTCAGATGATTTCATAAGTGGATCCTACCAAACATTCAAAAAGCAATTAATTTCAATACTTCATAAACTGTTTGCAATAACAGGAAAAATAGGAATCTTCCATTTTTTTTCTATAGTATCAATTTAGTCTTGATACCCAAATCATGAAAAGACAGAGCAAGGAAGGAAAACTATAAACCAATATCCCTAACAAAGATTTATACAAATATTTTAAGTAAAATATTAGGAAGTTACCTGAAACACCATATTAGAAAGGTTATACACTATGACCAAGTTGGGTTTATACCAGGACTATAGATAGTGTTGACTCAAAATAGGGAAGAATATAATTATAACAAATCATGTTAATAATATAATTAATAAAAGCCATATCATTTCAACAGATGCTGAAAAGACTTTTGATGAAATCTACTACTCATTCTATTAAAAATCTTTTGGAGGGGCAGCTAGATGGTGCAGTGGATAGAGCACCGGCCCTGGAGTCAGGAGTACCTGAGTTCAAATCCGGCCTCAGACACTTAACACTTACTAGCTGTGTGACCCTGGGCAAGTCACTTAACCCCAATTGCCTCACTAAAAAAAAATCTTTTGGAAATCATAAGAATATAGTAAATAGCATTTATCTAAATTCAAAAGCAAAAATTGTGATGGAGAAAAAGTATAGACTTTTCCAGTAAGATCAGGGATGAATCAAATATTCCCATTAATACTACTAGTAGTTATCATGGTGATAGAAATGCTATCTCTAGCAATAAGACAACAAAAATTTGGGTATATCACTGGCAAAAAAAAGAAATCACTTTTTAAAGATAATATTTTATAGTTAGAGAACACTAGAATCTTAACTAAAAATGTATGGGAATAATTAACAAGTTTAGTAAAGTTTTAGGGTATAGGAGAAATTTACAAAGCCATCACCATTCATATTTGTATACTCACACATGCATATATATATATATGTAAATATATGTATAAGTTGTATGAGGTAGGTAGGTAGATGCATATATACACATATATATTTATATAGTTAATATGGGGATTTGTTTTGCTGGACTACAAATTTAGGGTTTTTTCTCATAGGTGAGAAAGTAATGGAGGTACAGATAAATGAAAAAATACTTGACACAAAAAAGAAAAAGTACTTGCTGAGATCAATTGAATCACAAGTTTGTTATAATAATTTCTATATATAGCTGTGTGACCCTGGGCAACTCACTTAACCCCAATTGTCTCACTAAAAATAAATAAATAAATAATTTCTATATAAAGTAAGTTTGTTGTGGTTTATAGAGCAGTAAGGTTAGAGTCAGGAAGACCTGAGTTAAATTCACACCACCTGTGTGATCCTGGGAAAGTCACTTAAATCCTTTTTGCCTCAGTTTCCTCATCTGTAAGATGGGGACAATAATAGCACATACCTCATAAGATTATTATGTGGATAAAATGAGCTGATATATGTAAACTGCTATACAGATTTTAAAGAAGTGTTTAAATATTAACTAATAATAGCTATAATCATATACATTTTGGAGTATATATAATATGTATTTTATACATGAGTATATGCACTATATGTCATATGTCATACTGTAATATATGTATATACATATATATTTAATATTTATAAATATATGTAATATATGCCACTAAGTTGAGCAGCAGATAGATCCTGGGTCTGGTATCAGGAAGGCATAAGTTCAAATTTAGCCTCAAATCCTTAATAGCTTTTATGATCCTGGGCAAGTCATTTAACTCTTGTTTTCCTCAGTTGCCTCATCCATAAAATGGGGATAATAATAGTACCTGCCTCCCAGGGTTGTTGTGAGGATCAAATGAGATAATAATTGTAAAGCACTTAGCACATGACTTTCACATACATGTTATTTTTATATTTATTATGGATATTTGTATATGGCTTAGATAAGTAGGTGGCACTCTGTGGACTGGAGATTCCTGGGTGCTTTTTTGAATGTCTAGATAACTGTGTTTTTGTGACTATACATAATATTATTGTCTTTGTTTTTGCCCACAGATGCACTCTGAGTGTCACTCTGGAGCAAGCCATAATTCTGGCTAGAAGTCATGGACTGCCCCCCCGGTATATCATGCAAGCTACAGATGTAATGAGAAAGCAGGTAAACCCAAATGGCATGTTAAACTCATCATCTTAGGGATGTAGAATATACCTCCACCAATACCTAGATACCAATGCTGAAAGGTCCAGCGCAAAATAGGGGAAAAAAGGCATATTACCCTAAATCCTTTGCTGACTCCTTCTTAGAGCCTACCTTGACAAATATAACAGTTTCATGTTATAAAAAGTCATCTTCTGTTTGTTTCGCATTTGTATTGGGCTTGAGGATAAAATGGGAGAGTGTGATTGTTTGTGCATTTACATCATAAAATAGCAGGAAGTTAGAGAATAAGAAAACAGTGGACCCCATGGTGACAAAAATAAAGGGTGAATGGCTACAGCTTATCTCCCAGGAGAATGCCTTCCTGTCTGCCTTATCCTGCTGGCTACATGATGATGGAATGCCCACAACAGAACAATGGGATGATGGGAACACCACCACCCTAGGAGGCTGAACAACTCCAAAGCTGTCCACAAACCTATCTGACCCTGGGAAATTGTATTCCTCATCTATGTAAATGGGGCTCAGCAATTGCAAGGTTCAGATGAGAGACTAATGTATGTGAAAGTGTCTTGAAATGTGTGTATATCTATGTAAAGTACAAGGGATACTTATCATCTTTATTTGATGTAGTGAAAATCATATTTATCCTATTAAATAGAGCTAATTTTGTAAGTTTTATCAGAAGAGTGAGAAACTTAGGACACTGGAGCTGTGTTTTGTTTTGTTTTCGACGTTGTGGGTCAAGATTATTTGCCACTAATCTAAGTTCTAGAACTCTGGTATAATCTAAAGAAAATAGACTTCAACATACGTGGGGCAGAGAAAAATGCATCACCACCACATGCATTTCCAAACTACTAACTCTGTGTAGCTAGACAACAGCTAGGCACCCTGGGCAAGTCACAAAACCTCAGTTTCCTCCATTGGAAAATGACGATAATAACCACGTTTTCCTCCTGGGGTTGTCTGAGGATCAAATGAGATATTTGTAAAGTGCTTAGCACAGTACCTGGAACATAGTAAGTCCTGAATAAAATTTCATTTCCCCTCAAGCCCCTATATAAAGCATTTGGCTATGTACTGGGGGAAATAGAGAACTGATAAGTAATAATCTCTGCCCCATCAAGTTCATCATCTATTAGGGGAATGAGACACATTCAGAGCTATAAAATCAGCTACTGTGGCAAGGTCTAAGGAGGTAGACAGGGCAGAAGGAGGGCAGCATTTTGTTGACTGGGGTGACCAGACAAGACTTCAGTGAAGTTATGGCCTTTGAGTTGGACTTTAAAGGGTTAGTTAGCAAGATATTCATGACTTCAATATCATTACAGCTGGAAGCCACCTTATAAATAATCTTGCTCAGTGTTCTCATTTTATAGGTAAGACAACTAAGGCCTCAAAAAGTGACATCCTTAAGGTCACAAAGTTAATGACAGCCAAAGGTCAAACTCTTATGCACAGATTTGGTCATGGCATTCCTCTGCTGAAAAAATTTTAGCAATATCCTATCAGTTCCTATTTCATGCCCAAACTTCTCTGCTAAGCATGTGACTTGCTATCTGATAATTCCAGACCTCTTATAATCCTCCCCTCTATACATAATCTCTTCTACTGTGAAGCTATACCATTACACTGACTTTTTTGTTTTTTGATTTTTGGTTTTGGGGTGAGGCAATCGGGGTTAAGTGACTTGCCCAGGGTCACACAGCTATTGTGTCAAGTGTCTGAGGCCGGATTTGAACTCAGTTCCTCCTGACTCCAGGATGGGTGCTCTATCCACTGTGCCACCTAACTGCCCCATTACACTGACTTCTAATTCCTTAGACTTTGCTCACGGTATTCCTTACATTCATCTGTCTTCCCTGTTTTCCCTCTTTTTCCCTCTAAATTCATACCCACGAGGTATAGTGATCTGCTTACAGAACCCTTCCGATCTCCTGAGTAAAAATTCCATTTCCTCCTCTCCCTGCCTTTCTTCTCTCTAATACCCCTGCTACAAGGAATTCTTATGCATACTGGCCATTTCTGACTCCTTATGTTCCCAGGTGACCTTTTCAGTTTAGCTGGCCAACTAAACTTCTGAGCATTGGGACTTAACTTTGTTCCCAGACCCACTATGGTCATCCTAAAACTTCATCATTCCTATGATAAGAAAAGTGATATCTTGACTCCAAAGAGAAAGAGATAAATACTAAAACCACCTTCTTGGACTGCTGAATACTTCACTATTTTCTCAACCTTCAAGTCCCCCCTCCTCATTCTTTGGCATTAGAGTTTCCTATCCTCACTCTCTCCCACGTCCTGCATCCCAATGATATTTAGAGGCTGACACAATAGGTATGAATTTAGTTGGTATCCCTGTAGACTAAACCTAGTCTTTCTGTAGTACTGTAGAATGTGTATTTGTTTTTAAAATGTTTATATGTTTGCATATTTTTTATTTCTAAAAGAAAAATGTTATATAATAGTACTGCTTATTTTTATTTTTACTTGCAAGCATGCAATAGTTTAGTAGCACAATGTATATGAAAAAATGTATGTTCTATTTTCCAAACACCCAACTTATAAATTAACTTTAACAACACAACATATTTGTAAATTGGGGCAGCTCCTTATAGCAGTGTTTACTATAAGTGTTTCAATAATAAAGCAGTACTGTTATTAAATATTAAAGTATGGTGAGTTTACTTAAACTTTCTAATGAGCCCCACCTAAAGCACCTCTTTGATTTAATTTATTTAAATCTTGACTCAAGAAGATCAATCTGTATCTTGTTATATTTGTAAAGAGAAATGAAAAGTGTAGAAACATACCTACACTGGAATTTATCAGTGCCTTTAATTATATCTTCTTTCATTCACTTCCTAAGGAGTTTGGATTAACCAATATTATGATAGTAAAATTATATTTCATATTTTTATTGTTTTGATTTGATTTATACTTGCATGTTATTCATCCTATAATCTCATTGCATAACATATGGCACAAAAATGATCGGTGTAGCCAGAATAGCTTAGTTATTGGAAGTAATAGCTGACCTTTAGTAGTCACCTATTTATACAGTTCCCTGGCATGGACACCAAGAAATAAGTTTCTTTTACATTATAATTCTGTACTTCAGATTATGTTAACGAATCACACTGGATATCTTCTCCAGGAAAAAGGTTAGCAAATTCATGAGTTGTAGTTAAGTTTGTACTCCCTCCCACTCCTTGCCAAAGTAATTGAGTAATAAAAGCTTTGGATCCAATTAGAGTCAGTAGTAAACTAATCATTTTCCCTTCCACAAATATTTTCATTCCCTGCAAATGTTGCATTTTATATTGTTTTTATTGTTAGCTTGGGTGCAGACCAAGAGCAGCTAAATAGTACAGCGGAAGTGTTGGTCATGGAGACAGGAAGACTGGAGTTCAAATGTAACCTCAGACACTTACTAGGGTGTGACCTTGGGCAAGTCACTTAACCTGTGTTTGCTTCAGTTTCATTATCTGTAAAATGGAGATAATAACCCTACCTCCCAGGGTTGTTGTGAGGATCAGATGAAATAATTGTAAAATGCTTAGCATAGTTCCTGGCACATAGTAAGCCTTAAATAAGCCATAAGTGATGTTATCATCATTCATTTCTGCCTTGTAGGGAAATCCTCACTTTTAGTCTAGATTTGTTTTTTGTTTGTTTGTTTGTTTTTTGCAGGGCTATGGGGGTTAAGTGACTTGCCCAGGGTCACACAGCTAGTAAGTGTCAAGTGTCTGAGGCAGGATTTGAACTCAGGTACTCCGGAATCCAGGGCCAGTGCCTTATCCACTGTGCCACCTAGCTGCCCCCTAAGGGAAATCCTCACTTTTTAAGATCACCAATTACAGATGAAATGCTGATCAGGATACATGAAAAGAGTTTCTTGCATATTATAAATGGAAAGTAGATGGTCGAAACTTTCCTATTGCTCTAACCAAAGCAGAGGACTGTGACAAAAATTTTAAATCTCATGTTAAACAAATAGATCTGTAAATAAATAGGATGATGGAAACAAGATTGTTGTTCTTTTACTGTGCTTTTCTCTCATATTAGATTTGTAATATATCAAAGGAAAATAACACTAAAATTGGACCTTACACCAGTGAATGCTTCAGAAAAACTTCAATGAAAACTTAATTTTGCAAAGTGTTCTACTAGCTTATTCATGTTTGCAGTTGAATCATACTTAAGGATTATGTGGAAAAACTCAGCAGTGGTTCAGATCACGTATATAGAGCCCTACAGGCTTCTGGCTTAGGAGTCTTCATGAATTATCCTTTCCATGTTGGGAGATGCCAAAATATCTGTATGACCCTGGGCAAATGCCTTGATCTTAAATTGTCCTAGGCAACTCTTTAAGAATGCAGAGAAGATGCTCAGTGCCTGGGATGTCCTAAGTGCTTAATAAATGCTTGTTGATTGACCTACATTAGTGAAGGCAATTTCTTCATCCAGGACTTTGCTATAGCAATGAAATCACAGGTTGAGTCCCTATCTCTATATCTATATGTAGCATAGAATATTAATACATCCTTTTGGTTAGCAATGATTATAAATGTGGGATGCAGTCACTTGACTGTGAGGATCATTGAATTGCCACAGGACTATTCTAATATCAAATTCCTATGATACATATGAAATATGTGTCTGTTAACAAAAATGATTTATATGGCAAATGGTTACAGAAAAATGCCAGTCTTGAGAAACTATATATCCTTAACATATTCACGTAAGAAAGCTAGAATATTGTCCTGGGTCCTTTTATCATTCTGTACATGGAAAAAAATCAGGTTTTTAGCCCTCAAGAATGTTAAAGGAGATATACAACAGATTTGGACAGATCATTTAGAAGCTAGTTAATGGATATTGAAGCAGAGTGAGCTTGAGAGTTTGCTAAGTCTTTCCAGTGCAAAGCACAGCTGAATTAACTAATTACCGAATTAGTTAATTATTGTGACTACTCTAAAGTAAATTCTATTTGTCATTTTTAAAAGAGTGGGGGGGGGGGGAAAGAAAGCATTCTAAGTGTAAGTTCTAAAAACAGGTCTATAACTGAGGAGAGTTCATTTTTCTTCCCATTTCCAGGAGACTAATTTCTTCTTGTATAAAATTAGTAATTTAAGAGTGTTCATTGTGAACACTCTGTATTTCACTATGCTTAACACTTCTCAATCATTTTGTGAGACATTCTCCCAACTTTTCCCTTCAATTGAAGGGCAATATTACTTTTTTTTTTTTAGACTCCTTTTTTTTTTCCTTTTTTTTTTTTTTTTTTTGGTGAGGCAATTGGAGTTAAGTGACTTGCCCAGGGTCACACAGATAGTATCAAATGTCTGAGGGCGGATTTGAACTCAGGTACTCCTGACTCCAGGGCCGGTGCTCTATTCGCAATATTACTTTTGATTTAACTACATATAAAGTCTTATTGGGACTACACCTTTTAGGAGGTGCACTCTGATAAATACATTCTTTTTTTTATTGTTGGTGGTTTTTTGTTTGTTTTGATTTGGGTTTTGTGGGGCAATGAGGGTTAAGTGACTTGCCCAGGGTCACACAGCTAGTGTCAAGTGTCTGAGGCCAGATTTGAACTCAGGTTCTTCTGACTCCAGGGCTGGTGCTTTATCTACTGTGCCAACTAGATGCCCCCACACATTCATTTTTGTAAGATTTTGAGTTCCAAATTTTTATTCCTCCCTTCCTTTCCTCCCTTATCCCCAGGACAACAAGTAATCTGATATGCAATATGCATTACAATCATGTTAAACATATTTCCACATTAGTCATGTTGTGAAAGAAAAATCAGAACAAAAAAAGAAAAATCATGAGAAAGAAAAAACAACAAAATTGAAAATAGTTTGCTTCAAACTACATTCAGACACACACATCTTAGACAAGAACTTCATGGTAAAGTGTTAGGAGGAGATCAAGCTTGATTTCTTTTGAGAAATTGTGAAGTGCTTTTAGTGAACTGAGCTTGTTCATTGTTTAAAAAAAAACATTATCTCTAATTACCTTGAATTCTCTCAAAAACCAATATTCTCTCTCTCATAGATGCTATTATCTTTGTGGAACATGGAACACCATAAAAGCAGATGAACCCAAATTACTCCCCCACCCCTACCCCCAAAAAGTAACCCCCAAGAGCAATCAAAAGATTCATGAGAGGCATAAGCATATTACAATGTATCTCCAATGATAATTTGCATGTAAAATGATATGTGACATTATCATGTATGTAGTTTATCTTACAAAATATATAGAATTATATCCTGTCTTCCATGGTAAAAGCCGTATAGTTCTCCCTCAAAATTGTAAATTTCAAATAATACTTTGTTTATCCTGGAGTATTCATAATTGACAGAGCTCCTTTCTCTTGACCTTTAAATAAAGATCCTTGATATTGATGGGGATTTGGACACCAGCAGGGAAGGTGGTGTTTCTGAAAATGAAAAAGGCATTTAGTTTTGATTCTGCCATTGTATCCCCTCACTGCATATACTCTTTAGGAACAGAGATAGGCACTGGTGGGTATGGCAGGGTGGGAAGTGTTCAGACAATTATATTATGGGAAGAAAAGACTTGAACTCAATGATAGTCCATGACTACAAAGCCCTGTGTCAGTATTGGGGGGGGGCACGGTTTATTGGGTGAGAGAGAAGATGCTCTGAAATGATCAAGGTTATCATATAGGCAAGGCATTATGAAATAGCAGCAAAACTTCTGGCTACAGTTCTCACAGGTCAAAAACTTTTAATTCAAGATTGAGACAACACAGAGGAAGTGCAATTCTGTTGTTGGTGGTGCTGTTGTTGTTGTTTTTGACATTTCCTTTGAATAGTCCATGTGTGAAACTAATCAAAAGTATCTTGGTCAATGCCTTGTTCTAGAGCATAGTGTTAGACAAACCTGTGAATGAAATTAATAATAAAAATCTAATACCTTACTATCCCAATGAGAAATAGACAAAAAGAGTTAATTTCTCAAATATTATCAGTGTCTAGATAAAGCAGAATTTCATGGAAAGCTTCAGAGAGCCTGCTTTTGAATTTGTGTAATGTCAAAAGTACAGCAACTGTTGAAATTGCATGTCAGGAATCTTTAAAAAATCTAGGGTGACATGGAGCAAGAATACTGAGGAAGAATAAATATGAATTATATTTTCTGTATTTCTATTTTTAATGAAGCCATTCAGCACAAAGAAAAAAACTACCCAGGATTTCCAATAGAATGTAAGCTTTCTGAGGGCAGATACTATTTCATTTTTGTCTATATGTTCCCAGTTCCTAAGTAACCTTCATTCTATACTATGGTCTTCAAAACTCTTCTTTAATCCAGTTCTTAGTACAAGGGTTATTGGATAGCTAGGTGGCACAGTGGATGGAGTGTCATGACTGGAGTCAGGAAGACTCATCTTCATGAGTTCAAATATGGTCTCAGATACTTACTAGCTATGAGACCCTAGGTAAATCACTTTAAGCCTATTTGCCTCAGTTCCTCATCTGTAAAATGAGCTGGAAAAGGAAATGACAAACCACCCCTGTATCTTTGCCAAGAGAACTCAAGATGAGGTCATGAAGAGTTAGAAACAACTGAAAAATGATTAAATAATAGCAAACAAGGACTATTGGTAATCCAATTTAATTTTTGCTGTCTTGGTAAGAAAAAGGGTGAATTTAGAAACTTTTTTGCTACTTAACAGGAACTTCTGATAGGTCTGAAAATTCATTTGTAGTACATAACTAATTGAAGGTTTCAAAAGAGCATGGAGGCAAAAGTCCTTCCTTTCTGGTAACTCTAGTGACAATTACTCAATCTGTTGGGGGACAAGAATGCCAAAGATGACTAATTGAGAGCAAGTTTAATAGATTTAGGACTTAATCAAAAACATCTGGATTTTGTGTCCCTAGCCATGGAGTAACTTGAACCAAATGTCTTTGCTTCTACTGTACTGTCTGAGAAAATGAATTTTTGACCTATTATTTATTTTTTCTGATAACAAGTATATATTTTCTTTCCTACCCCATTTCCAATTTAAAAGAAAAAATTCTCATAAATATCCATAGTCAAGGAAAACAAATTCTTACATTGTCTATGTCCCAATGTATTTCTCATTCTACATTCTAAATCCATCACCTCTTTATTAAGAGGTCAGTAGCATAGTTCATCATTAGTCCTCTGGAGTGATAACTGATCTTTACAGTGGTCAGAGTTATTAAATCCATTAAAGCACATCATTTACAATGTTTTTGCTTTTCTATACATTGTTCTGGTTCTGCTCATTTCACTCTGTATCAGCTCATACTCTATCTCAGAGGAATCAAACAAGAGGCATAGGGGGTATACTGAAGCCTGCTCTTAGACCACAGGTGAACCAGATTAAAATGCAACTGGGAAATATTTAAGAAAATAAATAAAAATACAATAGGACATAGATAATGTTAATATGTGTTTCATAGGTCAATACCTGGTAGTCAGGGAACCTTATATGTGGTTTATTGGCTCCTCTATTTAAGTTTGACACCATTGTGGTACTAATCTCTCTGACAAAGAAAAGGGCTAAATTGTTAAACATGTGATATTCATGGGGAGAATAACATAACAGAATGATGTTATTTATAAATTCTTGTATCTCCATAAGGAGCTGCTTCTATTAATGCAAAAATGAATGGTAAGCATTGTTCTGATAAAACTTGAGTGTTAGTAGATTGTGATTTATCAACCACATTAGCAGAAGAGGCTTCATTGAGAAATGTAATCTGATTAAATTAATTCCCTAATCAAATGAGTCAATAAAGCTCTATAACATTAGATTCTCCAGGGTCTCATTTGAAGATGTTTCTAGGTGCTCATCAAAAGAAAACAAAATGTCATTGCATTAATTATTCTGTTTGGCCAATTGAGGGAGAGAATATCTACACTTAGGAGTAGAAATTCCCACTCATCCTCCTACTTACTACATTAGGACCTCAGGTCAGTCACTTAACCTCCAGGGGTATCACTTCCCTCATCTGTAAATGGAGTGTGCTGGGCTTGATGATCTCTGTGGTTCCTCCTATCTTTAAATCCTAGGATGCTGGGATAGATTCTAGTGCTATTCTATGATCTAACACAGTCATGACCCTTTCTAAGAATGATTTATTTAGACTGCTTGTTCACAGAATTGTCTAATTCCTGAAGACATTACTTCTGTATTCGACCTCTAGGTCAAGGAAGTAAGACTCTGTCTTTGGTCTGTAGTGCATGTTTTCCTCTAGAGGTCAAATGACATCTTTTAGCATGCCTTATTTTATGAGCTTTTGGTTATCAGAGAGGCAGGCATTAATTTTCTTCAAAAATAGAAGTAGAGTATTCGAAATAGTGCCATAACCATTATTTCAAAGGGAAAAGTTAGTTTTTGTGATGTGATGTCAGCACTCTTGCTTTTGGCAAAACTTTGCTATTACACTAACAAATCTATAACTTCTACTAACTGTTTTTTTGTTTGTTTTTTTTAAGTGAGGCAATTGGGGTTAAGTGACTTGCCCAGGGTCACACAGCTAGTAACTGTTAAGAGAATATATTTGATTGGGGGCAGCTAGGTGGCGCAGTGGATAGAGCACCGACCCTGGATTCAGGAGGACCTGAGTTCAAATCTGACCTCAGACACTTGACACTTACTAGCTGTGTGACCCTGGGCAAGTCACTTAATCCTCATTGGCCTGAAAAAAAAAAAGAGAATATATTTGATCCTGTAGAAAGAACACTGAAGTGCAAGTTGAAAAACTCCAATTTCATATCTTCTTATATCTACTATGAGGGTGACCCTCAGGTAAAGTTACATCTCTCCATCTTCTAAAACAGTTGGCATCATCCTTTGATAGTGAATACTTTGATCCATATTGGGCAACGTGGCTTTGTGTAATTGTAACCACTTCAATGTGTTAAGTGCTTGTTGTTGATTCAATCATTTCAGTACTATCTGACTCTTTGGTACCCTATTTGGTATTTTCTTGGCAAAGATTCTGGAGTAGTTTGCTGTTTCCTTCCCCAGCTCATTTTTACAGCTGAGGAAACTGAGTCAAACATGATTAAGTGACTTTCCCAAAGTCACACAACCAGTAAGTGTCTGAGACCATATTTGAACTCAGGCCTTCTTGAATCCAGGCCTGCCACTAAATTAGATACTTGACAAATGCTTGTCAATTGGTTGATTTATTGAAGGTACAAGATGAGACAATATGGCATCGTAATGGTGTACCAAGGATAGAAGTACATGTCCTGCCTCTGTCATGTGCCTGCTGGTCAACCCTGCAGCTAAACTGCAATGGTAGAGGGAGTTTCCACACCAGAAGGTTCCCTGCACCTATGAAATCAGAATTCTAAATGAACAAAAGGTCAAAAATTAGAATATGATGTAACTCTGCCTTTCCAAGGTATTGCTATATAGCATAATTAAACTGAAATTGAAGGAAAAAATCTTGTAACATCTTCATAAAAAAATTACATGGTCATTTTTAGGATTAAACATTCTTTCCAGAAATGGTGAGGTAAGTTGGAGAAAACTTGCTCTAGAGGTGGTGTGAACAATAGTAGTTATTGTAAGGGGCTAAAATTCTAGCTAGTCTATCTAAAATATCTAATGAGTGGTTGACTATAAATTATAAACTTTAACAAGAGTTAGACTTTTAAGCATTTATTAAGGAGAATAAGAATTTGGTGAAAAGAAAGAGAAGGGCCTAGATTCATCTATCTATTAAAGGGAAAGCGCATTTCTAGCTCCCTTCTCCACCTGAGTCCTGAGGAAAGAGAGCGAGAGAAACAGCTTTGTTCCTCTTCCTCCCACAAGCAAACATCACTTCCTGACGCCAAAAAAAAGCTGCATGGCTTTGCCCTCAGAGGCCTTTTCCTTATGGTGGAGCTTTCCTACAGTAAGTCTCCAGCAGGTTACTGGCAAAGTCTTTATAGAGAAAATTACATCAAAAAGACAGAGGGGACGGCTAGGTGGCACAGTGGATAGAGCACCGGCCCTGGAGTCAGGAGTACCTGAGTTCAAATCCGGCCCCAGACGCTTAACACTTACTAGCTGTGTGACCCTGGGCAAGTCACTTAACCCCAATTGCCTCACTAAAAAAAAAAAAGACAGAGAAATTATTTTAATATACAATATTATTTATGGCTTATTGCTCCATAAACATCACACTGACCTAGTCAAACAGATTCATTATCTTATGCTGCCTTCAATTAAGGTTAAACAAACTAAATTAGAACAAATTAATAAATAGACTTAGATTTCTACACAGTTTGCAAAATCCTACATTTTAAAGAAGTTACAATGAACTAATTAAGGGAAGTAATTTACATGTCTCAGAGAAAACCAAAAGTTCTGAGTCAGGGAAATTTTTATGCTATATTCCATTCTTCCTCTCTTTTGGCTTCTTAGGAATGTAAAAAGTCTTCCCTTACTACTATCACTCCATAAGCCAGGTTTTAGCCAGGTGAGGTTAATATTAATAGGAAACAGGCTTCAGTTAGTCAAATGTTCTAGGCAGAATGGCATAATAAAATTAGATAAAAGGAAAATGAAAAAAATTATCATCACACTGTTCAGATGGTTTTCTTTTGTATTGTATGAGTCTAAATCCACCTCTCTATAATCGATTCCATCTATTGCTTCTTATTATATTCAATTCACAAATCATTTATTAAGTAATATTGTTCTAGGGCTTGGGAATACACAGACAAAATAAAACTAAATCCCTCCTACTCTCAAGCATTGCAAGGGGATGGGATATATCATGTGAATAAATATGTATACATTAAATATATAATAATTACAAAATTATTCAATTCAACCAACATTTATGAAGGAAGTACCAAGTGAAAAACACTATATTAGATGCTGGTTATACAAAAACAAACAAAAAAATGAAAGTCCTTGCCTTCGAGGAGCATGGATTCTTTTGGGTAAGTGCACTTTATATATTACACCTAAGTAAATATAAATGATGATGGGAAATAACAAGTAAATTAGACAGGGGAGGGAGAGAGAGAGAGAGAGAGAGAGAGAGAGAGAGAGAGAGAGAGAGAGAGAGAGAGAGAGAGAGAGAGAGAGAGAGAGAAGGGTGTTGGGCTGGGAACGGGCTTATCAGGAAATGTTTCATTAGGACATGTCAGTTGAGTTGTGTTTTAAAAGACAAGGTTTCAACTAGAGATGAGGAATAAATGTGTTCCAGACATGAGGGGCCAAGTTCTGTCAAGTTCTAGAAGCAAGAGATGGCATACTGGACATAAGGGAGAGCTAGCAGGCCTAGTTTTGCCCTCTCAATTATGGCGGAACAAAGACTTGTTCTCTCTTCTACATGACAGCCCCTTAAATACTAAAGACAGTTATTACAACCCCCTAAGTTTTCTCTTCTCTAGATCAAACCTATCTATTTCCTTCAAACTATATCAATATGGCCTGATTTCCAGTCTTCTCACTATCCTGGTCAAACTCTCCCTGTGTGCTCCAGCTTATCAAACATCATCCAAAATGTAACACCCAAGACTGAACACAGATTACAAGTACGAACAAGGCAAAGTACTGTGGAACTTCTTGAGTACTTCAAAGTACTTCTTGAGCAACGAAGAGTACGTTTTGTTCACCCATAATCTAAGCAGTTAGGTTGCTGGTGTGAATTAAAGATGCATTCAGGTTCCTGAACTATTTGTTTTATCACCCCAGGTAAATTGCTTAACCACTTTCCCCTCATCTTTTCTGTTAACAAATGTGATGATGATGATTATCACCGTTCTCCTTCATTGGGTTATTATGCACAGTAATTAAACAGTGCTCCTGGTAGATTTTGAGGGTATTTTTTAGAAAACAGAAACTATTGAAGTGTGGTGCCTTCATATTATTTAGTCACAATATACTTCATCAGTTTTATACATTGACTTTTCATAGCACTTTAAAAAATGACTGGCTGTATTACATCCAAACATTAAAAACAAAAGAACCCTATGTTATTAATTTTTTAAAAAAGTGAACATAATACCATTACCACTTTCAATCAGCAACATATTTATTGAATACCTAATATAAGCAAGTTAATAATGTGGCTATCTGATGGAGATAAAACTGTGAATTACACACTTTAACATTACTAGCTATCACATAATTTCATTTTGGTCCTTATACTATTAAATTATATTCCAGAATCTTATGATCCATTCTTTTTCTACTCCTTTACTTTTCCCTTGCCTTCAGCCTCCATCTCTCCTTTTCTTTACTTATCCAAATCTTATTGATCTTTCAGTGTCCGTCATGTGTCATCTTCTCCATGCTACCTTTGGTAACTGCCCCAGTTGGGAATAACCTCTTCCTTTTCTGAATTGCTATATCACTTGTCTATTACAGTAATACATGATAGCACTGAATGATACACTGTCTTTTATTGTTATCCTGTCACTTGATGCTTCTTGATCTTTTTATTCACAGAAATACAAAATTATTCAATTCAACAAATTTATATATATACATATATACACACACACACACATACACACACACACACACACACACACACACACACACACATATATATATATATATATATATATATATATATATATATATATTTCAGGGCCATGAGGGTTAAGTGACTTGCCCAGGGTCAAACAGGTAGTAAGTGTCAAGTGTCTGAGGACAGATTTGAACTCAGGTGCTCCTGAATCCAGGGCCTGTGCTTTATCCACTGTACCACCTAGCTGCCCCTCAACAAATATTTATTAAGGAAGTACTAAGTGATAAGCACTATACTAGATGCTGGGTATAAGAAGCAAACAAAAAATGAAAGTCTTTGCCCTCAATGAACATACATTCTGGTGGGAGAGTATACTGTATATATTACACCTAAGTAAATGAAAAAGATAAAAGGAAATGTTTAGTAAATGAGATAGGGTGAGAGTCAGAGACAGAGTGACAGAGAGGGAGAGACAGAAATTTTGTATTTTTGAGGATAAGGACTTTTTAAAACTTCTTTTGTATCCCCACTCCAGTCCATTCATTTTCTACTCATCTATCAAATTAACCTTCCTAAAATGCAAATGTGACCGTATCAATGTCCCTCCATCCCCACCCTATTCAATAAATCCAGTAACTCCTTTTATCACATAAAATTTAAAACCCTCTGTTTGGAACTCAAAACCATTCATAATTATATTCATATTATATATATTATATTTTATCATATCATTTCATATTATATTGTATTATATTAATATATTATATATATGGTCCACTCTTAACTATCTAATCTTCTTTTACTGTAAGCCTCCCTTTCCCCTATACCCTAGGATTCAGTGACACTGACTTTGCCATTCCTTACATATGATATTTAATCTCCAGACTTTGAGAATTTTTTCACTGACTGTTTTCTACTCCTGGAATAGTATCTCTCATAGCCACATCCTGCCTTCCCTGGCTTCCTTCAAGTTCTAGCTAAAGTTTCATCTTTTATGAGAAGACTTCCTGGATTCCCTCTTCATACTAGTGCCTTCCCTTTATTGCCTTTGCTTTATTCTATAGATTTTTTTTGTATATACTTCTTTTCATGATGTTTTTGCTTTTAGATTGTTAGCTCCTTGAGAGCAGGGGCTGTCTTTTGCCTCTCTTTGTATCCCTAGCATTTACCATAGTACCTGGCATGTGAGAGGTACTTAATAAATGCTTATTGATTATCTGACCCAATGAGTGTACAGCATATATAATGAAGTCAGTGTCTGGTTTTTCTAGATTACTGTTTCTTCTCTCTTCATTTTAGAGTTTCCATTAATTGAAGTTACCCTATAATCAAGATTTAGGAAAATGTCAGTTGAGTTGTTATTTTTTTGGCTTCTTCATTTGATCTCAAAATCTCATTTCATATTTTTCATATATGTTTCTTGGATTTCAGCTCTTTAATAGCAGGTCTAATTTTTGTTTTTGTTAACCTTTAAGAATGTTTTCTGAAATCCCTTAGTACATTTTTTATGAGAGATACAACAGCACAGTGCATGGTGTATGGTACTTGAAGTATCATATTAGGTTTAGGTATTATATTAATGCTTATTCCTACTCTCCACCTCCCTCCCCCATATTTACATCTATGTGAGTCTAGACAAGTTGTTTGACCTTTCTGTGTCTGTTTCCTCATCTATAAAATGAAGTATTGGACTTATCTATTAAGGTCTCTTCTAGCTTTGCCTATGATCTTATGATGTCATGACACAATGATGTGGTAAAAAATTAATAAATAATGAATCAATAATGCAAGCACCAATAACATTACATAAGATATCATAAAAACAAAACCATATATAATATTATGGAACATTCCTTAAAAGGAAGAAAAAAGAATATAGAATCAAACAAATAGCATCTTATTTTTAAAAATAGTATCCTGAACAGAATTTGTTACTTATTACCCTCTTGACCTTGGACAAGTTACTTCACATTTCTTGGTCTCACTATCCTCATCTATAAAATGATCTCTATAGCATTTTTCAGTTGAAAATTCTATGATTTTATGAGGCCTAACAATTTAATTAAGCTCATCAAATCTTTATTGAGCATCTAGGCAACCTGCCTAGGGGAAGGAAACCCTGATTTTAAACCTCCACTGCCTTGTGGCTATACCCATATATGGGAAAGGCTTCAGGAGTTAACCCTGAGGAAAAATCAGGAGTTGGAGTCCCTTAGGCAGTTGGATTTTAGACATCACATCCCTCTGGCAACTCCTGTGGCGGCACTGGTGCCAAACTGTACTGGCTCTGCCTCTCCTTTGGATCCACCAATATCGAGGAGAGGAAAAACCTGCTGCATGGGCAACAGCTTGTTTTCCATATTGATCTGCCCAGGCCAGCGCCCTGGAGAGGACACTCCAGCTACTCCTCATGGGGTAGATACAACACAGGATGTGGCAGTTACCGGTTATAAGTCACTCAGGAGCTGCAGCTCCCAGATCGGACTGCACAGCCACACTGTGCTGATCCATGGTCGTCCGCGACTGGTGGAGGCCTACTACTGGATATGGCATAAAGTAATAAGCAGATACAAAGTTTAGATAAGACACAGCCCTAGATTCTGTATACTACAGGAAGTGATTGTGAAAATTTTAAGGTTTAAATTATGTTCCTAATAAAAAATAGTTTAGTGAGATAACAAGGGCTTTTAAAAACAAAACACATTTTATTTACTATCCAAACTAGATAATTAAGATTTATTTGTATAGCTAATGATAAATAAAAATATACTTTATGCAGTTTTCTCAAAAGTTGACTACTAACTGTAAATATAACTTGAAAATTAAGTTATAACCAAAGGAAACAAAATGTAATACTGTTCCATTCTAGCTATTTTAAATGTCTCTGAAAATTTTATGAAACAAAATAGGAAATTCACTTTATTAAATATATCACTGGGGATCCACACTTAGCTCTCTGGTTATTATATTTACATACTTTTTGGTGGTGTTAGAAACAAGTAATGCACAGCATACATTATGAAACCAATAAAATGTCTCATGCAAAGTATCAGAATAGTAAAAATAGTTGAGGGACAGCTAGGTGGCAAAGTGGATACATCACTGGCCCTAGATTCAGGAGTACCTGAGTTCAAATCTGGCTGGGCAAGTCACTTAACTCCAATTGCCTCACCCCCCCAAAAAATAGTTGAAAGTCTTTTATTTATATTGGAATTATAAGGTTGATTTGAGAATTTCAGGTTTTTTTTTTCTTTTTTTCATGTCTGATGGTTGATGAATTAGAAGTGGCTGAAATTGAATGAATAGAGCAAAGATAGACCTTAGTCTGTGAACTTTGCCCCTCACCTGAATTAAGCTCCCTCTAGGCACAAGTTTTCATTAGCTTGTCTTTTAATTCTTTCCCAAATGTAATACTATATTTAGGTATATGTGTTATGCAGGGCTAGGATGTGACAGGTAAGGAAAATGTTGATGAGGACTAAGATGGAATAGCATTCTAGTTCCCTTTTTCCAAAGACTTTAATTGCATTCCACTTATGAAAGAGTAAAAATCATTCTAGAATATACTTCACGATTCCTCCCTTTTCTCTCTTCCTTTTTTTTCACCCTTTCCCTTCCTTTGTGTTAATGGATCCATCCTTTGAAGCGGTAAGCTACAAAGGAGAAAGTCCAAATTCTTGGGGCCTGCCTCTTTTCCAAAAGTTGCTTTAAAGGCATTTTTAAAAAATGCTATCTTTTTATTGCTGTAAAGTTTAAAATAGCTAATGATGGAGCCAAGGCAGAAATGTTACAGAACAGGTGTTGCATAGAACTATGATAAATTGGCCTGTCCCTTGCTGGTAGCAATATATAGTGGGTATTTATAGTCTTCTCATTTTTAATTTTCAAAGTCCTAAGTATGGATTCTACTAGTGGAGACATTTAGATGTGATAGTAGATAAGTAGTACCTATTTTTAACTAAACATTTTAATGACTTTGGTGATTATAAAAATAGATATTAATTATTTAGATTCTAGTCTTTGAATTTAAAGACTTTAAAGTAAGTCCTTCCTCTGTTTCCAGCAAAATAATTAGATTGAAAAATATTCATCTATGAGTTTCTCTCCCCTCTCCTGGCTCTGATAAACAAACAATTGGAGTCAATCTTCCAGCCTGGAACTTCCTTGTTCAAGAAGTATTCTCATTTCATTAGGCTATGTGCTCCTTAAGGGTGGGCTCTCTTTTTGCCTTTCTTTGTATCCTTGGCACTTAGCACAGATACATAGTAGGCACTTAATAAATGCTTATTGAAGCAATTTCACTACAATTTATTAATATGTTGCTCAAATAATGTTGATGTAGCATTGGATTTTTTTTTTAATTACTGGTTTTTGTTTCAGGGAGCAAGAGTGCAGAACACAGCCAAGAACTTAGGAGTCAGAGACCGGACACCACAATCTGCTCCACGGTGAGTGTGAGCCCCTGTGACCAGTTATTTGTGCAAATGGTTTGCATTGGGGTTTTTTTTTGTTTGTTTTTTGTTTTGTTTTGTTTTACAGTAACACAGAGCTCATTTTCCTTTAAGCATGAAATGGTTTGCCTAAACTTGTTTTGGATTATGAACTTTTTTGGGTTTGTTTTGCTTTACTATTTTGATAACTGCATATCAATGTAATTTGTTTCCTTTGTAATCCTTTGTATTTTGTTTTATACATTTAAAAACATCATTGAGGTGGCTAGGTGGCACAGTGGATAAAGCGCTGGCCCTGGATTCAAGAGTACCTGAGTTCAAATCCAGCCTCAGACACTTGACACTTACTAGCTGTGTGACCCTGGGCAAGTCACTTAATCCCCATTGCCCCACCCAAAAACAAAACCCAACAACATCATTTAAGGAAAAAGTCCATAGGCTTCCTCAAACTGCCAAAAGGGTCTGTGATACAATATTCCTCCTCTTCCTTCTCCTCGTCCTCCTACTACATCATAAAAATAATGCTAACATTAATATAGTCCTTACTATGTACCAGGCACTCTGCTAAGTACTTCAAAACTATTATCTCATTTGATCCTCACAACAACCATAGGAGGTTAAGTTCTATTTTACCGCCATTTTATAGATGAGGAAATAGACAAAGTGAGTTTAAGTGACTTGTCCATGGTCACACAGCAAATAAGTGTCTGAGTCTTGATTTATACTCAGGTCTTCCTGACTCCAGGCCCAGTGTTGTATCCATTGTGCTACCTCAATGCCTCAACACACGCACAAAAAGGTATGAATTTCTGCATTAGAGTAATAGAGGCTGCCTATGAATATCTGGTGTCTGTAGAGTATTTATTTTTTGTATTTACTTCTGATTTAAAATAAAGCAAATAGGGTAGTAGGATTATAACTTAAGATCACATGTTTTTCAATGGCCATATTTAGTTAATGTCAAAACTCACTCAAAAAACAAATGCCCATAAATGCATTACTGTAGTCATAGGAGTTCTGAGAATAATTTCCCTTGAAACAGAGTGATATGATGGAAGGTACAATAGCCCTTTCCATTCTGTAAATGTATGATGTTATGTTCCTATGACTGGGTCACAAAATACATAGGTTCATATCCTCACTCCCACTGTAATTATCCACATAACTACAGATAAGCCACTTCATTACTTTTCACCAAGGGTTCTTCATCTTGAAAATGGAGAGTATGAAGTGTGTGGTACCTTTCTCAAAGGGTTGTTGTAAGTTCCTATGGAAATATAAATGATGATTATAAAAAATGAAAGAGGAAGAAAAGGAAAAACAAATGTCTTAATTGTTTTTAAGATGGCAAACCCAAGAGGCTATAAAATCAATAGCATGTAGTAAAAAGAGCCATGTCCTTGAATCAGGTTTCTAGTCCCAGCACTGGTGTCATTGTTACTAATAAATAAAACATATTCATATGGACCCCAGTAGTTCACAAATGGTAATAAGGAGCATTCATATAGCACATTAAAGTTTACAAAGCATTTCTCTTACAAGAACCCTGTGATATAGGTAGTGCAGGGATTATTAAATCCATTTTACATATGAGAAAAAGTAGGTTCCGAGAAGTTAGATAGCTTGCCCAAGGTCAAAGAGCTACTAAACTATAGGTCTGTGACTCTTTTGACTCCAAGTTCATTTTTGGTTTTTGTCACTCTGCAATGCTATTTCTTCAGCTGGACATTAACAGAAGGAAAGGAATTCAAAAGCTAAAGGTGTGGAGGAATGATATTCCAGTCACCAGGTAGGGGTAGACTGCCCTGGAGAGGGCAGGACATGATTCCCATTTAGCTGGAATGGAAGTATTTCAAGGAGAATAACATAAAATCAGGCCTACATTAAATTGGGGTCAAGTGACTTGCCCAGGGTCACACAGCCAGTAAGTGTTAAGTGTCTGAGGCCGGATTTGAACTCAGGTACTCCTGACTCCAGGGCCGGTGCTCTATCCACTGCGCCACCTAGCTGCCCCGTGGTAAGGCTTTTGATTAGGAATCAAATTCAATACAACAACTCTTTATTAAGCACCTACTATGTGTATGGTCCTGTGCTAGACACTAGGAAGGAAGGAAGGAAGGAGACAAGGAAGGAGGGAAGGAATAATTTTCTATTGAGGAGGTAAAACATGTAAAATATATAGACAAATAAGCCTAGTCAGGATAATTTGAAAAGACATAGAACTTAAAACTAGAGGCATCAGGACATATTTCCTATAGGAAATGATACATGAACTGAGTTTTAAATGAAACTTAGGGATGCACACAAAAACACAGGGAAAGATGAAATACCAAATTTAGAGAATAGCAATTAGGTTAGTTTGGTTTTATTTCTCTCTCTCTCTCATCTCTCTCTATCTATCTATTTCTGCATAACTAGCTAGGTGGTACAGTGGATAGAGTCCTATGCCTGGGGTCAGGAAGACTCATCTTCCTGATTTAAATCTTCCCTCAGACACTCACTAACTATTTGACCCTGGGCAAATCACTTAACCCTATTGCCTCAGTTTCCTAAACTGTAAAATGAGCTGGAGAAGGAAATGGCAAACCACTCCAGTATCTTTGCCAAGAAAACTCCAAATTGGATAATGAATAGTAGGACATGTCTGAAAACAACTGAACAACAACAAATCTATCTATTGATCAATTGATTAATCTAATATAGATACATATACACATATGTGTATGTAGAGAATGAGAGAAAGTTTTGTAAAGGCTTTAATAGGGACAGGAGAGAAAGAAAAACCAGTCCAGGGGCTCTTCTAATTTTCAAAGCAATATATAAAGTGTCTAAGCCAAAATGGTTACAGTATAAGGTGAAGAGAAAGGACAGATACAAGAAATATTGTGAATGCAGAATTAATAAGATTTAGCAACTGACCAGATATGGGGATTAAAGGGAGTCTGAGTGAGTAAAAGGAAGGCAGTGACACCAAAAAGCTTGGAAGAGCAGCAGGTTTTCAAAGCAAGATCATGAGTTTAATCTATGATATATTGAGTCTGAGGTATTAACAGGACACCCAGATCTCAAGCAAGCAACCAGAAATGTAGAATTGGATATCCCTAGAGAATTTTAAAAGTAGTGAAGAAATTTTGACCAAGCTTATCCCTAAAGAAGAGATGAAAAAAAGTCTTACTTTCTTTGCAGAGGTGGGGAACTACGTGAGTGAACTTTTTCAACATATTGGTTAGTTTTATTGAACTGGTCTTTATTTCTTATATTCTTTGTTATGTAGCCTGGTTGTTCAGGAGGGGATGGGGAGAGGATTACCATGGGAAGTGTAAATAATATAAAACTAAATTATATTGATAGAATTTATCAAAAATTAAAAACAGCTGGTGAAAAAGGGAAAAATAAATAGGGTAGGCCAGTATCTCTTTTGAAGGGGCTAAGAATACATTGCTTTTGCAGTAGGGTACTAGACCAAATCACTTTCCATTTCCAATATTTGATACATTTGGCTATTGAAAAAAAAGAAGGTACTTATTCTTGTTATTAAAGACTAGGAAATTTTAGCAGCTTCTTCTTGCAAAGTAGCCATTAGAGTAAGAAAGATGACTGCAGCATTATGAAATTATATTTCTTTCTGAGAGAGTGGGCAATGGAAGTACTTTGAAACAGGAAAACATTTTTGCCTCCTGAAAATGGATGCATAAACCACAGCTTTGCCAGCATTTTTTTCCTCCAATGCTGACTCCTCCAAACAACTCTCATTAATCCTGCTGCTCTTGTTTATGGCACCTCTCACAGTTGATTTGATTAAATTCTTGGGATTTTATATGGCTGAAGAATAATTTCACATGGATATTCGTTACAGACGCTTGAGCATGTATAGTATACTGTATTTGGATAATAGATCCATTGAAGTGTTAAAATTCCAATAAAAAACAAGGTGATAGTTGAACATTGTCTTCCATTTGAGAATAGAAACATTGATAAATAATGGGGCTTACAATAAAACTCCCTGATGCTGATCAAAAAGTCAGTATGCAATTGCTTCTTCCTTTCAGCACTTAAAATGAAATACAATAAAATGTATTATTGGAGGGATCATTATTTCCCTGAACACAAGAGTCTTTCAGGGGTCTGCTATAGTAACAAAGATTCTGTTTTGTTTGTTTTTTTTTAAAGACATGTAATACTTTACTTATCTCTTCACATTTCATCTTCATGTTCAGTATTCATATTTTGTAGAGGTTTCATGTGTTCTGATGAAAAATAAATTGTTCAATTAATTTTCTGTCTGATTCTGTCATTCTCTTTTTCAGAACATCTATTATTATGGAGACTGTCTCTGTCTTTTGTTCTTAGTTTTCTTGTACCATCTTGGACTTGCTGATTTATTCCTTAATTAGACTCTAATTTCTACTTTTTCTCGATATTTTCACTTAATATTTTTACAGCTCTTCTGAAAAATTCTTGACATTCTTCAGGTTTTTCCATTGTCCTTTAGTGGCTTTGCAGAATTTGTTATGATACTTTCAACTTCCTAGTGAATTTTAACTCAGTTTCCTTTGCACAAAGTACTTTTTTCATTATGGTCATTATTTTATTTTTATTTTTAAAATTTAGTTATTTTAATTATTTTTCCAATTACATGTAAAGATAATTTTTGAGTTCCAGATATTTCTGCCCCCCTTCCATCTCCCCCACCCCCCCACCGAGGACAGCAAGCAATTTGAAACAGGTTGTACATTACAATCATGTTGAACATAGTTCCACATTAATGATGTTGCAAGAGAAAAATCAGAACAAAAGGGAAAATGAAAGAAAGAATAATCAAGAACAATAACAAAAAAGTAACAACAATAGTGAAAATGGTATGCTTCAATTTGCATTCAGACACCATGGTTCTTTTTTTGAATGTGGAGAGCATTTTTTACCATAAGTCTTTTGGCATTGTATCATTGTGTTGCTGAGAAGAGTAAAGTCTATCACAGTTAATTATCACACAATGTTGTTGATACTGGGTACAATTTTCTCTTGGTTCTGCTCATTTCACTCAACATCAATTCATGTAAGTCTTTCCATGTTTTTCTAAAATCTATCTGCTTATCATTTCTTTACAGCACAATAGTATTCCATTACATTCATATACTAAAATTGTTTAGCCATTGCCCAATTAATGGGCATCCCCTCAATTTCCAATTCTTTGCTACCACAGAAAGAGGAGCTATAAATATTTTTGTACATGTAGGTCCTTTTCCCTTTTTTATGATCTCTGTGGGACATAGACTGAGTAGTGGGATTGCTGGGTCAAAGGGTATGCACAGTTTTATTATGTTTTGGGCATGGTTCCAAATTGCTCTCCAAAATGATTGGATCGCTTCACAGCTCCACCAGCAGTGCATTATTGTTCAAGTTTTACCATATCTCTACAACATTTATCATTTCCCTTTTTTATCATATTAATCAATTGGATAGGTGTGAGGTGTTCTTAAAAAGATACAGTTTTCAAGAGTTACAAGTATCTTATTCCCATGTAGGGATGCAAATATTTCAACCTTATTGAATAATATGTTCCCCTCCCTTTTTACCTTTTCATGCATCACTTGAGTCTTGTATTTGTAGAATGAATTTTCTGTTCAGTTCAGGGCTTTGCATTAGGAAAGTTTCAAAGTCCCCAATTTCATTGAATGTCCATCTTTTTCCCTGAAAGGATATCATTAATTTTGCTGGGTAGTACATTCTTGCTTGTAATCCCAGTTCCTTTGCCCTCTGGAACATCATATCCCAAGCCCTCCCATCCTTTAATGTTGAAGCTGCCAGATCCTGTATAATTTCTAATTGTTGTTACTTGATATTTAAATTGTTCCTTTCTGGTTGCTTGCAGTTTTTTTTCTCCTTTATTTGATAGTTCTGGAATTTAGCTATGATATTCTTTGGAATTTTCCTATTAAGGTCTCTTTCAGGTAGTGATTGGTGGATTCTTTCAATGACTAATTTTTCTTCTGGTTTTAAGACATTGGGGCAGTTCTCCTTGATAATATCATGAAATATGCTTTCTAGGCTCTTTCTTTGATCATGGTCTTCAGGTAGTTCGTGTTCTTCTTCTCTGTCAAGAGCCTCAGTCATGTTGGGTGGGCCTCCAAGGTCTGAGGTCAGAATAGCCAGGCTACTTCTGGATTCTCATTTCTTTTAGTCTGGAGATGTCCAGACTTAGAGAAACACTCCTTGGGTTCTTGTCAGTACATAAGTGCAGTAGTCTTTTGGTGCAGTTCTAGCCCAACCCACCATGACAAAGAGGGAGCATTCTGTGTGACCCCCCCCCATATCTATTTTCTAGGTCTCTTGTTTTTCTGTTTTCTTCTACTTTTATATTCTTTTGATTCTGCTTTACTTCTTCCTGTTGTCTCATTGACTCATGAGCTTCCATCTACTCAATTCTGATTTTTTTGAGAATTATTCTCCTTTTCCAATTTTCCAATTGTATTTTTTTTCTTTTTTTTTTTTTAGTGAGGCAGTCAGGGTTAAGTGACTTGCCCAGGGTCACACAGCTAGTAAGTGTTAAGTGTCTGAGGCCGGATTTGAACTCAGGTACTCCTGACTCCAGGGCCGGTGCTCTATCCACTGCGCCACCTAGCTGCCCCCCAATTGTATTTTTAAGGCATTATTTTCTTTTTTTGGAAGCTACTGACTTTCTTTTGCATAACTCTCATTTCTTTTCCTAATTTTTCCTTCTACCTCTCTTATTTGGTTTATAAAATCCCTTTTCAGCTCTCCCAGGAGGGTTTTTTGGTCTTGAGACCAATTTTTCTTCCCCTTTAAGGCTTTATATGTAGGATTTTTTTTCATTGTTATCGTCTTCTGTGTTAATCTTTTCATCCTCCCTGTTACCATAGTCATTGTCAGTGGTGAGGGGTCTTTTTTGTTTCTTATTCATAGTTTTTATTTTTAATTTTAGCTTCTTTTGTGCCTTTTATGCTCCTGAGGTACAGCATGCACTGTACAGAACTTCTTTTAATGGGGGCTGGGGAGCCAAGTCATCGTCTTTCTTCCCTGAGGCATCAGCAGCTTGCTGTTTCTCAATGAACTGGAGTGGCCCAGGTTATTTGTAACTGTTGGGTAGCTGCTACCCTAGCTTGAAGATTGCCTTGTGTGTTAGGGTTGGAGGCATCACAACTGGCCTGCTGTGCCATTAGCTTGCTGGGCTAGGACCACAGGTCCTCAGCTTCTGATCTGTACTATGACTAAGAGCCTTTTGCTGGCTTGCCCAGACACCCTCTGAGCTGAGCTGGGCTCCCATTTTACCCAGATGAAACTGACCTTTCCTGAAGATCTTCTAGGTTATCTTAAGGTGGAAAATTGTTTCACTCCTTTTTTGTTTTGTTTTGTTTTTTGTTTTTTGCAGCTCCAGAATCTATTGAGAGGCTTAATTTATCATTGTTTCTGGGCAGCTAGGTGGTGCAGTGGATAAAGCACTGGCCCTGGATTCAGGAGTACTTGAGTTCAAATCCGGCCTCAGACACTTAACACTTACTAGCTGTGTGACCCTGGGCAGGTCACTTGACCCCCATTGCCCCACCAAAAAACAAAACAAAACATTGTTTCTAAGGGAAATTTGGGAAAGCTCAGGCAGCTTCCTGGTTTCACTTGGCAATCTTGACTCTGCCTCTAGAACTCCCACAAAGTACTTTTCAATCAAGACTTTTTCCCTTCAAATATTTATTTCTTCCTTCTCCTTTTTAAGCTTTGTCTGGATTTATCAATCACTCTGCTGATTATTCTCTTATGTGTCCCTTTTATTTTCAGAAATAAAAAAATAGAGTTCATACTCCCAAATCCTGCCTTATACCAAGTCATTTTAAAGGATCTCAAGGCCCACATAAATCATTTATGTGCTTGTAGATATTGAACCTTTAATTCCAGGTTCTTGTGAATTCTTCTTAGGTATTAGGTATTGAGTTTATAACTTGGAATCAGAATTATATAGTTGGAATGGAGTTCTAATACAGCCACTTACTACATAGGGTTTAATAAAGGATTTTTGATTAATTGATTGATTGATTCATTCATTTGTTCACTTACACAATATAGTTATCTATTTTCCAATATCCCTGAATAATTCTCTTCCAAATTCTGCTTATAAATATCCAGTGATGGGAAATTCACTCCTAATGAGCATCTGTATCCATTATTGATGGGCATAGAGTTAGGAACCCCTGAGTTCAAATCTGTCCTCAGATATTTACTAGCTGTGTGACCCTGGACAAGTTACTTACTCCTTCCTTGCCACTGTTTCCTCATGTATAAAATGGTGGTAATAATAGCATCTACCTTCCAAGGGCATTGTGAGGATCAAATGAGATGATAATTGTAAACCATTTAGCCCAATGCATGACACTTAGTACTATGTAAAGGTTAGCTATTACTAATCTTGTTAGATGTTAGAGAATTCTTTCTTGCCACATATTGCAAAACAGCAAACTATTAATAACACATTATTCTTGTCACTTTCCAAGATGAAGAATTGAGTTCTTTTGATGTAGGTTGTATTTAACTTTTTTTTTCCTCCTGTAGGTAGCAGAATATCTTTGATATAGCATGGCATAGCAGATATAGAGCTAGTCTCAGATTCAAAAAGAAGTAGGTTCAAGTGCCACCTTTCACGTATGCTGTCAGTATGATCCAGGGCAAACTTCTTTTTTTTTTTTTTTTTTTTTTTGCAGGGCAATGAGGGTTAAGTGACTTGCCCAGGGTCACACAGCTCGTTAAGTGTCAAGTGTCTGAGGCTGGATTTGAACTCAGGTACTCCTGAATCCAAGGCCAGTGCTTTATCCACTGCGCCACCTAGCTGCCCCCTAGGGCAAACTTCTTAACTTCTCAGTGGTCTAGCCATCTTTCTGAGACTGTTGCATATAAAATGTTGATTGGCATTGGAGAGAGTTCCTCACCAGTAGCTCCTTACACCAGACATCATTGTTCTAGTTCTCTCCTATTCTATGGATATCAAAATATCTTTAGTATTCACCCTTTCATTTAGGATTCTACTCCAATAATACTCCTTGACATTAATGCTTACTATCGTAATCATTTCTCCATCGAGATTTAGGAATTAATGATATGTTCCCCTTTGATAGCTCCATGGCTTAATGAAGGGTATGATCTACAGAGATAAAGTTAAAATTATGGCTACTGCCCAGGAACATAAAAATGATCCTTTAAACAAATACCTAAGCTTGTTCTCCCTCCTTCCTGCTAATGAACATCTGTCCATTATTAACATTGATAGCACCCACTTAGCTACCTTGGGGCAGCTAGGTGGCACAGTAGACAGAGTGCCAGGCCTGGAGTCAGAAAGACCTGAGTCCAAATCTGGCCTCAGATACTTACTAGCTGTTCGACCCTGAGCAAGTTGCTTAGCCCTGTTTGCCTCAGTTTCCTAATCTGTAAAATGAGCTGGAGAAGGAAATGGCAAATCACTCCAGTATCTTTACCAAGAAAACCTTAAATGGGCTCACAAAGAGTTGGTCACAACTGAACAACAACAAGTTGCATACCTACCCAATTACATGGCTTGCTCTCATATATTTTTGTTGTTCAGTCATTTTGTGATCCCATTTGAGGTTTTCTTGGCAAAGATACCAAAGTGGTTTGCCATTTTCTTCTCCACCTAATTTAACAGATGTGAAAACTGAGGCAAACAGGGTTAAATGTCTTGCCCAGAATCACACAGCTAGTAAATATCTGAGTCTTCCTGATTCTAGGCCCAATGCTTTATCTACTATGCTATCTAATTGCCCCAAGGATTTCAATAGTATAAGTACAAGAGGAGGAAACCCCCTCTGCAAGTGCAAATCAGCCCTTTCTCTGTGACTTATAGTCTTAAATAGTGACCTGGAGTACTGAGAGATTGTGTTCATGTTCAAATGCCCAGGATATAGTACAGGCAGAAAGTGAACCTGTGTCTTCCTGGACCCCAGGCTAACTCTCCATTATACCATTAGGCCTTTGCACGAGGTATAGATGAGTAAATGTCTGATCTTTTGACTTCATGAAAGCCATAGAGGGCAGTAAGAGCTAAGGAACTTTGGCCCCCAACAAAAGATATCATAGAAATATTTTTGTACATATAGGTACTTTTTTCTATTTCTTTGAACTCTTTTGAGCATAGGCCTAGCAGCATAGTTGAGTCATAAAGCATGCATCATTTAGGAAATTTTTGTGTATATTTCCAAATTGCTTTTTTAGAATGTACTCTTTCATATATCCACCAACAGCATATCGTTGTTTCTGCTTTCCAACTGCCCTTCCAACATTTATCATTGTCCTTTTCTGTTACCTATGCAACTCTGATAGGAGAGTGGACTGGGCCTGGAGTCAGGGACCCTTGAGTTCAAATCCGGCCTCAGACACTTATTAACTGGATGACCCTGTGCAAGTCACTAAATTTGCGTTTGCCCAAGTTTCCTCATCTGTAAAATGAGGATAATAAAAACACCTATTTTGCAGCACTGTTATGAGGATCAAATGAGATAATATTTGCAGGGCACTTCACACAGTGACCAGCAAAAAATAATGACTATATAAAAGAGTTATTATTATTTAAAACATATTATTTTTATTTCAAAAAGACACGGAAAGACATATGACATGATGAAGAATGAAGTAAGCAGAATAATTTATACAGTAATAACAACACTAGGGGCAGCTAGGTGTCGAAGTGGATAGAGTACCGGCCCTGGATTTAGGAGGACCTGAGTTCAAATCTGGCCTCAAACACTTGACACTTACTAGCTGTGTGACCCTGGGCACATCACTTAACCCTCATTGCTCTGCAAAAAAACCCAAAAACAAAATAACAATAATAATAATAATAACACTAAAAACAAATAACTTTGAAAGGTATAAAACTCTGATCAATATAATGATCACTAATGTGAGAATCAGGACACCACCCCCTGCTGAGAAAGACATGAGGTGACCTTTCGAAGGTCAGATTGCCTTTAAGTCATGTCAATCACTGCACTTGAATGCTACCAGCCAATTAACTTGGGAGCTATGTGGGGGGACTGCCCCTCTTCCAGTCCAGCAGGAAGCTTCCGCTCAAATGGACTGAGAAACTGTCTCTTTGGTGTTTGGAACAAGCTCGTGGTGGCAGAAGAAGCAGGCCAGGGTAAACAGGTTTCCTATCTTTCTGAACTTCATGTGTTCTCTCTTGGATAGCTAGGTGAAGGCCACTTTCTCTCTCTCTCTCTTTGCTAATCCTTAATATACTTTAATAAATGTTTAAAAGCCTAAACTGTTGCTAAATTTATCAGTAAATTTTAGCTAGTTTCACACACACACACACAAAATGGGGCGGGGGGGTGAGGGGGGAACAGGCCAGGTAAGGACACACATTAGATTTTACTCATAACACTAATGATCTCAGAGGAATGATGATCAAATATGCTATACAAAACAGATATATGCTTGTTTTTAGGAAATAGAATGAGACATACATATTTTTGTATGCAGCCATTGCGGGGATTTGTTTTGCTTGACTATGAATATTTATCACAGGAACTTTTATTTAAACTTTTCTTGCTCCCCATCCTCAGTGGAGTTGGGGATGGGTGGTGGAGAAAATAGATTTCTGTCAATTTTTTTTTAATACAGAAGTTGGGGAAGGGGTTCTATAATTGTGACTTGTTGCATGCCCATGCAGATGAGGTCACTGTATTAATAGTCTTGCTGTTTACTGTTATGAAACCTTTGTTACAAGAAATCTCTCATGAAATGGGAGGAATCTGTAAATGTTTGCAATATAAAAACAAAACACATTAATAAAATTCAACAATATCAGCAAAGAGGCCAGAACTTGAGGCTTCAGTGGCATCTGGCAGACAAACTGAATTCAGGGAAATGGTCCCAGCAGTAAGTGTAAACAGTATGAAAAGTGAGGCAGTTAATAAGTTGAGTCATGGGGTCAGCACATCAATAATTTCTGCCTAAAGCCTTGGGGAGAATACCAGCCTTTCTCCCATGCTATGCTGGTTATTGCCCTCTGCCCAGAAAAACAAAACAAAACAAAAATCAAGAGAGATCTAAGCATTTGTCTTGTTTTGTAGACTACCCCAGTGTGCACTACTTCTGCAAAGCTGGGGGTCCTTGAAGGAAATAAGGATACATACAGGGAAGGGGAAGGAAAAGAAAAGCGATTCTTTCAGTGCAGACTTATAATTTCATTGTTGTAGGTAACCCCCAATCTAATTTCTAATTAAAACTCTTCCTTAGTCAGTGAGGTACTAAATGCCTTAGCCTTTGTCCCACAGATGTCATTAACAGAGGCAAGACTTGAATCTGTCTACATTCTGCTATTGGCAAGACCAGCCCTCTAGTCACACTTTGCCACCCGGTCTTTTTTATATTTGTAGACCAAAATACCCTCCTTGTAACAATGATTTTATAGTAAAAGAAGTGAGGTTAAAATGACTTGCCAGTAGTAAGTCTCACAGCTAGTACTTGAACTCGGGGCTGCTGATTACAACTTTGATGTTCTTTATGTTTTCAGGCTGCTGCTCTTCACCATAACAACTTCCCCTCCACTACTTTGGCCTGTAGGCAGGTCTTTCAGGGCCTTTGCATTTATGCATTGTCATTGGGATTGGATGAGTGGGAGAGACAACATACCCTTGTACCCTAAGCAGAGGCTCCCAGCTGAGATACAATTACCAATAAAAAACTTCCTTCATGCATAGTGACTCAGTCTAACTCTTACCTCTTGTTTTCTACTTATAACCCTCATCATCCTGTTGTAAATTCCCCAAACCCTACATTTTCCATTATAAATGTGTCTGAACTCAAGTAACCCTAAGCCTTTTGCAAGAAACATCACTCAATCTAAATACCACCCAGACCTAAATTTCCTACCCTGAGCTATTATTTCATTAGATGATCACAGGGAGTAGCTCTTTCGTCCGTTTGCAAGGCAGACATATCAAAGATTCATCTATCTGGTGGTATTAGTTACATTATCCCGAAACATGTGTGATGCATTCTAATGGAATGTGGTGACACGGACCAAATTCGAAGGGGCAAGCCATTAGCTACATCAGTTGAAAATATTTGACAGCTTGCTGTATAGCTTCCATTTCACATTTTACATGGATAAATAAACTGCACTTTCTCATTTGTTTGACAGCAGTGCATTTTGCAGGGAAATGAAAGGATTAAAATTAAGGATGGAAAAAGATAGCTTGTTCAATCTATTACTCCAGCCCTGACAAGGCATTTTGAAACTTCACTATTGCCTTTAGATGTAGAAAAGCACTTGGACTGGGTATCATCTCTCTTCTTCTAGTAGCATGAAAGAAGTTTCTGAAGTGATATTCTCTCATTTTTAATATTCCATTTTTTTCTCAAAAAGAATAACTGTAGATCAGAAGCCATGTTTTGAAATTACATTCTGCAAAACTTCCTGAGCCAGAACTGCATCTTTGGCATTCTCTGAAAGGAGGAAGATTTCTTTTGACCAAGTACAATTCAGTTCGCAATAGTAGTTTGCTCATTTTTCTCATTGAGTCTTAGAAACAAATTAGATTAGTGAGTCAACATTAAACTTTCAATTAAGGAGATGAGTTTTGCTACTGGGGACTCTCCATTTTCAACTAAATTTAGCTTTTTAAAAAAATTAGCTAGAAAGATCACTGACTTTGGATCAAAAGGTCTGGGTCTGAATACCAGCTTTGCTACTTAGAAGCAGTGTAGCCTTAGGTGAATTGTTTTAACTCTCTGACCTTCAGTTTCTCCATTTATAAAGTGAGAACTGTCTAAGGAGTGTCTAACAAATGAAAGAGTGCAGTTTATTTATCAAGGTAAAGCCTGAAAGGAAAGCTTTTAGCCAGCTGTCAAATGTTTTCACCCGATGTAGTTAATTAGTTGTCCTATCCCGTCGGTTCATTTGGCTAAATTATCTCTAATGTGGCTGCTACTTTTATGATCCATTTCGACTATATAATGACACCTAGCATCAAAATTATGAAGTGTCTTTTTGTGTGTTTGTGTTTAATTGTGTGGCCTACTTTAGTCAGTAATTAATTACTTTAGGGAAAACCAGTCATGATGATTCCTACACATTAACTGAAGGAAGCTGAAGTATTTGTGGATATCAGTTAAGAACCTTCATGATTCAGGGTCAGCTAGGTGGTGCAGTGGATAAAGCACCGGCCCTGGATTCAGGAGGAACTGAGTTCAAATCCAGCCTCAGACACTTGACACTTACTAGCTCTGTGACCCTGGGCAAGTCACTTAACCCTCATTGCCCTGCAAAAAAAAGAAAGAAAGAAAAATCTTTGTGATGCCAGAAAGTTACCTAGTATTAAGCAATGCTTTTGTACATGTAGGAATTGTTCAGCATTTCACCTAAAAGAGGCCCTCATTGACTGCCATATTGAAAGCCAAATGCATAACAATGGCATTTTAATCATGATCCCCTTTAAACTGTTTAATTAAACATCCTTCTTCATTTAGCGCCTCTAAGTCCAGAATAAACTAAACATAGCTCCTTCTCCCTAGGGATTTACTATGGAAGGTAGATTCAAATCAAAAGAAGTAATGCAATCCATCATTGTTCATGTTACTTTTGTATCAGTATAGCTATCCTATTTCCATTATGTCCGCTTTAGCAACTTGGGCACTTCTTGGAATGAAGTTTTAGTTGTTGAGGAAAATTGAGACAAAAAAAAAGGAAACCTCATAAAGAAAAGGGGGTAGGATGATAAGGAAGAATTGGTAGATGACAGTAGTAGCAGATCTATGAACTGTGAAGATGATGATTACAAGTCATATTTAAGTGTTGCATTATTTTCTAACCCTTGAGAAACATTATCTCTATTTTATCCTCAGTACAGAATCATTATTTCCATTAGATACATGTTGAAATTGTGGTTCAAAGAGGTTGGAGAATTTTCTCCAAGTCACATAGCTACCGAGTAGCAAAGCCAAAGTCCTTCACAATAAAAATTGTATTTGACATTGCTGACCATCCACCGTTGCCTCGATTCCTCAGTTCTCTCCCAGGCAATCACCCCTCCAGTAGTCATTTTCTTGTCCTTTTCTCCATCTTGTTCCCTTAGTGAACTTATTCAACTCCACAGTGTCGTATCATATTGCTGATTATGCCCTGCCAAGACTCAACATTGCATCACACACAGACACTATCTTTTGGCTTCACTCCTGTGTGAATGTTGCCAAATATAGATAGAGAAAATAATGAGAACATTCTGAGTCTACTACAATTTTATGTTATTTAGTCTCAATTGGGCCCTCAGTGCTTCTAGGAAATCCTCTATACTGTCCTCATTAACACACTATCCCAGTCACCACAATGGCTCTTTCAAACCTTTTCATCCCTCCTCAAACTTCCTGTGGCTCCTCATCTCCACCTTCTCAGATGAGCTTTGCCTCAAATTTTACTGAAAAAATTAAAACCATTCTCTCACAGTTCCCTCTTCTGTTGTACTCCCCTTTGCATATCATTCAATGCCTTCTGCCCTATCTGACAAAAAGAGTTAGCCCCACTCCTTGCCAAGGAAAGCCCCTCTGCCTCACAAGCAATTCTATTCCATCCTGTGTCCTCTAGCATATTGCCCCCACCATCATCCCCACTCTCTCACTTATCTTCAATTCCTCCCTGTCTGATGGTTGATTTCCTATTGTCTACAAACATGCTATATCTTCTCCATCTTAAGCATTCCATTCCCAGTATCATCCCATATTTCATCTGCCTTATGTAGCCAAAATCCTTGAAAAGGCCATTTACAATAAGTGCTTCTACTTCCTTCCCTCTCATTCTCTCCTTTACTCTCTGGATTCAGAACTCATCATTCAGCTGAAACTGCTCTCTCCAGTCACCAATGATCTCCTATTCACCAAATCTAAGAATCTTTTTTTCAGTCATCCTTGACCTCTCTGCAGCCTTTGACAAAGTTGAATATCTTCATCTGCCTTACAGGCTCTTGTATCTAGGTTTTCAGGACAACATCCATGCCACACCCTCAAACCAATGAACGGTGAAGGTATTGATTACAACCTACATTTATGTTGTTTCGTTATTTGTAAAACTTTACCGACATGATCTTTTTTATTTTGTTCTTAGTACAGAATCATTATTCAAATTAGACACGTAGTGAAATATCCCACAGGGCTCTGTCCTGGGCCTTTTCCTCTTCTCCTTCTATAGTACTTAAACTTTGTGGGTAGCTAGGTGGCGCTATGGATAGAGCGCTGGTCCTGGAGTCAAGAGGACCTGAGTTTAAATCTCACCTCAGACACTTACTAGCTGTGTGACTCTGGGCAAGTTACAACCTCCATTGCCTTAATATCTTGCCACTGGACACAGATGGCTCCAGAGGAAAGAGTGAGGTTGATGGCTTTGCACAGCCCTCTCTCACTATATATCCCACCCATCTTTCCCCTGAATTTCAACCCCACATCACCAATTGCCTATAGAATAACTATTAAGTATCTGGGATAGAATTTCAATGAAGTCTTACTGACTCTATCAAGTGTGCTGCCCTCACTGTGCCATGCTGTCTTCTGATAATTCCTATTCTTTATCTTAACAAGAACTGTATATATGTGAGACGTTATGAGGAGGTTTTGAAAATCGTAGCATATTCATTCAACAATATTAATCTCCAACTGTAGGCAGAGTACTCACAAAGAGGAGGATGAGCAAATATTTAAAATGAAGAAGTCTCTGCTTTCATTGAGCTGACTCTCTAGGAAGGGGGCAAGACAATAATGCAGATAAATACAATATGCAATGCTGGAAGATAAAAGCATTAGAGAGTTATAAAATAAAATACTATGTGAGGGGACAGCTAGATGGCACAGTAGATAAAGCACTGGCCCCAAATTCAGGAAGACCTGAGTTCAAATCCAGCCTCAGACACTTGACACTTAACACTTACTAGCTGTGTGACCCTGGGCAAATCACTTAACCCTCATTGCCCCCCCCCAAAAAAAAAACAAAAAAAAAACAATGCAGGAAATATTTTTTTAAATACTATGTGAAAATCAGCACATGCATTCTCTTATCATAGGATTAGATGATCAAAAATCTGGAGCTATGTAGTCTAGGTGTTCTTAACTTGGGGTCTATGAATGTTTTATTTTAAAATTTATTTTGATAAATATATCTAAACATATTTGGTTTCCTTTGCAATACTGTGCCTTTTGTCTTATATTTTTAAAAACACACATTATGGAGAAGCTATATGGTGCAGTGGATAAAGCACCAGCCCTGGATTCAGGAGGGTCTGAGTTCAAATCTGTCCTCAGACTTGACACTTACTGGCTGTGTGACCCTGAGCAAGTCACTTAAATCTCGTTGCGTCTCAAAAAAATCCCAAAACAAAACAAACAAGCAAAAAAACCAAACAAAAATCATTATTCTGAGAGGGGGACTGTGAGCTTTACCAGACTGCCAAAAGGGTCCATAACACCAAAATTTTGAAACCCCTGCTCTGATCCAAACTCCTCATTATACATGTAAGGAAATTGAGAAGCTGTTGACTTGCTTCCAGGTAGTAAGTAGTAAAGGCTGAATTCAAATTCAGCTCCTCCACCTTAAAAGCATTTTTTTTTGGATAATCTCTACCATATGCTTTAGCAATATTACAAGTAATTAGAATCTGATTCTCATAAATAATTGCAATTGATCTTTGGATATTTTTAAGCATCACTGCCAAGCAATAAAGAACTAATGATATAATTTCACTATTATTTATTAGGTTATACAAGCTTTGCCAACCACCTCCCCCTGCTGGAGAAGAATGAAGCAAAATTCTCAAGGAGAAGGCAAATGGCTGCTTCTGGAACTATGGACCATATAACAGGAACCAGGGCTTTCCGCAGGAAATCTTGTCTTGACTCTGGATAAACTTCCTGCACTAGAGAAATAATTTGTTTAGCATTTTATTTTCTATCACTGTTACTTATGAAGAAAAAAGAAAAAAAAAAACCATAAATTTGGGAACCTAATTCGCAATATTCCTCTTGTAAGAATGTAAGTAGCTTTTTAACCTGAGAGATTGACACTGGAAGTGTGTTCTGTTTTCAACAGATAGCTCAACTTCTCACAAATCAATCTCATCATAGATTAGTATCAAATATCAATTTTTAGGAGATGTTGCCATTCCTTGAAATTTCCAACAAAAAAAAATCAAAAAACATTTCAAATAACAAAGCTGGAAAGTAAACTTTTTTTTTTCATTTTGGCCTCCTGAATGCATTAATACTGATAATTTAGGCTATTTCATTTAATTTTATATTTTTAAGTGTAAGGAGTGAAGTAATAAATAGTTCTGCTTTATAGAATTTGATCACTTATCCCTGAATTGTCATTACCCTTTTAAAATGATCCTAAAAGATTTTTGTTTTTCTTTTTTTTCTTATTTGGGGGTTGGGAATGGAGAAAAGAAAAAAAAATTGAAATGCTTCTAGAAGCAAATTTTAAATATTTTGTAGGTTTTTCCATCTTCCTTAGCATTGGGGAAAAACATGTCAATTCCCATAGTGGAAAGTAGATCTTTCCTAGCTTTCTTCCTTGAAGCCCTCAGGGTTCAAAGATAGAGAAACGGGAGAATTGGTAATCAACACCCCAGGAAGCCTTCCTATCATCACTTTCATATGATTTCTTTATGATCAGTTCTAACACCAATGCATTCTTTGCCCTAATAGTGTTCATACCTTCTTTGATCTTTGTGTATAGATGAGAGATTTTGTCAACTTAAAGACAAGCTTCAGATTTAGGAGGACCCAGAATCAAGTCCTGCTTCTAATATGTTCTGGCTGTGTGATCCTGGGCAAGTCACTTAACCATTCAGTGACCCCAGGCAACTCCCTTAATATTATATAAATGAGTTCTAGATCTACCTCAGTGGAGGGAATGTTCATATTAAGAAGAGATCCCCACAGCAGTAAAATCATTAATCTGGACTCTCCCTCTTCTATCCAAAAAAAAAAAGTATCGATGAATATATAAAGGTCTTTAACCCTCTGCTAATTGTCTTCCTGCTTCTTGGAAGACCTGAGGGGGTCAGAAAGGAGAAGGTAGTGACAGAAATAGGACAAGGAATAAATTGGTCTTATTATGAATCTGGTTTTTAAAACTTAGCTCTTTTACAAGGTGGAGATTTGAAATCTTTGATTGCCACCCCACCCCCATAGGAATGTTGCCCATAGAGACTCCAGGATTGTTAAAATGGTGTATTGTGATTTGTTTCAGTATCATGATATATATCACATTTGTGATAGTTTTTATGACATTTTAAAAAATAGTTCAGATACTTTGTAATTCTTGGAAATGTTGTATGTTTAGTATCCGTATTTTAAACTATATCTAAAATATGTAAAATCTTAAAATTGGTGAAATGGTTTAGTTTTGGTTGTTGGGTTATAAACCCAGTATTTTTTAAAATTCATAACTTTTAGAATAATGAACTCATCTTTAATGAGTTTATAGTTGTTATTCTAGTTCTGATTAATTTATTTATGTAAAATTATTACATATTCTAAGCACATAAAGAGAAACATATCTTCTGGAATTAAATTTTACTTGTGAGATTTATCATCATTAAAACACCATTATTATAAACTGCTACCATTATTAGCAATGAGTTTGATAAAATTGAAATTTGATTCATGTGTAAACATACATATGCACACATATATACATATATGTATATAACATTGGGTGACATTTTATTTTCATAGTTAGGCATGGTGGGATTTTTTTATGTAGCAACTGAAATATATGTTTATAGGAATTTTTTTTAAAACTTGAAAGTTCTAGCAAATTATTTTAGTTAAGTATATATACATAATGAAACTTTTAGTCATTTTAAAAGCTTTAATGTAATGTCTATATGGGTAGTTGTCAGTAATAAATTTCTACTTATTTTAAATATATATATACACATAGGTATATATATTCCTAATGCATACGTGTAACAAACATCACTGAAACCTTCAATAGCACAGTTGGATGCATACATGTAGCAAAACCATTAGATTAGGAGGCAGAATAATGGTCATGAATATAGATTTCCAGGTTATCAGTGGCCATTCTATTATTCTGGGGATGGGAAAGAAAATTGGAATTAAATTTGTTAACATCATTAATTTCTATTAATATTTTGTTTTCTTGGACAACTAAAAAAAATCCAAGAGCCTCTTAACCTACCATGTTGACAGTTAATGTTCATCAAAGCCAGGAAGTCTTTCTCAAAAGTTTTCTTAGATCTGAAATTTCTTAATATTGTCTCAGTAATATAATTTACTAAACTGTAACACATCCATGAGAGATAACAGCTATTACACAATTTTGGATATATGGACCTATGTTGTGAAGAGGTAACTTCTTGTTAAAGTATGGTATTTTAGAAACATGTTATGATTCTTTTAAAAAGTTGAGATGGGGAGTTATATATTCAAATATATATCAGAATTATTTGTTATTGCAAACACACACACCAACTGCAAACAACTTAAATGTCCAATAATTGTCAGCTGGCTACATAAAGTGTAGTATATAATTCTGTGATAATATATTGTGATTCGAATTAAAATGCATGAGGAATATAAAGATATCTAGAAAGCTAGATATGAAAAAATACAAAGAAAGCCAAAAAAAAAAAGAAAGTGCTTACTGAGTACAACTATGTAAAACTTAAAATGAGAGTTAGAGGGAATAACTGACAATTATGTTGTCATGGATATTTAATAAGCTGAAATTCATGTATTCAAGTGTAAATAGTTATAAATTATTGTAATTGGTTTGTTGACATTTGAAGTAAATAATAAATCACCAACCTAAAATTATATTGTGGAAACTATAAATATAAAGAAATAATGTAAGGAATTTCTTCCTTGTAATAGGCATCATCCATACTACAATAAAAACAATAATACTGTAATTTCACATCTTTACATTCTGATTACCTATTGCCTCTGCCCCTCCTATTAAGATGAGTTTAGCTTAATTACCTGTTCTGTTGCTAGAACATTAAAAAATGATGCTTCAAAGAACTGTAGGAGGAAACATATCCATATATACACCTACATATCTCTCTTAATATCAAGGGAGAGCATTAGACAGCAGAAAGATTTGAGTCTTTATATTATTGACTAACCAAGAGGGAAAATGTATTGGAAGACATTTCCAAATATCTGGCAAAGTTATTAGTGGAAAATTTTCTTCACTCAATGTGAAAACATGAAAAATCTGAGGAAGCAGGAGTTTGTTATTGTTGACATTTAATGGTCTATAAACATTTAGCTCATGAAAGAGTTTATGACTTCTATTTTTGTACTTCAGTTTGATTTTATTACAAACTATTGTTTAAACCATGGTATTGCCTTAATTAATTTGGCATACTAGTATTCACTAATTTTAAAACTATTTTAAAGAGTCTTATTGTGGTAATGCAATTATTGTCTATTGTCTCTTCTATCAGATTGTGAGCTTCTTCAGGGCAGGGACTGTCTTTTTGTATTGCAAGTGATTAGCGTAGTGCCTTGTACATAGTAAGTGCTTAATAAATGTTTATTGATTGACTACGGCTAAAATTGGCTTCATAAGAAGTGAGATCATGTTGCTAAATTCTGCTGTGTACATACTGCCACATACATACATACACACACACACATTGACACAACTTGTACATACATTTTTTTAAACCTGACCTATGATTTTAACAGTGTTGGAAATTCCCAATGAATTTCTTTCTTTACCTATATAGATTGGTGCTTTCTCTGCAATTTAACAGTCTTAGAGAGTGTTTGGGACACCGACATATTAATTGAATTGCCATGAGTCAGGAGGCCAGTATGTGTCTTAAGTGAGACTTAATTCCAGGTCTTAATGTTTATGGTCTAGCTCTCTCTCCTTTATCCTCCACTGCCTCTCTTTCATGTACAATTAAATCTCATCATTTCTGATAATTGTACATGGATTTCATAGCCCAGGTGACATATGAATAGCAGCTAAAGTCTACTTTACCATTATCTTAAAAGTAGGAGTTACCTTTTTAAAAAATAGAATAATAAGCCAGATGCTAGGGGGCAAGGTAAGTTAAGAACACAAGCTGGTTTCAAAAATAATTTTAGCATTTGAATTATTTGTATACAAAAATGTCACAATTATAAATGTCATCTGCTCATTCAAGCAGGACCTCGACTTCTAAACATTTTTGGCAGTTATTTACAGGAAAGCACTCCAAGAACACAAAGTATTTCTTGTCAAATGTTCTATACTTAGGACATTTCACTAATTGAGGACAGCCTTCTTAAGACATGAACCAATTTTCCTTATTTTTAATATTCTTTACATGTTTAACTTCTTAATACAATTGAGGAATAATAAAGCTCTTCTTTCCCCTTAATTAGCAAAATGTTTTTGGAGCTATGACAACATATAACATTTCTCTTACAGCATTTTTTCCACGTTAAGGTTTGACTTAGCCAGCCTGTGAAGCTAACTGGTGCATAGAAGGACTGGTTTGCTAAGTTAGTATGTGATTGGTAGTCCAATTTAAAGAATGAGGTAAAATAAAGAAAAGAAAAAAAAGTCTTGAACTGATTTATCACCATTAAAATTTACTTTTAAAAATGAAGAAACAAACATTTTCATTCTGTTCTGTTTATTTTGGGGGATAAACTTTCGGTAGGTTAGGTTACTCTGCAGGTGAGAGAGTCTCTGAGCCACCAAGGCAACACCCTTCCAGTGTACTGGTTATGCCAGTCCTGTGTATTACAGTTCCATGACAGTCATTAATGACCAAATGTTGGCTATTTTGTGGCAGGATAATTTTGTGATCCAGTGTCAATAAGCTTATTAAAAAGCATACAATTGGGGGTAGCTAGGTGGCAGTGGATAAAGCACCAGCCCTGGATTCAGGAGGACCTGAGTTCAAGTTCGGCCTCAGACACTTGACACTTACTAGCTGTGTGACCCTGGGCAAGTCACTTAACCCTCATTGTCCCAGAAAAAAAAAAGTCTTAATGTAATTAAAAAGAATACAATTGGCATTATTAACCATCCCACCTATGCACTAGCATTTAATTAAGCAAAGGTATTGTTTTAAGGTTATTTAGAAAAATGCTGAACCCTTTCCTATGTAATAGACATCAGATTTTCATCATTCTGGATATGTATGTAAAATATATGTATACATATTTATATTTGTGTATGTGTATACATATACATGTGCCTCTATATATAAATTCACTAAATGCTTTTATTTTGAAGAAGTATGTTATTGCCAATTACTTTTCCTCCCTTTGAGATGTTGGGTTGTCACTATGGATGTATATATGCATACATAAGATGTTCTGGTGCCAAATGACTGTTGCCCATTAAATATTGTTTTACCATCTCATTTACTTTTTTTCTGATGAAACTTCTTTTTGCATAGAAAGGACTTTTATTTATCCCCTAAAGAAATGGTCAAGAGGCAAGCTGTTAGCTTTGTAGGAGATATTTGTTTGGGAATTAGAAGAGTACAATGGAGTTTATCATAATGAAGTAAGTGATTAGTTATTATGCTCACAAGCCAGTGGATATAGTTTTCTATACTGGATGTGTTATATTTGCACATTCATGGATGCCCCACAACATGTCTTAAGTATTAGTGATTACTTATGTTCCTTCTTAGTTAAAATAATTGCTATGCAGCACAGTTACTTAGTAGCACCATGTATCTATACTATATGAAGCCAAGAAAACTATTTGTGAAAGCCTTCAGAAAAAATGCTTCAGTTATATGAATTATATGTTCAGATAAATATATTTTTTGTAATGCCTTAGTAAATATGTAGAGCATACATTCTGCTTTTTAAAAATATTTTTATATGTATTCATTTACACCAGATATTCATTATTTTAAATATTAAATACCCAAATATACAGTGCTTTGTTTTAATGCATAAACATGTTGATATATAATGCTCATAATTTAATAGTAAAATTCATTGAAATGCGATGCTAAAGTACAGCATTTTTTGTAAAATATTAATGTAACATACTTTGATTCACTAACTATTTGATTTTTCATTGGAATTTATCAAATCTCATTATATCAGATATATGGTTTATTATTTTTTTAGTCATAATAATGACTGGAATAGTAATCCTATGTCATAAAATATCAATAATAAAGTGAAACAGTGCAAAAAATAAACACTGAGGAAGCTTATTCATATATGAGTGTGTTCATCTACATTGTTTATGTGTATGTGTATAATTTCAACACAGTTCAATTCAAACAAGCATTTATTTGCTAACACTAGGCCAAGCACTTTAGGAGATACAAGAAAGGTTTGGACAAGATCCCTGTACCCAAATTATTTGTAATGTCACTGGAGAGACAAGACATACAAACAACTATTTAACAGCATAAGGCAGAATAAGTACCACAATAGTATATGGAGATAATAATTGATATAAAAGGTCAGAGAAGTGGGAGATTAAGTGGGGACTAGAGTAGTAAGTGGATCTCCATAGAAAGAGACAGGACTCAACTTACATGCTGAATAAATCAATCAACAAATATTCATCGAATGCTTTTTATGTGGAAGCCATTGTTCTAGGCACAACGTGAGTTACAAAGAAATAAGAAACATTTTCCTATCCTTAAGATGTTTGCAGTCTGACCGAAAATGCTTCATGATACAGTGGAAAGAACATTGACTCGATTCCATATTATTAAATTGAATTAATTGACAATGACAGGCCTATTGGATGTTCTTATAAAAGGTACTAAATATTACTTATTTATTAAAAACACCACAAAGTGTACGAACCTATCATCCTAATTCTTTTTACTAAGCGGTACAATCTGCCTCAAATCAGAGGGAAGGTATCCTACTGATACACAACATATTTTTAAAAAGCAATAACACTATTGCAAACTACTTAACATCCATTGTAAGAATGAGAGGACCTGTGTTCGAATCCCACCTCTGATACTATTTTTGAGACATTGGGAAAGACAGATAACCTCCCTACAAACTTTTTTGCACTCTTTTGATGGTAAAGATCCATGAAGATGTATTTCATATGGTATTTTGAACACAAGTCAGCATTGGTGGTATGCTACAGCTTAAAGCACATTTCTGTAGCTTCTCTTATGTACCAGGCACTGTGATAAGGGCTTCACAAATATTACCCAGTACTCTGAATGCCAAGTGGTTGCTCCAGCCACATAGAGAATGGGCTTACTCTTCAAAGGGAATAGGGAGACTCTTTACCTAGGTGGCTATGAGGTATAAAAAGGCAATAAGTCGTCAGAAGTTTTGGCAGAGCCCCAATTGCCTTTGGCCAATACCTTCTATATTTAGGTTGGGTAGTTGTCTGGTGACTGCAAAAGGATTAGAGGAGGAACATTCTTACATACTTTTAAGTTTAGAAAATTTGTTCTTTTAATCCCTTATCAGTATATTTTTCTTTAGTTGCGTTTTATTATTTGCAATGCCTTATTGTGTTTTAAACCTTGAACTTGAATTGTCTTACTAGCCTAATTTAAGCCTTGACCACAATACCATTTATGCTTTCATCAAAGTCAGCCCAGGGTCAAAAAAGGATCCCTGGGGCACTCCACGAAATTCCCCCTTTTAACGGGAGAGTTAAAATTGCTTCTGCCAGTTTGGAGTTAGATGCCATTTTACCATCTCCTTATTGATCTTGCTTTCTAAGCTATTAATAGTCTGTGTTCTCTTATTTCCAATCCAGAGACCATTTTCCTTAGAAGAGAAAACAGACTCAAAATAAAGAGTTCCATGGATTGTTATCATTGTCCCATCTATCCCCAGCAGCAGTCCCATCCTTTCTTTGTTACCCTTATTTTTCCCAAAATAAGTAAAAGATCCCTTGAAGTCTTTCATGTTTATTGCCATTGTAAACTCATTCTGAGCTTTAGTACTCATTCCTAATATCATTCTTTTGTTGTTGTTGTTGTTGTTGCAGGGCAATGGGGGTTGAGTGACTTGTCCAGGGTCACACAGCTAGTAAGGTCAAGTGTCTGAGGCCAGATTTTAACTCAGGTCCTCCTGAATCCAGGACCGGTGCTTTATCCACTGAGCCACCTAGCTGCCCCTGCTAATATCATTCTTACAGGACTCAACTTCACTTTTTTGCTTATATTCCATTACTTGTCCTTGCTACCAGTTTCCATAAATTTCTTTTAAAAATCTAAGTTGGTCAAATAATCTCTGAGTAACCTCATCAGTTCCTTTCTATGGCCTCACTTTTCTTCCTCATTAGAATTATTTGTGTTTCCACCTTCATAACTGCAAGTCTATTTTAATTATGGTCTAGACAACTAAATCTTAATCCTATTCCTTATTCTCTGGTTTGTTGTGCTTCAGGTGGCCAGTTCTCCCATCTCATTGGCAACACCTTGCTAATGGCTCATGAATCAATAAGGATATATTAAGGATATAGCTTCCTTGATTATGATTTACTCATTTCCATCTGATGGCCTCTTTAATAGTTTTCTGTCAAAGGATGAGTTAATGAACAAAAAAAAAAACTAAAAAAAATGTATTAAGTGCCCACCATGTATGTCTCAGGCACAGTACTAGTGACTGGTCATACAAAGACAAAAATGCTTCAGGACATTTGCCTTTTATGGGAGAAATAAGTATATAGAAAATATACATATACAATAGGTATATATGTAAACATATACAGGGTGGGCCAAAAGTCATGATGTTTTAATAACTTTTTGAAAATTATTTTTCTTTATTTTTTACCATTTATAAGATTTGATTTTTCACAGATAATGTAAATTTATTTCCTAAGTATACTTCATATGCTGCTGTTATTATCAATTTAAAACAAAAATAAAGAAATATTAAACATTGAAATCCTTTCATGACTTTTGTCCTACGCTGTGTGTGTAAATACACACATATACATATACATATATATACACACATATATATGAATTGTAGAAATATATATATTTCTCAATATATTTTCTAATGTATATTTCCCTACAATTCATTTCTCTATATATTTACTCTCATATATTTTATATATATATATTTCACTCTATACATATATATGTATATGTGACACATACATATATATACACATATATGACCTAGTATGTATAAAATAAATACAAACATCTGAGCTTGGTTGAATCCTAAGTTCTAGTGGATATTTTTGTTGTTTATTCTTCTTTTCGTCATGTCCAACTTTTCATGACCCCTTTTGGAGTTTTCTTGGCAAAGATACTATAGTCATTAGCCATTTTCTTCTCTAGCTCATTTTACAGATGAAGAAACTGAGGTAAAAAGGCATAAGTGGCTTTGCCCAGGGTCACACAGGTAGTAAAAGTGTCTGAGGTTAGGTTTGAACTCAGGTCTCCCTCACTTCAGGCACAGCACTCTATCCACTGCACTGAATTCAATTACTTACTAGCCACTTCTTTCACCTTTTCTATTCTCTTCCCAAGGCCATTTTAAAGAAGCATCTTCCTATTTCCTATTTCTCTGGTATGCCTTGGCTATTCATTAAGAAGGAGCTTTGAACTACTTGCCAGAACGGTAATTAAATCTTATTTCTGTGCTATGCGCTGAGAGAATAAGTATGTGCTATCCCCTCTCTATGTACAATGGAGAAGCATTTAAATAAAACTTTCAGTTTGGTGTACTTTAATAGACAAGGATGAAGACAGAGGAGTCACATAAAGAACAACTATGGGATGGCTAAGGGCACATAGGCAATCAATTTGTTAGGAAATATTATAGCCTCTAAAAATATATTGCTCCTATATCTGAATACACAGTTGACTCATTTCTAAAGGCGTGCAACCTAGTGGTAAAAACCTGGGGATGGGCTTATGATTTAACATGCTATATAGGACAATAACTACCTTCAAGGATGAGAAATGGAGATCTGCACATAGGCATGGTAGTGAATGCATGAAACAATGGAATTAAGTTTTAAATAATTGGGGAGCAGGGGACTTAGAGCAAACTATACAAAACAGTAGATATCCTGGAAAGAACAGAGCCTTTTTCATGGACTGTCCTGATTAAATAAAATATACAAAAATTACCTTGTGCTATTAAAATAACCTAGCAATTTTTGTTATTGGAGTTGTGATGATTTTTTATTTGAACTCAAAAGGGAAGGTGCTACTGATGTGGGGTCACCTTTTTGCTACTGCTTTCCTGATCATTGGAATGGGGAAAGTTAAAGGACAAACACATTGTTCATCTGAAGAGTCATATATGTCAAGTTATTGGAGTAGGCAGGAGACTAATGCCATACATGTCCTACATAGTGGGATCCAGAGGTTTGATTGGAGTGTTCAGTTTTCTCTTACTTTTATCTCTGTATTTCCAGCACCCAGCAAAGTTCCTGGCATATGGTGGTCACTGGATTATAGAATGAAAGCTGGTAAAGACTTTAGAGATTGTGGAGTCCAATTTCCTCACACTGAAGTTGGAGAATCTGAGGCCTAGAGAGGGAAGTGACTTTTCCAAGGTCACACAAACAATAAATGGAAGAACCTAGATGTAACTTTAGATCCTCTACAACAGGGGTTTTTTACTTGGGGTCTATATATTTCAAATATTATTGTTGACTAGCTATATTTCAATGGAATTGGTTTCCATTGTAATCCATGTATTTACATTTAAAAACATTATTCTGAGAAGAGGTCCATAGGTTTCACTAGATTTTCAAAGGGGTCAATGACATGAAAAATAAATAAATTGGGGGCAGTTAGGTGGCACAGTGGATAAAGCCTTGGGCCTGGATTCAGGAGGACCTGAGTTCAGGCCCAGCCTCAGACACTTGACACTTACTAGCTGTGTGACCCTGGGCAAATCACTTAACCCTCATTGCCCCACCTAAAAAAAAAGAAAAAGAAGGAAAAAAAAAAGAATTCCTACTCTGGCTTTTAAGTTCTTTCCCCTGTACATTGCTAATGAATTCAATTGATTGACTTTTTATTTATTTATTTATTTTAGTTTGCAACATTTGTTTAGATAAGATTTCCAATTTCAAATTTTTCTCCCTCCCTCCACTCCCTCCCCGTCTCCCCTAGACAGCAGGCAGTCTGATATAGGTTATACATATATAATAACATTAAACATATTTCTGCATTAGTCATGTTATAAGAGAAGAATCAGAGCAAATAGGAAAACCTCAAAAAAGAAAAACAACAGCACCAAAACAAAAAGAAATAGTATGGTACAATCAGCATCCATTCTCCACAGTTCCTTTTTTTTTTCTGGATTTGGAGAACCCTTTCCATCATGACTCCTTTGGAACTTTCTTGTACCGTTGGATTGGTGAGAATAATCTAGTCTATCACAGTTGATCAACATATAATGTTGATGATACTGTGTGTAATGTTCTTCTGGTTCTGCTCGTCTCACTCATCATCAGTTCATGCAAGTCCTTCCAGGTTTCTCTGAACTCCTCCTGCTCACAATTGATTGACATTTAACAAGCCTAGCACAGTCCCTATCAAAAGTAACTAAGCAATGCTCACACATTAGAGTTACCACACAGTTTTTAAAGCTCTTGTCTTGATTCTTCTCATTAACTGGCACAATCTCCTGAAATAAAAGCTTTGGCTTTTATTGTATATTTTTTATTTCTATAAATAGAGGAGAGTGAGAGGATCCTTCTCAGGACCAATTTTTTTGAGGAAAAGCTGACATTACAAAGCATTTTCTATGCATGATCTCATCTGAGCACCACAAACAATCCTGTGAGGTATGTGTTGTTACAATCCCCAAGAACCTGTGGCCTCAGGCCCCTAAAGTTTTCCATGTCCAAGGTGGCATTTGAACCTAGCCCTCTCTGACTCTAAGTCCACGATAGATTGTGGCCTCTTTCAAAAAAGAAGGAAAAGACTTTAATATCCTGTCATTCTGTACTAGAGTTAATGAGGCAGTCTGATGTATCTGGGGTATGTATGTATGCATGTATGCATGCATGCTTGTGTGCATACATGTAAATTGTATAAATCTTTGTGTGCATGATGTTTACATATATTTGTGTACTGTGTGCCTGTGTATATATGTAAATATGTTTCTCCCATTACCCCATTCTGCATATATAAATACAGACACAGACATCATTTTAGGGAAAACTGAAAGGAACAGGCATCCTTAGCTGACCTGTTTTAAAGTGGTTTATTCTGAGTTGGTGACATGTTTTTGTATGAGAGCCAAAACAGGCACTAAGCAGAATTTTGCTCAAAAGAAAATGGAACTCCAAGAGCACCTGGGCATCACAGTCAGAGATGCAAAGACAAGTAGCTGATCCCAGTGACTAGGATGAAAAATTACAAAATTAAAATGCATGAAAATTTAGCATTAGCAGCTGGCCCCAAATCAAATTGTCTGACTCCATAACCATAATTGAACATAGGTCATAATCGTTGGACATAGTAGAAATGTGCTAAAGTATATGACAGGTCTATTTTTTTGTTGTTTTTTTGCAGGACAGTGAGGGTTAAGTGACTTGCCCAGGATCACATAGCTAGTAAGCGTCAAGAGTCTGAGGCCGGATTTGAACTCAGGTCCTCCTGAATCCAGAGCTGGTGCTTTATCCACTGTGCCAGCTATATGGCCTGCCAGGTCTATTTTTGACAAAGAAAAGAGTATATGGAGTCATAATGGAGCAATTCCTGATAGGAAGTGCATGGAAAAATTCACTTACTAAAAGAATGTGCAAGTATGTGGTATTTTGCCAGACTAAAGTAAAAACTGGGGAGAAATGTGTACCTATATTACTACAAATTACAAATATATTATATATATATATATATATACACATATATGCACACACATATATTGTGCTTCAGATTTCATAACGCACTTTATATACATTTGAGTCTCACAAACCACACAGTAAGTTATATTATCCCCATTTTACAGATGAGGAAACTGAAGTTCAGAGAGGTCAAGGGAAGTCCCTGATTTCATCAGTTTCACAGAGCTAGTGCAGATCAATTCAATTCTGTTCAACAAACATTGATCAAGTGTTTGCTATGTTCCAAGCCCTGAGTTCTGTGACTATAAACATAAAAATAAAAGTTGCTGCCTTCGATCAGCTCATATTCTACTAGAGGAAAAGCACATGTATGTGAATGAGAAAATGAAAAGTCCACATAAAATAAAAGCAAAGTAATTTGGTTGGAAGTGCTTACAACTAGTGGAATTAAGAAAGACCTGTTAAACGAGGTGACACACACTGAACCTTGAAGACAGATAGAGGTTCCAGGAGGCAGGGATGAAAAGGAAGGCCATCCCTGCCATATGAGACAGCCCTTGCAAAGGGATTCCAACTCAAGTCTTCCAGACTGCATGTCCAACGTTATCACTATTGAAAGGGTGGGGGTGGAGGGGAAGGTGAGTGGGACATAGAATCACAGATCTAGAGCTGGAAGACACCTCATGATATCATACAGTACAACCTATTTATTTTACAGATGAGGAAACTGGCTCCCATAGAAATTAAGTGATTTGCCCAAGATGCCATGGGGTAATATAAAAATCCTTCATCAAAACTGGTTAAATAATCACAGCCAAATTGCAGTTATTGATGATCTGGTGCCAGAAGAGGGCTAGTGGTGCCTTCTGCAGGGCTCTGACTTTGGTCTGGTTCTCTTCAACAGCCTTATCACTCAATTTCATCAAACAACAACCTTTTATAAAGCATCTGTTATATTTAAAGATGGAGTAACTTGGATGAAAATGTATAGGACGTTTGAATTTTGGGATAAGATTTTCTTGGAAGAGTCATTAGTCAATAGTCAATAAGTGAAAAATATACCTGTCAAATCTGTGGATAGAGAGGATCATGGGGAAAGAAAATAGATAGTTTTGTTTACATGAAATTATAAAGCTTTTTACACAAATGAAACTAATTAAACCGAAATTAGAAGGAAAAAGAAAACAGGGAAAATTTGTATAGCAAGTTTCTTTGATAAAGGCTTGATCTCTCAAACAGATAGGGAACTGAACCAAATTTATAAAAATAACAGTGATTCTCCAGTTGGTAAATGTCAAAGGATATGAATAGTTTTCAGAAGAAATCATAGTTATCAATAGTCACATAGAAATGCTCTAAATCACTACTGATTGGAGAAATGCAAACTAAAACAACTCTAAGATATTGCCTCACATTTATCAGATTGGCTAACATAACAAAAATGAAAAATGACATATTCTGGAACAGATGTGAAAAAAAAATAAGACACTAATGAATCATTGGTGGAGTTGTGAACTAGTCCAACTATTCTGAAAAGCAATTTGGAAGGACCCTCAAAGGACCTTTGACCCAGCAATACCACTACTAGGTCTGTATCCCAAAAAGCTGAAAAGGGAAAAGGGCCTATTTGTACAAAAATATTTATAGCAGTTTTTTTCATGGTGCCAAAGAATTGGAAATCAAGAGGATACTCATTAATTGGGGAATAGTTGAACAAGTTGTGGTATCTGATTGTGATGGAATACTATTGTGTGAAATGATGAGCAGGATGGTTTCAGAAAAACCTCAGAAGTTCATATGAACTGATGCAAAGTGAAGTGATCAGAACTAGGAGAACATTGGACACAGTAACAGCAATATTGTAATGATGATGTGAAAGACTCAGCTGCACTGATTAAGACAGATCCAAGACAATTCCAAAGGACCCATGATGTGAAATAAAATGTTATCCACCTCCAAAGAGAGAACAGATGAACTCTGAATGTACATTGAAGCATAGTTTCTTTAAACTTAACTTAAATTTGTTTTGTTTTCTTTTGCAAAATGGCTTTTCTGTAAATGTTTTGTATGATTTCACATGTATAATTGATATCAAATTGCTTGTTTCTCAAGGAGAAATCAGGGGGAAGGAGAGAATTTGGAACTCAAAATTTAAAAAAAAATCTTAAAATTTTTAATTGTAATTGGGAAATATTTAGCAAAATAAATGTAAAAAAAATTTTAAATAGCCAATAACCTTTTATTAAGCATATATTATGCAACAGACACTGTGTTAAGATAAAAATAAGAAAAAGAAAGTCCTTTCCCTCAAGGATTTTACAATCTATTGGAGAAAAGATAATACAAAATCTCCTGAGGAAAGCCAGCTGGGAAATGGGGTTGAAATGAAGAAGAACGGCTGACAGAAAATAGAGAGATTAGAAGATGAAGATTATAGCTCACAGCTTCAGGAAAAAGAATGGGTTCCTGACAAGTATCTTGATATATTTAAATGGCATTCCTGATCTAATAAGATGAAATTGAAGAGGTATAAAATCACAGTTTCTGTACTTTTGTTTTAAGAAAGTGTCAAAAATAGGATTTGAACCCAAGTTCTTTATTGTAGAGCCTTTCCATTGTACCATGCTACCTCCTTATCTTCTGGCTTTGGGGTTTTGGGGGAATATTTCATGAATATCAATGTAGCACTTAGGCCATTTAACCAGTCTACTATCTTTATAAGTAAACCATGCCCATAACACCTTTTATAGTACTCAGTAGGTAAAAGTCATCATAGTCTTGATATTGCCCACCACCTTACAATTGGTATGTGTTTTCTTATTGCTTTTAGCATCCCTGAAGTTATTTCCAACCTTAGCCTTGTATACTTATATTCTTTGTCTACCATTTGCATTCCCAATAATTATAGTAATGATGACCATTGTGATTCATATGTATATAGGGCATCAAGGTTTGCAAATTGCCTTACCTGCATGTTATTGCATTCTCAAAACAGCCCTATGAGTGACTCATATATTATTCACATTTCACAGATGAAGACATTAAAACTCAGGTTAATTGACTTGCCTAGGGTAACATAACTAGTAAGTATTTGAAGTGTTTGATGATTTGAACCCAGAACTTTCTGACTCCATAATCTAATTTTTTTAATGTATTATACCAAGATGCTCCAATGGAAGTGGGTGCCTTTTGTGAGATCAAAACAATGACATAATGGCCCAGGATGTGTCAGTGGAAATTTCTGAGAGCAAATTGATCAAATACTTGTGCTTCATACATCTGAGTGTCTGATGGGTATGTGCATATTTGAACTTGCCTATGTTCCATTTATTGTGTTTGGATTCAGAGCCATAAGAATTGAACAGTATGAGGACTAGAAAGGTGGAGTGCACTTGCTCACCATCTCAGTCTTTGGGTCAGAAGAGCAGATGGCCCATATGTTCTTGGAATTATTTTCTGGCCTTGAAAGGCAAAGATTTGAGACTACAGAATCAAACTCTATAGCAAAAGCTTGAATTACAACACATGAAACAGAAACATTCAGTGACCTTGAGTTTCAGTTTCCAAAAGACAATCACTTTCATCTAGAAAGAAATATATCCTCTTACTAAAACTGCTACCGTCCCAAATAAAAGGATGATCAAATGCTATTAAACTGAATTCTCACATCAGTCTCATGAATCATGTATGTCGGCTAAGAGATATTTCCCATAGCTTTGCATAAACTCTAAAAGGTGTCTCTCTGTGTTTTTCTTTCTCTATGACTTTGTGCTGTATAGTTACTTGATGCTTCAGCTAGTGATAAAGACAAAAAGTTCTTATCAAGTTTCTGCCTAACTAGAATAAGATTGTTATCCCTAAAACAAATAAAATCATAGATTTTCTGAGTTGTAAGGTAAGTCAAGGGCTGTCTGAACAGGAATACCATTTACAATATGCCCAAGGGATATTCCAGCTTCCTCTTGAAGACTTTCAGTGATGGAGAGCTCACCACCACCACCACCACCATCAATAAGCCCTTAAGCACAAACTATTTGCTAAGCACTATACTTAGCCATAGAAATGCAAAGAGATAGAATAAACAACAACTACAACAAAAACCCTAACACAAGAAACTCCCTTCCAAGGATGGCCAATCCACCTCTGGAGAGCAGTTATTTTTAGGAAAAATTTTTCCTTAAATTGAGTTAAAATCTTCCCCAATCTAGCTTCTTTCGATTGGGTCAAAATTCTACTGCCTATAACCAAGCAGACCAAATTTCATTCTTCTTTTCCATGATAATTCCTTCTTCTTATTAAAGACAGCTGTTATTTCTCTGCAAAGTCATCTTTTCTCTAGACTAAAAATCCTTGGTTATTTTAGGCAATCTCATAAAGATTTTGAGGTTTCTCACCATGCAGGCAGCGCTTGTCTGTAGTCACTCAACCATTTATCATTCTACAAAGCGAACACAACACTCTGGTTTCATTTAACCAGGGAAAGATAAGGTAGGCCTATTACCTTCTCTAATCTGTCCTTTATTCTTATACTAAAGCAACCTAAAAACACATTAGCTTTTTGGTTATCATATCATACTATCAACTCAGATTCAGGCAAAAGTCCAATAAAACCTAGCTAAAGTAATTTCCAGTTATACCTATTCGAATTTGTCTTATTACACTTGGAACAGCATTTCAATCTTTCAATATGCCCTTTAGGTTCTGAAAGTAGCTAGGTAATATAGTGGATAGAGTTTGTGATTTGGAGTCAGGAAGACTTGAATTCAAATGCTGCCTCAGAAACATGCTGTGTCACCCTGGGCAAGTCACTTAATCTCTACCTTCCTCAGTTTTCTCTGCTGTAAAATGGGGATAATTGGACCTATATCCTATTGTTGTGAGGACTTTTGAAACTGTTGCCTGTACTATGGCTAGAAAATTCTTTTGATCTCTCAGTTGATTAACTCCATCAAAGAAGAAAATGAGGTTAAGGTGGCGTGACCAAAATGGACTACATGAACTTATGTGAGCTCTAATTAATCACTGTTTCTTTTCTATGTGCTCATACTGCATTCATTTAGTCATCTGATCCATATTTTGAGCTAGGAATCAATGTCAAGTGCATTAACCACTGGTTTATAGAATCTTCTTTTGCTCTCCTTTTAAACATCATCTGTTGACCTGATATTCTTCTGCTATTCTCTATGATTCCTTAGAGAATGAGTTAACAGTTTGATTAGATATGAATGACTAAAATAGGCAGTAAGTGCAGAACAATGGAACAAAAGAGATGATAAATATACCTTAAAGAATAAGGACAAAATACTAAGAATCTTCAATATCCATTTATATTAAAATTAAGTAAATTTTTATCTATAATTAAAAGAACCTATAACAATATAGCTTTAGAATTATACAGCAAAGCGACAACTCTACTGGAAGACAGAAGATGTGGGATCAAATTATAGCTTCCACATTTACTAGCTGTGTAACCATAAGTAATTCATTTAACTTCTCTGAGCCTCAGTTTCCAGAGATGTAAAATGGGAAAGAAAATGCTTGGATTACCTACCTCACAGAGTAATGAGTAAAGAATTTTGAAAACCTTAAGGCACAATATAAATATGTATTGTTATCATTTCATTTGATCCTTATAAGATCTTTGCAGGTCAAGTTATAGTATCCCCTTTTTGTAATAGGAAGGACGAGAAAGAATTCACAAGTTATTACTGTGTGCAAAGCACTATAAGAAACTGAATCTCAGGAAACTTAACCTGTTTAAGACCACACAGCTAATAGAGGGTGGAGTAATGATTTACACTTGAAGAGACAACGTTGTGAAATGGAAATTGCACTAGACCAGGAAACAAGAAATCTGATGTATTGATTTGCTATGCGACTTTGGATAGGGCAGCTAGGTAGTGCATTGGATAGAGAACTGGCCCTGAAGTTGGGAAGACCTGAGTTCAAATCTCACCTCAGACACTTTTACTAGCTTTGTGACCCTAGAGAAGTCACTTAACTCTAATTGCCTTAAACTTCCTGGGCCCTCTCCAGTCATCCTGATGTGTGTGTGTGTGTGTGTGTGTGTGTGTAGCCACTGGATCCAGATAGCTCTGGAGGAAGAGTAAGGTTGGTGACCTTGCACAGCCTTCCCTCATTTGAAATCCAATTCAGTGCAAGTCATGGCATCACCCTGATGACATAGTCCTTTTTGGGAATGAAGGACAAGAAATAATCAAGCTTTCCTGCCTTATTTTGAAAAACAAAGTGATAGGTGCTGATTGTTTTTGTTTGTTTGTTGTTTGTTTGTTTGTTTTTTGTTTTTACAAGGAGGGTTAAGTGACTTGCCCAGGATCACATAGCAAGTAAGTGTCAAGTGTCTGAGGCTGGATTTGAACTCAGGTCCTCCTGAATCCAGGGCTGGTGCTCTATCCACTGTGCAACCTAGCTGCCCCCAGTGCTGATTGTTTAATCATCCCTTTCCAGAGTCACCCAATAGAGACCACCAGTGAGTTTATGGTGAAATAACTATTTGTAGCAAAAACAACAACCAAAATATAAACAGACAAAAAGAAAGAAAAAAATATTATACTTTCCTGGACTACTTCCATCAGCCCACACGCATAATCACAGGTCAGGTCCCAGAGTGTAATAACATATAAATCAGGTTTAAGTTCAACAGGACAAACAACAATGACTTTGGACAAGACACTTAACTTTTCTGAACCCACATAATGCTGGCCACACCTCTTCCATATAAAGGATTGATCAAAGAGGAGTTAGCAGAACAGTCCATTGGAAATAGAGATCATTTTCTAATGGCTGGGCAAGACATCCATTGTCCCTGGAAGGCTCAGAGTTAAATGTCTGCTGTTCAGTGTTTTAGAGAAGCAAACACTACAAAGACAGTCTTTGGGTCAGTTTGCCTCCAAATGGAGCAGCTGTTCTATCAGCCTTAATTGGAAACAGATGAGCCAATATGTGGATGAGGTAGTCTTGGAAGGTACCTCTATGAGGTGAGTAAAAGCCTTAGAAATATGGATGTAAGTTCCAACGTCTTCATTCTGGGCTTGAAAAAGATCTTTTTTTCTTCTCCTTGGGAGTGGTATGTTGAACTTAAACCTGATATAGATGTTATTACACTCTGGGACCTGACCTGTGATTATGAGTTTAGGCTGAGGGAAGTAGTTGATGAAATTACAATGTTTTTTCTTTCTGTATGTTTATATTTTTTGTTGTTGTTTTTGCTACAAATAGTTATTTCACCATAAACTCACTGGTGGTCTCTATTGGGTGACTCTGGAAAGGGATGATTAAACTATTAGCACTGGAGGCAGCTAGGTTGCACAGTGGTTAGAGCACCAACCCTGGATTCAGGAGGACCTGAGTTTAAATCCAGTCTCAGACACTTGACACTTACTAGTTATGTGACCCTGGACAAGTCACTTAACTCTCCTTACCCTGCAAAAACAAAAAAACACAAAAACACAACAAACAATAAAAAACAATCAGCACCTAGCACTTTTTTTCCCAAAATAAGGCAGGAAAACTTGATTATGTCTTATCCTACTCACACAAGACCACTGAGATACAGGTATACACACTGCTAAAGAAGGTTATGGGCAAATTTCCAAGGTATATTTGGAGAAAAGGTAGACCACTATACTTATAGGGTTGCTTTGGGTTATTCTTACCTTAAACTAGGCAGAAAGATTTGATGATATATAGAAGTTTTACTGGCCTTTATTCTGAGACCCCAATTCATGTAAGGATTTAATTAAGTGACCTCTGAAGTCACTTCTAGAATCTTAACCAAATAGCATATTTTTGTTTAAAAAACAATAGTAGAGACAGCTAGGTGGCACAGTGGATACAGCAATGGCCATGGAGTCAGGAAGACCTGAGTTCAAATTCAGCCTCAGACACTTAATACTTACTAGCTGTGTGACCCTGGGCAAGTCACTTAACCCCAATTCCCTCACCAAAAAAAAAAATAGTAAAAGATGTTATCAGGAGAATTTATGACAGGAATAAAAGGAGCAATCATATGGTGAGGATAAGGTGGACAGACTCAGTACTCCACTAGTCTAGTTGTGGTGTAAGGAGAAACCAAGGAAAGCCTCAAGCACATTGGCAAGCTATTGGGAAGGCATGGACAAGGCTTATGCAGGATTGCAGTGTATGGACAAGTTGTGATTGATATCACTGAAGAGTCAAGTTAATGGCTCATATATTCACTTGCGAGCATTTGAATACCTTAAAAGTATTCTTAGGAACAAATGGTACAATGATAAATCATAATCTTTTCATCAGAGGGCCTTCTTTTTGTTCAGTCATATATTAGTTCTTATAAACAATGTCATCTTTTATTTAAAGCTACATAACGTTTTATTTAGCATCCAAATTTATTTTGAATTTCTACTTTTACCATAACCCAGTTAAGTGTTATTACCATCCCTTTCATGCTCATCCTTATAAATTTGCAAAACTCAAAAGTATAAGTTGCTATACCTGCCTACAAGGATTGTAAACATTAAGTTCCCTGTGAGGGTGGGTAAAATGTTTTCTCAGGTAGAATTGATTATGTGTAAATGAATAAAATCATTGTTAGTTAACAAATATTTAGTCAGTATCATGAAAGGCAGTATGCACCATACTCTGTATCTCGAGATACAGAGACATAGAAGACAAAGTACCTTTCCTCTAGTAGCTTACAATCAAATAGGGGAAAAAGGCATGAACATTAATAGGCATTGTTTAAGGTTGTATAGATGCCTACATCCAACACACCTTGTGCAAGAATCCCTTCCGGGGGGCAGCTAGGTGGTGCAGTGGATAAGGCACCAGCCTTGGATTCAGGAGGACCTGAGTTGAAACCCAGCCTCAGACACTTATTAGCTGTGTGACCCTGGGCAAGTCACTTAACCCCCATTGCCCTGAAAAAAGAAAAAAGAAAAAAAAAGAATCCCTTCTGTAACTTTATGTATCAACCAACAAGCATGCATTAAAAACTGCATACAAAGATGTTAATATAGCATTTTGAGAAGCATAAGCCAGGACTGTGATTCAGGAAACCTAGTTTTGAAGCCCAGCTCTATTTATTGTTTATTGACCTTGGACAAGTCATTAGAAATTATAAGGGACTTTGTTCCTTTTCTGGATAATCACAAAGATCTAAGGTCTCTCTTATCTCTAAATCTATGGTCTTATGAAGTATAGGATCATATAGTATGTTCATCTGGAGAAATTTTAGAGTTTAAACTAGACCAGTCCTTTTTTTTTTAGTGAGTTAATATGCATTTATTAAATACCTACTCTATACCAGTCACTGTTTTAAGCACTGGGGATACAAAAAGAGGCAAAAGACAGTCCCTGACCTGAAGAAGTTCACAATCTCATGGGGGATAAAACAAGCAAAGAAATGTGTACCAATAAAAGCTATATACAGGATAAATGAGAATAATAAACAGAGGGAAGGCACTAGAATTAGGAGGACCTAGGGAAAGCTTCCTATAGAAGATGAAATTTTAGCTGTGACCTGATAGAAGCCAAGGGTCCGGGAGGAAGAGATGAGGAGGGCAAGCATCCCAGGCATGGTGGATAAACCAGTGATTTCAATGATATGAAAAAGATATGTGAGGAAACTTTCTCTACTAATTAAGATTTGCAACTTATAGTATTAGAGAGTAACCTGAGTTACTGCAAGATTAAATGTGTCTTCATATCTGTTGCTTTCTATTTAACCTCACAACCACCACCTTAGTTCAGGCCCTTATCTCCTCTTGCATGAATTATTTCAATAGCCAAAAACCTCCTGATTGCCTTAGGTCTCTCCCCACACCAATCCATCCTCGTCATAACCAATACTGTGATTTTTCTATGGTGCAGGTTTAAAAATATAACCTTACTTCCTCTCCCCCCACCCCTCCCACCACCACCCTGCTTCCCATCAATAAACTTCAGGGACTTCTTATTACCTTAGGATGAAGTGTACCCTTCTATGTTTGGCATTTAAGGGTCTTCATAACATTGCCCTTTCTTGGCTCTCCATTGTTCTTATAATTTGCCCCCTCCATGAACTTCACAATCCATCCATATCTGCCTAGTTCCTATTCTCTATCTTTCATTTCCATCTACTGGCTCTCCCCTATGCCTAGAATGCTATCTCCACTATCACCTTGTATCATCCTTGGTTTCCTTCAAAACCATCCAAGGGCTATCTTCTCCAGGAGCTCTTTCCTGATCTTCTCAACTGTTAGTGCCTTCTACTCCAATGATACCCTGTGTGTTCTTGGTATATATCTTGAATACATACATACAAGTACGTGTATGCACATATTATCTGTCTATCTATCTATCTATCTATCTATCTATCTATTTATCTATCTATCATCTATCCATCTCTAGCTATTGGTGGGGGCTGGAGGGTAAGGTGGAGATCCGGAATACTATGTGCAGAATATAAGGTTTCAGATGCATCCTAGTGGAAGAAAAGTATTCCATGATCCTTCAACCAGAGTTCCAGGTATTTAGGGACAGGTAGGGGAATAGCCAGATCAAAGGCATGGAGACTGGAGCTGTGGTGTTGTGGAGGAGGCCAGCTTGGGTGAAGAGTGTAGGAAGATAAGTAATACATAACATGGCTGAGAAGATAGGTTGGGACCAGGTTATGAAGTCCCTTCAAAGCTAAACTGAATAATTTATATTGTATTGAATAGGCAATAGGGAATCACTGAAGTTTATTGAATAAAGGAATAATTTGGTCGGAACTGCACTTAGAGAAAATCACTTTGGCAGCTGGGTTGAAGATGGATCAAAGTGAGAAGGTACTCAGTGCCTCCAGAAAAATCTGCATGATTATATCTCTAGAATTCTTGCCAATTTCCATTGGCACTGGAGTTTTCTCACCCAGGAGGGCTCTAAACACATAAAATCACATATTTGGACAAAAAATGTTATGGCACTACATAATTCTACTTAAAACTTTCTTATTCTGAGAGCTGTCAAATAATCTTGATATGACATTATTCTTAATTTATAATAATTCTGGGTTTGAAAACAATTTCTTTCTAAGATGCTGATTTGAACCTAGTAAATAATTCATATAAATGATGAGTTTGTAATCCCCACAGTCAGAGGCATAACTAGGAGTGATTGGACCCTGGAAGATTCAGTTAGAGTTTTAGAGGACAGGGAAAAGTTCCAGCATGGGTTGAAGTTCTTCTAGGAGAGGGAATTATCCTTCTCCCAGAAACTAACTTTGAGCCCTGGGTGTCTTACTGGTGGGCCCTCCAAGAAGAACACTATGTCGACAGGAGCCTTGGAGTAGTAGTTTGGGAGCAGGCCAGTGAAAAATGATAAGGTGAGATGAAGAGACAGGAGAAGAGGGTTGATCCAAGCATCATCACTATGAACCAAAGTCTGATTCTCTGAGCCCAACTACTCAAAAACGACAACCCCACTGATCTAGAGAGATAAGATTAGCGTGTTCTACTAGGCTAATCCAGTTAAATACCTATTGAAAGCTGCAGAGAGATTCCTGATCAGCTCACTACCTCTTATCTCCCTACTGTTCCATGAAGTTGGACCTTAAAATAGGCACAGCTGCAGTGAGAATGTCAGCCAACCTGAGCCCTAGTTTTGGTTATATTTGGGACCCTTAAACCTTATCAGAGATTCAGTCTAGGCAGTTTCAGAAGCACCTTATATAACTTAACCTTTAATATAAAACTGACACCCTCCCTTCCCCACCACCCCTATCCCAAGCTGAAGGTATCAAGCACTGCCACAAGACAACAGATGCCCAGAAATAGAAAATGGAGACATTCTGCCTTCTTCCCAGTTATCTCCCTCCTAAACAGAGCATTGTGGAAAGGGTACAGATGTCAGGGACATGGTCTGAGACTCCCACGTAATATAATATTGCTCTTTCAGAGTCCCAGGTTACCTGGGTCTGGTTCTTGCTTTGTAAACCACACAAATTAGCTAAAGGTACCAAGGCTGATGACAGTGTAATTATTCAGTGACAAAAAGGAATTATGCATTTTACTCCTTCAAAATTCTTTTCATCAAAACTTCTGTGCATTGCAGGGAAAGTCTGAATTGTACAGGGCTCCTTGCCTGGTTCCCCCATCTCCTTAGCAATTTTCTACCTGCAGTGCTTACACTTCTATCCTCTGAAGCAACACAGACCTCCCCCCCCACCCCCATACTATATATAGTGAGGCCATATGTTGTTGTGGGAAGAACACTAGATTTGGAAGTAGAAGAATTGACCTCAAATTCTGACTCCATTATTACTTGTGTGATCTTCCAGTGGAAAAGTACATGAATTCCAAAATAAGAGGATCTGGGTTCAAATCCTGAGTATTGAGTTGTATATAAGGAAATTACTTAATGCTCCCTATGCTTCAGTGTCCTTTTTTATAACTGAATAAGTAATTGAATTTTGATCCCTTAGATCCTTTATAGCTTTAGAAGTATAATTCTAAATCATTTAACTTTTCTGGGCCTCAGCTTCCTGATGCTGATGTGTAAAAATGGAAGGGTTGGGCTGATCTCTGTGTCTTTCCATTCTAAATTTATGATTTTTTTCAGGTAACTAGATAGAACTAAATGCTACCACAAGACAAATTTACAACAAGATGCCCCCCATTCCTTACTCAATATCATTCACAATTCCTTGGAAGTTATAACAACAGAAGTAACTGTGCATAATGACCCTCTGATCATCATGTGAAGCCTTAGCTATCCCCAAGTCAATCAATCAATAGATCAGCAAGCATATATGAAGAATTTATGATGTGTCAGCTACTGAGCTAATCAGTGCTTCCTCTGCTGGAGTTGGTCCTTAGACTCCTAGCCAATACAGGGTTGGGTTTTTTGTTTTGTTTGTTTTGTTTTGTTTTTGCTATAATTCCTTGGTTCTACCCTACCAGTTTGCATGATAATACTAGTATGAGCATTTCAATATGCGGTTTCTATGTTCTCCCTCCTCTACCCCTACACTAAAAGAATCTCTTGGTGAGCTGTCCTAAGCCCTGGTGCTGAAATTGCACAAATGTCACTCCTGTAAATGAAAAGAAGGAGGTGTCATATCACTTTTGGAGGCCATGCCTTAAATCTTTCAACATTCATTTTCAATTGTTTTGTGGTGGTTGACCTGGCACAAGCAAGTGATATGAAATAACAGTTTTGCTTACCTTATAAAGACTGTTTTTACATATATTTCAAGGATATATGTTTATGGTCCTGGTTTGAGTTTAGTTAAGTGCCAAGATTTCCCCTCATTTCTTTTTTTCTCCACAGAGATGATGTTCAGGTTGTGGCAAATACAGCCTGCACAATTTAAAGAATATGCCAAGAAGGTACTATGTCTTCTACACTGGAAGGTTTGTAGTAGTAGTAGTAGTAGTAGTAATAGTGGTGGTGGTGTTGGTCATAGCAGCAGTAGTAGTAATGATGATGATAGCTAAAATTTATAGTGAATTGAGTATGTTAGGCACTGTACTGAGTGCTTTGTAATTGTTATCTCATTTGATACAATAACTCTCACAAGTCGATGTTATTACTGACATTTTACAGATGATATCTGAGGGACTGCAAGCTAGCATGTTTCCAAGGCAAAGATGTTTGTTATATACCCAACAAAGAAATGTTCATGTTCTAGTTGCCTATATGTCAGGGGGCTACTATTCAACAGCGTACTCTAACCCATCAATGTAAGGGACTTCCCCTTCAAAATTCTAGTTGCTATTATTGTTGACAATACAGTGTAGGAACATATGCTTTGAAAACCTATCTGCCCTCTCAGATCTCCTTCCTCTCTTTTCATGTGGCCAAAGCACAAGACAACCACGGAGGTTGCTTCTATTAAAAATATTGTGGCTTGTATTCATCTAGTCCTATTTTCTCTGCCAACCTCCAGGCTCGTGTCTCCACCTGTCTATTGGGCATTTCACACTAGATGAAATAGACATCTTTGGGGCAGCTAGGTGGCGCAGTGGATAGAGCACTGGCCCTGGAATCAGGAGTACCTGAGTTCAAATCCAGCCTCACATGCTTGACACTTACTAGCTGTGTGACCCTGGGCAAGTCACTTAACCCCAATTGCCTCACCAAAAAAAAAAAAAAAAGCATCTTGTATGTGCTATATCCAAATCTCAACTCGTTATCTTTTCCCCTAAAGCTCTCCCCTCTTCCTAACTTCATTATTATTGTTGGAGTTATGATCATCCTCCTAGTTAACCAAATTCACAATTGAGTTATCATCCTCAACTCTTCGCTCTCTACACACCCCATGTTGAGTCATATATCAAGGCCTACCATTTCTACCTTTGTAAAATATCTTATATTTGCCCTCTTCTCTCCTTTGATATTACCACCACCCTGGGTTAGATCCTCATCACCTCACCCTTGAACTTTTGCAATATCCAGCTGGTTGATCTCCATGCCTCAAGTCTCTCTCCATTCCATTCTATCTTAAACTCAACTATCAAATTTCTCTTCCTAAAGTGTAGGACTGTCCATACCAGGTCATACCCTCCTATTCTATCCACTGTATTATTTCCCTATTGTATCTAGGATCAGAATAAAATCCTTTATTTGGTTTTTTAGGGTCCTTCATAACCTAAACTCTTCCTACCTTTCCAATACTCTAATACCTTACCCTCCCCTCCATGTACTCCACAATCCAGGAATACCTACCTGCTTGTTGTTCATCCTACAAGATCCTCCATTTCCCATCTTTGCATTTCACTGACTGTCCCCCATACTTGGAACTCTCTCCCTCCTCATCTCTGCCTTCTGGATTGCATGGCTTCCTTCAAATCTCAGCTAAATCTCTATCTTCTATAAGAAGCTCTGCCTAATCATCTTTAATTTTAACACCTTCCCTCTGGGGCTACCTCCAATTTATCCTGTATATATCTTGTTTGTAATAGTTGTTTGCATATTGTTTCCTGCACTAAGTTGTGATCTCATTGAAAGCTGGGGCTGTCTTTTGCCTTTCTGTTTTTCCCTCTTAACACAGTGCCTGACAAATAGTAAGAACTTAATCAATGCTTGGTTTTTTTTTTGTTTCTTTTAGTGAGGCAATTGGGGTTAAGTGACTTGCCCAGAGTCACACAGCTAGTAAGTGTTAAGTGTCTGAGGCCGGATTTGAACTCAGGTACTCCTGACTTCAGGGCCGGTGCTCTATCCACTGTGCCACCTAGCTGCCCCAATCAATGCTTGTTGACTGGCTGACCATCCATAGCCCAACATGATAAAAACAACTTAGGATATTCTCTAACACAAAGCTCAAGTTGTTCCCTAAGCCTATACTATATTGATTCTTCAACTCCTCCCCTTACAATTCTTTCAAGGCTCAGATGATGTAACACATTCTCTGCAAAGCCTTCCTGGAAAGATTTACAGAGCATCTTCCTTTCAAAAACCCTGGTAGATAAGCAGTGAAAGCATTAGGATCCTCATTTAACAAATGAACAATCTTTGACTTAGAAATATTGTGACTTTCCCGAGTTTATATAACTAAAAAGTAGGTAACTGAGCTAAGATACTTACACAGTTCTCTCAACTCCCAGGCAGGCAAGAATAACAATAACAACAACAATAATAGCATTTATATGGTGCTTTAGGGCTTGCAAAGTATTTTGCATTTATTAGCTCTTTGGATCCTAAAAAGAACCTTGCGAGGTAGGTGGCTATGATTATCCTATTTTAGACATGAGGAAACTGATGCTTACAGAGATTAAAAGGTTTACTCAGGGCATCTAGGTGGCACAGTGGATAGAGAACTGACCTTGGAGTCAGGAGGACCTGAGTTCAAATCCGGCCTCAGACACTTAACACTTACTAGCTGTGTGACCCTAGGCAAGTCACTTAACCCCAATTGCCTCACCGAAAAACAAAACAAAACACACAAAAAAGGTTTGCCCAGGATCATATAACTAGTGTCTGAGGTGAAATTTGAATTCAGCTCTTCCTGACTGCAAATCCAACATTCAGCCACTGTGTCACCTAACTGCTAATGTGTTCTTGCTATCATAACATGATGTTTTACAATCCTCCAAAGGTATACAATTTGATCATCTCAAATACCCAAAGAGAACTAAAATCTGATTAATTTGATAATTCCATCCATTGATTCAGATAACAAACTATCCATACCTGCCCATCCTGAATGGCTCACTGTATTCTTCCAAATGTTCACCACAGGGAATCTTCCCCCCTTTCATTTAGCATCTTGAGAGTACCCATGCAGCATTATGACTGGCTACCTTCCTTTTCTCAGTCTTGTTGCATAACCATTCCTTCTTTTTGCCACCTTCCCCAGTATTTTTCAGAGCTCTTCAATATTCATATGTCGTAGCCTGCTCTCACCACCTTGTGACTTTCCATGGCCCTGTGTGTGATGCTCACCTTTAGTTCCTGGAAGGCTGTGATATTCCAGGTCTTTTTTGCAATAATGCAATACCAATATAATGTTTCTATTTTTAAAAAGCCTTTGCTCTTATGGGATTCCTGGGGTCGGTAAAAGTACTTAGCAATTTTCTGAAACCAACCTAGTACATTCTCCTGCTTTTGTATTATTGGTCCACTTCAATGTCTACATGCTTTGTCTATCCCAGATACACACACAGTTGGGCAAGCTCTAGGAGATGGTTATGAAGTTGCATGCTGAAATCTACACCATAGCTATTCTCTATCCATTTTTTTCCTATGTGGATAGGCAAGCAAAACCCTTTAAATGAGTACAGATTTCTTTTTTCTTTCTTTTGGGGGTGAGACAAAACAATGAAATTTAATTTTAGACATAATTTTAGATTAAAAAATTAATGATAGTTTTAGAATTTATTTTTAATTCAGTCATTTTAAAAATTAATTAATTAATTAGTTTTCGTTTTCAACATTTGTTTAGATAAGATTTCCAATTTCAAATTTTTCTCCCTCCCTTCCTTCCCTCCCTGTCTCCCCTAGAAAGCAGGTAATCTGATGTAGGTTTTATATATATATATATATATATATATATATGTATATATATGTATGTATGTATGTATGTATATATGTATATATATGTATATATACACATATATACATATATATGTATATATATATATAACATTAAACATATTTCTGCATTAGTCAGGTTATACGAGAAGAATCAGAGCAAAAAATGAAAAACCTCAAAAAAGAAAAACAACAACACCAAAAACATAAGAAATAGTACGGTCCAATCAGTGTTCATATTCCACAGTTCCTTTTTTTCTGGATTTGGAGAGATTTTTCCATCATGAGTCCTTTGGAACTTTCTTGTACCTTTGGATTGGTGAGAAGAATCTAGTCTATCGCAGTTGATCAACATACAATGTTGATGATACTGTGCACAATGTTCTCCTGGTTCTGCTCATCTCACTCATCATACAGATTTCTTGTAAGAGGCTTTGCAGTGTTTTAGGACTTGATGCTTTTTTGCACATCATCCACAAACTCATCATTTACAGGAAATGCCAGCTTGACCTAGACTCTTTCTTGGATCACCTACATGATAATGGCAAATATTTTGGGTGAGTGTTTCCCTGATTTATGCCTCACATGATGATTCTCATCAGAGGGTCATCATTCAGTTACTTCTATTGTTATATCTTGCAATGAATATTGAAAAATATTGAAGTAGGAGTGAGGGATACCTTATTGTCAATTTGTCTGTGAGGCAGAATTCAGTTCTATCAGGTCAATTTTTGAAAATCAGCAGCAACCAGTAAGCACAATGAGTCCTTATATTCTCTAAAGTTTTCAGTCAATTGTGAAATGATCAAGATACGGCCCATTATTTGTGAAATTTTCTTTGTGAATATTGGGAAAGTTTTCTTTTTCCCTGTTAGTAACCCTATCAAAGATGGCTTCAATTCATGCACAGATGATCCTCATAAGATTTTGTATAGATGGGAGAACAGACATATACATTGGTAGTTGTTGGTCACCTTTCTTTGGTGTCAATAAGATATGAGATTTTTTTCTGTTTTTGGTTATCTCCCGCCACCCTGACCCCTACCACATACACACATTTAGACACTTTATGGATCAGATCTTTGATAACTTAACAACTGTATCACTGCAATTCCTAATCTCTATATGTATTTGATCCAATCTGACTCCTTTTCTCATCTTTGTTCTCTTTAGTGTCATTTCTACACCAAAGAAATATTGAGTGTATTTCTATTATGGGCTACTAGGTGATACAGTGGATAGTGCGCTAAAACTGGAGTCAGAAAAACTGAGTTAAAATCCAGCCTTAGATACTTAATAGCTGAATGACTCTCGGAAAGTCACTTAACCTCTGTCTGTCTGTTTCCTCAATTGTAAAATGGGAATAAAAATAGCACCTACTTCACTGGGTTGTCAAATAAAACAATATTTTAAAGCACTTAATGAAGTGTCCAGTGCACAGTAGGCAATACATTCTTATTTTATCTCTCTCTGCTGTCCCTCCCTCTGTGACTCCCTCCCTCCCTTCCTTCCTTCTGTAGTGGTAGGCCTTGGCCCAATTGGAAGCTCATCCTATGAGAGGTAGAATGGTTGATCAACTTGCTGGGGTACTCTTTTCTTGGAAAAGCAAGGTGATGAAACAACCAGAGACAACTTGACTAGGACCAGGTGATTACAATAATAATTAGGCAAGTGTCCCCATTCCCTAATAGCTCTAACTGCCCCGCCCCCATCTATCCCTATATAAAAGCACTGTCTTACCTCTGGTTCAGGGAGGAAGATGTCTTAAATCTACCCCTCCCAAGGAGCTGAAGTCTTATAGTTCTCCTAACCACATCCCCTCTTACCAAATAAAAATGTTTCTATCTCTGATCAGAACATGTGCTAGAGTTAATTCTTTAACAAGGAAATATCCAGAACCAACTTTCCTCCTGTGACCTTTCCTTCTCTCCTTTCCTCCCTCCCTCTCTCCTTCCTCCCCTCTTTCCCTTCTCCCCCCTTTCTTCTTCCTCCTTTCTTCCTCATTGTACCATATGGACTCTAATGCTAGTTTAGTACAAGTATGGTTATTTCACTTTTTTTGATAGAGAAAACAGTCAATTGTTCTAGTGTAGCATATGGTTCTTCTTTGTTTCTTGTCTCTGGGGCAGATTTATTTACAAATGGCCCATTTTTGTAGTAATTGTATACTTAAAGGCTTAATTATAAAATGGCTTGTACTTATGCCCCCTGTTAGAGATTACAATTCCCCATCAATAGGCTGAGGGTTGTGCATTCAATACTCTGCTAGTGAAGGTTCCTCTCTGCTGTTTAGCTCCTATTTTACCCTTATGCTAAAAAACAAAGGTCATCATTTCAGTTGTGTCTGACTGAAAACAAAGATGTACCAGGCAGAGTAAGGACAGGATCAATCGCAGGTGTTTATAAGAAGCAATATTAACTACTCATGTATAGCTTATATTGGATTGCTTGAGTTCTTGGGGGGTGGGGTGGGGAGGGAGAGAGGAGAAGAATTTGGAACACAAAGTTTTTAAAAATTGATGTCAAAATTTGTTTTCACATGTAATTTGGAAAGTAAAATTCTAAATAGAAGCAATATTAAATCTGGCAAATTTATTTTTCAGTAGAATAATAAAATATAATTAAGGAGAAATTTGGCAGGTCTGGAATTCCTTCTGTCTTTCTCTTAACATTCTTGCTGCTAGAGTAAGAAGCCAAGATGAAAACAATAAAAACATATTTGTGTACTTCTCTGCTTGTCCATTTAGAGGTCCCTTCTTATAGTATTGAAGAGTTGCAGATTTCTGAGAAACCAGTTGCTAGGGTCATGCTACTATCTTTAGGACAATAACTACCTCACCCCTTCTCTCTTCATTCTTTTCCTACAATTCTTTGATACTGCCCCTGCCACCCTCACCCATTATGCTATAAGTGAAAAATCTTTTTCCTCACCTCTAAGGGCTAGTTTCCTTCTAGTTCCTTCTCTTCCCAAGCAAGGAAGAACAACAACTCCAGGGGCCTTTGTGGCTAGCAAATGCCTTGCTGTAGGTTGTTACAGTACTTTCCCCCCCAAATTTCCCCCATTTTTCTTCTCATTAGAATAGTCTTTCCAGTTTCACCCTTGAATGCCTTTGGGATGACTTAGCTTAAATCAGTATATTGCTAAGCTTTCTTTAGACTGGTTTTATACTCCACTGCATCTCTCTACTTTGTGAAATGCTATTGCTCACAATAAATATGAGTTTATATTCTAACTTGATTCTTTTGGCAGTCATCTTCACTTGGGTACTTAAGTCAGATGTTTGATAACTAAGGTACTTTGTGGAATCTTTTGGTTTTTATGTGGTAACAAATAATTTACATTGATTTAACACCTGGAAGAAATGACTATAGTCAGCATTGATGTCATTTCAGTTGTCCATTTCCATTTTTCATCTATAATTGTTGTTTAAGTAATTCAGGGCTAAATCTAGTTGTATGCCATGTCTTTTCCTTATTTCGTTATAAATTTCCTTATGGGAAGCTAGGTGGCACAGTGGATAAAGCACTGGCTTTGGATTCAGGAGGACCTGAGTTCAAATCCAGACTCAGACACTTGACACTATCTGTGTGACTCTGGGCAAGTCACTTAACTCTCATTGCCCTGCCCCCCCCCAAAAAAAATTCCTTATAAATTATGATCTCAATTCTCACAAGTAGATGATTTGATAATCACAGAAAACTATCTCAGGGATAACTCTGACATCCATAAGTTCTCAAGTACTTATCCTGATGAAAATTTAACCTTTAGTTTGATACTTAGAGGCAGATGGTATCATGGAAAGACATTGGCATTCAGCTTGAAAGACTTGGATTCAAGTCATGGTTTCAACCCTCCATTTATCTTAGACAATAAATAGATATGCATTTATTAAGTGAGATACTAGGGATACAGAGATAAAATGAAGTAGGCTCTGGTCTCACAGAAGATTGTCAGAACATGGGATATTCACAGGTAGATACATACATGATGACACTTGTTAGGAGCATTGAACAGAGCTAGCAATTTTAAGAGATTGAGGTGAGGAGAGAAAGTATTCCAGGGGACAGAAGATGCAAAAGCCCAGAGAAGAGAGAATATAATTTAGAGGGAAGAGTAAGTAGGACAGCTTGTGGGAATAATATTCAATGTCTGAAAAGGTAGACTGAAGTCAGATTGTAAAAGTACCCTTCCCAAAATAGGCTTTAATATTACATTCTAGAAGCTATAGGGAATGCTAAGCTGGGGAGTGGCATGGTCAGACTTCCATTTGGAACACCAGTTTGACTGCTGTGTGAAGTTTTGGAAAGCATGAGGGAAGGACCAACCAATTGAAAGGTTATTACAATAGCCCAGGTGGGAAGCGATGAGGGTCTGAAATGGTGTGGCTGTCTTGTTCATAGAGAAAAAGAGACATGTGAGAGATGTTTAAGAAAGAATATTGAAAAATGTTGATAATTCATTGGATGTGGAGGGTAAGGTGAGATGAGAGGTCCTGAAGAGTAAAGGATGACCCTGAGGTGATGATCCTGGCTAACTGTCAAGGGCAAAATTTAAGGTCTCAGTTTTGGAGTTGTAAAATGGGAAATCCTATGAGACATCCAAATATAGATGTCAACCAAGTAGTGAGTGAAAGAGAGCTGGAGCTTTGAAAGAAGGGGAAATGTATAGTTTCAAAGTACACTACATAAAGGTGATTGCTGAATCCATGCCCAAATAAGAGATTTAGTGAGAGGCAAGTCACTAAATTTCTCCGAGTCTGAGTTTTCCCATCTATACAATCGGAAATAATGTTTTCAGTAGTTACGGAAATCAAACTAAATTGTTATGATAAGTGCTTTTCAATCTAACACCAGGAAATAGCACTGAATTTGGAATCAAAGCACCTTAGTTCAAAGCCCAGTCCTGGTTCAAAACCCAACACTATCACTTACTACCTGCGTGACTTTGAGAAATCCACTTAACCTATTGTGCCTCAGTCTCCTCATTTATAAAATTTTGGGGTTCAACCAGATGGACTCTAGGGTCCCCTTTAGTTCTAAACCTATGAAATTGAGATGTACTTGTTCATCAGTTCCATTTTACTTTGAATATGAAAGACAAGGAAAATCTAATGTTGGAAAGTAAATTCCTTCTCTGAAGCAGGCAAAGATCCAGTGTCTCAAAATATAAGAATGTGTAAGTGAATAGATATAGAATATAATCATCCAGAATAATTTTTTTGTGATTCATATCTCAGGCAGCCTGGAGACCTAGGCAGTCTTAGATAAAATTAAATATATCAACAGAATTTCAAGAAAGGAAATTGTTGGGAGCCATGAAAAGTCAAAGATGACAACTGACCTAAAAGGAGTAATAGATTACAATTCTATAAAAAGGATAAATAATAATAATGACTCAAAGAAAGGACAATAGACTTGTGACATTAATTATATTCATATCAGACTATGTAGAGCACAAATCATGGTTTCTTCTTCTAGGAGTGAATTTCCTCTTGGACTTCAAAATTTAAGAAAACGAGTTTATCATTCTTTAAACAGAGCTAAGCCTACTCCAAAATTACACAATTATGTAAGTGATCTTTGTAAGTCATCTTCAGAAATGTTTACCTTGTTATCCTAAGTATATAAAATACTCATATATGGATTAGGCCTAGATTTGCAATCAAAACTAGAGCTAGACTTAGGTATGTGGTACTAGGCCTAGAATTTCAGGTAAAGTCCTAATTCCACCCTGACTGATTTCTCAGATACCAGGCCTCATACAGAGGCAAGTGTGTTCTCCATATGTGAGAGTTCTTCTGGGTTTAACATTTTATCCACTACTTTGGGATATGGTTAGGGAGCTGGTGCTATGAGTGAGTACATTCCAGTCCTAAGGATTAAGGCCACGAGTATGAGCCTGGCTCTTAAAGGAAATACCTCTACAGATACTTTCTTCAATGGTGACAAGACTCTGCAGAGTAGAGGCCTCAACAAACTTAGACTTCTCCCAAACAAAAGTCTTTTTTTGCTAACTCACTCATCGACTCACCCTCCATTACCTATGCCTTGTCCTCCTCTATTCTCTTTTTTCATTTTGACATCTGAAATCCCTGCTCTAATCTACCAATTCTCCTCTTATAGTCAGCTAGCTAGTTCAATGGATAAAGTGATGGAATTGGAGTTAGGAATATGTGAGGCCATATACTTCCTTAGAAGCTTACAGACGTTTGACTCTGGGTAAGTCATTTATCCTCTCAGGCTGGTTATTTATCAATAAAATGGATAACCTCACAGGGCTATCTCGAGGACTGAATAAGATAATTTGTAAAGCATTTTATAAATATTAAAGAGCTATACAAAAGCTGGCTATTATTATTATTATCTTCCTGTGTTCACAGACACATGACTCTGTTTCACTGTATTTCTCTGTATCTCTCGGTATCTGTGTTTTCATCTTTTTGTTTCTACCTCTCTGTCTCTATGTCTTTCTGTCAATCAAAAATGCTATGTTTCTGGCTGCTTTCTTCATTTTTTGTTCTTCCTTTCTTGTCTCTTGGCACATTGAGTCAGGATGAGACAGCATATTTGTTGCTCCCATTTCCACTTACAGATTCTCCCTCTCTTCCCCTCTCAGGAACCTCTCTTCCTTTTACTCTAGCAATCTATAGCATCTCCTCTAGACCCTAAGAAATGTGAATTTCTGGTATTGGAAACACTCTGCATCTTTCTTTCTTTAAAAAAAAATCTTTTGGGGGCAGCTAGGTGACGCAGTGGATAAAGCACTGTCCCTGGATTCAGGAGGACCTGAGTTCAAATTTGACCTCAGGCACCTGACACATACTAGCTGCATGGCCCTGGGCAAGTCACTGAACCCTCATTGCCCCATCCTCCCAAAAATGTTTTATTGATGACTTTTGTTAATATATTCTCCCCAGGACCCTCCAGATTGAACTTCTTTTATGATAAAGGAAATTGAGGAAAAACATCCTATACTATTTCCAGACCTGACAGCATATAAAACATTCTTCCCCAGTAGCCCCATCTCCTCAGCCAGAAGGACTGAAGTTTGTTTCATTAACTGTTCTCTAGCACCATTATTGATTTTAAAATTCCTGTTTAGTGCCTTTTAGTTATCTATTTTTTAGCATTGTCATAATCATTTAGTTCATTCTTTTGGTTCTGTGTATTTAGTTCTCCTTAAGTTGATGCAAATTATCCTTTATTTCTATGAATTTCTTATACTTTCAATTTCATCCTGAATATGAATATTCCATTTTATTCATATACCAGAATTTTCCAGCAATTTCCCCAAATATTGTGCATGCGTTTTGTTCGCAGGTGTTCGTTATCACAAAACATTCCACTATGAATATTTTGTTGAATTGTTGTTAATATCTTTGACCTCCTTGGGTTACACACCCAATAGTGAGATTGCTGTGTTCAAAATATTAATTGTTTATTCATTTTTACTACATAGTTATAATTTTATATACATAAATATATGTGTAATGCTATGAGCCTTCCATATAGATTTTTTTTTTTGCTATCTACCAATTTTCAGAGCATGAGGTAAGAGCTCACAATTTTTCTAATTTAAATTTATCTTACTACTAGTGATTTGGAATGTTTAAAATTTATTGACTATTTAAAACAATAGTCAATAATTGTTTTCAATTCTTTTGAAATCTATTTGTCCATATCCTTTGACCATTTATTTATATCTCACAGAGCACTGGATTTGGAGTCATGTCACAGAGTTCAAATCCTGGCTCTGTTGCTTGCTCTGTGTCCTTAGGAAATTCTCTCTTTTTTTTTCTTTTCTTTTCTTTTTTTTTTTCTTAGTGAGGCAATTGGGGTTAAGTGACTTGCCCAGGGTCACACAGCTAGTAAGTGTTAAGTGTCTAAGGTCGGATTTGAACTCAGGTACTCCTGACTCCAGGGCCAGTGCTCTATCCACTGCGCCACCTAGCTGCCCCAGGAAATTCTCTTAATAAATCAGGGCTTCAACTATAAAATAAGGGGTTGAACTGCATGGCCATTCAGGACTATGCCTACTCTAGAACCACAATCCTAAAATATTTAATCTGTTTAGAACTCAGTTTTCCAATCTGTATGATGATGAGATTGGACTAGAAGATCTCTAATATCTCTTTGACATCTATACCTATAGAGCTGTGTGAAATACTTGAGACAAAGTAAAAAAACCAAACCAAACAAAAAAACAAAAAAACCTTATTGACATATTATATACCTTATGCCTTTATGCATCTTTAAAAATAATTTAGTGTGCAATACATCCCCCTTCAGCTCAAAGCATTTGTTTTATATGATTTGCCATTGTGTTGACCAGATTTTGACACAATCTTTAATTCTTCATCATGAACCCACATACAATAGATCATAAGCATACCTTTGAATACTCTATTTTTACAAGTCTAGCTTTTATTATAGCCTATGGGTTTTCCAACGAGTTTTGAATATGTTGAATTCCCGGTCAATTGAAACATATTTATTTTTATCCCTTGGATAAAAACCGTTAGTGATGAACCTGCATTATGGTCTAGCATCATGTTGGAAAATTACATTTCTATTTGAGAAATACTAAAATTCTAGAATCATTCTGATTCTCAGAATATCAATATATTTATCAAAGTTCAAGATTTACAGAGGACAGGATTTACAGACCCACTTAAAATAAACATTCCCCCAAACATTTTGGGGGTTGAATATTTGACAACTTAAGTGAGATACCCACATCTTACAGGTTCACCTAGAGATCCCAGACAATGGTATTGGCATAACTTGGGATTAAAAATAAAGTGTATTTCATCAGCAAAAATCACCTTTTCTCAGTCAGTTTTTTTATTGGTTTACCCATGACAAGCATTTTATTTTTCTTCATAGCAGTGGTTTGTAGTTGCATTTTAAATGGTCATCATTGTTGAGAGGGGAAACATGCCAAACAAAACAAAACAAACCATAAAGCTCTCCAGCTTCTAGGTCCCTCTGAAGGAAATTTCTTCTTTTCTGAGAAATAATTAAGCTATTTCACAATGATAGTTCTTGCTGGCATTCATTTTAATCCTCACTTCCCTTTGCTCTTTTCTGTAACTTGATTTTGTTTAATGTGGGGCTTGAATGATGCTTGAAATGCTTGACTTCCCCACACCAACAGCCACTGCACTATCTCTAATGGTCACTGAAATGTGTTCTGTAGCAAGAGAGAAAAATAAAATGTGTTTGGTATGAAATTCAGCAAATCAGTTTATCAACCCTCCTTTTCATTTTTGTTAGGTAAATTTTGAGAAGTAAATGTTCTTATGAGAACTTTTGTAGTTGTCTTTGTTCTATTTTAGAATGCTGTCTCACATCACACTCTTTATTATAATTTATTGATTTGTTCACTGACCCACTAATTATTTAGTTGGTCTATTGCATTTACTCAAATTTCCTTAATTACTATTTTATAGAATTATAATTTACAAAGGAAATGTTTATTATTTCCTTTAAAATTTATTATTCCTTTTATACCTTTATCAATTTCTATAAAAATACCACAGAATGATGAGAAATATATTTATTATTTATTATTCTCTTTCAGAAGTCATCACTGGCCAAACCAATCAATTTTTTTCAAAACTCTGTTCAGTGCTATATCTTCCTCTTTTTTTCTTTTTGTATTTATCCTCACATAAAGAAGAATATTTAATTATTTTAGTATATTTCTTCTTCTTCTTCTTTTTTTGTGGGGCAATGAGGATTAAGTGACTTGCCCAGGGTCATGCAGCTAAGTAAGTGTCAAGTGTCTGAGGCTGGAATTGAACTCAGGTCTTCCTGAATCCAGAGCCAGTGCTTTATCCACTGCACCACCTAGCCGCCCTGGAATATACCACTTCTTAAGACGACACATTCCACTTTTGGACAGATCTAATTGTTAACAAAGTTTTCCTGATATTAAATCTGAATTGTCTTCTTTGCAACTTCTGCTCATTGCTCTTGAAACTCTTCCTCCACCTCTGTATCTGAAAATTGAATCCTTTTGTTGAGAACTTTTTTTCTACTTTTTTATCCGTTCACATCTCTCTGACTACTTCCTCCACTCTTTCAGTCAGACATCTTGATTCCATTCCTATAAGAAGGGCTGACCCTTCTCTTTGCCAAGGCAAACTCCTCTACATGTGCATTTGACCTCATTTTAACCCTTCCCCAGCAGATTCTTTCCACTACCCTCCCCATTCATTCTCATCCTCATCCTCACTTTCTCTGAATTTACTAGCTTCTTCATTGTTGCCTACAAAAACAACCACATCTCATTCATTCATAAAACTCTTGCTGCTTGATCCAATGGGCCTCTGAAATATCACTCCATTTCTCTCCTCGAGAGATCTATCTATGCTTACTTACTTTCTTCACTTTCCTCTCACTTCTAAACCCTCTGCAATCTGGTTTTTGATTTCTTCATTAAAGTGTAATTGCTTTCTCCAAAGTTATCAATGAGATAAACCATTTGGCCTTTTCTCAGTCCTTATCTTTCTTGATCACTCTAAAACCTTTGACACTGTTGCTGACTTTCATTGTCTGGACCCTCTTTAGAAATTTATGACACTCCTCTCTCCAGGTTCTCCTTCTGCTTCTCTGACCACCCCCTCAGTATCCTTTTCTGTGTTTCCAATCCAGTTTACATGCATTAATCTTGGATGTCCCCTAAAGCTAGATTCCTTAACTCTATTCTCTTTTCTCTCTGTATCACTTAGTGATCACATCTGCTCCTGTGGGTAAAACTATCATCTCTGCAAAGCTTATTCTCAAGTCTATGTATCCAGACTGACTTTCTTTCTTGATTCGCTTCTCTAATTGGATGTCCCATATACAATTTACATTTAATGCATTAAAAACAATTAAATATGTTATCCACAAACCCTCCCTCTTCTTAACTTACCTATTATTGTCAAGAGTATCACCATATTTTTTCATCACCCATGCTTTCAAACTAGTATGTCTGACTCCTTGATCACAGTTACCCCATATATGCAGTATATTGCCAAATTGTATCATCTTTACCTTCAGAATATCACTGGTAATCGCCTTTCCTCTATTCACACATCCACCACCCTTATGTAAGCCCTCATAATAACTCTCCTGTATTATTACAATAACCATCAATAACTATTGACCAGTTTCCCCTCTCAAGTCACTGAGTCTTATTTATCTTCCACTAATCAGCTAAAGTGGTTTTTCTTAATCACTGATCTTATCATGTAGTTTTCCCCCTTCCCCTTTAATTAATTTCAGTAATGAACTTTTCCAACCCACTTTTACTTCCTGGCTCATAAATAATATATTTTGTTTAGCATTTTCAGCTATTCACAACCTGCCTAGCCCCTTCCTACCTTTCCAGTCTTCTCACACTTTCTTCCCCTCAGTTTACTTTATGATCTGATACATTAGGCTATTTGCTTTTGCTCACACATGATATTTCGTGTCCTGACTTTATGAATGTGCACTATTTTCCATGCCTGGAATGCTAACTCTTGTCTATTCCACCTCCTGACCTCATGGGCTTCCTTCAAGATATATTACAAATCTCACCTTATGTAGGAGGACTTTACCTGTGAGATTTCCTTTCATTTACATCTATGTATCTATCTATGTAATATCTATCTATCTATCTATCTATCTATCTATCTATCTATCTATCTATCTATCTATCTATCTATGTATCTATCTATCTACCTACCTATCATCTATCTAATGTATCTATCATCTAATATACATATGTGTATCTATACATACATGTATATATGCACATAGCAACACAATGTGTATATATAGTAAGTAAAGCTATGTATATATCATACATGTGTTTTAGACTTACAACATATGGTTATTTCCTTAAATATAGAAAGTATTTATGTGTTGTGTGTGTGTGTATAAAAATATTTATTTGCATCTTGTCCCTCCCATTAAAATGTGATTTCCTTAAGGGTAAAGATTATTTTTGCCTTCATTTATATCCTCTTCTTCCCTCTACCCCCACCACCTGGCACATAGTAAACACTTAGTAAATGTTTGTTGACTTACTGAACTGTCAAAAGGGGAATGAAGCTGTTCTGGATTTTATTTTTGACTATTGCTGTGATTTCAACAATGTAGAGAGCACCTAGTAAGAAACTCACTCTACTGATACAGATTCCCACTTTCTCTGCAAGTGACAATCTTAGAGATTTGCCTGGGGCACTAAAAGAGTAAGTGAAATACGCTGAGTCATTCAGTCTATGTCAAAGGCAAAAATTCAAGCCAGACCTTCCTGTCTTAGAGGATAAATCTTCTCTGCTATTTTATAGTGCCTCTCTTCTACCATCAGTCATACATGCATTGTACATATATATTTGCACTGATGATGTATATATATCTATATCTATATAGATATAGATATATATAGAGAGGTAGAAGTAGAGGTAAAGTTAGATATAGACACAGAATATATATATATATATATATATATACGTATACATATACATATATGTGTAATGCAGATTTGATTACATGTATTAGTTTTTGCTGTTTGTTTTTTCATACAACAATCTAAGTCCATTCCCTTTCTCTCTCCAGTTTCCCCTTTTCCAGCTCCTATGAGAGTGATACTGAGTTCTTCACAGCTCTCTCTCACTGGTCTGATCCATTCTTTTAATCATGATTTCATTGAGTTGTAATACTCTTCTCATGTTTTCATTAGACACCATTTTCTTTCTCCTATGCCCTTCTAGGATATTCTGGAAAATATTCCCAGGGTCCAGTCCTATCTTTTGATTTTTTCCTCATTGGTTGTCCCTTATGATACCATAGCATCCTTCTTTTGTTTATTTATTTATTTTTTTTGCTGGGCAATGGGGGTTAAGTGATTTGCCCAGGGTCACACAGCTAGTAAGTCAAGTGTCTGAGGCCATATTTGAACTCAGGTACTCCTGAATCCAAGGCCGGTGCTTTATCCACTGCGCCACCTAGCCACCCCAGCATCCTTCTTTTGAAATTATGTCCTCTTGTTCATCCTTCTGAGAGCCAGGCACCCCTAGGAGATCTATCACTTCTTTTCCTCTAGTGGGAATAAATATTGAGTAGCATGGGGCTGGCTTGAAGAGGCTTGAACTCCTAAATTATACAAACCTCCATAACAAAGTCTCTCAAGGGACTCTGTCTCAGTTATATGGGAGCACTTTGCTATGCTTCCAGTGTAGCCTTTCTTCTAGCAAGACCCAACTCCCAATTCTCCCTCAGATTTCCACCTTCCTCTTCCCCATGTTGAATCTTTACTCTCATCACTATAAACACATTTGGAAAAATCAAAAGCTTTTAACTTTACATATCAGTTTGAGTCTTGACCAGTCTTTCTGGGATCTCACATGAAAGGTTTTTTCCTATCTTATTTCACCATCATTAATATTGATTTACTAACCAAAGACTTTGGCTTTTGTTCCCAGAAATATGAATTAACTTTTCTTTGATATATTCCTTGTGATTTTTTCTTTCCTCCCACATCCACCTTTCTTTCAAACTTCCCTGTTTCAATTGAGCAATGCTGTCATCATAATAACTCAAATTGTCTACCTGTGTCATCATTTATACCTAACACTCATTCCCATCACATAGCTAATCAATTGCCAAATAATTGATTTTTCTATCTATATAAAATCTTTCATACATAACTTTCCTTCCTCTTCACTCCCACAATTACCACCCTAATTCAGGTCCTCATAATATCTATCCTGAACTCTTGCAATATCTTTTTATTTGGTCTTTCTATCTCAGACTTTTTACCAATTTGAATTCATCCTCCATTCAGCCCCCAAACTAATTTTGTTAAAGCACAGGTTGTGTCATCACACCCTGCTTAATTAATAGCAGTGGCTCCTTATTACTTCAAGGATCAAACAAACTATCTCTATTTGACACATAAAATATTTTATATCCTGCTTCCTTAAACCCTTTTCCATTCTTTAAAAAAACCCTTTTTTATAATTTAATATTCAATTTTTATTTTCATTTAAATATTCCTCCCTTCTTCTCCCTCTCCCACCCATTGAGAAGGCAAGAAATATGATATCCATTAAACATAGAAAGTCTTATAAAACATATTTATATATTAGCCATATTGAAAAAAGTCTTTGAATTTGTAATCCAATTGGCATTTTCTTTGCATTCTAAATATCTCTCAGAAAATGTGATTTTTATGGGGCCAGCTAGGTGGCAATCACAGTGGATAAGGCACCGGCCCTGGATTCAGGAGGACCTGAATTTGAATCCAGCCTCAGACACTTAACACTTACTAGCTGTGTGACCCTGGGCAAGTCATTTAATCCTCATAGCCCCACCAAAAAAACCACAACAACCAAACAAACAAAAAACAAAAGCAAACCAAAAAAAAGAAAGAAAATATAATTTTTAAGAAGAAAATTAAAAAATAAATTAAAGGAGAAAATTTCAAAAGGAAACAAATAATATAACAAATAACTCAACTGAACTCTCTCAAAATTCCTTCCAAACAACTTTAAAATAATGCCTCAAGTCAAACTCTGAAGTGACAAAGCCTTTTCCAGCCCAAGACAATTTAAAGTTCTCTAGGAGAGGTGGCCAGTCTAGAGGGTAGTGCACACCAATAGAATGCCCTGGAGGCATTGGCCTCAGTAAATTTGAGAACTCTAAACCCAGAGATATTAAGCAGTTTGGACAACTGGTCAGAAAGATTATAGGCAAACCTTTATGGAGACTAGGTGAAGGACCCTGTTGAATTGCCTACATGCAATTTGGATTCACAGTTCCTGGGTAAAGAGGAGCATTAATTTTTGTAGTCACAGGACAGCAGCATCCTGGTCACAGTTACAGGGCTGAGAAGTTTGCTTGGTAATTCAATAAAGTATAGAGGTTCTGATTTCAGTTCTAACACAGAAAATAGAACTGGAACATGTAGCTGCAAAAAACCCAAAAAAACCAAAAAACCAAGAAACCAGGGGCCCTAGCTCCAGTTCCAGGTCCAGGGTAAAAAGAAATAATAGTATTTGTGGCTATAGAGAAACAAGGTTCTTTCCTTGGTAAAGCAATGTATAATATGTAACTAGGTAGTGTAGTGGATAGAGTACCTAGCCTAAAGTCAGGAAGGCTCCTATTCCTGAGTTCAACGTAGATACTTACTGGCTGTGTTGTCCTGGGCACATCACAACCCATTTGCCTGAGTTTCACCATCTGTAAAATGACCTGCAGAAGGAAATAGCAAACCAATCCAATATCTTTGCCAGAAAAAACCCCAATTCATTCATGAAGATCTAGACATGACCAAAACAACTGAACAATAACAAAAAAGAACTTTATCATTATTAGGGTTATTAGAGGGACTTTATATAGATGTACATAGATGGAGAGAAAGGGAATGAGTTGATTATATTTGGATGATGTAAAAAAAGGGTTTGGTAGCAAAAGGGGGATGCCTTTGGAGAAAGGGGAAAAAAGGTGAAAATTATCTCACATTAGAGTATACAATAAAGGGCTTTTACCTTGGAGGGGAAAATGGTAGGAAGGTGGCAGGCAATGCTTAAGCCTCACTCTCATCTAATTTGTTTCAATTAGGGAAAATATATAAATGCACATTCAATTGGGTATAGAAATGCATATTACTAAATAAAAAAAGGAGAAGAGGAAAGGGATAAGAGAAAAGGGAAATACTAAAAAAAAAGAGGGTGGATTAAGAAAAGCAGTGGTCAAAAGCAAAATCTGCTTTAGATGAGGGAAAATGAGGGAGGGAGGATAAACAAAAGAAAATATGATGGAAAGAAATGGACAGTTAGTAAACATAACTATGAGTGTAAATGGAATGAACTCACCCATAAAATAGAAGCAAATATTGAAATGGATTAGACATCTGAATCTAACAATAGGGTGGTTACAAACAAAACCAAACCACTTGAAACAAACACATAAAGGGCTTAGACAGAATCTCTTATGTTTATGCTGAAGTAAGAAAGACAGGGGGAGTAATCCTGATCTCAGACAAAGCAAAAGCAAAAATAGATCTAAGTAAAAGAAATAAGCAGGGAAACTACATCTTTGCAAAAAATTACCAGAGAGCATCAAATAATATTAATACTAACCTTATATGCACCAAATGGCATAGCATACAAATTCTTAAAGGAAAAGTTAAATGAATTACAAGAGAAAAAAAATGTACTAGTGGGTAACTTTAACTCTTCCCTTTTAGAACTAGATAAATCTACCCATAAAATAAACAAAAAAGAATTTAAGGAGATAAATAAAATCTTTAAAAAGTTAGATATGACAAATCTCTAGAGGATATTGACTGGGAATAGAAAGGAATATGTGTTTTCACAGTTGTACATGGCACCTTCACAAAAATTTACCATGTATTAGGGCACAAAAATGTCACAACCAAATGCAAAAAAAGAGGAAATGATAAATGTATTTTTTCAGACCATAATGCAATAAAAAGTAAATTCAATATGAAGCCATAAAAGCATAGATTAAAATCAACTTGAAACTAAATAATCTAATCCTAAAGAATGAATGGGACAAAGAACACATTATAGAAACAATAAACAATGTCATTAATGGGATGGCACCAATGATATAACAAACCAAAATTTATGGATGCAGACAAAGCAGTATTTAAGGGAAAATGTATATCTCTAAGTACACACATCATAAAAAAGAGAAAGAGCAGATCAATGAATTGTATAAGCAACTAAAAAAATTCTAGAAAATGAACAAATTAAAAATCCCCAATTTAACACCAAAATGGAAATCATGATAATTAAAGAAGAGACATAGTTACAAAAAAAACTTTTCACAGAAATAAAGACAGATCTAAACAAGTGGAGAAATATTAATTGCTTATGAGCAGGCTAAGCTAAAATTATATTATAAAGTGGGTAATCATGAAAACAATCTTTTACTGTCTGATAAATAGAATGATGGATTATTGGGGAAATTAGGTACATAATACACAGTAGTGAATGACAATTGTAATATAGTATCTGATAAACCCAGAGACTCAAATTTTGGAGCTAAGAATTCAATGTTTCACCAAAATTATTGGGAAAACTGGAAAGCAGTTAGACAAAACTAGGTTTAAACCATTACCTCACAATGTGTACCAATATAATGTCAAAATAGATTCATGATTTATACACAGAGGGTGATATCATCACCAAACATTGTTTATAATTATAGCAGTATTGCATAATGATCAACTGTGAACGATCTGGCTATTCTGATTATTATAATGATCCAAGACAATTACAAAGGTCTTATAGTGAAAAATGTTTTCCACCTCTAGAGAAAAAAAATAATGAAATATAAATGCAGGTAGAAATTTAAAAAAAAAATTTTGCACTTGCATTTTTTTTGACAACCTGGCTAATATGTAAAGTGTAAACCAAACTTTCTTCTCAGAAAGTCATATTCTATTTTTTCTTTTGATTTCTTGTAAATAAGAGGTGATTTTATACTGTTTGTATGGATATTCCATGCAATATTAATATTTTGGTTGCCTACAAAAAATATTCAGTGATGTTATAATTTTGAAGTTTGACTATGTTGTTTCTTGGTGAATTGATCTTGGATTTCTTTCTGTTGGTGGTCTATGAATTATCATAATCTGTTCTTTTTCATCTATTTCTAATATGTCAGGGCAAATTTCTTCCATATAAATTCTGGGTTTTCTTTTTCATGATTTTTTTTAATATCCTGTCTTTCAATTCAATATTCATTTTTGAGAGCTCTCATGTTCTACCAATCTTGTCTTTTGATTTTGTTAGTTAATTTTTCTTACACATTCACATTTTTGTATTCATATCACATCGTCGTTCTCTTTCTCAGAAAATTTATTGTTGTGCTTTGCTCTTTTGCTTTAAATTTTCTAACTTTTTCCTAAAATTATTGATTTCTTCATTGAGAACATTAATTTTTACTAAGATAATTATGTTTAGATAATTTCACCTAATTCTTTGATGTTCTTTTAAAACATCCAGGTGGTTCATATGGTTGCTTAGGTTTTTTTGTTTGTTTGTTTGTTTTGCTTTTTTTTTGCAGGGCAATGAGGGTTAAGTGACTTGCCCAGGGTCACACAGCTATTGAGTGTCAAGTGTCTGAGGTCGGATTTGAACTCAGGTCCTCCTGAATCCAGGGCCGCTGCTTTATCCACTGCGCCACCTAGCTGCCCCAGTTGCTTAGTTTTAATATTATGGGGCTTTACAGATTTTGTTATATCATCATCTTCTTTAGGTGATGACAATTTAATTCCTTTGCTTTGACTGAAACACACACACAGAGACAGACAGACAGGAACAGAAAGGGAAAAACAGAGAGACTAAGATATCGAGATTGAACTAGTAACTGTTCTGTGAATGTATCAAGAATTAAGAGGATTTAGTTTAGATGTTGATAATTATTATGACTACATGTTTAAGATGACATGTTATGGTCTATCTTTTAATGCTTTTAACAGAGAATCTTTGAGTGCATGTCTATAAAATCAATGTTCTAGCCTGGGCTATTTGAACTCAGGTCCTCCTGAATTCAGGGCCGGTGCTTTTTCCACTGTGCCACCTAGCTGTCCCCTGGGCTATTATATTTTACATTTAAATATTAAATAAGGAATAATGGCTTTCATTAACCTTAAAAATGTATAAAAGTTATTTGATCATGCCTGTTTGTCAGAGTTCTTGATTCTGCAATTGCTTGAGAACTGTTTCTGAAGAGTGCTCCTAATATATATATATATATAACTGTATTTGATATGACACTAAATATGACACAAAGTGTTTATTTATTTTGAAATAGGAATAGTACACTGATAGAGCATTTTTCTTCAACTGTTTTGTTCCCTGTTATTTCTAACTTATTTTTGTGTCTCCATTCTCCTTTACCAAATAAATATCCAAGTGTTATTGATTCTTCCTCCCCCACCCTCATCTTTCATAATTGTCTTCTTCTCTATTCTGATAGCCTCTATGCTAGTTGAGGTCCTAATCATCTATTAGCTGTACCTCTGTAATAGCCTCCTCATTATATTGCTGGATTCTAGCCTGTCCCCTTTTCACTCCATTCCCTATATAGTGGCCACATATGTCTTCCTAAGACTAAGGCAAAATTATGTCATTCCTCTGTTCAGAAACCTTTAGTGACTTCTAATACTTATAGGACATAAAATATTCACCTGAGCTTGAAATTTAAAGGTATATACAGTCTATATTTTAACTCCTTTTCAAGTGGTATTTCATAAACATCTCTTTATCAACTCTGTTACAATCAAATTGAACTACTACTATATTCCCTGAAATTGGTATTGCATTTTCTGTCTCCATTTAGTTGCACAAGTCATCCTCTATATCTGAGGTATACTTTCCCCTCATTTTGACATTTTGGAATACTTGACTTCCTTCAAATTATACTTCCTCTATATAGCTTTCCCTGATTCCCCTAATTATAAGTGCTTTTTCCTTTTCAATTTAACTTATAATATACTTATTTGTATACTGTTGTAGCCTTTCAATAGAATATACAATTTGGTGGGACAAGGATTATTTTTATATTTGTTTTTGTATCCTCAGTCTTTTGCACAGTGCCTGCATATAGGATCATGGACTTAGAGCCAGAAGAAATCTGTAGTACCATCTAGTCCTACTCCTTTAATTCCTAGATGAGAAAACTGAGGTTTAGAGAGATTAAGTGACTTACCTAAGTTCATACAGGTAATACTAATAATACTGGCAAATGTGGAATTTGAATGTAGGCCCTTTGACTCCAAAGTCAGAGTAGGTATTTAATGAAAGTTTAATTAAATTGAATAGGAAGCAAAGTAGGGAATAAAATCCAAAGAGGTAAAGGAAGGGCCAGAGGGGAACAAAATAACAGCTTTTAATATTACTTCTTAATGACAAGAAATTCTATTCTACAAGGCATATAGACATTCATTGTGTGCTTTTGTGTTGTATATTTTGCAGTAAAGGCTCAAAGTTTGTGGTGGGTGTTAATACACAGGGGGCATGATTTCTAATTGAAGAAGTTGCAATTTGAAAAGCTTGCTCTGGGCACACCAATGAATAGAGCTTTATTTTCCTTTTTGTTAATTTGCTGCTCTCTGTCTCAGCTCAAATAATCGCTATATGAATCTAATGAAAGCTCATAAAAGAAAACGCAGAGTAGCTGGAAACCTGGGAGGACTTTAGTTTTTGTTTGTTTGTTTTGTTTTGTTTTATTTGTTTTTTTAATCAGCCACATTTTGATGTGAAAGTTGGAATTCAGAACAAATCTTGTGAGAGGTAGAGTCAGGGTGCTCTGGTAATTCCTTTTTTTTTTTTTCTTTCTTTTTTTTTTTTTCAGTGAGGCAATTGGGGTTAAGTGACTTGCCCAGGGTCACACAGCTAGTAAGTATTAAGTGTCTAAGGCCGGATTTGAACTCAGGTACTCCTGACTCCAGGGCCGGTGCTCTATCCACTGCGCCACCTAGCTGCCCCTGCTCTGGTAATTCTTAAATAACTACAAAAAAATCATGTGTGTAGGGCATACTTTTAAGTTTAATCTGTATTAGGATTTTTCTCTATCAGTCTTATTCTAGAAAATAAATAAATGATAAATCAAGTCCTGATTTGTAGTTTGCTGATTTTAGAAATGTAAATGCTCACACTGAAAATTTAACAATCATCCCTCAGGAGTCCACAAGAGCTGACTTCAGCATGCCCCTGGGTAGAGGGCCAAGACCTTGCTGAGGTGGCTCAAAATACTCTTTTTTGCCTTCTTTTAACTGTTGGGCATGAGTTGAGGCTGATGATCTCTGCTTGAGGTGTAATTCCTAGGACTGAGTGGATCGGGGTCTGATGCAAACCATCCTAGAGGAATATAAACATGGGATGGGGAATGGAGGGCAACAACAAAGCTTAATGGATGCAACTTTCTGATTGGTACAGTTTGGGTAACTTCATGGGAAAGATATTTCAGAGTTAGGACTTGAACCCAGTTGTTCCTGATACAGAAGCCAGCTTTCTATCTACTATGACACACTGACTTGCTATTTTAAAACTTCTAAAAGCATTTTCACATTCATTTGAGTAATCCTAATTGCTCCAAAGTAGTATTAACAGGAAGAGTGCTTTTCTAATAAGTGCATACCAAAATAGGCCACACATGTCAGGACGGAAGCTTAGCTGACAGCAAGAAGGATCAGCCTATGACAACTGACATCTGGTATCAAGACAGGCTTATTGGAGTCTCTAATGCTAAGATGCTAAGATTCTGAGAACAAGATAGATCAGAGCAAGTTTCAGTCATGGTTGGGAGAGTCAGACATTTGGGAAAGCAGGCCATTGCCTGTAAGAGAGCAACAGGTGGATGTCCTTTCTGTCAGGCAGATGGTTCATATTGGCAGGGAAATCTGGCTGCAGGTGACAGGCAGAAGTTCAGGAAGGCAAGCACTTGTCATGGGGTGGGAGTGGACGATGTCTGGCTGGGAGCATAGGCAGGTGTCCCAGCAGGTGGGCAGAACACAGAGTCAAAGCAAGAAGAAACAGGCAGAGTGATGGGAAGTCTTATTTAATATTCCCAAGAAAATTACTTCCCTAAATTCTTACCCATTCCTCCCCTGCCCCCCATGTTTTCATGCTCTCTTTTCCATCCTTCCTATGAAGTCATACAACTGTACCAGTCAGATAGCTACATCTGCTAAACCTTTGTTGTCATCTTCCCTCCTATCTTCCATGATAATATTGCTCTGGGACAGTTTGTCTTGGGGCCTGTTCCTTTCATCCTAAAACTCATAGCTCAAGCAGAGATAACTAGTGTACTTACATTCAAGAATTGTACTCTTCAAGTTCTTAAGTCCTTTAGTAATCCATGCCCCAAAGCCCAAAATGACTCCTCAAATTCCCAAGGGATTCTTCTCGCTGACTCAACCACCCTCAGCTTCAAGATAGTTATATCAGTAATCAATCGCTACTTCTCCATAACCCCTACCATCAACTCCTCCAAAGCCCAACACTGAAACTGTCCATAGTGGTGTACCTATACTTCACATTCTACTGTGGAGACAAGCTTTCACAAATATGCAGGGGCCAACTTTCAACTCTCAGCTACCAGCATCAGGTCTGCTAGTTGCTTATAGACTAGAGTTGAGTTCATCTATTACCAGAGAAAGCTATAAGTGCCCTTGTATTTCATTGCATAATTGCTACTTTTTAGCATCTAGCACAGAAGCCTAAGCATGTAGGTGGTCAGTGTCAGGCCCTAAGTACAAGTTTTGAGAATTGAGGTTGAAGAGGCAGTTTGGATTGAAAAGAGTGGGTTAAAATCAGGAAAACCTAGGTTCAAACCTTATCTTTTATGCTTACTAGCTGAGCATCCCTGGGTAAATCATTTAACTTCCATGGGCCTCATCTATAAAATGAGCAAGTTGGGCTTTGTGGTCTGTAAGGTTTATTTTGGCTATAAGCCTATGAATTCTGTGTCTACAATACTTGCTATAACTGTCAGGCAAGGTAGGCCTGGCCTATCATTCAAGGAAAAAAAACATGCAGAGATCCATACATGAAAGAAGACAAAAGCATTGTTATTGGGGGAGTAGTGTGCTTTGCAGCTAGATGGTGCAGTGGATAGAGCATTGGGCCTAGAGTCAGAAAGATCTGAGTCCAAATCTAGTCTCAGATATTTACTAGTTGTATGACCCTGGGAAAGTCCCATACCCCTCTTCACCTCCGTTTCCTCATCTATAAAATGAGATGGAGAAAGAATTGGCAAACTACTCCATTATCTTTGCCAAGAAAATCCCAAATGGGTTCATGAAGAGTCAGACTAAATGACTAAACAATAACAACAACAAACTGGAACTGAGAAACAAAAGTTAGAGTGTGACCAACAGTGACAGAAGAGATTTTAAAATTTATTCATTTATTTTGTTAAATATTTTCAATTACATGTACATTTTTGCCATTGATTTTAAAAATTTGCATTCCAAATTCTCTCCCTTCCCTCAACTACTCTCTTACTCCTTGAGAAGATAAGAAGTATAACATCAATTTGACCTATGAAGTCATGGAAATACACTTCCATATTAGATATTTTGCAAAAGAAAAAACATGAAAACAAGAAAAAATAAAGAAAATTTTAAAAATATGCATCAATCAGTACTCAGAGTTCATCAGTTCTCTCTCTCTCTGGATATGGATAGCATTTTTTTTTTATTTAATTATGGGTCCTTTGGATGTATGTTAGATCATTGTCTTGGTCAGAATAGCTAAGCCTTTCACTGTTGGTCATTATTACAATATTGTAGTGGTGCCAAATCCTCATGCCTTGAGGGGGAATTTCCTTTTTTGAAATAATAGTCCATATTAATTAATGCAAGTTTGCAAAATGCTTTTCTCCAAATAGTCTTGTGAGCAATGTAATGCAAGTATTGACATCCTATTATGGCTAATGAAGAAAAGGACTATTTGAGAGGTGAGGTGACTTGTACATAATCACAAAACTTGCAAGTGTCTCAGGCAGGATTCTAACCCAGGTCTCTTGATTTCCTGTCCAGTGCTATCAAAAACACTATGCTTCTCTTAGTCAAAGGTCACTGAGAGACAAATATGATAAGTGCTTTATGTGATCAAGTAACACCAGAACAGTGATATGACTATTAAGCAAACTCGTTATTTTGTTCGTTTTTCTTTTTCTGTGATTTTAAGGCAATTCCAACAAAGTTGCTCCAAAAAAAAAGTTTAAGTGATGGCAAAGTTGTTGGAATAAGCATATTGTTCTGAAGGCAACTACTTTGGGATCACAAAATTGTTGGCCTGTACAAAACTTTCAAGGTCATTTTGCCCAAACCCCTAGTCAATGTACTATCATCCAATCTCTAGCTGAGCAATTGTAATAAGAGAAGGTTCACTACTTATCAAGGCATTTTGTTCTATTGCCAAACAATTATAATTTTTAGAAAGTTATTCCTTATGTGGGGTGCACAGGATGTTCAGGGAGGAGTAGCTCCTCCTTGTTCAGCCATTGTTAGTGCTTCTCATTCACCTTTGGTGTCTGCCTTCACCCAATTCTCACCTGTGGCTCCAAGAAACTGCAGGCTGTACAGCAACCGCACCCTGGCCAACTGTCTTGTCAAACAGGCTAAACCGGGTTAAGCATAAGCAACAGGCCTCAAAATCATCAGTGAGTTAGAGGGATGTCTACTACAAGCATGGGAAGGCTTCCCCCAGAAGAATGGACAGATGAGAACAATTTTTGCAATCTCCGTGAAAGGGGCTATAGGAGGTGCTATGGAGTATATAAGGTCATCTACTGCATCCTGGGGCATCACCAATAGTTTTTATTTTCATTTTGCCATTGGAATTCGATGACTGGAAGAGTGTGGCTGATGAATTTGTACAATTGCCTCACTTAAATACCATTCACATGCAAGTCAAGATATCACCCAGTGATGTCATTGGTCTTCTTCAAAAAATGAAGGATGAACAACATTCCTTATATTGATCCAGCATCAACCTCCCTGTAATTTACACATGGAATTCCTAGTTAGTGTCATGGATTTTCAGAGCTAGACAGGACCGTGGAAATCCCTCTAATCTAAATGCCTCATTTTACAATTGAGGGAAATCAAGGACCAAAAATGTCAAGTGACTCAACAGAGGTCACACAGCTCATTAGCAGCAGAGCCAGTCTAGAATCCATGTCTCCTGAGTCATAGTTCAGTCTTTTTCCATTCTATTCCACTGTCTTCTCATCATTTTCAAAGAACATTCCTTCTGGCTTGATATTGTGAGTCAGTCTAGTTATCTTCCAGGAGCCATTATTAAGGACTATTTCAAAGGTCAAGTTCAGCCTGACCTGTATTATAGGCTCTTGGAGCTGAGTTTTCTAGTGCCCTTTGGATTCATGGGCGAATTCTAGACTGGCTTTACCCATAAGATTTTATGAGAACTCAAATACCTTTAGGTTATTGCTATAAAAAGTGCCTAATAAAGTACAATTTATGTTGATTTATGAATAAAGACTCACAAGCCATAGTTCTGAGGCCAGCATGACCCTCTCTTTGCTTTATTCACTTTCATTTCTCAATATATTCACAGGAAACATTTAAGATGTCAGTTTCTTACAATCATCATGGAAAAGATGATGAGTTTTTCCTTGGTTCTCTGTAAATGATTCTAATTCCTATTTCAAGTGATAGATTTACACCACTCTTGGAAGTAAAACTTACCCTGCTCATTTGAAGGTTTAGATTTAGTTTTTATCTATCCTTGAAAAATGACCCATTAGGGCATGTTAGCTATCCCTTCTATACATCCTTATAAAGTTTTATGATTCTGAGTGAAGACAAGAAGAAATAAAGGAAGCAGAGCTGGTCCTAGGCAAAACTGAGAATTCATTATTATAAAATTATATATAACTCCTGTATGAAAAGACCTCACATGACACAGGTCACTGTGGGGGATTTCTCCGCTCTGGATAACTGGCCCCATTCACAAAATCTGAGAAGCAGACCATAGGAGATGGCCCAGGATGTGGTCACTATCTCCCCTTGAATGCACAAAATTGGCAAAACTCAGAGAAGTAAATTTGCATTTGCAAGTTGAAGAAGACACCCAGTTAACCTTTCCTAGAAAAAACCTTTACAAAACATCAAAATAATTGAATAAACAAAAAAACCCTTTAATTAAGTGTTTACTATATGATTAGTAAGGAAGCTGGGGGCACAGAAGATAGAGTACTGGCCCTGGAGTCTGGAAGACCTCGGTTCAAATCTGGCCTCACACACTTACTAGCTGTGTGACCCTGGAAAAGTCACTTAATCCTGTTTGCTTCAGTTCCTTATCTATAAAATGAGCTGGAGAAGGAAACTGCAAATTACTCCAATAACTGTGCTAAGAAAATCCCAAATGGGCTTTCCCAATGAAGAGTTGGATACGACTGAAGATGATTGAACAGAGTAAAGCATGAGATTGGTACTGGGGATACAGATAGAGAACCAAAGATAGCTCTTGCCCTTGAGGGCCTTACACTCTAATAGGAGAGAGAATACATATAGGAGATGATAGGGGATAATAATGGGAGGGATATATTGATTTAGAAAATTTGTAGGCAGGCTTATGTTACCATGAGGGTATAATAGATTGTTCCATCCTTTCCAAAAGCAATTATTTGATGACAGTTCTTGGACTTGAAAGTAAGATAGAGAGGGATAGTATGCATGAGAAAGCAAAGTGTTTGGACAGTAGCTAAGGAGTAAATGGAAGCATGACTGGGGCTTCCTATAGTGGACTATAGTGGGGCATGTGAGGCACTCACCAATCAGGACAATGAGGATGCCAGGTTTGGAATTTAAAAGCTGAAAGTTTGAAGTTTGAATCATGAACACCATCAAGTCCTCCTGTACCTTTACAGTAATTCCCCAAAATGACAACATAGCCTTTGTTTGCTTAATGAACTCTTTTATAAGAGAAATATCATACTCCTTTTATGAGAAACATCATACCCCTACTGTGCATATGATAACAATAATAATTGTTTTCCTTTCATCATCAAGCCCAAATTTGCCATTACTTCTAGCTTTTGTCTTTGAGAACAAGCTGAATAACTTTAATCCTTCCTCATGGCATATCTCAAATCCTTGAATATTGGGACCATTTCCACCCAAGACTTCTCTTCCCAGGGATAAATGTGTATAGTTTCTTCATCCAATCTTCTTATGGCAAGAATGTGTGGTCCTTCAAGACCCTCATTGCCCTCTTCTATGTACTATCCAGATTATTAATCTTCTTCTAAGAATTAAACACAAAATCCAAATGTGGTTTTACCAGGATAGAATATGGCCAGATTATCATCACTTTGACTTTGAGAATTATTTCTCTCTCTTTTTTTTTTTTTGTCTTTTTTTAGGCAACGGGGGTTAAGTGACTTGCCCACGGTCACACAGCTAGTAAATGTCAAGTGTCTGAGGCTGGATTTGAACTCAGGTACTCCTGAGTCCAGGGCCGGTGCTTTAACCACTGCGCCATCTAGCTGCCCCGAGAATTATTTCTCTCTTAATGAAGTTTTTGTTAATTTTCTTGGCTACCATATCAAACTATTGACACATATTGAATTTGAACTCAGCTAAAAATCCTATATCTTTTCCAAATTTATATTTTTATGTCTCCCCCCCAACTTATACTGATGAATTTGATTTTTGAACTCAGCAATGATTTCATATTAATCACCAAATCTTATTAGATTTGGTTAACTTTTCTACCCATGACTGTCAAGATACTTTTGAGTTCTGTTTTCAATCCATTTTGTTGCCTATTTTTCATTGCTTTATGTTATAAGAAAATTCCATATGGAAATTGCAAATCATTGGAGTATTCCATTGGACATTTTCCCCCTCAACATTTATAACAACCCTTTAATAATTGCTCTCAGGATATAGTCATTAAAACAACTGACCTAGTGATGTTATCATCTCTCCATCATTTCCTCATGAATAGTGTGGAAGATTTTGTCAAATGCTTGGCTAAAATCTAGAGAAATTGGATCTTTTGAATTTCTTCCATCAGTCAATCTGGTAATCCTTTCTAAAAGCAAAATGTGTTGAGTCTAGAATGATATCAACTTAATTATACTGACCCCCCCCCATCATTTTCCTCTTCCTTTCCTAAAGGATCATTGAACACTCATTAAATCTTGCATTCTAGAAAGTTGAAGGAATGGAAGTCAACCTCAATTACTTAATTCCTTCTTCCCTTTTTTGAAAGTCAGGAAAACAGTTGTCTTCTAGTCCTGAGGTGTTTCTCTTGTTCATGGAAGTATTTTAGAGATAACTGACAATATCTCATCTATTAACATCTGGCAGCTCTTTCCATACCCTAGAATATGGTTCATCTGGGTCAAATTACTTGAATGCATTAAGAGCATTAGATGCACTCTCACTATCTTTCTGCCTCTCTTGAGTGTGAATTTCCTATTAGCCACTTTCAGTATTACATCCTTTCTAGCCCAAAGATAATTTTATATGGCAGAGACAATAGAAGCAAAATAATGCTTGAAGAGATCTGATTTCTTTCTATCATTAGTGATTATAGTCTAATCTGCTCTGAGTAGTAGTCCTGTCCCATTAGGGACCCTTCTCTCTTATGCAATATAGCTTTAACAATACAGATATTTATTATTCTTAATTTTTCTGTACATTTCCAATTCATTCTAATATTTAAGACTCCTGAAACTACTTATTACAGGACTGTGCCACACTTTGGCATTCATTCAGAGAAATATAGACAGAAAGATGGGCAGAAAGAAAGATGAAGCCTTTATTAAACACTATGTGTCAGTTACTGGGGCCAGCAATGGGGATACAAATACAGCAGTCTTTGCCCTAAAGGAGTTTATATTGTAGCTGGGGAAGACAACACATGGGGAAGCAAGGGACCATGTTGAAGATAAGCACAGTAATGGTTTGATGGCCTAGGTCCCAGCAAAATAAGGGCCGCATTTCATGCTATAAGTGCCTTACTTGTTCTTGCTTTCATTTTCTGTCAATGCTTTAAAAAAATCTAAATTGTCTGAATTCCTTATTTATCCACATTAAGGTTTTAGTCAACTGCTTCTTTCTCTTCAATCAATATCCACCACTTATTAAATTCTTACTAAGTGCCAGGCACAGTGCTAAGTCCTGGGAATACAATAACAAAAGTAAAACAGTTTTTGCCTTCAAGAGTTTACATTCTAATAGGGGAGATAATAGGAACACATGTACATATATACATAATATATTCCAAATGAATACAAGGTAGTTTTGGAAGGGGGTACACTAGCAGTTGTGGTGGAAGCAAGAAAAGCTTTTGATATATGTACTGTCTTGAAAGAAGCCATGAATTCCAAGAAATGGAGGTGAAGAAAGAGGACATGAGAGAAACAAGGACAAAAGTGTAGAGATGGGAGTTGGAGTGTCATGCCCAAAACAGAAAGGTGGCCATTATGACAAGATCACAGAGTACAAGAGGAATACTAATGTGTAAGAGGTCTGAGAAGATAATAAACAATTGGGTTGTGAAGAGATTTAAATGTCAAACATGGGGATTTGTATTTGATCCTAGAGGAAATTCACTCTGGCAGTTATATGGAGGCTGAATTAGAGTTAGGAAGAGGCTTGAGGCAGTGAGACAAAATAGGAGACTATTACAATAGTCTAGATGAGAGATGATGAGGGCCTGAAAGAAAATTATAGCTGCATGAATGGAGAGGAGGGGACATTTGTGAGAGATATTACAATATACCTGACAAGATAGAGCAAATGATTGGATTTGGGGGTGAGGAAGAATGAAGATTCAAGAACAAAGTCAAGATGGCTAACTGGAAAGATGGTGCTACACTCAATGAGTCTGAGATGACTATGATAGATCCAGCTGAAAATATACAATAGGAAGCTGGTAATAAAAGCCTGGTGCTAGATATATTGACCTCAGAGAAGTCTTCATAAAAATGGTAATTAAACCCATGGGTTATACATTTGTGTCTTCAGCCTTCTGTACTGACTATTACTGAATATTAGTCCTATGACTCCTGTATATTTGTTCTCTGGATCCACTAAACTGTGTTCTAATATCTGGGAAGAATATCAGACTACTTAGAATTTTTCTTTCTTTTTCAATCATAATACTCAAACCAAATGGTCAGTTCCCATTAATATTCCCATAATTTTTACCTCAGCAACCAATTCCTCATTTTAGTGTATGGGAATAAGTTTCAGAACAAAATTCCCCTTTGATGGTTTCTGTACCTTTTGAAGGATGAAATTATAATTAAGGCAAGTCAATAAATTATTAGCTGCTCTGCTTTTGGCAGAAATAGTTTCAACAGATGCTTGGATAATTGAAGTACTCCATCGCTATTATAACATGCCTCTGTGCTGGGCTTGTGAACTCTTTCCCAAATTCTTCATCTCTTTCTTCTTTTCTCTAGGTGACCTGTAATATACTCCAAAGACATCTATTTTGTTACTGTTTTCACTGATCTTTGATTTTTGCCCAAATTTTCTTCCCATTCTAGTTACTGAATTTTCTCACATGAGTATATAATTTTAATATACATGGCTTTTATAAATTGTTCATGCTTTTATCCATCTTGTTTCATCTTATATATGTAAACATATATACATACATGAATATATACTTCATATACACATATGTGTATATGTAGATATATGTATGCACAAATGTAGATATGGGGATATATGTGAATATATGTATATGTGTATCATTTGTGTATCATATGTATGTGCATATTTATTTATATATCTCCATCATCATCATCATAGCTCATATTGTATAGTGCTTTAAGGTTTGCAAAGTGCTTTATGATCTCATTTGATCCTCAGAACCACACAGAAAGTTAGATGCAATTAGTACCCTCACTTTACAGATGAGGAAACTGAGGCAAACAAAGAATAATTGACTTTCCCAGGGTCATATAGCTAGTAAGTTTCTGAAGTTAGATTTGAACTTGTCTTACTCCAGGTCCAGTATTCTATTCACTATTGCCACCTACATGCTCCATACTCTAAATACATTTATGTGTCTTGTTCTACCAAGTCTCAGTGATATCTGAGGTCAAAAAAGGTCCCTTTGTATTAAGGTGTCTAATCCATTTTGCTTATAATTCATACTTTGCACTTGTGTATAAAATGAAGAGAAGCCATTAGCTTTTATTACTGGTTCATTTCTTGGATTGTTTTTCCTATCAATATCTGGTTATCTCAACTGCTATTCTTATTCTAAATTGCATCTTTTTGTCTTAATTAGATTTCCTGGACAGCCATAGTTCTTTGTCTTTTTAAATTTTTTTTGCAGGTCAATGAGGGTTAAATGATTTGCCCAGGGTCACACAGCTAGTAAGTGTCAAGTATCTGAGGCTGGATTTGAACTCAGGTCCTCCTTAATCCAAGGTCAGTGCTTTATCCACTGTGCCACCTAGCTGCCCCCGAGAGCCATAGTTCTTTCTGAGCATCAATACTACTAAAACTGTTCTTACAGAACTCTGACACACTTATATCCATCCTCTAAATGTTCTTGCTTCCATTTTCTATATTTATCTCTTTAAAATCTGAGATGATTGGTGATTTCCCTGTCCATCCATAGCCATATCTTTAAACAATTCCTTTTCCTTTTCACTGAAGTTGTTTCCCTTTATATAATCACAATTTCATTCTTGATAATTGCCTACTTCCTTTATCATCTTGGCCTTAAAATCTTACCTAGCTTCAGTCTGAACTGTTTAAAACATGACCATGTCCAGCTCTCCTCACTCTATCACAAATTATAAATTGGAATAGTCACTTCAAGCTTCTCAGTCTTCCTACCCCAGAAACTATTTCTTCCTTATTAGTCAGAAACTATGATGCCTTTATTGGTTTTCTTGGTTTTTTAAGGATGAAATGATTCTTTTTTTTTTTAGTGAGGCAATTGGGGTTAGGTGACTTGCCCAGGGTCACACAGCTAGTAAGTGTTAAGTGTCTGAGGCCGGATTTGAACTCAGGTACTCCTGACTCCAGGGCCGGTGCTCTATCCACTATGCCACCTAGCTGCCCCTGAAATGATTCTTGAGTCAAACTATGGAATTAATTATTGGAAGGTCTTGTCTTGGCAACGAAGGAGCTCCAAACAATGTCCAGATTATTTAAATATCCTTTCATTTCTTTAGTATGACCTGGTGCTGTCCTTGTGGTCTATTTTCTGACCTCTTCTATCTTTTTGTTTTTTTGTTCAAGTCTTCAGATTATATGACTCTCTATTTGGACTCCCCATCTCATCACTTCAGAGTGGAGGGCTAGGTTTCTGTTTTAGCATTAGACCTTTTCTACCCTTGTTATGGATCTAACAAGATGCCAAACAATGGGGCCTGTACTCAGCAGCCTTTTTTTTTTTTTTTTTTTGGTGAGGCAATTGGGGTTAAGTGACTTGCCTAGGGTCACACAGCTAGTAATTGTTAAGTGTCTGAGGCCAGATTTGACCTCAGATCCTCCTGAATCCAGGGCTGTTGCTCTATCCACTGTGCCACTTAGCTGCCCCAGCAGCCTTTCTTTTGAATTACGCAAAGTCAAACAAGTAGCAAATATGAGGGAGGTTGGCGATGCCATTGACAGTAATAGAGAAGTTAAGAGAAGTTTTTTTTGCTGTTGTTTTTTGTTTTGTTTGTTTGTTTAGGGAGGTTGGAGAGATGAAATGAGAAAATGAGCTCAGTTTGGGACATTTTTCAGTTTAAAATGTCTATAGAAGACCGAGTCCAAGATGTCCAATAGGCAGTTGGAGAATCAACTGCAGAATGAAATCTCCCAGAACTGACCCTCAGTTCAAGGAGATGTTAAGACTAGAAAATATGAGAATCACTATATAGAATTGACAGTTGAATCCATTAGAGCAGATAATACCACAAAGTGAAACACTATAGAGGAAGAAAAAAAGGATAGTCTTGGGGACATCCACATTTAGTTGGTACAACCAATGCTGATCTGCCATAGACTCACTGAAAGCAACTTTGGAACAATTCCAGTAGCAGCCAGAATGATGAGAATAATATCTACCTCTTCTTGTTCCCACATGTTTTTGCTTTCTTCAGCTAGGTCTCTATTTTTGAAGGCTTTTAATTACACATAGAATAGATAAATCAAGCTTTGATGGGGTGACATCTATTAAAATGCTGTTAATAGGGTCAGCAAGGTGGCACAGTGGATAGAGCACCGGCCCTGGAGTCAGGAGTACCTGAGTTCAAATCCGGCCTCAGACACTTAACACTTACTAGCTGTGTGACCCTGGGCAAGTCACTTAACCCCAATTGCCTCACTAAAAAAAAAAAAGACTTAAAAAAATGCTGTTAATATTGTGGAATATTATTATCATTACTAACTAACAACTACTACAGCAAAAACTTCTTATGCTTTTATCTGACTGTTCCCTAGGATTCCATTCCTTCAATATTTTTGTGAAAAGACCTCTCATATACTTTCCCTCAGAAAGTTATATTTACTTTTTAAAAGTCACCCAGGAAGAAGAATCCAATGGAAGAAATGGTAGAGTTGATGCTTTCTCCCACTATTTCAGAGCCTTGTCGATGGAGATTTTTCTGCTCCTAATCAGATGTCAGTTCTCAGCTCTAATTAAGACCATAAAGTTAGCCAACTTCAAGCAAACTGAAGTGTAATAAAAACCAGGGATCATACCTAGCTTTCCATCCACTATGATGTTAACATCTATACATCAGTCCTCACTGTTAGATTTATAAAACTTGTCTTCCCCCTCACATGAATTACTAGTCATTTATATATAGTCAGAGGTAGAAGAACATTTAGGATGCATAATGAGTAAAATGTAGGCTATGTTATGGTGTCCCCCAGGAAATGGTTGGGGTTTTTTGTTTGTTTGTTTGTTTTTTGTGTTTATTTTTGCAGGGCAATGGGGGTTAAGTGAATTGCCCAATGTCACACACCTAGTAAGTGTCAAGTGTCTGAGGCTGGATTTGAATTCCGGTCCTCCTGAATCCAGGGCCAGTGCTCTATCCACTGCACCACCTAGCTGCCCCTCTAGGAAATGTTTTTTAACCTGAATTACCAGATTCAGACTTTGTGTGTTTCAAATTTTTAAAAAATTGTCATGCTTAGTAAGGAAAGGAATTCTTAATTCATGGCTGCCTAGAAGTAAGAGTTGAGGAGTGCATACTGTGGCCCAGTTCAATAACAGATGTATTTGACCAGAGTCAGCCATGTGAAAATGAAGCTGAAGGTTTAGCAAGTGACACATGTGTTTGGAGAAATGGTTTGGAAAGGTTGTTTTGATGAATGCATACCCACTGTAGTATTATAAATGCCAAGGGTACTTAACTCCTGGCTAGTTGTCATTCCTTTTACAACTGTGGAGAGGTATGGATGTTTCCTGATTTTCTGAGTAATTCTTTCCCCTGAAAGTAGAAAAGGGCAGCACTGACCATTTTAGAATTGTGTTTACTTAAGATGATGACAGTATACCAAAGCCAGCACATTTGTAAGAAAGTTGTCATATAGATTTGCCTCTCTCCACTAGCCTGATTGGACTGGATGCTATGTCATCTCTCCTGCCTGAAGGGGAAAAAAGTGAAAAAGATTCTGTTAGTATCAGTGCAGGCTATTTCAGGGAAGGCTGTTTGAAAAGCTAGTGAGATTGCACTTTAGCCAGAGGCAAAACATCCAACAGTTGGATTGAAGGAATATATCAACTTTGGGGCTGTTGATGGGTGATATAGGGGCAGAGGAAAGCTAGTGGCTCAGACTTCAGATAGAAAACCTGTAGCTTTGTTTCTCTCTCCAAGCATATCATTAGTGTCATTAATAGCAATAAGAGTGCTAATTTACATAACACTTACAAACAATTTACAAACACATAATTTACAAAGTGCTTTACTCCAAACAATGCCATCAGGTAAGTAGTACATGTATTATTATTCCCATTTGGCAGGAAAGAAATGGACAAGCCTTATCCAATGTTACTCCACTAGTAAATGGAAGATGATGCTATCATCCATAGCAGCATTCTTAGTGCAAGACTAATAGCTTGGATCCAGACCCAACAATCTTAGCTATCAGTATTGCACCAAAAATCCTGCTACGGATAATGAGTAGCACTTCAATTTCTTTATCTGTAAACGATGGTGATTAAACTGGATGACTTAAATACACACACAAATATATACATATACATATATATACACACATATATACACATACAAACATGTATAATATATATATATATATATAATTATTTCCAATTACACGCACAAATAATTTTTGCATTAGTTTTTTTTTTAATTTTGAGTTTAAACTGTCTCTTTCTCTGTTGTCACCCTCATCATTGAGAAAGTACTTTTCCCTGGGTTATACATGTGCAGTCATGTGAAACATATTTCCATATTAGTCATGTTGTGAAAGAAAACACAGACCAGAAAAAAAAAAAACTACAAGAAAAAGAAAAGTGGAAAAAAGTATGCTTTGATCTGCATTCACACTCCATCAATTCTTTCTTTGGAGGTGGATGACATATTTTTGTTATAAATCCTTTTGAATTGTTTTAGATCCTTGTGTTATGTAAAATATCTCAGTCATTCACAGTTGATCATTGTACAATATTGCTGTTGGTGTACACAACATTCTACTGATTCTACTCACTTCATTTCACATCAGTCCATATAAAACTTCCCAGGTTTTTCTGAAAGCATCCTGCTTATCATTATTTTTTTTTTGGTGGGGCTATGAGGGATAAATGACTTGTCCAGGGTCACACAGCTAGTAAGTGTCAAGTGTCTGAAGCTGTATTTGAACACAGGTCCTACTGAATCCAGGGCATGTGATTTATCCACTGTGCCACCTAGCTGTTCCCCTGCTTATCATTTCTTATAATACAATAGTATTCCAACATAATCATAAACCACAACTTGTTTGGCTATTCCCCAATTGATAGGCATCCCCCCAATTTCCAATTCTTCACCACCATGAAAAGAGCTGCTGTAAATATTATTGTACAAATAGGTCTTTTTCCTTTAAAAATAAATCTCTGCGATATAGACCTAGTAGTAGTATTGCTGGGTCAAAAGGGTATGCATAGTTTGATAGCCCTTTGAGCATGGTTCCAAATTGTTCTCCAGAATTGTTAGATTATTTCAAAACTTCAGAAACAGTTCATTAGTGTCTCAATATTCCCATATCCTCTTCAACATTTGTAATTTTCCTTTTCTGTCATATTAGCTAATCTGGCAAGTGTGAAGTGCTAACTCAGAGTTGTTTAAATATGTATTTTTCTAATCAATAGTGATTTAGAATTTTTTCTCATTTGAATATAGATAACTTTGATTTCTTCATCTGAAAACTACTTGTTTATACCCTTTGACCATTTATCAACTGAAGAATGACTTATTCTTATAAATTTGACTCAGTTTTCTATATATTTGAGAAATGAGGTCTTTATCAGAGAAAAATGCTATAAAAATTTCGCCTCATCTTCTACTTTCCCTCTAATCTTGGATAAATTGGTTTTGTTTGTACAAAAATATTGTAATTTAATGTAATCAAAATTATCCATTATACTTCCTATGGTTCTTTCTATCTCTTAATTGGTCATAAGATCTTCCCTTCTCCATAGATCTGATAGGTTCACTCTTCCATTCTCCCCTAATTTGCTTATGGTATCACTATGTCTAAATCATGTACCCATTTTAACATAATCTTGGTACATTGTGTGAGATATTGGTCAAAGCTAAGTGTGAACTGCTTTCCATTTTTTTGCCAAATAGTGAGTTCTTGTCCCAAAAGCTGGGATCTTTTTATTTATCAGACACTAGATCACTATGGTCATTATCTACTGTACATTGTGTACCCAGTCTCCTCCATTGATCCACCACTCTCTCAGTCAATACCAGATTGGATTGATGATTAGCAGTTTGAGGTCTGGTATAGCTGGGCCAAATTTCTTTACATTTTTCTATTAATTCCCTTGACTTGTGTTCTTCCAGATGAATTTTGTTATTATTTTTTCTAGGTCTAAAATAGCTTTTTTTGTGTGTGTATTTTGACTGATATGACACTGAATAAACAATTTGAGGTAGAGTTTTCATTTTTATTATATTGGCCTGGCCTAGCCATGAGCAATTGATATTTTCCCAATTCAGATTTTACTTTATTTGTGTGAAAAGTGCTTTGTAGTTGTATTGATATAGTTCCTGGGTTTGTCTTGGCAGGTAGAATCCCAAGTAATTTATATAGTCTACAGTGATTTTAAAATGGAATTTTGCTTTCTATCACTTGCTAATGGACTTTGTTGTTAACCTGTAGAAATACTGATGATGTATGTGGGTTTATTATATATCCTGTGACTTTCCATAAGTTGTTAATTATTTAAACTAGCTTTTCACTTGATTCTCTAGGATTCTTCAAGAATAACATCATATCATCTACAAAGTGTGATTGTTTTGTTTACTTATTGCCTATTCTAATTCCTTCAATTCCCTTTTTCCTCTCATTGCTATTGCTAACATTTCTAGTACAATACTGAATAATAGTGGTGATAATGGGCACCCTTGCTTCACCCCAGATCGTGCTGGGAAGGCTTCTAGCTTATTTCCATTACAGATAATGCTTGCTAATGGTTTTAGGTAAATAACACTTCTCACTTTAAGGAAAATTATTTATTCCTATGCTTTCTAGTATCTTTCATAAGAATGAGTGCTGTATTTTGTCAAAAGCTTTTTCTTCATCTATTAAGATATTTAAATTATTTTTGTTTGTTTTGCTATTGATATGGTCAATTATGCTGATAGTTTTCTATTTCTTAATAGTGTTTTGTTTTTCTGAATCATATGTAAAGATAATTTTTAGCATCATTTTTACAAGAGTTTGAGTTCAAATTTTTTCTTCCTCCCTCTTTTGATATAGGTTATATATGTGCAATCATATAAACATATTTCTATATTATTCATAGTTATGAAAGAAGAAAAAAACCAAAAGGAAAAAAAACATGTAAAAATAAAGTAAAGGAAAAAAGTAAGCTTCAGTCTTCATTAAGAAATTTCCTCCTGTAACTCATTTAATTTTTTATTTAAGAATTTATATGCTTGGAAGAAAATGTTCTCAATAAGTATTGATTAAAGAAATGCAAATTAAAACAACTTTGAGGTACCACCTCACACCTATCAGATTGGCTAATATGATGAAATAGGAAAATAATAAATGTTAGAGAAGCTGTGGAAAAATTGGAACACTAATGCATTGTTGGTGGAGCAATGAACTGATCCAACCATTCTGGAGAGCAATTTGGAAACATGCCCAAAGAGCTATATTATTATATTATTATATACTATACATACCATATTATTATATGTATAACCTTTGACCCAGCAATACCATTATTAGGTCTATATCCCAAGGAGATCATAAAAAAGGGAAACAGACCCACATGTACAAAAATATCTATAGCTGTTCTTTTTGTGGTGTCAAAGAATTGGAAATTGAGTGGATACACATGAGTTGGGGAATGGCTGGACAAGTTGTGGCATATGAATGTAATGGAAAACTATTATGCTGTAAGAAACTTAATAAGCAGACAGATTTCAGAAAAAAAAATAACCTACAAAGATTTGCATAAATCTGAGTGAGATGAGCAGAACCAGGAGAACATTGCACATATCATCAAGGACATTGTATGAAGATCAACTGTGATAGACTTGACTCTTCTCAGAAACACAACGATCCAATATAATTCCAAATTACTCATAATAGAAAATGCTCTCCACATCCAGAAAAAAGAAATGTGGAATCAGGATGCAGATTGAACCATACTGTTTCTAATGTTTTTGAGTTTTTTTCCCTTTTGTTCTGATTCCTCTTTCATAGCCTGACTAATGCAGAAATATGTTTAATGTGATTATACATATATAATCTATATCAGATTGCTTTCTGTCTTGGGGAGGGGGAGGGAGAAAAAAATTTGGAAGTAGAAGTCTTATAAAAACAAATGTTGAAAACTACCTTTATACGTAACTGGATAATAATAAAATACTTTTATGATAAAAAAGAATTTATATGCTATAACATTTGATGTATGTATGTTTAGCATTGTTATTACTTTACTGTCTATGGTACCTTTTCACAAGATGTAGTTTCCTCATTTATCTCTTTTAATTAAGTCTATTTTTGCTTTTGCTTTGTCTGAGATCATGATTGCTATGTGTGTGTGTGTGTGTGTGTGTGTGTGTGTGTGTGTGTTTACTTCAGCTTAAACATAATAGATTCTCCTCCAGCCATTTATCTTTACCCTGTCTGCATTTCTCTGTTTCAAGTATGTTTCTTGTAAAGAATACATTTTACAATTCTGGTTTTTAATTCAATCTGATATTTGCTTCTATTTTATGGGCAAGTTCATCTCATTCATATTCATGTTTATGATTACTGAAAGTATGTTTCCCTCCATGGTATTTTTCCTCTCCTTCTGTCTCTTTCTCCATCTCTGTCTTTCTCCATGTCCATCACTCTCTGTGTCTTTCTGTGTTTCTGTCTCTGTCTCTCTTGGTCTCTCTCTGTCTCTCTTTCCTTTTACCCTGTCATCTTCAAAAATGTTTTGCTCCCAACTACTGCCTCCCCCCATCCACCCTCCCTTCTATCTGTATCTCCTCTACACTCATCTCCATCATCTCCTACTTCCCTGCAGGGTTAGATATATTTCTATACCCAAGTGAGTGTATGTTATTCTTTCTTTCAATCAATTTTGATGATAGTGAAATTTAAGTATTGCCCACCACCATCTTCCCCTCCATTGTAAAAACACTTGTCCCTCTTTTATGTGAGATAATTTTCCCATTCTACCTCACTCTTATCCCAATGCATCCCTTACTCTCTCCCCTTAATTTTTTAACATCATATCATCCTAGTCACCTCAAACCCACGCTTTCTGTCTATGTATATTTCTTCAAACTGACCTAATAATAACAAAGTTCTCAGGAGTTACAAGTATCATGTTCTCATGTAGGAAGGTAAAAAAAATTAACCTTATTGAATTCCTTATGATTTCTCTTTCCTGTTTACCTTTTTATGATTCTCTTAAATATTGCATTTGAAAACCAAATTTTCTATTCAGCTTTGGTCTTTTCATCAGGAATGTCTGACAGTGAATGACAACTATCCTCAACAATACAATAATCCAAGACAAATTCAAATGGCTATTGATAAAACATACTATCCACCTCCAAAGAAAGAACTGATATTGATGGAATACAGATTAAAGCATGCTATTTTTCACTTTCTTTCATTTTTTTCTTTTATTCAAGTGCAAAATGAATAATATGGTAGTGTTTTACATAATTGTACATGTATAACCCATATCTTACTGCTTACTTCTTCAAGGAGGAGATAGGGAAAGGAGGGATAAAAATTGGAACTGAAAACTATAAAAAGAAATGTTTATTACCTTAAAAAAAACATAATTCATAAACCCCTAAAAAAGAAGTACAATTAATACACAGATAATTTTAAATTTATATATACATCAATTATTTTATGTATAGAAGTCCTAGTGTTTTATAATAACTTCATAAAAGTTGTAATATTTCTTTACTGGCTGTAAAAAAAAAAGTTGTAATTCTTTTACCAAGTTATTGACTCCCCCCCATGATTCTCTTGTATCACTCTCATTTCTTTTCCCAATTTTCCTCTACTTTTCTTATTTACTTTTTAAAATTCTTTTTGATCTCTTCTGATAATTCTTTTTGGGACTGATGCCAATTTACCTTTGTCTTTGAGGCTTTGCATGCAGTTGTTTTGACATTAATATTCTATTCTAAGTTTGTTTTTTGCTATTCCCTGTCACCAGAATAACTTTCTGTAGTCAGGTTGTTGTTGTTGTTGTTGGCTCATTTTTTCCCAGTATTTCTTGACTATAACTTTATGGTAAAACTGGGTTCTGCTCTTGGGGTGGAGGGGACATTCTCCCAATATTCAGATGTTTCATGATGCTTTTTTAAGAGCTAATTTTCAGTGTCTTCAGTTCTTCCAAAGGGCATGACCTAGAGAGAAGTGTGAATACAGATCTACTAGCTTGGGCTGTAATCTGTGAGCAAACATGAACACTCTTTTCTGCCTCGGAAATGTGACTAGGGTCCCTGGTCTTGTTTGGTTGTAAAATCTGGTGTGTTAGTGCTCCTCCTTGCCCTGGGACTGTGACCTGGTCTTGCAACCTGGATTCTTGTATGGGCAATGCAACAGAGTCCTGTATCTGATGTGAGCAAAATGTTCCCTGCAATCTCCTTCTGACCAGTTTTCTTGTCCCTTACTGTCTGGGGGCTGAGAGCTCAGAAAGTCACAGTTGCTAATTCAGTCACCCTCCCCACCTCCCCACCAAGGTCTGCACTGACTTTACAGGGCACTGCCTGAACTGGAATTTGCTTTACCGTCACCCCTATGAGACAGACCTTTCTTGTTGACCTTCTAAGTTGTCTTTGGCTGGGAGATTATTTAACCCTGTTCTTTTGTTGGTTCTACCATGCCAGAATTCATTTTGAGGTGTTATTTTCAAGTTTTTTGGAGGAAAATTTGGGAGAGGTCAGGTGAATCCTTGCTTTTACTCTGCCATCTTAGCTCCACCTCAGGTGCATGACTTGTAAGGTCTCTTTGAGTTAGACTATTCAATGACTACATACTTGTTATATATTGGAACAATTTTTTTTTTTTAGTGAGGCAATTGGGGTTAAGTGACTTGCCCAGGGTCACACAGCTAGTAAGTGTTAAGTGTCTGAGGCCAGATTTGAACTCAGGTCCTCCTGACTCCAGGGCCAGTGCTCTATCCACTGCGCCACCTAGCTGCCCCTGGAACAATTTTTAATGAAGCATAGTGGAAGAACTTTGAAGTTGACATTGGACTACCCATTTCTGGTACTGGCTTCATATGAATTTGGGCAAATTGTTTAACATCTGAGCCTCAGCTTTCCCATTTTAAAAATGAGAATAATGTTGTCCTATCTCAACTTTACTGTGAAACTTAAATGATAGGGGAAGACTTCTCTAAAAAGATATTCCTGAAAGCTAAACTTAACAATTAATTGCCTGCAGTGAGAAACAGTTGGAAGTCTCCTTCCATGGCAGGAAAGCACTAGTTGCTGAAATTCCAGTTCACTTTAAATCCCAAATTTCTGTCCCTTGCTACTGAAAGAAGGGGCTAAATAGCTGATCCAAAGTTCCTGGGTTTCTACCAAATATCTGACCCTATTGAACAAACATTGTAAGTCAAACATCTGACAGAAAGTGTTGGGGAAAAAAAAACCTGCCACTTTAGTGTATTGCAGCTACAACATGAGTCAACATTTTAATGCAACCACTACAAAAGCTAATGTAATCTTGTTGGGGATTAAAAGAAGCATGTAATCCAAGAACAGGGAGATGACAATTCCATTGTTCTAGGACCTTGTCACACCTTGTATAATGTGTTTAGTTCTGGGTTTTTCAAGGACATTGAGGAACTGGAGAGTGCTTAAAGCAGGGCAACCAGTGTGAAGTTTGAGTCTATATCATATGAAAATCTTTTGGAGGAAGTTAGAATGTTTAAACTAGAGATGAGAAGACAGTGCAAACAAGACAGTTCAGTTCAAGTATTTGAAGGACAGTTGTGTGAAAGAGAGATTAGAATTACTCTGATTAGCTCCAAAACACAGAAGCAAAAGAGCTGAATGAAAGTTACAAATAGGCCACCTTAGGCTTGTTGTCAGGAAAATTTCCCTAAGAATTATAGCTGTGCAAATGTAGAATGGGTTACCCTGAGAGGATATGTGCTCCTCAGGCTTGTAGGTCTTCAATCCAAGCCTGAATGACCAATGCCTAAGTATTCCTTTAAGGAATATGTTGAACTAGATTGTTGATAAGGTCCTTTTCAGCTCTCAAATTCTGAGTCAGTGATTCTTCTTATCTTGAGTTCCAATGCCCCAAATTAGAACTCTACTATTCCTCTTCAGCACTATTTTGGAGGTGGTAGTGATTGTAAATAAGCTCTATCTTTAAACATCTAAACAACAACACACATATATACATTGCTTTGAGATAATGCACGTATACATACATACATATAAGGATAAATTTTACACACACACACATGCATACATAATAAAATATACATGTATACTGTATACATATGTACATACATATGTGCACATATGAGCATGTATGTATTCATTTTATCTCCAAGGAATATTGAATCATAATTACTTACAACATAAAGTGAGACATTGGGAGTCTTCAAACAAAAATTGAATTACTGTCTTTCACATATATCAAAGAAAGGATTCCCTGCCTATGATATTGGGCTTTATGTTCAAGTTATCTATTTTATAATCTGAAAAAAATAGTAGATTAATGGTATATTGACATATACACAAATTTCTAGAATTTCAGAGATGCAGTGCAACTCAGAGATCATTCAGAACAAACTCTAGCTAAAACATAATTTCCTTCTACATCTTCTTTGAAATATTGTTCTCCAGCTTCTATTTGGAGAACTCTAATGACAAGGAATTCATTACTTCCCTAGGCAGCCTATTCTTCTTTTGGAGAATTCAAATCATTAGAAACCTTTTTCACATCACAATGAGCCAAAATCTCCTTCTTTGAAATTCTACCCATTACTCCTCAATCTCTGGTGAAGTAAAATAAATTTAATTCCTTTTTCAAATGACAGACCTTTCAATACTTAAAGACAGCTATCTCTTCTTATTGAGTCTTCTCTTGGCTAAACAGTGCCAGTTCCTTCAATTGTTCCTTTTTGTGTGTTCTCAAGTACCCCCTGGATTCACTCCAACTTGGCAAAATCCTTCTAAAATGCAACACTAGAAGAAAGCACAGGACTGCAAATATTGTCTGGCCAAAGCAGAGACCTACTTCAGGACATTTGCTTTTGGTGCTATACTTCCTGGTAAGGGCTTTCCAGAATGCCATGACACATTATTAACTTAAATTAAACCTGTACTCAATGCCCTAACAGACCAGTGATCTCATCAGTGTGGATGTTCTATTAAGTGATGTAAGTCATAAGCTCCATATGGTTGTTCAGTCCTGCAAGAGTATACCCTGGTCATCTCATAGGTTGAGCTAATAGTCCTCTAAAATTCACAGGCCTTTTTCATATGTACTATAGTAGACATATTTCCACAATACTGTACTTTTCAATTTTGTTTTACTCAAACAGAACTTTACATTTATTCCCCTTTAAATCTACTTTAGAAAATTTTATGGGATAATGTGGTCAAAAGTCACATGGGATTGATATACACACATGTATATATGTATACAGTACACATGTACATGCATCCCTATCTACAGGCACATATGTATACAGTACACCTGTGTATGCATGCCTACACACATGTGCATGCATGTATATACATACATGTGTGTATGCACACATGCTTTAATCTGCACATTTGGAGAGGCGTGCTCCCATGGATGAGATGACATAAATCCATTGTAATAAATTTAACTTCATTAGAGTTTGCTCATTGTTTTGTTTTTCTTAGAATCCTTTGCTTCTGTATTCTGTCACCTGCATGTTACTATTGTTAACTAGACATTAATTATTCTTTCCATTATTGACATTTATGCTGAGTCAGCCCAAGTGACCCCATTGTTTCCAGTCTTACTTATCTTCTGGGTATGTGCCAGGCAAACCATAGGCAAAAGAGGCACATACTTTGATGTCACCCTCTTGTCTTTTATAGTACCTGTTAGTGTAGTAGCATTAGCTTTTATTATTACCATTTCCTTATCTCTAAACTCATTTCCCTATGCTGAATCAATAAGGGAGGAGCTGAGAGATGTAAACCCATTCCCATTTTGAAATGTACACCTATCAAGATTGTCTCTTCCTTATTACAAAATTTGGCTATAAAAATTATGTTGAATGTTAAATATAGTTTTTGTACCCATCTTCCTACAAGATAATAAACAAGTCAGAGCCATCAATAATATCTCCTACAATTTGTTTACCTAGATCAGAGAAGTCTATTTCTGTCTTTCTTACCAGAAGTAGTTCCCTCATGGAAACCAGGTCAGAGAATGGTTAGGGAAAACATAATATCAATTTAATATTTTGCCCCAAGAAGAAATATATAACACATGATCATATGTGGTGTCTTCCCTCATAAGAGAGAAACTCAAAGCTTCCCTTCTTTCTAAGGGTTTTTAAGATTTCTTGGCTCACAGGTTACAGAATAACTTCATTGGCATGATACTGATCAACCCATTACAGATATAGATCAGTTAAACAAGAAAAATCAGTTTAAGAGCTCAACTTAAAGCAGATGCTAAACAGGAGGGGTATTATCAGAGACTAGGAGGTCTCAGTTCCTGGGGAAGAAGATAGTGAGTGGAAATTTCAAGGGGTATTTGAGTTTGCTTATTCTCTTGGGGAAACAACTACAATTTGAATTAGTGGCCTGGCAGCTCTCAATGCCTTGTTGCCTTGAGATGCTTAATAAACTCCTTTTAATTCTTTCTACTGAAGTTTGCTTCATTATTGAGGCCAAGATCTGAACAAAGTTTTTCTTTTAATAAATTGACAAGCTCAGGGCAGCTAGGTGGCACAGTGGATAAAGCACTGGCCCTGGATTCAGGAAGACCTGAGTTCAAATCCAGCCTCAGACACTTGACACTTATTAGCTGTGTGACCTTGGGCAAGTCACTTAACCCCCATTGCCCTGCAAAATAAGTAAATTTAATAAATTAAATAAATTGGCAAGCTCAGGCAGGACACTTACTCCAGGGGTACTCATTGGGGAATTCTACTTTGACTCCCATAGCTCACAAAACTGGACCTTTGTCCCATTGCAGGCAGGAATAGACTCCCCCAGAAGTCAGTCATTTATGAAATAATCAGAGAATCTAAATCCTCGCACTCAGGTACAGCAACTAGAAATAGATCCTGAATACAAATTTTGATTTTTTTTTCTCATTTGTGCAAAATAAAGGGGGGAAAGGCAGGGTGAGTAAGGGTCAGGTGGACACTCTCCAGAGTATAACTCATTTGCAAGGGAAATTTTGGTATTCAAATAGGGATCAGAAGGGGCCAGCCTCCTCCCCACTACTCCCAGGTAGACATACTGATGAAGCTTTGGAAGTTTTTTGAAACCCTGCTGGGTTTTTTCTACTGAGCTTCACCAGGTGGTAGAGACTAGGAAAGTTGTGGGGATAAAAAGAAAAAAAAAAAGGAAATTCAGCCAGATAAAGGATGAGGCATTATGGATGTTTGTCAGTCAGATGTGTATACTAAACAACTTAAAGACTGATATCCTATGGAAAATGGGATTTTAGTGTGGTTGAGAGGAACTTTGAAACTGTCCTCATTATCATATGACTAAACTGAGAATACCCTGGAGGAGAAAAGACCTAGGAGAAGGAATTAAGTTTTGAGTCTAGTCTCTCATGAAAAGGGGAGGGGCCCTTTAAAATATTTTACCGGAAAACCCCAGCAGGATGAGGCCTCAGGCTAGGAGAGACATCCAAAGAGGAAAGAAGCATCCACTTCTAGATACTCTTTCCTCCCAAATGGTAATGTTAAAGGGGGATTTATTCTCACTGACTTTTGATCAAACTTTCAGTGGGAGATAAAAAGGAAATCTGTGAGATTCTTTCTGCTTTCACAAACATGGTCAGGTTGGAGACTGAAGAGATATAGATAGATTTTTTTTAAGGGAAGGAAATTTCTTTTATTTTATTTTTCTCCAGGCTTATGGAAAGCAGTTTGAAATCATTCAGCAGAATTTTATTGTTTAGTAAACTTTAATCTAATTAGAAACCTTTAATCTGAATTTACTGGAAGGTTATAAAAAGAAAGGAAGGGATAAAGTTTAAGTAAGTAGGTATAAGAAGAAATAGGTACAAAGCTAAAGAAAATTGAAGTAACTTTTGTATTATTTTTATGAATGGAAGTTGTTACCTGGAAAAGGTATGAGGGTCCTTAGGTATTCCTCTGTAAAGACTTACATTCTTGCACACAGTCCAGTTAGAATTAAAATGGTCTTTTGGGCACTAAGAAAGTGATCCAGGGGTAAATCAAAAGACTTTACTCCTGTGAAGGAGACTACTTAGAAACATCTTCCTCCCAGAACAGAAGGAAGGCAAAAGCTTTTATGGAGAGGATAGATGGGGTGACCACCTGAAAATGCAAAGTTCCTTTTGGGGATGGGATGGGGAAAAATTATTGAGAGTCAGGGGGATTTTTATTTTTATTTTTATTTTTTTGGAATGATAGTCCTGATCTCTGGAATTATCTCTGTCTCCTAGTTCAGATAATAGCCACACCGAACTGACTTTCCTCTATCTCCCTTTACTTCTTTAGGTGTTTCTTTCCTGATATTTCATTGGCCAGTTTAAACTGTAATGGTCCCTTGACTCCTTTATTAGACCTGTTATCTGGTCATCCTAAATCCCATTTAAAAATGGTAAAAAGGGTTTGGGATTTGGAAAGAGGTTGGATAAGGTTTTGAAATGAAAAGAATTTGAGAAAATTTTTAAAGAAATGCCTGTGAGTAATTTCAGATGACCAGTATCCTATCAAGCTATAACATTTACTAACTGAAAGCCATGGGCTCTAGAATTTGTGTTACAGGCAACTTATAACTTTGAAGGAAAATTTAGATTTTTAAATATTACCATTTGAGATTGTCAACCCAAATTTGATTTGACGTTTGTTTGTTTTTGTCCCAAAATAAGTTATGTGGTTTCATTTACCAGGAGATATGTTCTTCTACTAGGATAATTGTAGTAAATTGGATTTGGCAGTAAGGAGACATACTGAAAACCTACTTGGATCAGGGAAACCTGAGTTCAAATTTCATCTCAGAAATTTATTAGCTGTGTGATCTTCAGCAAGTTACTTCATCTGTTCATTGTGCTTTCCTAGTGTAAAATAAGATAATGATGGCACTGACATGGGACTTAGGTTAAAGCAGAAGAAGTTTCTTCTATAAGAATCAAAACCAAAGATGACAGGACAGACAAATCAAGGATAACAGGATAGACAGTCAATGTACTATTGAAATTTAGATTGATCAACTATCTATCAGGACAGACACACCTAAGAAGTAAGGTGAGATAAAATTCTATAGCAGGAAGTCAGTTAGGCATATCTACTACCTAACTGGAGCTAAGAGACAGAGATAACCCTAAAGGTCAGGACCATCATTTCAAAAAAATCCCCCTCAACTCTCAAGAATATGACAAGCATCCAAACTTTCCTCACCCCACTCCAAAAGGGAACTTTCCAGTTTCTAAGTGGACACCCCTTCTATCCTCTATAAAAGCTTTTTTTCTGTTCTTGGAAGAGAATGCTTCTAAGCTCTCATCCCCTTGAAGTGGTCTTCTACTTCTCCCTCAGTAACCTGCCCTATCTAAAAAAAAATTAATAATAATAATAATAATAATTGGACTGTGTGCAAGAATGTAATTCTTTACTGAGGAATACCTAAGGACCTCCACCTTTTCCCCTGAGACAGTACCTACCTCTCAGAGTTGCTGAGGATCAAATCATATAATAATTTTGAAGTGCTTAATACAGTTCCTGGAATATGGTAAGTACTATATTAATGTTGATTATTATTACTTTATTCTGGGTTTAAGATGTGATTAGTATAGAATACCAAACTGATAGATGGTAAATTTCTGTTAGAGAAATTGAAAGTGAATTCAAATAAATTTATATTATTTAATTAGAAAAGGTTTTTGTGTTTTGCTTTAAGAATCCATAATTTTGTTTTCTGTTACTGTTAGGTTTTTCATTTTCTTTTATTGTGAATTTTGAGAAACCATTGTGTTAGAAATGCTTTTACCCTGAAGATTGATACCCAGAAAGTTTCACTTGTATCATTAGGAGAGTAACTCCCCTTTAATCTGGATGCTGTTAGATTATGGTACCAAATAGCAAGTGCTGGAATACCCAAAGAGGAGGCTAGAAACAGGGTTTATATAAAGTACCAAAATAGAGTTTTCTATTCCTCCATCCCTACCTCCCCTCCTGTTTCCTGAGAGGATAAGCAATTTAATAAAGGTTATTCATGTGGGATCATGAGAAATATTTCTATATGTACCTACCAGATTGGCTACTATGAAAAAAAAAATGATGGATTTTGGCAGGGATCTGGGAAAATTGGGGCACTGATGCATTGTTGGTGAAGTTGAGAAATGATCTAACCATTTGGGAGAGCAATTAGGCACAATGTCCAAAGGGCTATAAAACTCTACTTACCCTTTGATCTAGCAATACTACTGCTAGGTATATATGCCAAAGGCACCCCTCCACTCCCCCCAATAAAAAAGATCTATTTGTACAAAAATATTTATAGCAGCTCTTTTTGTGGTGCCAAAGAATTGGAAATTGAAGTGATGCCCATCAGTTGAGGAATGGCTAAACAAGCTGTGGCAAATTAATATAATGGAATATTATTATGCGATAAGAAATGACAATTATTTCAGAAAAACCTGGAAGGCTTACATTAACTGATCTAAAGTGAAATGAACAAAACCAGGAGAACATTGTATATAGTAGCAGCAATATTATTTGATGAAGAACTGTGAATAACAATTATTCTCAACAATACAATGAAACAAGACAGTCCCAAAGGGATCATTGTATTTAGAGATGGGAGGGACTCTAAAGATCTCTTCATCTCTAAGGAAGCTCCACATTATATAATATAGAGATATTCCACTGATCAAGACCAAACCAGAATAAAATGTAATAGGAAAATATTTAACAAAATAAATAAAAATAGAATAGAATATAGATAATATTAATATATGGTTTTATTAGTCAATGTGTATCTTACTGGCATCTTTATATATGATTTAGTGACCCCCATTTTTATTTGAGTTTGATCCAACTGGTTTGGGAGATAAAGGATTAGATTTGGTGAGAAAGACATGAATTAAATTCTGTTTCATATACTTAATGACTATGTAATGCTGGGGAAGTTATTGGAATCTTTTAAGCCTTAGTTTCACTAATCTGAAAAATGGGGATAATAGTACCTACCTCAAAGGTTTGTTTTGAAAATTTAAGGAGAGAATATAAACTTTAAAATACTTGTATTCTCTCATTAGCAAATAAATATTAATTATTACTATTATTAAAACCCTCATTTAGTAGGAAATTGATTCTCAAAGAGGTAAAGTGACTTAAGTTAATAAAGGAAGCAAATAAAAGAGCCAAAATTTGAAGCCTGGTCTTTTAATTCCAGGTTCAGTACTCTTTCCACTGCATGATATTTCTCCTGTTTAATAATTAGATAAGGATACTATAAAGCCATAGCATGGCATGAAGTACCATTTCATATAAACTTTATGTGGAATATTTAGTTGAGTGGAAGCAAGAGAAAGATTTTAGAACATTGATTAATGAGAAATAGAAACCCCTGTATACTGAAAGATTGCTGCTGTAGAGGCTACCACTGAGGAAAAGGGATGTTGGGAGCAGGTAGAGCTGGAGCGGGACCAAGTTGAAAGGAAATTATTGTGCTATACCCTAAGAGGAATAAGCACCCTTTCTGGTTGCTTCTTATATTAACTGCTCTTGTGAAATAGATGATTAGATACAATAGTGTCAATATGGCTGAATGTCTTCAAATACCATCAGCGTCTTTTGATTCTTTAAACAAAGTCCTATGTAATTTAAAATTCTAAATGTGGGTTCTAATCTGTCCCCCCAGTTTTGGGAGGAAACTGAGTAAAATCACTGATAAATGAGTTTAGGTTTTTTAAGGGTTTATTGAAAGACAGTAAAAGAAAGAGAAAGGTTGAGAATAGATTTCTAATAGCCTAAAATCCTTGCCTTCCTAAACTCCCCTTTGAAGTACTCTGCCACCATGCTGATGTCTCACAACCAAAATGAACAAGCTCTCTGGACAGCGTCTGCTTCCTCCATCCTGTTCCCCTCCCAGAAATGGGAGGTTCTTCAAGCTGATTGGCTAGTGTCATTCAAATTCATTGGTTCACTGGACCGAAGGTGGTCAAAGTTCAAAGTTGTTAGCTTCTGAGAACAATTACTTTCTTAAGTACCCTTGAGTACCAGACAGGGAAGTAATCCAGTCAGCAGTCAGTCACCTTATCCAATTCAATCAGTTTAAACCAATCTCCAGGTGGGCCCCTGAGTATCTATCTGCTAAATCTCATCTATCACATTCCATTATCATGACACAGTCCCATTTGCCACACCCTGATTATACCTCTGGGATACTGAGATGAATTTTTGTGACATTCCTTTGAGTTAGTGGTGTTCACACTGTTCCCTCTTGTCTCTTAACATGTCTTCTAAATCAGGCCCACGCAAGGGATTTTAGAGGTTCTATCCCTTGTCCTATGGTTTCAGGAAACTTACATTGAAATGATCTTGAGTAAAGATATTCTATTCATGTTTCCAAAGTCCTCTTGAATATTTTATTGAAGGCAGAGGAACTTTTTTTTACAATTGTGCACTCTTAGAAACCACTCATCAGAAGGATATTTATTAATAGGTTTTGGTAAAGGGATAATGTGGGACTGTCAAAGAACATCCCTATTATTGGCAATTATATTTTGAATTGGACTATCATTCTAACTGGGTTTTACATTTAGCATTGACTTCTGCTGAAAGTGTTGTTGTCTCCTAATTTTAAGGGGACAGTACTGGGTTTAGTAGAAATTCAGGAAGATAGACTAGCAAAACAGTCTATGTTAGCAAAAACAAAACGAAACAAAAACCTCCAAAGAGTCAAAGTCAAATATTTTTAAATCTGTGATTTATGATATGTAGGGAAATATTGGTGAAGAAAGCATATTGACACTTAATCTCCAATTTATAGACTTTATATATACTTTTGACATTGTAAGGTCCAATGACTTGCCCAGGATCATGCAGGTAAAATATGTTTGTGGTACTTGAACACTGATCTTCCTGATCCTTCAGCCAACTCTCTGACTACTATGTCATAACCTTTTAATCTTGGAGAGAATCAATGCAACTTTTTTTTTTTTAGCTTTGGGTAGAAAGTTTGTTGGTATCAATTTGATTTAATTCATTTTTTAAAAGCTAAATTCAGATAAACTCTAAAAATTGTTATTGTCTACATTCTTTCAAAGTAAAATATTGCATTTTTTTCTTTTGGTGTTCCCAAGTATTTTTTTTTAAATAATTTTGCTCTTTTAATGTTTTAATTTTCCTAGTTGGTACATGACAGCAGATTTCTGTCTATAAGCAGTGCTTCCTAGGATGAATATTTTCTTTCATCAGCAACACAGAGCTAAGAACTACTACAGATTTCTGTTACAATAACTTGCTAAATTGGCTAACAATATTCCAATTGACAAGCAAGTAAAAATCCAAATTAAAAAAAATAAAGTGCTGAAGGAATAACTAAAGTTTGTTCTTCATGAAGAAAATAGTATGTTAATGTAATATCAACATAGTGTGGTGCTCTAGAAATGGTGCTGGCTTTGTTGTTGGAGGATGTCTCCTTAAATCTTGGCTCTGCCATTTGCTATTTGCATGTCCCTGGGTAAATCACTTAACCTTTCTATATCCCATTTTCCTTATCCATAAAATAAAAGGGAGAGGCCCAGATGACCTGTAAGGGTACTTTAAGCTCTAATTTTATGATCCTATGAGAAAGAGTGACTCATCTCACATATATTGAGGCATCACAGGGTTACTTCATGCTATGAACTCATTCTTTATTTCTACTAGCAGGATCCATGGGACTTCCTTCTGTTTCTAGCTGCTACCACTTGGTCTCTGTACTTACAATCTCAGAATTTACTCAGAGAAAAGACAAAGATTGCTTCCACTTTAATTATCCTTCACCCTGCTCTGAAAACACACCATTTTTCTTTCAGATATTTTAAAGGGTTCTAATTTTTGAAACTACAGGGGAAGAGACAAAAGTTTACACTAACAGATTTATTTTCAGTTATACATAGCTAGCTGTGTGATGACCTAAGATAATTCTACCCAAGACAAAATTCTTGTAAATAATCATAATTTAACCAAACTCATTTCTCTATGATTAACATGCTTCCACCTTGTCATAGCCTCACCATTCCAGTGATTCTGAGTTCCCACTGCCATTGTTCAAACCACATTCTCCATCCCTCATTGACTACTGTCATATTCCCACTCCCCTCAATCCAAACCCAGCAATGTCCCACTCTAAAGCCACTCCACCCTTGAACTGCACTCTCTGGAATGTCTGTTCCATATGTGACAAGTTAGTTCTTTTCTTTTCCTTGCTTTTTCTCTCTCCCTTCTTGACTTCATTGAGTCTTGGCTCTTCTCGAAGAAATGACTTCCATTTTTAGCACTGATTGCACTTCACTTATACCATCCCACCTATTGGTCATGGTGGGGAAGTTGGAGTACTCCTCGCTTCCCATTACCACTTCTATGCTCTCCCGCTACCACCATCACTCAGTAATTTCTTCTTCTCTGAGTTTCATTCAATCCATATTTATCACCCAATCAAGATTCTGATGGTTCAATCCTCATCCTTCTTGATCACTCTGCAGCTTGACATTGTTGATCACCATCTTGACTTGATACTCTCTTCTCTCTCTATTTCTGGTATATAATTTGTTCTATCCTATGCTATCCCCATTCTCTTCCTACTATTTGTCACCTTCTCAGTCTCCTTCACAGGATCTTCTTTTTTCCCAGAACTCTGTCCTGAGCCTTCTTCCCTCCTGTATTTGTATAGTTCACTTAATAATCTCACCAACTCCCATGGATTCAATATAATCTCTGTGCTGGCAATTCTCTAATCTGCTAGTCCAGTAGATCTCCTAACCTCTAGTTTCTCATTACACATTTTCTAATGGACATTTCAAACTGGATTCCCCTATACACATTTTGAACTCAACATATCCAAAACTAATCTCATTGTTTTTCCTTTAGAAACCTCCTCTATCTTCTCAGTTACCCAGGCTCACAGCCTAGGTATCATCTTTGATCACCATTACAAGCTTTCACAACCTCATACCTGGACTATTGAATAGCCTGCTGTTTGGTTTCCTTGCCTCAGTTCTTTATATTCCAGTCATTCCTCCACTGAGCTGTTAAATTGATCTACCTAAAGTATAATTTTGACCATGTCACCCCCTTTCCAGGAAATTCCATTGGCTTCCTATCCTCTCCAGAACCAAATCTCCTATATTCTGTTCTTCTATATCTTGGCCACCTTATGTACTTCCAGGCTTCTTATACCTTATGCAACCCCACATAATCTTCAATCCAGTGATGCTGATCTACTTGCTGTCCTTCATATACTCCATGCTCAGCTCCAAACATTTTACTGGCTGTCCCCCAATGCCTGGAACTCTCTCCCTTCTCATCTCTGCCTCCTAACTTCCCTCACTTTTTTAAGTGTCATCTAATGTCTCACCTTCTAAATCTATCCCCACTCCTTAATCTTATTGCCTTACCTCCAAGACTATCTTCAGTTTATTTTGTGTATAGTATTCATGCATAATTGTTTGCATGCTATCTTTCACATTAGACTATGAGCTCCTTGAGAGTAAGGGCTGTTGTTTTTTTTTTCCTTTCTTTGCTTCCTTAATACTTAGCACAGTGCCTGGACATCTCAGGTTTATTTGCTTATGGACTAACTGGCTGACCAAAAAATAAATCACAATCTCTCCCCTATAATTATTAGTTATCTCTAGTGATAAAAGTTTACTTGCCAAGAAACAGGTCTCATTCTATTTTGAATTGCTCATTTTGTATCCGAAAACCCTCCTTTCTTCTCAATCTTATTTGAAATGAGCATTTTCACTTCTCCCAAGCTATGTTACATAAACAGTAGAGATTGTGGGCGCATCAGAGAAGGGTTCTTTTAGATAAAATTTATTTTGGCTTAATCTGAATCCCTATTTCACTTGTAGAAATGATGAAACGTAATCCAATTGGTTCAATTTAGTTGTCTGGTTTCCTCTTTGACAGATATATAGTTTCTTTCTTTTTTTTTTTTTTTTAATAGAGAACTATTCTCCAGACAACTTGAACAAAATAGAATTCTTTGAAACCAAACTCAAATGATCTGTATCCCACAGGCTGTACATGTCCTATCTCCATTTCTCTAGAGTGGTTGTTCCCTGTGCCAGAAATACACTCCCTCCTCACTTCTCTTTCTACACAAAGAAGTTAATATACTACTTCTATAAGAGGTGTTTCCTGATCCACTCAAGTGTTATTGAGTAACTACTTTGTGTTTAACTTTCATTTATTTTAATTTATCATGTACATATGTGTTTATGTATATGTATATATATATAAGCACACACATACATACATATACATACATTCACACATATACTGTCTTACTAAATAGAATGTTAATTCACTGAAAGTAGGGATTGCATTAATTTTTGTGTTTGTATCTACAACATCTTGCACACTGTCTGGAATTCAGTACATGCTTAATAAATGCTTATTGATTGTTATCAATAATCAAGAGAAGATCCTACCATGTTTATTGTTTATTGATTAAAAAGTACTTGATTTGGTAGATCAAAATGTTGTTTTAAAAAATTTTTTTTCCAAAAAAAAAAATCTCCTATTTACATATTAAAATCATTCAAATATATTTGAAATATATAAAATAAATTACCTTATCAGTATGATGAATAAATATGAGGTGATTCATAAAATAGCAGAATGGATATTTATCAAATTCATTTACCATTTTATATTGGAAATTCAATAAAGAATCCAAGTTGATGAGGGATTGATTTCCTATGTATGGTGAGGTCCTACAGATGTTCCTGTTTGTGCTTGGTATGTACTGTGCAGGTTGTATCAAGTACTGGTCTGGAATACTGCAAAGCCTCCAGGAAGACATATCTATTCCCTTAAAAGAAGAAAGATCAAATGGATGAAGATGTTCTATTGATCAGATAATGACGTACAATCAGATGGACAACTTATAAAGTTAGTCCATTGGTGTGTACATATCCACATATTTTTAAAAATACATGTGCATATTTCCATATTGGTTCATCTATGTATATATACATATAGTAATATGTACATACGAACACACATATGTAACATATATGTACAAACACAAAGTATATGTGTATATTATATAAATATTAATGTATATATGTGCGCACATAAATATAAACATATACATGTGCATATATAAACATATACATGTATATGTATGTATGTGGCTGTGTGTGTATATATGTATGTATGTGTGGCAGAAAGTACAAATAGACCATGTAGTAGACCTAGAATTAAAATTAAACAAAAGAAAGCAAATGAATATGAATGCCTTAAGGAGATGACAAAGCTTCTTTAAAGACCCCAAAATTCTACTTTATAAAGCTCATTTTTTTTCTTGTTTTGCCTTGGCTTTTAATTTCATTTTATTAAAAAAATTTTTAAAAACAACTTTATTTAAAGTTTTGAGTTCCAAATTGTATCCCTTCTTCCCCACTTCCACCTACCTCCCAATGGTAAGCAATCAGATACAGATTATACATCTTCAATTGTGTAAAATATTTCCATAGTATTCATTTTGTACAAGAAGACTCAAATAAAAGAAAAAAATGAAAGAAAGAAAATGAAAAATAGCATGTTTCAGTCTGTATAGAAACAATATTTGTTCTTTCTCTGGACATGGATCATATGTTTCATCATTAGCCCTTTGGTATTGTATTGTTAAATTGCTGAGAATAGCTAAGTCATTCATATTTTTTCATTAAACAATATTGCTCTTCCTGTGTACAATGTTCTCCTGGTTCTACTCACTTCACTATATATCAGTTCGTGTAAGTTTTTTCAGGTTTTCTCAAATCATTCTGTTTTTCATTTCTCATAGCACAATAATCTCCTGTCATAATCACATACCACAGCTTGTTTGGTGATTTGCCTATTTATGGGTATCCCCTCAGTTTCCAATTATTTGCTACCACAAAAAGAGCCACTATAAATGTTTTATACATCTAGGTCCTTTTCTTCTTTTTTGGATATCTTTGGGATATAAACCTACCAGTGGTATTGTTGGATCAAATGATATACCCTTTTTGATAACCCTTTAGGCAAAATTTCAAATTGCTCTCCAGAATAGCTGAATCAACTCCACCAACTGTGCATTAGTGTCCCAGTTTTCACACATCCCCTCCAACATCCAACATTTTCCTTTTATATCTTATTAACCATTCTGCTAGGTGTGAGGTGGTACCTCAGAGTTGTATTAATTTGCATTCCACTAATCAATAGTGATTTAGATAATTTCTTTTTCACATGACAATAGATAGCTCTTATTTCTTTATCTGAAAACTTCCTGTTCAGATCCTTTGACCATTTATCAATTGGGGAATGACTTGTATTTTTTATAAATTTGCCTCAGTTCTTTATATATTTGAGAAATTATGGCCCAGCTTTTTAATACCAATGTTTTCCCAATGTTGTTGTATAGCACCAAAATGTGAAATACACAGCTGCGTGAAGAATTGAAAATGAATTTCACATTGGCCCAAGGAAAATTGTGTAAGAGCTATAAGAGATTGCAATGTAAAACAAATGAGGAACTTTAAAGAACATCAGAAAAGAATCATATCTCAGAAATGCATGAATGAAAAAGAATTAGTCTGGTTATATGGCAAGCATGACAGATGGCAGGTGGATGGTCTGAGTGATCCACTAGTACCTCACAATATATCAGAAAAATTCAAGGGATTGCGGCACTTTTTATGGATTTCCTGTACTAAATAAACTTATCAGAGGACCTGAAGATAGACAAACATGATTTTATTATAATATACATAATGTGGGGGCAGCTAGGTGGTGCAGTGGATAAAGCACTGGCCCTGGATTCAGGAGGACCTGGGTTCAAATCTGGCCTCAGACACCTGACACTTACTAGCTGTGTGACCCTGGGCAAGTCACTTAACCCTTATTGCCCACCCCCCAAAAATAACAATAGTATACATAGTCAAAGGAATATCAAAATTGATATTATCAGAGGTCCATTTCAACATTTCAGCATGGGTATCTTTTCGCTTTGCTTTTAGCAGTGAGAAAGATTTATTGGATGTTCATATGACTGGATTTTGCTTATTATTGTTTTTATGAATTTAGTCTAGATTTATAATTGCTTTCCTGAATTCATCATCCATTTTCTTCTTCTGACTAGGTAGTTAGCATATCCCTACTAGGTTATTGCTTTTCTTTCTTCCTTTTTTTGGTCCTTGCCCAATTCCCTCTATCATGCTCACACAATTTGGTTTATTGATTTCCTTGTGATTAAATGTTATTTTTTTATGTGCAAAAATAGTCTACCACTGCTTACTTGTTGTTTTTATATAAAATAACTGTATTTTAGCTATGAATTGCATCCCACTAAGTTTCAATGATAGATGCCAATGAACTCTCTTGTTCACCTTGCTAAATATTCATACGATGCACATTTGTGATTAGCTATTTCAATCCACCAGCCTTATGACTGCCATTATTCTTGGAAATTTCATCATGATTACAGTATTCACTGATTTTCTTCCTTTGTCAGACCTATCACTCTCTTTTGTAACCAGCTTGACAGATTAACATAGACATTTTTTCCTTCTCCTTCAATATTCATTTTAAATCCCTCTTTAAGAAGATTTAGAAGTTTCCAGGCTAAGATATTTTTTCCAGCTCTCACTAAATACATTCCAACACTGGCAAAGAGTTTATCATTCCTATATATTAGTCTGTGGTTTAGAAAACCAAATGCTGTTTTCTTATACAATCTTCTTAACATGATATTTATTTCCCAAATCCACCTTTTTCTTGCATCAGAAGCAGTGATGAAAATACTACCTTTGTCCCAATGGTTATCAGTATCAGAATTATGATTTTATAACCTCTAGACACTGCTTCTATTTTCTTTTTGTTGAGTCTTCTTGTAAAGTACTGGAAGGGTATAATGATAATCACTATGATCATATTTGTCATAGTCATACACTTTTGTATACATCTTCAAACTTATTCCCCATACACCATTTACATTATATTGTAGATTAAGAAGAGAATCTGTATTGTATCTCTCCTTTTATTTTGTGCCAACTAGGATGTTTTGAGAACATTGAGAACACTTGGTACATTTTTGTTATCATTAAAATATTGAAGGTATAAATAGTGCATAAATGGTCTGTTTCAGAAATAATGTCAACAAAACCATGCTAAAGTATGAAGGACAATAATGTTTTGAATGTTTTTCATTTAGCAGGACCATTGGTGTTCATTAGAGAAAATGGCCTGGGTCCAGGGAAGTTTTCTGCATTAGCAAGCTTCCAAATAGGACCACTCAAAGTTCTGGGCTCTTTTCCAAAACTATGCCATGTTGCATATTCAGTCAGTCACGCACAGCACGTCTGCTTGCTCCTGGATCCCTATTATAAACACATTTTGCAATATGTTCTGATTCTTGCTCCAAATCCATATCTGAAGATTGCCAAATGGGTTTGTGTGAATATTTTAATTTCAGGTAAGTTATACCTGAAAACTGAGCAAGGAGGAGTATTAGTTCAGCACAACAAAACCAAATGAAAGGGTCTGTATAACTGTGATAACCTCAACGAATCAAAACCAAACAAATACCTGAAAGACAAATGAGATCTGTTTGTTAACAAAGGGCCCATTTCATCCACTGATATACTCCCATCATCCTGCATAATGAGCAGTGATCAGTTAACATTATGAACTAAGTTTCTAAAATACAGTCGAGACGGAAAGATTTTTAAACTGTAATTTAATTCTTTTTATTGTTTGTGAATTGAAAAAGGAAAGTCTCTCTGTAAACCAAGATGATTATTTTTTCTCAAACATATTTTTTTGTTATTAAACACCTGCAAAGTCCTAAATCATGTTTAATGATGTAGTAGTCATAAAACTAGGCAGGAAAAACCTGTTGAGTGTGCAGCATTTGATGGTTTTTGTGAAGTGGGATTTATTAAGAACAGTTAAGTCACAAAGTGTGAAAATGTTATTGGAAATGTCTAGCCATTTAAACTGTGAAATTGAACAATATAAAATTTGGTCTAATGACCTTGGTATTGCTTGTATGTTTGAGTTCCCAATTTTGACTGATGGTGAAGGAAAATTATGTTCACCTTCTCTGATGCCAGTTTAATTGACATAACCTTTTCTTACTTTTAAACAGTTACTACTGCCTATTTGTTAGGGGAGATTGTTCTCTCCATATGTCATTGTTGAGATATCTAGAATTTTTCTTAGGACTTTTAGGAAACTCAGTTAATTTGGTGGGGAATGTTACAGATCTGAAGGAAAGAAAATTCCTTTCTTGGTAATCATTCAAACACGATTAGAGCTGATTCAACTTGAGATATGATGCAATTCATCTCTCCAAAGAGATGAAGCTTATAACCCATCTTTGCATGACCGTTCAGTACAACTCTTATCTATGTCCTCACCTCCCATAAATTTTCTGCAGGGAGACCACCTGTATTGGAGTCCTTCCTTGGATTCTTTCATATTAGGTGGAGGCTGGTGAAGTAGGAGAGCTGCCTATCAGTTATTTCTTGATCTAGCTACAAGAATGGACCATATTTTTTTCCCCTGTTCATATTTTTTTTCCTTATGATAGTCTACATAACATATCTCCTTGGGGATTATTTATTTGTAATATGTGTCAGCTTGTTCAAGCTATTGTTAGCTTTTGCTTTGCCTTTTAGATGATGCTTATCTTTATTTCCTCCAGGATTCAAGTTAATAAGCTAACAAAGTATAATAAAGGAATGTTTGCGGTTTGCCTTCCTAGGAAGTAAATGCCATCTAGGTTGGGATGTCATCTCTATTTTCCCCCTGACATTATTGTATAGACTTTCCATTAACATTTGCCTTCTTTACTCTCTTCCTTCCCTCCTAATCTCCTCTAAATCTCTTTTGCCTGCCTTAAAATAATTGATCCATCAATCAATCAGAATTTGTCAAATGTCTATTATGTGCCAGGAATTGTGATTCGTGTTATAGTCATTATCATCATCTTCTTCTTCTTCTTCCTAAGTCCACTACGACTCTAAGTTAAGTATGGATTCAAAGACAAGAATGAAATAATCTCTGCTTTCAGAATTATAAGATAATATATTTAAAGCTAGACTGGACCTTAGTGGTCTATTAGTCCAACCCCCTCATTTTACAGATGAAGAAACTGAAGCATTGTATGGTTAAGCGATTTGGACAGGGTCACGTAGCAAAATATCTGAGGTAAAATTTTAACCCATACCTTTCAGACTCCAAGGCTTATCACTACACCATGCTACTTATACTTTCTAAAAGAAACTGCCTAATGAATGTAATAATTAATGAACAGAAGGGATGCAAATGAATCTTGAGGACATAAATCATTTAAGAGCTTTTAGTGCTTCTTTTCAGAATGTTTTCTCAAACCTCCAGTCATTTATTTCTTCTCTTTCCGCTCTGCTTTCTCTAGCATAATCTTCTGACTCTGAGCCATCTAAGAAAGTGCAGAGTTTTCTTCTATTAAGAGAATTTCACCTAACAGAACTTACCATTTTAGGAATTCATGAGCTAAGTCACAAATTTCCTGGAATAAATTCCCTGTAACATGCTACAGAATCCAGTAGCTTCTGATTCTACTGCTGCTGTTGTTAGACTGCCAGGTTCCTTTCTTTATACATTTCCATACTGAGTATTGGCCTGAATAAACAAAGATAACATTTTTCACCTAACATTCTCCAATGGAAGCCCAGGTATCAGTTAAGAAAAGAAAATACAAGTACATCATGAAGAGAACATTTTCAGCATGGGCACAATCCAGTTATTTGCTCATTGTTGATAATTGACAGCTAGCCATAGATCCATTAGTATACTGGAGAGTTTTATCAATTAGCAGAAAGCGATCATTTTTGGTTTTACCTTTATGCATACTTTCTAGGCAATAAATTAATAAACATGTATTGAATACCTGCTATGTACCAGACATTGGCCTGAGCACTGGTGACACAAAATCAAAAACTGAAATAGTCCCTGAACTTGAGGAACTTAGGTTACTTTGGGGGAGATATATAAATTATGTAACCATAATGAATTGTATACCAAATATATGCAAAATAAATACAAGACAATTTGTGGGAAATAGCACTGGCAGTTTGGATGATCAAGAAATTCCTTATAGAAGGTGGTAATTGAGTTAAATCCTGAAAGAAACTAAGAATTCTAAGATATGGAGGTGAGATCTAATAGGATCCCAAGTACGGAATCAATCCAGTCAGTGAAAAGAGAGCAGAGACAGGAGAGGTAGTTTTGTATGTGAGGAACAGCAGTATTTAAGGATACTATAATAAACTCCAGAGTTCCTCAAATGCACATTTTGTGAAAGAAGTAAGTATATTAAAGTGAGGGGAAAATATAATGTTGTAGTCCAAAAATTTTCTTTAACTAAAATTAAAAGCGTCAAAGTCATGAGAGATGGTCATACACTTAGCTAATTGTGAAAATGAGGAATTCCCAACTTGACAAGGATAGCAATACATCCAACAAATTATAGGTACCTGGTCAACCTTCAATATTGTATTTTGTGATTTGTTTTGAGTACAGCCACATATTGTCAATGATTTAAATCTTACTAATATTTTGAACACATTAATATTTCATCAGAAATTGTGTTGTTGGGGACAGCTAGGTGGCACAGTGAATAAAGCACCAGCCCTGGATTCAGAAGGACCTGAGTTCAAATCTGAGCTCAGACACTTGACACTTACTGTGTGACCCTGGGCAAGTCATTTAACTCTCATTGCCCTCCCCCCCAAAATGTGTTGTTGTGTGATTTTTAAAAGGTTTGCTGAACTCTTCAGGGAGATTTATGTGCTTTAGAAATGCCACACTGTCAGTTGTAAGATTTTGAGCTAGAAGGAAACATGAAGGGAATGTGTGAAATAAAGCTGGGAAGGTAGTTTGGAGTCAACTCATAGAGGGCTTTAGAAAGCTTGCTAAGAAGTTTATATTTTATCTTATAAATTATAAAGAACTCACTGAAGGTTTTTTTTTTATAGCATCTTAGTGTTATGGTTAGAACTGTGCCTCCTTGTATACTACAAAGAGTGTTAAACTTGAAATCTGATTTACTGACATGAGTTTGAATCCTATCTCCATCACTTACTACCTATGTGCCATTGGCCAAGTCACTTGGCCTCTCTAATCTTAGTTTTTTTCATCTGTCATAGAAGAGGGTTTAGCTGGATGCCCTCTAAGGTCTTGCAAGCTAGAACTTGCCAAGGTCGTCAATCAATAAATATTTATTGAGCATCTACTATGTACCAGGCTCTGTGCTAAGCACTGGGGAATTCAAAGAATGGTAAAACAAACAAACAACAACAACAACAAACAGAACAGTATAATCCCTGATCTCAAGGAGCTCATTGTCTGAGGAGACAACATGTAAACAACTATATACAGGATAAATTGGAAAAAATCAACGGAGAGAAGGCACTATAATTAACGGTGATCAGGAAAAGTTTCCTGTGGGAGATAGGGGATTTGAAAGGAGGCAGAGACGCCAGGATGCGGAGCTGAGGAGGAAGAGCAATCCAGTAATGGGGAACGAAGAAAATGTTGAGTTGCAAACCAATATGTTCCAATTCTAAGGCCAGCACTCTTTTCATTACTTAGTCTCTATACAAATGTCTTATTAACCAACATGCTCATTTTAATTTTGGGAATTAGTCTGAGATCTCTTGCTTATTTTTCTTGTCATGAGACCTTACTAATCCTGATAGTTATGTCCAAGTTTAGTTTATATCCATAGGGTTCTAACTTTGGGACAATTACTCAAATTGTCTCATATTTAAACTCTTTGGCTAAGAGAAGTGTTTTTCTTGATCCCCTCTTTTTCTTTAGGCCTAGTGAAATTTACCCTGAACTCATCTTATACCCTAAGGTTGTCAACTAATGTCATTGGCTTAGACAAATATAGATATGGTACTTCCTGTATTATCTTTAATTGGGTAAGTTCCTTTTACACAAGGACTTGGCTGGTTAAGTCCAGTTGCCTCATTATGGGTCTCCTTCATCTTAACACAACAAGTGATTAAAGGTCTGAGGATGGTCCTGGAGTAATACTTAATATAGTAGTTTCTCTAATCCTGACTGACAGCATTGGAATAGGAAGAAAGGACAGATTTGTTTCTTCCCTACATGAGAAGGCGGTGTTGTGACAATTAAAAAGATTAGAGAGATGTAGTTTCTGGGCAATTTAATCATTTTATTAATAAAGCCAGCACATTATTAATAAAAGTATGGTCATGTGGCCATCTCTCTTAGACCAAAGACAATTATGGCCGCAAGCTCACAGGCCACATACCCTTCAAAGAGTAGGTATTCATAAAGTGTGGTAATTAACTCTGATTGGACAACACAATGGAAGATGAGCCATATTAAAATGAAAGGCTGAAAGTGGCATTATGTTACCCCTGGACAAAAAGAAAAACACACACATACACACACACACACACAAACAAAAACCAAAAACCAAAACTACCTTTGTACCAGACCACCTACAGCTTTGGGCTATCTGTTCAAAGAATGTATATCCCACCAACCTGAGCAGAATATAACAGCTTCTACCAGGATGGGTTCTTGAACAAGAAAGTTCAATCTCATTATCAGCAATGTCTTTCAAGACACTGAACTTAAAATCAGGCCTTTGGAAGAAGGGGAGAGCTCTGACTCTCAGCAGATTATTGTTTATTAATAATAATTTCTCTCAGTATAATTGACAATATATAACTATATTTAGAATATTTTATTTTTAATCATGCTTCTGTCACTTATTAAACAAATCAAATGACTTCTCTAGGCTTCAGTTACTTCATGTATAGACTGAGGATATACTAACTATCTCTTATAGTGAATCAAAAGAGCACTGGCATAAATAGCACACCTTTAGTGGTAAAACAAGAAAATTACACCATGATCCCTTAGGCTGCCTTTATCACCTCTCTGACTGTCTCTATTTATATATACACATGTATGTATGTATTTATGTATATATATATATATACACATTAAGATCTACTATCTATTATCCATATATTTTCTATCTATATATCTATCATCTATCTGAGTGAGGAGAAGGCTATGATTTTATTGATGTTACTTGAAATCTGCTAGTCCTTTTTCCTTTTGATTGATTTCCTAGGTTCTAAACAATGTTGAGATTCATGCACCTTTCTGTTTGACTCTCAGATAATTTACCTGTAGCCCCATTCCTATGTTTTGCCTAACTCCAGAGAACTGCATGAATTCCAATCCCAGTCTTCTCCCAGTCTGCCTCTATTCAAATCCTAATCACAATACTACTTATCTTATCTAAGCCTTGGACCAATGATGTAGTTCTCCTTCTGAGGTTCTAACAAAGTCATTTTAGTTCAAGATAATATCCAATCTTAATGTTATTATGTGTGTGTGTGTATATATATATATATATATATTATATATATATACACACACAAAGTCATTTTAGTTCAAGATAATATCCAATCTTAATGTTATTATGTGTGTGTGTGTATATATATATATATATATATATATATACCTATATCAGATTACCTGCTGTCTAGGGGAGGGGGGAGGGAGGGGAGGGAGGGAGAAAAATCTGAAATTGTAAAGCTTGTATAAACAAAGTTTGAGAACTATCTTTACATGTAACGGAAAAAAATAAAATATTTTATTATTTTAAATACTTTATATTTAAATTTAATACTTTATTTAAATTTAAATACTTTATTAATTAAAAAAAAGAGAATATACAATCAATCTGGGAACTCCTTTTTTCAGTCATTCTGGACAAAAGGAAGTTTACCATATTACTTAGGTACTGAACCCCAGAGCAGTATGTTCAATGCTTCTTTTTTTTTTCTTTTGGTGAAATGTGATTTCATGTATTAGGATGAATTATTTAAAATCTACGAAACAGCTTTGGGGGTCTATCGTGGAATAAGTAACCTTAGAAAAAGCTTTTTAGTTCAATAATTTGAAATTTATGGGGTAAATTTAGGCTATCATGGAATTGATTCTAGATTTTGTCATTAAGTATTTTTCTTGTATTCTATGATTTCCAATGGTTCCTGTTACTAGGAACCAACTACCTTTCATCTGTATGAAGATGTCAAATTATTGATGTTCTCCTTCAGTAACCCATTTCTTGCTATCTTTTGAAAAAGGCTATTTTAATTCAAATTCAGAGATTTAAGCCCAGAGAAACTGTCTTTGGCCTTGACCGTTTGTAATCATCTCCCTCTTTCTTGCCTCATGTTTATTCTATCCTGAAATTCAATCTACCAACTTCTTTAGATCTTTGTGCATTTTCTACTTAACTCTAATCTATCCTGTTCCTCAGCAATATAGATTAGTTTCATATTATTTTGACACTTAATGTTAATTGCTCCCTGACTGGCTTCAACTTAACTGATTACACATAAATCTCATGGTAATTTTGTTGAAAATCCAAAGTATATTATTTTAATTTTTAGAAAATTATATTTCATACCTTGTCATAAAATGACCTTAAAGTACAATGTAAAAAAATTCTTTTTAGTACTTTTGGGATCTCTGAATAATTTTAAAATATCAGGCTGTTGATCTGACACTTTTATCCTGTGGCTCAGAGAAAAAAAAATCACAAAAGATGTCAACAAAGAAATCCATCATGGCCATAATTATTGTATGCTATATTTTAAAATTTTTGTCACTGTAAACTATTGAGACTAGGAAACTTTTTCCATTAATAGTCCCCCTCCAAATGCCATGGGGGTCATCATATTACCACATTCGAATTTCAGAATTATCTCATATGCATGTATCTGAAAGCATTTTATTTACAGGCAGGACCCAAAGAACAAGAAATCAACTCCTCAATGTTCTGCCATGACTGACTGTTTTCATTTCCTCAGTTTGATTTCATTTTTCTGGAAATTCAATTTTAAAGTAGCTTTTATAGTACATTAATATTTGTGCTATTTTTGCTAGGATTATTTTGTATATGGCTGTATGTATTTGACATTGCCCTCTGAACATTTTAAATTTGATTCCATTAAGATCACTGATTCCTTCAATTTGTATCTTATTCATGATTATTTTTCATTTGCTAGACCAGGTCCAACCTGGCCTGAGAGTTTGTTTTACCTTTATTCATGAAAATACTTTGATTTATATACAGTAATGGCTTTTGAATGTTATTGATTCATACTAAGAATGTTTATTACATTTGCTTTTGCTAGTTGAAACACTGTAACTTAAGACAAATTTTTAATATATTGATCATTCCCTTTATTCTGCAGATGTGTCTAGAAAGCTGACTCTCCAAATCAAGAGGGTATCAGTTTAGTCAATAAGAACAAGGGGCCTTGGGCTTTGTGTGTATGAGTGATAAAAACTGTTTTCCTCTTCTTCCATGGTACATAATTTAACAGGTCAAATATTGACAAAGTTTAATAATACATCCAAGCAATCCACTGAAGGAATGAAGATGCAATGGCCTTTCATGTCTATATTAACCAATTTAAGCAGCATGGGAACTATGGTATATTACATATGCAATTAAGTGAACCAAGCAACTCAACAAGCATTTATTAAATACCTACTCTGAAAAAAACCACACCATATATTAACTTTCTTATCTGTATTCTTGACTTGTATCTGTATAATTACTGACTTGGCTCTCCAAGCTCATATGCTTTTTATAAAATGGGATTACTATGTGCCAGGTATTAGGCTAAACACTAGCAAATCATAGTATCACCCACAAGGATACATCTGATACTATCCCCTATACACCTGAAAAAGTGAATGATTTAGCCTTTTTTTTTTTTTTTGTCTTTACTGCTCCACCGGTGCTAAGATTTAGGAAGGAATGTAGAGCTCTGGCTTTATCCTAACATAATAATAAAAAAAGTGAATTCACATGAATAAGATTTACAAAGTATGCACTCTACAAAAAAACAAAAACAAAACCAAAAAAACCCTAAGAGGTAAATAATGTTCATTTTATTTCCCCAATCCTCACTTCTGAAGTTCTACATTTTAAATACAGATTCTGTGATCTGGTAAGTCACTTAAGCTTAAGAGAGTTTAAGCAGCTCTCTAAAACTACAAATCTCCAGACTGAATTGGTGGAGGATGATTCTTTACCAGAAGTACCCTATACTAATAAGATTACTCATGTAGTTGTTGTTTGTCCTTTGTTCTTGAAGAGGACCGTGTGATACATTGACTTGAAGTTAATTGGATTCAAGTGAGGGAGCACTGTGCAAGGTCATCAACTTCACTCTCTCCTCCAGAGCCCTGATATATATATATATATATATATATATATATATATATATATATATATATATATATATATATATTGACTGGAGATGGCCCCGAATGTTTAAGGCATTTAGGGTTAAGTGACTTGCCCAGGCTCACATAACTAGCAAATACCTGAGGTAAGATTTGAACTCAGGTCCTCCTAACTTCAAGGGCAGTACTCTACCACTGTGCTATCTAGCTGCCCCACTCATACAGTAAAATATATAGAGATGAATAAAATGAAAGACAGAGAAGTGACTTGCCTAGGGTCAAATAACCAGTATCTAAAAACTTAGATTCAGGGGCAGCTAGGTGGCACAGTGGATAAAGCACCAGGCCCTGGATTCAAGAGGACCTGAGTTCAAATCCAGCCTCAAACACTTGACACTTTCTAGCTGAATGACCCTGGGCAACTCATTTAACCCTTATTACCCAGCAAAACAAAACAAGACAAAACAAACAAACAAACCTAGATTCATAACCAGTTCTTCTAAGTCCTATTCTAGTATTCATTTAAAACAACAACAACAACAACATTTATACTACTTTTTTAACATGGGGTAAACTATAGGAATTTCTACTGTTTTCCTATATATGCTGTCCCACGAGGAAAAGTCATCTCCTACCTCCTTTCTGTAGGGAAGAGGAAGATTTTATTTGAGTGCAAAGTCCTTTATCCAGACACATAAAACATACTTCACAAGAATGCCTATTTTACATGGAAAGGGTTTCTTTACTGAGCTCTGATATTTTACTGCCTAGACCTTGTCATAGACCTTTTTTTTTTTTTTAATTCTTAGAGGAAGCTTTCCTGAATGTATTTTCCCTCTTTGAACTGAACTGTCTTTAAACAGAATCATTTCCTTACAAGTGCAGTAAGAAGAAAAGAAAAATACTAAAGAACAGGAATATTAAAATCCTTAATGACTTTTAGCTGCTTTCTTGATCCTCAAAAGGAAACTATCCCTTAAGACATATGAATCAGAATATTTGATTGACAGATAAATATTCTATAATGCTCAGGGAATTAAGAGAAATGAAATTGCTTTAGAAAAATGATAATATTATTAAATTAAAAATTTGATCAGTGAATATATATATATATAGTGATATTTTTTTTTTCTGGGGCAATGAAGGTTAAGTGCCCAGGGTCACACAGCTAGTAAGTGTCAAGTGTCTGAGGCCAAATTTGAACTCAGGTCCTCCTGAATCCAGGACCAGTGCTTAAACACGGCGCCACCTAGCTGCCCCTTATATAGTGATATAATATGATATTTTAGTCTTAATAACTCTCACAGAATCTACATTTTATCCAAATAAGCTTGTGTATGGGCATTTCTGCAGACTCCCAAACTACTTTGGGACAGCACTGAGAATTAAACAAACAGTGTGTGTATCAAGGTGAAGGACATTTTTGATTGTCACACGGAATGCTACTTAGTCTGGTCTCATTTAATATTTTTCTTCATAACCTGGAAATTGTTAATTAACTTGAATATATTGTGAAATATGGAGGAGTTTGAAGAAACTATAAAAATACTTCAAAAATTAAATAGAAAAAATAAAAATTCAGTATGAAAAACATGGATGAATATATCTGAATGAAAACAATTAGGGTAGTGTGACTATTAATATCTTACACTAGTTTTATCTGAAGTTGGGGTTTCTACTTTTTTCTTTTCAATGTTATAGAGAAAAGATTAACCTCCCTACAATATTTTCCTTTTTCTTTACCTTTCTTTAATAAGCTCTGACATTTATATGATTGTTTTTAACTTTTGTAAGAATACTTACGTGTGTGTATGTGTGTGTGTGTGTGTGTGTGTGTGTGTGTGTGTGTGTGTGTGTGTGTGTGTGTGTGTGTGGTTTATGTTTCTGGCTGGGCAGGCACTTGTATTTTATACTTTAGGAAAACAAGGGAAGAGGTAGTATGATGTGCAACTGTTGGTGAAGAGGCAACTAGACCTAAGATCTTCTGACACCACTGAGAAGAGAAGTATCGAAGAGTTGGAAGAGACCACAGAAGTAAACTTGTTTCACCCATACCTGCTCAGAAAAGATCTTGACTATACCTTGGACTACCAGTGATCCTACCTCCACTTGAAGAACTCTAGTGAAAAAGAGCTGTCTATTTTCTGAAGTAGTTTATTCCACTGTCAGTAGCTCTCTTCTCTTAGATCATCTTTTATCTCTAGGTTTACATGACATTGCTCTCTCTTGATTCTTCTCCAACAAGTCTGACCACTCCTTCTCAGTCTCCATTGCTAGATCTTCATCCACTAAACACAGATTAAATGTAGGTGTCCTCCAAGGTTCTCTACTGGATCCTCCTCTCTTCTCTTTCTGTACTATTTTGCTTGGTGATCTCATCAGCTCCCATGAGTTCAATTATGATCGTTATGAAGATGATGCCCAGATCTATATATTCATCTCTAACATCTCTCCTGAGATATTTCACAACACCAATAGCCTCTTAGACATCAGGGAATGGATGTCCCATAGACATCTCAAATGTAACATTTGCAAAAGAGAACTTATTTGCTTTCCCTCCAAAGCCTCCCATCTTCCAAACTTCCCTATACTTATTAAGGGTACCACTATTTTCCCAATCAACCAGACATAACTTCAGTTCCATACTGAACTCATCACCTTCACTAACTACACATATCCACTCTGTAGCCAAGCCTTTCTTTGTATTCCTAGCATTTAGGACAGTGCCTGGTACATATTTAGAGCTTAACAAAATGCTTGCTGCCAAACTTTTCTTAATTATAGAATATAATACAAAGAGGAGGAAGGGAGGGAGGGAGAGAGAGAGAGATGGGGAGGGTCAAGGGAAGGAAAAAAGTAATGTAGAGAAAGACATTGAAAAAGAATGAAACACAATGAAAGGGGGTAAAGGGGAAGGAAGGCAGAAGTGCCAAGGGAAAGAGATGTTGGCAGGGGGGTGGGGGATATTGTTTTCCTTAAGTAAAGGGGGAATAGGAGATAGGAAAATAGAAGTTGAGAAAACAGGTCTTCTTAGCACTGCCAGAGGGCCTTCAAGAGAATTTTATGCGATATAAATCTAATCTATAAAGCAAATTGAAATTGGTTAGGGGTTTTGAGGAGTGATGTAAGAGAGATCTGGGGTGATAACAATTTTGGATATACAAGAGGCATCTGTAAGATTGGAAAAGAAAATTAAATAGGATAATTGATTGGTACTGAGACATGATATAATAATAATTACTAGCATTTATATATTTTTCAATTTTAATCATTTAGTTATTCTATTCTCTCTTTTTAACATTTAATTTTTATCTTATTTTTCTCAATTACATGTAATAAATATTTTTAACATTCATTTAAAAAAATGTTTCAATTCTCCCCCTCTCTTTCTCCCCCCAGTCATTAAAAAAGCTAACAGTTTGATACAGTTTATACGTGTGCAGTAATACAAAACATTTCCATATTAACCATATTGAAAAAGAAAACACAGACCAAAAAAAAGAATAATAAAGGAAGTTTTAAAAAGTATGCTTCAATCTGCCTTCAGATGATGCCTCCATCTCTGGAGGTGCTATTTCTCTGGAGGGGGGATAGCATTTTTCATTATAAGTCCTTTGGATTTGTTTTGGATTATTTCATTGCTAAGAATAGTTAAGTCACTCAAAGCCGATCATCAGATATTACTGCTGTTACTTTTCACAATGTTCTTCTAGTTCTTGTCATTTCACTTCATATCAGTCCACAAAAACTCCCCAAATTTTTCTGAAAGCATCCATCATTTCTTTTAGCACAAGAGTATTCAATAACAATCAAATACCACAACATATTTAGCTATTCCCCAATTGATGGGCATCTCCTCAATTTCTAATTTTTTGCCCCCACAAAATTTTTTACATATAAGCCCTTTTCCTTTTTCTTTGATCTCTTTGAAGTACAGACCTAATAGTGGTATTGCTGGGGCAAAGGAAATGCACAATTTGATAGCACTTTGGACAGAGTTCTAAATTGCTTTCCAGAATGGTTGAATCTATTCACAATTTGACCAACATTAGTATCCCACTTTTCCCAAATCCCCTCCAACATTTGTCATTTTCCTTTTTTGTCATATTAGTCAATCTGACAAGTGTGAGGTGGTTCTTTGGAGTGGTTTTAATATGCATTTCTCTAATTAATAGTGACTTGGAGCATCTTTTTTTCTCTGTTCTCATTCATCCATTGGAGCATTTTATTCCAATCACCCACAACTTTATTTCTTAGCCAATATCAGATTGTCTTGATGATTGCTGCTTGGTAATATAGTCTGAGAAATGATACTCCCGAGCCACCTTCTTTTTCATTTTTTTCATTTATTCCCTTAATGTTGTTGACCTTTTCTTTCAGATGATTTTAAAATATTTTTCTAGCTCTATAAAATAAGTCTTTGGTAATTTAATTGGTATGTCAAAGAATAAGTAAATTAATATAGCAGAATTGTAATTTTTGTTGCATTGGCTTGACTTCTCTCTGAGCAGTTTAGATCTGATTTTATTTATGTGAAAATTATTTTGTGATTATGTTCACATAGTTCCTGGGTATATATGTCTTGGCAGGGAGATTCCCAAGTGGTTTATATTGTCTGTAGTTAACTTAAGTTGAATTTCTCTTTCTATCTCTTCCTGCTGGACTTTGTTAGTAGTATATAGAGATACTGATGATTCATGTGGGTTTATTTTATATCCTGTGTCTCTGCTAGTTAATTATTTCCACTAATTTTTTTAGTTGACTCTGTAGGATTCTCTAAGGATACTATCATATCATCTGCCAAGAGTGATGGTTTTGTTTCTCTATTGCCTATTCTAATTCCTTCAATTTTTTTCTTGTCTTTTTGTTATATTTGCATTTCTAGAAAAAATATTGAATAATAGTGGTGATAATAGATAACCTCTTATCTTATTGAGAAGACTTATCCTCCTTAAAGATGACGCCTACTGGGGGCAGCTAGGCGGCACAGCGGATAAAGCACCAGCCTTATATTCAGAAGGACCTGAGTTCAAAGGTGGCCTCAGATACTTGACACTTACTAGGAGTGTGACCCTGGGCAAGTCACTTAACCCTCAATACCCTGCAAAAAACAAAACAAAACAAAACAAAACAAAAAAACATGATGCCTACTGATGGTTTTAGATAGATGTTTATCATTTTAAGAACAATTCCATTAACTCCTATGCTTTCTAATATTTTTAATGGGAATGTATGATGTATTTTGTCTAAAGCCTTTTCTGCAACTGAGATAATGGTAAGATTTTTTAAAAATTTTATTGATATGGTCAATTATGTTATATTAAACAATTCCTACCTTCTTGGTATAAATCCCAACTGGTCATTATATAATCATTTTAAAGTGTGCAAGGTACCTTATAAATATCTCACTTTATCCTTACTACTAACAACCCTTTGAGGTAGGTTATTACCATCATTTTACAAATGAGAAAATTTAGATTTGGAGAGGTTATGTAATTTGTTCAAAGTCACATAACCAATAAATGTCTGATGTTGGATTTGAACTCATCTTGCTAACTCCAGATCTAACTCCAGATCCATCACATCACCCATCTGCCTCGATATTTTATATAATCCAGCATTGCAGCAGTAAACATGTTCTATATGGAGAAAGAATTCTGGTTCTAATGAAAAGAAAAGAAATTTCAGAGAGTTCAAAGGAAATAGAACCAAAATGATTAAAAGGCAGGAAACTTAGGGGAAGAAGGCAAGACAGTGTTTTAATGAGGAATTCTGGCCAGTATATCTTACAATAGTCACTTGGCATGAGGAAAATGTTGGGCAGAAAGAAAGTTGACTAGGAAAGGAAATAAGAGCGATGTAGGAATTTAGAAAATGAAACTGAGTATTAGAATAAATGACTGGGTGGTATAATGCAACATCTAAATATAGTGCTTCACTACATCACTGTGGGTACTTCCTTCCCTGATTCAGATCACAATCATTTTCTGATTTCTTATGTGGTCTAAAATAAAATACATACTGTGGTTTAAGAATTTGGTGATCATGGAGGTAAGCCTTTCCATATTTAACTGGGATGATCCTCAAACTACAAAAACACAACCTGTTATGGAGCCTATGCTTGCATTCTACTTGCAGAGCCTTTGAGATCCCAAGGGGCACCTCCATTCCATGACAAGGCATCACAGGAGAAATTTAGTGGAAAGTATAAGAACAAAAGGTAGAATGGAATAGTGCATAGCAAAGTAGTCTTAGATTCAGGAATAACTGGCTTTAAATTCTGCTTCGTTCTGTGTGACGCAGGACAAATAATTTAGCCTCATTTTTTTCCTCTAAAAATACACTCACACCCACCCACCCACATACATACATTTGTATTGAGTGAAATATTATATCTATGCATTACAAACTTTTGTGATAAAATAATGTAATTTGCCAGATGCCCAGGGGTCCCACCTGATTGATCTAGTATTGTTTGAGAAACCGACTAAGTACCTACAGGGATGATTAGATATAGGCCACAGCTGGCCTCACCTGAGTGACGTATACTGCTGACATCACTCTCTCAGCCATCCATCTTGAAGGACCTCCCTTTTGGGGGAGGGAGAGAAAAGATAGAACAGAGAAAGCTGAGGCTGGGGGCTCTCTCTCTTTCCTGTTGGTGAGCTTCCAAGAGAGCGGACTGGAGAGGGGCTGCACAGCTGACTCCCACAGAAACTATGGACCCCAGGTGGTGAGTTAATAGAAATGGGGCCAGCTTTTTGAATTAGCTGAGCTGGAAGCAAGTTTGGAGATTGAGTCAGTCTTTGCTAGAGCCAGGGAACTTATCCATTTTTCTCTTCCCCTATTCCCTTGTCACTGGCTTTATAAACTTCACCTTTGTTATATATGTTATTCCCATCAATAAAACCTAATTTGTTTGTGTAAAAGAGGCTGTTAATCTCCTTTCTTATTAGCCTGGGAGAAATAACTAAAAAAGGGCAGTTTGGAAGGGAGGAAACTTTGGACCTAGAGGCCCCTCATTATTTTCTGAACCCCAATATTACAGCGAGCCACCCAATTAACTCTCCCCATATTAAATTTTGCCCCTACACTTTAAAGCACTATCTGTTTTATCGAGTTTTAGTTATGGCTCTGCCATAAGGCATATGCATATTTTGTATACATTGATATATACATAACTTTTTTTTTCTCATTTGATAGTGTTGGGCTTAGAATAAGGAAGACATGAGTTTGAATGCTACGTCAGATACTTAATAGCTATGTAAATTTGGACAAATCTCTTTGTTTCTCTAAGACTCAGTTTCCTCACCAGTAATGGCATTGACTCCTCAGGTTTGTTGTGAAGAACAAATGAGATGACATATGTAAAGTATTTTGCAAATGTTAAAGTGCTATATAAATTTTATCTATATATTTTACATAATATCTTTTATAAAAATATATTGCATATGAATGTATTACTATAATTGTCTCTCATTGGGCAACTATCTACCATGTTACTCTGTCCCTTAAAATTCTGTTCTGAAACTCTATCTCTGGTAGATATTGAAGGGGAGAATTTTGGTAGGGGGTCCTCAGTTCAATTGCCCTTGATGTAGTTACTGTCTAGGTAACTTCTCTTTTTAAGTTTCTCCTTCCCCCTCCCATCCCTGCCCTAATAATCAGTCTCAAATATTTCTAACAAAACTTCTTCCCAAGTATAACAGATGAATCTAAATGTTCCTAGACATTTTCCCTTAAATAAATTTAAAAAATATATATGCATTGATCATACATACCCAAGCTAGGGTCAAATATATAAGATATTTACTTGTCTTATTTTCCTATAGGGTCATTATATAAGGTGGCTAAATGTCACTTTCCCACCTTGGGATAGCAGTGGCATATCAAAACAAAAACAGCCAGAATGCTTGATGTATGCCTGAGGTATATCTGGATGAAGAATTGTACCAATCTGATATATTGGGAGAACTAGCTATTTAGGGCTTATTTGTTAGAGTATGCTTAGATTTGCCTGTCCTGATTAGTTATATAGAACATGTGTCATATTCCTAACATTTGGAAGACTACTTATGGCCATGAGTTATTGGGGGTGCTGGTGCTGTGTGGTTATGAAGTTTCCTAGTTGGTTTTGGAGCCGGGAAGGACTGATGATTCAGAAGAGATATAACTGAAGCTAAATTCCTATATAGAAAGATTGAAATGCCCCTCCTTTGACCACTTCTCTACTTTTCTCTTCTTGGCATTGAGTGGGGCAAGGACTTTTGTGAGCTTTTCAGCTCCTTTTGAGGAATGAGGCAGTAGCTGCATTCTCATCCCACCTAAGCACCACATGCCCTTGAATGTGTGTGATTTCTGTTTCTCTTTTTATTCTTTCCTGAACTTAGATGAACAACTAACAAGAAGTGGAATTGGCCAAGCTATAACTATATTATGAACTTCAAAAAGTCAGAAGAGCTATTTGAATTAGTAGTAGAGAACACCAGATCTAGTAAAAGCAAAAGCCAAGTCAAGTAATTAGTTCACATAATAGCCAAAAGACCTCCTTAAACCAGTCTGATAGAGACTGACTTGTTAGTTGAGAAATCATGACCAGCAAGGAGCCAGCCCATTTAATCCATTGTTAATGCAATGCCCCAAAATCAATTCAGTGGAATCTCCTTGAAGAATGAAAATGACTTCCAGGAGTTGGGACATAACTTGCCACAGCCTTAGTGTTCTCTATATCTGTGTCTCATTACACTTGTATTTTAAATTTGATCCTACTCTTCTTAGTGACCATATACATATGTAAGAGGATAGTGTATCTTTCAGGTATGGGATATTTGTGACTTCTGCCCATACTACACCTTCTCAGTAAATATCACTTTGTAAAAGCTTATTAATGTCAGTTGGTTGAACAATATGTGTAAATAACATATGTGTATAAATATACTGTTATATGACTTATAACAAAGGGTTATAAGTCATAGTATTAGAAACTCCAACCCCTCAAGTATACCTGCAAAATCCTTAGTGAAAGAGTAGTAAGTTATATTTTGGGGACCCTACATGCCAAATGGAGGATAGTAGAATTAACTGAGAGAGGCCATCTTGAACAAATCCCCATATATAGCACATAGCCTAACTATAACCCTTTTTTAAATATCAATAAATTATAGTTAAGTACAAAATTTTAGCTTGTGCTATCCATAAACACAGTACTCCCATTCCCAGTACCATTTACTTTGGGGTATATAAGCTAAATTAAATCCAACAGACATTTATTAAGTACACAAAATGTGAGAATAAGATACATATGAAATAGTCCCTGCCTTCAAAAAAAAATAAAATGCTTAGAAATATGGATTTCATCTAAATTCCTTGGTCATCTCAGAAGTATATGATAGAGGAAGAACTAAGTAGAATAAAAAATCACATAGGTTGTTCACCAATAAGGTTTCATTTTCTTACATTTTACTTACTTAAATGTCCATGGGATTGAGTTGAATCAATCCTTTTAAGGGAAATAATTCAATCTAATAATCTATGCAAGAAAAACCAAATGGATGAAGATAACCTATTGTCCAGATTATAACAAGAAGTTGAACTCCCAGCCAGAGACTAAACCACCTTGATTGAAAATTGAATGAATAAAAACTTACCTCACCCATTATATCAAGTTTACATATCCAATGTAAACTTCCACCTAGAACAACTTGCTATTTGTCCTATCCCTCTTCAGAACTTCCTTATTTCTGTCTTGTACTGCTAATCTTCCTGACACCAGGTTTCCAACTTCAGTATCTTGCCAAATCTTGTCATTTGATCTCAACAAAGTTATTTGCATACCATGTTTATACAGTTCCTCATCTTCTCTTATCTGGATTTTTGCAATAGCCTCTTACTGGTCTCCCTGACTAAATTCTTTTTCCTTTCTAAGCTATCCTCTACACAGTGTCCAACGTGGTTTTCCTAAAGCATATGTTTGACCATTTCAATCCCATACCAAATAGATAATTCTGACGACTCCTTTTTATCTGCAGGATCAAAGATAAACTCCCTTGTTTGGCTTGTAAAATCCTTCACACCATGGTTTCAACCTAACCTTCCCTCTAGTCACCTCAGATGATACAAACTGATGGACCATTGAATCTAGCAATTCAGAGATTATTGATGACTTTGAAGAAAACCATTTCTTTTGAATAATGAGTTCAGAAGCCAGATTGCAAAAGATTGTAAAATGAATTGGAGAAGAGGCAACAAGTATCAGTAGCTTTTTTCCCCCATTTAATTTGATTGAGAAAGGAAAGAGAGATACAGGATTCTAATTTGAGGAGGACCTTAGAGAGGATTTTAAGACTTGATAATTCTTCTGGGAGGAATGCAATAGGGAATTAATCATGGAAAACTATGAAAGGTTGCTTTGCTATGATGACAGCCCAATTAAGGTTAGATAATATAATTTGTAGAGTACCCAGTTAGGTTGGTCTCTTGATGTCAATATTTAGTTGCATGTGAAGAGGATCATAGAGGTGGATGGCGAAATTAATTCAGGGCTGGACTTTGAAAAGGAATGGTGCTAAAACAACAGGACAGAGGATTCAACAGTGAGAGGCCAGTGTGGAATTGAATTGGTTAACTCTAAGATCAAGATTAGGAAGAAAAGTAAAACCAGAGCAGGAATAGCTAAAAAGTACTAAGTACTTAGTACTTGAAAGTACTAAGAAATGGGAGATTGGAGGTCATGATACAGACTGAAATTTGGGAGAGGTAGGAGACAGAAAGAGGCAGAATGATGGGAGATCATGTTCAGATAGAAGAATGTCAGAGGTGGTGTATTTTGTTTTGTTTTTTTACTATGGAAGTGGGACACTTTTGGGTAATGGTGAGAATAAACGTGTAATCACCACTGTGTGCAATACTGCCAATACAACTGTGTTCTTTGTTCTCAAAGGATTGCAATAGAATGCAAACTCCCTAAGGGCAGGGCTGATTTCATTTTTTTCTTTGCATCCCTAGCACCTATAATTATGCTTAGTACCTAGTAGGTGTTTAATAAATGATTGTTCATTCCAATTGATATGATGATTTATTTTGGTTTTGTAAGGGAATCTGTCATACTTGCAAAATGCTGGTATATTCTTGAAAATTGAACTTATATATTTGAGGAGCCATACATAGTCTAGCTAATCCAATGAGTCATTTTTCTTATACATATTCCTTTAAGTGCATACTGGAGAGCAGGAACTTTTGACTTTCTTATTTAAATATCTTATTATTTTCCAGTGGAAAAATGCATCTACATATAAATCTAGTAACATCCCTTCTTATGATGTGGATATTATTTAATATCAATAAAAAATAATATAATATAGATCAGGATATCAGGTTTCTATTATAATGCAATGGTAACAATACCTCCTAAGATGTGCTCATCTTTGTGACTTTTTTTAAACGTTTTTTTTAAGCTTCAAGTCTTTTTTCCCTTTATGTTACTAATGCAACCCATTTCTTTCTTGGCCTCCTTAGTCTTCTTTTGTTATTAACTACTGAGTCTACAAAAGAAATCACAACTTGACATTTATGCAAAATTATTTGATGAGCATGGTAGAATTTCAGTTATATTTGAAATCTTTGTGTTGGAAATCAACATTCAATCAGTTCTTATTCTTTTTTCCTTCAATATCCTCTATTCCCAAACTGTAATGAATTGTAAACCCAGAGGCTCATGCCCTTTATTTCTTTCCATTACTTCTCTATTACTTTGTTTTTCCTTAGCTTTACCTGATCATTCTTTTTCTCCAAAGAATATTCTCTCAGTCTCTTGAGAATATATTTTCCCAACTAGATACTGAACATGACAATAAATTGCCCTCTTTCATTTATTTGCTTTTATTTTTACTACATGTTTATAAAATATTTAGCTCAGAAAGATCAAAATGTGAATTTCTCCAGTTTGTTATTTATATTTGAATACTTCAATAGCTGCACAAAAGAATCCTTGCAATGTTAAAAGTAGTTTAAATATGCATATATGCATATTTAGGTACTTACCTATACATATTTGTGTATTATATTGCACTATGGTGACACAATATTGTAGTAGATAGCATGGACTGATTGCAGTCAGGAAAACCAGATACAAATCTTGCTTCTGACATATACTGGCCATATGACCCTGGGTAAGTCACTTAAGTTCTCAATGCCCTAGTCAACTACCCAAGGTTATAAATTATATAAAAACTTTTCATAAGAATTCCTCAAACCAATGATATAGGTCCAGATCAAAGTATTTATGTATTATTTTCAACATATCTAAGAGTTGCTGTGCTCTAGTAGATAGTAATGGTCAACAAATATTATATTCAAAACTCTACTCTAATCTTTACCACTAAAACATACCTTCCCCACATAGGAACAGATTTTGGTTTGGAAAAGTTCCTCAGTCTGTTATGTTCAGTTTTTATAACTGTTCTTCACAGCTGTATAATCTGTGATGGATACTTTGGGGTTCTTCTGCCTTTGAAAAAATTCTCAAGTTGAAGTTGGGAATGCTTTGTTTTGCATTGGATGAATGAAAAAAATATTAAGCACTTTGGGCTAAGTACTGGAGATACAAATACAAAAGCAAATTGAGTCTCTGTCTTCAAGGATCTTATAGTGTAATAGGAAGAGACAACACACATAGGGCAATGGCTATTACCATTCTTCATACGTGATACTCCATGCCCCATTTTCATGCCCTTGTACAGACTGTCTTGGAAAAGATACTGGAGTGCTATTTCCTTCTCCATTTCATTTTATAGATGAGAAAACTGAGGCAGTGTTAAATTGATTTGCCTAGGGTCACACAGATACTACTTGCCTTGTCTGAGTCCAGATTTGAACTCAGGAAAAGGAGGAGTCTTCCTGATTCCAGACCTGATGCTCTATTCATCTAGCTGCCCACATGGAAGATAGTAAGACTGGTTCAGTCTCCTCAACTGTAAAATGCTTGTGTTTTTAAAAATAATTGCTATTGTACCAGTTTGGGCTGTAAGCATTTATTATTAATGAATAATAATGTTATATATACCAGTAAAGGATTGACCTTTTGTTTCTCTAACTTCTCATGATCTTGGGCCCATGTGGCCATGGTTGAGAAAAGCTGGGAGAGAGCTTCAGCAGAAAAGCCCCAAAAGAACTATGCTGTCTCTCAGAGAGATAGTGATGGTCTTAAGGAGACCCAAGAGAGTTCTGAAGATCTACAAGCCAGAGAGCCAAGTGCTCACCAAGAGAGAGTGAGCACCAGTCAAGAGAGTGCTCCTGGCATGGCCAAGGGTTTTTTCTCCTCTTGATAGAGGTAGGTCATTATACATTGATCAAAGCTGGCTGATTGGTTAGCATCATTCAATTCTATTGGTTGACATGACTTGAGGGTGGCCTACATTAAAATGAACTCTACAGATGACATCAGGGAGAAGAATATAAAAGACCCTGCTGAAGGGCAAAGTCCAGTATCTAGGTGTTCTTTGATCCCATCAATCCTTCACTGAGCTAAACATAAGAATCAATCTCCATTTCTTTTGTTCCTCTGGGTTTATCGAAAATAAGGTTTGCTGTAGTATCCCAGACATAGTGGGGGGCGGGGTGGGGAAGAGAAAGGATTGATCTCTGAGTCTCCCAAGAAATCCATTATTCATAATTATTTTCTCACACAGGCATACTAACAGTATGACCTCACAGAGTCACTGTTAGAATTATGTGAGATAACACATATAAACTGTTGCAAACCTTAATGCACTATATAAATATTAGCTAGATAATAATAACAATAATAATAATAACCAACATTTATATATTGCCAGGCACTGTACTAAGAGCTTTATAAAGATTATCTCATCTGATTCTTACAACAATCCTGTGAGGTAGCTCCCCATTTGACAGTGGACACAGGCAAACGGGGGTTAAGTGACTTGTCAAGGATCAAACAGCCAAGAAGTGTCTGAAGATAGATTTGTATACAGGTCTTCTTAGGTCCAGGCCTACCACTCTATCCTCTGTACCACCTAGCTGCACTACCCCATGATAATTAACAATAATAACAATTATTATTAGTAGCAATATATTATATAACAATAACATGTGCCTATATAATGATAGGAACTACATACTGATATCCTGGCAATATGTATTTTTCATTCATTTTGGTTTTTTGGCTGTGATAGTCTGATCTCTTTTGAACAACCATAAATTTCACTAAAATGATCCCTCATTATTTTAGCACAGGAACATTGTGCCAACAGCACAGTGTCATCTGCAATCAGAAATATCTGGATTTAATCACACAATTTTATCTTTAGTTTGATTTTATGTTGTATCTCCCATGGGGGTATTCGTAAGTGATAATTATTAAAACAGTCACTCTCTCTATGGGGAAATTACCACCACTGTACAAAAATTTGAGTCCAAAGTTTTGTCGCAAACCAGCAGCTAGATCCAGTAAGTTATAGATTTCCTCAGAAAGCTAAATTCATAGGATTGAGATCAATATGACAGGTGGAGTGGTGGATGGGTAGAGAGGGGTTGGGGTGTGGATAGAAAACCCAGTGGGTATGAACCAAAGTTGAAACATGCAAATAAATGTGCCTGAGATCTTTTGGATACAACCTGTCTCCTTAAAGCTCAATCCTTTCTTCCTTGTGAGTTAAAGCCCCTCTCCTATCACCTACCCCACCCCTTTCTCTAATATCTGAATGCTTGAGATCACAGGTCTCTTTAAGAGGAGGCCAAGTTCCCTCTCCTTGCCCTGCTGGGTGGAGGGTTTGGGGAAGATACAATCTCATGTCCTTAAGGAGAACTATATAATAGATACATGCTGAATGTAATTTCTGCCATCACATTTATATACAATCAGTGGAAAAACCAGAGCTATGCTGCCTTATCACAGTACATTTGCCCTGCGAACATTGTGTGAGTGTGTCTCACCTTCATTGTCAGCATCATAATGATGCACCTTCTGTCTTTGCAGGCACATTTCCATGAGAAGAGCAGCACACAGTAAGTACCTCTCAGAATTATTGCCCTCTCACTTATTCACTCTATGTGACCTTGGGGAAAGACTGTAGACTCAGCTAATTTCCTCAGTTTCAACTGTCTCAATTGGATCTTCAGTTAAAAAGAAAGGTTTTTTTAGAACACTTGGCCATTAAGACCTTAGATAATGAATAGTGTCATCACTCCTGCTCCATTGACAGATAGGAATCACCTCATCACAACTCATGTTATGGTCCCCTACATTTCCCCAAAGTTGATTTTGCCATCTGACAATTTACCTTTCTATTTACTCCGTTTCTCAGTTAGCAATGAAATAAGTAATTGTGACATGAAGTTGAAAAGAAATTATTGCTTTCAAGTACTTTAATGCTTCATTTTACTCTGTATCAATTGCATTGATGGACAGGAGAGATAGGAGTCTCCTTTGAGAGAGGAGAGCTGGATTCGGAGTTAGATGATCAAGAATCATCATATCAGAGATTTAGAGCGGAAAGGCCATTGAGTATTACTCCTTCATTTTACAGATGAAGAAACTAAGGCAAGAGCATTAAGTTACTCGCTCAGGGTCACCTAACTAGCAAGTCTCTGAGATAAGATTTGAATCAAAGACCTCCTAACTCCGGGTCAATGGCCTAATCACTGTACTGTGCTGTTCACTGCTATCTATATGAACTGGGGCAAATCTCTTAATTTCTCTGGGTCTAAGTTTCCTTATCTTTAAAATAAAGAGTTAGGATGAGAGTCCTCTTAGGTCTCTCTCAGCTCTAAATCTATCATCTTCTAATTATTTTAAACAGTCTTCCATACCTTCACTTTCATCTTTGAAATTCCTTTTCTCAATGAAAATAGATTGCTTTATTTTAAGAACTGACATGCTATAGTAGCCAAAGCTTCAGGAGACCCGTGTTTAAATCCAAGCTGCTAGATTTACTAGCTGTGTGACCCTGAGCAAATTACTTAGAATCCCTCAACTTCAGTTTGCTCAGCTATAAAATGGTGGTAATAATATTTGCAGTACCCATCTCACTTGGTAAACTTTGAAGTGCTATAAAATTTGAATTATTATTTTCCTAAAAGAGGTTAATTCAAATTTTTTAAAAAAGTCAATCTACTTCCATCTTTTAAGATGTCATTTATGAGGGATCTGTCCTACCTCCAAGCTGAACCAGGTTTTTTAATGGTTCATTCTCTATTTCTGTAGGACTTGTTTTGGGTTCAGTGTTGATAAAGGCTAAAATTCTAGCTAGTCTGTCTAAAATATCTAATGAGTGGTCACCAATAAATTATAAGCTTTAGCAAGAGTTAGGCTTTTAAGCATTTATTAAGGAGAATAAGAATTTGGTAAAGAGAGAGAGAAAGGCTTAGATTCCTCTCTATTAAAAGGAGAGAGCATTCCTGGCTCTGCTCTCTGCCAGAGTCCACAGGAAAAAAACTGAATCAGAGCGCCAGCCTCCCCCTTCTTCCTCCCACAAGCAAACGTCACTTCCTGATGCCAAAGAAAAGACTCATGGTCTTGCCCTCAAAGACCTTCACCTCATGGCAGAGCTTTTCTACAGCAATTCTCCAGCAGGTAGCGTCATTCCAATCGTTACAGTGTTGTGGCTTGAAGGTGAAAGAAGAATCCAATAACTAGCAATGACATAGAGCCTGAGGGCACCCCCTGACATGGAGTGTCTGCCTTTGAACATCATTTCTAACTTTTAAGGTTGAAAGCAATGCTGAGGGCAACCTGTGCTTGGAATATAATATTACAACAGGGACTAACTTTCATTATGAGAACATTGCTGTAGTTGGTTATATATGTCTTTGATAATCAGAGCTAACATATGTAAGACCTTAAGCTCTGAAAAGTACTTTACATGCATATGTATAATTATAAACATATGCATATGTATTATATATAAAACATATTTTTATAATTGTAATAATCTGGGATAGTAGGTGCTATTATTATTCCCATTTTATGACGGGAAATTGAAAGCAGGTAGAAAAATACCTTACCCATAGTCACAAAGCTAGTTAAGTTTGTTTTTTTGTGTGTTTTTTTTTGGGTGAGGCAATTGGGGTTAAGTGACTTTCCCAGGGTCACACAGCTAGTGTTAAGTGTCTGAGTCCGGATTTGAACTCAGGTACTCCTGACTCCAGGGCCGGTGCTCTATCCACTATGCCACCTAGCTGCCCCGCTAGTTAAGTTTTTGAGGGAGACAGGATTTGAACTTGGGTCTTCCTGACTCCCAATTCAATATTCTATTCACTATTCACTAGCTTCTTAAGTATAGCTATGTTTTTTGTTTTTGTTTTTTTCTATAATAGGAAATTCCCAGTGGGAAAAGGCTCTCTACTAATGCAGATAAGCAACTATTCTGCAATTTATACTCTTAGAGATTTATTTGCCTAAGGCACTGTGCAGTCAAATGACTTTGCAGTGGTCACATAATGAATATGTATCTGAAGAGGGGAAATGCATTCATACCTTCTGACTTCTGAGATTGGTTCTCTATTCAATACACCTTGTGGCTGCTTGCTCTGCTGTGGATTCTGCTAGTGTTATTAGTGTTGGTGGTCCTGTTGTTGCTGGGATGTGTGTGTGTGTGTGTGTGTGTGTGTGTGTGTGTGTGTGTGTGTGTGTAAGGGGGGGTGGAGAGAAGAGGACAATAGAGGACAGGGGAGGGGAGGGGAGAGGAGGGGAGGGAAAGGGAAGGAAGAAAAGTGGAAGGGAAGGGAGGGGAGAGGGGAGAGGGGAGAAGAGGGGAGAGAGGAGGAGAGGAGAAAGGATCCTGTGGCTTCAGAGCCTGGTGATTAGGGAGGTGGGGTAAAGTGAAAGTTTGTTTTCTGGTTAGAGATTTGGTCTTATCATTCAAAGTCACTTGAAAAGGCTATTAATTGAACAATGTAACACCCCAGCATGCTATACTTCATCATTCTTCAGCTATGCCTTCTGTTTGCTGTACATTCCAGATGGGCAAATGCTCCAATGGGTAGATATTAATTAATTTCATATTCAATTTGAGGAAATTAATCAGAACTCTCAGAAAATAAGTAGTATAGGTTCTTCTCAGGACAAGGATGTAGCCACATCCTTTGAAACATGCATTATTCCCAAACAGAATGAAGCCAGACTCTTTTTATAAATTCATTCTCAATGTCTCTGAAGTTGCTGCCTCAAGCTGTGTGTGTGTGTGTGTGTGTGTGTGTGTGTGTGTATTTCACCCAAAGGTCATGTACTCCTTTACTGTGTCAAAAGTGTGGGTTCATTTATTTCGTCTCAAACTTGGAAGCATGCCATGAGGTTATAAATTCCATTTTTGGGAGCATTTTCTTAAATATCTTGGCATTTCATAGCAAAAAGTTACTAGCAGTTATTATAAACAGTTCATTGATAGGTAGATTCGCAGGAAATTGGACTCTCAAATGATTTTTCATAATGGGCAACAACATGATGAACCTTAACTAAAACATAAGACTCAATAAGTGATTTTAGAAGTAGCTTCTCTGTCTCATTAAGGAGAATCTCAAAGTGATTGCACTCTAGTCTGTTCAGATGATGGGTTCAAATGATACTATGTCTACCCTTCTAAATATGCACATTTGACCACCAATTCATTCCAGACTTGATAGACTTTGTACCATAGTTAAGTCAACCCAAACCAAGGCAATAGGTATTTAATAAGCATTTTCTTTTCTCTTACTAAAAAAAATACTAATCTCTTGTTTTGTACCATCTATGTTTTCCAATATATCCCTCCTTCCTTTCCAGAGTCATTTCTTATTTAAGGAAACAAATTTTAAAAGAAAAAAAAAACCAACAGTTTAGCAAAGCTAACCCATATATCAACCATGTCTGACATTATATGCAATATTCCACACCCATAGCTCCCCACCTTTGCAAAGAAGAGTGAGAGATTTCTATATATTTGGCACTAAACTTGGGCCTTATAACTTCACAAAATAGTTTTGTGTATTTTATCATCATTTCCATTTTCTTTGTTGTAATCACTGTATATATAATTTTCTTGGTCGGCTTCTTTACATCAGTTAATGTATCTTCCGATGTTTTTCTATATCTATCATTTAAAATTTGCTTATAGCTTATTATATTACATAACTATATTATTGTCTTTGTTTAGTCGTCCTCAAGGGGCAGCTAGTTGGTGCAGTTGATAGAGCACTAGCTCTGGAGTCAGGAAGACCTGAATTCAAATCCAGCCTCAGACACTTGACACTTACTATCTGTGTGACCCAGGGAAAGTCACTTTACTCTGAATACCTTAAACATCCAGAGCCATCTTCAGTCATCTTGATGTATATATTGCCACTGGAACCAGCACAACCCTCCCTTACTTAAATCCAATTCACTGCAAGTCATGACATCTCTTCCCAATGTCATGGTCTTCCTTGAAAAGGAAAGACAAAGAACAAGAACAACAACAAGAAGAAGTCATTCTCCAGTTGATGAGCATTGAAAATATTGTTAAATATTTGTGCAAATTAGAAAATGTTATAGGCATTTTCCAAAGTTTAAAAGACATCAAAAAGGTATTCACTGATGGGAGGGGATCAGTGAAAAATGTCCTCCATTAAGGCAGGTCTTTATCTTTCTCTGGGTTTATGGGGAGTTCAGAAGGACTAGGACTTCTTCCAAGCCCTTTTAAGGGCTGTATATCTAACTCTGATGTCTACCTGATTCACCCAACTCTCACCTGTGGCTCCAAGAAGCTGTAGCATGCACAACAGGCAGTAAACCTCCTTGGCAATTGATCTAAACCAGGTTGAAGGTAACTGACAGGCCTCAAACTTGCCCATGAGTTAAAGGGATATCTACCCTAAGCATGTGAAGACTTTCTCCTGCAGAATGGGTAGAAGAGAACAATTTGTTCCAACAGCCATGAAGGGGGCTAAAGCACTTAAGACTTGGTCAGACATCAAAGTCATTTACTGCATCCTGGGACATTGACAGTCATCTTGATTTTTGTCCTACCATTGGACTTTGATGACTCAGAAAGAGACAGTGAGGCTGATGACTTTGTGCAATTCTGCCTCACTTTAATCTAATTCACGAAGAAGTCAATATATTATCCATGATGTCATTGGTACCCTTGGAAAACTAAAGATAAACAGTTATATCTTTCTCTGTACCCTTCTGGGGGCAGCTTGGTGGCACAATAGACAGAGTCCTGGGCCTAGAGTAATGAAGACTCATCTTTCTGAATTAAAATCTGGCCTAAGACACTTACTGACTATGTGACCCTGGGCAAGTCACTTAACCATTTTCCTCAGTTTCTCTGTAAAATGAGCTGGAAAAAGAAATAAAAAAACACTCCATTATCTTTGCCAAGGAAACTCCAAATGGAGTCATGAAATGTCAGTCATGACTGAAATTGATGGACCAACAACAACTGTACCTTTTACTCTTAGAGAGTTGCCGAGAATACTGAGAGGAATTTGCCAAGAATCATATAGCTAGTATTTCTCAGAGACATGTCTTAAACCAATGTATCCAAGGTCTACGTTAAATTTTAAAATTGGCTTTATATGTTTTTTAAAAGTATTAAAAGTGGGGCAGCTAGGTGGCACAGAGCACTGGCCCTGGATTCGGGAGGACCTGAGTTCAAATCCTACCTCAGACACTTAACACTTACTAGCTATGTGACCCTGGGCAAGTCACTTAAACCACAATTGCCTCACCAAAAACCAAAAAAAAAAGTACTAAATGTAAATCTTTATGAATGGTAGGATAACTCTGTTCTCCATCCTTCTCCCTCCCCAAAGAAATGAAGCAGTTAATTTTCTCTAACTTGCTTTCTGCAGTTTGTATTTGACTTGACTTCTTTCTCTCTCTCTCTCTCTCTCTCTCTCTCTCACCACACACACACACACACACACACACACACACTCTCTCTCTCTCTCTCTCTCTCTCTCTCTCTCTCTCTCTCTCTCTCTCTCTCTCTCTCTTTCTCTATTTCTCCTCTGCTGTATGCTTCATTGAAACAGGACAGCTTGCATTTCCTCTCCAGAAGCTCTGTCACAGAAGGGAGGCTTCAGCTGTATCTACATGCTACAAATCACACTGAATATGCTAATCTCTCCCAAACAAAAGCTCCTCTGTTTATTTGTTTCACCTAACCAGGAAAAATTAGTTATTGGTGTGTTTTTGTTTTTCTGGTCTGAATAACTTAGATAATTCTAATAATAACGATTTAGCATTGAGGTAGCATCTCAAATGGAGAATAGCACTTAGAATGTTTTTTTTCCAGATAAACAAATTAATTTCTTCAAACAATAATAACATTTTTAATGTTTTAAAAATTAAAGTTTTTGATTAATTTAGCTCTGATACTATTCCCACAATAAAAATATGAAGTCCTGTGGATGAGTGTAATAACACAGCTATAGACCTTCAGAAGCTTCCCTTTGAACCATATTATGAGCTATTTATCAGCCACAAGATCCTCATATTCATGTGTATTATGGCATCTAGAATCCTGTTGGATGCGTGATAATTTCAATTGTGATATCAACATGAATATCCCTTCTGCCTATGCAGACAGTAAATCTTGCTGACATGATACGGTTTTTGAGAGTTGAAGTGACTTAAAAATTAATCGCCCCTTATTTAAATCGCTGATGAGACTTTCCATTGCAGGATTATTAATCCAGAGCCAGGAGGGAGTTCTAGGTCCTCCAGTCCTTTCCCCTCATTTTACTGTTGAGGAAACTGAGGCCCAAGGACATTAAATGACTTTCCTAAAGTCATTAAGGGTCAGAGACAGGATTTGAACCAAGGTCTTGTGACTTTAGAAACAGTGCTCTTGCCACTGTACCAAATAGTCTTTAGGTCTATGGCCCATCACCATCCATGCACAAAGCCTCTCTATCTTGTCCTCTACATTCACACAGCCTGTATGAACTCAAAATTATCTCCACAGCAAGATGAGACATGAAAGTAGGACTTTACTAGAAAAGCAAATAAGTGCTCAAGAAATACCTGCCTATTGTCTAAAACAGAGGAGTTTTCTTTCTTGTAAAAGCCATTAAAAGTTTGTTTGAGGGGCAGCTACGTGGCGCAGTGGATAGAGCACTGGCCCAGGATTCAGGAGGACCTGAGTTCAAAACCGGCCTCAGACACTTAACACTTACTAACTGTGTGACTCTGGGCAAGTCACTTAACCCCAATTGCCTCAAACACACACACACACACACACACACACACACACACACACACACAAATTTTTTTAAAAAGTTTGTTTGAGACACTGATAATCATAATGATCAATGAATGAATGATCTTTTTCTCAAGGAGAGTTTTTGCCCCATGGGCAAAGTTGCAACCAGAAATCAGGTCATCCATACTAAGGAAAACTTGGAAAAAAAATACATTCATTGTCAAATTTTCAAGACAAATTCAGTGGAGGGTGGTGATATGGAGATTGCTGGGGCCATTGACCCCCGGGGACAAAAATGCCAAGATTTGAAAGAATACTTCTGGGCAGTTTGCCACCAGGGGGAGTGGAGAGCAGTTCAAGGATTAAATAAGGGAGAAGCTAACCTTCTGGAGAGAAGGAGCCCAGTTCTGAATTTACTTTACTATGTCATCTAGATTATTTCCCTCCATTTTGTCCACAAGGATATGGCAGAAACTTGGCAAAATTATTTTTTTAAATATGTATATTATATGTCTACAGCAATCCCCTTATATAACTGCACCCTTCTGGACCCACAAGGAAATGAGGATAGACTTTAAATTATAGGGATAGAGCACCAGCCCTGGAGTTAAGAGGATCTGAGTTCAAATTTGCCCTCAGACACTGACTAGCTATGTGACCCTGGATAAATCACATAACTCTGTTTGCCTCAGTTCCTCATCTGTAAAATGAGCTTGGAGGGGAAATGGCAAACTACTTCAGTATCTTTGCCAAGAAAATCTCAAATGGGGTCATGAAGAGTCAAACACAATTGAAATGACTCAACAAGAAGGGAGCTTGACACCAATTAATGGAAAAAATCTAGAGTGCATTATCAAAAGGATGTTTTGTGGAAGGGAAGCCCTTCCTTCCAAATTACCTTGCATTTAAATACTTTGTATATAATTGTATCTGTCAACTTTTTGTTTATGCTGTACATAGATTTACACATACTTATCTTCCCTATTAGAATGTAAGCTCCTTGTGAGAGGAGATTATTTTATTCTTTGTACTTGTATCCCCAGAGCCTAGAATACTTGTTAATTGATGATTAGGCCAGACCAGCCTCAGCATCCCTCTAACCCATTAGTCTAATTACCTTGTCAAAAAAAGAAAATGAAGTTGGCCTGGAATACCTCTCTTTGATGAAGCCAGATAGATTTATAGTGATATTGCTTCTCCTGCTAAGTGCTCACAAAAGTATCCTTTTAATAATGTGTTTGAGAATTATTTTTTTCTAGGAATTGACTTTAAGCTCCCTGGCCTATTATTTGAAGACTCTCACTCTTTCTCATTTTGTGGACATGTTTTTTCTGTGACATTCCTTAATTAACAGGCATCCCCTCAATTTCCAGTTCTTTGCCACCACAAAAAGAGATGCTATAGATATGTTTGTACATGTAAGCCCTTTCCCCTTTTTTATGATGTCTTTGGCATATAGGCCTAGTAGTGGTATTGCTGGATCAAAGGGTATGCACAGTCTGATTGCCCTTTGCTCTTCAGAATGGTTAAATACACCATTGCATCCACCAAACGTGCATTAGTGACTCAATTTTCCCACCTCCTCGCCCACATTTATCATAGAGATAAGTATTCTCTTATTGACTCTTCACTCCAGTGTCAACTCTTTGTTAGTTGCTTTTTGTCCTTTCCTTTCTACTCCAAAGATCTTTTTTTCCTTGCTAGAGAAAACAGAAGTGAAATGTCTCCATAATCCATTATCATGGTTCCATTCAATACACGCAGATGTCCTAGTCCTCCTCTGATCTTCAACGTGCCCCAGACATAGCAAAATGATCTTTTTGTGTTGTTAGCTTTGGTGTAGTTTTATTCGTCCTAATATTTTTTGAGAGGACTCTGCTACCCTCTGGTATTTATTCTCCATTATCTGTCTTTGCTTCCATCTTTTGCACACATTTTTAAAAGATCTAATTTGTTTATCAAGTTCCCTATATCCACATTGGTCTCTTGAGACAGCATCTCCTGCAACTCTTTTATTTTTCCTCCTAAGAATCATTTAAGTTTGTATCTAAAAAAATTTTATTTTTGAGAGCCTATCATCTTTCCAGGGCTGATTTCCCCTCTGTATAATTTTAGGCCATAGGATCTAATCCTTTTTAAAATTGTCCTAATATTGATTGATAATAATAACTATAGCTACCATTTATAAAGCACTTACTATGTGTCAGGCACTATGCTAAGCAATTTACAAATATCTCATTTGATTCTCACAATAATGGGTGTTATGATGGTCTTCCTTTTACAGGTGAAGAAACTGAGGCAGGCAGAGGTTGTGACTTGCTCAGGGTCATATAACCTAGTCGGTCAGTGTCAGAGGATTTGAATTCAGGTCTTCCTGACTTCAGGTCTAGGGCTATATTGGTTGTACCACCTAACTGCCTGTTAGACCCTTCTTCCTGACCTTTAGACTATATCCCACCATCTTTTGTACTCTCTTGATCCTATTGACACCCACTAATGGTACTGATATTGAAGCTATCTTCTGCCTTTGGCTCCTTGGCTCAGCATCCATACTTCCTGTTGATTTATGTTGTGCTTTGTACCAGCATCCAGCCCCTTCTATTTCCTCCTTAAGTCGGGGCTTTCCAGCTGTCATCTGTTCTTGCTCCCTGGCTCAGGAAGCTTCAGCTTGTACTGTGGAAGACCCTCAACCTTAGCCCACGGCAGACCTGACTCCAGTCTCAGCTCTTGTTAGGGTCAATGGGAATAGCACATTTGGTAGGGTGAGGATGAAACTGGCCTAGTGATTACATTGGTTTAGGGAGCTTCCAGGGAAAAATTACCTATACTAACGCTGATTGGCACCTTCTCAGGAACTCGGAGATTCAGAATGGTTCCTGGGACATTGAGAGATTAAGTGACTTATCCCAGGTGACAGAGGAAGTAAGTGTCAGAAGTTGTCTATGACTTTGAAGCAGGTTCTCTATTCACTATGGCATATTGCTTCTATAGAGGCAATAGAAAGGGGCATCTATTTCTTTCCTTCACTTAAAACATTCTTCTTTCACCCTACCTCATTATTTTTCTCTCTCCTGCTGAATCTTCTTCTCCCTCCCTGATATTGCTTTTTCTATCCCTTTCTAGCTGCTTTTCATGGTGTGGATTTTTCTCTCAGTCTTTGCTACAGCTCCTATCAACTGAATCACTTCTATTTGGATGAATGAAATAGTTGTAGGTGAGCTAGCTTTACTATAGACAATTCCATGGAAATTCAAATTGAGATTGGTCAAAAATCTTTCTGAATTCAAAAACCATTTTCACTGGCTCACTCTCCCCCATACCTAGATTTTTCTTCTTCCTTATCTCTGCTTCCTGGCTCCTCTATGATGAATGAAATGCCAATGCAAATCCTATCTTATAGAGGAAGACTTTCACAGTCCCCCTTAAATCCAGTACCTTCCTTCTGTTGATTATTTACAATTTATCCTTCCAATAACTTTGTGTGTGTGTGTGTGTGTGTGTGTGTGTGTGTGTGTGTGTGTGTGAGGCAATTGGGGTTAAGTGACTTGCCCAGGGTCACACAGCATCAAGTGTCTGAGGCTGGATTTGAACTCAGGTACTCTTGACTCTAGGACCAGTGCTCTATCCACTGCGCCACCATGCTGCCCAATAACTTGTTTTTATATAATTGTTCATATATCATCTCTCCATTGCTCTGTGATTTCCTTGAAAGCCAGGATTGCCTTTATCCTTGTATCTCCAATCTTAGCAAGCATTGTATATGGCACTTAGCAAATGCTTAATATGTGCTTATTGACTGATCAACTGATTTTGTAACCCTGGGAAAGTTATTTCCCCTTTCCAGCCCTCCCTTTCCTGTATTTCCCGTTTGATTATTTGAAATGAATTTCCCTTCAGCACTGGAATATCATCTATATATTAAAATATATATATGTATTAAATAAATTATATACATAAAAAATCAAGGCCATGCATGGCCTTTTAAAATATTTTTATTTTATTTTGGAAAGTCTATCATTTTAAACTACTTTAGGACAATGTTGTTTATGAAATATAATTTTCTTTATCAAAGCTTAGAAATTAAATTATTCAAGAAATCATTTTAAAGGAATTTTATTAAACATTCATTGCTAACTTCTTTTTTTTTTTAGTGAGGCAATTGGGGTTAAGTGACTTGCCCAGGGTCACACAGCTAGTAAGTATAAGTGTCTGAGGCCGGATTTGAACTCAGGTACTCCTGATTCCAGGGCTGGTGCTCTATCCACTGCGCCACCTAGCTGCCCCCCATTGCTAACTTCTAAGCTAGGAGGGTTTGGGTTTGTTTTTTTTTTTTGCTACATTGGAATGCGAAGCCATTTTTTTTTTAAAAACTTTGACCCTTCACTCCATCATGACAAATGCAAAGAACAAAATCTCAACCACCTAGAAGGTTTAGGAGGTCATCTCTGGTTAATGTACCTTAGGATGGGAAAAATAATACCTTTTATTTCATACTCATGATATGTCAAATTAATCAGTTTCATTATAATCCCATAGTGTCAGAGGTGTAAGTGACATCAGAAATCACACAGTAATCCCTTTCCCCTTTAAAATATTGTTGACATGTGATTTGCCTCAAATTGTACATTTCCAGTAATAAGGAACTCATTGCTGATTGGGATATATGGTGTAGTTTTTGGTGTCCTGCTTTTTGGTCTGCAAATCACAGATATAATGAACAAGATTTTTCTGAAAAAGTATTCTAAAGCAGATAATAGTAGCTCAGACAGCTAAATAGAAGTATATACTGAATAGGCACAAAAGTAACAATGATGTAGTATTTTCTTATATCCATGCAGAGTATAATTTCTTCTCAAATTGGTTTCCACTGGACCTGAGGAGATGATTCACAGAGAAATTGAGAGCAATTTCTGATGATCCTGGCAGAATCAAGTGGTTATACCATCACTTGCGCCCTTACATATAGTCATCATCAGAAGTCATGTGGTAGATTAGAATAGCTATACATTCTTAACCTTCTTTTTTACTTCATCTCTCTTTATGTAACTGTCATTTAGACTTCTGATACAGGAACACAGGCAAATGATCACATGAAGAGATATAGATACTATGATTGCTATTGACAGCCATTTCATTCCCTAGATCAAATCGGAACATGACCAATAAGGAAGCGGTTAATTAAGGCCTCCATAATGTTGCTTCCCGTGGGGTGCCGTGGGAAGCAGCAGGGTAAATGGAAACTTAGGAAAGAACAATCCCTCAGGCAGATATCAGAAAGTAGCTTCACCATTCCTTTTTTTTTTTTTTTTTAGTGAGGCAATTGGGGTTAAGTGACTTGCCCAGGGTCACATAGCTAGTAAGTGTTAAGTGTCTGAGGCCGGATTTGAACTCAGGTACTCCTGACTCCAGGGCCGGTGCTCTATCCACTGCGCCACCTAGCTGCCCCCACCATTCCTTTTTGAGAGAAGTGATTATTAATAACCAATGATTTAGGGAGTTTTTCCCCCCTTTTTCTTTTATCCTCATTTCCAGACCTCAGTCTCTGAACATTGAACTAACCTTCTCTACCATCCAGACCCCACCCAGTTGTAAAGTGGGAAAAGAAGTGGCATGTGGTTAGTACTGGGAAGTTCAAGAGATTAAGGCAGAGAACTATGAAGGTTCATTTTAAGAGGAATTAGAATAGTTTTTGTGGTGGAGTAGAGAAACTGGGGTCCTGAAGTTACTTCCTTAATCTATAAAGTGGGTGATGTTTTGCATATCAATCTTTTTCCATAATCAATTATATATATCCAAACTGGGATGCAATATTGAAAAAAGTGCATGTAGGCTCCTAATTGAATAGATTAAGAAAATTTCTTGGGATGTAATATATATGAGCAGGTAATTGAGTAGAGTTTCCCCTTTGGTCAATTTGATGATTCTCAAAGAGTATGGTAGCATGAGAATTATCTTTTGCCTACAGTGTCAATTGACACATTTTTTTTTTGAAGACAAAGATAAATCCTGATTGGTTTTCTTTTTTTTTTTCTTTTTTTTTTTTTTGCGGTGAGGCAATTGGGGTTAAGTGACTTGCCCAGGGTCACACAGCTAGTAAGTGTCAAGTGTCTGAGGCCGGATTTGAACTCAGGTTCTCCTGAATCTAGGGCCTGTGCTCTATCCACTTCACCACCTAGTTGCCCCATAATAACTGGTATTTTTTGGGTGGTGGGGCAGTGAGGGTTAAGTGACTTGCCCAGGGTCACACAGCTAGTAAATGTCATGTGTCTGAGGCTGGATTTGAAGTCCAGTCCTTCAGAATATAGGACCGGCGCTTTATCCACTACCCCACCTAGCTGCCCCTCTGATTGGTTTTCAATGAAAGACTGAAACCAAGATGATCTTGACTCTTGGAAGCATGGGTTTTTGTCAAAGGAGTCACCTCACTCTCTATCACCCTATCCTCCCCGCCCCCCCACCCCCACCCCGGGGATAAATATAACAGGAGAGTTCAGGAAACCTATGTAAGAGGATCATCTCCTCCCACTGGAACCTTTGATACCCATCTTGGGTCAGAAACACAGAGAAATGAGAAGCCTTTAAGTTACAACTTTTTCACTAATTTGGTATGAAAGAAAAATTTTGGAGGGTGAATTTTCCTGACTCAAGAGAGGGCTGCATTATCTGGATATTGGAGATCATCATGATTTTTTAAAACAGAATTACATGTCAAAAATAGAACTATGCTTGTTCGCCTAACCTGATAAGGGATTATATGGAGAATATTCCTGAACCCCAACCTCCTCACTAGAAAAAGTAGATCTTGATTTCTTTGATAGTATAATCCTATAGCCTTACCTGATTTCAGTGGCATCAGACTTGGAGGTTGCCTTGAAAGTAATTCTAAATTTCAGAGTTTAGGCATTAAAACTTCTAGAGAGTGAATGGGCAATTCTGACTTGCATGCCTTATTAAAAAAAAGAAGGTAATTTGTCCATATGATTCCTGCAAGTAGGGGATAGTAGAGGATTAAGCTTAAAAGTAGGAGCAGGGGCAGATAGGTAGTGCAGTGGATAAAGCACTGGCCCTGGATTCAGGACCTGACTTCAAATCCAGCCTCAGACACCTGACACTTACCAGCTCTGTGACCCTGGGCAAGTCACTTAACCCTCATTGCCCCACAAAAAACAAACAAATGAAAGGAGCAGAAGAATTTCACTTTACTCTTTGCTATCACTCTAAAGTGCTTGGACAGTGCAGGTCTAATGTCAATGGAGATGCCTCTTCAGAAGCCCCTCATCGTGTTTCCCTTCTGGAGAACATAGGAAACTGGGAAGGAATTTGTAATAAATTGTGATGAACAGGTATTCATCTGAAATGTCAGACTGTTGCCCCGCTGGAAACTTGAGTTCATTTCTTTTTTTAGGAAAGTTTATTGTCTCCTGAGAGTACGCATTATGTTTTCTGCATGTTAGTGGGTGCCTATGAATCCTTTACACCTTCTCTGGGGTGAAATGATAGTTGTCCTCTACCTTATATGGACTTATTGCCCTGAACATCTTTATGAGATCTGAGGGCCTCTTCTCACATTAACCACATTTAGTGAAACCTAAATATGAAAATATTTGAAAATTTCTCAGGGTAAATGAGTAGGGGTATAGAATTAAAACAAACAAACAAAAAACTGATCTTTGGGAGTAATCCTTTAAGATTGGATTTGCTGTTTGTGAGCCAAGACCTTGAGGTGGCAAATTATAAATACACACACACACACACACACACATATATATGCTATAACAGTAGTTTGTGTAAAGTATACATATATAAAAATTAATCAAAACTTCTCTGTTTACCATGCAATGTAAAACCACTGTTGTGGTTCAGCACTTTGACATATGATTTGAATAAGAACATAAAGGTGATCACAGATGATACATGCTTATTTAGAATACTTGTTGAGGTGGAAGATGATGGCAACATTAGAACAAAACATTAACTTCTTTGTTTATAGTGAAGAGGAAGGAGGAGGAGGAGGAGGGAGAGGAAGAAGAGGAAGAAAACTTGTGATTTCGTTGACATTGAACTCCCTCTACCAAAGCAAGTTAGAAACTTTTATGCCAATTACAGTTCCTGAGAGTTGAGTTGAACACTGAGAGATGTCACTTTCTAGGATCACATAGCTAAGATGTTCAAAGATAGAGTCTTTCAGCTCAGTATATTCTCTTAGGCACATAAGAAAAAATAATATTACTTTTTTTCCTTTTGTCTCTGTATCAGTTGACTAGGTATGAACATTGTCATTAAAAATTTTTATATAATTTAATTAAAAGCAATATAATGGGGCAGCTAGGTGGCACAGTGGATAGAGCACCGGCCCTGGAGTCAGGAGGACCTGAGTTAAAATCCAGCCTCAGACACTTGAAACTTACTAGCTGTGTGACCCTGGGCAAGGCACTTAACCCTCAGTGGCCCACAAAACAAAAACTTGGGGAAAAAAGCAATATAATGAAAATTTAAAAAAAACGTATTTTCTTCTTTCTTTTGGATGATTCTAGCTAAACTAGGTACTTCAATCATATGGTGAGAGGAAGCAATAAAGGATAGGAGAAATACTTTGGGTTCAGTGGCAATTATAAGGCATTCCAATCTACGTAGGGATATTAACTATCAAGGACAAGCCTTTAGAGAAAAAAAAAAATCTTGAATTGCATTTTTGATGCAGAGGAAGCAGAAACTTGAGTCATCCATTTGATTTAATTGGCTGTCATTGACTCCTGACAATTGAATACTTCTGCCTTTTGTCCTAGATATTAGGGTGAGAAAATCTGGTGAAAAAGAAAAGTTACTAAATTGGAGAATATAGGTTCAGAGAAAGAGAGGAAGGAAATAATGAAAGACAGATAATCAATCCTGTTATCTTATTGCAACATAAACTGTTTTACTACTTCCAAAATGATAGAGGATGACTCTCTTGAATGTAGACAAATATGATAGTTACAGTGCAGCAACTAGGGCCCCACTTCCCATATGTGGGTTCTTGGGAACAGCTATTTCAGGTTCAAGGTTCACTATGCATCCATATCCACTCAAAACCATTCCTCATAGGGGCAGCTAGGTAGAGCTCCTGGATTCAGGAGGACCTGACTTCAAATCTGACCTCAGACACTTAACACTAGCTGTGTGACCCTGGGCAAGTCACTTAACCCCAATTGCCTCTCTCTCTCTCACACACACACACACACACACACACACACACACACACACACACACACACACACACACACACAAAAACCCCATTCCTCATGACTCTCTACTCTTGTTTCTCTAGTCAGACAGAGGGCATAATTAGTTCAAAGCAAGGGCATTAATAAAATAGAATGGCAAAAAAAGTGAAGTTTTTTGCTCTGTGGTCTCTTCTGAAAAATTTCCATAAGATGCCCTGTTTTCCCTCAGTTGCCCCTTCTCCCATATCATATTTCCAAACAGGCCATCCACAGCATTTCAATTCAAACACAGTTTTATGTGAAGGGAGGGGGAATACAAATCAATATAAAAAGATGAAGATTAAAACACAGACAGTAAGTCCATCAACCAGGACCCCAGGTAACATTCCACCAAGGATATATACAGGGAGGTGGAAAATGGTTTAGAGACTCTATTAACAGTTTTTCTACAATCCTTCACATAGAAGAAGTCCCTTGTCTTGAGATGTATGCTGGCAAAGGTTGGTACCCAACTCTCCAACCATCCACACTGGCTCCCATTTTTAATTTCCTCCACAGTTACCTCCATGCCTAAAACTATGTGAAGTACAACAAACTGCCACTTCTTCCAGTTCACTCATACCCCCAGGAGTTAAATTTCCTGAGCTCTCCATATTTTGCTCTGCTGTTTGAAACCAATTGATACCAGGTCTGAGTTCAAATCATGTGTTCTGTGAGGTCTTCAAATACACGTGGGTATTACAGTAGCTATAGAACATTTTCCCCACAACCTGGAGCATATTTTGCCATTAACATACACACCACGAGTAGAAAGAATGGGTACATACAGACATTATGCATACTGGGTATGAAAAGTGTAGCCAGACCATACACATGGAGGGGTACATGTGTCGATAGGATACTCACAAGTTGGGACAGCCCTTGCCTCTGACAGTGTAGGACCACTGCTACTGCCTTTTGCCGCTTTTGGTATCCTCACAACTTAGTACTTTACCTGGCACAATATTGACTGATCATGTCATGACACTCTTCTCAGTGGGCCTTCTGCACTCTGGGTGTTATTCTCTGCTGGGTCTATTGCCCTCCCCACTCTGTGGTGACTGCTGGAGACAACAGGGAGTGTAGTCTAAGCAGAGTGGACCACTACTCCACTAATCTCCTGGCTGCTGGGCATATAGTTCTTATTGGGTGTTGCTCTACTGATCATTAGCAGATGGTCTCATGGTAGCACACAATCTCTACTGAGCACTATATGTGCTAACAGCTTTGGAGCCATACATCTTCAAGGCTACCTACTGGCCATCACAGCACACTACCTACTATAGTGCTATGAGTAGAAACTAGGAGGCTGGTAGGCAGAAGGGCAGGAGGACTAGGGGGCCCAGCTTGTGACCTGGGCTAGGCTGGGGAGCTGAGCAAGGTTGAGGATGGTAACTGCTAGTGTTGGTTCCACACCACCACTATGGCCATGATAATCCAAAATTCCTGCCCTGGAAGCTGACCATCACCAAGTTGCACATCATGAAGTCAGGCTGATGCAGAGAAATTAGCTAATGAGCTACATGTGCCGTGTCTTCCTAAAATGATGTTTGGAGACAACTTTTTAAGAATCCAATATGTTTCTGACTTTGGAATTGAGTTCCATGTGACTGATGCTTTAAAAGTTGGAGACAATTGCCAAGGAGTGCTTAAGGTGGCATGTGCCAAAAAATGGCAAGAGAGCAGGACAGAGGGTGAACACTCCAAAGAGATTATTATACCATATGATTGGACCTCTACAACTGATTGCAAAGGAAAATTGCTTGGTGAACTTAACTTAAAGATTGTACCTATAACCGATCATATAGACAGAGAAATTGAAAGCCAAGGAAGAGATTAAATTTTTTGAATGTTTTATTGTTTGAAGATGAATTTCATAATCATGGAGTTTTATGCTTAAGTGTGAAAAATTTGTGATGTCTTCTAGGTTTTTTCTGCTATTGAGATTTTTCTTAAGAACTGATGGTGTGCTCATCAGGATGAATGACACAGGGCTATATCATGAGCCTGTTCCTTCAGCCCTCTTTACAGAGTTGAATGACATATCACAGGATCTACATGTAAAGGAGGCAGTATGTGAGAAGCTACAGTTTCCAGAAATAATGGATCGTAATCTTGTGGATACACATAAAAATACATGGGATCTAAATAAAGTATCATACAGTATGAACTCATGACTACTTTTTTTTTGAGGGGGGAGGGAGGAAGGAGGAGGTGGAGAGTTGTCTAATAAGACAATGAGTTGTTTTCCCTTGTGTCCAGATTTTCTGTAGCCATAAAGGAAAGAAAATAAAAGCTTGATGTAGGCAGGTACTATACAACCTGCTGTTTGTACCACCAGTCCATAGCTATCCATATATAAGATTAATGGGAGACTGAGTTTTGACTTCTTACAGAATAGGACCTCAGCAACAGGTATTTATATTTCCTAAGGAGCAATCAGAAGCAGTGAGCATGTAATTACCACAAATATTGTTTTACATAAAGATGTTAATTAAATGACCCAACATATAATATTGATAATACTGTGTGCAATGTTCTACTGGTTCTGTTCATCAGTTCATGCAAGTCCTTCCAGGTTTCTCTGAAATCTGCCTGCTCATCGTTTCTTACAGCACAGTAGCATTCCATTACATTCATATACCACAACTTGTTCAGCCATTCCCCAAATGATGGGCAGCCCCTCAATTTCCAATTCCTTGCCACTACAAAAAGAGCAGCTATAAATATTTTTGTACATGTGGGTCCTTTTCCTTTTTTATGGTCTCTTTGGGGAAAAGACCTAATAGTGGTATTGCTGGGTCAAAGAGTTTGTATAGCTTTATAGCCCTTTGGGCATAATTCCAAATTGCTCTCCAGAATGGTTGGATCAGTTCACAGCTCCACCAACAATACATTAGTGTTCCAATTTTTCCATGTTTCTCCAATGTTTATTATTTTGCTTTTTTGTCACATAAGCCAATCTGATAGGTAACAGGTGGTACCTCAGAGTTGTTTTAATTTTCACTTTTCTAATCAATAGTGATTTAGAGCATTTTTTCATATGCCAATAAATAGCTTTTATTTCTTCATCAGAAAATTGCCTGTTGATATCCTTTGACCATTTCTCAATTGGGGAATGACTTGAATTCCTTTAAATTTGATTTAGTTCCATATGTATCTATCTATCTATCTATAGATAGATAGATAGATAGATAGATAGATAGATAGATAGATAGATAGATAGATAGATAGTTTTTTGTTTTGTTTTGCTTTGGTGGGGCAATGAGGGCTAAGTGACTTGCTCAGGTCACACAGCTAGTAAATGTCAAGTGTCTGAGGCTAGATTTGAACTCAGGTACTCCTGAATCTAGGGCCTGTGCTTCATCCACTGCACTACCTAGCTGACCCAAGTTCCCTATACATTTTAGAAATGAGGCCTTTATCAGAAGTACTAGCTATAAAAATTATTTCCCAGCTTTCTACCTCCCTTCTAATTTTGGATGCATTGCTTCTGTTTGTACAAAATCTTTTTAATTTAATGTAATCAAAATCAACCATTTTGCATTTCATAATATTCTCTATCTCTTGTTTGGTCATAAACTGTTCTCCTTTCCAAAGATCTGAGGGGTAAACTATTCCTTCCTCTCCTAATTTACCTATGTTATCACCTTTTATGTCTAAATTGTGTATCCATTTTGACCTTATTTCAGTATAAGGTGTAAGATGTTGTTCTATGCCTAGTTTCTGCCATACTCTCTTCCAGTTTTCCCAGCAGTTTTTGTCAAATACTGAGTTACTGTCCCAGAAGCTGGAGTCTTTGGATTTATCAAACAGTACATTACTAAAGTAATTTACTACTGTGTCTCCTGTGCCTAAGCTATTCCATTGATCCTCCATTCTATTTCTTAGTCAGTACGAGATAGTTTTGATGACTGCTGCTTCACATTTGGTGCAGCTAGCCCACCTTCCTGTGCATTTTTTTCATTAGTTACCTTAATATTTTTTACTTTTTGTTTTTTTGGATGAATTTTGTTATTATTTTTTCTAGCTCTATAAAATTTGCCTTACCTTTCTTAAGGCCAGGCCAGAGTCAATAGAATTTCAAAGGAAGTTAACTCACCTTAAGGCTACCCCCAAGTCATGTCAATCAATGGACTTGATTGAATGTTACTGGCCAATTAGCCTGGATCAAGGTGGAGTGACCCACCTCTACCTGAGACAGGTTAAAAACCCTAGAGAGGGGTCTCTCTCTTTTTGCATGCTCTTCTCTCTCCCACTATGCCCTCTGGTCTTGCTCTCTATCTTAGGTGTGTAGGGCTTCTAATCATGTGCTCTCACTTTCTCTAACATTTAGCATGCTTTAATAAATGCTTAATGCCCCAAACTGGTGCAGTAACCTCTAATTTCTAAGTAATAATATATTAGAAACCCAGCTAAATTCTGTAAAACTTGGGACAGAGACAGACACTCTCATAAAATTTCAAATGACACATATTGGATCTAGTATTAAGGAGAAATATGTTACATATTAGGTCTTGAGGCTAGATTTTTTTCATAAAATATTAGGGGTCAGCATGAGTGGTAAGAAAATAAGGAGAAAATATTTAAAAAATAAAACCTAAGTTTTATATTTAACTATTTAGGTTTCTAATGTGACAGGGGAGTGGACTCAGTAAGAAGGAATAAACTAGGGGCAGCTAGGTGGCGCAGTGGATAGAGCACCGGCCCTGGAGTCAGGAGTACCTGAGTTCAAATCCGGCCTCAGACACTTAACACTTACTAGCTGTGTGACCCTGGGCAAGTCACTTAACCCCAATTGCCTCACAAAAAAAACCAAAAAAAAACAAAACCAAAAAAAAAAAAGAAGGAATAAACTTATGGCCCATGGAAAAAAAAAGACTAGATAGTTTTACAGCAAAGTGGAAAAATAAAAGTTTTAAATATCATCTTTTAAACATTTTATACTTTTTTTTGCAGGGCCTGTATATATAATGCAAGTAAAGCAGAAAATGATAACATAGCATTGAGTTAAAGATTTATTGAAGCAAGTGAATTTTTGTTGACTTTTAAAAAAGGACAATACCATCTTTTTGTTTTAGTTAGGAGGAGTGGTTTCATCTTACCTTCCCTCGAAGGACAGTTCTCTAAGTGGTCTTTTTAACATTGCTCAATATAATATACACCTCTTCTGCATTCCCCCTTTGGGTAGGTTTTAGAGGCAGTAGGGTATTAAGTTCATCTGTGAAGATCTTGGTTGAAAGGATTTGCCAACAGGTATAAGTCCTACCCAAGAACTTGCAGTTAAGCCAGAAGAATCTGGGCCTCCTTAGGACTAATCCTCAGCTTGGATGTTTATTGTTTCACAGAAGGATACTACTGTGAACCACCCAGAAAGTGAGCCTTATTAAGCAAGTTTAATTTAACTGTATCACCTCAAGGCAGATGTATTAAAGCAGAATTTACTCTCCTCTGAGAGAATGCATTGTTTGTTTAGTAGATATCTATTCATGCAATATTAAAGTGTATGCTTTCTCTTTAGGCAGGAAAGTGTGTATACTCTATATGACTAACTGAATAAAAATCTATTTTATTTGCAAAAAAGAAATGAAGGAAAGAAGGAAGGAAGGAAGAAAAAAGAAAGAGAAGGAAAGAGAAAGAAAGATGAAAGAAAGAAAGAAAGAAAGAAGGAAAGAAAGAAACAAAGAAACAAAGAAAGAGGAACAGCCAGGTGGCTCAGTGGATAGAGCACTGGCCCTGGATTCAGAAGGACGTTCAAATCTGGCCTCAGACACTTGACACTTACTAATTGTGTGACCCTGGGCAAGTCACTTAACTCTCATTGACCAGCAAAAAAAAAAAAAAAAAAGGAAGGAAGGAAGAAAGGAAGAAAGAAAGAAAGAGAAAAAGAAAGAAAAAACCCATTCCCTTATTAAAGGTAAGCTAATGGCTCTTTTGCTTATAGCCATTTAGCTAATAAAAATCAGGTAGAATGTCCCTGGGTTAAGAATAATTCATGTTTTCAAACAATTTCAAAGGACCATTGATGACCACCTCCAAAGAAAGAACTGATATTGAAGGAATACAAATGGAAACATGCTATTTTTCACTCATTTTTTTTATTCAAGTTTTCTTGTACAAAATGACTAATGTGGTAATGTTTTACATAATCATATACGTATAACCCATATCTGATAGCTTATCACCTTTGGGAGGGGTGAGGGGAGGGAGGGAAAGAGGGATAAAAATTGGAACCCAAGAGTATAAATAAAAATGTTTATTAATTAAAAAAAATTAAAAATAAAGTACTCTTTCGTTGTCCAAATTAAAAAACAAAGCCCTGTGTATAGTATGGAGATCATAGTCCTTGGTTCCTGAAAAGAGGACAACCATTTCCCTAAGGGTTATGTTTGAGTGAGGACAAAAGGGATTGTTTTTCTCAGTCCAATTAGCCTATCAGCCCTCATGATATGTGTCCATCAGCTACAAAACTTTAGATGCTAGATTTTATCCAGTAAAAACCTTAAATAACAATTAAAAATCATTTTATGGTGTTTTATAAAATACATTGCACCAAGCAGGGCAATGCATGACTTAATCCCTGCTACTAGAGATGACTAAAGCTGGTAGGTCATTTGAACTTGGTCATTCTGAGGTGTAATAGGGCTAAAGCTGATCAGATGTTTACACTAAGTCTGGCGCCAAAGGGTGAGGCCAAAAAATGGGGGAAAGGCAGAAGAGGGCAAACCGTCTAAAGAAAGGCAAAATGAACCAGGGGAGAAACAGAGCAGGCCAAAGCTTCTGTGCAGATCAGTCTATCCTGGGTGAGATAGGCAGATAAAGTATCAAAAAAGAAGTAAAAAAAAAATAAAGCACATTATTCTCAAAAAACTTTTGAATAAGTATTATTATCCTGGTTTTATAGATGTGGATGCTGAGGTTCAGAATGGTTAAATTGCTTGCCTGGAACCACTTGTAAGTGTTGCTTGTGAAATTGTAACCCCAATTTTCCAACTTTAAGTTCAGTGCTTATGCCCCTACACTATAGTTATTATATGTACATATACATATGTGTCTATATATATGCATATGTATATGCATATACATTTGCAAACATATACATTTGCACATATTTGGATATATATCCGAAAGGGAAGGACTTGCATTTTTAATATTTTTATATAAAATTATATACAAATACATTCAAGGAGAGACAGGTGGCACAGTAGATAGAACACTGGGCCTGGAATCAGGAATACATGAATTCAAATCTCTCTTCAGTCACTGACTAGCTCTTTGACCCTGGGTAAGTCATTTAACCTGTTTGTCTCAGTTTCCTCATCTATAAAATGTGGGTAATAATAGCACCTACCTCCCAGAGCTGTTATTGGTACCAAACAAGAATAATTGTAAAGCACTTAGCACAGTGCTGACATGGTAATTGTTTTTTGTTTTTGCAGGGCAATGAGAGTTAAGTGACTTGCCCAGGGTCACACAGCTAGTAAGTGTCAAGTGTCTGAGGCCAGATTTGAACTCAGGTCCTCCTGAATCCAGGGCTGGTGCTTTATCCACTGTACCACCTAGCTGCCCCTGCTGACATGGTAATTGTATATAAATTTTAGTTATTACTATTATTATGCAAAATAAAAAATACATCAACTACATCTTATATATTTGAAAGAAGGGGATTTGATTGAAAACTTGATTGTCCATAGAAGGAACTGTCAACCATTAAAATTCCTTATGGCTGTCATCACTTTAGTTTTGGCTTTCCTAATTGCCTAAGCCAACTTTTGTCAGTGGCTGATAGCATAAGTCTTCTAACTTCTATATAAATTACTTGTGGCAAATTCACACCCAAACTCTGTGAATCTCTGGTATTTCTGGAACCATAGATGCTTCCTAGACATAACAAAATTATCTACATCCTTATCCTAAAGCCATCTGGAGAGGAAGGTTTATACAGAGTAGTGCCTTGACAACTGTCTAGGAAAGAGAAAAATCTGCTGATGACTTTGGTACTATCATCATGCAGTGTACCTTTGCAGAGACAAGTCTTTGATTCCTTTTCTTGCTAGGCAGGGGTTCCAAAAAAATTCTGAATGCCACAAATTTAACCTTTAATGCTGAGATTGTTGAACACTGAGGGATATTTCCATAGCCATATATTTGATCATCAGGCAATGTGATAGTAAGCATGACGGTAGACTATTTTAATAAGGTCCATAATTTGTAACTGAAATTCACAGTACTATGGTGCATACACAGAATGGCTCACCTTTTCACCTAATAACCTTGTCTTATTTGCTTTCTATCCCCTTTTACTATGTTTAATATTTAAAACATCAGTTAAAGTTAAAACTTTTTGTCAAGTTCATGTCTCAAAATATTTATAGGAAAAAGGAACATAAATTCGAGTTGAAAGTAACCTCAAAAGTTATTTATTCCATCCCCATCATTTTACAAATAGGAAACTGACACCCAGAAGGTTTGAATGAACTTGCCCAAAGTTAAACTGCTGGTAAGTACTTAGAATTTAATATAGGGCAAGCTCTGGGGGTGAATATTTAGGACCCCCTTGAAAAGATGAGAAGTATTTTGGACTTTCAAAGTTCACAAGGTCTACCTTGGATCAATAGTGAGGATAGAGGAGACCAAAGATAGGCCAAAGTAATCCCTTCGACCCTTAAGCAACTTCTCTGAGGGTTAAGCTTGAGAACTCTTTCCTCATCTGCCATATAATAGGCAGTTTTATTTCTACCAAGGGCTTAAAAAACCTGGATTTAGACTGGTCTTCTATTTTATAGATCAGAACTATCTTCTTGTCAGTGCAATTCCAGTTCATCCAAGAACACTTAATCTAAAGCATTTGATCACTCACATGACTTCTTTTGTCAAAGTCTAATTGTATCTTAACATTTACTTTAAGTGGGGTGGGGTGACTTGATTGGTAGACTCAATCAATCTCACTTTTACATTAGTATTCACCTAGAACTCAATTTGCCAATGGAGTAATTATTTTATAATGCATACAGAATACTAGGGTCATACAGAGTTATAGAATTAACATGATTTATTGATGATATCCCTGAACCTTCATGTCAACTGTGTAATAAGATGTGGTTTGCTGTGGAATATATTTTAAGATGTCCACATGTATAAGTACACAGATTATGTACAAATAAGAAAGTAGGTATGTAGTTCAGTAGTTATTTATATCCTCAATAACCTTCTATTGTCACTGTTGGGTTTTTTCAAATATCTTAAGAATCAGTATTTTACCATTCTCAAAATTATACTCTTTTCAGAACAAACCTCCCCTATACATAATCATTTTGGTTCAGCTTCTCTATCCAAATTTGTTTCTCTGATTGCCACTTTTACTGCTACATATAAGGTACTGAGATGTCAGAGTCCAAATTTATTGGTTTTCTTGGCTATTGTGAAGAAAATAATTTGACATGGAAATGTTAAAACATATTTTTCATTTTTTTCTTTGCTTTTTTTTTCTCTTTTCAGTTTAAATAGCTTGATATCATCTGGCTCATTTAAGCATTCTTCATTTTTTTTCACTCCACCGCTCACCACCCTTTATTGAGGCAGTATTGTTCATATTCTTCCATCATCTGTCTCCATGTGATTTTTTAATAAATTAGTTTATATTTGAAGCCTGTGATTCAGTGTTACTGACTTCCATGTCTCTCCCTTTGGTAAAGCATTTGCTGACTGGGATGTTTTCTGGGTTCCATTTGCTTTCTTATTTATATTGCTTTTACATTGAATAAATGTCCATAGAGAAGTTGGGTGGTGCAATGGATAGAGCATTGGCCCTGAAGTTCAGAGGATCTTAGTTCAAATCTCATCTCAGACACTTACTAGCTGTGTAATCCTGGGCAAGTCACTTAACCCCAATTGCCTTAAACATCTGGGGCCATCTGTAGTCATCCTGATATGCACTTTGCCACTGGACCCAGATGGCTCTGGAGGAGAGAGTGAGGTTGGTGACCTTGCACAACCCTGCTTTATTTAAATCCAATTCACTGCAAGTGAATTCACTGCCAGTGTCATGATTATCTTCAGGAATGAAGGAAAAAACAACAAATGACCACAGGAAATGCTAATGTCCTATGTCAAGATCTGTTTCTTTATTCATTTCCTTTTTTTTTCTTTTTTTCTTTTTTTCTTTTTTTGTGTGAGGCAATTGGGGTTAAGTGACTTGCCCAGGGTCACACAGCTAGTAAGTGTTATGTGTCTGAGGCCAGATTTGAACTCAGGTCCTCCTGACTCCAGGGCTGGTGCTCTATCCACTGTGCCACCTAGCTGCCCCCTTTTTTTTCTTTTTAAGGTAGCTGGTTTAAGTTGTTTTTATTGCAGGCCACATATTCTTCATGTTGTTAACAGTTTTTCTAGCTTATTGTTGATTTTTACCTTTGGGCTAACAAAATCAATGTTCATATTTAGGAGCATGCTGAAACCAGATTAAACTGGTTCTCAAGAAGTAATTGTTATATTTTTAGCATGAACATTTATACCTCAGAAATCAGAAAATGCTAAAATTAGGGACTGATTTATTGTCTTGTTGATTTCTATACTTTAGAAAATGATGGATAAATGTTTTCCTTCCATTTCTTCTGAATCTTTTATATAATAGTTTTCAATGAGCTCTGATCTTTTTGCAAGAAATACCTGAAAATCTCTCAGTTTGTTAAATGTCCTCCCCCACCACTCAGTATCATACTTAACTTTTCTGCTTTATAAGTTATTCTTGGTCACAACTCCATCTCCTTAGCTCCTCAAAATATTATGTTCCAAGACCAACAGTCTTTTAATATAGAATTTGCTAGGTCTTGTGAAATCTTGATTGTAGCTCCATGGTAATTTTTTGTTGTTGCTGTTGTTGCTTGAATTTTTTCTCCTTAATCTGGAGTTTTGAAAGTTGGCTGTGACATTCCTGTCAATTTTCCTCCTGACATCTCTTTCAGGTGGTTAGTAATGGATTTTTTTCTATTTCTATTCCTTCTTGTTCTAGAACATCAGAACAATTTTCCATAATAATTTTTTGTAATATTGTATTGAGATTCTTTTTTTAAAAAAATTATAAGTTTCAGGTAATCCAACAAGCCTTATATTGTCTCTCCTCAATCTATTCTCCAGATCATTTGTTTATCTAATGAGATACTTGATATTCTCCTCTGTTTTTCATTCTTTTGTTTTGTTTTATTATTTCTTGGGGTTTTATAATATCATTCATATCTCCTTGTCCCTAGTTTTCAAAGAGTTTTTCTCCTTAAGATTTTGGATCTCTTTTTCCAATTGGCTGGCTTTTCATAATTTTTCTAGATTTTCTTGGATTGCTTTTGTTTTTTTGTTTTTTCCTAAGTACTTTCTTATTTCATTTTTGAGGTCTTTTTAAAGGACTTCCAAGACTTCTTTTTGGCTTTGTGACCACTTGACATTGCACTTTTGGGGTAGGAGTAGCTTTTTTTTTTTAATCTCACTATCTTCCTCTGAATATAAACCCAAATATTCTTTTACATCATAGTAGCTATCTATGGTTGGACTCTTTCTTCTTTTTGAAATGTTAACAATGTAGATTAAACTTAAAAGCATGTAAGGGCAGGTAGGTGTCACAGTGGATAGAGTACTGGCCCTGGATTCAGGAAGACCTGAGTTCAAATCTGGCCTCAGACACTTGACACTTACTAGCTGTGTGACCTTGGGCAAGTCACTTAACCCCAATTACCTCACCAAAAAAACAAAAACAAAAACAAGCAAACAAACAAACAAAAAAAGAACTGGGGATACCAAGAAATGCAAGTACATGGTTCCTACTCTGAAGGACTTGACATTCAAATGAGTGCCAAAAAAGCTATATACATATACATATAAGTTATATACAGAGTAAAGGGAAGGTAATTTAATATGGAAGGGGAGGAGGAATGACAGGGACTAGGAAATGCCTTCTACAGAAAGTGGGATTTGATCTGAGGATTTAAGGAAGCCAATAGACAGAGGTGAGGAGAGAGAACAATCCAGGCATGAGGGCTGCACAATGAAAGGTTATGGAGTCAGCAAGAAGGCTGTTTAATTATGCAGTAAGTGGCAGAGGAGGATGTGTAAGAAGATTGGAAAGGTAGAAAAGGGCCAAGTTGTGACGGGATTCACTGTGAAGTAGAGGATTTTATATTTGACTTTATTCTGTTTCTTTCACAACATGACTAATATGGAAATTTGTTTAACATGGTTGCACATGTAATAACCTATATGAGATCTGTTTCTGTCTTGGGGAGGGAGGAGTAAAGAAAGGGAGGGAAGGAGAAAAAATTGAAACTCAAAATATTACAAAAATGAATGTCATAAGTTATCTTTACATATTATTAAAAATAAAATACTATTTACAAGAAAAGTATGATCAGCAAATAAGCTGGGTTTCTCACATAATGAAAGTGATAGACAACAAATGGACTGTCTGCCTACTGAAATGGTACTCAAGATTTTTTATTTTGCTGTCAAATCCATTTGCATATTTTTAAATTATTTTTTAATTTATGGAATAAAATAAGCATTTCATAACAGAATAACAAAAATATATTGTACATGGAACTACCTATCTATTATGTACCAATTGCTATTCCTCTTAGATATATAATAAATATATCATATAAATTTATTTTTTTCTTCTCTCTCCTTCCTTCCCTAGAGACAGCTACCATTAGATAAAAATATGTATATATTCATATGTATATAACATGCATATACATGTATATATGTATATGTATATATATATACACATAGGTGTGTATATATGGAAAATTATTCCATATACATTTCTATTTAACAGATCTTTCTCTGGATGCAGATAGTGTCTTCCTTCATATGTTCTTTGTAGTTAAATTGAGTAGTTATAATAGTCAAAATTACACTCACTCAAAGTTGTTCTTAAAACAATATTGCTGTTATTTTATACAGTATTCACATATAAGTTTAAAAAACATAAGGGATAGTCCCAGCATATTTGGTGAAGATTTCATGGGGTGGGCTGGGGTGGGGTGGTGGGATATAGACATGATTCCCCTGTCAAGAAAGCATGGATTGGTTGTGAACTATAACCCTGGAGGGAATGATAAGAATGTTGAGATCACAGACCCATTGAAAGCATAGAGGCAACTTGGTAGCAAAGTAGAGGCAGCATAAAGAGCAGTGAACCTAGAGTCAAATCCAGCCTCAGACACTTACTATCTGTGTGACCTTGGGCAAGTCACGTAACACTTCACTGACAGTTTTCTCATTTTAAAATGGAAATAATAATAACACTTATCTCCCAGGGTTGTTGAGAGGATAAAATTAGATAATATTGGTTAAGGCTTTGCAATCTTAAAGCACTATATAAATGTGAGCTGTTATGATGATGATTAATGAAGGATTGAAGAAGCATTGGTAATATTAACAACTCTATTCATTTCAGTATCTGTAACACTTAAATATTTAATGATGCTCTGGAATTAATCAATCAACAAAACTTTATGAGGCATATACATAATTATACAAATATATATTTTATAGCACTGTATATAAGATATATTAGTTGCACAATAATGTATGTCATGTACTTAATATATTACATATATAAGTATGCTATAATTGACATATATGCATGTACACACACATATATACAAGAAGCATACATAATTGAAATATTATGATGATGATTCATTGGGTACTTTGTACTGGAAATACAAAGACAAAAGCGAAAATATGGGTAGGAATATACAAAACAAATACACAGTGACTTACAAAGGGTGATGGAGGCACTAGCAGCTGGAGACATCTGGAAAGTCTTCCTGCAGAAGGGTACACTTAAACTGAGCCTTGAGGGAAGCTAATGATTCTGAGAGACAGAGGTGAAACATCAATTCAATTGAATTACTTTTGAAAGAAGCTATTTTTAAATGTCCTGACCCTAATAATAGTACCGTGGCGGGGATTAACATTCAGGGTAATAGAGAGGAGGTTCTGGAGAAGAGAGAAAAGTTGGAATGAAGTGTGTTGATTGCTTTAGGTAACTGGATTTTGTCTTGTGTCCTTGTATCTTCTTGTCCTTCATCTTGCCTGTTTAGCTCTTGCTTGCTTCTGTCTTCTAAATAAGTTAAGCATTGTCCCCCACACACACACACACACACAATGCAACCGAAAGTCTAACATCCAGGCAAAAAGAGGGAAGCTTCTGGAGAACTGCTACCAGGGGAATAAGATCTGTCAATCTTGTTATGTAATTGAATTTTACCTTGTGTCCTTGTGACTTGCTTTTTTCTGTCTTGTATGCTTTTGTGTGCTAAATAAATTGATTCTCATTGTTCCTACTGGGGCCTAAAAACCTAATATTAAGGAAAATATATAGAGAACAGCATCAAGGTTAAAAAAAAGTTGGTACAGCTCATTAGGTATTTGGATTTCATCTTCTTTCCTAGTGCCCTGTATTTTTGTGTGTTGTCTATCTTTGCTAAATAAATTTCATCCTGAAGGCTATGATATAGGGGCAGTTAAGTGACAGAATGGATAGAACACCATGCTGGAGTCAGGAAGACCTGAGTTCAAATGTGACCCTAGATGGTAACCAGCTGTATGATCTTGGGCAAATCACTTAATCTCTCTTTGCCTCATTTTCCTCATTTGTAAGATGGAGAAGGTTATTGTAAGGATCAATTGAGATCACGCACAGTGCCTGGCACATAATAGACATTGTAGAAATGTTAGATAACATTATTATTAGCCAGGAAAATATAGGTAGGTACTTAGAGAACAGTGTTAATGTGCAATGAGGTGGGTGGCTCTCCTGACATTTACATCTGAAGTCTCCTGTCTTGCAAAGCTTTAGTTAGACACAGTAGTAGGTGACAAGAACTTAGCTAAGAGAGGTACCAAATATTAGATAAAGGACTATGGAACTTGTATCAAGCAATAATGGAGGGCAAGGGAAATGTTGCTGTGACCTTCACAGACCTTAGGCTATGCTTGTGTTTTTGACAGAAACATGTTAACACTTCTCCAGTCATTTACACACCATGCCACATACTTCAGCTATCCTCCTTTACTCCCTCCCCTCTTTCAAAACCTGACTCTGCTCTCAGTGAGCTTTTACTTTGTCTTGTGCAGAATCAGGCCCCTGTGTCACTTCTTGGCCAATTCCAAATCATGCTACCTCAAATACCTTTATTTCCCCTTCTTAGATTCCCTTTAAACATCTTCTCCCATTAGAATATTAAGCTTCCAGATTGGCTACCCTGGCTGAGAAGCCACAAGTGATCAACTGGGCTTACTACAAGGAACACGTGGCCAACCCTGACCTTGTAGAAGAGTTTGAGAAGAAGTTCAATGAGCTGAAGATTCCTGTGCCAGAAGATAAATTCACTGCCCTAGTGGATGCTGAAGAACAGGAAGATGCAACGATTGGTGCCGATTTCATGAAAGCTTCAAATGCCAGGATTGCAGATCTTCAGAAAGAGATGGAAAAGATCAAGAATATAATTCCATTTGAACAGATGACTATTGAGGATTTGAACGAAGCCTTCCCTCAAACTACTTTGGACAAGAAGAAGTATCCTTATTGGACCCACCAGCCAACTGAGAACCTCTAAAATTGGGCCTCAGAGGAAGCTGTGGCCCTACTGTCACATACTCCTGAAATATGCAATAAAGCAATTGAGAGCAGGAACCTTGAGCTGCTTGCTTGCATTTGTATGATCGTGATGAGCACAGTACCTGGCACATAATGAGTATTTTCAAAAGACTTTTTCATTTTACTTTTATGTATGTAGAAAGTGTAGATTAACTTCCAAAATAAGGGGCTAAAGGAATACATTTCTACTTTCCAAGTATTCAGGGAGAATGAAATGCTCTTTGACAGAATGGTAGAAGTGCTTTATGGGGGCAGCTAGGTGGCTCAGTGGATAGAGCACTGGCCCTGGATTCAAGAGTACCTGAGTTCAAATCCGACTTCAGACACTTAACACTTACTAGCTGTGTGACCCTGGGCAAGTCACTTAACCCCAATTGCCTCACTAAAAAAAAAAATTAAAAGGGCTTTATGGTACAATCAAAGAAGACAAAGTATATGAAGAGGTGGAGGGGATTTTTTTTCCTATATCAGAAGGTTGGAAGGTAGAAACCTGGGATGGAGGGAAGGAATAGAAGCTGGGCCATCAAAGCTGGGAAGCACCATAACAGGGACAAGTTCTGCCCCTCACAGACACAACCTGTTGCAACATGGACTTGTGACTTTACATTTCAGTGCCCAGGGCACTCCAAAGTTCTAAGTAACATAACTGATGAGCTGCTGAACCATGTTGGTGGACAGAATTTCTGCACTGTAGTTCCCCTCACTGATTAAATCATCATCTTAGACCTGTTAAAGACTGTTCAAGGATTCCATTGAACTTGTCTTTTTGAGCTGCTGTCTTTTCCAAAACACTGGACCCAGAGCATGCAGGAGGCCCTGAATGTGTCAAGAATGAACCCCACCTCTCCCCACATGACATAAGTTGTAGTTTGCATCCCAAACCGGACTCTTTGTGTGTCCTTGGGAGTCAAGACAAGTGCTAGTCAGTCTGGGCTAGGCTGAAAACCTGCTTGTGCAGCTGGAGCCCTGTAGATAAGTAGACCATCCTCTCTATGATCATAGTCTAGCAGTTCCCAAGGGAGAAAATGCTGCTTTTGTCATCACCTTGTTCCTCCCCTTTTGGAGGGGTTTTGCCCTTTTCCCATTTTTACTGCACCTTTCCCCTTCTCATGCCAAACTCCTTTAGGTGGAGATTTCTGGCAACTCCTCCTTCCTTTGTCCCACTGTTATAAAAATGCAAACTTCTGTATGGATTCTGTACTCTTTGGGTTCCACATTCATTTTTTTGGTAATAACCCAAGTTTTCACATAAATTTCATGAAATTGTGATTTCCTGTTGACAGACCTCAAATAAAACCATTGGAAATTATAGGTTTGGGCCTCTTCCTGTAGAGGTGGAAGCAGAGCATCTTTGGAGGGTGCAGTTTCTGGTACTGCAAGGAATAATAAGGTGGATGCTCTCCCTGTTGAGGGAGACTGAGTTATCAATTCCTTAGGGTGAGTTGGTCACTGTGCTAAGCATTGGGGATGGCAAGAAAAGTAAAAACAGTCCATCTCCTTAAGGAGCTCACATTCAAATGAGGGAGACAGTATATAATTAACTAGGCACACACAAGACATATAAAGAGTAGTATAAGGTAATCTTCAGGAGAAGGCACCAGCAACTTGAGATTTTAGCTGAATCTTTTTTTTTTTTTGGTGAGGCAATTGGGGTTAAGTGACTTGCCCAGGGTCACACAGCTAGTAAGTGTCAAATGTCTGAGGCTGGATTTGAACTCAGGTACTCCTGACTCCAGGGCTGGTGCTCTATCCACTGTGCCACCTAGCTGCCCCTGAGCTGAATCTTAAAGAAAGCCAGTGAAATTTAGCAGTGGAGATGAAGAGGAAGAGTATTCCAGGCATAAAGGAGGGCCAGCGCAAAGGCCCATAAGCTAGGGATTTGGTGTCCTGGGGAGGAAATCAGTCAGTTAATCTATAAGCATTTATTAAATGCCTACTATATTCCAGGTACTGTGATACAAAGGCAAAAGCCAGTCTTTACTCAGGGAACTCATGATCTAATTAGGAAGATAATATGCAAATGACTATGTACAAATAATGTTCAGGATAAGTAAGAAATAATGGACAGAGGGAAGGTGCTAGAATTAAGAAGGAGGAAGAAAGACTACCTTTAGAAAGTGAGCTTTTAGCTGGGACAGGAAACCAGGGACGCCAGCAGGCAGAGAGGAAGGAGGAAAGAGAATTTCTGACTCAGGAGGCAGCCAGTGCAAATGCCTAGAGCCAGCAAGCAACCCAGGGTAAAAGGAATGTAAGTTATATGGGGAGGAGAAAAGAGTAAGTAAGGATAGAGGATTTGGTGTTTGATCCTAAACATAATGGATCTAGGTAAGCCACTTAACCTCTCTTTGCCTCAGTTTCCTTAACCAAGGCACAGTGGATAGAGTGCCAGGACTGAAGTCAGGAAGAATCATCTTTCTAGGTTCCAATCTAGGCTTACTAGCTGTGTGACTCTGGGCAAGTCACTTAATTCTTTTTGCCTCAGTTTCCTCATCTGAAAAATGAGCTCGAGAAAGAAATTGTAAATCGTTCCAGGATCTTTGCCAAGAAAACTCCAAATAGTGTCACAAAGAGTTGTACATGAATGAAATAACTGAACAACAACAACTTCCTAGAATTGCCATGAGGATCAAATGAGATAATATTTGTAAAGTGCTTATCACAGTATCTGGGACATAGCAGATGTGTTTTATATATATATACATATATATATATATATACACATATATATATACACATACATATATATAGTTTATGTGTATATATGTGTGTATATATATATGTATGTGTGTATACATACATACATACATACATACATACATATACGTACACACACACACACACACACACACACACACACACACATATACTTATTCCCTTCCATTCCCTAATTGGGAGCCATAGTAGTTTGACAGAGAGGGTGTCACATATCACACTTGTAAGAAAAATAACAGATGAGTAATAATTCATAGGAGATCATGGGCAAGAAAAAGGAGCACATGACCCATGGCTTTAGGTGCTATTATAGTGACACAAATTATGGGAATGAAATAGAACAAACTACATATGCTAATGTAAATAAAGCCAATTCAGCCTGTGATGTATCATTGAGACTTGATGGGATAGGTCTCATGACCTGAATTTTGCTCTGGAAAGGTATAGCTCATTCAAAAGAAGTAGAATAGATATAGGGGGGAAAGGATGAATGGAATGCCTATTAAGAATATATATTCAGAGGGATGTAAGAGGGACAAAATCATTGGCAAGTGTATAGTTACAAGCAAAACCAATTTCTGTTTTCATGGGTTGATCATAAAGAAGGAATTAGCCATCAATATTAAAATATTTATGGTAGCACTTTTTGTGCTAGCAAAGAATTGGAAAGGCAGTAAGTTTCCATCAACTGGGAGATGTGTGAGCAAATTCTGGCATGAGAATGTAATGAAATATTCTTGTGCCATATAAACTGATGAAAGGGATAGATTCAGAAGCTCCTGAAAGGAAGAGCTTGTATGAACTGATGTGGAGTAAAGTAAATAGAAAAGGGATGATGAATCATTCTTGTTTCCTACCCCTTAGCAGAGAGATATTGGACTAGTGGAATAAAAGAGGATGTGCATTTGGAGACAAGGCCAATATCTGGATGTGCTCTATGTTACTATACTTTGTGACAAAGGAGGCTTTTATTTTGGGGGGGGGGCAGTTGGGAAGGAGTGAAGGGCAGCTCTCATGATTTCAAAAAGAAGAAAAATAAATGAGTATTAATGAATCTTTAAAAATTCCACAGAATGAGGAAGTTCACAAGAAGACAGAAAAGTAGGTTAGGGTAGTTGCAACCATCTTAAATGCAAAATACACTTTTAAAGATAAGCTGACGGGGCACCTAGGTGGCGCAGTGGATAGAGCACCGGCCCTGGAGTCAAGAGGACCTGAATTCAAATCTGACCTCAGACACTTAACACTTACTAGTTGTGTGACCCTAGGCAAGTCACTTAACCCCAATTGCGTCACCAAGAAAAAAAATAAAGATAAGCTGACATGGTAGAGAGTATTCATGTATTCTTATGTAGTTCCCTTTTGTTTTTCACATGAGGAAATATTGTCTTTTTCTATGTTTGTAAAGTTCAACATAATAAAAAAAAGAAAATTAAAATAAAAAAAGAATGCATAGTCTTGTCAGGAAATTTGAAAACCCAAGGGAAAAAATAGTGTGGAGTGAATTTGGGTGAGACTCAACTGAGGTAGAGACAGGTGATAATTGTTTTTGACATATGCTAGAGCAGATCTGAACAAAAGGAAGAATTAGATTAGGAGCTTGGGAAACAGATCAAAAGCTCGGAAAAGTAACATGATGTTGTAGGGATAAGGCACTTCGGCATCTCTTCGAACTTGCTTACCGTCTCTCTTTGCCAAAATCAGAGCAGCTGACAAATATGTGTCTTGCCTTAATGATCATTTCTTCCTTCTGAAAGTATTGGTTCCTGATTCTGACCAATAAGAAGGAATTAGTTGCTGATGCAGAAAGCAATAAATCAACAAGCATTTATTAAGGACCTACTATTTTTCAGGTATTGTGTTATGTTCTGGGACATACAAAGACAAAACAAAAAAACAAAACAAAACCATCCCTGGAGTTAGCATCTGAGCCGTTTTGAATAAAAAAAATAGAGTTTAAAGGTGGAGATGAGAAGGTAGTATATCAAATACAATGGGAGTAGCCTAAGAAGACATAGAAATAGGATATCCTGTTTGTGAAATATCATGAAAGCCAATGTGAAGGAAACTAAAGTATTATAACTTTAGAAATATGGGACATAGCCAGGTTGTAAGGGGTTTTAAATGCCAAACAAAAGAGTTTGTATTTTCCCTCAGGTAACAGGGAGCCACAGGAATTTGTTTTTTGACTACAGGAGGGACACAATAAGGCCTGTGCTTTAGGAATATTACTTTGTATGAAGGGTAGGGATTGGAAAGGTAGGGATTTAAATAGAGTTCATTTAAGAGAGTGTTACCATAGTCTGGGTTTAAGATGATGAGACACTGAGCTTGAATGGTGGTTCCCTGAGTTGAAAAAGAGAATCAAAGAACAAAATTGATCTATTCATTCAACCAGTTTCAAATACACCTAAATATACTAACCTGGCCCATATCTCTCCCATTTTATCTAGAGGCAGTAAACTAACATAATCAGACCTTCACTTTACTAATATCAATTTAGCAACATTATAGAGGGTAAATTAGAGGAGACATTGAAAGTTGGGGAGACTGATTAGGAGTTTGTGGTAATGGTCCAAGTGAGAGGAGATGAGGACAAGAACTAGGGTGCTGTGTTACTTGAAGGAAGGCAATAGGTTCATGGGAGTGATGTTATGGAGGTACAATTGATAAAACTTTGCTACTGACTGAATTATATGGGAAAGTTTAGAATTGAGAATGAGTACCACTGGCATTATTATCCCCATTTCATAGATGAGGAAATTGAAGTTAAAGCACCTGCCCATGATCACATAATTACTGGGCTATCTTTCTAGGCAGCACCGCAAGCTTTATTCTGCATTTAGGATACTTAACTAAAACCTGTCAAACATTTACAAAGGCTCAGTGGTCCTTTCTTCTTTTTTCAATTCTTCTACCTTTTGACCTCCTGATTCAGTTTCTCACACTCTTTTGACTCAGATTGTTTTCTTGTTTGTTTTCTCTTCAAAATTTCTTCCACTCTTTCATGGAACACTTTATTTCCTCTGTAAACCAGAGAGAAGGAGCAGTAATCTGTTGTTGTTTGTCCTTCATTGTCTAAGAAGACCATGACATCAGGGTGATGTCATGACTTGCACTGAATTGGATTGAATTTCAGGAGGGCTATGCTAGGTCACCAACATCACCTCCAGAGTCACCTGGGTCCAGTGTCAAGATATACATCAGAATGACTGGAGATTGGATATTTTTCTAGCCAGAAGAACAACAGAAGAACAGGCATTTTCTATACACATAGGTCTTAACTGGTTCTGGAATAAAAACAAACAATAGTGCAATCTCTGTAAGGATACTGAATTATTTCTATTTTATTGCTTTCTCTGTGTCCCTAAATTAAAAGCTTTCTTTTTCTTGGTCCTTACTATTTTGGAAAATTGCCTCTTCCCTGTACCCCTTAGGCCCTGGGAGAAGTATGACTTCCAAATCTTCTCCATACTAGGCTCTCCTTACTTTTCTCTAGTTACTTGACTTTGCTCACTTGGGAGCCCAATGCAAACATGCTAATGCAAATAGCAACTGTCCTCAACTATAGACTGGGAAGTATTTTGAGGAAATCTATCTTCCATCCATTTCTTAGCTTTTCTTTTATCAGCTTACACTGCTGGTCATTCTTCTTGTGCTTTGTCTTGCCACTAGCTTCTTTCTAACAGTGCCTAGATCATCTGTATATAGTATCTTAGACATAAAATTAGAAGATTAGTCAACCTTCTTATTAAATAACTAAGAAAACTGGGTTTTAGAGAAATTAAGTGACTTGCTCAAAGTCACTTAGGTAACAACAGGACTTGGCCTTCAGCTGCAGCTCTCTAATATCAAATCCAGGGCTGTTTCTTCTATAGCAACTTCAACTAAAAGGTAAAAGCATTATTTAAAAATGTACATGTCAAGAAATCCCCTCAACTAAGTCAACAATGGAGTTTAATTAAAATACATTTTAAGCCATAGTCTAAATTGCTGAGCAAATACTGTTGGAAAGATACTTCTGCTCTAAATTAAATTCAATATTTTATAACTAAGTGCAACTGATCATGCTGTTGATGCTTCCTAATTGAGTGTTACCAAAAGGCTCTTAAGTTTTTCAGAATGGTACAGTGGAAAGAATGCTGGAATTAGAGTCAGAGAATCTGAATTAAAATCCCTGCCTGTGTGATTTAACTTATTTGGGTTTTAGGTTCAACATCTTTAAGAAAAGGGAGTTGATCTCTAAATTCCCTTTCAGCACTAAATGTATGGTCATCAAAGGCAAGTGTCAATCATTATTAGTTTAGTTTCAGGTTGTGTGAAAGGTGTCCTCCAGGTGGAGTTAAACAAAAGCAAGAGTGTATACTAGGCATTTGATGATATGCATTTGTGAGCTGTTCTGGTAAACATTGCTCTAATACAATGAGGTCAAGAAAGTGTATTCATATTGCAAATAAGAAAAGGATACACTAGGAAAAAAGACACAAATGTAATGTTATTAATATATATAACTACAGAGCTTAGGGATTTTTTGAAGAACATCTTTAGTCTTTTAGTCTAAGGAAAAGATTAAGGAAAGAAGGGAGATCATATTACTATAAATTTTGATAATTATTATAATTTAATTCATTTAAAAATGTTGTTCATTGTTAAATAATTTCTGTCCTTAAGGCTTTTGAAAGCAAGGGCCCTATTTTCCATATTCCAAGTCCTAGGTACAATGTTCTTAAAGAGATGAGAATTTATTAATTGACTGATGAAACCTATAATTTTAAATCTCTTTAAAATTCCAGGCCCTTTACTTCAGAAACTGTCGTGATTTTTTCAGTATCGTATTTTGTTTCTTATTTTTCTCCTTCAAAGTAACAGTCACAGAATTATTTTCTCCTGGCAAGCATTGAATCATTCTCTATCTTTTATACACTCTATCTCTGTCTTAACTTTTCATGTCTTTTCCTTATAGCACAGAAGAAAAAATATGTGTGTGTGTTTATACACATACAAACATATGGGCTCTCTAGACTTTAGAGCCTGAAGTAACTTTATAAGTAATTTATTCCAACTATTTTATTCATTTTATATAACACCTAAAATATATTGAGGCCAGTAGAGTAAAACTGTCAGACTCTGGCTTACTATATAATGCTGTCTGTTTTACTGAATTTAAATTAGAGGAGGAGGCCATCAGAGTACTGCATTTAGAGCAGGTAACTTAGACATCCTCAAATGATCCAAAATCATTATAAGTCCATGGATGAATTGCAGGGTTTACTAAAGTCCCTGATCATTAGAGTAGTTTCTTTCTCATCTCTGAGCTAAGATCACATCTTATCCCTTGGAGAGAATAGACTTTCACATAATTGTAGCATGTTTCCCAGAGGAGAAAAAATGCATTAAAAAGCTAAGGCAAAAAAAAAAAATAGCACCAATAAGGAGATTTGTGGATTACAGTCACTCAGATATATAGCAAAAAGGTAAGTGCTATTAGGGCTGCAATTTACTTGAAAATAAATCAGTTCTATTAAGAAAAACATTCACAAATACTCATATTGAAATTATATCACCTTTTGGTACAGGTTTTCTAAACCTGGGGTCCCTGATTTTTTTTTCTATTTGGTAGCTATGTTTAATATAATTTGTTTCCTTTGTAACCCTATGCATTTTATGTTATACATTTAAAATATTCTGAGAAAGGGTCCATAGGCCTCGTCAAACTATCAAAAGGGTCCATGAAACAAAGAAAACAAAACAAAAATGTTCTTTAAACCCCTGCTTTACTGGTTACCTGATCTCAGGAGCCATGAAAATGATGTTGGTGTGCTATATTCTATTTAACAGAAATGAAGAATGTAGAAAAAATGATTGATTGTCCTTTCTTCAAAACCAGTTTGCCCCTCTTCTTAAATGTAAATCTTGCAGGATGAACATTTAGGAGACAAGAAGGCACCTGAAGGAAATTCACTAGTAATCTTTTAATATTTTCTGCTTAGGTTTGTTAAGCCGTTAGAGGAGGCTGTGAGGTGTACAGTAAATACTGAAAACAAACAAACAAAAACCTCGAAAAACCGTAACTCACACTTCGCAAATCTAAACCCTTTCTATCTATATTTTCTATACTTTGCAAATCTAAAGTCCTTTCACCTATCAAAATGCTCAGCTTGATTCCTCTTTCAAGGAAAAGAAACAATCTAAAAGCAGGCATTCTTAACGTGCGTGTGATGGATCCTTTTGGCAATCTAGTAAAACCTATGAGGTTCAGAATAACGTCTTAAATGAATAAAATAAAACATATATGATTTGGAAGGAAACTAAAACTACTGAAATAGTTATATATATATATATATATATATATATATATTGGAAAAATCACGGATCCTAAATTAAGAACTCGATATAAAGGAATGGGAGAACTGAGAGCAAAATCAAGAACAACACTAACACTTTTCTAACCGGTTTCAAGTGACTTCTCGAACTGTGTATCTCTATTTCCCCCTCCCCCTTGCCACCCTTTGCAACCACTCTCCAGAGGGCCGCTGGTGAACGACAAGCAAAGAAGGGGTTATTGGAGTGGAGGAGTTGGAGTCTTTTAGATCTGCATTTGTAGGCTTCCTCGGATAGCCAACAAGCACCAGATTTATGTGCACTTTGAAAGAAGCACCTTCACTATTGGCTTTTTGAGCGGTGCTGTCGCTAGGGAGCAGCTGGTAGTGAATGCACAGCAGCTGGGGAGAGCCGGGACTGTTGTTCCAGTAACCAAGTAGCAGAGAGAGGCGCACACAGGATACCCAACGCGCGCGCACGCACACACACACACACACACACACACACACACACACACACACACACACACACACACACACACACGTTAAGAATCCCCGCTTTTAGATTGTTACGTTTCCTTAAGGAGAGATTCAAGCCGGGCATTTTGAAAGGTTGAAAGGAATGTTGGTTTAGATTTGCAAAGTGTGGGTTATGATTTTTTTTTTCAGTACCTGCTGTTTAGCCACTCCACCCAGGCTACTAGGAGCCCTGAGGTCACTCAGCCTTCCCCTCTGTTCTCTCCATGTGGTCCTGTAGACCACATAGCCCTCCTCTCTAGCCTCCCTCTCTCTCCCTCTTCACCTCATCCTACAGATGCCTATAGGAAAGCAAAGAAATCTCTCTTTAATTTCCTGTCCTCTTAGAGTGTGCGTTTAGGGAAAGGAGTTGGGGGCGGGATGAAATGAATGAGTTGTTCCCTTGTTGACAGAGTTGCTGGACTTAGCATCATTCCTGGGACTTCCTGCTTCCCCCCCCGCCATGTCCCCCCCCCCCCCCCCGCCTTTCTCCGCTGCCCACGCTCCTCCCCGCGTTCCCTGTGTCTCCCTCCTTTCCTTCTCTCCTCCTGTCTCTTCTCCCCGCCCCACCAGCCGGCAGCCCGGCTGTGCTGGGAAAGGGCGGGCGCCGGCGTCTGCTGGGGTGGGTGAGAGCGAGAACGAGTGAGAGAGCGAGCTCGCCAGTGCCCGAGTCGGTGCCGGAGCCGGAGCCGGAGCCAGAACCCGAGCCTGAGCAATCTCGGGGCATCTCGGGAGGGAGAGAGGACCAGCCACCGGAGAGAGGCGTGAAACCCTCCCAGTCCAGGCGCTCTCCATGGCGTCTAATCAGCAAACGAGGATCCAAGCTTACCTGGAGAAGAACAAAATAGGTCCCCTGTTCGAGGTAAGGCTCTGGTAGGGGGGCAGGAGAATTCATCTTCAGGCAAAAGGGGGGGACATAAAAAAGAAACATATATGGACATCTGGGAGAGTAGGAGGGAGAAGGACCCGGCAGAAGGGGGCGCCCCGGCTATGCCGGGGTACCAAGGCATTTTGCTCAGGAACAGCTCCCAGGGCTGAGGATTGAGGCAAGGATGTCAATGTGGGGGAAAAGCTGTCTTCGGGTTACCTGGGCTAGAGACGCCCCTGGGCAGGTGAGATCGGCTGGGCTCTGCCTTCGGGCCCGGGGAACGGGCCAGAGGAAGTTGTATCCGTCTTGGTGGCATGCCAAGCTGTCTTATTCGCTGTTATCCGCTTGCTGTCCCCCAATCACAAACACAGGTACCCTCACAAGCGAGCACCATCTCCCCCCAACCCCCGCCCAAACACACACAAAGCACACACATGCACACCCTTGATGTGCTCCTAATATAATGCACGCGCTCCCTCCCTACATTCAAAACTCTTTGGGTTTGTTGGATTTTGAAGGGAGGTGCGGAGGTGGCTGGAACGGGAATTGGAGATAATACCACTTAGCATTGTGGGGTGGGGGTGGCTTTAAAAGAAGACATTCTCACTCTAACTGAGGACCAAAATGGGCCGGGCGGGGGAGAGAAGGGAGTCTACCGGATCTTCTCACATCGTGTGTGTGTGTGTGTGTGTGTGTGTGTGTGTGTGTGTGTGTGTGTGTGTGTGTGTGTGCGTGTGTGTGTGCTCGCAGAGAAAGGCACTGGGAAAATGCACCTTTAGTTAAGAAGGAAAAAGAATAGAAGAAAGCCACTGCCTAGAGCGATGGGTCCAGGATGAGAGAGAGCCTGTTGGTGTGGTGTGTGACAGAGGAAATCAAGCGAAGGAAAGCGTCCCATCCGTTGCCAGGACACTAGGGGTGGGTGGGGAGATAGCTTTGGAGACTGCAGTCCCTAAGTCAGTTCAGTGTGTACGTTGGTCCGCGGCGGAGAGAAAGAGAAGGCCGTGGCGGGGGACCCACCACTCTTTCCCCACTCTTTTGCTCTGTCCCAGACCACAGCAGCCCGGCTCCAGGCACACTGCTGGGAGAGCAGGGGGAGAAGGGTCGGTCTCACTAACCAACATTAACGCTCGCACCTCCCGCTGCATCTCTGCTGCATCTGAAAAAGAAGCAGAAGCCAGCAGCAGGGAGGCGTGTGCCCTGGTAATAATGGAGAGTAAGAGCTGTTTTGCTGTGACTGAATTCAAACTAATGTGTGTGAGCTGCAGGAAAATAAATGCAGATTCCAGGGGAATTGGTGACTCGATCTGGGAAGGTGATCCACTTCCCTCTCTTTGGACCTCAGTTTCTTCATTTGTAAGATGAGGAGTTAGACTAGAATTTAATCACTTAAAAATCCCTTCTGTCGCCAAACCTATGATCTTAGAGGTTTCTATGATCGATGGTTTAGAGGCCCCCAGCCCATCCCCTTTTAAGACTGACAGGAATAGTTTTAAAAGTGAAGGAGCGATCTTTTAATTCTGTTTATATTGTCATAAAATGCAGAACTGCAGTAAGGTATATTTGACCATCACATAATTAAGATTTACAAGAAAGGGTGAATAATACTTTAAGCCCAAGTTATTTATCATTGTTCCTCTCTTTGAAAAATATTAGCATCATTCCAGCTGACCTGCATTACTATTTGAAGAGGATGATGCTGGTCCAGTAATTCTCTTCATGTTTTTCCCTCTTGGAAGAAGTAACAATTGAAAACACAACTGTGAAGGAATGGAATTAGTGATGCAGCTGTAATTCTTTTCTTTGCCTTTAGTCTAATTATTGCATACAATGCATTATTTCATATGTGTGATTTTTAAAACAGACTATTTGAATAGTCTTTCCACTGGCACAGTACCTAAGCTACATCTAAAGAACAGCCCATGTTTTTCTAAAAGAGAAAGCAATTTTGTATTTTGTTAGCTATTCTCCTAGAATTCGTTATGTTTTAAAATAAGGTGAATTTTCATTCTTTAACAAAATATTTTTCATAAGCATAAGTCACATAGGTAGATAGTGGGTCAGTCCTAGTTTGGTATTTATGTATAATTGGGACATACTAATGTAATAAAAGAAATGTAATTGTATGCTTAAGTGCCTATTTTTCATCATTCAACACATTATTCTAACTACAGAGTGAACACGAATTGTTAGTTGAAAGAATGATGCATCAAAACCCTTCACCAAATACTTACCTCATTTTGCCCAGATGACCTCAAAAGTCCATTCCAGTTCTAAATTCTTTAATCTTGTGATCTTATCCATGATATATCCCTCTAACTTTCCCCTCATTTTCTGGGTCCATATTATGTGCATTCTCCTAGCTTGGACTGACTTGATGAAGTGATTGTCTTTCTGGGGTTGATAACACATTGGCTTTAAGTCTTTAAGAGGAAAAAAAGAAGGCCCCTGTTAGGAAGAAGAATAGCTGTACCATGTTCTTCTTGTAACAATTTCTATAAAGCCAGAACTTGGCCTTCAGAGTGATGGAATTACATATACTTCACAGAATCACAGAAATGGGAACAGGAAGAAGACTACTAGGGTATAGTCTAGTTATTGACACTTAGGTACAAGAAAAAAACAATTGCTAAAATGCTACTTGTGTTATTGAAATCCTTATGTAGCACTGAAGTAAAGCCCCTGAGTACAGAAGTGATTTTCTTCTTGCCAGTAACATTGATCAGACTCTGTTCCTTTTATTCCTTTGCAAGGCTTTCATAGCCATTTCCTTGGATTTGGAAGACAAAGGTTCAAATTCTCTTCATATTTTAATGTTGGGAATTTGAGGAATCCTCCTAACTACTTAACCTTTATTTTTTATTTTTGGTTTATTAAAATAAACCTAGTTGAACAAAGAACTCTCAGATAGAATATGAACATAATTTATAAGAATATAAAAAATAGGATAGGGCTTTGATTATGGACATTTAAAAAATCATCAGTAATTTTCCTGACCAATGTTCTTGGTAGAGCAAACATTTAAATTTCTGAAATTTTGATCCCTTTTTTTTGCACCCCCCCCAAAGTCAAGAATTTGAATCCTGCCTCATCAAGTCATACATCATCTGTAAACACTCATTTGATTAATGGGGAATAATAATAGCACCTACCTCTTGGGGTTGTTTTGAGGATAAAATTAGATATTATTCATAAAATGCTTTGCATACCTTTAAACATCATATACATGTTAGCTACTATCATTAATGTGCTAAACAGCAGGCTTGTTTTGAAAATTAAATTGAATTTCAATGGATTTTGGTTTTCGGACCTCTGGGGAAACAATTTGTGACTCCCTTGAAATGACTGCTAATGCCCTGGGATATGACAAAGCAGTACCTGAGAATTACTGGGCTCGATTGTTGGGCAGTAATGCTTTAGTTCAAAATGAAAATTCAGAGGTGAACGTCATTATTAGTGACTTTTTAATGTAATGTTTTGGCATATGTGATAACTTGACTTTTTCTGGAATTTCCAGCCGTAATTATAGCGTTGTACAATTTTATTGTAATATACTGTTCTGGAATTTATGAAATTTTAATATCTTTAATACATTATGTTTCAGTGATCCTTATAATCATTGCTAAAGTTAACATGGTTTAAAGGTTTTTAAGATACTTAATGCTATTGGGGCACATTTTATTTTCCTTACTTTTCCTGGCACTGGTACTCTCATAATGGGTTGCCTGGGGATAGCAGGAGGAAATGATATACAAAGACTGCTTATTACTGGAGGTGTTTAGCTTGGATGACCACTTGTCTGGGAAGTTGAAAATGACACATAGGAAAAACTCTTTTCCCTGAAACCTGATCCAGCACTCATTCCTATCCAGCCTAGCTCTATCTCCAATCCAGTATCTATCTCACCTGTCAACCCTAACATTACCATTGTTGTTCTTCAGTTGTGTCTGACTCTGAATTAGTTTGACATTTTCTTCTTTAACTCATTTACAGATGCAGAACTGAGGCAAACAAGGTTAAGTGACTTGCCCAAAGTGACTTGCCACATGGCTAGTAGGTATTTGAGGCCAGATTTGAACTCATGAAGATCAGTCTTTGTGATTCCAAACCCAGTGCTCTATCCAGTGTACCACCTGACTGCCTACCTCACCCTTGAGAACCCCAAACCATCATTAATGATTCCCCTTTATCCTAGACCTTTCCCTCTCACACTTTTTTTTCTCTCTTCTTGTGCTCACAGGACTCTGCCTTCCTTTGAAAGACATGATCCCTGACCACCTTCTCTAATACTAGCTGCTACTCCTCTAGTTTCTTGACACATCAGACAAGGAGAAGGAATAGTCTGCCTTATTAACCATGCTACTTCAGTTCAGCACTGTTTCCATCACCTAATAAGCTCTCTTTCTTTGAGGTTCACTCCATCTATTTATATTGCATATTCCAGATTTTAGTCACTGTTACTACTAGCTCCAAAGTCACTCCTCCTTTCTTAAGGAATTCAGCATTTTGTTCAAGTCGTAACGTTACTTTTTGCTCCAAGCCGTGCTTGTAAACTTGGATATTTCAATGTCCCCAGTGCCATGAACAGAGTTGGCACATCAATAAATATTTGCCGAGTTGATTTCTCTTCAAACAGCTAGGTCTCAGTGTTCATTAAGCTCCCTATTTCTCATTTATTCAGTCATATCCAACTCAACAATGTTATTTGGTCAGATCCAACTCTTTGTTGTGACATTTGGGGTTTTCTTGACAAAGGTACTAGAGTGGTTTGCCATTTCCTTCTCCAGCTCATTTTACAGATGAGGAAACTGAGGCAAACAGAGTGAAGTAATTTGCTTGGGGTCACACAGCTAGTAAGTATCTGAGGGCAGATTTGAAATCAGGAATACAATTCTTCACTATATCCTCTGCACCACCTAGCCGCTCCTAGGATTGGCCATACTTTGAACCTAGGATCATCCTTAATTCCTTCCTTTTCATCTTCAGTTTCTCCCTTTCAACTTGCTCTTTTTCTAGTTTTCTTCAAATTTTTTTTTTTTGAGACTGAGTCTTCTATCTCAACTAGGCTAGAAATTCAGCAGCCTGCTACTGATGATGCAGAAGTTTGATCTGCTTCATTTCTGTGCTGAGCTGGTTCACCCCTCCTGAGGCAGCTTGGTGGCCCCCTATTCCTGAGGGGTTCACTATACTGGCATCAGATTCAATGCAGACATCTAACTGGCTTCAGCCCTGCTGCAGCTCTGAACTTTAAGTGTTGTCTCAGCTTCAGCCTCTTATATTGGCAGAGATTACAGGTACTCACCACCCCACCTTGCTTTTTCCTATCACCATCATCATCATCATTATTATTTATTTTTTAATGCGAATGCTTTATTTTTTATTTTTATTTTGTGGGGCAATGGGGGTTAAGTGACTTGCCCAGGGTCACACAGCTTGTAAGTGTCAAGTGTTTGAGTCCGGATTTCAACTCAAGAACTCCTGAATCCAGGGCCAGTGCTTTTTCCACTGTGCCACCTGGCTGCCCCCTTTTCCATTCTTAAAAAACAAAACTACAACAAAAAAACCTTTAATTTGACCTTGCCATCTAATCCATTCATCATACTTTCTATCTCTTTTCTTTCACTGTTAAACTCCTAAGAGTCATCTGCAGTCATAGCTTTCACATTCTAAATACTTACTCTAATTTTCACTAATGATCTCTGATTGTTAAACCTGAAGGCCTTTTCAGTTTTCACCTTTCTTGCCCATTTTTGAAGTTTTTGAAACTGACAACCTCTTTCTTTTCCTGGAAATAGTCTCCCCCCACCCCCTTCCGCTCAAGGAGCACACACACACAGAGCTGACTGGTGCCTGACTGGTTCCTTGGATCGTCATTCATTTCCGGCCTACTAAGTATGTCTTTCCCTCCAGACCTTCTTATCTCTGGTGATCTTATCTATTCTGTTACATTCAGTTATCTTTATTCAGATTTACATTTTCACAAATTTTCATTTACACCTCTAATCTCTCCACAGAAATGTAGTTCTAGGCTATAATTACCTGAATAACATGCTGCCTGAATGTCCCATTGGCATCTCAAATAAATGAAAAAATTCCCAAACTGAAGTTATTATGTCCTCTAGCATAATCTTAAATCATCCTTCATTCTTCCATCCTTTTCTTCATTCACTCATATTCAATCTGTTACTTAATTCTATTTTATTTCCATATTTTATTCTTGCATCTGTTTCTTGTTCACTTATGTGACCTTATTGCCTTTTGCTTTTAATATCTTTTCTTCTAGTTTATACTCTCCAAAACATTAGTTACAATCCTACCAAAAAAATCTTCACAAGACACATAATAATAGCATTTTAAGATTTTCTTTTCTTTTCTTTTTTTTTTTTCTGGTAAGGCAATTGGGGTTAAGAGACTTGCCCAGGGTCACACAGCTAGTAAGTATCAAGGGTCTGAGGCTGGATTTGAACTCAGGTCCTCCTGAATCCAGAGCCAGTGCTCTATCCACTATGCCACCTAGGTGCCCAACATTTTAAGATTTTCAAAACAGTTTATAAATTTTATTTAATTTTGTCCTCATGTAATCCTGGAAGGTAAGTGTTTCCATTTTATAGATGAAGAAACTGAGGAAGAAAGAGGTTAATTGACTTGCCCAGAGTCACACAGCTTGTGTATGAGGTTGCGTTCAAATATAGATCTTCTCTCTCCAGGTCAAAAGCTCTATCAATTGTACTACCTAGCTGTCTCTGACATTTTTTATTATGTCAGTTCCCTACTAACAATCTTCAGTGTTCCTCTACTGCCTCTAGAATTAAATTTAAGTTACTTATTCTAGCATGTAAGGTCCATCCAAATATATCTGCAACAGCCTTTTGTCTTCTTCCTCTTTTTTCATGTATTTTATGTTTTAGCCAAACTGGACTAGCTGATCATCGAAAATGATATTCCTCTTAAACCTTTAAGTTTGTGGAAAGGCTATATCCTCTTTGTCCCCTTCACATTCTCAGCCCATCAGAGTACTTATTTTCCTTCAAGATTCAGTTCAGAGACTCATGCGATCAATAAGATAGTAGAGTAGAAGCTTTTTAAAAATAATTCTCGAATGTATCAAATTCAGAAGTCAATGTGAGTCAAATCTGTAGTAATTAAAGTTAAATCCATAAAACAACACTTACACATCCCAACCCTCATTCTGATTACTGTCACCTCAAGGAAACTCACAAATCTGTTTAGGGAAAAGAGTTGCAAGATTTAGAGTCAGGAAGATCTATGCTCAAATCAAGGCTTAGATATTACTAATGGTGGGACCCAGGATAAGTCACTTATTATCTCTTAGCCTCCATTCAGTATTTCAGTTGTCTAGGCCTGAATCAAGTCAATCTGGTAGGTCAGATTTGATATTTGAGTGAAATGAGATACTCATTAATTGTAGAACATCTAACAGTTAGCAAAAGGAGGTTTACTTAGCCAGAGCAGGTGAAAGGTATTTAACAACAAGGCATCATTGGTTTAATTGGGTAATGGATCATATAGGCCTGCCAGTCAGAAGACTGAGGAAGGAGATACTGATTTCTCCTGAATTGACTTTTTGTATTTATCCTACCAGAAAACTATCTCGGTGGCCACACATTTACTTCTATAGTTTACAATACTAAAAACCAAAACAAACCAAAACAAAAAACATACAAACAAAAAAAGCTAGCCCAGCCTTAATGGCAGATATTGTTCCTAGCATAGTCTGACAGTATGATGTTTCTACTCATCTCTTCAAGAAAAAGCAGAAAATATCAACTCTGTTCAATCACATAAAGAAATAGGGAGTGTGGGGATGAGGGTGAGAGTGGGGGTTGAGGTTGGGTTCGAAGTCACTGATGATTTGGCAACACAGAGGGGAAGAGAACTTCCATACTCAAAGGGGTCTTGAGTCATATTTTGGATCAGAACTTTCTCTCTCTTCAGAGTATATTCTAGGGAGGAAACCAGTCAGGTCAAATTTTTAAAAGTAGAAAATTTTAGGAAGGGTTATTCTATACTAAATATTATACTAGAAAAAAAATGCCAAGTGAAAAAGAATTCTGTGAATTTATCAAACATCATACACCAAGAGCAAAAACAAAAACATTATACAACAGTCCAATGTTAAAAATTAAACATTTAAAAGAAGGTATTAGGAAAGAGATTAGTTAATAAATCAAGACTCTCAAAACAGAAATATCAAAGGAAAATAATAGAGTAGACAACTTATAGAATATAATAGATAAGCTCTTTGAAGTAGTAGAGGCCCTGATAAAAAGAATGAGAGATCTGGAACTTAAATGCTTAAAGTGGGCAGGGATTTGGCAAAAGAGAACTAAATATACATTGATTTTTTAAAAGAACACATGAATTCTATGGAAATTAATTCAAATGACCTTGAAAGCCGCTTGTACAGATGTAATTTAAGTATCACAGATATCCTGGGGGGGGGGAGAAACAAACACCCCCCCCCCCCAAAACAAAGTAGATATACTCTACTCAGAGCTTAGACAAAAAGGAAGAGCAATTCCTTCAGTCTCTTAACAAGTGTGGGAAATTGTAGGAAAGTACGGCTGGAAGCAGTAGGGTGGAGAGGGGAAAAATGAAAGTCATATCAAATCCTAGAAGGAAAAATGAAAAAAAAAGTCATTAAAAATCTCTCCCCTGGAGGGGGTGGGGGGGTAGGCATTAGTATATGTCCATGACAACAGACAGCAATCTTATAATGGGTGGTGTGTGGGGTCAAAGAGCATAATAGCATACTAGCTACATTTAGCAAGGGTTGTGCTTCCCAAGTTTGCATCACATTCCATAAAGGGGTATGTACATGTCCTGTAGGGTTATGACCAACTAAAGTGATGGAAGGAAGGGGGGAAATAGATCCAGAGAAAGGATAAAAAAAAAGTTTCAGTAGTAGTTAATGATGTTGATAAGGCCAGGAGAAAGGATAGGCCTTATGACTCAGGATAAACAATAATGACTATTATTATATGTCACTGCTACCATCAAGTAGACTGATATTTCTCCGAGTGGGATGGAGCAGAATGGCCTATTGTTAAGGGAGAAAAAAAAATAAATGAAAGAACAAATCAATCAATAAAGAAATCAGTAGAAATTTACACAGAAGGATATGAGGTGACATGCAGAATGAAAATCAGTGGATGGAACAAGATCTCATATACCAAGTGATTCAAAAAATGTAGAAATGGCAATAATTCTGCCATACAAAGCAAAAATAAAAATTCACAATGTCCAAAGAGAAAAGCAGGGAAAAGTACATTATGCTTGAAGATTCCATGAATGGCAACATCAAAATTATACTATTACCAAATATATATTCCTCAAATAACATAGCATCTAAATCCATAAAAGGGAAATGTTTTGAAGAACTATAAAAACTAAGCAGGTAGTAACTCAGTAACTTTAGGAAAAGTTAATGTTCTTTTCTCAGAGCTTGATAAATCTAATAGATAAACAAAAAGGGAAAATAAACTGATGTAATTATTGAAAGATTTGAAAGGTTTATGGCATCCTCTTGTGGGAGGTAAATTTAATATGGGGAAAGTTAGTTGGGTGGCTTGTCATAATATTGGGGTTCAGAAAATAATGAGGGACCTCTAGGTCCAAAGTTTCCTCCTCTCCAAACTTCCTTTTTTAGTTATTTCTCCCAGGCCAATAAGAAAGGGGATAGACAGCCTCTTTTCCACAACCAAATCAGGTTTTATTAATGGGAATAAAATACACAGCAAAGGTGAAATTAAGTAAGCCAATAACAAGGGAATAGGCAAAGAGGAAAATGGATAATCTCCCTAACTATAGCAAAGACCTATACAATCTCCAAACTTGCTTTAAGCTCAGCTAATTCAAAGAGCTGGATTTTATTAATTTACCACCAGGGGTCCATAATTTCTATTTATTTTAGTCAGTTGTGATGCCATTCTTCAGTCTGCTCCCAAAAGCTCCTCCAAGGTGAGAGAGAGAGAGAGAGAGAGAGAGAGAGAGAGTGAGTTCCTGTTGGGGGTCCCTTTTTCTATCTTTTTCTCCCTCTCCCAAAGGGGAGGTCCTTCAATTTATGTGGCTGAGACAGGTTCCCTGTTGATGGCACAGTCCACAACCTCTGAGGACACTCCTTCTCAGGGCTGGCCAAGTTTAAACCAGGTTTAACAGGGAAGGCTAGGTTTGGCTCAAAATCTAATCATCTTAAGTGTGTACTTAGTAGTTTCTCATTCACTCCCAATTTGAACACTACTGAGTCAACCAAGTTGGACCCCTGGGTGTCTGCCAAATTCCATTATTTTACCACACTCTTACTGGGAATATTAAAGGATATTTAAACTTCTTAACATTCTATGTTACCTTTGCAAAAAGAAACCCAGTGCTATGATACATAAATATTACATAAATAAATGAAAAAGATAGAAATGTTAAAAAAAATCTTTCATAGACCATAATGAAAAAAAGACAATTAATACAGGGAACACAAGAAAAGAAAATAAAGATCTAAGGGAAGGCTTAATAATGATATCCTAAATGATAATTTAGAGTAAATCATAAAACCAACATACAAAATTTGCTTCATAACAATGAGCCAACATCCTAATTGTTTGGAGGATGAAACTGAATTAGTCCTTAGTGGAAAATTCTATCTTTAAAAACATATAAATAATATACAAAAAGCAAATGTTAAAGAACTGAGTATACAATTTTTTAAAAATCTAGAGATGCAATAATTTAACAAAACTAAAATAATAGAAATAATCTGGAGAATTAGAGGGCAAATAATAAAATAAAAAAAATAAAATAGAAGTGATAAACAACTGGAAACTAGCTTATTAATAAATGATAATGATAATCACTTAGCTAACCCAATTTTTAAAAAGTGAGGGAAAGGGGCAGCTAGGTGGTGCAGTGGATGGAGCACCGGCCCTGGAGTCAGGAGTACCTGAGTTCAAATCTGGCCTCAGACACTTAACACTTACTAGCTGTGTGACCCTGGGCAAGTCACTTAACCCCAATTGCCTCACTAAAAAAAAAAAAAGAAAAGAAAAAAAAAAGTGAGGGAAAAACTAAATTACCAAATTTAAAACAATTAAAATGAACAAGATAAATTCATGGCAGAAGGAAATTTCAAAAAAAAATAAAAAATCAGAACCTACTATTTATGATTATGTGAGAAAAAAGCCAAGAATTTAATAAAAAATAAATAACTACCAAAAATACTCAAATTAACAAAAATAAAAAATAGATTTTTAAAAATCATCCATTCTCAAAAAGCAAAATTGAACCATAAAGGGAATGTCAAAATATGAGCTGGAGATTGCAGGGAGATCCCTGATAGAAATATATTTATATATGAATTATAAAAAACATTTACAGTACAATATGTATTTATGTTACACACATTATTTACAAAAATTGAGGAAAATAAAATACATTCTATCCAAATTCTTGTTATGGAACAAGCATGGTCCCTATATACAAACCACAGAAGAATAAAATAGAAAAAGAGAACTATAGATTAATATCACTAATGAATTTGGATGCAAAAAAGTTAAATACAATATTTAGCAAAATAGCTAGCTACACTTATACCCCCAAAAGTTCATTTTATTCAAATGGAGCTTATGTTAGGGATGCAAGGATGGCACAAAATTAGGAAAAACATTAAAATATTAAATCATGTTACAAACAAAACCAACCCCAAACATATGATTAAATCAATAGATATCCAAAAAAAGCCTTTGACAAAATAGAGGTGATAAGAGACTGGGCCTGTGATTTCCTTGGTATAGGATACTATCTAGTGCGAAAATTCAATTAACAGTGCTTATTGGAGGGACTTGAATTCAGGTGTTCTTGACTTTAAGTTCAATTCTTGATCTATTACAACAGACTACTTCTGATAGTGTCAAAAGACACTTATTAGTTGTGTGACTAGGGTCATACATACCTATTCCAGGGCCATCTTCAGTCATCCTGATGTATATCTTGACACTGAACCCAGATGGCTCTGGAGGAGAGAGTGAGGTTGGTGACTTTCACAGCCCTTCCTCACTTATATCCAATTCAGTGCAAGTCATGATAATCACCCTGATGTCATGATCCTCTTTGAGAATGAAGAACAAACAACAACATTGTATGCATGTATGCATGTATGTTTACATGCATGTACACACATATATGCATGCATCATGAATACATGTATGCATATATAGAGATACCAAAAGTTAGTCTTTTTTTTTTGCAATGGTGAAATACTAGAATCTTTTTTCCCAAAATACTATTTAAAGCAACTTCCCCTTCTCCCCACTATTTGTTAAAATAGCTTTGGAAATGCTAGTTGTAGTAATGACAAGAGCAATTAATTAAGAAATTAAAGGCATATACAGTGGCAAAGAGAAAAGAAAAATATCTCTACTTTCTAACAGCTCAATGGTTTACTTAAAAAACTCTGGAAGATCAAGAAAGAAGCTAAGATAGTTTTAATAGGTTCAATTAAGTGTCAATATACAGATTAAGTTCACAAAATCATTGGCATTTTTATAGAATAACAACAATAACAACAAATCCTGTAGGAAATGGTAGAAAAATCATTGAACAACTTCAAAATGTATACATGTCCAAATTGCATAGATAATATGTATGATCAATTTGAAAAGACATACTCAAAATTTATATACAGGGTATCCCAGAAGTCTTAGTGCAGTATTTAGTTATTTAGGCTTAAAACTGTACTGAGATTTTGGGATACAGTGTATATACAATTACAAACTACTCTAAAGGACTACATGAAGGTAAATAGGCCAACAAGCATTTATCAAATGAACAAATTTTTATCAAGCACTTGCTATATGCTGGTTAGTCACTATGCTGAGTACCTCCCATATATACATACACATACTCATACAGGATAGTCATTAAGCATAATTAGGTGGTACTAACATAATTAAAACAGATGATGCTACATAAATTAGTTTATATATTTAGTGACCTATTATTCTATTATTTCATAGAGCTAACCAAAATAATAATGACATTAATTTGAGGGGCAAATATCTAAAATCTCAAGTGGAATGGTGAAAAAAGGAAGAACAAAAGATTCAGGACTTCAAATTATATCATAAAGCAGAGATCACTCAAATTACTTGTTATAGATTAAAAATAGAAAAAAATAAATCAAAGATGTTTTAAACAAGAATCAGAATCAAATTCAACAATCTAATGTTCAATGAATTAAAGATTTTATCTATCTGGGGAAGAACTCTGTATTTGATTAAATACTTACAAGCACACTGGAAAGCTGTTTGGGAAACAATAGGTTTAGATCAGCAACTTATACCATATACCACAATCAGTTATAAATTGTTTGTTTGTTTGTTAGTTTTTGTTTGTTTGGTTTTTTTGGTGAGGCAATTGGGGTTAAGTAACTTGCCCAGGGTCACACAGCTAGTATGTGTTAAGTGTCTGAGGCCGGATTTGAACTCAGCTCCTCCTGAATCCAGGGCCAGTGCTCTATCCACTGCGCCACCTAGCTGCCCCACAAATTGATATAAATACATGCACACAAGTACACATTTAAACTAGGGGCAGCTAGGTGGCACAGTAGATAGAGAATAGGACCTGGAGTCAGGAAGACTTGAATTAAAATCTGGCCTCAGACATTTACTAGCTGTGTGATCCTGGGCAAGTCATTTAACCCTGTTTGCCTCAGTTTCCTGATCTATAAAAATGAACCTGAGAAGGAATTAGAAAATTATTCCACTGTCTTTGACAAGAGAACCCTAAATAGGGTCACATAGAGTTAGACAAGACTGAAATGATTAAACAACAAAAATGTATGTATGTATCCAAAAATGGCTTTCCTATGATTCTAACTGTTAGGTTTCAGGAAAGGAGATTTAAGCAAGTTAAGCCAGGTCTTGGCAGAAAGGAATATAGAGAAGTCATATCAAAGGTGTCTAAATGTTCTTTTGAGGTGAAGAGAATAAATGACATTCACAGTCATATGTGTCCCTCTGGGATTGGGCATATGAAAGAGGTATGTTTGATTAGCAAAGGATTGTTTATTTTATTTTTATGCTTCAATCTGTATTCAGATACCATCAGTTCTTTCTCTGTAGATGGATTGCATTTTTCATAAATCCTTCAGAGTCATCTTGGATCATTGTATTGCTGAAAATAACTAAGTCATTCACAGCAAATTATCTTACAATATTGCTGCTATTTTGTATACAGTACATTTCACTTTGCATCAGCTCATGTAAGTCTTTCCAGGTTTTTCTGATAGCATCCAGCTCATCATCTTTTGTAGCACAATAGTATTCCATCATAATCTCATCCCATAATTTGTTCAGTCATTCCCCAAATAATGGGCATTTCCCCAATTTTGAATTAAACTTTTTGTTTGTTTTGTTTTGTTTTGTTTATTCTCTTTTTGAATACCAACCTAGTAGTGGTATTACTAGGCCAAAGAGTATGCATGGTTTTATAGCCTTTTGGCCATAGTTCCAAATTGCGCTACAGAATATTTAAATCAGTTTACAACTTTATGAAGAGTGTATTAATGTCTCATTTTCACCATATCCACTACAACATTTGTCATATTCTTCTGCTGTCCTATTATCCAAACCAATAGTTATGAGGTAATACATAGAATTGTTTTGACCTTAATCTCTCCAATAAATAGTGAGTTAGAGCATTTTCTTTCATATGGCTATAGGTAGCTTTGATTATTTCATCTGAAAACTTCATGTCTTTTGATCATCCATCAATTGGGAAATGGCTCTTATTTTAACATATTTGACTAAGTTTTCTATGTGTTTGAGAACTGAGACCTATCAAACAAACTTGCTTCAAATTTTTTTCACAGTTACTATTACTAACTGTATTTCCCTTCATCCTATTCCTTCCCCATGTTATTTACTCTATTTTCTATCTTCTTTCACCCTATCGATTCTCAAAAGTGTTTTGCTTCTGACTACCCCCTTCCCCAATCTGCCCTCCCTTCTTTCACCCCACCTCCTTAATTCCTTTCCCCTGCTACCTTCCTGCAGGGTAAAATATATTACTATACCCAATTGAGTGTGTATGTTATTCCCTCATTAAGCCAATTCTGATGAGACTAAGACTCACTCACTCCCCCAAATCTCCTCCTTCTTCCCTTCCACTCCATGAGCTTTTTCTTGCTTCTTTTATGTGAGATACTTTACTTCATTCCACCTCTCCCTTTCCTTTTCTCGAAGTATATTCCTCTCATCCTTTAATTTTATTTTTTTAAAGAAAACATCCATTCATAATCAACTCACACCTGTGCCCTCTGTCTAAATATACTCCATTCAGCTACCCTAATAATGTGAAAGTTCTTATGAGTTACAAGTGTTATCTTCCCATGTAGGAATACAAACAGTTTAACCTTTTAATGTCCCTTATGATTTCTTTACCTGTTTACCTTTTTATGCTTTTTAAAGGTCTTGTATTTGAAAGCAAAATTTTGTATTCAGCTCAGGCCTTTTCATCATGAATGCCTGAAAGTTCTCTCTTTCATTGAATTTCTATTTTTCCCCTGAAAGATTATACTCAGTTTTGCTTGGTAGGTGATTCTTGATTGTAATTTCAGTTCCTTTGCCCTCCAGAATATCATATTCCAAGCCCTCCAATCCTTTAATGTAGAAGCTGCTAGGTTTTGTGTTATCCTGACTGTGGCTCCATAATACTTGAATTGTTTCTTTCTGGGTCCTTGCAATATTTTCTCCTTAACCTAGGAGATCTGGAATTTAACTATAATATTCCTTTAAGTTTTCATTTGGGTATCTCTTTAAGGAGGTGATTGGTGAATTCTTTCAATTTCTATTTTACCTTCTGCTTCTAGAATATCAGGATAATTTTCCCTGACAATTTCTTGGAAGATGATGTTGAGGCTCTTTTTTATTTGATCATGACTTTCAGGTAATCCAATTCTTTTCTTTTCTTTCTTTTTTCTTTCTTTCTTTTTTTTTGGCCAGGCAATGGGGGTTAAGTGACTTGCCCAGGGTCACACAGCTAGCAAGTGTCAATTCTCTGAGGCTGGTAAGCCAATTATTTTCAATTTAGCTCTCCTGGATCGATTTTCCAGGTCATTTGTTTTTCCAAGGAGATATTTCACATTGCTCTCTATTTTTCCATTCTTTTGATTTTTGCTTTCTTGTGTCTTTATTTCTCATTAATTAATTAGCTTCAATTTGCTCAATCCTAATTTTTAAGGAATTATTTTCTTCAGAGAACTTTTGGACCTCCTTTTCCATTTGGGCAATTTGGCTTTGCAAGCTGTTGACCTTTTTCCCCATGATTTTCTTGTATCACTCTCATTTCTCTTTCCATTTTTTTCCACCTCTCTTATTTTATTTGCAAAATCCTTTTTGAGTGCTTCTATGACCTGAGACCAATTCATATTTTTCTTGGAAGCTTTGCATGTAGGAGCTTTAACTTTGTCATCTTCTTCCGGGGGTATATTTTGATCTTCCTTGTCAGCATAGGAACTTTCTAGGGTCAGCATTTTTTTTTCTGTTTGCTCCTTTTCTTGACTTTTTACCCTTTGTTAAAAGGGTAGAATCCTGCTGCACTGTGGCTGCAAGCTCCAGAGTGTTTGCACCCCTCCCCCGACCTGGACCAACACCCAAAACTGGGACCCTGAAGTGAGCACTGGAAAAACAAGAGTCTCACCTCAGCACCAGCAAAGATACCCCTGTAATCTCCCACTTGATAACCCCTCAACCCCCTCACCATCTGCAGGCTACGTTCCAGAAGCAGCTGCTGCAACATCTGATTCAGAGGCTCACAAGGCCGAGTTCTCTGGGGCGGCCTGCCTGAGGCTGGATCTGTGTTGGCACAGCCTGCAGCAGGCTGCACTCTACTCTCACCCCCAGAACAACAGACCTTTCCTACCAACCTTCTAAGCTGTCTTTGCCTGGAAAATGATTTCACCCTGTCCTTTGGTGGGTTCTGCTGCTCCAGGAATTGTCTTATGGCATTATTTGAAGGTATTTGGAGGGGTCTTGGGGAGTGTTCATGGAAGCCACTGCCTTTCCTGTGCCATCATGGCATGGCCCCCAAAGGATTGTTTAAAAAAACCCAAACAAACCATAGTATATGGTGTGGTATGGATATGAGAGAAAGTAGGAGTGGATCAATTAAGCTTTGGCATTTGTAGAGCTTTAATGTGATTAGAAGGAATTAGGGTATATTGGAAATGGTTGGTTTAGCAGGAAAGTAAGACAGAGTGGTTCAAGTATATAGATAGCACTGCAAATGCAGAAGGGTAAGAATTATGGACGAGAGGCATTATGGATCATATTATATTTGGGTTAACTTAAAATACATGCTGGACTATATTCTGAAAAATAAGGCAATGAAATATTAAACACCCCCCCCCAAATGATAAGGATTTATATATTGTTTATGTGTGTGTTATATATAATTTAACACATGAACTTAATGCTTAATCAACATTTGCTGATGTTGAAATACATAAAAATCCATGGCTAAATTATTCCTTAATGGAAATATGGAAATAAATGAGACCAATGCATATTCTTTTTGATCTACAAAATAAGCCATTTCCTTGCCTTTTCATCTCATACCTCCTACTTAAGCTCCTGTAGAGGCTTACTTTAACTCCCTCCTCTAGTCTAAGCCTTTTAACTTGTCCTCTTTCTTCCTCATATCTATAGATTTGTCACTGCTTCCTCTCTTAACTCAGATCAATTTTATTATAGGCAGAATGAATATAAGGAGCTATGAGTTAGCAGATTATGGTCTCACTAGAAATTCCATATGCCAATAAAATCATGGGCATAGACCAAAACACAAAACAAACAAGGTTAGCACAGTGTTTTAGAAACATATTTTTTGCATTTAACACTAAATTTTGGCTATGCTAAAGAAGCAAAAGTTTTTGGCAAGTCTTTTCAGCTGGAAAAGCATGGAGTCCAGGCTGGCAAGGACCTATGTGTCTGGCTGAGGACCTCTTTATATAAGTATGAAGAGGCTCATAAGTAGAAGGTTGGCTATGACCAGGGAAAAATAGGTCTCTTTTTGCAAGATTTAGCATTGCTATAACAACCCTTATAAAAATATGTTAAAATAGCATATCTCCAAATTTTTGGTCTCAGATCTCCTTTACCCTTTTAAAAATTATTGAGGACCTCAGAGATCTTTGATGAGGGAATCAATCAATCATCTATCTATCTATCTACTACCCACATATACTCACATATATACATATATATTTATTTTTACATATACCTTTATATATGTGTATTAATATCCACTATATTTGAAACAAAATATTTTAGTGTTATTATAAAAATAGGATTGACCTCTTAAAACCCCCTGAAAGAGTCTCAGAGACCCCCAAGTGATCCCAGGCACTTTTTTTTTCTAGTGAGGCAATTGGGGTTAAGTGACTTACCCAGGGTCACACAGCTAGTAAGTGTTTGAGGCCAGATTTGAACTCAGGTACTTCTGACTCCAGGGCTGGTGCTCTATCCACTGTGCCACCTAGCTGCCCCAATCCCAGGCACTTTTAAAGTATCTGGACCACTGTATAAAGATATTCTGTATTGGTGGGAAGAATATTCATACCTTTGATGTCATGAATCTTTCAAAGTATAGAATTAATTATTGACTCAAAACTTTTGTAATCTAGGCAAGTTAAAGGGCTCAATATTCATGAAAGTCTTAAATTACTTTGACCATGGAGTCATAATTTTAAGGAAATGTTAGGTATTATTCAGTGCATCTCATTGCACCAGATTTCTAACCAAAATGTTTTAAAATGTTTTTTTAAGGTTCGAAATTATTAAATTCTTTTAAAACTGAAACAAATTGTATAATATTCAAATGGCAATGGTATTATTCTTATCATTTAATCCCCCTGTATTTTCTCATGAAAGTTGTTAAGCCTTCAAGTACATATTTACATCATGACTAAAAATAGGAGATAAGCCAGTCATATAGAGAGGGGGGAAGGATAACTAATAGACCTTCAGTGTACTGTATTGCTATTCAGGCAATGTCAATAGATCAAGAGGAATGGTATCTTTAGTGGATTACAGGAAGGTATGGGCAAGTATTGATAAGAAAGTAGGGATGATTTGCAGTCTGCATGATTGGAAGGAGTACCCATAATGGTGAGTTCACAGATCCCACAGATTCCCATTGGAATCCTTTTTTAAGACTTGTGATGTTATTCCCTTGTTCAAAGTCTCTAGCACTTCCCTTGTCCTGGGGATAAAGTATAAAAATTGATAGACTTTTTTTTTTTTTAACAATCATCTATTTACTCAATGGGTTTCTGATCCACTATCTATGTACCTTTCTGCTCTGTGCTTTTGTTAATACTGGTTTTCATCATCTCAACTTCCTTCAATCAATCAAATGCAATTATTAAGCTCTTGGTATATGCCAGGCACATTGTTAGATACTGGGGATAGAAAGACAAAAATGAATTAGTTCCTGTCCTCAAGGACCATACAATTAATGGGGGAAACAATGTGCACATATAAAACTTGTATAAAATAAAAACAAGACAAATTTGAAGGAAACCTCTAGCAGCTGGGAATGGGAGACAAGGAAAAACTTCATAGACTTCAATTTTGAAGGAAACTGGTGATTCTAAGAGGAGAGGGTGAGGAGCAAGTGCATTCCAGGCATGGGGAACAACTCAAGCAAGGACTTGGAAATGAAAGATGGAGTTTCTTGTGTGAGGAACAGCAAAAAGGCTTAGTTTGGCTAAGTAAAAAAAAAAATATGTGTGAAGAGGAGTAATGCATAATAATGCTTGAAATGCAAAACTTACCCACTGAGAGCTTCCTGCAGACACCAATGGATGATTGAAGGGACAGGGTTTGGGATGTACAGTGTTAGGTAGGGATTTTGGCTGCCTAGTTACTTCAAGTGCCAAGGTCATAGTTAGAGTATGGTTATACAGAGCAATCAATACCTGGGACAACCAAGAAATGAGACTGAGTGGAGTAGTATTCAGTGATAATAGGGGAAAGATATAATTAATTTGTCTTGGAAAGAAGCCCACTTTAACTATCTCAGGGAGGTTGGAATTTAACCCATCTTCCCACATTATTGTTTGATCACAGACTTCTTAAGATCATTCCACAAAACCCTTAGAATCTCTCAGGGCCCCCCTGATTGTGCATACTTTCCCTTTCCAGTTTGGAAACCACTGTTTTAAAGGGCTGGGGGTAAAGGAACCATAGAAATCCTTTCTCCCATTACCCCTCCATGATTTTTATTTATTTCTTCCCCCTGCTTCTCCTCTGCTTATGATCTGAGAATATGCTCAATAATTTGCATATTTTCACTAGAGCTTTAACATGACATTAAGAGTTTCTAGTTGTTCTTGTGTTTGTTTTGTTTTTTAGAGGGCTGTTAAATCAATTTTAGTATTTGATGAGTAATGATTCAACTTCTGTACACTCTCAGAGGTAACAAATGTTCTGTTTTTACTGGAATAGTAGGAATGAAGTGGAAGTGTTCATTCAAGATATGTTTATATTTATGAGTTTTAGCATTTTCCTTCATAATAAAGTAAGATACCTTTAAAACTCAATGCCTAAAGAAGATTAATTCTCTGGAAATAGCACAGACAAATAAACCAGTGGGAAGCTGGTAAAGGAAAAGGAAGAAATGGTTAATACATAATAGTTTTCAGTAACTGGCAGTTCTTAAAAAACATTGCAACAACAGATTTTTTAAATTGTGAGATCTGGTCCTGAGCCTCTTAAACATGGAACACATTTATAATTTCAGGATGTAATTTGCTTCTATGATATAAGCCAATGAAATTAAAAAAAATACAGCCTGGAGGCTAGTACTTATACCTGCATAGCTTCTACAGATTGCTTTAAATTAGTGGTGACAGACAACATTCAGGTACAGTTGTTGATTTGTACTTTAGAACAATAAATTGTTATACATGACAGGAACCACTTATTGTAAGATTTGTGGCAAATGCTAATTTTAAATGTGTTTCATATACATACATACACACGCATCTATATGCTTCTATGCACTAGAAAATATAGAATCACTTTTGCCATTTTATATTTTTAATAGTGTAGTTCAATACTTTTTTGAGTTCCTTTCATTTTAATTATTTTATGTTTCTAGTTCATAAAACATAACAATCATGCTATTTATAATATCCATGCGGAAGTAAATCACCTCAAGTTTAGCAAACACATTCAACTTACTGAAGATAATTCACTAAAGCCCCCGATTGGCTTAGTATGGCAATCTCCAATGTGATAAAAATTCAAGTTAAGTAGAAGAAAATGATCACATATCGATGTGATCAGATCAGAAAACAACAACAACAAAAGTCTAGGTCTCTTAAATACTAAAATGGATCTGTGATCTCATTAACTTGAACATTCCCCCAGTGATGCAGGTCATAACCCACTGATACTTGCCCATCCTGGATGACTGGTTCATGCCTTCCCCCAAATTTGCCACAGGGAGTCTACTTCATATGGAAGCTTTCTTTGCTTTTTCTTGAGATTGTGAAGATATCAGTGAAGCATTCAGCCTATGCATATATTAGACTTGTAGATTCAAAGTCATTTCTTGTAAGGATCCTAGGTCTAATGAACTTTTTCTTTAGATTTAAACAATTTTACTGGATGAATACTGCTTAACACAGCTGCTTCTTGCTTAGCCCATGCTTTAGACTTTCTCCTAATAATGAGTCTTAGCCTGTTACTCAGTTTCTTGCCCTTCCCTACTTGGACCAGCTGTCTTCCATTCCCTTAACTCTGTTCTTCAGTTTTATTTCTGTTGAATAAGAGAGCAAGCTTACATCCAAAAATGGAAGCAAGTTGAACTGAAGAACTTTGAAACCTGGGATATAGGAATAAAACCTGCACGTGATAATCACTTTGCCACTTAGTATCTATGTGATTTTGGGCAAGTCATCTCATTCTTTTTTTTTTTTTTTTTAGTGAGGCAATTGGGGTTAAGTGACTTGCCCAGGGTCACACAGCTAGTAAGTGTTAAGTGTCTGAGGTCGGATTTGAACTCAGGTACTACTGACTCCAAGGCCAGTGCTCTATCCACTGCGCCATCTAGCTGCCCCCATCTCATTCTTTTTGGACTTCACTTTGCTCATCTATAAAATTAGGTGATTGAACTGACTGACCTCTATTGATTATGAAAAGCCCGAGTATGAATTTTGAGGGCACAAGAACAGTGAGACCTACAATATGATTACAATACAAGAACTTTTACATCATAGCAGTTGAGGATTTTGCCCTGGCAAAACCCCTGAAAAATGGCCATCTGGATAGGGACCCTCCAAGATTACTGATCTGATTGGAGGATTCCGTAAGCTTGATCTGATTGGACTTCCTTGATTGGACCCTCCAAAATTGCTGATCTCTTTGGAGGATTCCATAAGTCAATTTGAGCAGTCCCTTTTATTCAGATTTCTCTTAGGCATGCAATGTAGTAAGTAAAGTTGTTCTCCAGGCCAATTGTTATAACTTAAGGAGCTCTACTGGCCATCTGGGTTCACCTTGACCACCATCTAGATAAGTGGATATTGCATATAAGGAGTTCTGCTGATCACATTCAAATGATGTTAACTACTGTAGTTGAAACCAAGAGAAATCCTTTGTTCACTGAATACAGCATTCCACAAACTCCTTGTTTCCCACAGTGTACTCCCTAAATAAAGGGATTTAAAGCTCTAGGATGGAGCTTGGGATAGGCATTTACATCTGCAAAGAACTTCTGAAGGATTGGAGAACTTTTCATTCAACTTGTGTTGTTGGATTTATTGCATACATAGTTTTGTATTTATGTAGGCTTCAGCCACAACTGGTGATCTTGAAGAACAGCCTCTGTATGTAGTTTTTCTGACTACCTCTTCAGGTATGACCAGCATTGGGGTCCCAAGACATAGTTGAAGAAACAATCACTCAGCAGCGAGGATACCCTAAGTGGGCTGCTATAAAGATTCTTCTAATTCTTTCTCAGTCACAATTTTTTTCCTCTGAATATAGAGCACCAAATCTCTACCCTTGTCTCTCAACCACACCAGTAATAGTTGTCTCTCAACCACACAGTAATAGTTCAGTTGGCCATTGGTAGAATTGTTTCCTAGTCTCAATCTGTGATCGTATTGTTGGCATGAACATGACCTCTGAATGTCCCCTTTGTTTAAATAACTGCCTCTTCATCCTGTTCATTGCCCTGCTGCTCAACTCTGGAAGTAGCATTCTTTATTACCTTTTGATATATGTTAATTAAAAAGCCATCCAAGCCTCAGTATCTTCCTCAAATTTTCTGCCCTTAGTCTCTACTTGGGGAAAATGTTCTTTCAAGTGGCACAACTCAGTAAGTTTTACCCCAGATATCTTTCTGCTTTGCCACATGCAAATATGCTATATTTTCTTATGCCATATGATATATGCAATACCCGGACCACCTCAACTATTCCCAGGGGAAGGGGAAATGAGAGAAAAAGGTATGGGACATTTTCTTTAATTTCAGACCATGTAGAAGGCATGACTCATCCTGCTACTTTTTCATCCAAGAGGTTCACATGCATGTCTGCTACTATCCAATGATTCAAATGGTCTCTACACTTAATTTTAGACAGCCATGATTTAAAAATAATTATTTTATATCACTTCCTAATTTTTAGCTTATTGGGTGTATCTTTCTTCTTTTTCTCCCTTTTTGCTCTGAATATGGGCAAAGCATTGCCCTGTCAACTCATAATCCTTCCAAGTTTGCCAAGTGTTAGATTAGAAACATGGAAGCGTGGAATAGCACAACATGGTAACAAAAATAATTTTTATTCAAAGTGATAAAGATCAGATATATAGCTCATTTCTTTTTTCCTTAATAGTATTTTCCCAGTTACATGTAAAGATAGTTTCAACATTCATTTTCATAAGATTTTGAATTCCAAATTTTTCGCCCTCCCTCCTTTGCCTCCCCCTTCCCCAAGACAGCAAGCAATTTGATATACATTATATGTGAACAATCACATTAAACTTATTTCCACATTAGTCATGTTGTGAAAGAATATAGATAGCTCATTTCTAGCAATAGAGAGAATCCTTGGCAAAATTCTTGGGAAATGATTACCTTCTACTTTTATGGGAACTTTGGGCATCTCTGTTTCAAATCACATGGAAGGTTCCATGTGTTAATTAGGGCAGTGTCTTTTATTTGTTCTTCTCTTAGAACTGCAACCTAGAAAGTCACATATGTGATTATGCAGTTGTTTCAAATTAAAGACAGCTGGGTTAAGCACTGGTCACTGCCTGACTGAATAAATGCTGCGTATATGAAGTTTTGTTGGACAAGTTCAAATACTGGTCACTGTTATAGCTGAAATCAAGAGACATCCTTTGTTTACCCAGACTTTTACTATGAAGTATTTTGCATATTTTCCATCTTCTACAACCTTTCATATTCCTTTGAGATCTAGATCTATGATCCTTTCATCCTATGGAAGTGATAACAATGGACAGCTGAAAGGCGTTCACTTCTTCCATAAACTCATCAAATTTCTTGGCTTTGTTTATTCCTATTATACTGATAGCTTCCTAATTCAATTCAATAAGTATGTATTCGCATATTTATTAAGTGATTACTATATGCAAGGCATTCTTCTTGATACTAGGGGTGAAAAGACTAAAAAAAAGTGTAAAACAGCCTCTGCCTTCAAGTAGTTTGTATTTTATTGGCAGATATGACATGTAAACAGATAATTAAACCGAAAACTATTCAAGAAGAAGAACTAACAACAAGAGAGATCAGAAAAGGCTTGATCCTGAGCTGACTCTTCAAGGAAGCTAGGGATTCTAAGTAGTCAAGACAGGGAGCATATTTAGAGATTAAAGTGAGTACTGAAGACAATTGAAACAAGCCCATCGAATAAGAGCTAATTAGTCCAATGATTCTCAGAGAAAAGTCTAGGGTTTGTGTACCTCTTCATCATGACTCAATCTCTTGCTCTTCTTCCAACTTTGTTGGATATCCTCACATGCTAGATAGATTCTCTACTGAATCTTGTACTTGAGCTCCCATCCCACATCTAATACTAGCTCCAGGGTCACTCCTATTCAAGTTTACCTCATATTCAACAAATTCAAAGTAGAGCTCATTGTTTTCTCTCTTCTAAACATTTCCCCACAACTTATCTATGTGACTTCAGAGCTCAAAGGTACCTTTGAAATGATACAGTCTAATTTCTTCAATCAAAGAAACTGAGAACAAGAGAAATGATGTCTGTGAGGTCATATAGTTAGTTAATGTCAGAGCCTGAACCAGGACCCAGTCTCCTATTTCCTGGTCCACAGCTGATGGCAGACACTTGTATATGCATTCATGAATGAATACATATATGCAATCCATGCGCTAACTGTGAGAAACAGGTGCAGAGCACCTCAAAATAAGTTCTTTCAGAGGCAGTTTTGGTATAACATTTATTGCCTTCTCAGTGCCTTTATTGCATTCTCATGAGAATGGGTACTCAGAAAGAAAGGCAGTAAGTGAGTTTAAGTGCTGAAAGCAAGCACCTTATGTATATTCTACACCATGCTGCGATCAGTCTCTCCTCTGAGCCAAGATAGGTTGCTAGGCACAGGTTCACAACCTTCCTGGAAGAGTTCTAGCTAAATTGTCCTTGGTAGGTCGCCCCTTTCATACATGATCAAAATGGGGTGGAGATTTTAGATAGGGGAAGAGAAATAAATATTAATAAGTCTATTAAACAAGCACAGTAGAGACTAGAGTTAACCTTTTGCCTACTTTCTCTAGGACACCATCGAGAGCCAGCTCAAACTGGTTTTTATCTCTAGTCCTGAAAAATTTATTTTTCTCTTTCCTTGTTTGACATAATTCACTAGATAATATTGTGCGTTGTTCTCTATACGAGCATGCTTTTCTTGAGATCTCCTCATGTATCAAGTTATTCTGAGAAGATTCCACCATGTATCAAACCATCACCATTTCTCACACCAACCATCTCTTTTTTTTTTTTGAACACTTATCTAGTCTTTAGTCTAGTAATGGTATCCAAATTGAAAAATAGTATGTAGAAAGCTTGGAGAGAGATTATGAAAAAAAAAAAAGACCTGGACTTGATAAAATACTTGAAAAAGTAAATAGAATTGATATAACTTGTCCTGGAGAATACTTAAATATGATTTAAAAGAACAGTTTCTGGGGGCAGCTAGGTGGCACAGTGGATAAAGCACTGGCCCTGGATTCAGGAGGACCTGAGTTCAAATTTGACCTCAGACACTTGACACTTACTAGCTGTGTGACCCTGGACAAGTCATCTAACTCTCATTGCCCCACAAACGAACAAACAAAAACAAATAAAAGAATAGTTTGCAATTTTGAAGGACTCATATACAGAAGACAGTGACTGGCTTGTTATCCTCCATATAGAATATCAAAAAGCAAACTTATGCTTCAGCCTACATTCAGACTTTACATTGGATTGGAATTTTTTTTCTGCTCCTTTGAGTTGGGTTACTAACAGAGGTTTGGCATCCCCTCCAGAGGAGGTCCTTAGAACTCTAACAAACTCATTATATTTTTCCCTCAGGGTTTCTAAATGTGGTTACCATGACATTGGTTTGTGAAGCAATAGCTGTCAACAGATGCTATCTATTGTTCTGGATCATCAAACTGGCAGTTTGGGGCTTTTTACAAGTGAGTGAAATAGGGCTCACTCTCTTTTGAGGAAACAACAAGAATAAAGTAGAAGTGAGCATGAATTCAATCAGATTATTGATTATAGTTATGATGCTCTTTTTAGATGTCCCAGTACAACGCATTAAAACTTGTCGAATCAATACATGCTAATTTTTCTCAAGTAACTTTTCTTAGATGCAGTTCATCTAAAAATAGATCAACTAATCGCAAACAGAACATTTTTGTACTGATTAAAATTAATTTTCACATCTTCCTAAAGCAACAGATTTTGACCTCCTAAGAACCTGGTATTACAGTAATGTCCTCTATAGTAATGAATTATAAGTATTCCGACCCTTTATTTAAAATGTCAGACTCACAAAGCAGAATGAATAATTTCTGTTAACTAACACTTGACATTATTTGAATTTATCATACGTCAATATAGAAAATAGGAGAAAAGCTCAATAAGAAAATTATAGTTAAGCCACTGTGTCAATATATTTGATCATTTATGTTAGAGAATTAGTATCATGTTGTAATGATTAGAATGATGCCACCTGCTGGAGACTTACTGTAGAAAAGTTCCGCCATGAGGTGAAGGTCTTTGAGGGCAAGAACATGCATCTTTTCTTTGGCATCAGGAAGTGATGTTTGCTTGAGGGAGGAAGAAGGGAGAGCCTAGCACTCTGACTCACTCTCTTTCCTGGGGACTCTGGCAGAGAGAAAAGCTAAGAATGCTCTCTCCCTTTAATAGATAGGCATTTTTTCTCTCTCTGTACCAAATTCTTATTTTCCTTGATAAATGCTTAAAAGCCTAACTCTTGCTAAAGCTTATAATTTATTGGTGACCACTCATTAGATATTTTACATAGACTAGCTAGAATTTTAGCCTTAACAATGTCAAACATCTCATGAATTTAATAAAAATTCAGCCATTTTCTTTCATGCATTTCTATTTTTGTTGTTTGGTTGGTTTTTGTTTGTTTGTTTGTTTTTATTGTTGTTTGTTTGGTTTTTATCTTGTTTTTGTCAGGGCAATGAAGGTTAAGTGACTTGCCCGGGGTCACACAGCTAGTAAGTGTCAAGTGTCTGAGGCTGGATTTGAACTCAGGTCCTTCTGATTCCAGGGCCAGTGCTTTATCCACTGTGCCACCTACATGCCTGCTTTCATACATTTTCTTAACTAATAGAGTATTTTATTTTTTTCCCATTACATGTAAACATAGTTCTCAACTTTTGTTTATACAAGCTTTCCAGTTTCAGATTTTTCTTCTTCCCTCCCCTCCCTTCCCCCTCCCCTAGACAGCAGGTAATCTGATATAGGTGTTATATATATATATATATATATATATATACACATAATAACATTAATCCTATTTCTGCACTAGTCATGGTATAAGAGAAAAATCAGAGCAATGATGAGAAACCTCAAAATAGAAAAACAATAGCACCAAAAACAAAAGAAATAGTATGGTTCATTCAGCATCTATACTCCACATTTCTTTTTTTTTTTTTCTTGGATTTGGAGATCCTCTTCTACCATGAGTTCCCTGGAACTCTTCTGTACCATTGCATTGGTGAGAAGAATATAGTCCATCACAGTAGGCCAACACTCAATGTTGATGATACTGTGTACAATGTTCTTCTGGTTCTGCTCATCTCACTCATAATCAGCCCACGCAAGACCCTCCAGGTTTCTGTGAACTCTTCCTGCTCATCATTTCTTACAGCACAATAGTATTCCATTGTATTCATATACCACAACTTGTCCAACCATTCCTCAATTGATGGGCATCCCCTCAACTTCCAATTCCTTGCCACCACATAAAGAGCAGCTATAAATATTTTTTGTACCTGTGGGTCCCTTTTCCCCTTTCCTTGATTTCTTTGGGCAAAAGACCCAAAAGTGGTTATGCTGGGTCAAAGGGTATGCAGAGCTTTATTGCACTTTGGACATAATTCTAAATTGCTCTCCAGAATGGTTGGATCAGTTCACAGCTCCACCAACAATGCATTAGTGTTCCAATTTTCCCACAGCTTCTCCAACATTTATTATTTTCCTTTTTTTGTCATTTTAGCCAATCTGATAGGTGTCAGGTGGTACCTCAGAGTTGTTTTAATTTGCATCTCTCTAATCATTAGAGATTTAGAGCATTTTTTCATATGGGAATAGATAGCTTTGTTTTCTTCATCAGAAAACTGCCTGTTCATATCCTTTGATCATTTCTCAATTGGGAAATGACTTGGATTCTTATAAATTTGATTTAGTTCCCTATATATTTTAGAGATGAGGCCTTTATCAGAAGTACTGGCCTCAAAAATTGTTTCCCAGCTTTCTGCCTCCCTTCTAATTTTGGGTGCATTGCTTCTGTTTGTACAAAAAATGTTTAATTTAATGTAATCAAAATCATCCATTTTGCATTTTATAATATACTCTATCTCTTATTTGGTCATAAACTGTTTTCCTTTCCAAAGATCTGCTAGGTAGACTATTCCTTTCTCTCCTAATTTACCTATGGTCTCACCTCTTATGTCTAAATCATGTATCCATTTTGACCTTATTTTAGTATAAGGTGTAAGATGTTGGTCTATGCCTAATTTCTGCCATACTATCTTCCAGTTTTCCCAGCAGTTTTTGTCAAATACTGAGTTCCTATCCCAGAAGCTGGAGTCTTTGGGTTTATCAAACACTACATTACTAGTGTCATTTACTACTGCATTTCCTGAGCCTAGCCTATTCCATTGATCTACCACTCTATTTTTTAGCCAGTACCAGATAGTTTTGATGACTGCCGCTTTATAGTAAAGCTCCAGGTTTGGTACCACTAACCCACCTTCCTGTGAATTTTTTTTTCATTATTTCCCTGGATATTCTTGATTTTTTGTTTTTCCAGATGAATTTTGTTATTATTTTTTTCTAGCTCTATAAAATAATTTTTAGGTAGTCTGATTGGTATGGCACTGAATAAGTAAATTAATTTAGGCAGTATTATAATTTTAGCTCTGCCTATCCATAAGCAATTGATATCTTTCCAATTATTTAGATCTGATTTGATTTGTGTGAAGAGTGTTTGGTAGTTGTGTTCATAGAGTTCCTGGGTTTGTCTTGGCAAGTAGACTCCCAAGTATTTTATATTATCTACTGTTACTTTAAATGGAATTTCTCTTTCTATCTCTTGCTGCTGGACTTTGTTGGTCATGTATAGAAATGCTGATGATTTATGTGGATTTATTTTATATCCTGCTACTTTGCTAAAGTTGTTAATTGTTTCAAGTAATTTTTGAGTTGATTCTCGAGGATTCTTTAAATATAGCATCATATCATCTCCAAAGAGTGATAGTTTTGTTTCCTCCTTGCCTATTCTAATTCCTTTAATTCCTTTCTCTTCTCTGATTGCTAAAGCTAACATTTCTAGGACAATATTAAATAATAGGGGTGATAATGGACATCCCTGTTTCACCCCTGATCTTATTGGGAAGGCCTCTAATTTATTTATATTGCATATAATACTTGCTGATCGTTTTAGGTAGATACTGTTTATTATTTTTAAGGAAAGCTCCACCTATTCCTAAACTCTCTAGTGTTTTTATTAGGAATGGGTGCTGTATTTTGTCAAAAGCTTTCTCTGCGTCTATTGAGATAACCATATGATTTCGGTTGGTTTTCTTATTGATGTGGTATATTATGTTAATAGTTTTCCTAATGTTGAACCAGTCCTGCATTCCTGGTATAAATCTCACCTGGTCATAGTGTATTTTCCTGGTGATCACTTGCTGTAATCTCCTTGCTGATATCGTATTTATGATTTTAGCATTAATATTCATTAGGGAAATTGGTCTATAATTTTCTTTCTCTGTTTCTGCTTTGCCTGGTTTTGGTATCACCACCATATTTGTGTCATAAAATGAATTCGGTAGAAATCCTTCTTCACCTATTTTTCCAAATAATTTGTATAATATTGGAATTAATTGTTCTTTAAATGTTTGGTAAAATTCAACCGTAAACCCATCTGGCCCTGGGGATTTTTTCTTAGGGAGTTCATTAATGGCTTGTTCAATTTCTTTTTCTAATATGGGTTTATTTAAGGATTTTATTTCCTCTTCAGTTAACCTGGGCAGTTTGTATTTTTGTAAATATTCATCCATTTCATTTAGATTGTCAAATTTATTGGCATACTGTTGGGCAAAATAGCTCCTAATTATTGCTTTAATTTCCAATTCATTGGTGGTGAAATCACCCCTTTCATTTTTGATACTGGTATTTTGGTTTTCTTCTTTTTTTTAATCAAATTAACCAATATTTTATCTATTTTATTGGTTTTTTCATAAAACCAGCTCTTATTTTTATTGATTAATTCTATAGTTTTTTTACTTTCAATCTTATTAATTTCTCCTTTAATTTTCAGGATCTCTAGTTTAGTATCTAATTGGGGATTTCTAATTTATTCTTTTTCTAGCTTTTTAAGTTGCATGCCCAATTCATTAATCTCCTCTTTCTCTTTTTTATTCATGTAAGCATTTAGAGCTATAAATTTTCCCCTAAGCACTGCTTTGGCTGCATCCCATAGATTTTGGTATGTTTTCTCTCTTGGATATAGTTATTGATTGTTTCTATGATTTGTTGTTTGCCCCATTCATTCTTTAGAATGAAATTATTTAGTTTCCAATTAATTTTCATTCTACTTTTCCCTGGCTCTTTCTTACATGTCCTTTTTATTGTATCATGATCTGAGAAGGATGCATTTACTATTTCTGCCTTTCTACATTTGACTATGATGTTATTGGGCCCTAATACATGGTCAATTTTTGAAAATGTGCCATGTACTGCTGAGAAAAAAGGTATATTCCTTTCTATTCCCATTCAATTTTCTCCAGACATCTATCATGTCTAACTTTTCTAGTAATCTATTCACCTCTTTCACTTCTTTCTTATTTATTTTTTGGCTAGATTTATCTAATTCTGAGAGGGGGAGATTCAGATCCCCCACTAGTATAGTATTACAGTCTAATTCCTTTTGTAACTCATTTAACTTCTCCTCTAAGAATTTGGATGCTATACCACTTGGTGCATACATATTTAATATTGATATTACTTCATTATCTATAGTACCTTTAAGTAAGATGTCATTTCCTTCCTTATCTCTTTTAATGAGATCTAGTTTTGCCTGCACTTTGTCTGAGATAAGGATTGCTACCCTTGCTTTTTTTACTTTAGCTGAAGCATAATATATTCTCCTCCAGCCTTTTACCTTTACTCTGTGTGTATCTCTCTGCTTCAAATGTGTTTCTTGTAAACAGCATATTGTAGGATTCTGGTTTTTAATCCACTCTGCAATTCGCTTCCGTTTTATAGCAGGGTTCATCCCACTCACATTCACAGTTATTATTACTGACTGTCTATTCCCCTCCATTCTATTTACCCACTTTGTACTTTCCCCCCCTTCTTTCACCCTATTCCTCCTCACTGATATTTTACTTCTTACCCCTGCTTCCCCCAATCTGCCCTCCCTTTTTATCACCCCCTCTCTTTTCTTTACCCTTATCTCCCTTGCTTTTGTCCTCCCTTCTATCAGTCCCCCCCTTTCCCTTCCCCTTTTGCTTCCTTAAAGAATGAGCTAAGTTTCTTTATCCCAACGAATGTATATGTTATTCCCTCTTTGAATCAAATCTACTGAGAGTAGGGTTGAAACAATGTCAACCCCTCCTTTCTTTCCCTCTATTGTGATAGGTTTTTTTTTCATCTCTTCATATGATATAATTCACCCCATTCCACCTCCCCTTTCCTCTCCTCCCCATAGACTCCCTTTTTAACCCCTTAATTTTCTTTGTATCATCACATCAAAGACAATTTATATTTATACCCTCTGTGTAAAGTCCTTCTCTCTGCCCAAATACATTTACAATTCTTTAGAGTTATGAGTATTATCTTCCCATGTAGGGATATAAACAGTTTAACCTAATTGAGTAACCTTTTTTTTTTCCCCTCTGTTTACCTTTTTAAACTTCTCTTGAGTCTTGTATGTTAAGATCGAACTTTCTATTCAGTTCTGGTCTTTTCATCAGGAAAGATTGAAAGTCCCCAATGTCATTAAATGTCCATCTTTTCCCCTGAAAGGGAATGAACATTTTTGCTGGGTAAGAGATTCTTGGCTGCAATCCAAGCTCCTTTGCCTTCTGGAATATCATATTCCAAGCCTTGCGGTCCTTTAATGTTGAAGCTGCCAGGTCCTGAGCAATCCTGACTGTGGCTCCATAATATTTAAATTGCTTCTTTCTGGCTGCTTGGAGTATTTTCTCCTTCACCTGGATAATTCTGGAATTTGGCTACAATATTCCTTGGAGTTTTCCTTTTGGGGTCTCTTTCAGGAGGTGATCAGTGGATTCTTTCAATGATGATTTTATCCTCTGATTCTATATCAGGGCAGTTCTCCTTAATAATTTCCTAGAATATGGTGTCTAGATTCTTTTTCTGATCATGGCTTTCAGGCAGTCCAATGATTCTCAAATTGTCTCTCCTGGATCTGTTTTCCAGATCAGTTATCTTTCCAAAAAGGTATTTCACATTTTCTTCTATTTTTTCATTCGTTTGATTCTGCTTGACTGATTCCCGGTGTCTCATGGATTCCTTATTTTCCAACTGTCCAATTTTAATTTTTAATTCATTGTTTTCTTCAGTGAGATTATGCACCTTTTTTTCCATTTGGCCTGATGAATTTTTTAAGGAATTATTTTCTGCAGTCAATCTTTGTGCTTCCTCTTCCGAGCTGCTGATTCTTTTTTCATAGTTTTCTTGTTTTGCTTTCATTTCTCTCCCCATTTTTTCTTCTACCTCTCTCAATTGATTTTTGAAATCCTTTTTGAGCTCTTCCAGGAAGGCTTTTTGTTCTTGAGACCAATTCACCTTCCCTCGTGAGGCTTCACATGTAGGCAATTTGAGGGTATTGTCCTCATCTGAGTTTGCGTTGGCTTCTTCCCTATTGATACAGAAGCTTTCAATGGAGAGGGCTCTTTTTTGCTTCTTACTCATTATTGCAGCTTATTTTTTTACTTTTTAAGTTGAGGTCTGCTCTGGGGGCACCAGGGTCCCTGTTTTGGGCTACTTGTGCAGGGGTATAGGTGCTGTGTGACCAGCTTTTTACTCTGAGGCCTTTATAGTGTGTGCAGTTCGCCCCCCTGCACTTCCTGTCTAAGTGTGCTGTGTCCATGTGCCTGGTCGCACCTATCCTGTTCATGGCCCTACAGCTGGGAACTTGCCCTCTTGGCTGGTGCAGGTAGGTTTTTCCACTGTCCTTCTTGGCCACCAGATTTTTGAGCCAGGGTCCAGGGGCCTCAGTTGTTCTGCTGTGGCCCGCAGCTCCTGCTGACTTGCCCTGACCCCCTCGGCCCTGGGCTGCTGCCCTGCGCTGGGCCTCCCTTTCGCCTGAGTCAGACTGACCTTTTCCTGAAGTCTTCTAAATTATCTCTGGATGGAAGACTGTGTCTCTCTGTCTCTTTGCAGGTTCTGTAGTTTTAGAATCTGTCCAGAGGCTTGATTTAATGTTCTTTTTTAGGGAACAGAAGGAGAGCTCAGGCAGCTTGCTGTTTCCTCTCCACTATCTTGACTCTGGCCCCCCCTCCCCCCCCATGCTTTCATACATTTTGATGGAAGGTTTGCTGATATAGTTTACTCTAGAACATCTGCTTAGTTTTAGGGGAGGAAATTTGTCATATACCTTCTGAAATTCAATGTGTTTTTTTTCTTCCAATTTGACCAACATAAAATTAGGATGAAAACAATGTACATGTGACCTTGTTCAGACCAAAGAACCAGGGTATTACAGGTGTGGAAGAGATAACCCAGAAAAATTGGCATCTAATTTTTTTTAGTACTAAATATTAATATGTACTTTCTATACTTACATTCTCAAGTATTGGGCTATTTTTCAAATCTATCATTTACTTAATAATGTGATTCATTCTCTAGAAGTACAAAGACTAAAAAATTAATGCTATGATCTGTGCGGTCCTCCTACCTATAATGGGCCTCCTATAAATTCTAACTTCGTTATTTTTTTTCTTTCTACCTGAAAATCTAGGTCCTAACTCAGTGGTATTGTTTTCAGGTTTTTAACAATAGCTCCTCTTCCTAGCTTAGGGAGTGACATATGCTCATGCTCTGTAGAAGAAGTCAAAGGAGTGTTCCTTAGCCTTGCCCCCAATTCCAGTCCCAATAATCCCTACCTTACTCCTCATGAACAGCATGCCAGATCTATAAATGTTTTAAAGGGAATTTATTATAAAGACTGCAGAGAGAAACTAGAATAGGGAATAGTATAATCACAGACTTAAACTGGTAACAATTTCACAAGTTGAAAAGTTGGAGACAGTGATAAAGTAAAAAGAACTTGAATTGAGTGTCAAGGCATGTGAAAATAAATATATAGGAAGTAAATAGTTTCATAACTTTGGACAAGTCACAAGTTATCTGAACATAACCCCTGTTCCAAAGTCAATTGGTATGAGACTCTCTCCTCGTTGGTGGAGATGAGTGCCCTACCCTATATGAGGGGCAGAATGGAATTGATGATATTGGAAAGGATTCAGCCAGTCTTCAGGATTCCTCAAGCTGTAAGTCTTCTTCAAGCTTCAGGTCACTTCTGGCACTTGTGGCTCCTAACTTCAAAAGGGAAGATGAAAAAGGACAACCCTACTTCATGTTGCTGGAGGAAAAGACTCTGTGAAGACAGGGGAGGAACTGCTGGTTTCCATCATGTTGCTATTCCCAACTTGTTGCACAAAAACTGAGGAAAGTTTTTTCTGGTAGGAGATCAAGGACGATCTCTCTTGGTTGAGCAGAATTATTTTGCTCTCCAGTGGATAATTTTGTTTTGTCTGGTAGACATCCTTCTATGTATGTCTTCTCTGATTTCTATTTTGCTATGATTTAGATAAATGGATTTCTTTGCTATTTGCTATGCATATTCACTGTGGATCTTGTACCTGGTGGGAAAGAGATCAAGCATTGGGTATAGAGTTTGAGAACAGTGAAGGGAGAAGAGACTAGAAATGTCTATTCTGCATCCATCTGAGCCACAATATGAGAGCCCTTGCCATAGGTGAGCCTTCTACACTTAGGTTCTACCCTACATGGGCATGACTTATCTTATCTACAAAATGGATATAACAATTCAGACTTTGTATCTTACAGGATTGTTGTGAGAAAAGGAGTATATAGAAATGTGACATTAGTAGTGGTAGTGGTGGTGGTGTCAATTCTTGTCCGTGGCACCAAATAAAGGACATTTTGTTTTACCTTATTTCCCTGTTCCTATTTCCTTTTCCCCTTGATATTTCTTTCCCCCAGGTTACTAAGGATATCTTGCTTACTAAATATAATGTTCTTCCCTCACTCCTCATCCTTTTTGACCTCTGTAGCATTTAGTACTGTTGAATACCCTTTTCTCCTAAATACTAGATATAATACTGTGTGGAAACAATACCGAGTTTTGGTGACACTTCTCTCTCATGGTTCTCTTACCTGTATGTTTGTTCTTACTATCTCTTTTTCTGGATCTTCACCTCATTAATTGTGGCTATGATTCCCTAAGGAGGAGCACCAGGCCTGGTATCAGGAAAATTCATCTTTCTTAATTCAAATTAAGTCACTGATACTTACTAACTAGATGATATTAGGCAAGTCACTTAACCTTGTTTGCCTCAGTTTCCTCATCCATAAAATGAGCTGGAGAAGGAAATGGTAAACCACACCAATATCTTTGACAAGAAAATCCCAAATGAGGTCACATAAAGAGTTGAACATGATTGAAAAATGAGTGAACAACACATACCACAGGGTTCTATCTAGAGCCCTCTTCTCTATATATATACTCTGTGATGATTGTCTCTTTAGCTACTAAACGTTAAATTATCATTGCTTTGCCATATATATATGTGTGTGTGTGTGTGTGTGTGTGTGTGTGTGTGTGTATAGCCTTGGATTCATATGTATGTGTGTATGTATGTATGTATCCCTGGATTCTTATACCCAACTTGTCCAAAACAAAACTTAGTATCTTTCTCCTAACTCTCACTCACTCCAACCTTTCCTTATTTCTTTCAAGGGTACCACTATGCCTCCAGTTGCTCAGGTTTGCAACTCCAGAGTCAGCTTCCATTCTTCCCTTTCACACATACCTAGTATCTAGTAATTTGCCAGATGCTATTGCTTCTGCCTCCACAAACTCTCTCATATCTCTGTCAACTTCATTCTGAGTACTCACCTCTCACCCAGCTTATTGGAATAGGCTTCTAACTGATCTCTTTACATTCGGCCTTTCCCTTTTCCAAGCTGTCTGCCACACAATTGCCAAAAATAGAATTCTGAGAGCATGAGTTACTTTACTATGGCAGCTGCCACTCCCAAAAGTTCCAATGGCTTTCATTGTTTCTAAGATAAAATATAAACTCATTTATTTGGTATTAAAAGCACTTTACAGTCTGGACCCAGTCCACATTTCCAAGCATATTACACATTCTCTTTCTACATTCAGTGTTCTGGGGGAAAGGGGAACTGGCCTCCTTTCCATTCCTCATATGCAACATTCCATCTCTCTGCCTTTGAACAGGTTATATTATCTATTGCTGGAATGCTCATTCTTCTCATTCAGCCTCAGATAATCCCTTGTTTCCTTGATATCTCAATTAATAGATGAGGTGTTTCCTATTCTCTCTAGCTGTCTTTCTTTACCTCCCCCTAAATTACTCTGTATTTTCTTTATATAAATTTTGAATTTACTTATTTATGTTCACTTTGTTTAGCCTGGTAGAATATAATTGGCAAAAAGGGCAGTGCCTGTTTTGTTGTTATCCCCAGTGTTGTTATTCCCATTGTTGACCCCAATGACTATCATGGAGCCTTGATGCATAGTGGCAACTTAATTTATTTTTATTGATGAATTGACATTTATTACCTTTCCTAGATGATATATTTGTGTGAGGGGTAGGTATTGGAACATAGGTGTATTATTTAAAAAACAACAATTATTTTTAAGGTATTCTTTAAAAATGAATTCAAGAAACCATGATTTTGTAGGTATAAGCAATCTTGCCACTAGTACTGATTGTAATCTACCTATGCCTTAAAAAATGGTTTCATGAGTTTCTCTGACCTGAAAAATTCATTACCTGGCAACTAACCTTCTGGTGATGAGATTTTCTGTGCTTAGCTAGACCGGTTTTTAGGTGAACATCTGTGGAGACAAATCTATAATCAAAGACATTTTAGCTGAGTAGAAACTTCCAGAGCTTAAATATCAATTAGTCTTTAAAAACTGAAAGATATCTCCATGATATATATTGATATATATTGAAAAGGCACCAAGTCATACTTTAGTGGCAGTTTAGTATATAGCACAACTAAAAATATGTTTAACATTTATAGGTAACACAATGCTGCCTATGTGCCAAGTTTAGGCAATAGTGTCTGATGATGCATAGTTTTTTAGTACCTTATCTGAAGGCAGAGGGAACAAAGTACGGACCTTCATTACCCCCAAATTAATAAATGATTGGACACCCTGGTCAAGAATAATACTGTCCTATTGCTTTTAAGGCAAACCTATGAGCTTAGCAAGCACAACTACAGGTAAATAGGAGCAGCTCAGCCCAAGAGTTATCTTAGTTCTTTTAGTATCATCACTAATCTGAGGTATTTAGCCTTGCAGTGAGGAGTTCCATTTTTAGAGACACTTGACTTGGGACCTTCATACTTTTATTGAAGAGGAAAAACAACCAGTCAAAAAAGGTCCAACTAGAATGATCTATTTTTCAAGCAGATAAGGAAAATCAGGAATTAGGTCATATGTAGGATCAAGTAGTTTCTGAAGCAAAAGTCCATACCAGAGCATGGAAACATCAATTCAAAGATCGAGGGAGGTATAAAAACCTGAAATTGGAGAAAGGTGGAGGAGTTTAGATAAGACAGAAAAGAATGTCTGAGGTTATAAGCCAAAGGATTGGGTGTGAGAAACCCTTCGAAAACCAAGCTGCAATAGGAAAACCTTTGCTTAAGATTTAGACTTCTATTACTTATAGTTGGGAGCTAGAGAAATAAAATGATCAGATCTGAAAACCTTCCAAAGCCCCAACCTTCCAAATCTATTTGCATATTTCTCTGAATTCTGTTGCTCATTCCACATCCTGGGAGAATGCTGCCTACAGATTGAGAGTGGGGGAATAGGGAGTGGCTCTATGATATAGAAACTTACACTCTTATAATTCCCCATTTTGCCCCTTTCAATTTTTCCAATTCTATGGAAATTCTAGATTCTACATTTGATACAGAACCTAAGATTAGTGATCTATGTAGTTGATACATACTAACATGGGTGCTATTTAAAAAAGTAGTACTTATTGATCCAAGTTCTTTCATTATTCTGATACTTGCTTGGAATGACAACCATTTGAGGAAGCTGTATAAACTCTTCAAAACACTGTTTACCTGTTTCCATTCATTTCAGTATTTATTTTTTAATTGTAAGCCTCATGAGGGAAGGGATTGTCTTTTGCCCTTTTTTGTATCTTTGTAGCTCAGCACAGTGCCTGACAAGTGGTAGGCACTTAATGAGTGTTTATGAATCATTGAATGAATGTCACACTTAAAAAAAATCTTTTTCTTTTTTAAAACTATCATCAGAACATTCTTTGAAGCATTTAGTACTGAAGACCATTGGACTTGGGAGTCAAGAAGTCCTGAATTCAAATCCAGCATCAGACCCATACTAAATATGGGACCCTGGGCAAGTCACTATCTGACTCAGTTTTCTTATTTTTAAACAAGAGATAATAATAGTACCTATACCCCAAAGTTGTCATTAGGGTGAAATGAGATAATATTTTCAAAAGTGTTTTGTTGTTACCTATTAAAGCTTAAAACTGTAGTGACTTTTGAAACAAAAATCTTTTGTAAATGCTAGCTAGGATAAGGTTTTCTTTGTTTTTCTCCCTTGATGATTTTAGTTATTAGAACACATTATCACAGTCATTTCCATTTTTTTCTCTTCTTGGTTAGATTTTGATTACATTTTAATTGATTAGATGATAATTAAAAATGTGAGCTTTGTCACAAAATAAGTTTTGCCATGAGTCATTGCATGTCATTTGTGATATGAAACTATAATTTATTTATCACTATCACAAATGGATATTCATAATTTAGGATAGAAAATTATATTTAAAACAAATTTGTATAACTTCTATGTTGGGTGCTAATTTGTAGAGGGAAAAAATCCCAGGATGGGAGCTATTAATCCTTGTGACTCATATTTCCTTTTCAAAGGAGCCAATTATAGAATCAAACTTTTCTGCAAATTTCAACTAAAACACAGATGTTGTAGAGTCGATTTTAGATTTCTGAATAAATAGAGTTTTGGTTCAGGGTTAAAATTTACCAAGATTTTCTTTTCCTGTCCCCACAGTACACATGAGCTTGAACACTAAGGGTACGCAATCAATAGAATTGGATTGATTGAATCATCCAGATGTGTACTGGGTCTAAATGTAAAGAATTGAACTTTACTCTAATTTGCTCAACATAGGCTTTCTAATTCAGGCAGTGGCCTCTAGGATTCATGGCACGGTCAGTACAATTTCAGCAGACTTCTATAAATAGAACAAAGAGTAGGTCATTTTGTATTCATGTGCTGTAGTCCATTTTACATTTTTTTTTTCAGTACAAAAGTAATGTTGGATCTGTGACTTGATCCCCTTAGCCACCAGTGAAATGAATTTATTGTGGAGAAGAGATTCTCTTTGTTTGAAGCATTTTTTTTTTTCCCAAGAGAGATTGAACTGGTTGGTGTTTCTGGCTTCATTGGTACTATAGTTTTAAAAAACTGCACATGACAGGGCAGCTGGGTGGCGTAATGAATAAAGTACCAGCCCTGGATTCAGGAGTACCTGAGTTCAAATCCAGCCTCAGACACTTGACACACTTACTAGCTGTGTGAGACTGGGCAAGTCACTTAACCCCCATTGCCCCACAAAAAAAAAAAAAAAGAAAAAGAAGAAAAAGAAAAAGAAAAAAAAACTGCATATTAATCCAAACAGTGTTATATGAGAATTTTTTAGATTGGGCTTTTTTATCCTTGAGGCCCCTCAAATCTAGTGTGATTGGTATTTTTAAATATACTGTTGCTGATACTCATTCTTTTTTTTTTTTTTGTGGAGCAATGGGGGTTAAGTGACTTGCCTAGTGTCACACAGCTAGTAAGTGGACTGTCAAGTGTCTGAGGCTGGATTTGAACTCAGGTACTCCTGAATCCAGGGCCGGTGCTTTATCCACTGCACCACCTAGCTGCCCCTCTGATACTCATTCTTTAGGTGCCCAGGATGGGGAGAAGATACCAGCTCCCTTTTGAGATCTCCCAAAACCCTGTACCAAAGAAAATGATAAAAAAGGAAGCTGCCCCATCTAAGATACATGCTTCCATAGGAAGACGTATTCTTAGGGGCCAGGTTTGGTGGAGGGCAAAGTTTCCCCACACTGATCCTCTAAAACACAATTGTCCTTCCCCATCAAGGTTGACAGGAAGGAGAGTACTGAGGACAATGCCACTTTAATGTTTTAGTACTGGCTCAGTAGTCAATTAAAAGTGTCCTCATGGCTGATGAGAAGGGGAAGAGGACTCCATCATGTGACCTCAAGGGTATGCTCCACAAGTCTTCATTGAATCCTAAACTAGGCACATGCCCTCTTCCCCCTTAAAGAGTTCATTGTACATTAACTTAAAAACTAAATTCTAAATAGATCTAGATTTAAAATGCCACTGTAACCTATGCAAGAAACCAAGATGTCATTGTGAGATAAATGACTAAAATGAACACTATACTCAAAGTCCAAGCTCTTCTGGATAAGGAAAAATAAATTACTTTATTTACTTCTACACCTTCTGATAAGGGATAATCTTAAAATTTAGTCGGATTCACTCACATGACTATCACTCTCTTTCAGGCCCTCTTCACTTCTTGACTGGACTATTGCAATATCCTTATCAGTCTCCCTGATACCAATTTCTTCCTTTTCCAATTCATCTTTTACAGTTACCAAAATAAAATTCCTATGGCATGGTTCTGAACACATCATTCACCTTCCAACTTTTCAAACTTTTCAGTAACTCCATAATAAAATATAAAGACCTTCATCTGACATCTAAAACCTTCCACAAAGTGGTTCTAACACCACTAGATTGTAAGTTCTTTAGGGCAGGGACTGTCTTTTGTCTCTTGGTATTTACAGCTTTTAGCATAGTGCCTGGTGCTTGGTAAGTGCTCAGGACATATCTATTGATGAACTGACCTCTATTCCATTCCCTATTTCATGGACTCTCTAATCCAGTCAAATTGTAACAGAGGCTGATCTCTAAACCCATTTTCTTTTTTTGAATTCACAAAGGGTCATTCACCATGTTTAGAATCCACTCTCTCCCAATTCCTGCCTGTCTTCCTGGAAAGTGCAGCTCAGGCATCATTTCCCCTGGGCTGACTTTCTTAATAGCCTCTAGTTCAAGGATTGTTCTCTTTTTTGTGCATTCTGGACTCCTCTGGCAGTCTAGTGAAGTCTAATACTGCTGTGGTTTATTGTGTACATTCATAACTGAAAAAATGCTAAACTGATTAGTGAAGATAAAGATGTGTTTTTTTTTCCTATCCAAGTTCATGAAATCCTGTGACATGCATCTATCTATAAATCCCTTGTTGGGCCTTTGGGCTCCAGGTAAAGAATGCCTACATTAGTGATGAATGCTTTCTTCCACTTGAATCTTTCTTAGAACTTTTTATGAGTTCTCCTGCCCCAGTTATTTATATGTATTTATGTGACTGTCCTAACCCTATACTTCAGCCACATAGGATATAAGCTTTTCAAGGGCAGCGATAGTTTCTCTTCTTTTTCTTTTTTCTGTTTGGTCTTGATGTATCTCTAGTATCTTGAATATAATAAAGAATAAATATTTGTATAACTGAGTGTGAGACACCAGATTTTTTTTACAAAAGCCTTGAGTCCTGGCTCTGGTATTTACTAGGGGGACATTATTTGGGCGATTCTTTAATTTCTCCAGGCCTCATTGTAAAATGATGGTTATAGAATGGGCTTAAAAAGGCATGTGCTATCTTCCTCACATGGTTCTTGTAAGGCAAATGCTTTGTTAAATGTAAAACATTATATACATATGAGTTAGTATTCAGGATGGATTAAAAATTCCATGAACACAGGGACGATGTTTGATTGATCTTTGTATTTCTTCCAGGGCTTAGAACAGAAACCAGTCATCAATGGATCACGAATTCAACAAGCATTTTTTTTCTATCATAAAAGTATTTTATTATTTCCAGTGACATGTAAAGATAGTTTTCAACATTTGTTTTCATGAGATTTTTAGTTCCAAATTTTTCTCCCTCCCTTCCTTCCCTCCCCCCCCCAAGACAGAAAGTAATCTGATATAGGTTATATATGCACAATCACATTAAACATATTTCTGCATTAGTCATGTTGTGAAAGAAGAATCAGAATACAAGGAAAAAACCTCAAAAAACCAAAAAAACCCCAAAAAGTAGAAACAGTATGGTTCAATCTGCTTTCAGAATGCACAGTTCTTTTTTTCTGGAAGTCAAGAACATTTTACATCATTAGTTCTTTGGGATTGTCTTGGATCATTGCACTGCTAAGACGAGCCAAATCTATCATAGTTGTTCATCAAACAATTCAACAAGCATTTATTATACACCTACTATGTTCTAGGTACTGAGGATGCAAAACCAAAAATGAAACATTCCTTTCACTTAAGGTTCTTTCATTCTATCAGCATCCAAAAATAGCTAGAATGTATATAGTGCTAAAAGGCTGGCAAAGCACTTTAGCAACATTTTCTCATTTGCTCCTCACAGCAACTCTGTGTAAAGAATTAATTGTTATTTGAGGTTTTTAGGCCTCAGTGCGCACTGGCCTGGGGCTTCACAAACCTCACAGTGCTCCATGGTTGTAGCCATTGCCAGGGCTCTGGCACCTCACATCATCACCACTCGCCAACGCCTACATGGGCCTGGCAAAATTATAATGATTGGAAGCCTAGTGAGGACAGTCATGTGACTGTCAGAGCAGCCATCCCATTGGCTGGGGCTGTGTGGGGTGTTTCTAGGTTTGGGGGAGAAAATTGGGCCTTCTAGGTGGAAGCTGGAAAGCGACAGGCGTTCTGCTGTGTATTTTCAGCTGATTCCCCATTTTATTTCCTTTCCCTTGATCCTACTGATCCTGTTTGTGTTTTTTTTTTTTTTAAGTTCGTTCTTGTTAAAATAAATCTTGTTCTGTTTTGAGGGAGGCTGCTGGTCTCCTTCCTTGCCCCAATATTGCGGTGAGCCGCTTAGCTAGCACTCCCCAATTAAAAATTGGTCCCCACATCTGTAAGGTAGGTAGTGTTATCATTCTCATTTTAAAGATAAGGAAGCTGAGGGTGAGAAATTAAATGAGTCACAAGACTAGCAAATGTCTCAGATATGATTTGAACTCTGGTCTTCTGACTTTGAGTCCAGCACTCTATCCATTGCACCATCTAACTCGTGCTCCACTAATATCGGTTGACTTGAATTGGCTATAGGCCTCTATCAGTTCATATAATTGCTTCAGTTTAATATTTTAGAATAAAACTAGTTAAGTGGCTATAAAAATTGCTGCCAACCGTGAGTATGAAATTTACCACCTGAACTTTAAATACCTTTTGTTACCTATAAATGTAATGAGGCATAACATTTGCATATAAACTTCAGAGCAGGTGGTATAGTGCTGAGTGAAATGTGTGAAGAGACTCATTTTTTTACAAGATGTTTAAGCAAGAAATATAGGGGTCCCTATATGCCTTAACATCATTTACTTGTTCCTCTAGAAAAGGATATTGGACAAAATGACATTCCAAGGATTTGTTAATTCCATGGTGTGATCAAATGAAGAGAGGGACAGGATAGCAGGATAACAGTGATGTTGCCATGGTATGATTGGTTGCAATGTTCTAATGAGGTTGCTGCCAAGCAGTGTTGGTTGGGTTAGATAGGGCAGCATTTTGAAGGATACCATGTTCTCTGCCTGCCTTTTTCCCTTCTCTTTTTGTTTTCATCTTTTTATGAAGAGAAGATAACATACTTCCTTTGCACATTGCTTATAATTCAATGGTTTGCTTCATTCCCTAGGTTTACTGGTAAAGAGGGCAATAATAGTTAAAAACTAGGTTTGTGGAATTAGGAAAGCATGACAAGGGATTGAACATTCAATAATGTTTAATTACTATCATGTAAATTTCTGCTTAAAATGTCAGGAAAAATAAAAGTAATTCATCTCTGAAAGTGACAGACTAGTGAGCACATTGCCGACTTCATTATCATTTGGCTACAGAGCTGTCAATTCAGCATGATATGGGCAGTAGTTTTAGAAGGGCAGAAGATGGGAGCTGGGATGCTTTCAATCCAGCTGATGCCTACTGAAGGCATCAATAATTCATTGATATCCAGACCCAGTTTATCTTACATGTTAACTGAACTCAAAAGGTGCAACTTGGTAAATAGCTTTCCTTGGGGAACTGATGATCTAAGCAAACATTTTATATGCATAGACAATTTGAAAATAGACTGATTTAGCAGAAGTTTCCTGGCTTGGAAAAGCCAATATTCAGTGTAATTTAGTCAGAAAACAAATGCACTAGACTATTCTGCCCACAAATGTTTTTATTTGAAACATTAACTCTCAAATGCCTCTCTGGCTATGTATGACTTGGAACCAAATTGAGATTTCAAGCCTGGGTAACTGGAAGAATGGTGGTACCATTAGCAGAAATAGGGAAATGAGGAAGAGGACACAGTACAGAGGGAAAGAGGATGAACATGAGGAAGAGCTGGGAAAGTTCTAAGCAATCTATCAAAATCCTATATTTTTAGCTAAAAAAAAACAAACAAAATCAAATTCCTTCTACACATTGAGTGCTCAAACCAAACAGGATATCTTTGGAATACCTGAACATACTCTGTGATCTTCTGCCTCTTGATTCTCAATCCTTGTATTTTCTATTGCTAGAATCACTTCCTACTTTAGTTACTGAATTTCTCTCCATCCCTTAAAACCCATCTCAAATATCCACTCTTCCATGAAGCTTTTCCTGATATTCTTCTGATTAATAACAACCTTTCCTCTTAGTTCTCAAATTGTAATTTGTTTTATAATTCTCTAATGCATTTAGTATTATTGCATATTATAGTTATCTCTCTTTGCATCTTATGCCGCAGAGTGTGCTGGAGCTCACTTTACCTGACTTTCCAGGATGCATTGGGAAATTTTCAATGTTAGCAGTTACACCTCAGAAATCAGCAATCTCTATAAAACAGGGCTTGATATAATGCTTTATTGACTGTTTAGGCTTAAAAGTTTGTGAATAGGGGAAGCTAGGCAGTGCAGTGGATAAAGCACCAGCCCTGGATTCAGGAGGACCTGAGTTCAAATCCAGCCTCAGACACTTGACACTTACTAGCTGTGTGACCCTGGGCAAGTCACTTAACCCTCATTGCCCCACAAAAGGAAAAAAGAAAAAAAAAAGGACGTGAATAATTTTTTCTCCAGAAGAGACTGGATGTTAAACATTTACCAGAATATACCTGTATTGCTCTATAAATAATCCATATTTATAGAACAAAGCTGAGCAAGAGTACAATTGGAGTCTCATTGAATGAAGTTATTAACAGAATGAAAGTCTGCTGACTGTAGGCTGATGGGATGATGATGATAATGATGGTGGTGGTGGTGGTGAAAGTGATGGTGATGATGATAACACGTACATAGCACTCTAGAGTTTGCAAAGTGCTTTATATTCATTATCTCATTTAAGCCTTACAAAACCCCTACTTATGCCCCCTCCTAAATTGTAACCTTCAAAAATGCAAAGTCTGTGTCTTACCTAAAACTTGTATCTACTATGTACCTAGCATAGTGCTTCACACATGGTAGGCAATTAAATATTTGCTGAATCAGTGAATGCATGAATCACTGAGAAAAAAGTGAGCTAACATGGTCACAGTAGTCCTTGCAGATTCCTTTTTTATATCTTAGTTCTCGGTTGTTCTTTGTTGTGTTGTTTGATTTGAGAGAATTCCCAGAGGCTGTGTCCTCTGTCTGTGTGTCCTTAAGGGAGAGACCAGGGGAGTACCCTTGTCTTTTGTTTTTGGCACTGCTGGGTCTATGAAAACACTTAGGGGAACTGGTCAACAGTGGAGACAAGTTCCCACAGATTCAGCTACTTGTTGCCTACAATGGTAACCCAAGTCTTCTCTCCCAGTAAGGAATAATGGCTTCCAAGTCCTAGGCTTCTGCTTTTATCAGTTTAAACTAGAATCAGCCTTTATCACTGATCCATATGGTCCAGTACTTTTTGCTTTATTGGCAGGTATTCCTCTAGAGGATGAATGAAGTACCTGAAGCAGTTCAGTAGGATCATACCCACTCCTGCACCCCCACACGCAGAGTACTGGCAAGAGCAGCAGCTTTGCCAGTGTACAAATTGGTTATTGCCTTCCTTTTTGATTCTGGGGCAGTAGAAGTGAAGGCTGGCATTTTTAGAGCAGTATCATTGAGATACATGACTAAACATGTCATAGTTTGCATGGCACAGACTATAATGATATTTGCCATAAGAAGAATAGGAGTCCTCCTTGATTAGATGGTGCCTTGGATGCAAGAAGCAAGTGCAGGGCTAGATATTACTGTTATCTATAGTACTATATATCACAAGTGTGATACGGTCACCTCAATGCTTGGAGATTCATCAGTGAGGCTAGTCAGTGCAATGTTGTGGAAATAATATTGGGGAAAAATAGAATATTGGACATGGAATCAGAGAAAGTGGGGTTCAAATTCCTAACCCTTTCAGTTCCAGAAAGCAAGGTCCATTTGTCCCAAGTGGTGGCGCTTCATTTTTGCCTACTATATTTAGGCAGGTTCCAGCCACGTTTTACTTTACTCCTAAGGCCTCTTCTTGACAGTTTGCCATATTCATATGTGCTGTGTATGTGGTCTTCACCTTTACCCTCCCGTTTCTAGTTCTGGAACTTTAATCACATCGAAAGTGCCTTAGGGACAGGAAAATATGTCACTATTCTCCTATGATTCCACTTATCATGCCTGTAAGTTTCTAAAACAAAATATCCCTCCATGGTTGACCCTTCCCTGTGTGTGTATCTCCTCCTGTTAGAACATTACTTCCTAGGAGACAGAGACTAGCTTCACTTTTGTATTAATATCTCATGTGATTAGAACATAGTACGAATGTAATCCTGGGCCTGGAGTCAGAAAGACTCATCTTCCTGAGTTCAAATCTAGCCTCAGACACTTATTAACTGTGTGACCCTGGGCAAATCACTTCACCCTATTTGCCTCAGTTTCCTCATCTGTAAAATGAGCTAGCGAAGGAAATGGCAAATCACTCCAGTGTCTTTGTCAGGAAAACCCAAATGTGGCCATGAAGAGTTGGATACAACTGAACAACAAACAACAAGAACTTAATCAATGTTTCAAAAAATTAATTAACTGAGTCATTCGTTCTGACTGTGTGACCTTGGATGAGTCACTTAACATCTTGGACCCCCCATTTTCTCATTTGTAAAGTACAAAAAATACTTATAAGAGATACCTCAGAGAGTTGTCTCAAAGATAATGGTTTGCAGACATTTAAGTACTATTGAAGTGAAAGATATTTCAGTGAGTTTTTTAAAAAGTATTTTATTTTTAATTTATGGAACAAAATAAGTATTTCTTTAACAAAATAATATAATATTTAATATATCATATAATATAACAAAAAAGCTGATTGCATGTGAAACTGCAAATCTTATGTACAACTTGCTATTCTTTTTAAAATATATAATAAAGTTATCATGTAAATATCTTTCTTTTTTAGTTTAATGGTAGCCATCTCCAGGGTAGTGTTAGGGGGAGGGAAGAAAAAATAAAGGGAAAAAAAGATATTAATGAGTTTTCCAAAGTACAAGTGAACATTCTTGATCTGAAAAGAATAGGTCCTACTTAAGATTTTCAAGAAAATGGTGTGTGAGGAGCTGAAAAGAGAGACTATTGGTTCATCTACTTTCTAGTAACCTGGCTAGTCTTATTGATGTGGTAGGATAGTTAATCGCTTTAAAGAATCAGAAATGAGTAGGATCAATCTTGTGAACCTGTGGAACAGTCACTAAAGAGACTAGGAGCAAAAGCAAGAGGCCACTGGGGGAGCTATGAACCTATGCAATTAAGTATCAGTAGGACACATCAAGACCTGCCCACACTAAGGAAGTTAGTGGTGAGGCATTCTGGGGTACAAGACCCTCAAGTACTTTGACCAGGACAATATTTAAGGGAACATTCTTTTGGCACCAGGGTCAGAGCTAAAGGAGAGGAACCTGTGCCTTAGCTGATACTTGGACCTTTGGAAAATGTTTCCCAAAGGCAGACTATTAAATGGGGATTCTAGTTATATTAAATGGCCTGCACTTGATAGGGTACTTCATTTGAAAAAAGACTATGACATTTACTTTGCAGGTAGAGTTAGAGAAACTTGGGTTAGGCAATGTTTAAGGTAGTGAACATGGCTGCAATGAATGTAGTATTTGGGACTGAAATGGTTGCATCAATACAGCCCCATCCCTTGATCTGTAGTATTAATTATTTTTAGAAGATAGGCTGAGGACAAAAGAGAGTTGTTCATGTCTGTACACGCCCCTCAAAAAGTAGCTGTGTAAGTGCCATTTATCATGTCTGTCCAAGATCACAAATGTAAGAATGGCAAAGATCAGGATCATATAGGGACACTGTAAAAGTCCCCTAATTGATGACAAAGGCACAGGTGAGAATTGGAAGAATAACTCTGCAGTCAAGGAAACAGCTATTGCTGACCTTGTAACAGAGATTAGTCATTAACAAATCCTCCTATACTCCCTCTGTCCAAGACTTCAAGTCTCTTGGCAGAACAGCCTAGCATACAAGGATTCCTTAGAAATGTGTATTATACAGGGAACATATATGCATGAGAAAAGAAAGGCCAGATTTCCATAGCAGCACTACTCCACTCAGAGATTTCTCCTAGTTCTCTTTCTTCTTCACATTTGAGAACATCTAGCTCTTTAAAGGAAGCATAATGGTTTGTAATCAACCAACAGCAAAATAGGTAATTTATCTATTCATTCACTCATTCATTCATTTAATTGATTGTTTATTTGTTCATTCATTCATCCATTTATTTATTTATTCATTCATTCATGCATTCATTTAGTCATTTACTTATGTATTCATTAATTCATTTATTTGTTAGTTTGTTTAGCTTTTCTGTGCTGAACATGGGATAGAGGCTCACACCTTTATCAGGATTATTGTTGCCTGCCTATTGAACTCCTCCCCATCAAGCCCATACTTACATAGACACCACATGCATACAGTGATCAGCTGCTCTGTTTTTGTTCTTTAATACCAAAAAAATCCTCTTATCTATATAGACTTTTCTCTCCCCTGTAAAGGGACCAGGGTGATCTGTTACCTCTATATGTACCTAGGGAAAATGGGCTCATGCATAATTTTTCTTTTTTCCCCTCCTTTTTAAAAATATTCTTTGATATAAGGAAAAGCTCTGTGCATGTGAGGTTAATTGGGAAATTTAGATGATATAAAAGTTAAACATAAAAATAGCATTGTATTTAAAAAGAAAATCCTTGCAATAATTACAAGCATAGATGAAACTTACATAGCACTTTAAAGTTTGCAAAGAACTTTGCATATATTATGTCATTTAATCTTCACAATAATACTATGAAATTAGGGCTATTATTATTACGTACTTTATCACCACCTTAATGAACACACACACACATATATATATATATATTTCCGACAATCATAAGTTATTGCTGCTTGCTCTGAATTCATGATACTTTGTACTTGTCTCATACATTTGTCCTTTCTTTTATTACAATTCTATGTATAGATGCTTTATCCTGCTACTAGAGGGCAAGGGACCACCAGGTTTTCTTCATTTTGTATTGCCTACGGCAAATACCATTGTGTCTAGTATAGAATAGGTGCTTAAGAAATTTTTATTCAATGAATGAATGAATATTTGTTGAATAAATAGGTGGACAGATCAGTGAAAGTATGGAAATCCCTCTAAGATAGCAACAGATGGTAGACTGCAGGTGTATTCAGAAATAAGCAGGATGTTGTTCAGTGAGAGCAAGCGAGAGGACTGTCATATTGGAAGAAAAGACACATACACACATATATATGCATATGTATACCCACACATATGTATGTATATACATGTATGTATATATGTTTGTGAGTGGTTAAAGTTGGCCGTATTTAAGTTTAAGATTAAAAATATAATTAATAACAAGGTTACTTGAGTCTTCAGGCTAGCACAACTGTTAAAAAAAAGGAAAATTATCAATATCAGTATTAACTAAGAGGAATACAGGCAATAGGAACCATGAAGTGATGATACCATTATAATCAGCACCAGACATTTAGAAGGAAATTGAATGCAGTCCTTGGCTCAGCCTCCAAAAGAGAGTAGAATGCCTAGGGGAAAGTATTTAAAGATTTTGTTGTTGTTCAGTCATTTCAGTTGTGTCCAACTCTTCATGCCCCATTTGGGATTTTCTTGGCAAAGATACTGGAATAGTTTGACATTTCCTTCTCTAACTCATTTTATAGATGAAAAAATTGAGACAACCAGGATTAAGTGACTTGCCTAGGGTCACACAGCTAGTAAGTGTCTAAGGCCAGATTTGAACTCAGGAAGATGAGTCTTTCTGACTCCAGGCATGGCATTCTATCCACTGAGTCACCTAGCTGGGCATTTAGAGAATAGTCAAAATGAAACTTGAAAAATAAGACCAATGCAAAATACGTTGCCTAGAAAGGAGTAGGATGTTTTTGAGCAAGTCATATTTCTTCTCTGGGCCTCAATTTCCTCATCTATAAAATGAGGTGGTTGGACAGGAAGACTTCTAAGATCCCTTCTAGCTCTAAGTCTTTGGTTTTTATGATTCCATGAAGACCAAGGTATAATCTAATTACTATATAGAGTTAATGAAGCCATCATACATATAAAATGTAACTTACTGCTTTCTATCTCAAGCTCATGTATAACAATAACAAATAATCGGAGATTAGGGTTATGTATAAGGGAAAAATATTCTGACACCGAAAGTTGTTAAATGTTAGAAGGGACATAATGTTACATTCTGGGACCCTTTATAAATATTCTTGATTCATATTCAACATTAAATTTCAGAAATGACACTTTCCCCTTGTCCCTAAATTCTTTACTTATCTTAATCCTATACTTCTAGACCCAGCTCCTTTAAAAGTATCATCAGAATTGTTTCCTCCCTGTCCCTCCCTCCACCTTGCAACCTGGAACTATACTGTGTGAAAGACAATGCGATAGATTAAAAAGAACTTGGTCCTAGTCTTGTCCCTAACATTAAGTAGCTGTGTGACCTTAGGCAAGTCCATCAATAGCTTTGGACTTTGATTTCCTCTTTTGTAAAATGGGAAAATTAAATAAGATGATCTTTCAGGTCCTCTCCTTGCTTTGTTTGCTTTCATTTGATAGGTTTCTAGGGATAGGTGTCTGTTTCATTGGTTATTAGATTTCAAAGGTCTTTGAGCTAGGATTAATTTTTTTTTTTTTAAGGAAAACCTTGCACAGCACAGTGATTTGCACATAGTAGGCAATCAATAACTATTTTTTAATGGAATGGATAAAGTTAAATATCAATTTAAAAAGAAATATTCCAGCTCCAGATTATAGACTACTTCTTTAGAGTGACATTTGAAATAATAAGCATTCTAGCTTTAAAAATATTTGTTTATCTTTAGGGTTCATTTTTATGGGGTTTAACATATAGTTGATTGTCAATCTAGTCTTTTTTTTTTTTGTGAGGCAATGAGGGTTAAGTGACTTGCCCAGGGTCACACAACTTGTAAGTGTCAAGTGTCTGAAGCTGGATTTGAACTCAGGTCTTCCTGAATCCAGGGCCCGTGCTTTATCCACTGCGCCACCAAGCTGCCCCTTTGTCAATCTATTCTTGACCTTAAGAACTGACCCCTACAACAATATAATACTGCACTCCTACATTCCTCTAAAAGTGTAATGATTCTGAGATTAAGTTATGTTCTTTGCTTCAGATAATGAAAGTTAGTTCAAAGACTGAATCATAGAAGTATTCCCTTAGGGAAAAAGAGAAAAAAAAATGACTTGTTTCTTCTTTTAATTTAGGTGGGTTTTTTTTTTTTTGTTTTTTTTTTTTTTGCGGGGCAATGGGAGTTAAGTGACTTGCCCAGGGTCACACAGCTAGTAAGTGTTAAGTGTCTGAGGCCTGATTTGAACTCAGGCACTCCTGAATCCAGGGCCAGTGCTTTAACCACTGTGCCATCTAGCTGCCCCTAATTTAGTTTTATCAATGATAATTTCCTTTTAATTGATTAACAATGCTCCAGTTATCACTTAAAATTCATGTGTGTGTGCACACACACATATATACATACTCATAAATTGTTGTTGGAGGTTGAGGGACTAAATTATTCTGTCATTCAATGAATACTCAGTGAATTGAATCGATGACTCTTCATGTTAATTACTTGAGTCGCATTCAAGTACTATGAGTTATTTCATTATATTCGGTGATTCTTAATAGAAAATACGCTACTCCTAATTGTGAATGAAAGGTAAGGATAGCAATTTGCTGCAGGAAAAACACTTGATTTGAACTTAGAGGATCTGGGTCTAGAGCTTAGATCTGTTATTTACTAGCTATGTGACCTTAGACAATATACCTAACCTCTTTGGGTCTCATTTTCCTGATCTGTAAAATGGGAGGGGTTGATGGTGGTCCAATAAAGGATCCAAAGTCCTTTCTAATTCTAAAGTTATGTTTCTCTGACCTTAATAAAAAAAAAATACTTGTACTAACTGTAACGATTGAAATAACGCCACCTGCTGGAGACTTACTGTAGAAGAGTTTTGCCCATGAAGCGAAGGTCTTTGAGGGCAAGACCAGGAGTCTTTTCTTTGGCATCAGGAAGTGATGCGGGCTAGTGGGAGGAGGAAGGAAGAGACTGGTGCTCGGTCTCACTCTTGCCTTTGGACTCTGGTGGAGAGTGGAGCTAGAAATGTGCTCTCCCTTTAATAGATAGGAATCTAGGCCTTTCTCTTTACCAAATTCTTATTCTCCTTAATAAATGCTTAAAAGTCTAACTCTTGCTAAAGCTTATAATTTATTGGCAACCACTCATTAGATATTTTAGACAGCTTAGCTAGAATTTTAGCCCTTAACATTTCTAAACTTTGAAGGCCCCTTCTCTCTCCTGTCCTTTTCAACTCAGGAACTTTGCCTCATATTTAACTAAAAAATTGATCCTATTAATGAAGAGCCCCTCTTATCCCTTCTTTCTTATTTTACATAATTTAGATGCCTTCTACTTCTGTATTCTCCTTTCAAGGGTAGCACTAATCTCCTAGTCACTCAGTCTCAATACCTAGCTTCTTGATTCCTCACTCAGCCTCACATTCAATCAGTTGCTAAGTCTTTGTTGTTGTTGAGGGTTCTGGGACTAAATTCTTCTGTCACTCAATGAATACACTGTGAATTGATGCTTCTTCATGATAATTACTTGAGTGACATTCAAATACTAAGGGTTATTTAATTATATTTTGGTGATCCTTGATAGAAGGATCTAATTTTAAATAAGGGTGGCAGTTTGGTACAGAATATTATTCCTTCACAACATTTCCAATAGAATATTATATATAGTAACAGCAATATTGTGGGGTTTTTTGTATTTTATTTATTTATTTTAAAGAAACTTTTTTTTTCTTGTGGGGCAATGGGGGTTAGGTAACTTGCCCGCCCAGGGTCACATAGCTAGTAAGTGTCAAGTGTCTGAGTCCAGATTTGAACTCAGGTCTTCCTGAATCCAGGGCTGGTGCTTTATCCACTGCTCCACCTAGCTGCCCCAAGAAATATTGTTTTAAGAATAACTTTGCGGGGCAACTAGGTGGCATAGTGGATAAAGCACCAGCCCTGGATTCAGGAGGACCTGAGTTCAAATGTGACCTCATACATTTGACCCTTACTAGCTGTGTGACCCTGGACAAGTCACTTAACCTTCATTGCCCCACAAAAAAGAAAAAAAAAAGATACTTTGGGGAAAAAAAGAATAACTTTGCATCAATAAGCCATTTTGACTATTATAGATACCCAAATTAACTACAAAGGACATAAAGAAAAGTGCTATCTGCATTCAGAGAAAGAACTAATAAATAGAAGCACATATAGAATAATTTTACATATATACATGAACACATGTACATACACATACAAGCATGCATATATACATACATACACATTTATATGTGTATGTGTGTCTAATGGTGTCTCTATGGTTGAAGGAAAGAAGAAAAAAGGGAAAAAAGAAATTTACATAACTGTTGTATATTTAAAATGAATAGTAAGTTGTACATAGCACATTTGCAGTTTCATGTGCAATCATTTTTTAAAAATTATACTTTGAGGGGCAGCTAGGTGGCGCAGTGGATAAAGTACCGGCCCTGGATTCAGGAGTACCTGAGTTCAAATGTGGCCTCAGACACTTGATTCTTACTAGCTGTATGACCTTGGGCAAGTCACTTAACCCCCATTGCCCCCCCCCCCAAATTATACTATGTCATGGAAATTCTTGTTTTATTCCATAAATTAGAGATAAAATAAATTTTCAAAATAAAATTTTAAAAGTCAGTTAAATAATCCAACAATATATCTCATGTATCCCCCTTTCTCTGCTTTGTTACTGGCACCAGCATGATACAGGCCCTTATCATATCAAGTCTAGACTATTGTGGTAGTCTTCTTATTGGTCCTCCTGCTTCAAGTGCCTCTTCACTCCAGTCTATCCTCCATTCAGTTGTCAAATTGTCCCTCCTAAAGTGCAAATTTGACCAAACTCCAGTGTTCCGTATTATCTCTATGATCAAATAAAAGCTCCTTTATTTGGCTTCTATACCATGGTTCCTTCCTACCTGTCCAGTCTTAATACATTTTATTCCCCTCCAAGTACTGCATCATCCACTGAAATTTGCCTTCTCCTCGCTGCTCACACAAGGCATTCCATTCCCTTTCTCCGGCATTTTCACTGCCTATCCCAAGGCCTAAAATTCTCTCCCAATTCATGTCTGTCTTCTGGCCTCTCTGGCCTCCTTCAAATTTCACCTGAAGTCCCACTTTCTGCAAGAAAGCTTTTGCAGACCTCTTTAATCTTAGTACTTTGTCTTTAAAATCATCTTCACTTTTTCATGAATATCATAGTTGTTTACATGTTGTCTTCCCCATTAAACTGTGAGCCCTTCGAAGGCAGGAAGTCTTTTTTTTTAATCTCCAGATCTTAATTTGGGATAACAAAAGCTAGCTAATTTCAATGGACTTTAATTGGACCCGGTTTTGAATGACAAAGGCTAAAAATTAAGCACCAGTAAGAGGAAATGTTACTTTTTTTTTAACCTCTGATTAGTTAATAATACATTTTTTTGGGGGGGTGGGATTATCCTTTGGCAATTTCTGCTTCATCAAAGTAATGGATCTGAGATTTCTGTGAAAACTCACCAGATTCTAGAAGGAAGCTTGTTAATTAGGACAAATTTTTCCAGAGCAAGTTAAGTATTCCTATATTCCTGTGACATGGTTCCTTCTGTGTTAAAACCATAATATAAAGCAATTCCACAAACTACTAGTAAGTGATCTTAGAATCCTATAAATGAAGTGGTTTTTCACCTTCACAAAAGTGCTGTAAATATAAAGTATTGGGTTTGTCCTTATAAATCTATTATTAGGCCAAATCAGTATCTGCAAACTATATAAAACATAATACAACTTCAAATAACCTCAACCAGAGAGACTGTGATTTCTAACTTTGTATAGAATAGGAAGAGGAACAGGATTGGGTGCTCATTCCTTCCCTCCAGGAATGGCAAGAGCCATATTGGGCTAGAACACTGTCTACTATATGTAAAAGATTTGCATTCCCTAGAGGTATTGTGTTCTTTGGGGCATTTAGGATAAAAGATACCTTCCCTAGATATTCCAAGTCTGAAGTAATGCTGTCCCATATGAGGTAGGACATAGTTTACTCTTTTAAAAATAGATGTTTTAAATTTTTATTATTTATTTTAAACAGTCTTTTTAAATTTTGAGTTCCAAAGTCTTTTTCTCCCAACCCTACCCCACACACTGAGAGGGCAAACAATATGATATCAATTATACATGTGAAATCATGTAAAACATATTTCATATTAGCCATATATTTTATTTTGGTCTTTTTTATTTTTTTTTGCAGGGCAATGAGGGTTAAGTGACTTGCCCAGGGTCACACAGTTAGTAAGTATCAAGTGTCTGAGGCTGGATTTCAACTCAGGTCCTCCTGAATTCAAGGCCAGTGCTTTATCCACTGTACCACATAGATGCCCCCTAGCCATATTTTTTTTAAACAAGCTAAAGATTTTGTTAGTTCTCTCTCTCTGGAGGTGGGTAGATTTTTTTCATCATGAGTTCTTTGGAATTATCTTGGCTCCTAACCAAGCCTTTCACAGCTGGTTATCATGACAACATTGTTGTTACTATGAACAATGGTGACCCAGTTCTCAATTCACTTTGCATCAGTTCATATAAGTCTTGCCATGTTTTTTTTTTTTAACTATCCTTCTCATTATTTCTTTTCGCACAATAGTATTCTATCACAATCATTTTTCAGCCATTCCCCAATTGTTGTGCATCCCCTCAATTTCTAATTTTTTGCCATTACAAATAGAGCTGCTATAAATATCTTTCTAAGTAGAGGTTCTTTTCCCTTTTCTTTGATCTCTTTGGGATACAGGCCTAGTAGGTGTATTACTGGGTTAAAGGGAACATGCAGTTTGGTTCCAAATTGTTTTCCAGAATGGATGGATCAGTTTACTACTCCACCAACAATTCATTAGTGTACCTATTTCCCCCTCATCCCTTCCAGCATTTTTCCTGTCTAATAGGTGTCAGGTGGTACCTCAGAGTTGTGTTAATTTGCCTTTCTCTAATGTGGTTAAGCTTGCTCTTGATCATCTTAGCATCCCCCCACCAAATACTTGTTAAACAATCATGGAGAGTGAGTGAAGATATTTATTAAAGCAAGTGGCAAAACAAATCTGGAGAAGGTATACAGATTAGTGTAGGTGATGAAATATGTAAGAGTAAATGATCACACGGGCAGCTAGGTGGCACAGTGAATTCAGGCCTTGGATTCAGAAGGACCCGAATTCAAATCCAGCCTCAGACACTTGACACTTACTAGCTGTGTGACACTGGGCAAGTCACTTAACCCTCATAGTCCCACAAAAAAAAAAAAAAAGAAAGAAAAGAAAAGGTAAATGGTCACTTTGGTCACTTTGATTCAAACACAAGATAAAATTTCTCAATCAAGGAGTGAATGATTTCACTGAAGATGTCTACTCTTAGCAATGCCTGGGGGTACAAGCCTTCTCTCACCATGCAACTTCCCATTTTTGTTTTTTTGTTAGCTGCAATCTTGATTTTTAAGAGATTATGGCCTATATTGTGCCTCCATGTAGTACTACTATAACGATTGGAATGATGCCACCTGCTGGAGACTTACTGTAGAAAAGCTCCACCATGAAAGGAAGGTCTTTGAGGGCAGGACCATGCATCTTTCCTTTGGCATCAGGAAGTGATGTTTGCTGGTGGGAGGAGGAAGGGGGAGCCTGGCGCTCTGTCTCTCTCTCTTTTCTGAGGATGCTGGTGGAGAAGGGAGCTAGAAATGCGCTCTCCCTTTAGTAGATGAATGTAGGCCTTTCTCTCTCTCTTTACCAAATTCTTATTATCCTTAATAAATGCTTAAAAGTCTAACTCTTGCTAAAGCTTATAATTTATTGGCTACCACTCATTAGATTCTAGACTAGCTAGAATTTTAGCCTTTAACACTGTCAAAAAGAATATTGTCAAAAAGATGGATTTTTTTATCAGGTGACATGTTGTAGTCGTTGATAATGCTTCACAATTTCCTAAATGAACTCCATCTTGCTCTGATCTGACTATTCAATTCAGAGTCAAATTCATTTTGAGAAAGAATCTCAAATGATATTATATAAGCAAAGGAGATAAAATTTTGGAGGAGAGTATTTGATGTTGTATTTTTTGCTCCACTAAGTAATTCTTTTTTTTTTTTTTTGGTTATTATTAGAAAGAACAAGCAATAAAGTTAAAGATGTGGTTAGCTATAGTGAGTCATTTGCAAATATTGTTCTCATTTTTTTCCCTCAGATATCTTGAAATAGTATTTGTGTAGATCATTCTAATACAAGTTTTGTGTAGGTCAGAGAGAAGCAATACACATTGGTAGGTATTGGTTTCTTTGCTAAAAATATTTAATTTTTCCTTACTGTTAAGTATTCTACCCTTTTTGACATCTTAAAAATTGACCTCTTAATGCTTTTGAAATTATGCTTTATTTTCTACATGACTATATTTGTTCCAGTGACCCTTTCCATAGTCATCATCTTTGGTGACATTTCTCTAATTTGGTTCTACATTACATATCAAATATTAGGCATTAAGAAGTTACATGGCAGGGGCAGCTAGGTGGTGCAGTGGATAAAGCACTGACCCTGGATTCAGGAGTACCTGAGTTCAAATCCGGCCTCAGACACTTGACACATACTAGCTGTGTGACCCTGGGCAAGTCACTTAACCCCCATTGCCCCCGCAAAAAAAAAAAAAAAAAAGAAGTTACATGGCACAGTGGAAAGTACTAAATGCAGTGTTGGTAAAACAAAGAGTTCAAATTTGGCTTCAAATACATCCTGTCTGAATGACCCTGGGCAAGTTACTTAACTTCTGTCTATCTCAGTTTCCTCATCTCTAAAATGGGGAAAATAATTGTACCTACCTTCCAGGATTGTTGTGAAAATAAAATGAAATAATACTTGTAAAGGGCTTTACAAAGCAATAAGGCATTATATAAATAATAGTCATCATAAGTAGTTTGTTATAGAAATAGTAGCAGAACTATTTTTTCTTTCTTTTGTTCATCTCTTTGTGGTCCTACCAATTGTTTCTAGGAAAACTTTGGGGATAATATGGCTTACTTAGGCACACACATATAAAGCATTCTGAATGCTTGTTTTAACTTCAGCTGACAGAGTTGATGTTCTCAAGGAATTTATAGCTTACTACTTTGGTATATTAATAGTGCTGTTTATATTTGAATATATACATATGTATGCATATATTTATACATTCATTGGGTATTCAGTTTCTTAGAAATACTATACATTGTGGTGTTATTTAAGGTATATCTAGATAATATAAGGAAATGCATTCCAGAGAAAATTTAAGTAGTGTGAAGATGCTGTTGAATTCTCTCATTTTTAATTTTACAGTTTTCTCGGAGGCCAAATAATAATGATGAGGAGGATAATGATGATAACTAACATTTTTATAGTTCTTACTCCATACCAGGCCAGTACTGTACTAAGTACTTTAGAGTTATTATCTCATTTGATCCTCACAACCCAGGGAAATAATGACTTGTTAAGAATATCTAGTAGTGATATTTACATGATAATTTTGTTGAATATTTAAAGGAATAGCTAGTTGTGCATAAAAGATTTGCAGTTTCTTGTGCAGTTGTCTTTCTTATTGTACTATGTTAGGAAATGCTTATTTTATTCCATAAATTAAAAATAAAAATTATCAAAAGTAAATGAATAAATAATAGAATAAAATAAACTTCTAAACCATAAAAAAGGGTATCTAGTAGAGCTATGGTACCATAGAATTAGATGATACATCTTTACCTATATGATTGATTATTTATGGTGTACTGGTTTTAAAAAATATATATATTTCCCTAGTGCTAAATGAAATTCATAGAGTAGGAAGTTATATATATATATATATTTTTTTTCAGTTTGCAATATACATATTTATTAGCTACCCACTATGTGCCTCATACTGAACTGGATGTGGTAGGAGAGACAAATAATATAATAAGACTTATCCTTCAGAAGATCAAACTCCAGTATAAAGACAAGCCTCTCACAAAGACAAATGGAGTGAAAAGTAAGACAGAGCATAATTAAATGCTATCATGCGCGATTTTAATTAAAATAAAAATGTTAACTTCAAGGAAGTACAGACCTTATCTTGTGCTTTTTGCATATCATATGAAAAGTTCAACAATAAGACTAGACCAGTGAGAAATCAGTCAGAGGAGACCCCCAGAAGGGGATGGTATTTGAGTTGCACTAGGAAGGACAGGTAAGAATTATAAACTAATTAGAAGCCAGCATCCCTATCTAGAGTACTTATTAAAATCCTTCCATAGTTTAGAGACACATAATAAATGGTGGTGGATTTTTGCATTGAATTGAATTAGATAAGAAAAAAGTGTAACATTCCATATTTGGGTTTGAACAATAATCATAGTACATCAGGATGACTGGAGATGGCGATTGGGATTAAGTGAGTTGTCGAGGGTCACAAAGCTAGTAAATGTTTAAAGAGAGATTTGAATTCAGATCCTCCCAACTTCAAGGCCAGTGCTTTATCCACTGTGCCCCCTGCTGTCCTAAACCAACTCACCCCCCAAAAAAACTTAATAAGAATCTCTTCATCATATGGAGGGAGGAATTAGATTAGAATTTCATTCCAAAGTTACTTCATGTTATTTCAATACAGATTTTTTTCTTTTACTTTTGTTATATTTTATATCTTAAAAAATTTGATGTGTGTATATATACATATGTACATGTATGTACAACACCCATGTAGCATAGATTTTAGAAGTCAGACACTGTTAAAACACTTTGATTATTCTGTAATTACTTTTGTCAATTAGAAACCAAAAATCACTCTTAATTAATGTTATACCCTGTTAGGTACAATTAAATATCACCAATTAAAGACTTCTTATAATTGAACCTATGATTAATAGACAGTGGAAATTGGCCCATTAATATTAAAGTTATAAGTTGATTAAAATAAGTCTGAAATGAATGTATAATTAACCAATTTGCCAAGAATCAAGCTTTGCATATAAATAGTTTAAAATACATAATACTTGTATCACAATTTTGACATAGGATGCATAGATTAAGAGGTAGAAGGGATTGTAGAGTTCTTAAAGTTATTGTTGTTCTTCCTCCTTCATTAATCAAGAGGACCAGTGACATCTTTTGAGTGATTGCTTGACTTGCATGGAAATGAGGGAGGAAAAGCTTGGCAAAATCTTCAGCCTCATATTCTCTTCTAGGGTCATACAAGTCCAGTGATAAGACAAAGGTCAAAATGACTAGCAATGGGACAGCCAGGTGGATAAAGCACCGGCCCTGGATTCAGGAGGACCTGAGTTCAAATCTAGCCTCAGACACTTGACACTAATTAGCTGTGTGATGGCTGCCCCAGCTCTGTCATGTGCACCGCATGCAAGTCAGGTGCATTCCTAAAGACTTACTCTATGGTGAGTTAGCCTCAGGCCAAAGACCTGCTGGACGCCCCCAGCTTCGCTACAGAGATGTATGCAAGCAAGACTTGAGGGCTCTGGGAATAGACACCAGCAGCTGGGAGGAGGTGGCCAAGGACCGCACCTGATGGAGTTCAATACTCAGGAACAGCTTGTGAGCAGCTGAGATGGGCCTTCAAGCTCTGGAGGAAGAAAAACGAATGAGACGCAGGAACCGACGGGCAACAGAGAGCGAAGTTTCCAATGTCCTCGTTGCGGCAGGAGCTGTGGTTCCCCTATGTGACTGCACAGCCACACTGTGGCCTGTGGCTCTTCAAGGTGCTGATCCATGGTCGTCCACGACTGGTGGAAGCCTACTGACCCTGGGCAAGTCACTTAACCCTCATTGCCCTGCGGAAGAAAGAAAGAAGGAAGGAAGGAAGGAAGGAAGGAAGGAAGGAAGGAAGGAAGGAAGGAAGGAAGGAAGGAAGGAAGGAAGGAAGGAAGGAAGGAAGGAAGGAAGGAAGGAAGGAAGGAAGGAAGGAAGGAAGGAAGGAAGGAAGGAAGGAAGGAAGGAAGGAAGGAAGGAAGGAAGGAAAAAAGAATATGACTAGCAATGGCCCAGGATGCAGACTGCCTCATAAAGATTAAGAACCTGAAAACCAGAGTTTTTAAGTGTTTTTCCTAGCTAGGGTCACACAGTGTCCCTAGTGTCTAGTGTCTAGTCTTCCTCTAGTGTCTGAGGAAGGCTTCAAACTCAGGTCCTCCCTACTCCAAGGTCAACCTATTTATTGAACACCAATTATATGCAAGGTGATAGGCAACATGACAGTGAATAGAAGATCAGGCTTAGATTAAAGAGCACCTGGGTTTGAGTACTATCTCTAGCATGTATGAGGTGCTTAACTTCCCAGTTGTTTAGTCATTTCCAACTCTTTGTGACCCCATTTGGGGTTTTCTTGGCAAAGTTTCTGGAGTGGTTTGCCCTTTCCATCTCTAGCTCATTTTACAGATGAGGACCTGAGGCAAACAGGGTTAAGGGGCTTGCCCAGGGTCATGAAGATGAATCTTCCTGATTCCAATCCCAGTGCTCTATCCACTGTACCACTTAGCTGCCCCTAACTTCTCAGTGCTTCAAGATAATTCTCTACAATCACAAAATATCTATCTACAGGCTACCCATCTTCATCTGTAATGGAGTCTCTGCATCAGAGAATTACTCCATGGCAACAATGAATGAAATGGACAAAAACCAATATGTGCAAAACATCATACTGGGGTTACTACAAAGATGAAAAAAAATGACTTCCTGACCTCAAAGAGCTTACAAGCAAATGCTATCCTGAATTAATATGCCTGGAAGATGAGAGATCCAATCTTTCTTTATTTTAGCTAGAAATAGCTTGCACACCTTATGCAACAATCTCCTTGACCAGGGGAGAAAAATGATTCTATAGCAGTTTCAGAAAACTTTCAGTATGCTCGAAATATTTTTAGCAGTATTGCTAAATTTGTAACTTTCGTGTGGGGGAAAATTACAGAAAATACAATTTATCGACTAACAGCTACCAGGCTCAGCAATTCTTGATTCCACACACTAAGTGTCTTTTTCAGATTGGAAATTACGTTTATTAGACAGTATGCTTATGTGAGATTTGACTAATTACAATCATAGGGGGTTTTTAAGAAATGTCTATGAATAAGTCCCTTAATATAACATAGTAGATGAGTCTAAATAAGATCTATCCTCACTGGCTAAAGGAGGATAACCCCACAACCCCCAAGCCAATTGTTGAGGGTTTCTTGGGACACCATGGTACTTATTCTCTACATTTAGAGGCTTCATTTTAATTATGGTTAAAATGTTTCTGGCTACAAAGAAATAAATAGGGAGGCCAAGGCTCAACCTTTTAGAAGGGGCAGTTATTTTTGAACTAGGATCTTTCTTTTTCTATTATAAACTGTGTGCTTGACATTATTAGCATTTGTATGGCACTTTAAGGTGTGCAAAGTACTTTGTGTTATCTCATTTAATCCACATGAATTGCTGAGCCTGGCTGCTGTTTGCCTCACTTTGTTCTTCTGCAAAATAGGGATAACTGTAGCATCGACAGCCCAGAGTTATTGTGAGGATCAAGTGAGATAATAATTGTAATACTGTTATCACAGTGCTCAGCACACAGTAATACATAAATACTTGTTATTATTATTGTTGTTATTATTAATCAGCTAACTACCTATGTTACCTTGGACAAGTCACCTATTGTGGACCTCAGTTTTCTCATCTGTAAAATGAAGAGATTGGACTAAATGACCACTAATATCCTTTCCAGGCCTAAATCCACGACTCTGTGACCCTATCCTTTCTCCCCACTTGTTCCTTTTTCTCTGATTCTTCTCTGTTTTTCATCCCCAGTTATCACAGAAGTCAGACCTGAATAGCATGTTAGGTAGGGATCATTTAGTTCAACAACTTTATTTTCCAAATAAAGAAACCAAAGATTCTAGAGGAGGTGAGTCGTTCAAGGTCACACAGCAGATGAGTGACAGAGTTGGGACTCAAAACCAAATCCTGTTCTATTTTCACTATACACATCTTGTGAGTTTCAAAGTGAATGAATGACTTTTATTTTGGTTGTTGTTGTTGTTGTTGTTTTGGACCTGTGATTTCATAGCCATAGGGAACACCTAGTAGGGAAATTATCTCCTCCTGTTCATAGTAACTATTCTGAATTGATATTAAAGACTTGCCTGGGGCACTAAGAGGTTATGTGGATTGCCCAGGCTTACAGAACTAATAAATGATTTTGATCCAGGCCTTCCAGGTTTCAGGTCCATTGCTGTATCCACTAGACTATCCAGCTTCCTAGGTCTGCAGAAATGCTAGCTATCATGTGGAAAAGGGAATCCTTTGATGGGGCAGTCAAAGATGAGTCTGTTACCTTGACTCTGAACTCTTCCTTAATCTTGAATATTGTGGAATTGTTTTTATTATTTGAGAAAACTATAAATTACAACCATAAATTGGCTTATGTTGGAGAGATTTTTAAAGAATACCTTTAAAACTACTTTCTCAGGGGCAGTTACATGGTGCAGTGGATAGAGCACCAGCCCTGGAGTCAGGAGGACCTGAGTTCAAATCCAGCCTCAGACACTTAACACTTACTAGCTGTGTGACCCAGGCAAGTCACTTAACCCCAATTGCCTCACAAAAACCCCAAACCAAACCAAACAAAAAAAACCAAACTACCTTCTCCTCCCCCCCCATGCCCCCTCCCCTGCCCTGCTCCCCATAATAACTTTTGATCCATTGAAAAATATTCTTCCACTGTAGAATATTCTTCTCTCTGCCCAATTCTTGCTTCAATTGTAATCACACCCAACCTTGAAACAATAATCAAAGATTCAATATCCATCCTGGAATAATTCATTGCCAGACCCTCTCTCTTAGCTGTGTCAGATGCAAATTTGATGGGCATACCATCTATGCCTTTATCCAAGGCATTGATAAAAATCTTCAACAGTGTGAGGCCTAGTAGAGATCTTTGGGGTCCTCTCTTAAAACCCTCCTTGGCACATTGATGATTAGCCATTAACAACACCACCTTGAGATCAGCCATACAATCAGTTGTGGATAAATCCGATTTTGTTATTATCTAATCAATATCTCTCCATTTTTCTCCACAAAATAGTATGAGAGACTTTACTAAAAGCTTTGTTAAAATCCAGGTGTATTATATGCACAACACTGCTCTGATTTATGAAGTATTTCTGTTTCAAAATCTAAGTTGCTTGGTGAATTTCCCCATGCGTCCATGTTGTTCTCTTCAGACAAATCTCACTTCCCTTCTTCACTGGAATGTCTCTTTATATGTCCAGGATTTCATTATTGAGTATTTCCTATTTCTCTTGGATTTATTTCTCCTGTTGCATTTTAGGACATAGGATCCTACCCTATCTGGAACCCTCTGAAAACCATTTCCCCCAAATTTAGGATTCATATTAGATTGTCTGAATTTTCTCTCCTACACTTTCTTTTAAACTTTTTTTTGGTTTGTTTTTGTAGGGAAATGAGGGTTAAGTGACTTGCCCAGGGTCACCCAGCTAGTAAGTGTCAAGTGTCTTAGGCTGAATTTGAAGTCAGGTCCTCCTGAATCGAGGGCCAGTGCTTTGTCCACTGCGCCACCTAGCTGCCCTCTCTCCACTTTTACAAACTAAAAAGGTGTGGTCACTAAGCCCTAGGGTTCTCATCATTTCCCTGAAAATAATTAGGTTCTTGCCATTATTAAGCAATAGAGCTAGCATATAATATTCCCTTGTTGCTTCCTCTACCTTTTGAAGGATGAAACTATTTATAGTGCATTTAAAGAATATATTAGGGGGGCGGCTAGATAGCACAGTGGATAAAGCACTGGCCCTGGATTCAGGAGTACCTGAGTTCAAATCCGGCCTCAGACACTTGACACTAGCTGTGTGATCCTGGGCAAGTCACTTAACCCCCATTGCCCCCCCCCCCAAAAGAATATATTAGGCATTTTGTTTTTTTTGGGGGGGGTGAAGGGAGAAAGAGACAGAGAGACAGAGACAGACAGAGACAGAGAGACAAATAAAGACAGAGAGGAGACAGAGAGAGAGATGCGGCAGGTATCTGAATAATTCGAGTCTCTCATCTGTTGTTTTTGTTGTTGTTGTTGTTGTTGTTTTTTTTTTTTTAGTGAGGCAATTGGGGTTAAGTGACTTGCCCAGGGTCACACAGCTAGTAAGTGTGTGTTAAGTGTCTGAGGCTGGATTTGAACTCAGGTACTCCTGACTCCAGGGCCAGTGCTCTATCCACTGTGCCACCTAGCTGCCCCCTCTCATCTGTTTTTGAAACTCTTCATCTACTTTTTAATAGCCAGGTGGTCTCTAGTATAACAACAACAAAAACAACAAACCCTCCAATGCTAAAACACTTGTTTGTCCCTCCATTGGCCTTCATTCAAATATATTCTACCATATTTCCTGTTTTTATGGATTTCCTCATATTACATTATTAATATACCTTTTATTTATATTCTTTCTTCTGAATGAAGTCTACCCATTAAAAGCTATAGTCCAGTTATGGGTTTCATCCCAACAATTCTCAGAGATACTTCCAGGTGAATTTTGCCTCCTTTTATGGTGACTCTAATTCTTCTTGTTTATGCCTAAAATTTTGGCCATTTCTGTATAGAAATTTGACAGAATGGATATGACTATACTCTTTCTTGGATTTTATCTTCAATGAATTTTTGAATGTCTCAAATGCTATTCTTTCTTCATTGTAGCTACTCTCTATAGTATATAACTTAAAGGATATAGAGGAGAATCTTTTCTTTTCCCTACACATTTTAGTTAAACTCTATTTGTTTTAAACATAATACATCATCCCTTTTTACTTTTTAAACTATATATATGATTCCCCAAGCAGTTATTCCAAATTTTATCTCTATTCCCCATGGTCTCAACCATCCCATTCTTTCACACAAGTATCATAGAAAATTTATTGTTCTATTTCTCTATGAAGATCAAAACTTCAGATCAAGTTTCCCATGGAAACTATCACAACTTCCCTCTTCTTTTCCTCTTAGATTAGCCTCATAATTTATTTTCGTCCTTTTTTACTGACTGAAGCAAAAACTAAAGACACTCCCTCTACCTAGATCCAGGATCTCTTAACTTTCCTGCTTGATCCAGGACCTTCAACAATTATGTTTTGTCTTTCAGGCTACTTTAATTTATTCTTCTTACTAATGTTGCTAGCTTCCTCCCATTTGTCTATAAATATGTGCAGCCCTTCTTAATCCTAAAACAAAATGAAACAACCTTTCCAAAACCTTTTATTGCCCTTTAATCCCATTTAGATACTTCCACAATTTTTCCTTATCTTTATTACCAAATTTCTTAGAAGTCATCTACCCCAAAAAGTTATGCTTTCTTACCACCTACATTAATCTTGTATAGTCTGGCTGTCCCAATCATTCCACTGAAAGTGTTGTACTAAAAAGGGTCACTCGTAATCTCCTAATCACTAAATACAATATTCTTTTTTCATCTCCCATACTGCTTGACCTCCCTGCAGCATTTGACATTGCTGACTATCCCATCTATTTATAGATGTCCTTTTTACTCTTGGTTCGGAAAACAGCACATTTTCATGTTTTCTACATTTCATGCCTTGCCTCATTATTCTATTCTCATTTTTTTCAAATGTGTGTTTTTCAAGGTTTTGTCTTTATTTAACTTATTTTTACCCTGTTTCTTTAAGCAATCTCACTTATATGAATGGCTTCAATAAAGGACTAAATTGAATGATCCCTAAATTTATTTCTTCAGTGCCCTACCCCCTCTCTGAAGAACCAGCGCAGTAGTTCCAACTTCTGCTGGTTATAGTTACCTGAGTGGTTTAACAGTACCTTTGTCTTTCCATTTCCCAACCTGAATGTCTCATTTTTCCCAAAAAACTGCACCTCCTTTTGATGTCAGTATTTGTACCTTTGACCTAGTTTCCCCTATTCAAAGCCTTGGTATTAGATTTGGTTCTTTCATCTCTCTTACTATTATACCAGTTGATGTTCAGTCATGTCAGACTCTTTGTGACCCTGTGGACCAACTGTCCATGGGATTTTGTGATAAAGATACAGAATGACTTGCCATTTCCTTCTCTAGTTTTTATGCAGGCGGGGGGTTGTTACTTGCCCAGGGTCACACAGCTAGTAAGTGTCTGAGGTCAGATTTGAACTCTGGTCTTTTCTAACTACAATCCTAGTGCTCTATTTACTGTACCACATAAAGGCCTCACCAATGAGTTACCCACTTCAAATAATACCTTCTCAATATCTCTCATTTTTTCCCCTGCCAACTTTCTATTTCCACTGTTATTCCTCTAATTCCTCATCACATTCTACTTGCTATATTCTAAAACTGTCCTGATAGGTCTTTCCATCCTGGTTGTTTATTTCCACCTATTTCTAGACATCTTCACAAATAAAAAAACCTGCCTATGTTTCATATGCCTCTGCTCAAACCTCTTCAATATCTTCCACTTTCCTACTAAAATTTAAAATCCTGATATTCAAGACCTACCACAGTAGGATACTACATTGCTTTTACAGCCCTATCTCAGTCTACTCCTCAATATATATTCTATGCTACATCCAAACTAGACAATTTTCCATCTCCTGGACGTGCCCTGTACCTGTTCTTCACTTTCCTACCTCTATGAATTCTTTAAATACTGTTCTATTAGCCTGGAATGTCCTCTTGTTGGCCTTGAGCCATGTCATTCAAACTCTCTTAGGTTCAGTTTCCATGATCTTTCAGGTTTCTTTGAGTTCTATGGATTCTCCTCCTGGGAACTTTTCTGCTTCTATTCTTTGCTGAATAATTTTGTAAAGATACCTATACACTGCACAGATTTTGTGAAGTAGCTTTGAAAAATCCAGTTTCCTTATTAACAGATGTAAATATGAACTAGTGGTAATCTTATGTCACTGTCCTTTATGTCAGTTTTTTCCCCCTTCATAAAATGGGAAAGAATCCCTGGGAAAAAGCTTGTATATAGATTCTGAAGATTAACTCATTAAAGTGACTTCAAAATCTATTTAACATACTATGCAGATGCTAAAAATTATAGTACAGTTTCCAAATAAGTATTTTTGTTATGGATTAGCATAGAGGGAAAATATTTTAGTTGAAGAAAGATACGTAAGCATATGCAACAGATTTATATACATAAAACATCACCGACAACTGCTGCTGGGGTGAACCATTGCCTCAGCAGAAAACAGATTTCACTATATGATGGTAAACTGTTCTGAATCACCTTGTGATTTACCAGCTATGTTGTTGATCAGTCTAACTCTAGAGGCTTTGTTGAAACTGATTACTGTTTGCTATTCACTAGGGATCAGTAGTCTGAAAAGCACCTGGTGTCTGCTTTTGTCAAAGCATTCATATCTCTTCAGAGCCTCACAAGAAACCCAGAGCAGCAGTGATGTTACATCATACACATCTTCTGCAACTGGGACATTCAAAGTTTGTAAGGCAGCTAGGTGGCATGGTGAATACAGTGCTGATCCTAGAGTCAGGAAGGCTCTTATTCCTGAGTTCAAATCTGGCCTCAGATACTTACTAGCTGTGTGACCCTTGCCAAGTCATTTATCCCTGTTTGTCTCAGTTTCCTCATTTGTAAAATGAGCTAGAGAAGGAAATGGCAAACCATTCCAGTATCTCTGCCAAGAAAACCCCAAATGGGGTCATAAAGAGTCAGATCCTACTGAAAAATGACTGAACAACGAGAATAAGACAGCATTAAATGACTAGAGTAGGGATGATATGAATCTCTTCTTCCCCTTTCTTTTATAAAACAAGTTTCTTTTCTCCATGAGTTACTTAATTAATTTATTTAAATAGCATTTTCTTTTCCTGATTCTCTGATTCTCCTCCTTCTGCAGTTTTAATATCAGATGTCTTTTTTTATTCTCTACTTTGTGTTTAGTGATAAACATGAATTGTGTTTATTTAACATTAAAGATTTATTATAACTCAGCAAACACCATTCGAAATACACCAAGACTAAAAAGTGCATATTCAATGGGAAACACCAATATTTGTATTTTGTAAAATGTGTACATTAATTTTAATGGGAGAAAGACTATGATCTCACACATCTTGTAGAGAGGTAATGGGCTAAAGAACAAAATTTATTCTCAGATATTGACATTTTGACTTATTTTCCTTGAATATATCTATGTATCTATGTATATGCATGCCTGTATGCACACATGTGTATATATACATATATGTATGTGTATATACGCATGTGTGAACACACACACGTATATGTATGAGTGGTCTGCTGGGAGATGGGTGGGAAAGGAGCAGGGAAGAGGTAAGTTGGTGGACAGTGAAAAAAGAAGAGCATTTATGAAGTATTTGAAAAGTTTTTTTTTAATTAGCTTAGAAGTTTTGAAAAATGCCTGTTTTCCAAAAATATATTCTTTGTTTCTGTTAACATCAACTAATAGTGGAATTACAAAACTCTTTATGCATTATGTACATGTAATTATTTAACTTTAAATAATTCCAATTGCAAAGCATATTCTTAAAAAAGAACCATAAATGCTCATATTTGTTGAGTTCACAATTATAAATAGGAAAATAAAATAAAATATAAATATTAAGGTTAAAAAAAATGTTCTCTGTCTCTTAAAGACTTAGAAATTTGCAACAGAAAGGCAATGGAGTTGGAAGGGCTAGGTTGAAATCTTGCCTCTATCACGTATTATTTGTATGACCTTGGGCAAGTTACTTAATCTCTCTAGGACTCAAGTTGCCTCATCTATAAAATAAGTGATTTTTAAACTAGATGGTTTCTGAGGCCCCTTCTAGCTATAAATCTGGATTGTGTGATTTTTTTTCCTTCTGTGCATTTAACTAGATTTTGAAATTGTTGCTATATATATATATATATATATATATATATATATATATATATATATATATATATATATATATATATATATATATATATATATATATATATATATATATATATATATTTGGGGAGGCAATTGGAGTTAAATGACTTGCCCAGGGTCACACAGCTAGTAAGTGTTAATTGTCTGAAACTGGATTTGAACTCAGGTCCTCCTGAATCCAGGGCCGGTGCTTTATCCACTGTGCCACCTAGCTGTCCCTGTGGTTGAAATATTTAAGATATTTTTTAATGACTGAGGAATAACTAAAATCAATAGCATGATATTGCATGGTTTGGGTTATATAACATTAGTGCCATGAACTGATATGTTGGAGAAAAAAATGGGAAAAAAAAAAGCTTTTGAGTTCCTGGTGTTTTGCAAATATGTCACATTTAAGAGAAGTAAAAGGAAAAGCCTCAGGAAATTTGGCAATTCAATCCCATTAGGAACTCATTGGCAAATGTGTCAAAAATTCAGCTGTGTTGAAAAGTTTATCAATATTTTGAAATGATTCCACTTTAAAATGGTAATAATATTCACCATTAGCATCATTTAAAATATTTCCCATGTTTAATTTTTTAAAAATGAGTAGAGTTAATGTCTTTCCCATTCTATTTTCTGTGGCCATATTGGATGATGCAGAGCAGAATGTAATTGATATAGTACACAGGCTATTAGAACAGGTACCAGGACATTTTATTTTAGACCCAACTGTGCCATGAATTGGCTGTGTGGTCTTGGCCTTACTATTTGACCTCAGTCTTTATTTCTGCATTTCTAAGTTGTGAGGGTTGGATTAGATCATATTTAGATTCTACCTCTAAGATTCTAAGTTTCAATCATCTGGGAAATCTATGTACCTTTTGATTTTTGAGAACATTTGTGGGGTGCCTGCTCATTGATAGCATACTAATTTAGAAGTACAATAGATTATAAAAATTATATAAATTAGCCAGCAGCTACATACTGGTAAAGATATATTGATGAACAAATTTTATTATTTAAACTATATTTAATAATACTATATATCTATATTGATGTTCATCTTTAAATTGAAAAAAAATTTAGGCTATTATTCTTTAAAATATAGTTTTTGAAAGTCCAGTGTCTTTTAAATAGTAACCACTAACTCGATTCATCATTACAAATATCCTTGCCTGCAGAATTGCAACTCTCCAACAATTTAGGCCTGAGCCCCTTCCTAGCTATTTGGTGACTTCCTCTCTGGGACTGGTATTTTAGGAGGGACCTAGCTGTGCTTCACCTCACCCTTGTATTCTCATATTCTCTCTCTCTCTCTCTCTCTCTCTCTCTCTCTCTCTCTCTCTCTCTCTCTCTCTCTCTCTCTCCTTCCCAAATAGAAAGTATGTAATAAATACTCTAGCTAGCTAGATAACTATCTACCCACCTATCTACCTATTATCTATCTAGTAAAAATAGGCAGTAAAGAATAATTAACTTCTTTTGACTGAGTGTTATTCACTTATGGAAAAAGAACTGACTTGAATGACTTGCATCATGGTAGATTCATAGCCAGATGCATTCATTCCTGATTATGATATTTTCTAGCTATTTGATAAAGAGTAAGTCTAAGGGGCAGCCAGGTAGTGCAGTGGATAAAGCACTAGCCCTGGATTCAGGAGGACCTGAGTTCAAATCTGGCCTCAGACACTTGACAGTTACTAGCTGTGTGACCCAGGCCAAATCACTTAACCCTCATTGCCCTGTCCCCCCTCCCCAAGAAAAGAGTAAGTCTAATTGGTTCTCTAAATTTCACTATCTTATTTGTAAAATAATAATAATGATTTTTGAACTACTTGCATCATAAGGTTGTTATGAGGAATCCTTTTAAAAACCTTAAAAAGATGTAAAAACTAAAATATTATAAATATAAAATTAAAACAAAAGTGTCAATATAAATTATTATTTAAGGTCAATTATTTATATTAAAACTAAATATTATTAAATATTTAATTACAATATTCTTTTTATAATTCTGTTGTCAACTATGATTATCCATTTGAACTGAGATCCCAGGTTATTACTGCTCAGAACTAAGAGATGACATGGCTGAATTTCAAAAGGATTTATGATTTGCAAATGTCTGAGGCTCACTGCCTATCACATGCCTAGTTTCAGTTATTTTTTTAATATTTCTCCACAAATTACTCAAACATGGTCTTAATAACTCAGTGAATAGATACTTTTTACAAGAGAACTACATAGTTTACCCTCCTATTCTTAAAATAACTATGTTTATTTTACCTTTGTAGTACATTTCATATATGCCTCTTTTTCTTCTCTGATACTTCCACAGCCATAATGCAGGTTCTATTCTCCTCACTCCTAAATCATTGTAATAGTTTTCTGGTTGGTCTCAATGTTGCAAGTTCTCCACACACCAGTTCATCCTCCACTCAGCTATCAAAATAATCTTTCTAAAGTGTGGGTCTATCCACATCTCTATTCCACTTAGTAACCTCCATTGGCTTCTTATAGCCACAATCAAATATAAAATCCTCTATCTGGTATTTAGTAACCAACCTCTGTTTGGCCCTTCATAAACTGTCCCCTCTCCAGTCTTTCCATTCTTGTTATACCTTACTCCTCCAAGTACTTTGTGATCCAATAGCTGATTTCCTTGCTGTTTCTTGAACAAGGCACTCCATCTTCCCCCTCTGGATATCTTTGTTGGCTATCTCCTATACTTGAAATGTTCTTCCTTCTCATCTTTCCTTCTGGGCTTCCCTGGATTCCTTCAAATTCCAATTAAAATCCTACCTTCTACAGAAAGCTTTTCCCAATTCCAGTTAATTCTAGTCCCTTCCCTCTGTTGATTATTTTTTTATTTATTATGTGTAATTTGCTTGTCCATAGTGTTGTTTTCGTGTTGTCTCCCTCATTAGATTGTGAGCTCCTTGAAAGCAAGAATTGTCTTTTGCCTTTCTTTGTATCCCTAGCATTTAGGATTGATACTCGGCACAGGCTATTTATTGGCTGGTCAATGGTGGAAAGACCCAAAGAAGATGTCATTCTTTTTTTTTTTTTTTTTTTTTTGCAGGCAACGGGGGTAAAGTGACTTGCCCACGGTCACACAGCTAGTAAGTGTCAAGTGTCTGAGGCCAGATTTGAACTCAGGTACTCCTGAATCCAGGGCCAGTGCTTAACCACTGCGCCATCTAGCTGCCCCCAAGAAGATGGCATTCTGACTGGATTTGTTTTTTGGTTTAACCTTTAGAATAGGATGTCATGTTAATTTATTTAATATTAAAAAGTTGTATAATGTTTATCTGGAAAATACATGAAGATATCCAGTTTAAGACTTGTAACTTAGCTTGCCAATTATTTTCTATTCTATATTCTAATAATTTCATATTGTTTTTCTATTAGGAGAAATATTATTTGAAAGGTTGTGATCTTAAAATGCAAATTTTTATAAAACTTCTTATTACTGAATCTAATTAAAATATCGAGTTGAAAAATTATTCAAAACTAAAGTAAATTAATGCAGACATCAGATTATTTGCAGGATCAGAACTAGAATGACATTTTACACATGTTAATGTATTGTATGCCATTAATGTTTAATATGATTACAGCTATTCTGTTAAGAGAATTTTATGATTGGATACCATTCACCCTGTACAATAGAGTATAATGGGTTATTGTATTACTGATTCAAAATAAAAAGCCTTCTAATAAGAATTTTGAGAAGGATAGGAAACATAATTAATTTCTCACTGATTGTGATAATTCTTGATTGATGCTGATAATGGGAACAGAGGAGTGATACAGCTACTTCTGCCACAAGCTGTCAGAGATTAGAGACTTCCTCTATCACTCAATCTAGTGACTGCCATTGTTATCAATTAACTGTCCCATTCCCCTTCTCCAATCCCCTGAAGGGGGTCACTTAGGGAACATCATGAATGAAACATTTTCACATAAGATTTCTAATCTCTTAGGCCAACTTAGTCTCAAAAGACTTTCTAGTTCTAGAGATGACCTCAGAGGTCTTCTAAAGCAATCTTAGTTTACAAACCAGAAAACTGAGGTCATAAAAGTTAAGTGACTTCCCCCAAATCCAACAGATAATAAATATCCGAGTTGGGATTTGTTCCTCGGTTCTCCAGTTTGAGGGTCATATGCTCCTTCCCTTTTCTATTCAATATTGAGTATGTCTCTTTTTACTGCTTCCTTTATACTTGCAATTCAGAGTCTTTGACTGGGTAAAAACTCCTTTCCTTTACTGTCTTTCCTCTTCCTCTCATCCCTGAAGATTATGACTCTCAGAGTCAAGGAGGCTCAGAATAAAGAAGCCAAATATTGCCTTTCCACCAGACTTCCCCAGATTTATATGTATATCTACATATCTATATCTATGTCTACATTATTTATCATCTCTGTCTATCTCTCTCTCTATCTGTCTGTCTGTCTGTATTGATTTATTTGTAAAGACATACTAAAGATTAAGTAACTTTGCCCAAAATCTCAAAGTTACTAAGTGGCAGAGGATGTATTAGAATTCAGTTTTCTCATCTGTTTAATGGGGATAATCACACATCACTGAAGTATTGAAGTATAATAATAGGTATCATTTCAGTTATTCTGAGTCTGTGTAGAATTGGCTAGAAGGCTGACCTAGGAGTTAAGGTTTATCTGAAGATACCAATTTAAAAAAAGGAGTGGGGCAGCTAGGTGGTGCAGAGCCCTGGATTCAGGAGGACCTGAATTCAAATCCAGCCTCAGACACTAACACTTACTAGCTGTGTGGCCCTGGGCAAGTCACTTAACCCCAATTGCCTCATCGAAAAAAAATTAATTAAAAAAAGGAGTTCCTGTCCTGAAGGGGACTTACATTTTAATGGGGAAGACAAAATGCACATAAGTAGATATATAAATGACACATAAAGCGCAAAACCTTTCCATGGATCTCATATTGATCATCTTGTGGATCATAAGACAATATATTTTGATTTAGCTCTAATCTTTGTTAATATAGTTTGATAATGCCAAAGAACAGATGTTATAATCAACTCAGATTACTAGCACAAATTAAATTTCGGCAGAAATAACTACTAGTAAACACAATTTACTACATCCATGTTTTTTGATATTATAAAGGCAAGGCAAAGCATAGAATGACCTTCATTTTTTTCTCCCCTATTTTATTATTCTTTTCAGTTCAGGAAATGTGTGTCCAGTTGTGAAGGGAAATAAAAAATAGGAGCACCTAGAATTATGTGAATTTTGTAGATTAAATTTTCTTTGTGTATAAAATTGTGTTTTCTGACTCAATTTTACTTTATCTATGTAGCTAGATGTTCCCTGGCAACAATGCTGTAAATCACTTTTGCATTTTCCAGTAGATGTTACAATACACATTAGCTTTAGATAGTTCAAGAAAATAAGTTTATAGTTTGAACATAAAACATAAGATGCAAAGTACCAAACTTTTGTCTCTAGTGACAAATAAGTAAATAGTTCATTTTAAACCCAATTATGGAGACTCCAAATGGAAGCTGTATCACATACAACCCTGTTTCCCTTTCTCACAAAGTTACTGAAAGGTTTGAATGAGACAGTGTATGTAAAAGTACATTGAAAGCACCCAATGTTATACAAATTTCAATGATTATTGTTTTGTCCTTCCTATTATTAAAAGTAGTAATAATGTGAATCTTGGTACTAGCAATGCCATTATTAAACTTGATGTTATCTTTGACTCTTTCACCTTCCTCATTTTTTATATTTGCAATCAGTTAAAGTCCAATTGATCTTAACTCTGTAATATTTCTCAGACCTGCCCCCTCCTCTCTATTCTTGCTGCCATTACTCTCGTGGAGACTTCATTACTATCTACTTGGATTATCACAGTAGCCTTCTAACTACCTCACCCTCTCTACCCTCAAAATTCTTATCCTTCACATCCATTGCTCATAGACATGATTTTTATGCTTTTATCTGGTCATTTTACCTTTCTGCTTAAAACCTTTCAGCGATTCATTTACCTAGATTCATTTACCTAGCATTCTAGGCTCTTCACAACCTAGTACCATTCTATTTTCCTAGGCTTTTCCTCATACTAATTTCATCCACTTAGTCTATATTCCTTAAAAACAAAACAAAACAAACAAAAAAACTACTCCTTGCTTTTCCTTGTACAAACACTGAGGTAGATATGGTTAACCTCTGTGCCTTTGCTTATACTGTTAACTCTACTTGGAATGGCTTTCTCCTCTCCTCACCCCTTCATGTTGAACCCTTATCCATTCTTTTAAGTCTAAGTTATATGGCTTTGTCTTCAGATAACAATGATCTTTTCCACTTTAGATCTATGCTTACACTTCTCAGATGAGCTGTTTATGCATTATTTTGTCCTATAATTATTTTGTATATGTGTTATATTTCTTTATTAGTTGATAAGCCTTATGAAGATTGGGAAAGGGAAGGAAAAGGGAATAAACATTTATGTAGAGCCCACTATGTGCGAGACACTGTGCAAAGAACCTTTATAAACATCTCATTTTATCTTTACAACAACCCAGGAAGGTAGGTGCTGATATTATCTTCATTTAACAGTTGAGGAAACTGAGGCAAGTGGAGGCTAAATTACTTACCCAACACTACACAGCTGGCAAGTTTCTGAGGTCAGATTTGAACTCAGGTTTTCCTGATTCTAGGTTCAGTGCTCTATCTGCTGTGCTGCCTACCTTTCCAGACAGATAAGTATTCAACAAATGTTTGCTGGGTTTCGAAATTATTATTGCTGATAGTATTCAAAGAAAGGCCATCCATCATGATTCTATAGAAGAGGTCTCTGCAGCAGGTGAAAGAGTATACTAGATGATCTCCGAGGTTCTTTTCAGCTCCATGATTTCCATTTTACTTGTCTTTATTCTTCATCCCAACCCTGTAATTCTCATTTTCACTGCAATTCATTTTCTTTTATCTAGCTACTATTTAATTGGGGTTTTGCAGTAAATCCATGGGGAAAGGAGCAAGCCTTTCAGGGTGTTAGGATGCAGGATGCTGAAAGTTCTGGTGTCAAGGGATCTAAGCCCTATGTGACCTATATCCCTTCTCTTTCACCTTGCTCCTAATCATAGGCTTTGAAAAGAAAAACAAGAAAAGATACATGTTATCACTATTATTTTAATTGGTAAATGGCAATGTAGTTACCTAAAAGTGTCACAAGACACAGTGATTAATAAAACAGTATAGTGTTCTTTTTAAAATTTTTTAAAAAATTTATTTATTTATTTAGGATTTCTTCCATGTTACATGTATAAAGAAATTTTCACATTGATTTTTAAAGCTTTTTGTTCCAAATTCTCTTCCTCCCTCCCTCCCCAATGCCCTTAAGAACTCAAGGAATTCAATATAAGTTATACATGTGCAGTCATGCAAAACATTTACACATTAATCAAGTTGTGAAAGAAAACAGACAAAAAAACTTCAGAAAGAGGAACTAACACAAACACATATCTTAAATCTGTATTCAGCTACTATCAGTTCTTTCTCTGTAGATTCATATAGTATCCAGTTCATAATTTCTTATTGCACAATAGTGTTCTGATCTAATCTCATCCCACAATTTGTTCAACCTTTCCCCAAGTGATGGGCATCACACCAATTTTAAATTCAAAATTATTTTTTAAAATTAGGATACCAACCTAGTAGTGGTATTGCTAGGTTGAAGAGTATGCATGGTTTTATAGACCCTTGGCTATAGTTCCCAACTGCTCTACAGATTGTTTAAATCAGTTTACAACTTTACCAAGAGTATATTAATGTCTCATTTTACCCCATATCCCCTACAACATTTGTCATTTTCCTCTGCTATTCTATTATCCAATCCAATAGGTATGAGGTAGTAACCAGGATTGTTTTTACCTGCATCTCTCCAATCAATAGTGAAATAGAGCATTTTATTTTTAATATGGCTATATATAGCTTTGTTTCTTTCATCTGAAAACTTCACGATTTTTTATCATCTATCATTTGGGAAATTGCTCTCTTTTTAACAAATTTGACTCAGTTCTCTATGTTTGAGATCTGAGGTCTATCAGACAAACTTGCTTAAAGTTTTTTTTTTTTTCCCACAGTTACTATTTCTAACTGCATCCCCTTCCATCCTATTCCTTCCCTTTGATATTTATTCTATTTTCTATCTTCTTTCACCCTATCCATCCTCAAAAGTGTTTTGCTTCTGACTGCTTCCTCCCCCAATCTGCTCTGCCTTCCTTCACCCCTCCCTCTTTATCCCCTTCCCCTCCCACTTTCCTGCAGGACAAGATATATTACTATACCCAATTGAGTGTGTATGTTATTCCCTCTTTGAGCCAATTCTGATGAGAGTAAGGCTCACGCCCTCCCTCACACCTTCCCCACACCTCCCCCATCTTCCGCTCCACTCCATATGGGTTTTTTTTTTTTTTGCTTCTTTTATGTGAGAAACTTTACTCCATTTCACCTCTCCCTTTCCCTTTCTCCCAGTGCATTCCTTTTCCACATCAATTTTATTTTTTAGAGATATCAATATGGGGCAGTTAGGTGGCACAGTGGACAAAGCACCAGCCCTGGACCCAGGAGGACCCAAGCCCAAATCCAGCCTCAGACACCCGACACTCATCAGCTACATGACCCTAAGCAAGCCACCTAACCCTGACCACTACACACACACACACACACACACACACACACACACACACACACACACACACACTATAAATACTTTAAAGATATCATCCCTTTATATTCAACTCACACCTGTACCCTCTGAGTATACTCCATTCAGCTGCACTAATAATGAGAAAGCTCTTATGAGTTAAAATTATCATCTTCCCATGTAGGAATGTAAACAGTTTAACCTTTTAATATCCCTCATGATTTCTTTTTGCTGTTTACCTTTTTATGTTTCTATAGGGTCTAAAACAGTATAGTTAGAGTTCTTACAGCCATGTGTACTCACAAAAGTATAGATGAGAAAGGAGAAAGGGCAATTGTGAAGACCAGAGAAAAACAAGTTAGTCTATCTATTACTGCTATGTTTAAAATAGAACCATGTAACATTATAACTGGAAGGGAACTTTGAGATACATAGTTTGTCAGACCTAGATTTAGAGTTGGAAGGAAACTTAGAGGCCAATGAATTCAAACCTTTTTTGTTTTAAAGATGAAAAAACAGGCTCATTGAGGCCCCAGATCACATATCTAGTAAGTATCTCAGGTCTTTTAACCCAGATCTTCTTGACTCTAAGCCCAGGGTTCTATTCAGAATACTATTTTTGTATTTCATTTTATAGATAAAGAAACTGAAGCCTAATAGGTGAAGTTACTTGTTAAGTTCACCCTATAAGCAACAGATACAGGGATGAAATGCAGGTCTCCTGGGTCTCAGTCTATTATTGTTTTGTTTCCACTATATTTCCCGAGTATAGAGTGGAAATCATTGTAAGTTTTGGAGATGATGTTGGTTAACATTTATTTTATTATTGTTCCTATTCCCCATTTTGTTTGCAAATGAAAACTATATATGAGAATATGGTAATTTAGAAGGTTTAGATCTTGAATTCATTTTGTATATATTCCAGTGTAAGAATTTAAATTAGATAGATTGATGTGGTGATATAAAACTAAAAATGTGCTACAAGAGGCAGCTAGGTGGCACAGTGGATAAAGCACAGGCCCTGGATTCAGGAAGACCTGAGTTCAAATCTGACCTTAGACACTTGACATTAGCTGTGTGACCCTGGGCAAGTTACTTAACCCTCATTGCCCCACAAAAAAAGAAGAAGAAAAAGGTGCTACAAATGGACTCAATGTCTTTTTTTGCTTCATTATGGTGATAACAAATATATTTTGCTACTTTTTTTTCTTCTCAGGAATTGATGACCAGGCTCATAACAGAGACACCAGACCAGCCAATCCCATTTCTCATTGACCATCTTCAGTCAAAACAGGGGCACCGCAGTCAACTTCAAAGAACCTTGTCTGGGTCTGCAGCTTTATGGGCAGAAAGTGAAACATCAGGTAAATGGAGAAAAGGCATTTTAGCTCATTTTGGGGTGGGGAAGATATTTTAAATGGATGCATATAGCTATAAATGACCATAGTCTTAGTAATTTGTAATACAATAGATATGGATAGATAGCTAGAACTTTAACTTATCTAGCACTATATTACTATGATAAAATAGGGCACCAAAGCTTTTTGAATTGGTAAATAGGATTTTATTATTTCGTGCATTATGTGTCCCCAAAGTCTTACTGCGTTTTTAACCTTTAATAATTTTATAAGTATAAATACTACTACTTTACAAAATATATAATTTGAAAGTTTATTATATATCTTTGCAATTTACCAGTTTTATAAATTTTGAATAATAATCTTTAACCTTAATTTTAGCAATTATCATTATGCATTTTGTGCTACAGTTTCTGGATGACAATTTTGCCAACAGAGGAAGACCTCTTGCAGGGGGTACTTTGGTCACTTAATCTGTCTGCACTAGACTTTTTTTTTCTTTCTCTTCTTTTTTAAAAAATTAATTAATTAATTAATTAATTAATTTTTCCATTACATGTAAAGATAGTTCTCAACTTTTGTTTATACAAGCTTTCCAATTTCAGATTTTTCTCTCCCCCTCCCCTAGACAGCAGGTAATCTGATATAGGTCTCCTGCGTCTCAGTCTATTATTGTTTTGTTTCCACTATATTTCCCGAGTATAGAGTGGAAATCATTGCAAGTTTTGGAGATGATGTTGGTTAACATTTATTTTATTATTGTTCCTATTCCCCATTTTGTTTGCAAATGAAAACTATATATGAGTATATGGTAATTTAGAACACTCAATGTTGATGATACTGTGTACAATATTCTTCTGTTTCTGCTCATCTCACTCATCATCAGTCCACGCAAGACCCTCCAGGTTTCTCTGAACTCCTCCTGCTCATCATTTCTTACAGCACAATAGTATTCCATTACATTCCTATACCACAACTTGTCCAGCCATTCCCCAATTGATGGGCATCCCCTCAACTTCCAATTCCTTGCCACCACATAAAGAGCAGCTATAAATATTTTTGTACATGTGGGTCCCTTTCCCCTTTCCATGATTTCTTTGGGCAAAAGACCCAAAAGTGCTATTGCTGGGTCAAAGGGTATGGACAGCTTTATCACCCTTTGGGCATAATTCCAAATTGCTCTCCAGAATGGTTGGATCAGTTCACAGCTCCACCAACAATGCATTAGTGTTCCAATTTTCCCACAGCTTCTCCAACATTTATTGTTTTCCTTTTTTGTCATTTTAGCCAATCTGATAAGTGTCAGGTGGTACCTCAGAGTTGTTTTAATTTGCATCTCTCCAATCAATTGCACTAGACTTTTATTGTGGCATCACATCAAAACTTCTTGTAAGCAGCCTTACTTTTTTGCCATTAGTTGGTGATGAAATTTAGGAGCACTGATGGACCCATTTTAATCACGTAGTTTAATATTCTCATCTCCTCCATAAAGGGGAAAATGGAATCTTTTCAGTTACTCAGCATCAGTTAATGAAAGTTTTTTTTTTTTAAGTTTAAAAATCAACTTGAGGGGCAGCTAGGTGGTGTAGTGGATAGAGCACTGGCCCTGGGGTCAGGAGGACCTGAGTTAAAATCCAGCCTCAGACACGTAACACTTACTAGCTGTGTGACCTTGGGCAAGTTACTTAACCCCAATTGCCACACACCCCCCAAAATCAACTTGAGTGATGTGTAGTTTAAGATGAAATTATGTTGAAATTTTTAATGAAAAAAGTATTTATTAAACACTATGTGCATGCACTATACTAAGCATTGAGTATACAAATGTAAAAGCAAAATAATCCCTGTCATCAAGAAGATGATACATATTTTTTGTATTTCTAGTTCTAAGTTCTCCTTTCCTACCCATTGAGAAAGCAAGAAATATGATATTCATCATCCATATAAAGTCATGCAAAAATATTTCCAAATTAACCACATTGTATAAAAAAGCAAGAAAAATTTAAAAAACAAATTAAAACAAATAAAACAAAGAGTAAAAAATATATATGCTACTTTCTTCAGAGTCCATTAGTTCTCTATTTGGAGGTTGATAGTATTTTTAATTGTGAGCCCTTTGGAATTGTCACTGATCATTTTATTGATTAGAGTAGTTAAGTCAGAGTTGATTATTGTTTTTCCAATTGATGGGCAATCCCTCAATGTGTAACTTTTTGCTACTACCAAAAGAACTGCTATAAATATTCTTGTACATATAAGTTCTTTTCCCTTTTCATTTATGTCTTTAGATTGTAAACCTAGTAGCAATATTGCTTGGTGAAAGGGTATGTACTTTTGGAAAAAGTTCCAAATTATTCTTCAGAATCGCTGGGCCAGTTCAGAGCTTCAGGAACAGTTGACTACTGTACCTATTTTTCCATATCACCTCCAGCATTTCTCATTTTCCTTTTCTGTCATCTTAGCCAATATTATGAATATAAGGTGGTAGCTTAGTTTTCTTTTAATTTGTATTTCTCTAGTTATTAGTGAATTAGAGCATTTTCATATGACAATTGATAGCTCTGATTTCTTCTGCTGGAAAATGCCTGTCCATATCTTTGATTATTTGTCATTTGGAGAATGGCTTATTTTTATAAACTTGGCTCAGTTCCTTTATCATATAAACTTGCTGTAGTCCCACCCCCACCCCCCACATTTCTTCTTTCCTTTTAATTTTGGCTGTATTACTCTTACTTATATAAAATATTTTAAATTTAATATGATGAAAAATTATCCATTTCACTTCCCATGATCCTCCCTATCTCTTGTTGGGTCATTAACTCTTCCCTTATCTATAGATCAGGCAGGTAATTTTTCTGTGCTCCCCTAATTTGCTTATATCATCTTTTATGTCTAAATTATAGAAACTTTTGTGCTTATCTTGGTATACAGTGGGAGATTTTTGTTCTATGCATCATTTCTGCTAGTTTTCCTAGTAGTTTTTGTCAAAGAGTGAGTTCTTGCCCCAATAGCTGGGATCTTTGGATTTATCATACACTAGGCTCATTTATTTCTGTAAATTGTGTATCTCATCTTTTCTACTAATTAACCACAGATTTCTTATCCAGTACCAGATTGTTTTGATGATTATTCCTTCATAGTATAGCTTGAAATCTGATACTGTATGTTGAATTTTAATAAGAAAGATATGCATATTTAAAAATTTTAAACAATTAACCCCTTAAATGTTGTTAGTATTACTTAGGAACATATATTAGCTCTTTTAGGATATTAATTTTCTATTTGGTGCCTTGAACTTTTTCTTACCTTTACAATAGCATTTTCCCCTTTTATGGAGAAGATATGAATTTTAAACTATGTGATTAAAATCCATCAGTGCTTCTAAATTTCGTCAACAACCAGTGGCAAAAAGGAAAATATATTTTTAATTAAAATCTTCACTAGAACCCAAGTTTTTTTCCCCAATTTCTTTTGCAGTGGTATTACTTTGACCCTGTCTATCAATAATAATATTAATCTTTCCTTCTTCTTAAGCTCTTTAATCTTTCCCAGATGGGATTGCTAGCATTGACTTAGCATTGAGTCAGTTTTATTGTTTGTTCTACTTTGACCTGGATATTTCATTTATTGGGTCACTATCCTATACTCTTGTCCCATAGTCCTTGATTGTTTTATCTTTTTTGGTCCCTTTTAAAATTTTTTGGTATAAGTCCATACTATTTAGAACCAAAAGGCATGTTATGGATTAATTTGAATGGGACCATGACAATCTAGTCAACCCCACCTCATTTTATAGGAGAGGAACTTGGATCTAGAAAGGCAAAAAGATTTTACCTTCTACTAATGGCAGAGCCATGGCTTGAAGTCCTGACTTTTGGCTCTAAATTTAGTGTTTTTTCAACCATACAATTCTGTGATTGAGTCCCCACCTGATACATTAATCGCTTCATTAACTGTATTTCCTTCCCCAATAACCCAATCTTCTTGTAAATGGACACGGATTAGCCAGTGCCTAACGGCCTAAATACTGACTACCTACTTTCCCAAACCTTTGCTGATCACTTGCAATACTCTTTGTTAAATGAATATCTGGGGTCATGAGTCAGAGTTGAAATTTTTGTAAATGGTATTTATATCTCACAAGAACAGTATGAGATACTTTATCAAAATCTTTGCTAAAGTATAGGTAAAAGGGGTAGCTAGGTGGTGCAGTGGATAGAGCACCGGCCCTGGATTCAGGAGGACCTGAGTTCAAATCCAGCCTCAGACACTTAACACTTACTAGCTGTGTGACCCTGGGCAAGTCACTTGACCCCAATTGCTTCACTAAAACAAAACAAAACAAATAAAGTATAGGTAAATTATATCCATAGTTTTGTTCTTGTCTACTGGTCAATAGTCCTGTCAAAAAGCAAACTTAAATTAGTTTATGATTTGTTATAATCAACAAATATAGTTATCTATATTTGTTTAGAAGGGTTCTGTCTCTTTGTAATCACTATCATCCTTTCTAAATGTTCACTATCTTTTAAATCATCCTTTCTAGAATTTTCTCAAATTCATGGGTCTATAGTTTTCAAACTCAGCTTTTTTCTTTTTTCTTCCTTCTTTTTGTGTTTGTTTGTTTGAAATTTGGGCACCATTTTCCTCCAGTCTGGTGATACCTCTTCTATTTTACATCATTAAAATATCACTAATAGTAATAACAATTTCCTTATTCAACTTCCTTGTTATTCCCTTAGTTCTCAATTCCTCCAAAGAAGTATTCCTTTTAGGTATTGTACAGTCACTGTACATAGGCGGCTAGGTGGTGCAGTGAATTGAGGGCCAGGTCTGGAGTCAGGAAGACTCATCTTCCTGAGTTAATATCTGGCCTCAGACACTTACTACTTATATGACCCTGGGCAAGTCACTTAACTCTATTTCCTTCAGTTTCCTTATCTGTAAAATGAGCTGGGGGAGAAAATGGCAGATTACTCTACTATCTTTGCCAAGAAAATCCCAGATTGAGTCACAAAGAGTCAACACGACTGAATAACAGCAAGTCACAGTAAATAATAAGGATATATTTCTTTTTTATTATTAATTTATGGAATAAAGCAAACATATAACATAGTACAATAAAAAGATTATTGCAAATGAAACTAAATCTACTATGCACAACTTGCATATGAATATACAACAAAATATACAACAAAATTATCATGTAAATTTCTTTCTTTTCTTTCTCCACCCTAGAAATGGCTACCATTAGATATCAATATACAGTGTACACACACACACACACACACACACACACACACACAGACACACACGTGCGCGTGCACGCGCACATGCACGGATGCATATTGATGGATGCATATATATATATACATATACATATATACACATACTATATTTACACATATATATATAATTATTCTATACATACTACTATTGATCAGTTATTTGGGTGCAGATAGCATCTTTTTTCATAGTCTTTTAAAGTCAATTTGGGTATTTATAATAGTCAAAATAACTTCTTTGTTCAAAGTCTTTCTTAAGAGAATATCACTGTTACTGTACACAACATTCTCTTGGGGCGCTCATTTCAGTCTTCATTATTTTATGTAAGTCCATGTTTTTCTACAATCATGAGCTCATCATTTCTTATATCACAGTGGAATTCCATTACAATCATATACCATTACTTGTCCAGCCATTCTCCAATTGATATATTTCAATCTCAGTCCCTCTGGATTCAACTTCCATCTACTTCTTAGCACTAACTAGTCTCTTTATTTGTATCTTTGTCAAAGTTCCTTTCCCCTGTGCTCCCTCACTTCATTTCTCTCTTCTAGGTCAGTTGGCCTTAGTCCTAGAGAACTAATAACAGTTCTTAGGATATTGTTGCCTTCTCTACCAAGCAAAGGTTGGAAAGAAAACTGAACAGCTGTTCTCACAGCTTTTCTTAAGCCTCTGGGCACATTATCAGACTTTATGTCTTTGGATTGGAGCTTGTTTTTCTACATTTGGATATGTTGCCTGATGTTGTTTTATTGAATCTATCCCCTCATACTGTTTATCTCCTTTGCCACCATATGTATAAATATGAATATAGGGACTAGACTTGTTATTTCATTGGTACAGAGAGCTTCCAGATGAGGAAACTTCCTTTATCAGTATTGATTGTTACCTTTTCTCAAACTCTTAGAGAGCACTCTAAAGCACTGGGAAGTTAAAAAGACTTCCTTAGGGTCACACAATTAGTATTTGCAGAGGCAAATTTATAAGAATGTTCGACTATTTTTCATTACAATTTCACTGTAACTATATTAAATTTTAACATAGTCATTCATATTAGTAGAAACACCTACAAAAGGGCAGGTTGACAAAATTTGGGAAGCTCGAACACACTAGAGGGAATACATATTTGAGGTTTTATGGGAAATTCATCAAATGTTTCTAAAAGGCATATTTTGGCCAATATGAGGAAGAATTTCCTAATAATTAGAGCCATTCAAAAGTGGAACATGATGTTTCAGGAGAAAATTTGTTCCTAATAATCAGAAACTTTGTAGCAGAAGCTAGATGATTCATTGTTCAAGAGGAAATTTATACTTGGGGTACTGGGAGCCATTTTGGTATCATTGGAAAAGCACAGGAATTGGAGACAAAGGATTTGGGTTGCATTGCTATACCCACTTCTTACTAACTGTGGGATCAGGGACAAGTCCATAGGTCCCAGTTTTATCATTTGGAAAGTGTAGAGGTTGGATTACATAATAACCAGAATTTTTCCAACTCTAATTCTATATTCCTTAAGGAGTCGCTATAAACCAATTTCAGATCTCTCATTGCTCTTGACAGTGTATAATACTATGTAAATAAATGTAAATACAACTAAATATTTTCCTAGGTCATTTAATGATAATGTAATGCATCTTTCAAAAAAAAATCACAATAACTTTGGAGCTTTGAGTAGAATCATCTTAACAATATTTAGATCTACATTTTTTTTTCATGTTGGAAAGGGATTATTTTTTCCATTATTTGACTTCAAGATTTTCTAGGCTATGAGGTAGGTCTTTGCTATTTCCATTGTTATACCTGTTGGGAATTATTTATGAACAAGCATAAAAAAGACATAACAGAATTTTGTTTGGATTCTCTTTCAACAGAACACAAAGGAGCTAGAAGAGACTTCAGAAGTTATGATAAACCCTGGCAGGTAAACGCAAAGAAACCAAAGAAGTCCAAGAGTGACCTTGCTGTGTCTAATATTTCTCCACCATCACCGGAATCCAAATCATGTAAGAAAGTTTGTTAACACATTTTCACTCAAAACCTCCAGCCAGTCTAGAACATCCAAAAAAAGTAAAAAGAATGACTGAGCCAAAACTTTTTACTCTAAAATTCTGGCCACAAACCCTAGTGAATTTTCTTTCTACTTCATTAGGAATGTTATGTAAATGCTAGTTAAGACTGGAAAGATAGAACACTGGACTTGGAATGAGAAAGGCCTATATGTGCACTAGCCAGTTATGTATCCTGGGACAAGTAATCTTAACCTCTCTAAGCCTCACCTTCCTCATCTGGAAAATGGACATAATGATTCTTGCATTCCTTATGTTTGTGGGTTGTTATGAATATTAACTCATGCAATGTTATTCAGAGCACTTTATAAATTGTAAATTTTTAAACAAATGTGTTTTATGCATACTTATAAAAATTAGCATTGATTTAGAAATGTTATCTTGAATACAATTCTTTGTTTAGGATTTGATTAAGTTTTAAGGGGACTTTGGTGAAGATCTCCATAGTCTAGTGAAAAGACAAATTATTAGCCAGTTGCAGCTTGGACTAAGGAAACTTCCTAACACTTTTCACTTTGTGGGTGATTGGTAAATTGGCTGTATTGTCTGCGTTAATGGCAAAGAAAGAAAGCTGTGAGTGTGTGTGGGAAAAGAGAATAGGATGTTTGGGGTGGCATTTGAGGTAACTTTGTAGGTTCTAAATACTGGAGAAAAGTTATATTGCTTTGTGAACTTGGTCAAAATTACTTAACATTCTGAATCACAGAATCTCAGAGTTGGATAGCACCTCAAAAGCCATCTATTTGACCCAATTCTGAAAAAAAAATATTTCTATAAAACATTTTACCAAGGATTCACCTACCTTTTGATCAAAAACCTCCAGTGAAGGGGAAGTAAGTCAACTTTGAGATAGTAAAGTTGACATCAACCATAAATTTGCATCTTTTAAACTTCCATTCCTTGAAACCGGTATAGCCTCTAGGCCTAAATATAAAAAGCATAATTCATCTTCTGTGTAACACCTCCTCCTCAAATCTAGATATCATGCCATCCTAAATTTTCTCTTCTCCATGCTGAGTATCCCCAATTCCTTCAACTAATCATTATTTGTCATGGATTTGGGACCCTCATCATCCTATTTACCCTCCTTTGGGAGTTCTCCACCTGGTCCATTTCCATTGTAAAATGTGACACCCAAACTGAGTACAATGTTCCAAAAAATTAGTGACCAGGAAAAATAAAACAGTTCTGAACACTAGATGTATTAGCTTCTTTGGCTGTCCCATTTATTGATATTGAGCTTGCAAATCCTTAAAATCTCCTTTTGTTCAAGAAGAGTTGATATTTGAACCCAAATGTATGACTTTACATTTATTTCTAGGGGCAGCAAGGTGGCACAGTAAATAAAGTGCCGGGCCTAGAGTCAAGACAACCTGAGTTCAATTCCAATCTCAGACATTACTAGCTGTGTGACCCTGGTCAAATCGCTTAACTTCTGTTTGCCTCAGTTTCCTCATCTGAAAAAAATGGGAATAATAATAGCACATATCCCCCAGGGTTGTCATGAGGAAACAATGAGATAATATTTGTAAAGCATTTAGCACAGTGCCTGACACGTAGTAGGTACCATATAAATATCATTATTATTTATTCTTATTAACTCCTGTTGGTTAAAATGTTCTTTAAACGGAAACATATTTCATAGTCAGACAATAATTATGGAGGCATTTTGTATATTTAAAGAATAAGTAGGTAGTGGTCCTCCATACAATTGATTAAAGTTTTTTTAAAATAAGGACTTTTCAAAATATTTTCATACACTTCTAGAAGTCTTTTTGTTAATAATTATATTATTCCCTCAATCATATGTTGGTTTGAGTACACATTTTGTTAATCCACGTGTTTTTTTTCTCTGAATCTATCATTCTATTCCTTTTGAAAATAGAAAAAAACCAAATTTAACAATTCATTATCTGACCATCTTTCTGAAAAAACGTCAGTATAGCTGTTTCTGAAGATTTTCTGTGTTGTATGTTGTTGCCTTGCATTTGTTCTTCACTTATATTTCAAAGGCAGTTGGAGGGAGATCTACAAACTGACATCTAGGATGGCCCAGATGATCCACTTCTAGGAGCATAAATATGAACTAATTATCCCATCTGTAAGCTTGGGAAAAAAAAAAATACCTGCCTAGGCCTGAGCTAAATCCAAGGATTACAGATGGTATTGTTTTCATATTGATGATTAACATTTCTTACATTTTCTTTTCTTTTTTTTTTTGGTCAATTTTTCCATTTAATTTGTGTAACTCTTAAAATGCCAGGAATGATATACTAAGATTTTAGGGACAACATATTATGTCATGTCCTGGAGTTTTCAAAATCATTTGAAGAAACTTTCCATTTTGTTCTATAGTATTCCTTGAATCTATGCATTTTCTGAGAAAAAGTTGTTTATTTGAGAATTCCTATTGCCTCTTGGGGGCCATTATAAAACCTGTAATTTTTTTTAAAAGTTAGGTCAATTAATAGAATTAGTTTGGTCCAGCAGACCTGTTCAAATTCCCCAAAATATGATCATCTTCTGATGAAGAAGAGTGATGGATCACTTTCCTTTTTGAAAGGATTATAAAGCATCTTTGATAGGTATTTTTTGGCTATATATGGTTCACAAATATCCTGAGATAAATAGCAGAAAGTTGAAAAAAATACAGAAGATGAAACGAATTCCTTATTAATCAAAACAGCCATCATTTCTACATCCCCACTGATGCTTTTATATCTGTGTGTATACATATATACACATATATACATACATAATTACATATACATACATACACATACACACATAATTATATATTCATAATACACATACATAATTACATATATAATACACATATATACATAATTACATATACATACATACACACATACATACGTGTATATATTCCCCCATATTCCAGTATTCCAGAATGGTCTTTCACTTTATTCTATTACTTTCTAACCAAGCACAGCAGTAACATGAACTTTTCTTTATAAGTGATGGAGAAAGAAACTAAGGGAATCTGGAATAGACAACTGTTTCTGGGGAAAATGCTAATCCTTTTTGTGTGTGTATGTTAAAAGCTTGTCTTTCATAACACATGACAAATTAACTATCATCTGTGGACAAACTTAGGAAGGAAAATGAAGTATTTTAGTAGTGCTGAGTGGACGATTATCCAGTGAAAATTGCAGGGGGGGGTGGGGGTGGGAATTAAGCAATGTAATGAAAGCAGAGATGCAAAACATTATTCCTTCTGTAACTGCCAGACCAGAAGGTCCATCTCCCCGTTCTTCTACCAGTCCAATGATATCCATAGATATAATGAGTGATTCTTGTGTCAAAGTTGAACACCATAAAATGCATCCTGAGAAAGACAAATTTACTTGAGGTGAAAGAGGAGGAGAGACCACTGAGAGAGATCATGATTCTGGGGCATGAGGCTCATGCATGAGGTGTCCTCCGATTGTGTCGGGGAAGGGATAAACAATAACCCTGGAAAACTGCTGGCTGCTGTTAAGGAAGGGAGATGGTTAGGAGCAGTTAGGAAGGAGCTCATCTGTGGTGAGGTTGAAGGGACTAGTTAAAAAACAACCACAACTAATAAATTACTAAACATAGCTGTTTGTCTCTGTTGAATGAAAGCAAATGCTCTCAGCACCTTCTGAATTTCAATGACCTATGGAAAAGTCCAAGTTACCCAGACTTTGATAAGGCTCCACTGATATCTGTGGTAAGCTAGTATTAGTTGCAGTGGCAGTAGCATGAGGATCTAATCCCAGAGGTTCAGACCATCCCACCTGTTGATTCACTTACAAAGTCTTAATCCTTATTTTTAATCCCCATCATGAACCCCAGCTAACAAATTGGAGATCAACAAATCTAGAATTCCTCTCTAGCCTAAATGGAAGAAATGTGAAATTGCATACTGGTTTAACCAGTAACACAGAACAAAAGAAAAAAATGTTTTACCTCCATCAATACTTGATCAATATTTGAATTTCTTTCTAGGCATGAGTTCCTCTTTATTCACTAACATAGCTTTCTTACCTGAATTGTCTTTGTGACTTTCCCACACCATTTTCAATCTCCTCATCCCAGAGAGCAGCACTTTTTTAAAAATGTTGAACACTAGATCAGCTACTTTACATTATGATAATAAATTTATTGTATCATTATACAGCATGTTTGTAGAATGATCGATTAAATATCAATTTTTTAAAAATACTTAGTGCCAAGGTCAGTGGAGCATCCTAAGTGGAACTGGCGGATCAGACCAGAAAGCCACGACTTTGATGAATTAAATCACATCCTTCAAGAGAGCAAGAAGCTGGGGAAAGCCCTTGAGAATCTCTCTAGAAGTAAGTTCATTTATTTTGATTATAATATGATTCTCTAACCAATTCCAAAAACACAAGACATTTACTGATATTGGCAGTAAATAATTTCTACCACTTTATTATGATTTCTCCTCCACTAATGTCCTACTTTGATTTGTAAACCTGGCATGGAGGTGATCATGGGTTTTCAAAAGCTAAACCAAGAGACTGCAAGCTCTGATACCTCTCTGAAAACTGGGAAGAGCTTCACTGTATGACTGTAGTAACAAATGTATGTCTTACAAACAAAAACCATTTCATCTAAATTTAAACTCCTGTGACCACCAGATCTTTGGGCCCCGGGCAATGTACATTTTTGGCCCTAGAAATTTGCAAAAGGTATTTAGTAATCTGTGTAGGTCTTTGTCTGCTTTAACAGAGAAGAGTATGATTCCATTGGTGGAAGCAACAGAGAATTGTTGTTGCTCAGCCATTTTCAGTTGTGTCCAACTCTGCATGACCCCATTTGGGGTTTTCTTGGCAAAGGTACTTGAGCGGTTTGCCATTTCCTTCTCCAGCTCATTTTACAGATGAAGAAATGAAGACAAACAGGGTAAAGTGACTTGCCCAGGGTCACACAGTTTAATAAGCATCTGAAGCCAGATCTGAAGTCAGGAAGATGAGTCTTCCTGATTACAGGCCTGGCATTCTATCCTCTATGCCAAATAGCTGCCTATATTTTCTTACAAATTCCAGTCTCAGGGTTGCTTGGGGCAGGGGGAGGATAAAAGACTTGCCCAGGGTCTCACAGCCAATTTATGTCAAATGGAGGATTTGAACCTAGTTTATCCTAACACTGAGATTGGCTCTCTAGACACTGCCATTCTGCCTCACAGTAAGTACTCTTATCAATTGCATCATAGATCTGTGAAGTACTGAAGCAATTATCATTTTTAAGATAGGCTAGTTGATTCTTAGAGCATAGGTAGGAAGAGCTGGTAAATTGTCCAGGTCACATGCTTTTGTTGATGCACTTTGATATAACAGAATGGCTGTAGATATAAAGCTGCAAAAGTCACATTTTGGGTAGTTACCTAACTTATGTCCCCCAAAATGTCTCCAACATTTTTCAAAAATTTCCTGCTACACAGTCTTGAACCCTAGACAAGTAGGTATTTCCCTGAAGCTCTCTTTTTGGATAGGGCAATTAGCTTTTTTGCCTCAGTTTCTTTAAACTGTAAAAGGGGGATAATAACGGAACCTACCTTGCAGAACTGTTGCGAACATCAAAAGATCTCATTTTTGTAAAGTGTTTAGCACAGTGCTGGAACATAGTAGGCACTTTTGTTATTCTGTTTTTTTTTTCAGTTGGGGCCAACTCTTTGTGACCCCATGTAGAGTTTTCTTGACAAAGATGCTAGAGTGGTTTGCCATTTCCTTCTCCAGCTTACTTTACAGATGAGGAAACTGAGACAAAGAGGGTTTAGTGACTTACCCAGGATCACATAGTAAGTTTCTGAGGCTAGATTAGTTTTTGGTTTTTCCAGACTCCAGGCCAAGTGCTCTATCCACTTAGCCACTTAGTTTTCCAGAGTAAGCTCTATATCAATGCTTACTCTCTCCCCACCCCCAATCAACCATGTCTGCACATGCAAATTTCCACTTCCTCCAAAGAAGATCCCATAATGAAAGATTAGAATACAGATGTAGAAGTTCCACTGTCCTTGATGGTAAAAAGTGTTCATCAAAAAACCTGGATAAGCTTTTATATTGTTGTTATTTGTTTCCTTTTTTGTTTGTTGGTTTATTTGGGTTTTTTTCTCCTTCTAGACAGTCTCTAAGAATGAAATAATTGCCTAAGCTCGGTTGGGTCGCTTGCTAAGTTTTTTTTTTTTGTTGTTGTTGTTGTTGTTTTTTTGTTTTAATGTCGTTTTTTGAGGGAAACTTGGGAGAGCTCAGGCAACTTCCTGGCTTCTCTCCTCCATCTTGGCTTTGCCCCCAGAATCTTACAAAGTTTTCTTTAAATAAGTTTCATTACTTCCATTGCTTCTTCTTGTTTTATGAGGTGGTACTGCTCAGAATATTTTACCATATTGCCCTGTAAGATTTCACAAATGAGTTTATATTCCAAACTGGAGCTGTTTGCAAAGCACCAAGGATGGCCCAAGTGTTAACAAAGGAGGCCCATGTCAGAGACAACACAATTTTGAAGGTTTTGCAGGAATCAGTCTCAAAATATCTCAAGGAAAGGAAGTTACCAAAGGTCTAGGAAATATAGGAAATATCTTAGATCTTATTAATACTCCCAAAATTGTGATGATGAGAACATATATAACTACTGACTACTGGGTCATATTTAAAATGTGTAGAAATGTTTTGTGAAAATATACCTATATCAGAGGAATCCTTGATTGGGGTATTGAGATACCCCATCTCTTTATAGATTCCCTGGAGGTTATGAGGTCCTTTTGCTTGTGGATAGCATTTCTCTGATTGCATTTCTCTGATTGCATCAACCTAGGAACACTTCAGAGACTCCTAAATGAGGTTCCTAATCATAGGACTTGAGAGTTGAAGGGAACCTCACTAACCATCTGGTCCAATCCATACATGAAACGAATCTCTACCATAACATAGCCAAGAAGTGGTCATCTAGCTTTTATTAGAATACCACAAAGGACAATACCACTTAAAAGTAAAGGGAAAAAAAAAGTAAAGGGAAAAAGGAAGGAAGGAAGGAAGGAAGGAAGGGACAGAGGGAGGAAACAAGCATTTATTAAGCACCTACTATGTGTGAGGCACTGTGCTAGTGCTTTAGAAAGATTATCTCATTTGATCTTCACAATAATCCGGGAAGGTAACACTTATTGTTTCCATTTTATAGTTGAGTAAACTGAGGCAAAGAGAGGTTAAGTGATTTTCGCAGTGTCACAAACATACACACACATATATCTGTGTGTATACATATGTGCATGTGTATACATAAAGCTCACTAAAGGCTTCAGAAATGTTTTTTAGTACAATTGCTAATCATTCCACTCAATCCTAACTTGAACTTTCAAAGTGTGTTTGTGCGTATGTATGCCCAAATATAAGACTTTACATTTTCCCTGATGAATTTCATTTCATTAGATTCAACCTACTGTTCCATGCTGTCAAAATTCTTTTACATCCCAATTTTGTCATCCAGGATGTTAATTATCCTCCCCCACCCCAGCTTTGTGTTGTCAGCAAATTTCATGATCATGCCATTATATCTTTGATATAGAGGTAGGAAGATCTGAATTCAATTTTGAACTTAGGTATTTGCTAACTGTATGACCCTTGACAACTCATTTAAACTCTATCATCCTCAATTTCCTCAACTATAGAAATGGGGAGAAAAATAACACCTACATCCCAAGGTTGTTGTGAATATAAGATGTTTATTAAGTGCTTTGCAAAACTTAAAATGCTACATAAAAGTCCAGCCATCATTACTTATCAGTGTAGATAAAAAGTGTTAAACATCCAGTGGACTAACTATAGATCCCTGAGCTTGTTCAAAGGGGACCTCCTGCATCACTTACATTGAGATAATAATAATAACAATTACTATTTTTATAGCATTCATAAGGCACTTTACAAATACTCTTATTTGTTCCTCATAGCCCTGGGTAGTAGGTGCTACTATTATCTTTGTTTCACTGTTTAATAAAAACTGGTGCAAACAGAGGTTATGTGAATTCTTCAAGTAAGTGTCTGAGGCTAGATTTTACCTCAAGGTTTTCTGACTCCATTTTCTGACTCCAAGCTCTGCCCATTGAATCACCTCGATGCCTCAACAATTGCAACACTTTGAATCTATCCAGCCAACCAGTTCTTAATCCATCAAGATGAATTATGATCTAGCCCATACTTCTCCATACTCTCCACGAAAAAATAGTACAGAGTATTTTATCAAAAGTTTTGCTAAATATATGGGTGAACTATGTCCAGAGCATTATCCTCATCTACAGATTTAGTTAATTTCAACAAAGAAGGGAATGAGGTTAGCTTGGCATGACTTGTTCTTGATGAAGCCTCATTGGAGGCTTCACCACTTCCCTTTGCAGATATTCACCAACTCTCCTTTTATAGATGTTTTCTAGAATTTTTTTCATACTCATTGGCCTATAGTTTTCAGATTCCATTCTCTCTCATTTTTTGACTGTTGGAATGATATGTGCCCTTCTCCAACCTTTCTCTTCCATTGTCTTTCACATATCACTGACAGTGTTCTAGCAATCACAGCTGTCAGTACTCACAGTACCTGAGGGGTGGGGGTGGGGTCAGTACCTGAGAGTATGGTTCATTTCTACTAAGTGACTTGAATTTATTGGCGGAAGCTAAGATGCTGTCTTATTTTTGCCTTATCAGTGGAAGCTAGGTGGCACAATAGATAAATGGTTGTTTGGATTTAAAGTCAGGAAGACCTGAGTCAAGTTCTTCCTCAGATATTATTTGTTTAACTTTGGACAACTTACTTGACCACTCTTAGCCTTAAATAAGAAAAATAGGACATACCTTACAGGGTTGCTGTGAGGATCAAATGAGATATTTACAAATATTTAAAGTGCTTTGCAGATTGTAAAACAAATAAATGTTAGCATCAGTGTAATCATCATCATCATCTTGGGTATCGACACCTTGTTAGTTTTTGTTGTTATTAATCGTTGTTGCTGTTCTATTTACGTTACAGAGGACATTCCCCTTGTCAAAGACAAACAAACAAAATAACAATTTAGCAGTGCTGCTTTGTCTCTGTGTTCAGTTAGCATTGTCCTGTACACCCCAGCCAATGTCTTATTCTTTTTTTGGTCTTCCCTTTATTTTCAATATAACAACAAAAACAACAAGGACAAAGTATTTTTTGTTGTTTTTAGCATTAATCGCCAGCCCTAGATCACTCTGAGTGATAGGATTCTTGGCACTGTTGATAGAACTTTGCATGTTCATTTTATCTCTGTTATCTAGTCTTACGTCCATCTTCTGTACATTTATTTTCTTTAAATCTAAGTTGGTTGCAGAATTCTCTGTGCATCCTCCTTCATCTCTTTAGACAAATCCCATTTGTTCTCACTGGAATTTTTTCCCTTAGTGTTTTCAAGATTACATTCTTGAACACCTCCCATCTCTCCTGTGCTGACTCCCCTGTAGCATTTTAGACCATGAAATCCTTTCCTCTGAACTCTGTGACATCTCCCTTCCCCAAATATAACATGCATGTAGACTGTGCCTGGATTTCCTCTCCTCTACTGCAAACTCGAGGTTGGAGTGGTCCCCAATTTGTCCAACAAGTAATCAACTCTGTTAATTTGCTTTGCTCTATAATTTTTCCAGGTACCTTTTCTTACTTACCTTGTCTTGTCTTGCTTATATTATTTTGTCTTTATTCTTCTTGTGTCTACTTCTGGTTCTGTTCCCTATTCTGCCTTGATCCTTTTAGAACTTCCTTGATTGTCCTTGACCTTGCTCTTCTTTCAAATAAGAATGGAATCTGAACCAATATTTGTTCATGGATTTCATTCTCCATCATATTTTCCTTAATTTGCCCCACATTTTCCCCAAACTCCTCCCTGAGTTTAACCTCTAACCTACTTATTTATCCCAAATTATTTGAGATCTCCTGTAGAATTTCCTTCTTTTTATTTGTCTTGAATCCTCTGTTCTCTGGCTTCTTATATCACCAAAGCCAGAAGAAGTAAATTACTCTGGAGCTTGGGGTCCAGGCTATGACATGCAATCATGTGTACAACCTATCGAGCTTCTCCAGCCATATATATTGGATAGACGTTGCAAAGGCATAATGAATTGTATCCATTCCCAGAAGTAAACAAGAAGAACAAAATAAGTTGGATAATTTTAAAAAAAAATGTGACTTGCCAGTGTTTTAATGATCCTAATCCTTGAGTCAAAGATCCATGTTTTTATTTTTTTAGTTAATAAATGTTTTTATTTATAGTCTTGAGTTCCAAATTTTATCCCTCCTTCCCTCCCTCCTCTCCCCACTCCCTGAAGTGATAAGCGATTAGATATGGGTTATCCATGTGCAATTATATAAAACATTATAATACTAGTCATTTTGTACAGAAAACTTGAATAAAAGAAAAAAAGTGAAAAATAGCATACTTTAGTCTGTTCAATCAATATCAGTTCTTTCTTTAGAGGTAGATAGTATGTTTCATCATTAGTTGTCATTCACAGTTCTTCATCAAACAATATTGCTATCTCTGTGGACAGCATTCTCTTGGTTCTGCTCATTTCACTATACATCAGTTCATACAAGTCTTTCCAGGCCTTTCTGAAATCATCCTGCTTGTCATTTCTTTTGGCATAATAATATTCCCTCACCATCATAGATCATAGCTTGTTTAGCCACTTCCCAATTGATAGGCATTCCTTTGATTTCCAATTCTTAGCCACCATAAAAGAAGCTGCTATAAATATTTTTGTACCAATTCCCTTCAGGAGGAATGGAAGATCCATGGTTTTAATGGAAATTTCTTCCAATGATGATGTGCAGCTGAAAGTATTGGAACATTTTGGACCTTGAAGAATAAAAGTGTAGGATCACCAAAAGTACAACAGAGATATGAGTGGTGGATACAAGTGGGCTGCAATTCCTTACAAATAAGGAATTATGAAGGACTAGCAGTACACAGAATATAATCAATGAAATATGTAATCCAAAAAGTAATAGGTTTATCAAGTAGCAAGAGTGAAGTGTGCCTAAAAGAGAACCTATGTATTTTATTGGTATCATTTTGTTGTCAAGAAAAATTTGTGGCACATGGTGTTGGCTTCAGAGGAAAATTTGTTGTAGGACATGAGTTAGAATTGTGCAGGCTTGGTGGGAGTAGATGTTTTGGGATTTGCATTGTTGGAAGGAATACTTATGTTGTTGAGATCACAATTCCATTGGAGTATGCTTATAGAAATTATATATGCAGATA